>NC_062229.1:59613359-60878859 GCF_902686445.1 Sciurus carolinensis
CAAAATATGCTGATAATAGAATTCTTAGAGTTGCTTAATGCCATTAATATTTTCAGTATCTTAAATATATACTGTTTATTTCTGGAAACATTTAATATCTACCACTGTGCCAGGTACTCTATAAGGCACAGAAGATCCAAACATTAAGAGAGCTATGACCAGACACAACTGAAACAACAAAATACAGAGGAAATTCCAGAAAAGTAAAACATCTTGCCTGATATTCATCATCTTCTCAGTGGTGAAACAAGGATTAGAATGCAGGTCTGTTGACTCCCAATGACTGTTCCACTCTATCATATGATTAAACACTAATGTTTAGCTAAGAGATGTTTAGAAAACTCTGGTGGAAGTTGTTTAAGAAGGATGAACTGAATGGGACAAAAAAAAAAAACCAGGAGAATATTTTCTTCATTAATAAGCACTTACAACTTTACAAAGTTCTTTCCCTCAAATAAAGGGAAAGTTCTGTTTGAATGGAGCAGAGAAGATCCTTGTTTCTATACACTTCAATCAGTTCATCAAGTCATGACCACAAAATGTAATCTCAGTCAATCATAAAATCGTGGAAAGAACACCAAATAATGCAATCAATTGTAAAATACCACAGGTAACAATTGAAACCTGGTCTATTTATTAATCTTCTAATCATTTGTTTTGATATCCATGTAGATATAATCAAAAGAATAATACCTATGAATCTGTGGTGGTTCACTAAAATGGAATTAAAGTTTTGGGTGACCTGCAGAATAATAAGTGTCATTCCAGGAACAGGGCAGCTACATTGTTCCTGAATGACCAAAAGATACGGTAGTAAAGGAGAACAAATTATGCTCCCTCAAAAGATGCATTGTTATGTTTTAGTCATGAGGTGTCCCCCAAAAGTTCATGTGTGAGACAATGCAGGCAAGTTAAAAGGTGAAATGATTCGATCAGGAAAACTTTAACCTAAGCAGTGAATTAATCCACTGATGGGTTAACTTGGTGGTAACTGTAGGCAGGTAGGTGTGGTTGGAAGAAGTAGGTCATTGGGGGTGTGCCTTGGGGCTTATAATTTGTTCCTGGTGAGCAGAGCTCTCTCTCTTTCCTGGTTGTCAAGACCTGAGCTGCTTTCCTGCCCCATACCCTTCTGCCATGCCCTTCTGCCTCACCTCAGGCCCAGAGCAATGAAGCCAGCGGTCTCTGAAACCATGAATCAAAATAAACTTTTCCTCCTCTACTTTGTTATTATCAGGTCTTTTGAACAGAACACAAAGCTGAGTAAAACATGCACTTTGACAAAAAATTATTTTGAACTAAAGGCACTTAAAAAAAAAAAAACAGAAGGTACAAGAAGGGCACACTGACTCTCCTGTTTTTCCTTCTGAAAGCAGATGAAATCTCTGTTCAAAAGATGTCCTCTCTCTTTTTTTTTTTTTTGCAGTGCTGGAGATTGAACCCAAGCACTCTACCAACTGAGCTACATCCCCAGCCCTAGATGTCCTCTCTTAATCAGAAGAAAAGTAACATTCTTATCATCAAGGATGGGACGTTGAGAACAAGAGAATTTTGTACAAATAGACCCTGTTAAAATAATTCTACTTCTGATTTAGTCTCCCCACATAACTTAGTTGCTTTTTCCACAACTGACTCTGTTCAATAGAATGTAAAATCAAAAGATTTTCCCACTTCTTTGATTCTTCATTTCCTTATGTTGGACTCCCAGTCATATTAAACTTAAATTATTAAATACATTTGTATGATTGTCTTCTGTTAATCTGTTCATGTCAGTTTAATTCAAAAGTTCATCATCCTCCCCTCCCCCAACAAAAAACTCCAAGATGAAAGATAACATTTGCCTCCCCTGTAGTAGCCATCTTGAAAGCTAGAAGGTACTCTCATTCTTGAAAATAAAGAACAAGTATGGACACATTTCTCATATATACATATTCATTCACAACACAGAAAAATGAGTAAAGGATAATATAGTAAAAATAAGTGCCACAAATATCAACACTTTCTGTACTCACACCTATCTCTTATTAAAGCAGCCCTCATCTATACTGTGGTGTAAGCTGTTTGCAACGTCTGTCCTACCACCAGATTATCAGCTCCCCAAAGGAAGGACCATTTCCTTTCATCTTTGCCAAAGATATCCAGGTCCAAGACTCAAACCAAACAAGATTTCAACTATAAACGCCACTTAGATTCTAAGTTATAAATGCCTATAAATCATGACAAGAATTTTTACTGAAAGTTCTTCATTCCAAGCTATCTTACTTTTTTAAAAAAGTCAACAACTTTTTAACATTTCCAAAATATCTTGAAGGGTGGGGGGGGTGGGGAGTCACACATTAAATTCTGTCAAGTAACATTTACCTCCTCAAGCCCTGACTAATTGGAAATGACTGAACTTGGCAGCTCCTTTTATCACTTGATCTATAAGTTAAATTCAGCTCCTGTTGTGCCAACTGGAAAATGCCAACATCACTTCCCATCCATACAGCATCCCACCCCATCAGTCACTCTAGGGTCTGACAATCTGGTATGGCCACTCCCTATCAGATCGAAGTAAACATTATAAACCACACTTAAAGTAGCCCAGAAGAGCAATGGTGAAGTTAGAAAAGATTAGAAGGGTGCCAGATACATTACTATTGATTCCCTGCTAGCAATTTCATGGAAAAATATCCATTGCAGTTATATAAAGAGCATTTGGCTCAGTTCCAACTCTTTTGTCTTCAAGTTCTTACAAAAAATATAAAATAAACCAAGAGGGATAAGAAACTAGAAATTGGTCGATGGGGTCCAAAGGTTTTCTGTAGAATGAGAAACCTTCATCACTGTGCCTTAATTATGTAAATCTGCTCCTACAGAGTCCAATACATTTATTTATTGAGCCTTGCCACTGCCATACTGGTAACCCAGAGAAGAAGCCAATTTATAATGACTCAAGCCACATTTCACAATAGACTCCAAAGGACACATGATGTCATTTGCTAAAATGACTCAATCCAGATGGAAAGCATTCTGACCCATACATAATTGATTGACCTTTGCTATGCTCTTCCTGGTTATTTATATACTATCTAATATGCATGAATGTATATTACTGGTATTTACACTTGGCAGCTACTTTTAAGAACACATTATTCAATTGGAATTTGAAGTTTTTTATGACCATTTCTTCACCAAACATTCATATATGAATAACAAGGAAAGATGTTATCTTTAAAATAATGTTTAATAAGCTCTGAAGAGTCTAAGGAGGCTTCACTATTCTAGTTGTTTTAAATTACAGCAGATTAAGATGTATGTATGTAAAACTGAATTTAAAACTATTAAACCAAGGACACCAAAGGACATTTTATCTCTTTTCTAGTTTGGGGTCCGATAATGAGGGTGAAATATGCTTTACCAAAGAAATGGGGTATTTTAAGCAGTTTCAGAGAAGCATCAAATGTGGTGAAGTTAAGTAGAGAACATAATAAATTACCAAAAAGAAAATGAGCACAATTATGTGATGTTTAACCTTTTAACTTAACTATGAATTTGGTTTTCCCAAAGGGGTTAACTATAAATTTGATAATATCTGAAAGGTCAAGATGGTTTCAACATAATCAAAGACTAAAAAGTGTGTCCTTTTCCCATTACACATACCCTAGCAAACATCAATAACTGATCATTCAATTCTTAACCACAGAGCCATGAAATGGACTCAAAATACTTTTTCAGTAGTATTCCAGATAAACAATACCAAATAAACAGACTTGTTCTAAAAGTAATTTACTGATCAAATTAATTCTATCTCTTGTTGGCATATCCTTCAAGATTCAATCTAAAACTAAACAGGTTTTTAAAACCAAATTTTTAAATCACCTTTGTAAATCATAGAAAAATATTAAATCAAATCCAATACTTGTCCATAAGTCATGATAGGCTGATATGAATGGAAAATTCATCCATCCATTCAGTACAATTGACTTTTTAATTTAACTAAACAAAATTAGGAAAGGAACACACTGAGATGACAACATAATAGTTCTATAGGTATAGCACAGTGGTGACTCACAGATGTTCAGTTTATTATACTCCAATATACTTTTATAAATACAAAATATTATATAATACTTTCCTTAAAATACCAAGATGAAGAAGAATCATTCTAGCTTTATTTCCAGCCAGGTCTTCAGGATAGAATCAATGTATCAACTAAAGAACAGGAAAGGTTTAAACCCAGACATTTCTAATGGTCAAAACCCTGTGCAATGATGACAAGATTTTGTTCTGCTAATGCAACTAGAATAGTCCAGAGTTTTCTAATAGTTAACCAGAATACCCTATTCTATGCTTACAATATTTTCTTGTAATGCAACTAGAGTATTCATGAAAATTTTGGGGAATCTAATGCTTCATGTCCCCCATTCAAACAAAAATATCACAAAATCACGTTAGCTTTTTAAGTGAGATTCATTTAGTTACAAGAAACAAAAACTCACTTGAGGAGCTCAAATAAAAGGGGGTTATAGAAGTATGTCCTAGTAGCAAATAGGACAGGAAGTACAGTCAGGCATCCTAAGGAACCATAGCCAAGATATGGGAAGCCACTCATATACAAGGTTGATACATTCACTGTCTCTGGAGCAACAGGGTCTTATGTCTCTACAGGTTTGGGGAAACTTTACCTCATTGCCTCTCCCTTGTTTTGTGCTTTCTTTGCTTTGGCATCGACATGACCAAATATTTGTATCTTTGTATCTTTAAGTATAAGCCAAGTATTATCCTGACATATAATACACAATTTCAAAATGCCCAGAGGAAGAAATTCTGATTAACTCAGTCAAGGTCAAGATCTATCCACACCTGGCCTAACTGG
The DNA here is from genome assembly GCF_902686445.1 of Sciurus carolinensis. Classification (NCBI taxonomy): domain Eukaryota; kingdom Metazoa; phylum Chordata; class Mammalia; order Rodentia; family Sciuridae; genus Sciurus; species Sciurus carolinensis. Next base: position 59,618,215 of record NC_062229.1, read on the forward strand.
CACAATTGTATATAATGAATTACCAATTCCAACACCTACAGAGACCAGGCAGGAAAACTATACGTGTGAAGCTGACCAGAAATTGGAAGAAAATATCCTGCAACATAAAGCATGCTATTATCTACTCTGGCAAGGTAATAATTGAAATACAGAATTTCAATGAACTTTCCTGATTTTTAAAACACATCTACAGGCCATACTAGGCCACAGTGTCCTACAAAAATTGAAGTATTTTGATTTCCATGTGAGAGGGTCACAGTAGGAAAACATAGCTGTAGATGCCAGCCTTTTAGGTGGACAGAGAAGCAGTCACTCAGAATGTAGATTACTCCTACTCTTCAATATGCCCCTCGAATACAACAGGTGTGGCAGTTAAATATTTTAAAATGTCTTGTACAACACCATATACTAAGTTGGACAGAGATAATTGTCTTGTGGCTCTGAATGAGTTCATAGAAAAAATTTATTGAAAAAAAAAATAAAATGAAATCAGAACAAAGCAAACTGGAACCAGAAAATGTTGACACCATCTTCTTCCTTTCTGTCCACAGCCAAAAATGCTACCTGCCACTAAAAGATAAAAAGATACACATTGCAAAACAATTGCAGGTTCTTTTTTTAATTTTTTTTTAGTTGTAGATGGACACGATACCTTAATTTCATTTATTAATTTTTATGTGGTGCTGAGGTTGGAACTCAGTGCCTCACAAGGCTAGGCAAGTGCTCTACCACTGAGCCACAACCCCAAACCCACAACTGCAGATTCTTGTTTCACCTAACTAATGATGACACAGGCCCCACTGTGCCAATTTCTTCACCATAAAGAACTATGAAACACAAAAGTCTCAGCTCAGATGCCACTTCCTCTACGAAACCCAATCTGAGTCCTCAATCTAAGGCCCTCATGGGTATTCACATAGCACCTGACCAACTTCCCTCCCATTGCTGTCTGCCTAAACCCACATGTGTGTGCACACACTTGCGTACACACACACACACACACACAAACACACATACACAAATACATACAACTATTTGGCTTGGTCACATACAGGAGTTCCTTGAAAGCTGAGAAAATGTCTAATCCCCCTTTCTGTCACTTACGCCCATTTGTTGACTAAATATATGTAGGTGAAAATGGGAAGTTATACTCCATATATGTATGATATGTCAAAATACATTTTACCGTCACATACAAATAAAAGAACAAATAAAAAATTTAAAATAAATAAATACATTATACTCAAACTCAAAATTTTATTTCTGTGGAGTAAGTCAGATTCTATGCATGCATGATTTTGTCAGGATGAAAGCAGCTAATATATTTAACCATGAAACTTTAACAAAAAAAAATATTTATTTGTTTAAAAGCAGTGAATTAAGGAAAAATGTTAAATTTAGAGTAAATTGTTCCCTATTCTTTTGTGTAAACTCTAAAGTTGTCAATAAAACATTTAAAACCTTTTACTCAAATGAAAATTGCATATATTCTGCTGAAATTTTTTAAAACTCAGTATCATATAATTGTGGGACTTTGGGGAATATTTAATCAAATTTGCCTAAAAATCCTTAAAGCCACCCTCTATCAGCTTCTATATATGCATGAATTTCCCCCTCAATATACCTGTATTGATATAGATATAAATATAGCTGGTATGGAAGAAAAGGGCCTGGTAAAATTCTCTGTTCAGACATAAAATCCATATATTTAAACTTATGAGAAATTTGGAGAAGTATAGTATATGCATGTCTTGCAAAGACTTATGCTCCATTCTGAAGAAATGAGTCTTGGCAAATTTCCCTAGCACTGAGAACTGTTTAGAGGGAATTAATTTTTAAATGAAATAAGCTAAAAATGAAATAGAAGTACAATGATTTATAGTTAAGACTTGTTCTCCAGTAATTATTGAAGGTGACACTGGTATTTTGTATCACTGGTAATTAGACTGAGTTTGACCAAATGTCTCCCTTTTCCCATGAAAAATAGTTGCAATGTTCCAATTTTTACTGCTATTCCGGGTCAGGTGGCTCTTTATCATGTGCAGTTTGGTAGCCTAAAAAACACAGGGGGAATAGAGCATAATTTCAAGGCAGTAAGTATATCTGAGACAGAAATAAGGTTAAATGAGGTCCATTTCTTTGGACACTTGACCCTAAGTTATGACAAATTAACTTTAAAAGACAATGTTTTATCTTCAGTGGAGGGGGGCAGGGCAGGCAGGGCTTTTCTTGTCATTCCAGCTATAGGAAGTATACAGCAAACATCCTCTTTGGAAAGACTTGTCTAGCAATGGGATTACGGTCCATGTGTTAAGGAAGAAAAGGAAACTGAGCGCAAACACATAAAGAAATGTATAGCAGCATTTGCCAAGATGAATTCCATTCATGGGTAGTACTAAGTGCAAGGGATATTATGTTACATACTCCAGGAGTCGCCAATATTTAACACCCAAATGGTCCTTGTGAATTTTCAGGAAGGGACAGAGCATCAAGCATTTTTCCATGGATATTTGTTTACATAGAGGATTTATGCATGTCATGCTATCAGACAAACCTAGGCTGAAATTCTGTCACTTACTGGATGTGTTCCCATGTTTACATTTCTTAACCTCTCTGAGTCTCAGTTGAGACTCACCTGAACATTCAATACTTCAATTTATGTTTCATCAGAATTTGTTCCCTTGACTTCCCTTTGATGTTATTTCTTATGATTAGTTAGAGGTAATAATATCTTTAGCCACAATAATCTTATTTCCTAACCAGTTACAAATTTGTACACATTCTTTTGTGATTTCGAAAAAACAGCATATACCTGTCTGAACTGGTAGCTGGGCATAAACACAAATGGCTCCTGAACTCACAGAGTTGACAGCCTGTTGAAAAGACAGTGAAGAAGCAACACACAGCAATGGAAGGTGCCAGTAAGAGACTGTAAAAGGGGTATCACCTATTCCTGAGAGAAGAAAAGATTTGAGTTAAAATCTGGAGAGAGGGAATTAATTAGGAGATGAAGAAAACAAAGTTCCACAGGACTACAGGAATAATAATGTGCAAAGGCCCTGTGCCAGGAAGGAGGAAAATGATTTTAAAGAAGACAAAGGGCAGCATAATTGAAGTTCAGACACTAGGGGAGAAAAATATAAGAAAAATCAAGAGAGGATGACCTTCCATGTTAGCTTTAAATGGAAGAAATAAATAACTTCTAACAAGAGAGTTGCATAATTGAATTCAGATTCTGAAATCTCCCTCAAATTTTAGTATGCAAAACATAATGTTCAAGTAGATGCAAGGGGATCAGTTAAGCCATTGCAGTAATTATGATAATTTACAATGAAAAGGTAGATATGGTAGAATGACAACTCTGAGAGAGATTTAGGAGTTGGCAATGAATTGTCATTATGATATTTATTTTACACATAAAATTCTAAGCTGCATTATTTGTCTGGTCTATAAGTTGCTCTACCAGGTCTCAGCTAATGAGTTTTCTTTACTGTAGTCTGGAAGATTTATCTCAGTTGATACAGTATCTCTCTTTTAAAAACTGTTATGATTCTTAATCATATCCCACAATGGTCAGTATTGGGCTGTTTATACATTATGGAAAAGAGGAATGAAAAACCTAAAAATATATTTTATGTTAAATATATATAGTGTCAGGGCTGGGGTTGTGGCTCAGTTGTAGAGCGCTTGCCTGGTACATGTGAGGCACTGGGTTGGATCCTCAGCACCACATAAAAATAAGTAAATAAGATAAAGGTATTGTGTCCATCTACAACTTAAAAAAATAAAAAATAAAATATATGTATGCATAGTGTATTTTTGTAAGGGTATACTATTGTTATTGTTTGTTTGATACAATGCAAATTGCTTTGTGCACCACCTCTCCCATTTTCCATCAGCACAAGTATGTGCACTTCTAGTTCCTAGAAATGATTCACTCAAGATGAGAGCATAAATCTGCTGATACGAACATTGCTCTGGGAGCAAAAGGAACAGTGCTGCTACACTATATCAGTGGTAATCACTCTCTCCCCAAAGTGTTGCTTAACACCTTAAAACAAAACAAAACAAAAAGCAGAACACGGTAAAATAATGGGCACTGAAAAATCTCCCTCAAAAATATTTTGGAATATTGATTGTCTCTTTGTCAAATTTGACAGGAATGATAAAATCTTGATTTCTATATACTTGAATTTTGAAAGATTTAGAGAGCAAGTTGATAACTCTTTGACATTACACAAAAGTATATGTAAAAACATAAATGAAAAGGATGGGACAAAAAATGTCAATGGTAACTGCTGAGAAATTATTTTGGAGTGCAAGTATAGGAGATTTCTGCTTTTCTTTTCTTTTTTATTTTTAATAATACACTGTGTTTTCACAATACCTTTATTTTATTTATTAATTTTTTATGAGGTGCTGAGGATTGAATCCAGTGTTTCACATGTGCTAGGCAAGTACTCTACAATGGAGCTTCAACCCCAGCCCTGAATTTCTGCTCTTCTACATTTATGCATTATTTGAATTTTAAGAGCAGGTATCATTTTGTAACAAAAATAGTAAGATAAAAAGCAGATATGAAAGACAAGATGAACAAAATGCCATCCCTGTTTGGTAGACCAGGATAGTAGGGGGCAAAAATGCACTGATTAGACTTCCGTTACATATATTTTTTTAGATTCACGACTAGTCCCTGATACATATCTACACATTATCACTGACACTGCAAAAGGACTCAGCTGCATTTGAATACCACTATACAAAAGAAACATATTAAATCAGTATCATCATCTTAAATCCAATTATAGGCAAATAGAGGTAAATAGTTTTAATATGATGGGGAATTTTTTTTCTTTCTGATAGATTAAAAAAATCAGCAAAATTAATCTAGCAACTACCTTATTCGTAAACAATTTTTAAAGGAAAGGGGCAAAATCCACAGTCTGATCCAATGTGTTGCCAGAATGGCAGTCCCATTAGAGAGCAGCAATGAGCTCCTCACAATTCTCTAACTTAAGAAGCAACTATCACATCTTAGACTACCTGGACTCTCTGGTGCAGAATTACCCTGTAGGTTTTTAAAAATACAGAATCTTGGCCATCCTAAGATTATACTGAATTGGCTATGGTTTCCAAAATAAGGATAAACAAAAGTGAAAATAATGGATATATTTATTCAGGATCTCAACAAAGATGTTAGTATTTCAACATTAAATGTGAAGTTTGCTGTAGCTTTTTTGTAGTTACAATTTATCTAATTAAGGAAGTTCTTCTATATTCTGAGAGTTTTTACCATTAATGAATGACTGTTAAATTTTATCATTTTCCTCATCTACTGACATGATGGTTTTTATTTTGTTTTGTTTTTGCTATTACTCTATTATTGTGATAAATTGCATTGACTCATTTTCCAATAATCAACTTGCATTCCTGGAGTACGTCCAACATGATAATGATATATTATCTTTTTATATATCGCTGGATTTGATTTACTAACATTTTGGCTAGAATTTTTCCATGTATCCTCATAAGCAAAAGTGGACTGGGAATTGTCTTTCTTTTAAAAACTTTCTTCTCTTTGGAGTCAAGTTTGTGCTGGACTGCTAATGTGAGTTTGTAGATAGACTGGTATTGTTTCTTCCTTAAATGTTGATAAAGAATTTGCTGGTAAACTTGACTTGTGTTTACTTTTGGGGAAGATTTATAATTACAAAAAGCTATTTTTTCAGTAGATACAGCATCAATTCCTAATGTGTTATGTTAAGAAATTTTAAGAAATTTAATGATTTCATTTAAATTTTGAAACTTATAGCATAAATCATAGTAATACCCTTTCTGGCCTGTGTGTGTGTGTGTGTGTGTTTGTGTGTGTGTGTGTGTGTGTGTGTGTTATAATTTTTCATCTCTGAAGCTTTCACTTTGTGCCTTATCATTTTTCTTAACTATTCCTACCATAGTTAGTCAGTTTGATGAGTGTTTTCAAAGAACTAACTTCAGGTTTCATTGTTTTTATTATTTATTATCTATTTCAGTGATTTTTTTGTATTTATTTTCCATTTCAATGATTTTCCATGAATTTGTTTCATATCATTGATACTGGTGTTTAAATTGCTGAACTTTAGCCTTTCTTCTTTTCTAAGAATTTAAGGCTACAAATTTCCCTGTAAGTACTGCTTTAGATACGACCTCAATATTTAATGTTTAATTGTTATTATCAGTTAACAACAGTTCTAATTTTCATTTGTATGATTATCTGAAAACATGGTGGGGGTGTAGAGAATTACTTAACTTCCAAATCAAATTGGAATCATCTCATTATCACTTTGTTACTGATTTCCACCTTAATACTACTGTGATGAGAAAACAGACTGTATAGTTTTAAACTGTCAAAATTTATCAAGGAGTAGTTATGTCTAGACATATGGTCCATTTGCTATATATGAAAATGTATATCCTTCAGTTGGTAAGTGTAGCATCCTATATATTAAAAATTAGAATGAGTCTGTTAAATGTGGTATTTGAGTCTTCTACATGTTTAATGACTTCTTCTTCATGTTCTATTAAATTACCAGAAGAGATATAGTAAGATTCTAAGGCCAAAGATTAAGTATATGTCTTCTTTTAGTGCTGTATTTACTTTTTATTTTAAGATCAGGTAATTTATATGCATACACATATCTACATTTGTTTCTTTTGGCTAATTTTTGCATGGCATTTCTTCTTCATATACTTTTATTTTTAATCCTTATGTTTTTACATTTAGATTTACCTCATATTTTTAACTTATAATTATATCATTTTTATAATCCAGTCTGATAATCTTTGTTTTTAAACTGAAGTACTTAGTCCTTCCATATTAATATAATTACTCTTATATTTGTGTTCAAGTTACCATCTCACTATGTTCTTTGTTCTCCAGTAAATAGATTTATCTTCAATTAATCAAATACATTTTAACTGTTTCATTTTCCCCCTCTATCTGCTCATTAGTAATATATCCTTGAACTGTTTCTCCTAGAAACTAAAATATGTTCTTGTGAGTTATTAGAATCTACTATAATTAACTTTTTACCCTGTCTAGATAACAATACAATATCACTTTAACTTTGTTTACCTCACTCATATTTTATGGGTTACTGATGCCTTTTATTGTATAATATTACATATATTTAGTTTTCAAGCTTATTGTTGTGGAGCATTTCCAAAATATAAAATCATAGACTTAATAATTAAATAAAGCCTCCATGATCATTAACTTATGGCCAATTTTGTTCAATTTCTACCCCATCTAATTTTCCTTCAACCCCAGTATTTTAAAACAAACCCCAAATATCATATCTTATTTCTTTTAACTATTTCAGTACACATCTTTAAAAGACAAGTATGCTTTTTAAAACATATGACCATACAATCATTATCATACAAAAAACAATAATGCCAGTATACCATTAAGTTGTGTCAAAATTTAAAATATCTCAAATGTCATGACTTTTTTACATATATTTATGAATCAAGATCCAAATAAGTTGTGCCCATTGTAAATAATTGGTGTGTCTCTTAAAATTCATTTAATCTATTTAACCTATAAGTTCCCCTCAATCTTTCTTCCCCCTTGCTATTAATTCACTAAAGAAAGTGACTTATTGGAACTAATATTTCCCACTATCAATATTTTTCCATAGTATTGTATTAAATAAGATTTCCCCTATCTGTAATTTCTTCTTGTTAGTAAAGTAGAAGTTCAACCAAACTGATATCCATTTTTTTGTTAAATTTTAAGCTTGTATTTGGAAAGATTACCTCAAGATTAGAGGTATATATGTTTCTTCCTCAGGAAGCATACCATTTCTGATTTTGTTGTTATAGTATTTACAGTCATTAATGTTCAAAGCTGAATCTGTCAATTAGGTTCTTGTTTAAAAAAAGATATTATAATTTTTTCATTTATTAGATAGAATAATATTTTCAGGAGAAAAGTGCATCCATTCATGTTTACTTAATGGCATAAGAAATGCAGTATAAATGTTCGATTCTTCACATGTACATTTTTCAAAATAATAAATTGCTTTGCTAACATCCTTGCATGATAACCAATTTATTACTTTTATTATGAACAAATGAACTTAAAATATTTGGTTTGTTTCAGTCCACCTCAGTTACTATCCCGATGGATGCTAAAATTGTTCCATCTTGAATTAACAGGAAACATACTCCAGTAGACATGACTTTGTTTTGAATTTTCTATATTTATTTACACTCACGTATATTTAACTTTTTTGGTGCTCTTAGTGACTGCACTTCCATGATTCCATCTGAAACAATTGCATGATGACTGAGGAGTTCCCTTTAATAGATTCAATGTAGACATGCTGGTATTTAATTCTCTTAGTTTTAATTATTCTAAAAATATCTTTTTAGATATACTCACTGGGTATAAAATTCAAGATTATTGATTATTATATTGGTACTCTTTGTCATTTGTTTTCTAGCTTCCATTGTTTCTGTTTAAAAATTAGATGTATCTAAGTCCAATTGGTATTCAATTGGAAATGTGTCATTTTCTTTCCTTTGGGTGCTTTTAAGTTTCTTTCATTTGTATTTGGTTTTTAAAAATTTTTACTATGATATGCCTCCATGTTTTAATTAATTTTCTTTGCTCATATAATTTCATGAATCTGTGGCTAAATATCATTCATTAATTTTGGAAAATTCTTGGTCAGTATCTCTTCAAATATTACCCCTGTCCCATTTTCTCTCTAATCTCTTTCTGGGTTGTTACTTACAAGGCCCAGTCCTTTAGATTATCCCATAAGTCTCCTATGGAATTTTATTTATTTTTATGTTATTTTGTTTAATTTTTTTCCTGGTCTGTGCTTCAATCAGTTTTCTACTGAACTATATTCTGTGCCACTATTCCTTTCTTCTGATATGTCTAACCTATGGTTAACCCCATCTACTGAGTTCTTAATTTCATTTATTGCAATTTTAAGTTGTTTATCTGATTCCCTTGACAGGTTCTAGATCAGTGGTGAAATTCTCTGTTCTTGAACATATTAATCAGTTGTTTGAAAATCTGTGTCTTATAAGACTCCAACATTTGAATCACATCTGGATTCATTACTTTTGGCTGCTTTTCTCTCTTGTTTTTGGTCATTTGATCATTTCTTTTTGTTTCCTGGCAAGTGTACTACTTTGTAGTAAATGACAAGTTCACTGTTTATGGAAATTGTTTAAGTTTTGAATCACATTATCTTCTTCCAAAGATGATTTGATCTTTTTCTGGCAGGCATACAAAGTACAAGAAGGTCAGCTTCATCCAGAAAAGGCTAGTATACAGTTCCAGTCTGCCCTAATCATAAGATACAGCTCTTCAGGAACCTCGGTTAAAAATATTGAGTGTTTAACAAGTTCCTATATCCTTAGAAGCCCTGAACTTTGTAAGATACTATGAGACTTCCAAGATCTCTGTTTTGTCTTTTATTACCTTATTAGATGTTTTGAATTTTATATTTGTTTTCTCTCAATGGAGGTATAAAACAAGTCTTCAGGTAAAAGTCTATGCAACAAACTGAACACAATTCTCTGTGGTTCTTTTTCTCTGGGATCTAATGTCAAACAGTTGTATTAAGGTGAAATTAAGGTGAGTCATGGTAACTGAAAAGTCATGAGGCAGGCACATGACAGAATTATTAATTTTAAAATATATGTGAAATACTCTCTGCCCTTAAAATATGCCCTGCCAATATATGCTGAACTTTGAAGTGTGGCTTTATTTCCCTCATTCAGTTCCTCAACTTCTGGTTCTTTTGGTAGCCTTGAACTCTACTGGTCAGGAAAAAACTAAACTATTTGCATTTTAGGAAGTAAAATTTTCAGCCGGGTACAATGGCACATGTCTATGATCCAGGGGCTCGGTAGGCTGACGCAGGAGGATGGTAAGTTCAAAGCCAGACTCAGCAAAAGCTAGGCGCTAAGCAACTCAGTGAGACCCTGTCTCTAAATAAAATACAATATAGCACTGGGGATGTGGCTCAGTGGTCAAGTGCCTCTGAGCTTAATCCCTGGTAACCCAAAAAACAGAAAAGAAATTTTCAGGAGTGTTCCTTGTTCAATATATTGGTGCTTTTATTGTCTCTAATTTTGTTATATTATTAAAAGCAAGTCATACTATCGTCATTTCAATATGATCACAAAGCAACATGCAGTAATGGAACAAAGAAGTATTGACTTTCACCAGGCAATCAACCCTTAGATAATGTCAGGAAATCTGGAGCTTTCTCAAGTAAGAATATGGAAGAGACGGGAGATGTGTTATTTATCACAGACAATACTCAGCACAATTTTATTGCTCCTTGGGGAATCCAAAGCTTTTAAAGATGCTATTATTATTTGGAAGTCCTCCAGAGAGCACTAAGTATTAAAAATAGCACCTGTACTCTGCTAAGTCAAATCACCTGTTTATTACCCAGAGTGATGAAAACCATTTAATAAAATATTACAGACATTTGTTCAAAATCTTGCACACAATTTATATGCTCAGGAAAATTAAAAGGAATATGTATGCTTGGCTTAATATATATATATGTTAAATGTAGGGGAGATAGAGATAATTTTAATTAAAGACATCAAAGCATTTTAAATAGTCAAAATAGAACTCCAAAGTAGCACCATCCGATCTTGCTTGCCCAGTATCTACATAAAACTTTATGTATGTAATGGCCACTCATTTATTTTTTTTTTTTTTCCTTTAAAGAATCTGCTCTTCCTTCTACCTTTGGAAGACAGATATAGGAATGTGACCCAGCCTGGTCACTCACTGTTCCATTCAATTGGCCACAATTATGGTTCAGCAATAAGCATGAAATCCAGGTTATCCCAATGAGACTCAATAGTTGGATTTTATTAAAACTACCAGAAAAAGAAACTTTACTGGTTTGATCAAACGATAGAATAGGAGGTTCAACATGGTAATCACCAAACAAAGAAGTCCTAACTAAAACTTGTCTATTCCAGAGTCAGCCTCAGGGATAAGGTCAGGGCAGCCGGAGACCTCTTCAGGCGGCTCTGCCCACTCCGGCTGCGGGCTCTCTTCACGGGGCGATCCAAGATGGCGGCCTAGAGGGAGACTGCACCCCCGGTCGCTCCAGAACCCAGGAGTTAAGAAGGGGAGGCATTGAGAGACTCGGACTGAAGTGGAGCCACGGGTGAGTCTGCCCACTGGGTAAAGCTCGGCCCAGGTGGCAGGCCCAGATAGAGGTGGCTTATCGGAGCCGGGCAGGGCAGCTAGAGTCATCCACAGGCAGTCCTGCGCACTCCGGCGGTGGGCCCCGCCCACACAGCCAGCTTCTCCAGGTTCTCGGAACGGAACTGGCCCGCTAGTGAGAACCTGTCTGAACAGAGCACGCTCCGAGTCCCGGAGCCCCTGCAGTGCAGTGTACTCCTGCAAAGAACCAGCGGAGAGCCTCGATCTGCAGTCAGCCTCAGGGATAAGGGCAGGGCAGCAGGAGACCTCTTCAGGTGGCACTGCCCACTCCGGCTGCGGGCTCTCTTCACGGGGCGATCCAAGATGGCGGCCTAGAGGGAGACTGCACCCCCGGTCGCTCCAGAACCCAGGAGTTAAGAAGGGGAGGCATTGAGAGACTCGGACTGAAGTGGAGCCACGGGTGAGTCTGCCCACTGGGTAAAGCTCAGCCCGGGTGGCAGGCCCAGATAGAGGTGGCTTAGCAGAGCCGGGCAGGGCAGCTTGAGTCTTCCCAAGGTAGTCTTCCACACTCCGGCAGTGGGCTCTTCCCACACGGCCAGCTGCACGGTGCAGGCCCACAGTGAGAGCATTTCCGCACAGAGCCAGTTCCAAAACGTGGAACCAGTAGGGGGCTAGGGGCAGTATTCTTCGAATGAGCTGCTTTATCAGATTCCTCCAAGACATCAGGCTACTGAAGGCTGGGAGGTGATACACTGGAAATCTACTGGGACACTATAAGCCAATAGTGGAAAACTGCAATATCTCAGGGTCCCATTGACAACTGACCATTATGAGAAAACAAGGGAAGAAAATGTCCCAAACAAACCTAGATACTACATCAATAAAACCCAATGACAGCAGAGCAGAAGAAATGTCAGAAAGGGAGTTCAGAATGTACGTAATTAAAACGATCAGGGAAGCTAATGAGGAGATGAAAGAGCAAATGCAGGCATTGAAGGAGGAGATGAAAGAGCAAATGCAGGCATTAAATGATCGCACCAATCAACAGTTAAAAGACCAAATACGGGAAGCAAGAGATCATTTCAATAAAGAGTTAGAGATACTGAAAAAAAACCAAACTGAAATCCTTGAAATGAAGGAAACAATAAACCAAGTTAAAAACTCCATAGAAAACATAACCAATAGGATAGAACACCTGGAAGACAGAACCTCAGACATTGAAGACAAAATATTTAACCTTGAAAACAAAGTGGAACAAACAGAGAAGATGGTAAGAAATCATGAACAGAATCTCCAAGAACTATGGGATATCATGAAAAGGCCAAATTTGAGAATTATTGGGATTGAGGAAGGCTTAGAGAAACAAACCAAAGGAATGAACAATCTATTCAATGAAATAATAACAGAAATTTCCCAAATCTGAAGAACGAAATGGAAAACCAAGTACAAGAGGCTTATAGAACTCCAAACATACAAAATTACAACAGACCCACACCAAGGCACATTATTATGAAAATACCTAACATACAAAATAAAGACAGAATTTTAAAGGCCGCGAGAGAAAAGAATCAAATTACATTCAGAGGGAAACCAATAAGAATATCAGCAGATTTTTCAATCCAGACCCTAAAAGCTAGAAGGGCCTGGAACAACATATACCAAGCCCTGAAAGAAAATGGATGCCAACCAAGAATCTTATACCCAGCAAAACTTACCTTCAAATTTGACGATGAAATAAGATCCTTCCATGATAAACAAAAGCTAAAGGAATTTACAAAAAGAAAGCCAGCATTACAGAACATTCTCAGCAAAATATTCCATGAGGAAGAGATGAAAAACAACGATGCAAATCAGCAACAGGAGGCGCTAGCCTAAAGGAATAGCCAAATAAAGGAGAAACCGAATCATGTCAAAAACAAATATGAGTCAATTGACTGGGAATACAAATCATATCACAATAATAACCCTGAATGTTAATGGCCTGAATTCATCAATCAAAAGACACAGACTGGCAGATTGGATTAAAAAGAAAAATCCAACAATATGCTGCCTGCAAGAGACACATCTCATAGAAAGAGACACCCATAGACTAAAGGTGACAGGATGGGGAAAAACATACCATGCACACGGACACAGCAAAAAAGCTGGAGTATCCATCCTCATCTCAGATAATGTGGACTTCAAACCAAAACTAGTCAGAAGGGATAAAGAAGGACATTACATGCTGCTTAAGGGAAGCATAAATCAGCAAGACATAACAATCATAAATATCTATGCCCCGAACATTGGCTCACCCACGTACGTCAAACAAATCCTTCTCAATTCCAGAAATCAAATAGACCACAACACAATAATACTAGGCGATTTTAACACACCTCTCTCACCACTGGATAGATCGTCCAAACAAAAATTGAATAAAGAAACTATAGATCTCAACAACACAATCAGCAATTTAGACTTAACGGACATATATAGAATATACCATCCAACAAAGAATGAATACACTTTCTTCTCAGCAGCACATGGATCCTTCTCTAAAATAGACCATATTTTATGCCACAAAGCTACTGTTAGTAAATACAAGAAGATAGAGATACTACCTTGTACTCTATCAGATCATAATGGATTGAAATTAGAAATAAATGACAGAATAAAAAACAGAAACTTCTCCAATACCTGGAGACTAAATAATACACTATTATATGATGAATGGATAACAGAAGACATCAGGAGGGAAATAAAAAATTCTTAGAAGTAAACGAGAACAAAGACACATCATATCAAAATCTCTGGGACACTATGAAAGCAGTACTTAGAGGAAGATTTATTTCATGGGGTGCATTCAAAAAAAGAAGTAGAAATCAACAAATAAACGAGTTAACACTACAGCTCAAAGCACTAGAAAAAGAAGAGCAGACCAATACCAAAAGTAGTAGAAGACAGGAAATAGTTAAAATCAGAGCCGAAATCAACGAAATCGAAACAAAAGAAACAATCGGAAAAATTAATAAAATAAATAGTTGGTTCTTTGAAAAAATAAATAAAATTGATAAACCCTTAGCCACACTAACAAAGAGAAAGAGGGAGAAAACTCAAATTACTAAAATTCGGAATGAACAAGGAAACATCACAACAGACACGAGTGAAATACAAAACATAATTAGAAGCTATTTCGAAAATCTATACTCCAACAAAACAGAAAACCTTGAAGACATCAACAAATTTCTAGAGACATATGAACTACCTAAACTGAACGAGGAGGACATACACAACTTAAATAAACCAATTTCAAGCAATGAAATAGAAGAGGTCATCAAAAGCCTACCAACAAAGAAAAGTCCAGGACCAGATGGGTTCTCAGCCGAGTTCTATAAAACCTTTAAAGAAGAGCTCATTCCAATACTCCTCAAACTATTCCATGAAATAGAAGAGGAGGGAACCCTCCCAAACTCGTTCTATGAAGCCAATATCACCCTGATACCTAAACCAGACAGAGACACATCAAGGAAAGAAAATTTCAGACCAATATCCTTAATGAACATCGATGCAAAAATTCTCAACAAAATTTTAGCAAATCGCATACAAATATATATGAAAAAGATAGTGCACCACGATCAAGTGGGTTTTATCCCAGGGATGCAAGGTTGGTTCAACATTCGGAAATCAATAAATGTCATTCACCATATCAACAGACTTAAAGTTAAGAATCACATGATTATTTCAATAGATGCAGAAAAAGCATTTGATAAAATACAGCATCCCTTCATGCTCAAAACACTAGAAAAAATTGGGGTAATGGGAACATTCCTAAACATTATAAAGGCCATCTACGCTAAGCCCATGGCTAATATCATTCTAAATGGTGAAAAACTGAAAGCGTTCCCCCTAAAAACTGGAACAAGGCAGGGATGCCCTCTTTCACCGCTTCTATTCAACATCGTCCTTGAGACTCTAGCCAGAGCAATCAGACAAACCAAAGAAATTAAAGGGATACGAATAGGAAAAGAAGAACTCAAACTATCCCTGTTCGCTGATGACATGATTATATATTTAGAGGAACCTGGAAATTCCACCAGAAAACTTTTAGAACTCATAAGTGAATTCAGTAAAGTAGCAGGTTACAAGATCAATGCTCATAAATCCAATGCATTTTTATACATAAGTGATGAATCTTCAGAAAGAGAAATTAGGAAAACTACCCCATTCACAATAGCATCGAAAAAAATAAAATACTTCGGAATCAATCTCACAAAAGAGGTGAAAGACCTCTACAATGAGAACTACAGAACACTAAAGAAAGAAATTCAAGAAAACCTTAGAAGATGGAAAGATCTCCCATGTTCCTGGATAGGCAGAATTAATATCGTCAAAATGGCTATACTACCTAAAGTTCTATACAGATTCAATGCAATTCCAATTAAAATCCCAATGATGTACCTCGCAGAAATAGAGCAAGCAATTATGAAATTCATCTGGAAGAATAAAAAACCTAGAATAGCTAAAGCAATCCTCAGTAGCAAGAGCGAAGCAGGGGGTATTGCAATACCAGATCTTCAACTCTACTACAAAGCAATAGTAACAAAAACGGCATGGTATTGGTACCAAAATAGACAGGTAGATCAATGGTACAGAATAGAGGACATGGACACAAACCCAAATAAATACAATTTTCTCATACTAGACAAAGGTTCCAACAATATGCAATGGAGAAAAGATAGCCTCTTCAACAAATGGTGCTGGGAAAACTGGAAAACTATATGCAATAGAATGAAACTAAACCCCTATCTCTCACCCTACACAAAACTCAACTCAAAATGGATCAAGGACCTCGGAATCAGACCAGAGACCCTGCATCTTATAGAAGAAAAAGTAGGTCCAAATCTTCAACTTGTTGGCTCAGGATCAGATTTCCTTAACAGGACTCCCATAGCACAAGAAATAAAAGCAAGAATCAACAACTGGGATAGATTCAAACTAAAAAGCTTTCTCTCAGCAAAGGAAACTATCAGAAATGTGAAGAGAGAGCCTACAGAGTGGGAGAATATCTTTGCCAACCATACCTCAGATAGAGCGCTAATTTCCAGAATCTATAAAGAACTCAAAAAACTCTACACGAAGAATACAAATAATCCAATCAACAAATGGGCTAAGGAAATGAACAGACACTTCACAGAAGAAGATGTACAAGTAATCACCAGATATATGAAAAAATGTTCAACATCCCTAGTAATAAGGGAAATGCAAATCAAAACCACCCTAAGATTTCATCTCACCCCAATTAGAATGGCGATTATCAAGAATACAAGCAACAATAGGTGTTGGCGAGGATGTGGTGAAAAAGGAACACTCATACATTGCTGGTGGGGTTGCAAATTAGTGCAACCACTCTGGAAAGCAGTGTGGAGATTCCTCAGAAAGCTTGGAATGGAACCACCATTTGACCCAGCTATCCCACTCCTTGGCCTATACCCAAAGGACTTAAAATCAGCATACTACAGAGATACAGCCACATCAATGTTCATTGCTGCTCAATTCACCATAGCCAGATTGTGGAACCAACCTAGATGCCCTTCAGTTGATGAATGGATAAAGAAACTGTGGCATATTTATACAATGGAATATTACTCCGCAATGAAGAATGATAAAATTATGGCATTTGTAGGCAAATGGTCGAAATTGGAGAATATCATGCTAAGTGAGATAAGCCAATCTCAAAAAACTAAAGGACAAATGATCTCGCTGATAAGCGGATGAGGACATATAATGGGGGGTGGGAGGGGCTAGCATTAGGTTTAGGGTTAGGTTTAGAGTTAGGCTAAGGAGAGCAGTAAGAATGAAGGAAAGAAGGACTGTGTAGAGGGAAAAGAGGGGTGGGAGGGGTGGGAGGGGTGGGAGGGGTGGGGGGGAGGGGAAAAATATAATAAACATCATTACCCTATGTAAACGTAAAAAAAATAAATAAAAAAAAAAAAGAAAAAAAAAAACTTGTCTATTCCATGAGTCAATAAATGTCCTTTATTACTAAGGTAGTTTAGTAAGACTGGGTTTCAGAGTTGTAAACAAAAGTCCTCACTACAATTACAAAAAAAGAGATATGTAACAACCCAGTGTGTCAATAAGAAAAATCAACCATCAGGTTTAAGAACGAAAGTCTAGCTGCTGATAGAAAAATGGTGTTAGGAATAATTTTTATATATATAATAAAATGTATTCTAGTCTACTGATGATGTTTTACTTTCCCACCTTCCTTAACATAATGCTCAAGGAAATGAGACTAGAAATTTACAAATAATATCAACTAACACCTCCATTCTTGAAGTTCCAAAGTTAAGTTATTATTGGCATTTTAACCTTATCTTCATAGATGCTTAGTTATTTGGGTATGGAGTAAGGTACAAAAGGTTCTAAGGAAGAAGGATATCTTTACGTGTTTTCTGATTTCAAACTTCAGTCTTCAGCTTTGGCTTAGTACAATGGATGCTGATGGTAGTACCTACAAGTAGTATTCCTAGGAGAAAGGATGCAAATAAAATAAGAATTCCTCAGCAGTTTTTGTCCTTCAAGTAGACACAGACTCAGGCATGTGAACATACTGAGTATCATACATTTCTACTGATGGCATTTAATTAGAAGTAAAGTAAAATGTGCAGGATCAGAATTTTAAATATTAGTTTAATAACCTTTATGCACCTAATTTCTGAACGATTTTCTTCCTCTCTAGAGAGGCATCTAATGTCAAACAGTTGTATTAAGGTGAAATTAAGGTGAGTCATGGTAACTGAAAAGCCATGAGGCAGGCACATGACAGAATTATTAATTTTAAAATATATGTGAAATACTCCCTTCCCTTAAAATATGCCCTGCCAATATATGCTGAACTTTGAAGTGTGGCTTTATTTCCCTCATTCACGACTAATCACTGTCTCCAAGAAGAACAGATTTCAAGAGAAAAATAGTCATTTCAAAAAGAGAAATATAGCCATTTCAAAACCCCAAAGTAAATGAGAAGTTAAAAGAAAAATGACAAGGTTGTTGATTATTTAAAGTAGAATTTTCAGTGTGCCAATCATGGTCCAGATCATATTTTGACCATGCCAAAATTCATCAAGGTAGTGATTTTCACACTTTTTAAAAAATATGACCTACTGCAAAAAGTATTTATCCATCTATCTCTTATCTGTAATATGACAATTTACATAAAAATACAAACCCCTACCCTATTAAATGAACTCATATTTTCTATTCTATGGCATTTCACTAAAATGATGCTTACAAATCCCTAAATTGCTTCATGAACTCACAACCTTCCAATAGCTCACAACTTGATACAGAGCATACAATTTGGCCTAACTCTAATATACATATTTTAGACTGAAAGATATATGCAAATCTTTGCCAACACTAATTTCAGATTAAGATTTTCCTAAAATAAAATCAACTCCAGCTACACAGTGGAAGTTCTTAGACTGTTCATTAACTTTACCAAACATCTCCATAAGGCATTTGAAGTGAGATGCCCCATTTAGAGTATGTTTCATAAACATATTTTGAAGCAATCCAAAGCAAGCTCACCACCTCAAATCTGGATCCAAAGGCACTATCTTTTATTATTTTAACTGTATGTCTCTTAAAAAGTCAGCAAAATAATACCATGATATAATATTGTAATGTAACAAAGAGGCCCATTATCTGTTCTGTTTAACCTTGTGGTATCAAATACCATTTGATTACTGTTTCTGTGGGGAGAAAAAAAGCTTTCTTAATGAGTTCTAGAAGAGGACAATGATTTGATAAATGAAAAATAAGACATGCAAAACAAATACTCCTCATCCCACTCCTAAATATATGATATCATTTGGGTCACCAGATTTTCCTAAAGCTCAGATCTCATGATTTCTCCCCTTTCTGATATTTTCTTTTACCCTGGAGGCAGATATGAAGAATAAATATTTCCTTACCAGACCTGCAATTAACTGAAAATTCTAGTGTTCTAAATGCCTTTGTTCCATTTTTTAAATGTGACCTGTACTTCTATTTAAAGGATTTCCTTTATTAACTCCTGCCTAAGAATTTACATGTTGGCATGTTTGAAAATAAGCCCTGCAGGGAAGAAATTGGACGTGTTGTTCACCGTCAACATGACAGTCTGATGATGGGTGTATGGGTTTCCTGTTGACTCCCATGTCACATTTGCTAAATTACTGTTGATACCACAGGGTAGGCCCAGCTTATGAAATTTTTGTCTTCTTTCTGCTTCACAGATCATTCATGATCAGACACAGGGTTGGGGGAGGGAGGAGAGAGAGATAAAATAGTGCAAGCCCATTTCCACTGTTGCTCAAAGCAAAAGCAAATGGCATAATTCTCAAGAGCTGAGGGTAAACCTGTGAAGTGAAAAGCAGTGCCCATTACAACATGGCTGGTTCAGCCTTCAGGCCAAAATGGGCCACTCTAAATCCTGTGGTTCCATCAATGGTGTTTTTCTCAAATTTGTACTTAAAGGTAGAAATTGATCACACTTATGCTCAGCCACCCTTAAGATGCTTGAGTGCATATGGGTGTGTGATATCGACATAAACCCTACAGAGCTGTTGTCTGGATTGAATGAGCAAGCAAATGTACTTAGCTTCCAAAATATGTGGAAGTGCCTTAATAATTTCAAAGGGGTGTACTGAACAGTTGGGATTGCTGGTGTCCTCTCTTAAGGGAGATATCATGGACCATGCTGCTTAGCACAATTTTGGAAGGAGGCATGATGCTGGCACATGATGCTTGTCAGAAATCCCCATTTCTTCATTTTATGCTCTTTCACCCATCCTTCCCATACTTCAGGGCTATACAGGCAAGTGAAAAAGACTAGAAAGAGAAGGGAGTGTGATAGGAAGAGTGGGGGGAAAGTATGTTACCTGTTGCTTGTAGATGTTAGTTAATACCTGGGCAATAATCAGTCATGTGCCTTCCTTGAGCCAGCATCTTAAAAGACCCCAAATGGAGGAAGTAGAAGAAACCTTAGCAAAGTTAGGGCAGTGTTTCTTGAACTTTAATGTGGCTACAAATCACAGAGTCTGGTTAAAATGTTGATTCTATTCTAAAGTAAGGCCTCATATTCTGCACCATCCAGGGATCTTGTTGAAAATGCCAATTCAAATTCTGCATTTCTGTTCTTAGGGAAACCCTAAGCCAGCATCCTATGTAAGGCCCCATGACCACTCTTGGGGTCTGAGGAGACAGCCTACCCTTGCCTTTTTATTGACAGGGATCTCACTTGTCACCACCTTTTGAAAATTGCCTCTGGGACAGAGAAACAAATCATGACATAGTCTTAAAAGCACCAGCTCTAGAATCAGAAATTTGAGGTGGAATCCTAACTCTGTCACTTATTTTTAGTCCATGTGACTGTAGGTGAGTTTTTCTAACCCCCTCGGAGGTTCATTTTCTCCACCTACAAACCAGGCATGCATTTTCCTAACTCTGAGTGTTGTTAGAAGAAACAATGAGGTCATGTGCACAACATGGTAGATTCGTTCATGGAATGAATGAATATAGAGCCTAAAGCATACCAGTTCTACCATAGGTAATAAAAAAGGAGATAGAGTGCTACAATGAATGTACATTTTTAAAAATTAATACTATGACTCTGACTTTTCTTTTTTTTTCCTTGTAAAACTGTAATTTTATATATTTATTTATTTATTGTGGTATTGAAGATTTTTTCTTTTTTTTTGACAATGATAAATATTTTTAAAAAGATTATTTTCATACCATCCTCCCCATCCCACTGCCCACCCCTTCCTTCACTCCCCTCTACATAATCCAAAGTTCCTTTATTCTTCCCTACCCACCCATGGATTGGCATCTGTTTATCAGAGAAAACATTAGGCCTTCAGTTCTTTGGGATTTACTTATTTCACTTAGCATGATATTCTCCAACTCCATCCATTTACCTGAAAATGCCATAATTTTATTCCCCTTTAAAGCTAAGTCATATTCCATTATGTATATAGACCACATTTTCTTTATCCATTCATCTGTTGAAGGGCATCTAGGTTGGTTTCATAGTTTAGGTATTGTGAATTGATCTGCTATAAACATTGATGTGGCTGCATCACTGTAGTATGCTGTTTTTTAAGTCCTTTGGGTATAAAGAGAGGAGTGGGAAAATTGGGTCAAATGGTGGTTCCATTCCAAGTTTTCTTAGGAATCTCCATATTGCTTTCCAAAGTGGCTGCACCAATTTGTAGTCCCATCAACAATGTTCGAGTATATCTTTTCCCCCACATCCTTACCAACACTTATTATTGCTTGCATTCTTGATAATTAGCATTATGACTGGAGTGAGATGAAATCTTAGACTCTGGCTTTTTCTTAGATCCACAGCCGTGGGTTGTATACATTCTAAACACATTATGTCAACCATCTCTCTCCATTTCCAATATTCTGATACCAGAAAGTCAGTCTCTGATCAAGCTTTTAGTAATTATAGAATCCAGGCTTTTAAAAATACTTCCTGTTCTATCTAATGGTAATAATACATTTGAATCCTCCTTTCTCCCAATTAATTCAGCTCCTATGCTCGCTCTTCCAGATGTCTCTGGGTCCTGTTTCCAATGACAAATTCTCCTTGTTCTCAAGTGGCCTCTTCCAGTCTATTTTCTCCAACTTGAAGTCAGTCTCCCCTTTGCTTGCCCTACAAATAAGACCAAAAAGTGGCCCTTCCTGACAATGCTGCCTGCTGGTGAATCTGTGTTCCTTTAGGAGAATCCAGAATATAACTCTTAAGATAACTGTTCAGAGGATTAAAGCAGAAAATTGCCAATGCAAGTCTTTCCCAATCCTCCCACTTCAACCAACAGACCCAAGTACTCAAAACCCAGGGTTTAATATGGAGAAAAAGAAGGTGGGGTTCTTTTATTGAGTGTAATAGAAACAAACCAACTAACAAAATTTTTTTAAATGGAAGAAAACCATGAAATGGTGGCAAAGCATGACACTAAAAGCGCTATACAAATTTTAATAGGAATTAATGCAATTCCTATTAAAATTCCAATGTTATTCATAGAAATAGAGAAAGGAATCCTGAAATTCATTTGGAAAAATAAGAGCACAAGACTAGCTAAATAAATTCTTAGTGAGCAAAGTGAAGCAGGAAGTATCATAATACAAACCTTAAATTATACTACTATAAAATTATACTTAAATAATATTTCTATAGTAACAAAAACAACATGAGATTGGCACCAAAACAGGCATGAAGACCAATGGAACAGAATAGAAGATTCAGAGACAAACCCACATAAATACAGTTACCTCAAACTAGACAAAGTCACCACAAACATATATTGGAGAAAAAATGGCCTCTTCAATAACTGGTGCTGGGAAAACTAGAAATCCATATATAGCAGAATGAAATTTAGCCCCTTTCTCTCACTCTTCACAAAATTCAACTCAATGTAGATCAAAGATCTAGAAATTAGACCAGAAACGCTGTGCCTACTAGAAGAAAAAGAAGACTGAAATCTCCATCCTGTCAACTTAGGAACTGAATTCCTCAACAAGACCCCTAAAGCACAATTAGTAAAATCAAGAATCAATAAATGAGATAGTATCAAACTAAAAAGCCTATTCACAGCAAAGGAAACAAACAAGTGCATGAAGAGAAAGCCTACCAAATGGGAGAAAATCTTTGCCATCTGCAGCTCAGATAGAGCATTAATCTCCAGAATATAAAAAGAACTCAAAAAACTTAACACCAAAAAAAAAAAAAAAATTAAAAAGCCAAACAAATAACCCAATCAATAAATGGGGGTCAAAGGAAATGAACAGGCACTTCACAAAAGAAGAAATATGAATGGTCAACAAATATATAAAAAAAGTTCAAATCTCTAGCAATTAGAGAAATGGAAATTAAAATTACACTGAGATTTCATTTCACTCCAGTCAGAATGTCAACAATCAAGAATACAAGTAAAAATAATTGTTGGCAAGGATGTAGATGAAAAGGTACACCCCATTACTGGTGGGACTTTAAATTGGTGCAACCACTCCGGAAATGGAAAGCAATATGGAGATTCCTCAGAAAACTAGGAATGGAACCACCACTGACCCAAATATATACCACTCCTTGGTATATATCCAAAAGTGTTAAAATCAACATACTATAGTGATGTAGCCACATCTATGTTTACAGCAGCACAATTCAAAATAGCTAAGCTATGGAACAAACCTAGGTATCATCAACAGATGAATGGATAAAGAAATTGTGGTGCATATACACAATGGACTATTACTCAGCCATAAAAAGGAATGATTTTATGACATTTGTCCGTAAATGGATGGCTCTGGAGACTATTATGCTAAGTGAAAAAAGTCAATCCCCATCCAAAAAAGGTCAAATATTCTCTCTGATATGCGGAGGCTAACACACAATAGGGGGAATGGGGAGAATAGAAATTCAGTAGATTAGACAAAGGGAAATAAAGGGAAGGAGGGGGAACAGAATAGGAGAGACAGTGGAATGAATCTGACAACTTTCCTATGAATACAAGACAATGAATCTCCACATCATGTACAAGCACAATAATGAGATCCTAATTAGAATACGATATACTCTATGTTTGTATAAATATGTTAACCTATATTTTACTGTTATGTATATCTAAAAAGAACAAATAAAATTAAAAACAAAAAGAAATGGTGGCATAGTTGTTTCATCTACCTCCAGGACTACCTCTGGCAGTTCTCCAGGACAGAGGGAACTGGGAATGAATGTGTGATGTAACTTCTAAGGATCATGCCTTGCCCCTTCTGAGACTTATCATGACTTTTGTTTATGTGATATTAAAGGAAGAGCATGCCAACCACAGAAGTGCCAACTCATGACAAGAATCATAGATCATCCAGGAATTTCTGCCTCTGCCATCATCTCCTCTGTCCCAGGACCTTGCCTCCCTAGCCCATCTCCTCCAAGTTGTTACTACAAAAAAAGAGGCCTGCCTCCCATTTTGGCTCATTTCCATTTCAGACTGAATCAGAGGCATGAATTATTATTGACTCATCTATCTTCTTAGATTGGGTAACATGATACTGCCATATTTGTAGCTCAAATTTGACAATTTTATATGATTCAACCTCATAACCTGTTAAGAGAGATGAAGTTTACTGTCACAAATAACTAGACCATTTCTGTGGCTGAGTTATCCTGACTAAACAAAGTTATCTCAAATCCATTCTCTCTAAAGTTGCATATTTTAACCTAAAACATACTGAATGTGGTCCTTAACCCCATTTCTCACATTTCTAAGGCAAGAGAAATTCAAAAACATTCTTTAGAAAATGTCCCCTCTCAAGCAGCAACCATCAATCAGATGACACAGAATCATTGTGCCTTTACTTGGTATAAAGCATAAGAAAGATAAAAAATAAATGAAACATCATTTCTACCCCTAAGAATAACTGAAGTAGCTAAAGAAAGAAGAGAGAAAAATGCAAAAAGGTGAAGAATGAAGCAACAATATAAGAAATGTCACAAGACAGACCATGATCATTTGCTAAATGAGCAGAACAGAAATAAGTGCAGTGAGTCGAGAGCAGGAGCAATCACCTAGAATCTGATTTGAGCCACTTTCCATCTAATTTAGCTCATCAATCACTGCACCCTCCCACCTACTTACTGTGGGAAGTTATCACAGAAAATGAAAATCGCCTCTCTGCCTAATCATAACTCCTGGAGATGTATACCTAGTAGGTTGCAGACCACTCCCTCTCATTTATTGGGTCCATCTCAGAAAAGGACTAGAGAACGGGAACATTTATACTGGATGCTTTTCTCTGCTGTAGATGAAGTCTGCACGACATGAGAGAGGGAGGAACGGAATTTTATGGTATATGACCAATAAAAACTACAGCTACCTGGTGGCCTAGCATCTTTTCTGACTCTTAATTCAAATTTCAACCCTTCTAAGCAGTTGGTCAGAGTCAAAATGGATGGAGATATAGGTATATTACACAAACCTATTTAAAAACAAATGAAGCCACATCAACACCTCACAACTACTGGCTACTCCAGTGATTCTTTTGTTTTCTCACTCACAGACCTTTCTGTTTCCTGTTCTTCCTTTCTGCTGAGGACTCCCAGTCAAGGACAATGCCTAGCCATGGACCCCGATTCTAGTACCTTGCAGAAGTAAACTTCCTTGCCCAGGGAGCCACAGTCACATGATATGCACGGCTTCAGTGGTCCTGGTGTCTCCAGTTCTCCCAGGACTAAGGCCATGTTGGGGTGTTCCACACATAAATGCCAAGTATGCCCTTCTCCTCAACACCATCTTCCTCACCTGGCCCAATAAAGGTCACTTATACCTGGGGAAATGTCTCTGATAGGGTTATTTCTTTCACCTTCTACATCTAATCCAAGAGAAAGATCTGTCAATTTTACCTAAAAAAAATATCCCTCTAGTCCTCCCGTTCTCTCCATCTCAACAGATACCCTGTCAGTTAAACACAAACCACCATGACCTCCTAAGTGGGCCTCATCCAGAGCCTCTTAATGTCCTGCCCTTAAGGTCCATTCTTGCCCTCCCAATCCATTCTGAGCACAGCCACAGAGGGACCTTGTAAAAACATGAAATGGATCATATCTCTCTGGGCTTAAAATCCTTTGATGGCTTCCTATTTCACTTAGAATAAAGTCTAAGCTCTTTGTCCTGGCCCGGAGGACATCCTGAGAACTGGCCCAGGTCTTTTTCTACAGGAAGCTATTCAGTGGCAGAAGTATAGGAAATGAAATCTGAGTTCACTCCTTACCATGAGAAACCTGCTTCAGAATTCCAGGTCCTCTGCCCACCATGTGAACTGAGCAGCTTTGGGCCAGCCACTTGCCTTCCCTGGGCTTCAGTTTCCTCACATACAAAATTAGAGATCTCCTTGGATTGTTATGAGAAGTATAGGGAGACACTACCGATTAATGGCTAATTACAGTGTCAGTTCATGGTAAGTGCTTCATGGAAGTAATGAGCCCGGTCTGCTTCCCCTTCTTCAAACATCTTTCCCACTTCAAGGCCTACTATCCACTGTTCTTTCTGCTTGGAATGTTCTTGTTCTTCCTTTCCAACTCAGTGTACGGTTATCTCCTCCCTTCTTTTACATCACCTCTGTGGAACGGCCTTCCCATACTAACCAATCTCAATGGGAACATTCCCCACCTCACTCTCACTTTCTGTTGCATCTCTTTATTTCCTTGAGAGCACTTGCATACCATGAAAAGCTAATTATTTTCTTCCATTGGTTATTCACTTGCTTACTGTCTTTCTCTTCCATGAGAACTGTTTTTATCATTGAATTCCCAGAACCTAGAACATTGCCTTCAATCAGGGATCCTCTATGATCTGCTGTTATTATGCTGTAATTATTTAAATTATTAAGAGAGAGCTAGTGGATTAGTATTATTGAGTCCCTCATCTCATGGTCCATCCTCTCCCTGGAGTCCCCTCTCTGTCCCCTGGATCTCAAAACAACTCTCTGGGACTGGGCTGGCAAACAGACACTGACTTCTTTATGGCCCAGTCTCCCCAACTCGATTGAAGGAACATACACACTTCTCTTCAAAGCCTTTCTCCCCTTCAGGCACATGCTTAGCAAACCAAATTTTGAATACTGTCTTTGCCTCAATCCAATTTACCTTCTCCATGCATGAGTAGTTCACACACATGTATGTTTACATGTTGGCTTAGACCAGATTTCACTGAAAGCACAGTCTAAGACAAAATCTTACAAACTCCTGATTTATTATCAGAATATGCCATCTAGGAATGTCAGAGTGAGAAAGAAGGAAATGAGACAGGTATGGAAGAAAAGCAAATACGAGGGGCATTTCTGAGCAGGCTGCCGCTATTATCAAGCCAGATCTCACTGCTCATCTGAAGGAGGCCATGTGAACTAAAGTGTCTTTAAACAGCATGTTTGGGGAATACAGGAGAGAAGAACATCATCCACCCAACAGCCATTTATACTACCAAACTGTCCATCTATGGGGGTTGAACTGTCCAGCGCATCAGGCCCCAGTGTTGACAGGAAAGGTCTAAGAAAGGTAAGAGGATGATGTGAGAAAATGGGGGCAGTCACTGTGACAGTCTTCCACCATTAGCAATGACAGCATCAGCTTCATCAGGGACCCAGTTCTGCAACCATAAGAGCAGCACAAACTAGCCAGGCTTACACATCTGGAATAGTGTGTAACCTGAGGCCAACACAGGCAGATAAGAAGGTGATGACTGTCCAAATGTATTGTCCATGAATTGCAAGCATGAGACCAATACAGGCTTACCACTCATGAAGCTTGTAATGATGGCAAATATCTCCAAATCTCTAGCAGTTCTTCTTGTGGATGGGCCCCAATAAAGTATCTAAATCCTTTTCAATATGTAGCTGTAAACAGTCACCATATTTAAAAAGACGATACAACTCCACAAGAAAGCTTAGCAATAAAAGCTCTTTCCTATACTCATTTGATCTTCACAAATTTACAAGATTCAGAGAGAAAGATATAATTAACCTCAACTCTATAAATGGGCAACTGAAACTTGGCAAAAGTCTCACACTTATAGAGTAAGGATGGAAACCCAAATTTTCTGAAGTCTGCCTATGTGTAAAAATCCAATATATGCAAGACCATATATACACACTGAAACCTAAATGACTAAGAATTGTACAACAACTTTGTTAATTTAACAAGAATAGGATAAATAAAACATTTCTTAAGACCTCCTCTCATTTGTTTTATTTTTAAAACACATTTCAGAAGACAGAAATGAGATCTAGAAAGGAGATATAACATTAATACAAATAAAAATAACAAGACAAATTTTTTAAAAATTCATATCTGAAATGATAAAGACAAAAATATAATATCAAGCAAATGAAAATGATCCATTTCAGATAATAAAAAAAAACCATAAAGGAAGTCCTTCCCCAGAATGTTCTATCCAACCGAGTTCCACAGCTCCATAGCTCAGAATATCTTCTTGATATTGTCCACACAATGGACATGGTTTCCAGAAATCAAATTCTGTATGCATCCTAGCAAACCACCCTCATCATTCTGCATGTGGCACCGGTTTTCAGACTGAACATCTTAAAATGATACACGCCTAAATCACAAAACAATGCTTATTTCCTGTAAGGTCCTTCTAAGGTGGAGGAAAAACATTTCATCATAGTGTGACTAGAAGTCAATCTATCAGTTTTCTTCTTATATTCTGATATTCAAATCAGAGACAGTGCATCATTATTTCTACTGACCCTTCATTCCTCCCCAACTCATCAAGTATACTCACCCAATGTTTAGAATTTTGCACGTGCACCTTAATAATCTGTTATCAAATACTTAGCAAGTGAAATGTACTATCAAATGGCATCAAAAACAATTGGCGCTCCAGTTAAATTTCTTTTTTTTTTTGCATCTTCTATTTGTTCTTTTTTAGTTACACATGACAGTAGAGTATATTTTGACATATTTATGCAAACATGGAGTATATTTCATTCTAATTAGGATCCCAGTCTTGTAGTTGTACATATGCGGAGATTCACTGCAGTGTATTTATATGTGTACTAGGAAAGTTAAGTCAGATTCATTCCACTGCCTTTCCTGGTCCTGTTCCCCCTCCCTTCTCTTAATTCCCTTTGTCTAACCCAATGAACTTCTATTCTTTCCACCCCGCCAGGTTGTGCATTAGCATCCACATATCAGAGAGAACATTTGACTTGTTTTTTTTTTTTGGGGGGGGGGATTGGCTTATTTTGTTTATCATAATAGTCTCCAGATCCATCCATTTATAGGCAACTGTCATAAAATCATGCTTTTCCATGGCTGAGTAATATTCCATTGTCTTTATCTATTCATCAGTTGAAGGGCACCTAATTTGATTCCATTGCTTAGCTATTTTGAATTGAACTCTATAAATGTTGATGTGGTTGTGTCACTACAGTGTGCTGATTTTAAGGCTTTTGGATGTATACCAAGGAGTGGTAAATAACTAGGTCAAATGGTAGTTCTGTTCCTATTTTTCTAAAGAATCTCCATGTTGTTTTCTAGAGTGGTTACACCAACTTGCAGTCCCACCAGTAATGTGTGAGTATACTTTTTTCTCCACATCCTTGCCAACATTTATTGTTATTTGTATCCTTGATTGTTGCCACTCTGACTGGAGTGAGATGAAATCTCAGTGTACTTTTAATTTCCAGTTCTCTAATTGCTAGAGATGTTGAACATTTTTTTAATATATATGCTGACTATTCACATTTCTTCTTTTGTGAAATGTCCATTTAGTTCCTTTGGCCATTTAGTGATTGAGTGGTTTTGTTTTGTTTTGGTTTGGTTTTGGTGTTGTTTTTTAAGTTCCTTCTATATTTGGAGATTAACGCTCTATTTGAAGTGCAGGAGGTAAAGAGTTCCTACCATTCTCTAGGCTCTCTCTTCATGCTCTTGACTGTTTCTTTTGCTGTGAAGAAGGTTTTTAGTTTGGTGTCATTTATTGATTCTTGATTTTACTTCTTGTGCTTTAGGGGTCTTATTGAGGAATTTTGTTCCTAGGCTGACAAGATGGAGTGTTGGGCCTACATTTTCTACTAGTAGGTCCAGGGTTTCTGGGCTAATGCCTAGGTCTTTGATCCACTTGGAGTTGAGTTTTGTGTAGGGTGAGAGATAGGGGTTTGTGGAGAGTGCTGATAGAGAATGGGAGAGCAGTAACTGAGATTGGGGGTCTCTGGTGACCTCATGGCTGTGACATGCCCAGTGCCTGGGAATGTTCCTGTGCAAGGGCACAGGATGCCTAGCTGCTGTGGCAATGCCCTGCATGAGGAGGTTCTGTGCAAGAATCCTATTCGCTCTGACCTTGATCTCGGGCACACAGCTCCTGGGAAGGAAGGAATTCTTATGCTGGACAACCACGATGTTTCACCAGCTCCACTTCTCTGGTTCCTGCCCACTTTACAGTAACTTTAAACAATGGACTTTCTCGCGAGCTACACAAAGCTCCAAACATTGTACTTTGCAACTGTGGATTGCAACTGTGGAAAAGTTACATAGATGTCCCAGTTTCTGTAACTTTCCTGAATACAAAGAATAATGGTTGCATAGTCTTTAACCTGATAATGAGACATATATAAATAAAGATTGCTGGTGGATCTCTTTAGATCTGTATCTCTATCAAAGAGAAGAGTTCCACCTGATCCCAGCTTAATCTTCAAAATCTGTGTTTGTGAATCTTTATTTTCCAATCCCCCTTCACCCCTCGCTAGACCTGGGAGTTTGGTCCCACTGGTCGCCACAGGAGTTAAATTTCATTCTGCTATATGTGGATTTCCAGTTTTCCCAGCACCATTTGTTGAAGAGGCCATCTTTTCTCTGTGGCGTGTTTATAGCACCTTTGTATAGAAGACTCAAAAAACTCCACCAGAAATTTTCTAGAACTCATAAACAATTTCAGCAAAGTAGCAGGATATAAAATTAACATCCATAAATCAATTGTGTTCCTCTACACCAATGATGAATCAGCTGAAAGAGAAATTAGGAAAACTATCCCATTCACAACAGCCTCAAAATAAAAATAAAATACTTGGGACTCAATCTAACAAAAGTGGTGAAAGAACCTACAATGAAACTACAGAATACTAAAGAAATAAATTGAAGAAGACCTTAGAAGATAGAAAGATTTCCCATGTTCTTGGATAAGCAGAACTAATATTAGCAAAATGACCATAATACCAAAAGCACTATACAGATTTAATGCTATTCCTGTTAAAATTCCATGATGTTCTTCATAGAAATAGAAAAAGCAATCATGAAATTCATTTGGAAAAATAAGAGGTCCAGAATAGCCAAAGCAGTCCTTAGTGAGAAAAGTGAAGCTGGAGGCATCACAATACCAGACATTAAATTATACTACAGAGCTATAAAACAGAAATAGCATGGGATTGGTACCAAAACAGACATGAAGACAAATGGAAGAGAACAGAAGACACAGAGACAAACCTGCATAAATCCAGTTAAATTTCATAGATCTGATATTTAAGCCTTAATGAGGTCTAATATATGCAGAGAACTATACTAAGACCTTATAGATGCAAAAATGAATATGATACCATCCCTTTCCTACCGTATGGTAGTATGGTCTAAACTAAAGGACATATTGAAATAGTAGGTCATATAATCAATTTAGACAATTGTGACCATATTGTTTTTAAACTATGACAGTATTACATATAAAATAATAGTTTATCCCTCATATACTAGTAAGAGAGTGCATCATTTCAAGAAGGTATGTGTGTGTCTGTGTGTGTGTGTGTCTGTGTGTGTATGTGTGTGTGTAAATTTGTTCCCATGCATGAGATCTAACAGTTCAAAAGCCAAATTTTTCCACACTGGGAAAAATCATCATTTGTATACATAATGATAAAAATTTATGCACGAAGAATGCATAAAGAATGGTCCATAATCAGCATTCAATATGTATATAGGATGACAGAAATTAGTACTAATGGGACCTGATATCAAGCAAGGGTGAGAAGTTAGTTTGCTTTCCAAAGTCCATATCATCAGACTTCTCCCTGATCAAAAACCAGTATATACACCACAGAACATAATCCAAGCTCATGTTATGGCATTTGAGGACCCCAAAGCTTATTTCCAACTATTTGTCACTCCTACTCCACCCTCTTGGGACCATACTGTTGCTATAATCCTTTCCACTATTTCCTGAATGTGTTCTGTGTTTTTCCACTCCTGGACCCTGGCACAAATTCTTCCCTTATACTATAATGTCTTTTTTTCCATATCTGACCATAAAAGTTGTACACATAAGAGTGGATAGCCTTCATTTTGTCTGTCCAGTAAACTAACCCATCTTCCTTTTGGTAACAATATTCTGCTTCCTTTGAAGAACTCCCTGAAGTTTCATGTGTTCCTAATGGTGTTGTCAGTCATAATGCCCCATTGCCTGTAGCCACACAAGTCATGAGACAAACATTGACTGACTGAAAAAACAGTCACCATGATCTAGGTGACTAGATCATGTAGCTTGTCTCTAGTGCATAAGACCTATGCAATTCCTTCTCTGAATCTTAATAGTAGTCCTCAAGGTTTGACATGCATCAGAACCACCTGGAGGCCTTACTCAGTCATAGATTGTTTGATCTCATCCAATAATTTCTTATTGGATAAATCTGATGTGTGACTTAAGATTCTGCATCTTGAATAAAGTGTGTTAGTTTCCAATTATTGCTATAATAACTCCAAAGTTAACAGCTTAACACAACACAAGTCTATTCTCTCACAGTTCAGAGGTCAAAAAAAGCCCCAAATAAGGGCTAACATTAAGGTATTGGTAGGGCGATTCCCTCCTGCAGGCTCCATCCACCATCCATTCTTTGGCTCTCTCAACTTCTCAAGGTCACCCACATTCCTTGACTTGAAGTCTCTGACTTGTATCACTCCAATTTCTTGCTACTGTCACCATAATTCCTACTACTAACCTTGATCTCCTGTCTCTCTCTTATCAGTACTGGAATAATGTAAGATAATCTCCCCATCTCAGAATCCTTAATCACATATACAAGTCTTTCTCTTTTTTTCATTTATTTATTTTTATTTTCTTTAATAGAGCTTTATAGTTATAATAGTAGTTGGGTTCATACCAACAAACTCATACACGTATGGAAATAGATTTCAATTCATGATCCCTTCTTTTCCTTCCCACTTTTCCCACCATCCTCCCTCTCCTCTCCCATTCTCTTTCCTCTATTCTAGACTTCCCTTTGCTTGTCTGTTAACTTATATTAGATTGGTTCTTTATGTCATCCTATTCCCATACCCTTTTTTTTATTTTACTCTAATTTCAGCATATGAGAGAAAACGTTTGACATTTGAGTTTCTGAATTTGGCTAATTTCACTTAGCATGATATTCTCCATTTCTATCCATTTACTGGGAAAGGTCATAATTTCTTTTTCTTTTCTTTTTTTTTTTTTGGCTGAGTAGAACTCTGTTGTATATACATACCACAATTTCTGAATCCATTCATTTGTTGACAGGAATCTGGATTGATTTCATAATTTAGCTATTGTGAATTGTGTTGCTATAAACACTGACATGGCTATACCACTGTAGTATGCTGATTTTAAATCTTTTGGGGAAATAGCAAGGAGTGCGATAGCTGGGTCATATGTGGTTCAATCCCTAGTTTTCTGTAAGTTTCTTTTTCCACATGCAATAACATTCTAGGAATTTAGATGTGGACAAGTTTCGGGGCCATTATTCAGTCTATCACACCAAATGATTATCCAGGACCCACATTCTAAAACAACAGAATTACTATCATTATCAAATCAGACTTGTATTTTAATTATTGTTTCATCTGGCCCCAGCAGATTTAGAATATGCTGAGGGTTGGATTGAATCTTGGTCAGTTTGGTATTTTTTTTTCTTTTAATTGCTTTAATTCTATTATATCCTTATATCCTCCAGTTAAATTTGGGGAATAGGCATATGGACTGAAATACTAATAGAAAAAAAACATGAAGTTAATATCCTGAAGTAGAAAGACATTGGTCAAAAAGATCATCTGGGTTCTTTACTATTCAACAATAGACATTTCTACATAATTGTGCTCCCAATTTTCAAATTCCTCTATTACTGACTACTAGATACTGCCATTTAGATACCCCCTAGATATTTCAAGTTTTTTGTGTATATCAACCCCACCATGACCTATATTTCATGGTCTCTAGATCTCAAAGAGACTTCACTGTACACTCAAGCACATGGGACAGAAAGCTCACCAGCATGCTAGGAATGGCATCTGACATCTATTGCACCATTGGTGTCTCCCAGAGTGCCTTGTATAAGTGAGCACTCTGTTACTCCACATTGCCTGGTTTATTCAATAGAAGTGGGGACTAAGTCTTATTCATCATTTTGTCACCAGTATAAAACTAATTGGTTGGTACCTCCCAGGGCCTTTGTAGTAAGATGTTTGAGAAAGCAAGTCATATGTGAGTAATAATAAGAAGTTAGGCAAGTTGTGGTTGTGGTACGGTTTGGTATTAACTTGCCTTGAAAAGTAGGTAGAACTTAAACATGATATCACAGGTAGTTCAGAGCTATTGCAAAATCCTAAATAAGGGCATAAAGTTAAATCATTTACAGAGCTTTATCAGGAACTCCACAGTTTAGCTTAGCAGCAATCAAAGACCAAAGGCTTTCCAGAAGGTATGATTCTTCAAAGAAACAAGGGGGACTAAAATTGGGTCCTTCAAGTTCTTTTCTGGCCACCTGAGTCTAGGTATTGAAGTATCTGTCCTTTGTTCTTGATGATTTACTATATCTGATTGTAACTCAGAATTCAAACATTAGGCTCAGCCTTCTTTTCCATCAGGATTTTAAAATCAATATCTTTACTATGATACTTATTCCCAGGATTAATTTATGAAATTGTGTGATATGCTTTAAAGACTGAAAGCATCTTAGAGAACAAATGTCACCTTGTACTATTGTACCAATGTATTAAACAGTGATTGCTTTAAAAATCAAAAGTTTGTTGAAATGCTATTAAATCTTAACCTATAAAAGCAACAGAATTGCTTTCAAAATGCAAACTTAAAATAGTAGGATAAGAATTGCTATGATATAAGGGGAAAATGTAATCTAGTATTGTAATCATTTAGTTATGTGCAACATTAAAATAAATTCTTACCAAACTATAACACTTGACAAGTTTTGTCAGATAAAGCACCTGATGTGTGTCAAGGACTGTGAAGTACAGTGTTAAACAAAAGAATCTACCCTGATGGGGCTAATGCTCTAGTGGGAGAGAATGGACACTAAACAAATAATTATGGATAATTAATACATAAAGAGACAAAAGGAAATTATGGTGGTCCATGTGCAGTAGAAACAGAACCAAGCATAAAGCTTATCTGGAACTGAGAGACTCTTTAGAGGGGAGGATATTCCAGCTGAGCACTTAAGGATGAGTGAGAGCTGGCAAGCACCACAGAAGGCAAAAGAATCTTCCAGCAAGTAATTAATATGCAAGAATGGCAAATCGCAAGGGATGTACTGGGAATATCCAGACCTGTTCAGGAGTGTTCAATCTTGACAAGGTGAAAGGGGAAGGACTGACATATTTGATTGACTTCATTCCCTCAGTGTTTTGCATTTTAAGTTTCTTACTTCTAGATGTCTTTCTAAGGAGGAGCCTGCACCTTATGATACTGGGAATACTGAAAAGAACCCCAAGAATCTTAAATTCAATGCATTTTTAAAAATATGACTCTAAATGATATTTTCTAATAGTTCTTTGAAATGGGTATAATTTTCCTAAAGGAATCTAAGATAATTAGGTGACTAAATAGAGACATGACATAGTTTTCCTACTGAAGTCTTTGATTTTCAAATCTACCAGTAATGTTGAAAGGAAGCATTTGTATTTTAAGAAGTCTTTCCTGAGTTTGCTGCAAAATGCATGGACAACAGGACTCATGCAGATGACAATACTATTCTTCCAAGAGATCTTATTTTGAAGATTTTAATCAGACATAACTACACATGAGACATCTGCAGAAGGCTGTACATATACTTCCTACTTAACCTTCACAGTATCTCTGGGAGGTAGGTACAGTTGTTAATTTCAGTTTATGGATGTGACAACTGAAGTTTAGAGAGACTGGTAACTCTTTGAATCCTACATCAACTCAGCAGTGAGGTCTTTTACCCTTCTCCACTGTTATCCAGGAAAGTTCTTCTCTTGCTAAATTCTGGTCATTTTTCCCTGATGTGGGTAGGTGTGTTTTGTTGACTCTTTTCTGTTTCCCTTTGAATCACCACCTAATGGTTTTGCTGTAGTGTTTAATAAGCAATGCATTATCCCTGGGCACTAGAATTAATATCATTACTCAGAGATGGTAAACAAAAGCTTGCATTTGTGCACTGCCTGGAGGTAGAAGCATCAATAAAAGCCTAGGGTGGGAGGAAAAGATGAATGCACAGGCTTGAATTAGAGGCAAGGGCTATGACTTGATGTGGGGTAATAAGAAATTCTGCCTAGACTAGCAGAGCACACAATCTTTTACCAGTCCTAGGCTGAACTACCCAGTTACATTTCTCCTATTGCAATTTTTCCATCCTTCAAGAGGGACAAAAGTCCTAAACCTGCCCATCACACCCACAATTCTTATGCACATCCTACAGTGCCTGGCATGCAATATTCTAGAAGCCATGAGCTGCAAGTCCCTTTGACAAAGTGTACCTGGAGTTCAGGAATTTTAATCTATATCCATGAACTGAAGATATTTAAATTAAAAATTTCCAACGAGATACAAAAACAGAAAGAGTGGTGAATGTGACTTTGCAGAAATTAGCCTGCAGCCTTGCAGATGGCAAAGTGACATCTTGTTATTTATGATAAGGAGCAGCATGTTACTAAAGGTATCCTTGTTAACCCCATGCAATAAGCAGAACAAAGGATCATTAATGATTCCAAGGCTTGTCATGTTAGAATGGGGTGGCACTGATTAAAGAGCTTCTAGATGTGACTTTTGGTGACATTTCTTATTTTGAAACACCAGTACAAAAATATGTGTTAATTTTTATGATTTGTGTCCCCTGCTATGTTCTAGGACTGGACAGGAGACAGTTTTCCCATTGTAGTATTTAACAAGGAGCAATAAACAAACAATAAACAATGACAACAAGGAAAGAGCCACTTTCCAGGATCAAATGATTAGCTCTGACATTTGGGAAATTGCTTCATTGCCAGAAGTCAATTCCTGCAATTGTAAGCATCTTCCCCACATAAAATTAATAATGTGCTCGGCTTCTCTCCTTCTTTCATTTTATTAGATGAGGACTGGGCCCTCCTGCCAGCGTGCAGAGTCACATTTTTAAAATAAGATTTTCTCTTTTTATAAAATACACGAAGAAATAAAAGAGAGTCACAAGAGATCTCTGTAAATGCACTTTTACCCATTCCTCTGTTTATTCAACCAATTACCATTGAGCACCTACTAAGAACCATTCATTCTTCAAGAACCTGAGGACCTCTCAGAGAATATGACAATTGGGTATAACAGATAATAAATAAGTAACACTCTAAATGAACAAAAGTTTGGGTTGTATGTGTTAGGAAGAAATACAGTAAGGCAATGTGATAGAGAGATTAGGATTCTTCTTAATGGATGATCAGAGAAGGACTCTGGAAAGGTGACATTTGAGCTGAGAATTCAATGAGAAGAGGGAGCCAGTCACACAAAGATCTTGAGAAGAACATTCTGGGCAGAAGGAGTGGCAAATGCAAAGGCCCCACTGGCTGGTAACAAGCCAGGCTGTTTCAAGAACAGCCTGGAGGGACCGAGGGAAGCCAGTGGATGGGGAATGAGGTCACAGAGGTGGGCAGGAACTGGTCAGATAGAGATTTACAGGCAGGGCTTCAATTTAGGATTTTATACTAATGACAAGGAGAGCCATTAAAGGTTTAAAGACAGAGAATGGTGAGTTCTAACTAACCTTTCTGAAATGACAGCTGTTTGGGGTCATGAGGGAAGAGAATGGACAAATTATGTTGTACTCAAAGATGTCATTCCTTACAGATTCTAAGGTCCTATCTTTGCCTGTATGGGTATTAATTAAGAACACAGTGCCAAATATGCCACAATGAAACCCACCATTCTGTCTAATTAATATGTATCAATAAAGAAGAAATAAAAAAGTAGAACACACTGCTAGTCAAAAAAAATCTAGTTGTGAATCCTTGCTCTGCCATCAATATGCTACATGATCTTAGGAACTCCACTCAGCTTCCTAAGGTCTTCAGTTCTTTGTGCAAGGGTCTTGGTAAGAATTAAATAAGACATTACACCTAATACATTGCAGTACTATATTTGGTCCATAGCATCTGTTCAGGAAATAATAATGGTTGTTGTTACCATTACTAAAATTGGGAAGAACAAGGTGAACAATTAAGCAAATTACCCAGGATATTTAGGATAAAATAGAAGCCTATGGGAAATAAGAAGGAGGTTTCTATCATCATAGAGTCCTCTGTATTCTCAATCCCTGGAGAAATGCTACCTGTTTAATGTCCTGAGCATGGGAGAATCAGAACCAAAATGGAATTTTAGTAAAACAGGAAACTATCCAAATGCTCATCAACAGGAATCAATAAAATGTGGTATATTCATGCTATGAAATACTCAATGGAAACAAAAAGGAATGAACTATTGGCATTCCTGGTACCATGGATGGATCTCACAAACACGTTGATTGAAAAAACTAGACAGAAGAGACAGCATGCTGAGTAATTCCATTTAGATGAAAGCCAAGAACAGGTGAAACTAATTGGTGTTATTTATATATATATATATATATATATATATATATATATATATATGTGTGTGTGTGTGTGTGTGTGTGTGTGTGTGTGTGTGTATATATATATATATATACATATATGATACCTTAGTTTATTAAATATGTCATTTCAGGGGATAAGAGTTAGCTAAATAAATAAATGGGGACCACTTTCTTCATGAAAACTGTAAACTTGGGAATCTATTAATTTCTAAGACTGCCTCTCCCTATTGAACAATGCTACCCACACTGTGAGTCACAAGAAAGGCAACTACCCTAAGGGACAGATGAAGAAAGGCTTAGCTTAGTAGTAGGACAACTAGGAAGCATAGCAAACTGTGGCCATGACCAACTTCTCAAACCCACTCTAGTGATTGTCAGTGCCTGCTTAGTGTCCTACCTTTTATTTTTGCTGAATTTATCAGCACTGAATGAAATCTCAAAGGGGCAGGTTAGTTCTCTTTTATATTAGAAATATACCCCAAGTATCTAGGTACTCCAAAAAGAATAAAATCACAACAGGAGGCTGTGGAACACTGAAGTGCAGAGCATATGCTTAAGCAGTACTTTCTGGGGTTTCAATAAAGGAAACTCAGAAGGCTTCTACCATAGGAAAAGAACCTGAATGGATGCATTTTGTTGACAGAACAGCCCTATCCACAATGCAAAAGTCATTAAATTCCAGAGTGCTGCATTAAAAACTGCTTTTAGGATAAGATCAGCCAAAAAAGGTGCCTAGGGCAATTTTTTATGGCCATAACTTTGAACCTGGAAATTCAAATTGGTAGACTAGCTAAAATACATGCTCACTAGAACAGAGTTTTTTCTGCATCTATCTCAGTGACAAATGGTATCAAAGACAACCTTATTTTCCTGGAAAAATAGTATCAAATAATAAAACAATTCAGGGTACTTTTCACAAAGTAATAACAGGTCATACATAATTGATTGCCTTTAGTCTTCATCTCTGAGTATTACAAATCACAGTTACTAGCACTTCAGACAAACTTCCATTCTAGATTCAGGCTGTCCATTCTGCCACTGCCTGAAATGACTTTAGCACCTGTACTGCACACTTTATTGCATTATTCTTCAGTTCCTTCTTTAGTGAAGTTCTCATATTTCCAAAAATGCTACACCCTCCCTCTTTCCATGTGTTCACTCTCTATCCCTGATGGTAGGCAAAAAGTAACCTCTTCTAGAAGTGAATTGATTTGGACTTATGATCTCACCTTAGTCTTGTAAAGGAATAGAAACCACCCAGGGAGATAAAATTCACTCCTGTGAAATCATATCTTAACTCCCTCCATTAAAACTCTAAAATTGCCCTAAAAGCAGGAGAGAAATACTAAAATTATACCAATTCTTTGGCTTACCAAACATTGAGCAGCTGTATCCATAAAAAAGCAATAAATAATTCATTCCAAACTCTCTTTGCACATCTCAAGGCTCATAGCATTGGTTTGTAAAAGGAAGTCTGAACCAGAGTCTGAAATTCTGATTTATGCCTTGACCACACAGGAACCATGTCCCTCTGCCTTATTCTCCCTCTGTATATAAGGCTAACTCCATAGACCTGGGTTGTCTATGACAGTAGCCATCAGTCACATGTATCCATTGAGCCCCTGAAATGTGACTAGTCTGAATTGAGATGTGATGTTCATAACATATTCACAGGATTTCAAATAAGAGAAAAAGAATGAAAATACATCTCACTAATAGTTTTCAAATACTGATTACTTGCTGAGTATATTTTATATATAAAATGCCTGACAATGTTTTAGATGATATTGCTTGTAATACCATGAAATATATTTTTGGTCTCTGACAATTTTCCTGGCATATGACTCCTAAAATCTCTGAAATCTCCAAAGTGATAAATTCCTTTTTGTTTGCTAATGAGTTGACTGATACCTGGCAGCCCCAAGACTGCTTCAGGATGAGGGCTGGGTACAAAAAAAAAAAAAAAACAAACAAACAAACAAACAAACAAACAAAAAAGATGGGATTAGAGGGTTAGGACTTTTACAAACCCACCCCGCAACCTCCATGGAGGGGAGAAGGGCTCAAGATTGAACTGATCATCAGTGACCAATGATATAATCAATCATGCTCAAAACACTTCCACACTGCTTCCACACTGCTGAACACATGGAGGTTCCTGGAGGGTGGGGCACCTAAAGAGGGTAAGGAAACTTTATACCCCTTCCTCCATATCTTATCCTATGTACTTCTTCAACTATAGCCTTTATAATGTCCTTCCCAATAAACAAGCAAATGTTTACCTGAGATCTGAGAGCCACTCTTGCAAACCCAAGGAGGGGGTCATAAGAATCCCACTTTATAGCCTACCAGTCAGAGGCACAAGTTAGGCTACCTGGGTCTGTGACTGGCAGCAGTGGGTCAGTCTTGGGGTGAGTCTTGGGGTCTGTGACCTCAGCCTGTGGAATCTAATGCTACCTCTAGCTACAGAGTTTCAGAGTTGATTGAACTGGAGGACACCCAGCTGGTGGCCACTGAAGAACTGATTGCTTGCTTGATATGTGGGGAAAACCTATCACACATCCAGTGTGAGAAGCATGTTGTGAGACTATAGGGAATAATGTGTTTTCGCTATATCATCAGATTGGATTAAAAGTAAAGTATATCATTAAAATTAAAATTTTTTGCTTATTTTATCCTCTTTAATTTGGCTACTGAATTTTTTTAATCACGTATGTGGTTCACATTGTATTTCAAGTGGATGGCATCAATCTAGGCCATTCCAAATTGCTCTAAGGGGGTAAGAGTCTCTACGGTGGAAAAAGAAAATTACAATCCTCATGGTGCATATAGACATGCTTTGTATGTCTTAAAGTATGGAGAATGTGAGGGAAGAGGCAGCAATAAAATCACCAAGTGTATTACATGTTTAATTAGTTTAAACTTTTCTAAGCACATTACAAAAAGAAAGAGAAAAACAATGGTGTGGTATCTTATCCTCCTGAGACAGAAATGAGATTGAAAATGGACTGTGAAATCAAACCATCTCGAATTTGAATTCTAGCCTCAGTTTCCCTACTTGTAAAACAGAGAACACATTTAGAAAATTAAATAAGATAATGTAGATCAAGTGCTTAAATTAACATCAGTCACCACTGGGAATAAGGAGACTTTAAAATTGGAAATGTTGAGCC
Source organism: Sciurus carolinensis (assembly GCF_902686445.1). Classification (NCBI taxonomy): domain Eukaryota; kingdom Metazoa; phylum Chordata; class Mammalia; order Rodentia; family Sciuridae; genus Sciurus; species Sciurus carolinensis. Next base: position 59,659,990 of record NC_062229.1, read on the forward strand.
AGGAACTGAAAGGACTTTGAAAATGTCCATTAGACTGCAGGGGATCTGAGATAGATATGTGTTCAATAGATATGTGAATAGGTGAAATCCTAGTGAGCATATGTAACAGGGATGGAAAACTGTGCCTGGGAGCCAGATAGGTGAGAGAAAAATTGAGGACAAGGAGGAGGGGAAGGGGTCAACTCTAGGGAACAGCCCATCTAAACCTCCCAACTCCAGCTCAGCTCCAACCAGGTGCTACCATGAAGGAATAATAATTGTCCAGTGTTGCCAGATTTTTTAATTGGGCAAGAGAACTCTAAAGACTTAGATTTAAAATTTATATATATAATATGTATGTATATATTTTATATATATATACATACACACACGCACACACTCATATGTATATATTTCTCTTTATTCCTAGTACAGCCGATAGAAAATAGTTTAATACATCAGTTGCCTTGAAAGTCAACAAGATAACTTATTAGACTACTCTCTGAAATTCCCTCCAGCCTTAATACATTTGAGCCACCAAGTCTGGAGAGGGAGATTTACCTCTCTGTCCTCAGCATCAAATGCTGTAAGAATAGTCAGCGCAGCTACAGCCATCCCAGTGCTCTCTCCCTCTGCCTGGATCCTGACCTGGATGCTGGGTAGAATGTTTCAAAGAGAGCTGCAGAAGCACTTGGACACTTTGCAGGAGACATGTGACATAATCCAAGGTGCTATTCTGGCTATTATTCACTGCCTACTTTCAGTCTCTCTAGAATATAGTCTGTTTCAGTTACAGGTTCTCTCAAGCTACCTATTTTGCTTAATAAATTATCATAGTGTGTAAATGTGTACAATCTGTAAACATGGAAGAATTGCCTAGAAGAATAATTTTTAAAATGTCACACTTAAAAAAAATACAAGTGGCCTCTCTGTAGTTATTATAAGGAGTAAGGGGATTTATACCTGAAAAATTAAAATTACAGTAGTGACTCACTCCTCAAGTAAGTGGTTCTTAGGAAATGCATTTTAAAGAGGATGACTTTCCAGTGAACACTTTAATTTTAATTTAACCTTCCCAGAAAATGAAGTGCTTTGTGTAGATTCTTTTGGTTTTATTTAAGGCATAAAAATTAGTTCTGAACTGTGATAATTGTGGGCTTAGGAATGTAATCATTCCAAGCACCACTTCTGACTTGCTTATAAGCCCTACAGATCTGGAGTTGCTGTTTATTGCTAATTCATAAGTTGGCAAGTTACTTAATTGCAAAGCTGAACTTAAAGTCAGAGTAAGATGGAATGGTTGGAGGTAAATTGTGTTGCTTTGTTTTCAACAGGTTACCCAAAACCCTGATGGGTGATGAGGTGCTAGGTGTGTTTGTGAGCATGTGCTTCTGTAACTATAAATCATCATTAAAGGAAGATGATGAAATATTCTAAAGGTGAAGTATTAACATTAAAGTAGATACACACCCTTTGAAGCCATGCACAGATAGGATAATAAGTTCTTATCATCCACATTTATGATCTGAGTCTTAATTATGACTTTTTGTCTTTGCTGTGAGGACTCAACCTATATATCATTGCTTACATTTTATTGCTTAAAGAAAAATAAGGGGGCAAAGCCTTGGCCATGAAACTTTTTGATTTCCATTATTCTCTTTATGCATTCATCTGTTGATGGACACCTAAACTGGTTTCATAACTTAGCTATTGTGAATTGCAGTGCTCTAGCACTACATTAGAATTTTACTCAGTCATAAAGAAGAATGAAATTATGTTATTTGCAGGTAAACCGATGAAACTGGAGAACATCTTGCTAGTGAAATAAGTCAGATTCAGAAAGTCAAGGGGTTAATGTTTTCTCTCATATGCAGAAACGAGAGAGAGAGAGAGAAAGAGAGAGAGAGAGAGAGAAAGAAAGGGATATTAAAAAGGAGAAAAATTCTTATAAAATAGAAGGAAGACCAATAGAGTAGAGGAAGGAGATTCAAAGAGAGGGAGGGGTAGGGAGGGAAAGGAAGTTAACAGGAAGTAATGTTGATCAAATTATTATATATGCATGTATGAATATGGCATAAAGAATCCCACCATTATATATGGTTATAACACACCAATAAAAATACATATTGTAAACTATAGAGCAACCACAAAAAATTTTTAAAAATAAAGTTGATATGGTTAAAAAAATTTGATAAAGTCTTTCTAAACATTTTAAAATTATGTCTAATTTATATGTCATATGGCATTTTTTTCTTCCTTTTATACTAAAGAGATTCCTTGAAATATTTTAAGATAAATGAATTCCTCCTTAAGTATGGAGGTCTTTGAACTCATATTCCCCTGAATAAAGCAATTATCTTCACACACCACTCTGCCAGAAAATTGTAAGCATTCAGATGTGGAAAGAACTGAAAAATAACTAAATAGGGCTGGAAGTGTGACTGAGTGGTACAGCCCTCACCTGGTATGTGGGAGGTCCTTGGTTCCATCCCTAGCATTGAAAAAAATGTATTTATTAAAAAATAAAAATTAAAAATAAAGAAAACTTAATGAACATATGCTTAGTGTGATTAATATTTTTCAGTAATTCAAGAAACAAAATGTTTACCACCATTTATCTCTCCTAAGATTTTCATTTGGAAAACTAATGGAGAATTATCAACTGCCTAACTACGTTTCTCCACATTAAGGAGTAAAACAAACTATACTGATGAATGAATGAACAAAGAAAATGGGGTATTATGCATAACGGACTATTGTTCAGTCATAAAAAAAGAATAAAATCCTACCATTTGAGACAACATTGGTGAATGTAGAAGCCATCTTGTTAAGTGAAATAAACCAGGCACAGAAAGGCAAATATCACTCAGTTCTAGGAGCTAGAAAAGTTGATCTCATAGAAGCATAGACTAGAATAGTGGTTACCAAGGACTGGGAAGGCGGATAATAGGTAGAGAAGGTTTGGTTATCAGACAGAAAAACATAGAAAGATTAAGTTCTATTGTCCCATATAACAATAGAGTGACAATGGTCAGAACAGCTACAAGAGAGGATTCTGAATGCTTCCAGCACAAAGATATGACAAATGTTTTAGGTAATATTCCCATTATATTGATATGATCATTGCACATTATAAACTTATGTGAAAAATGTCACACTGTAACCCCCATAAATTTATACAATTATGTCATTAAAATATTTTTAAAGAAATAATATCCCCATGAATTTATACAATTACGTGTCACTAAAAATATTCTTTAAAATATTAAAGAAATAATAAACCTCTATCTATGCTTAATGCTGTGATAATCACAAAATACTCTCAACTGAATTAAAACTCATGTGACTATGAGATAAATTTTACTTTATTCATTTTAAAGATGAAGACACCAAGGTTAAAAAGGATCAAAGGACCTGCCCCTTCATCAAATGCTGATATTTTGTGGATAAAATTTGATTTTTTGATTGACATGTAAAATTTGTACACATTTACGAGGTTTACTGTGGTGTTTTAATGCATGCATGCAATGGGTAGTGATTAATTCACGGTAATTAGCATACCCATCACTGTAAACTTTTATCATTTCATTATGGTGAATGCATTTAAACTTCTCTCTTCTTACTATTTTGAGACATATAATGTATCATTTTTAATCATATTCACCCTGCTATTTCATAAAGCACAATAACATATTCCTCCCATCAAACAGTAACATTGTACATGTTGCTCCCCTGGCTTTACCCACATTTTTAAAAGGTCAACTTTCAAGATTGTTCTAATAATTTTAACACCCATGAAGAGACTGAACAACTGAAACCAAACACTAACCAGCAAGACCAGCCACCATTTTCCAAGAACACGCTTTGGATAAAGAGGAACATATTGTTCAAAAAGAAATACTTGAACTTTAAAAAGGGTACATGGTGTAACATCAGGGAAATATTTTTTAAAGTTTGTAATGGATACTGTTTTGAACTTTTAATAAACAGGTGGGTTAAAGATGTTAAGGACACACTTTTTGTCAGTAAAAGTCTGTCGACATATTATTTTCTTGGAGATTGTCATCGCAAATAGGTATTTAGTAAACTCTGTGAGAACAAACATTCTTAATTTTAGTAGAGTCTACTTTCATTAATACCTTCCTCATCTCCTACTTTAGCCCATCTGAACCAAACTATAGTTCAGAAAAAAATGTGAGAGTTGATCTGGCTCCCTTTCACATACATCTTTTCATGAAAAACCTGATAGAGTTAAAAGTGTGATTTGAACATGAAGTGAAGATTTATCATTTACCTTTAAGAAAAGATTCTCAACAGGAATAGTAAGCTTCCCAAATGCATTTACACTTTTATTAGGCTTACAAAAATTCAATTTACTCATGTCTTTAGGTGCACATTTACTGAATAAAGTCAAACACCTTTATAATTCTTTTTTAAAGATGCAGGGAGTTTACATAAGTTTCCTCCATGGTTCACCGTAATTCAGGTACAGAAAAGTTTAAACAAGCAGAGCAGTGATTTTAAGTGCAGGGGGGATCTCCACATTGTTCATTTAGAGGCACTGTGGGAAATAAATAAGGAGATACGTAAAAGAGTAACCAGTTCATAGTGGGAGGTGTATATGACTGAGTAATATGCAAACCACTGTTTGCACATTACAGTCAGCTGGTGGCCAAGAAAACAAGCTGAAAGATAATGGCACTGCCACTACCACGTTTCTGTTCTAAAGCTCCAAATTAAGTAAAGAAACTCAGACTACATGCCTCATGAAAAGACAGTGCCAGGAACCATTCACTCAGCTTGCTGGGACTGAATATTAGCAGTAACTGCAAAAGATGTGATTGCAGACTTGAGCAAACTTTATGAAACAATAATCTTCAGAACTGGCTGTGTTTGGTGATGGCTCTTCATAAAAACAGATGGTTCCAAGAAATGTAAAAAGATTCTAAGCCATAGTTCTCATATTATGGATTTCAGAAACTGGGGGAAAATGCATAACATCCTAGCTTTTTATTCTTCAAAGTGAAGATTTTAAAAACAAACACAATTATCATCTAGTGTGGCCATTAAAAAAAGAAAAAGACGTTACAATTCTAGAAGTAGAAAACATGATCCCTTTACAATGGACAATTCTATTTAGGAAAAAAAAACTGTAAAAAAAACACTTGCAAATGGTTTTTGAGGCAGGTTGAGTTCCCTGGGATACAGATTCACCACATTTAGCTTGAAGAAGATTTCTCCAAGGAGAGTTTTTGAGATTAGCATGTGGGAGGAAGGAGAGGGAGCTTGTGAAGAAACAGCTCCATGCAAGGAGAAGTTCCAATGGCAGCTCCCGAGCAAATAATGAAGAAATGGATCCTTAGTTCTTTCAGGCTGGAAATACAAAACATCATAAACTGGGAAGCTAATAAGCAACAGACATTTATTTCAGGGTTTTGGAGTCTGGAAAGTCCAAGATCAAGGTGCTAGTAGATTCACTGTTTGATGAGGGTCTCCCTCCTGTTTCAGAGGTAGCAACTTCTTGCTGTGTTCTCACATGGTGGGAGGAACTGCCATCTCTGTGGGGTCTGTTTTATAAGGGCACTAATATATTCAGACCATAGTGTCAGGTTCCTATGTCTGGTTGAGAAAGTAGGGGCTTTTTGTACCCTACAGTGATCAGTCCCTGGGGACAGGCCACCTCACAAAGGAGGTGTACCTTTAGAAGAGGGCTTATGTGCAGGCAGCACCTCCAGCAGGTAGGGTAGTAAGCCCTTTGTTCCAGAAGGAGGACCTGGGCACCCAATCACAGAGTTCATGCTATACTTCTGTTCCAGATTAGTTAAAATACTTTTAAGCTCTAGCTTCAAGGGATAGTCATTTCTAAGATTATAATTTTAAAGAGCTACTTATACAAAAGACACTTAAGGCACAATGGTAAGACCATGAAGAGGTCAAAGTTTACAATACTCATATTGTACATCAGATAACACCACCAGAAAATTCAGTTCTTTTCCTGTTTCATACCAAAGGGCTTCTTAAATACCAAATCTACTGACTGATTCTGGGAAAAGATTCTCATTTTTCTCGGCTCCTTCCCTCTAAAAACAATCAAATATCCTGAAAATCATTCAACAGAAAACGATGAAAGAATTCTGAAACATGGAAAGGGAAAGCACACTGGGTAGGGACCTCAGAATTTGAAGGACAACAATGTGGTGAGTTCCCTGTTTTTGTTGTTTTTTTGTTTGTTTGTTTGTTTGTTTAACACAAACAACTGAACCGAACTTGGAGAGGCCTACAACTCCAATTCACAATCCCCATTCCACAACCAGGACCATCCCTGCCACATATCTTACAAAGGAATAGTAACTAGAATATATAAAGAATTCTTAAAACTCAACAATAAAAACCAAAAATAAAGAGTAACAAACAAGCCAATTAGAAAATGAGTAGGCTGGGTATGGTGGAACACAGCTATAATCCCAGTGGCTCAGGAGGCTGAGGCAGGAGGTTCTCAAGTTCAAAGCCAGCCTCACTGGCTCAACAAGGCCCTCAGCAACTTAACGAGATCCTGTCTCAAACTAAAAAACAAAATAACTAAAAAGGGTGGGAAAGTGGCACAGTGGTTAAGCATCCTTGGTACCAAAACAAAAACAAAAACAGGAACAGAAAGAAAACAGACAAAAGATATGATGATACCTCTGATTAAACATCGTACACAGGTGATAAGCACATGAAAACATGTCCAGCATCATTAGCCATTTGAAAAATGTGACTTAAAACCACAATAAGATACTACACAAAATACCCATGAGAATGGCTAAAGTAAAAACAGTAATGACATAAAATACTGATGCAGATTTAGAGAAACAATCTTATATACAGTGCTGTGAGAATGCAAAATGATACAGCTATTCTGGAAAATTGGCAGTTCCTTTCAAAACTGAAAAAATTTTGTCATATGACCCAAGAACTGCACTCTTAGACATTTTTTCCCAGAGAAAAGAAAACATATTTTCAAATAGAAACTTACACATGAATTTTCATATCTTCTTTATTGGTAATAGTCCAAACCTGAAACTTATCCAAATATTCTTCAATAAGTAAATGGTAAAACAAATAGTGGTATAACTGTAACATGGATCATTGCTCAGCAATATAAGGTAACAAATTATTGATACATATTTGGAAGAACATCAAGAAATTTGAATAAAGAAAAAAAGGCCAATCTCAAAAAGATACATGTTGTATGATTGATTAGTTTTATATAGCATTCATGAAATAATTATGATTTTAGATATCAAAAACAAATTAGATCACAACCAGCCTCAGCAACTTAACAAGGGCCAACCAACTCAGTAAAATCCTGTCTCTAAATAAAATATAAAAAAGGGCAGGGGAACCTAATAGAAGAAAAAGTAGGTCCAAATCGTCATCATGTCGGCTTAGGACTGGAATTCCTTAACATGACTCCAAAAGCACAAGAAATAAAAGCAGGAATCAATAATTGGGATAGATTCAAATTAAAAAACTTTATCTCAGCAAAGGAAACAATCAACAATGTGAAGAGAGAACCTACAGAGTGGGAGAAAATCTTTGACACACACACTTCAGATAGAGCACTAATCTACAGAATCTATGAAGAACTAAAAAACTTTACACCAAAAATACAAAAAACTCAATCAATAAATGGGCTAAGGAAATGAGCAAACACTTCACAGAAGATGTACAAGCCATCAACAGATATATGAAAAAATGCTCAACGTCTCTAGTACTAAAAGAAATGCAAATCAAAACTACCCTAAGATTTCATCTCACCCCAATTAGAATGTCTATTATCAAGAATACAAGCAACAAAAGGTATTGGCGAGGATGTGGGGGAAAAGGTACACTCATACATTGCTGGTGAGACTGCAAATTGGTGCAACCACTCTGGAAAGCAGTATGGAGATTCCTTAGAAAACTTGGAATGGAACCACCATTTGACCCAGCTATCCCACTCCTTGGCCTATACTCAGAGGACTTAGAATCAGCATACTACAGTGACACAGCTACTTCGATGTTTATAGCAGCTTAATTCACAATAGCTAGATTGTGGAACCAACCTAGATGCCCTTCAATTGATTAATGGATAAAGAAACTGTAGTATATATACACATTGGAATATTATTCAGCCATAAAGAATAATAAAATTATGGCATTTGCAGGTAAATGAATGGAGTTGGAGAATATCATGCTAAGTGAGATAAGTCAATCAGAAAACACCAAAGGCAGAATAATTTTTCTGATAAGTGGATGAAGATACATAACGGGGAGTGGGAGGGAGGCAAGAATGGAGGAAGGATGGATTTTATTGAGGAAAAGGGGGGGTTGGGAGGGGGTGGGGGGAAGGAAAAATAATAGAATGACACAAATATCATCACCCCATATACATGTATGATTATGCAAATGGTGCAACTCTACTTGTGTACAACCAGAGGAACAATAATTGTACCCCATTTGTATACAATGAATCAAAATTTTAAAAAACACTAGAAGTCAAATAATTTTTAAAATTTTAAAGAAGGGCAAGGGATGTGGCTCAGTGGTTAAGTACCTCTGTGTTCAATCCCCAGTATCAAAAAACAAACAAAAACATGTAGAATCCAGCTATACTATTCCTCAGTATTTAACCAAAAGAATTAAAGTCAGGAGACTGTAATGATACATGTATACCCATGTTCATAGTAAAACAATGCACAATAGTCAAATTCTGTAACCAGTCTAGGTGTCCATCAATGGATGAATGAAGAAAATGTGGTATACATATATAATAGAGTTTTACTCAGCTATAAAGAAAAATAAAATTATATCATTTGAATGGAACTTGAGAGCATTATGTTAAGTGAAATAAGCCATACTCAGAAAGTCAAGGATTGTATGTTTTCTCTCAAATGTGAAAACTAAAGAGAAAAAAGGAAAAGAAAGGTGTGGGGTGGGTCTCATTAAAATCAAAGGGAGATCAGTAGAATAGAGGAAAAGGATCGGGGGAGGAGGAAGGAGGTTAGGGAAAGGTAAAATACTGGGGAATGATACTAACCAAATTAAACTCTTACATTATGCACATGAACAAGTAAGTTACAACAAATTCCACCCTTAGGTGTAAGTATAATGCAGCAATGAAATATGGAAAAAGGGTTCTAGAATAGTTTAAAAAAAAAAACAGATTAGATGGATATAAAGCAGTGCCTTCTACTGATGGTACAGTTAAGTATACTAATAGTGGTTGTGGTTTCATGAAACTACCCATGTGATACCATCGCCCAGAGTTACAACACATACAAATGAGTACCTGTATAACTGGTGAAATCTGAATAAATGCTATGGATTGTACCAATGTCAATTTCCTGGTTTTTATATTATACTATAGTTAGGCCAAATATTAACATTGGGGGAACTGGTAAAGGTTACACAGAATCTATTTGTATATTTCTTTGCTTGTTATTATGGATTTATAATTATGACAAAATTTAAATTTTTTTAAATTGACAAATAGTACTTGTATATGCTTATGGAGTATAATGTATTGCATATATTTATGGGGTATAGTGTGGAATTATTAAATCAAGCTAATTAACATATCTAATTACCCAACTTATAATGTTTGGTGGTGAGACATTTGAAATCTACTCTCTCAGCAATTTTTTTTTTTTTTTTTGATGCTGGTGATTGAACCCAGAGATGATTTACCACTGAGCCTCATCTCCAGCCTTTGTGTTTCTTGGGTTTTTTAATGTTTTTGTTTTGTTTTGTTTTTTATTTTGAGACAGGGTCTCACTAAGTTACTTAGGGCTTTGAACTTGGCAATCTTTCTGACTCTGATGGGCTAACAGGCATGTGGTACCATGCCCAGCTGTCTCTCAGCAATTTTGAATTATTATTATTTGCTATTATTACAGTGCTAAACAATAGAGTCTAAAAACTTATTACTAACTGAAACTTTGTCCCTTTGACTTACATCTACCTACTTCCTCCCTCTCCCCTCACCTCCACTCTCATACCACCATTTTACTCATTACTTCTATGACAAAATTTTAAATGTTTTGTTATTTGAAAATCAAACCTGCTGGTTGAGTGGGGTATTTCTTTCTTTGCTCTTCGCCCAGTATATTCAACTTTCATTGGAAGTGGATCCCAATCCCAGTTCAGTGGCCCATTCCTTCAATAAGCTAGTTGCTTGGCTGCAATCTCCTCAGTGGCTGAGTAAACTATACCAGTTCCTGAACTCTTTCTTGGCCCTTGCCCACCTTTCCTGTGATCCATCTCTCCAGGTCAGCTGCTTCAAGGACACAGCCAAAAGAGGTTTTGTCCCTGTCCTCCGACAGACACAGACCAATTTCAATTGCTGGTGGCATTTTGCCATGATGTAAAAAAAGAAAAAACAAAAAACAAAAAAAACCTAAAGCATGGCAGAATGGTCTTAGATTTTTTTATATAAATAATTTTTTTTATTTATTTATTTTTTTTACGTTTACATAGGGTAATGATGTTTATTATATTTTTCCCCTCCCCCCCACCCCTCCCACCCCTCCCACCCCTCCCACCCCTCTTTTCCCTCTACACAGTCCTTCTTTCCTTCATTCTTACTGCTCTCCTTAGCCTAACTCTAAACCTAACCCTAAACCTAATGCTAGCCCCTCCCACCCCCCATTATATGTCCTCATCCGCTTATCAGCGAGATCATTTGTCCTTTAGTTTTTTGAGATTGGCTTATCTCACTTAGCATGATATTCTCCAATTTCGACCATTTGCCTACAAATGCCATAATTTTATCATTCTTCATTGCGGAGTAATATTCCATTGTATAAATATGCCACAGTTTCTTTATCCATTCATCAACTGAAGGGCATCTAGGTTGGTTCCACAATCTGGCTATGGTGAATTGAGCAGCAATGAACATTGATGTGGCTGTATCTCTGTAGTATGCTGATTTTAAGTCCTTTGGGTATAGGCCAAGGAGTGGGATAGCTGGGTCAAATGGTGTTTCCATTCCAAGCTTTCTGAGGAATCTCCACACTGCTTTCCAGAGTGGTTGCACTAATTTGCAACCCCACCAGCAATGTATGAGTGTTCCTTTTTCACCACATCCTCGCCAACACGTGTTGTTGCTTGTATTCTTGATAATCGCCATTCTAATTGGGGTGAGATGAAATCTTAGGGTGGTTTTGATTTGCATTTCCCTTATTACTAGGGATGTTGAACATTTTTTCATATATCTGGTGATTACTTGTACATCTTCTTCTGTGAAGTGTCTGTTCATTTCCTTAGCCCGTTTGTTGATTGGATTATTTGTATTCTTCGTGTAGTTTTTTGAGTTCTTTATAGATTCTGGAAATTAGCGCTCTATCTGAGGTATGGTTGGCAAAGATATTCTCCCACTCTGTAGGCTCTCTCTTCACATTTCTGATAGTTTCCTTTGCTGAGAGAAAGCTTTTTAGTTTGAATCTATCCCAGTTGTTGATTCTTGCTTTTATTTCTTGTGCTATGGGAGTCCTGTTAAGGAAATCTGATCCTGAGCCAACAAGTTGAAGATTTGGACCTACTTTTCTTCTATAAGATGCAGGGTCTCTGGTCTGATTCCGAGGTCCTTGATCCATTTTGAGTTGAGTTTTGTGTAGGGTGAGAGATAGGGGTTTAGTTTCATTCTATTGCATATAGTTTTCCAGTTTTCCCAGCACCATTTGTTGAAGAGGCTATCTTTTCTCCATTGCATATTGTTGGAACCTTTGTCTAGTATGAGAAAATTGTATTTATTTGGGTTTGTGTCCATGTCCTCTATTCTGTACCATTGATCTACCTGTCTATTTTGGTACCAATACCATGCCGTTTTTGTTACTATTGCTTTGTAGTAGAGTTGAAGATCTGGTATTGCAATACCCCCTGCTTCGCTCTTGCTACTGAGGATTGCTTTAGCTATTCTAGGTTTTTTATTCTTCCAGATGAATTTCATAATTGCTTGCTCTATTTCTGCAAGGTACATCATTGGGATTTTAATTGGAATTGCATTGAATCTGTATAGAACTTCAGGTAGTATAGCCATTTTGACGATATTAATTCTGCCTATCCAGGAACATGGGAGATCTTTCCATCTTCTAAGGTTTTCTTGAATTTCTTTCTTTAGTGTTCTGTAGTTCTCATTGTAGAGGTCTTTCACCTCTTTTGTGAGATTGATTCCCAAGTATTTTATTTTTTTCGATGCTATTGTGAATGGAGTAGTTTTCCTAATTTCTCTTTCTGAAGATTCATCACTTATGTATAAAAATGCATTGGATTTATGAGCATTGATCTTGTAACCTGCTACTTTACTGAATTCACTTATGAGTTCTAAAAGTTTTCTGGTGGAATTTCCAGGTTCCTCTAAATATATAATCATGTCATCAGCGAACAGGGATAGTTTGAGTTCTTCTTTTCCTATTCGTATCCCTTTAATTTCTTTGGTTTGTCTGATTGCTCTGGCTAGAGTCTCAAGGACGATGTTGAATAGAAGCGGTGAAAGAGGGCATCCCTGCCTTGTTCCAGTTTTTAGGGGGAACGCTTTCAGTTTTTCACCATTTAGAATGATATTAGCCATGGGCTTAGCGTAGATGGCCTTTATAATGTTTAGGAATGTTCCCATTACCCCAATTTTTTCTAGTGTTTTGAGCATGAAGGGATGCTGTATTTTATCAAATGCTTTTTCTGCATCTATTGAAATAATCATGTGATTCTTAACTTTAAGTCTGTTGATATGGTGAATGACATTTATTGATTTCCGAATGTTGAACCAACCTTGCATCCCTGGGATAAAACCCACTTGATCGTGGTGCACTATCTTTTTAATATATATTTGTATGCGATTTGCTAAAATTTTGTTGAGAATTTTTGCATCGATGTTCATTAAGGATATTGGTCTGAAATTTTCTTTCCTTGATGTGTCTCTGTCTGGTTTAGGTATCAGGGTGATATTGGCTTCATAGAACGAGTTTGGGAGGGTTCCCTCCTCTTCTATTTCATGGAATAGTTTGAGGAGTATTGGAATGAGCTCTTCTTTAAAGGTTTTATAGAACTCGGCTGAGAACCCATCTGGTCCTGGACTTTTCTTTGTTGGTAGGCTTTTGATGACCTCTTCTATTTCATTGCTTGAAATTGGTTTATTTAAGTTGTGTATGTCCTCCTCGTTCAGTTTAGGTAGTTCATATGTCTCTAGAAATTTGTTGATGTCTTCAAGGTTTTCTGTTTTGTTGGAGTATAGATTTTCGAAATAGCTTCTAATTATGTTTTGTATTTCACTCGTGTCTGTTGTGATGTTTCCTTGTTCATTCCGAATTTTAGTAATTTGAGTTTTCTCCCTCTTTCTCTTTGTTAGTGTGGCTAAGGGTTTATCAATTTTATTTATTTTTTCAAAGAACCAACTATTTATTTTATTAATTTTTCCGATTGTTTCTTTTGTTTCGATTTCGTTGATTTCGGCTCTGATTTTAACTATTTCCTGTCTTCTACTACTTTTGGTATTGGTCTGCTCTTCTTTTTCTAGTGCTTTGAGCTGTAGTGTTAACTCGTTTATTTGTTGATTTCTACTTCTTTTTTGAATGCACCCCATGAAATAAATCTTCCTCTAAGTACTGCTTTCATAGTGTCCCAGAGATTTTGATATGATGTGTCTTTGTTCTCGTTTACTTCTAAGAATTTTTTTATTTCCCTCCTGATGTCTTCTGTTATCCATTCATCATATAATAGTGTATTATTTAGTCTCCAGGTATTGGAGAAGTTTCTGTTTTTTATTCTGTCATTTATTTCTAATTTCAATCCATTATGATCTGATAGAGTACAAGGTAGTATCTCTATCTTCTTGTATTTACTAACAGTAGCTTTGTGGCATAAAATATGGTCTGTTTTAGAGAAGGATCCATGTGCTGCTGAGAAGAAAGTGTATTCATTCTTTGTTGGATGGTATATTCTATATATGTCCGTTAAGTCTAAATTGCTGATTGTGTTGTTGAGATCTATAGTTTCTTTATTCAATTTTTGTTTGGACGATCTATCCAGTGGTGAGAGAGGTGTGTTAAAATCGCCTAGTATTATTGTGTTGTGGTCTATTTGATTTCTGGAATTGAGAAGGATTTGTTTGACGTACGTGGATGAGCCAATGTTCGGGGCATAGATATTTATGATTGTTATGTCTTGCTGATTTATGCTTCCCTTAAGCAGCATGTAATGTCCTTCTTTATCCCTTCTGACTAGTTTTGGTTTGAAGTCCACATTATCTGAGATGAGGATGGATACTCCAGCTTTTTTGCTGTGTCCGTGTGCATGGTATGTTTTTCCCCATCCTTTCACCTTTAGTCTATGGGTGTCTCTTTCTATGAGATGTGTCTCTTGCAGGCAGCATATTGTTGGATTTTTCTTTTTAATCCAATCTGCCAGTCTGTGTCTTTTGATTGATGAATTCAGGCCATTAACATTCAGGGTTATTATTGTGATATGATTTGTATTCCCAGTCAATTGACTCATATTTGTTTTTGACATGATTTGGTTTCTCCTTTATTTGGCTATTCCTTTAGGCTAGCGCCTCCTGTTGCCGATTTGCATCGTTGTTTTTCATCTCTTCCTCATGGAATATTTTGCTGAGAATGTTCTGTAATGCTGGCTTTCTTTTTGTAAATTCCTTTAGCTTTTGTTTATCATGGAAGGATCTTATTTCATCGTCAAATTTGAAGGTAAGTTTTGCTGGGTATAAGATTCTTGGTTGGCATCCATTTTCTTTCAGGGCTTGGTATATGTTGTTCCAGGCCCTTCTAGCTTTTAGGGTCTGGATTGAAAAATCTGCTGATATTCTTATTGGTTTCCCTCTGAATGTAATTTGATTCTTTTCTCTCGCGGCCTTTAAAATTCTGTCTTTATTTTGTATGTTAGGTATTTTCATAATAATGTGCCTTGGTGTGGGTCTGTTGTAATTTTGTATGTTTGGAGTTCTATAAGCCTCTTGTACTTGGTTTTCCATTTCGTTCTTCAGATTTGGGAAATTTTCTGTTATTATTTCATTGAATAGATTGTTCATTCCTTTGGTTTGTTTCTCTAAGCCTTCCTCAATCCCAATAATTCTCAAATTTGGCCTTTTCATGATATCCCATAGTTCTTGGAGATTCTGTTCATGATTTCTTACCATCTTCTCTGTTTGTTCCACTTTGTTTTCAAGGTTAAATATTTTGTCTTCAATGTCTGAGGTTCTGTCTTCCAGGTGTTCTATCCTATTGGTTATGCTTTCTATGGAGTTTTTAACTTGGTTTATTGTTTCCTTCATTTCAAGGATTTCAGTTTGGTTTTTTTTCAGTATCTCTAACTCTTTATTGAAATGATCTCTTGCTTCCCGTATTTGGTCTTTTAACTGTTGATTGGTGCGATCATTTAATGCCTGCATTTGCTCTTTCATCTCCTCCTTCAATGCCTGCATTTGCTCTTTCATCTCCTCATTAGCTTCCCTGATCGTTTTAATTACGTACATTCTGAACTCCCTTTCTGACATTTCTTCTGCTCTGCTGTCATTGGGTTTTATTGATGTAGTATCTAGGTTTGTTTGGGACATTTTCTTCCCTTGTTTTCTCATAATGGTCAGTTGTCAGTGGGACCCTGAGATATTGCAGTTTTCCACTATTGGCTTATAGTGTCCCAGTAGATTTCCAGTGTATCACCTCCCAGCCTTCAGTAGCCTGATGTCTTGGAGGAATCTGATAAAGCAGCTCATTCGAAGAATACTGCCCCTAGCCCCCTACTGGTTCCACGTTTTGGAACTGGCTCTGTGCGGAAATGCTCTCACTGTGGGCCTGCACCGTGCAGCTGGCCGTGTGGGAAGAGCCCACTGCCGGAGTGTGGAAGACTACCTTGGGAAGACTCAAGCTGCCCTGCCCGGCTCTGCTAAGCCACCTCTATCTGGGCCTGCCACCCGGGCTGAGTTTTACCCAGTGGGCAGACTCACCCGTGGCTCCACTTCAGTCCGAGTCTCTCAATGCCTCCCCTTCTTAACTCCTGGGTTGTGGAGCGACCGGGGGTGCAGTCTCCCTCTAGGCCGTCATCTTGGATCGCCCCGTGAAGAGAGCCCGCAGCCGGAGTGGGCAGAGCCGCCTGAAGAGGTCTCCGGCTGCCCTGACCTTATCCCTGAGGCTGACTGCAGATCGAGCCTCTCCGCTGGTTCTTTGCAGGAGTACACTGCACTGCAGGGGCTCCGGGACTCGGAGCGTGCTCTGTTCAGACAGGCTCTCACTAGCGGGCCAGTTCCGTTCCGAGAACCTGGAGAAGCTGGCTGTGTGGGCGGGGCCCACCGCCGGAGTGCGCAGGACTGCCTGTGGATGACTCTAGCTGCCCTGCCCGGCTCCGATAAGCCACCTCTATCTGGGCCTGCCACCTGGGCCGAGCTTTACCCAGTGGGCAGACTCACCCGTGGCTCCACTTCAGTCCGAGTCTCTCAATGCCTCCCCTTCTTAACTCCTGAGTTCTGGAGCGACCGGGGGTGCAGTCTCCCTCTAGGCCGCCATCTTGGATCGCCCCGTGAAGAGAGCCCGCAGCCGGAGTGGGCAGTGCCGCCTGAAGAGGTCTCCTGCTGCCCTGCCCTTATCCCTGAGGCTGACTGCAGATCGAGGCTCTCCGCTGGTTCTTTGCAGGAGTACACTGCACTGCAGGGGCTCCGGGACTCGGAGCGTGCTCTGTTCAGACAGGCTCTCACTAGCGGGCCAGTTCCGTTCCGAGAACCTGGAGAAGCTGGCTGTCTAAATAATTTATTGTATATAAATTCTCCCTAGAGAAATTTGTGTCAGTCTACAGAGAGCATCTTGCTCTCAGGGAGCCCCATGCTGTTTGTCTAGAAATTCAGCCCTACTGATAGCTATTTGCAATCTGCAAAGGAAAAAAAAAAAACTATCTAAAGGGGAACACTATACTGTTATTTCTTTGTGAGATTAATAAATTTATTCTAATTTTAAATTTTCTGAAATATTTTTCTTTTACAAACAAAACTTCAAAATGTAGCCATGGAATTGGCCAAACACTACCAGTTCTTAGTCTTTTAATATTTAAACATATCAAAACATTAGTGATCAAAGATCTTTATTTTTTAAAATTCTACTAATTCTAATATTCAGTTACATTATGTATTTCACTGTGACACTATATTTATGCTCCTTAAAATCCAAAGCTGAGACTTTCTTGTTTATGTATAATTTTTTTATTTTTAATTTTATTTTTACAGACTGCATTTTGATTCATTGTACACAAATGGGGTACAACATTTTCATTTCTATGGTTATATACAACATAGATTCACACCATTCATGTAACCACACATGTACATAGGGTAATAATGTCTGTTTCAGTCCACTATCATTCCTTCCTCCACCCACTCCCGCCCCATCTTCCTCTACACAATTCAAAGTTCCTCCATTCTTCTCTCCCCTCCCAGGCACCCCTCGAGACTGTTTTTTAATACTGATTTTCCCACTGCTTATTGTTAATTAAAAGGTAAAAAACTATAACCATGATATCTGCAATCAGTCTTTTGAAGTAAAAAAAAAAATCAATATCCAGTAATTGAGAACATTTTGGAACAAATTTTAATAAGCAAAAAAGTCAAGAGAGGAAAAAATATTCTTTATTATTGTCAAATTGAAACGAGATCACTATATATCCTACTGAAAAGTGATAATTGCCCACGCCTTCCAGGCATCTCTCCAATTTTTCTCCTATAGCAGATGCTAAAGAAAAGGAATAGAGTCAGGCTTGTCCATTTCTGTAATGTTTACAGATATAACATATCTATAATATATTGTTTGGGGCTTTTACACAAGTTAATATCAAGAAGCAAAATGTGCTCTGTCCATGTATTTGTATACTTCCTTCAGTTTATCCTCACATTTGGGGTTGGGCAGATTAGTCATTAAACAACTACTATGCACATTGTTATGGTTTGGATATAAAGTATCCCCCCCAAAAGTTCATGGGTCAGAAAAAGCAGGAATGTTTCAAGGTGAAATGATGAGATCATGAGAGCTGTAACTTTATCACTAGACAAATCTATTTAATAGATCAACAATTTGAAAGGATTACCAGATGGTAATTGTAGGAGATGGGTGTGGCTGGAGGAATTACGTCACTGGGATCATGCCCCAGGGGATTATATTTTATCTTTGGCTACACTCTCTCTGTCTTCTGAGTGCCATGAACTGAGGAACTTTTCTCCACCATGCCCTTCTGCCATGATGTTCTACCTTGTCTTGGGCCAGATTGATGAAATCAGCAGATATGGACTGAACCTCTTAAAATGTTAGTACCAAACAAATTTTTTGTCCTCTAAGTTGTTGTTGTTGAGTATTTTGGTAACAACAACAGAAAGCTAACTAACACACACATTAAGCATAGACGTGTACTTGTGTTGAGTACAGAGAAATGTAAATGAGTTCCTACCCTAAAAAAGTGCAAAATAAGTATTAGAAGCACATGAATGTATGCAAATGAAAGAACAGGAGCACAGTATGCCTGTAGTGAAACAAAGTCCTTATTATCTGAGATTGACACAAACACAATCTACTAGTGGTAAATGTGACAATAACTTGAAAGTCTTTAGCTCCCTAATCAACTGTACCAGCATCCAGTCAAGCCACTCCAATTAAATTGTGTGCCTAGTTTGCATACACAGTTTCAAAAACAAAGTTCCCTAGTTTCCCCTCTTCTGAACCAGTCAGGATCCCAGCAGGACATAAATGTCTTACTTGAATCAGAATAATTTGATAAAAATTTAATAAAGGAACTAGTATTTAGGGAAACCTGAATGGATATCCAATACCCTGAACCTGTTATCATCCCTCAGTCTAAAGAAAGAAGGGAGAGGAACAGATAAGAACCAGAAAGGAGAAAATCTGGTAGAGAGGTCAACTTCAAGGAGAGTTATCACCTTGACAGAAGGACACAGTCAGCCCAAGGTGGTCCCACAAAAAGGTACCTAGGACAACTAACACTCTGGTCTCTCTCTCCTCCCTTTCTATAAAATCTTGTGTACAAAGGCAAGAAATCCATTGATGAATGCATATACGTAAGGAGGTGGAAAAGAATAGAGTCCTGATTCCCACTAATCAGAAAATCAAACAACTACTCACTGCAGAAAGTTGCTGTGAAAATTAAATGATGTTAGCCACATTATAGATTCAAACATACCTCAAACACAGTAAGTAAATGAGAAACATATTATTGAATATACAATAAGGGTTTTTAATTATGCTATTTAATTTTGCAATTATATCCACCTCCTGGCATTTTCTCCCTGCACAAAGAGGCACAGAGGAAGGAGGCGCTCACCATTTGCTATGCATGCCATCTCATTTCATTCTCTCTAGCGAGTATGAGAAAAATCATGAAGTTGTGGGAAAGGTAAAGAGAATAAGCTCAGATACATTACCCACCTTGTTTATAATTAGGAACTCTGTCAAATTCTTAACCCAATTATTTCTCCATTACTTCATGTGATAAGGTATAGATGGGCTGCCTGTACACATCAGAAAAAAATTTCATCAGATTGATGGGAATTTGAGGAGAACTTGCTAAGCATAAAGCATCCACCTCAGGGTTTGCCACATAAAAGATAGCTGATAACTGGTTGATGTGATAAGGGGGAGGAGGAGCAGGAGGAGAATGGTGGTTATTGTGTTGTGATGGTTATTGTGTTGTGATGTGACAGTTGCCGTTTTGGTGGGGCTGATGGCAGTGATGGTAATGTGATAAACAGCTCATCTGAACTCAAAGCTAAAGATCTTCTATGACAGATACCAAGAAGGAATAAAAACTAGGAAAAGCCCCTCTCCATCTTACCAGTCTAGTCTGTACCCACTTCACTAATTCACATGGGTTATAATCTAAGGGTGTAGAGGGGAAGGGTAGGCAAGGAAAGGGAAAGCAAGACAGTTCTTGGTTGAATAAAGTAGGGAGCATAAAAAACAGTGACCACTCTGCTTACAATAAATTTTTTTAAATAAAGTATGTCTAAAGTCACATTTGAAAATAAAGGGCTTGGTAAATATGCCAATGTCAGAGAGAGAGTCTGTAAAGCAGGTTCACTTCTCAAAGGCCAGGGTTAATGGTATAATTGTGGGTTTAAACATCTTCTTTATATGGATTCCTGCTCCCAAATATAGGTTTCAATATTAAACTGCCAAAAGTAAACTCAAAAGACAAATTCAAGCACTATTTTTAGGGAAATTTTTTTCTTTTATCATTTCAACAAACAACTAAAACAAAATGTTTTTTTTAATTCTATCATAAAAATAGCAATATTAATGATTATAATAAATGTTATTTTCATAATAATGTGCCCAGGAGTTGCTCTGTTGTAATTTTGTATATTTGGAGTCCTGTATACTTTCTGTATTTTATTTTCCAGTTCATTCCCAAGATTTGGAAAATTTTCTGTTGTTATTTCATTGAAAAGATTATGAATTCTCTTGCTTTGTATCAAAGAGCCTTCACCTAACCCTATGAATCTCAGGTTTGGCCTTTTAATGATATCCCATATTTCTTGAAAATTCAGTTCATGGTCTTTTAACATCTTTCCTCCATGATTAACTTTATTTTCAAGATTATGTACTTTGTCTTCATTGCCTAAAAATCTCTCGAGTTGTCTAGTCTATTTGTTTTTCACTTTTTTTGTTGTTCTATTTAGTTATACATGACAGCAGAATGCATTTCGATTCATTGTACGCAAATGGAGTACAATTTTTCATTTATCTGGTTGTACACAATGTAGAGTCACACCATTCATGCAATCATACATGTAAAAAGGGTAATGATGTCCATCTTTTTCTGCCATCTTTCCCACCCCCCTTCCCCCTCCCCTCCCCTCATTCCCCTCTGCCCAATCCAAAATATCTTCTATCTTCCCTTACTGCACCCCCCCATCCCATGATATGTATCAGCATTCACTTATCAGAGAAAGTATTTGGCCTTTGGTTTTGGGGGATTGGCTTATTTTGCTTAGCATGATATTCTCCAACTCCATCCATTTACTTGCAAATGCCATAATTTTATTTTCTTAAGACTGAGTAACATTCCATTGTGTACATACACAGTTTCTTTATCCATTCATCTACTGAAGGGCATATAGGTTGGTTCCATAATTTAGCTATTGTGAATTGAGCTACTATAAACATTGATATGGCTGCATCACTGTAGTATGCTGATTTTAAGTCCTTTGGGTATAGATCGAGGAGTTGGGTAGCTGGGTCAAATGGTGGTTCCATTCCGAGTTTTCTAAGAAATCTCCATACCACTTTCCAGAGTGGTTGCACCAATTTGCAGTCCCACCAACAATGTATGAGTGCACCTTTTCCTGCATATCCTCACCAACAGTACTGTTGCTAGTATTCTTGATAACTGTCATTCTGACTGGAGTGAGATAAAACCTTAGAGTAGTTTGATTTGCATTTTCTAATTGCTAGATATGTTGAACATTTTTTCATATATTTGTTGATCGATTGTATATCTTCTTCTGTGAAGTATCTGTTAAGTTCCTAGCCCATTTTTTTTTATTGAGTTTTCTGTATTTTTGGTGTTTTTTGAGTTCTTGATAAATCCTGGAGATTAGTGTTCTGTCCAAAGTGTATGTGGCAAAGATTTTTCTTCCATTCTTTAGGCTCTCTCTTCATGTTACTGATTGTTTCCTCTGCTGAGAAAAAAATGTTTTAGCTTGAATCTATCCCATTTATTGATTCTTGATTTTATTCCTTGTGCTTTGGGGATCTTGCTAAGGAAGTCTGGTGCTAAGCCAACATGATGAAGATTTGGGCCCACTTTTTCTTCTATATGGGGCAGGGTCTCTGGTCTAATTCCTAGGTCCTTGATTCATTTTGAGTTGAGATTTGTGCAGGGTGAGAGATAGGGGTTTAATTTCATTTTACTACATATGGATTTTCAGTTTTCCCAGCACCACTTGTTGAAGAAGCTACCTTTCTCCATTGTGTTTTTGGCACCTTTGTCTACTATAAGATAACTGTATTTATGTGGATTTTGTCTTTGTATCTTCTATTCTGTACCAATGGTCTACCTGTCAATCTGGTGCCAATACCATGCCATTTTTGTTACTATAGCTGCGTAGTATTGTTTAAGGTATGGTATTGCAATGCCTCCTGCTTTACTCTTCTTGCTAAGCATTGCTTTGACTTTTCTGGGTCTCTTATTTTTCCAAATGAATTCTATGATTGATTTCTCTGTTTCTAGGGGAAAGACTTTGGGATTTTAATTGGAATTGCACTGAATCTGTTTAACACTTTTGGTAGTATGGCCATTTAGACAACATTGATTCTGCCTATCCAAGAATATGGGAAATCTTTCCATCTTCTAAGGTTTTCTTTAATTTCTTTCTTTAGTGTTCTGTAGTTTTCATTGTAGAGGTCTTTCACCTCTTTTGTAAGACTGATTCCCAAATATTTTATTATTTTGAGGCTACTGTGAATGGAATAGTTTTCCTAATTTCTCTTTCAAAGGACTCATCACTTATGAATAGAAATGCAGTAGATTTATGGGTGTTAATTTTATATCCTACTACTTTGCTGAATTCATTTATTAGTTCTAAAAGTTTTCTGGTGGAATTTTTTGTATCCTCTAAATATAGATTCATGTAGTTGGCAAATAGTGATAGTTGGAGTTCTTCTTTTCCTATTCATATCCCTTTAATTTCTTTTGTCTGTCTAATTGCTCTGGCTAGAATTTCAAGGACTATGTCAAATAGAAGTGGTGAAGGAGGGCATCCCTGTCTTGTTCCAGTTTTTACAGGACTCCCTTTCAACTTTTCTCCATTTAGAATGATGTTCGCCTTGGTCTTAGCATAGAAAGCCTTTAAAATATTGACATATGCTTCTACTATCCCTATTTTTTCTAGTGTTTTGTACATGAAGAGGTGCTGTATAGATGCAGAGGCTTTTTCTGCATCTATTGAAATGATCATATGATTCTTAACTTTAAGTCTATTGATGTGATTAATTACATTTATTGAATTCTTGATGTTGAACCAAACTTGCATCCCTGGGATGAACACCATTTCATCATGGTGCACTATCTTTTCAATACGTTTTTGTACGTGATTTGCCAGGATTTTGTTCAGAATTTTTGCATCTGTATTCATCAAGAATATTAGTCTTAAGTTTGCTTACCTTGATGTGTCTTTGTCTGGTTTTGGTATCAGAGTGATACTAGTCTCATAGACTGAGTTTGGAAGGGTTCCCTCCTTTTCGATTTTATGGAATACTTCGAGGAGTATTGGTATTAGTTCTTCTTTGAAGGTCTTGAAGAACTCAGCTGAAAATCCAGGCTTTTCTTGGTTTGTAGGCTTTTGATGGCATCTTCTATTTCATTGCTTGGAATTGATGTTTAAATTGCGTATGTCCTCCTGATTCAGTTTGGGTAGATCATATGTCCCTAGATATTTGTCTATGTCTTTGAGATTTTCTATTTTGTTGGAGTATAGATTTTCAAAACAGCATCTAATTATCTTTCATATTTCAATAGTGTTAGTTGTGATATTTCCTTTCTCATCACAAATTTTAATAATTTGAATTTTCTCTCTCCTCTTCATTAGTGGATAAGGGTTTATTAATTTTGTTTATTTTTTCAAAAAAAACAACTTTTTTTGTCAATTTTTCCACTTGTTTCTTTTGTTTCAATTTCATGGATTTCAGTTCTGATTTTAATTACTTCCTGTCTTCTCCTACTTTTGGTGTTGATTTGTCCTTTTTCTAGGGTTTTGAGATGTAATGTTATGTCATTTATTGGTTGACCTTTTTTTCTTTTATTGAATGAACTTAATGAATTTTCCTCTTAGTACTGCTTTCATAGTGTCCCAGAGATTTTGATATCTTGTATTGGGGTTCTTGTTTCCAAGAATGTTTTTACCTCCTCCCTGATGTCTTCTGCTATTCATGCATCATTCAATAGCACATTATTTACTATCCAGGTATTGAAGTAGCTTTTATTTTTTATTTTATCTTTGATTTCTGATTTCATTCCATTATGATCTAATAGAATGTAGGGTAGTATCTCTATTTTTTTTGTATTTGCTATGAGTTGCTTTGTGGCATAACATATGGTCTATTTTAAAGAAGGATCCATGTGCTGCTGAGAAAAAAGTATATTGGCTCCTTAATGGATGGAATATTCTATATATATCTGTGAAGTCTAAATTATTGATTGTATTAATAAGTTTTATAGTTTCTTTGTTCAATTTTTGTTTGGAAGATCTATCCAGTGGTGAAAGAGGTATTTAAAGTCATCCAGTATTATTGTGCTGTGATCTATTTGATTCCTGAAATTGAGAAGGGTTTGTTTGATGTACATAGATGCTTCATTGTTTGGGCATACATATTTAAGATTGTTATGTCTTGTTGATGTATGGTTCCCTTAAGCAGTATGAAATGTCCTTCTTTATCTCTTCTAACTTTGGTTTGAAGTCTCCTTTATATGATACGAGGATGGAAACCCCCACTTTTTATGCTATGTGCATGATGTGCTTTTTCCCATCCTTTCAGTGGATGTCTTTTCCTACAAGATAAGTATCTTGAAGGCAGCATATTGTTGGGACTCCTGCAACCTGGGTATAGCAATTGCCAGTCCCAATGGAAGACTGCACCCCAGTACTCTCCTTTGGGGTCCACTCATGTGACACAGGAGCCTGGTCTTAACCCCTTACCTCACTTGTAGACCCCACAGTTTCTGGTCTCTAATTTAATCTCTAAACTGTATCTCTACTGCCCTTGCCCTTTCGACTTCACAATCAGGAATCTCTCTCCCTGGAGGTCCTGGGGGCTGAGCACCGTGACCTGGGCCCCTGTCGAGGACAATTTTTTTGTATTGGGCAGATCAGGACCAGGCACTGAGAGCCGTGGGCCATTCATGTAGCTGCAAGCATGGGGCCATGTTGGTGACTAGGGAATAGTTGGGAGATTAGGAATTGAAGAGCCGGAGGCCCTGTTGATTGCCAAACTGGCAGGACCAGGTAATTGGTGCATACTGTACTGGGGAGCAAGTTGTGGACCAGGCTAATGTTAGGTCCTGGCAACTGTTGCCAGAGTTGTCGCTGGGATCCTGGTGGGTGCTGGGCCGTTTGCCTGATGAGCCAGAATCAAGATGCCTTCACACCCTCTTCCAACCTACTGACCCCTTGCAAGGCTCTCTCCTGCCTCTGCAGCGAGATGATGGCTATTAGCATACCTAGCAGGGACAACTCAGATATAACCACGCCTGCAGGAACCTTGGTGATGTTCTTTCAGGCCCTGACTATTATTCCTAAATGGATGCAGCCATGTCCTTAGTTGGTGTTGGTGGTGGGGGCTGACCTGTAGGTACCTTGATATTGGGTTTCTAGTCTCTGTCTGGTGTCCCAAGATGGATGCTGCCCCAATTATAGATGGTGGTGGTGGCAGTTAAGGTAATCCAAGATTGTGGTAGGGGTGTCAGTGGAGTCTCTGGGTTTTTTGGGTTGGTTTGTTCCCTTGCTTTTTCATCTTGTTTGTGTGTCTACCCATCTATCTGAATAGATCTGAAGCAGTGGAGCTTCTATTCTATGTGCTTTTCATGATCCTGTAGGTTTCCTGTACCTCACAGATTGGAGCGAGTCAAATAATTGCAATCAACTATGCGTATAATATATAGCACTAAATTAAGTATTTAATCCCTATTTTCACACAAAATTAATTGACACAATAAATAACTATGGGAGGCTCAGCAATTCCTATTGGTAAAGACAGCAAGTAATCATGAATTATATCTGGCATAAAATCAAACAACAGGTGTTTTCTATGACTTCTGTTGTATTAATTGTTGCTATAGCATTAGTGGTGGCGTCTGGCATTTTATAAACCAATTAGTGTAAGGAGAAGTTAGGGTTCATTAAGAGGACAAAAGAAGAGATGGGGGGTTAGAAAAGGGTCTGTAGACTCTGGAAATAAATACAGCAAATGCAGAGGCAATGTAGGATATGTTGTTTCTAAAGGGGGAGGAGAAAAAATAGAAGTAAAAGAATTAAAGGAAGAGTGAAAGAACAATAGTTTGGCTATTATCAAGAGAAAAAAGAGAAACAGAAGTACAGGGAAACAGAGTTGTAAAACAGACAATACAAAAATCAATCCCAAATATACTAATCAAAAACCCTAACTCTCAAAAAACAGAGTAAGGAAAAATAACTACCTTCAAGAAATGCTCACAGAGAAGTCATTTTCTCTGTTTGAGTCCCCTGTCACAGAGCTGTGAGAAAAGCTACTTCCCGCTAATCTGCCATCTTGTCTCTCCGATTATGATAAATGTTTAACAACAGAATTTTTCCAGAACTCAAAAACATTTCATGAACTCAAGGTTATAAATATTTTAGGAGAGATACTTCACATTTTTTATTTGCATAATGGGTCATTATCAACTTCTGTGTTTAAAATTTCCTTTCTGGAGGGAAAAAAAAAAACTTCCATGAAAAAATTTTAAAGGGGCACTGAAGAAACAATTTCTCCAGTTGATTATAGGGAAAAAATCCTAAATTCTTCCAATTATTTGCTTTTGTGAAAGTGTATCATGCTTTCAAACAAAAAACAGACCACAAATTTTCTCTCTTTAGATTGAAATTTTAGCATTAATTTAGCAAAGTTGAAACTTCATTCAATAAAATGTATAAAACACACAGTGAAGAAAGTATCTTTACCCCATCTACTTTTACAACTATATAGGACTAAATTCAGAAAAGTACATAATACAAAGTTTTGCCATTTTTTAGAATAAGATATTGATATTTTTCTAGGAAAGAAGAAAGGGAGGGAGAGAGGTAAAGAAAAATGATTGTCAGAACTGATCCTCCAGTTTGAGATGTAATATTTTTTATAATTTGCATTAATGTACTTAATATTTTATCAAATGTTGCCTCTTTTTCTCCTTTTTAAAAGCCTATCATGGAAAAGTTAAGTCTCTATCTGAAATGGTTCGGATAATGTGATAACAAGTTTGAATTATAACTTAGTCAATGAAATGTTGTTTTATATTTTATTGCTTTGCTTCTTGTTTAGTAATCATCTTTGCAGTCTGTCTAAACAATTCCCTGTGCACTGACATTTGCAATAATGTGTTTACATCACAAAGTTAGGCCCTGTCGTTTGATATAAGAGGCTGAATTCTGCAGCACCCAGACACTTTGCATACCTCACTTCCTCTTTTGCAAGAGAGTATAATCCTTTTTCATCTGTCCTGTTTAATTACCTTTACAGCATTAACAATAGATTACTAAAAATCAATGGAGGGGGAATAGATTAATTATGTTCCATGGGGTTAAAAAGTG
Source organism: Sciurus carolinensis (assembly GCF_902686445.1). Classification (NCBI taxonomy): domain Eukaryota; kingdom Metazoa; phylum Chordata; class Mammalia; order Rodentia; family Sciuridae; genus Sciurus; species Sciurus carolinensis. The sequence goes on from NC_062229.1 coordinate 59,687,306, forward strand.
TCATATTCTTTTTCTCAGTGATGATCTATTTGAGAACTGCAACTTCATTTTCCACAAGGCTACAAAATGTGCTCTGATTTTCATCTATCAGTTCTTGGTTTCCTTTTAAGACTAATCATAGCACAAAATTAACAATCAATAATTAACAGTGCATTCTGACTCCACCATAGAATTCTGGAATGGGAAGGAATCTCATATTTCCTTGTACATGCAGATGCCCTTTATTACTGTGGAATATGTTCCCCATACTTCAGAAGTAGCCAATGCCCACCTAGATATCTGAGGGACCCATTTTACCATTTTGGTATCCCACTCCTCTCCAAAGGTGTTGCCACCAATTTTCTCCAAAGGACTTCCTTGGGTTGACCAGAGCCCTCTCACCTAGAAGTGCTGGGGAGACATATCACTGTACTTGGCCCCCACCCAGGAGCCATTGCAAATGACTGCCTGGTGGGAAGGGCAGGTACAGAAGCCTGCTCTCTTACCTCAAGGTCAGACTGACTCCCTATGGGATCAGACTAATTTCACTTAAAAACAGGTGGTTGCTTCTTCCCTTCCCTGTCCTAATTCTCTCACCTTTTTCCTGGTTTCTTCCAAGAGCCCTTCCTTAACTATCAACTGCATACTAATCACCAGTTCTTCAGAACCCAATCTAAGACCTTATAGAAGCAAAAGACTGAAGAAAAGAGGCACATAAATGGACTTCCAGTTCTGGCAGGTAATCAACAGTATCTCAGCCAGTTTATAAAGACCCTGTCCATTGTGTTTTATAAGCACAAGTTGAGGAGTAGGAGTCACATGCAAGTTACATAACTATGTGAAGGGAAGTTCCTAAGGTCTCCAAAGTCACATCATCTGCAGAAGTCACTAACTCATTCCTACTTTGGGGAAGGCTGCAGTTGGCAAGAGCTGCTCTTTTTGGCAGGGGTCAGGCAGGGCCCTGTGCTGCAATTCTCCCTGCATTGAAAGAACAAAAGAAGTCTGGAGCTAGTGGAAGAAAAAAATATGACAAGCTGAGCATCAAAGTACAAACAGCTCTTTGAAGCCTCTCTGATAGAGGTGGTTATGTTTGTGCCATAGCTATTGGGTTGAGTCTAATAATGAAAGGACACATCTCCACTTTGTGCTGTCAGTAATGAAAGCTATCAAAACCAAACCTGAATGGGCCTCTCTGTTGCCCTGTAAATCTAACGTGGACAGCTTAATGAGAGAGGGACATTATCTTTTCTCACACTCCAGTTTTACTCACATTAAGAAATGTGGCCCATATTGGCAATTAACTTGAGAGATTAATTAAACCCAATAGCAAATTCAGTTCCTTCCATGGCGCATTCTGTTATCATGTGATGGCACCAACATGCTGTGGGCACTTAGCACGTGTTAAATAATAATTACTAAAATAATCAAACTAATTTGGACTTTTTTTAATGCAGAAAACTGGCAGCTAACCTCCTTGGTAAATTAATTCCACAATCTGATATAGCTACTCAATATTTCACACAATGTTATTTCTAACCTCTGCTTTATTACTCTGAAACTCCTAACAAATACTGCCCAATAATTGTACTTCTTTCCTCAGCAATTTTGTTCACCAATTGTATTTAATATATTTTATTAGGTCCTCTGAAGATTGAAAAGGTAGCCAGTCAGAAAAATCACTAACTTTGAGACACTTTAAGAAGCAACAACAGGGTCCCATGTGTCTCCTTCTAAACAATGTCTGACACTGACAGGGGTAGGAAAGAGTGGCATGGGTACAGGCATAACCTTTGCTCAGTGTTATAAGGCCAGAGTATGTACTCTGGTCCTCTTTCTTAGGGGTTCCAGATTCATCCTTAGTTTTTACTTTTTGTGCTTGTGCTAGTGATCAAACCCAGGGCCTAGTGCAAGATAAACACATGCACTGCCACTGCACTATGACCTTAGTCCCTATTTCTGTGCTTTCTTCTTAAAATGCTCAAGTGCTTTCCTGTACTATTATATGTAAAATATGGTATTAAGAAATAGGACTCTTCGAACTTGACCAACTGGTGAAATGTTAATTAAATTCTTACTTTGGTTAAAGGTCAACAAAATTGTTTTAAAATTGATTGCATGTACACATTGAATCATGTACCTATAACACAGGTCTAGTTAACAAGATAGTTATTAGAAAGATAGTACATATGAATAATAAATAATGCCTACTCCTGCCCCACTGTTCCCAAATCAACCTAACCAAAGAAGTGGTTCCCAAAATTCTCACTATCAAGGACTCTATTTAAGAATGATATATGCTTTAAATACTTTATGTATCCAAGATAAATAATTAATTTCATTTTTGGTGTTATTTTTAAAAAGACATATACTCTATCTGAAATTTCTAATCAACACATGATCAAAATTAAGACATAGAATTATCATATTTTGATAAAAAGTAAAACATGATATTTAAGTATTATTTAAGTCTCTTCATAGTCAATGTTGTTATGACCCCCTTTAAGAAATAATAAAAAGAGCTTTAACATCTTCTATTTTTCAAGGGAATACTATGACAAGGTGATAACTTAGACCTATCATAATAGTCTTTAATGAAGAAAGTTTACATTAACAAGTCTTTTATATAGCAAGAAGTTTCATCTACCTGAGTGGCACCTTAATGCTAGAAAGAGACAGTAATAAATATCAAACACCAATGACCCAAGAATAATCACATCACATCACCTGTTTCAGTTAGCTTTTCCATCACTGTGACCGAAACATCCAACAAGAATAATTTAGAGGAGGAAAAGTTTATTTGAGGCTCAAGGTTTCAAAAGTCCATAGATGCACAACTCCATTGTTCTGGACCCAAGATGAGGCAGACACAATCATGATGCAAGGGCCCAAGTAAGAAAAACTGCTCAGTTTATGGTGTGATCAGGAAACAGAGAGAGGGTTGGGGGAAGGGACACAGAAAGAACAACGGTGCTCCAAAGTGACACACCTTCTCCAGTCACAGTTATCACCAAGTCAGTCCATTCAAACTAGGATGAATTAATTAGGTTATGCTACTCATAATCCAATCATTTTGGCCTCTGAATATTCTTGCACTAACAGACCCCTTGGAGACACCTCATATCCAAACCACAACATATCTCTGAGCACATTTTCAATTATTACCAAAAATGTCTACACTATTAATGACAGAGCATTTCTATAAAAAAATAAAAGAAAGTAGATGGTAAACTATTGAATTCAGGAGGGTTTCAAGATGGTGGACTAGAGGGTGGCTGCATTTCATGTTGCTCCAGGACTCAGGATTCAAGAAGAGGAGATATTGAGAGACTTGGGACCAACTCAAAGCCACCGGGTGAGTCTCTCCCGTTGGGGAGGCGTCCCGGATGGGGCGGTAGTCCCAGAACGCAGGGAATTTTGTGAAGTAGAGTTGCCCAACGAGACACCCCTCCCCCTGCTGGAGCAGTGAACATGGACAACTGGAAGCATCGTAGAGGAGGCCGCTCAGCACGACGCTGGGACTTGGAGCAACCCACCGGGGCTCCGGGTGGCTACCCAGAGGAGGAGGTGCACGGTGACCTGTTTGGACTCAGAGCAACCACTCCTGAACACCGGGGGCTGCCCGGAGGAGGAGGAGGATCGAGGCAGGTCGCTTGGACTCGGAGCAGCCACATCAGGGCTACAAGCGGCTGCCCAGAGGAGGAGCTGCGTGGCAAGCTGTTTGGACTCAGAGCAACCACTCTGAACACCGGGGAACTGCCCGGAAAAGGAGGAGAAGCGAGGTGGGTTGCTTGGACTCGGAGTGACTACACCAGGGCTACGGGCGGCTGCCCAGAAGAGGAGGCGCACAGTGAGTTGTTTGGACTCAGAGCGACCGCTCCTGAACACCGGGGGCTGCCCGGAGAAGGAGGAGGAGCGTGGCGGGTCACTTGGACTCGGAGTGACTGCACCAGGGCTATGGGAGGTTGTCAGCAGGAGGAGGTGCACAGTGAGTTGCTTGGACTCCTAGTGACCGCACTGGAACACCGGGAGGCTGCCTGGAGGAAGAGGAGTGCAGTGGGTTGCTGGGACTCGGAGTGACTGTAAGGGCTCCAGGTGGCTGCTCAGAGGAGGGGCTGCATAGCCAGGCGATTAGGTGCAGAGCAGGGTCCCAGGACCTAGGCAGCTTCTTGGTGGAAGAGCCGCACAGAGACAAGCTGAGGGGCGGAGCGAAGTTTCCAGGACGGCGGGCAGATTCTCTGACGAGAGGCAGCCTAAGGAGACTCATCTGTGAAGGGTGAGGCTCCCAGACCCAGGAGGTAGGTCCAGGCCCCTGGGAACATTGCAGAGGAAGGCAGCCCAGCCCAGGCAGTAGTTGTGGATTGAGGGGAACCTCTAGGATGGAAACTGACCAGCGAGACCTCCCCACCAGGTGAGTCTTTCCTGCTGGGTGAGGTTTTCCCACAAGAACGGAAAAACCAGAGACACAGGCACAAACAGGCCTTGCCTCAACCCGCAGTCTAGTTCCCCTTTGGATGACCATTGGTCAACAAGTGGAGGCACCTCTGCCCACTAGCAGAGAATATACCCCACCTGAAGGCCACCACCCCTACAGAGGCAGCTTCCTTGTGGAGCACCACATTATCAACTTCCTCCAAGACTTCAGGCTACTGAAGGCTAAGAAGGGATATATTAGAAATCTTCAGGGACATTGTAAGTCAATAGAGGAAATCTACAATATCTCAGTGGTCCACTGATACCTGAACAATATGAGAAAACAAGGGAAGAAAATGCCCCAAACAAATCTAGATGTGACATCAATAAAATCCAATGACAGCATGGCAGAAGAAATGACAGAAAGGGAGTTCAGAATGTACATAATTAAAATGATCAGGGAAGCAAACGATGAGATGAAAGAACAAATGCAGGTATTGAATGATGGGATGAAAGAGCAAATGCAGGCATTGAATGATCCCACCAATCGACAGTTAAAAGAGCAAATACAGGAAGCAAAAGATCATTTCAATGAAGAGTTAGAGATATTGAAAAAAAAACAAACAGAAATCCTTGAAATGAAGGAAACAATAAACCAAATTAAGAACTCCATAGAAAGCACAACCAATAGGATAGAACACCTGGAAGACAGAACCTCAGATATTGAAGACAAAATATTTAACCTTGAGAACAAAGTTGAACAAACAGGGAAGATGGTAAGAAATCATGAACAGAATCTCCAAGAACTATGGGATATCATGAAAAGGCCAAATTTGAGAATTATTGGGATTGAGGAAGGCTTAGAGAAACAAACCAAAGGAATGAACCATCTATTCAATGAAATAATATCAGAAAATTTCCCAAATCTGAAGAATGAAATGGAAAATCAAGTTCAAGAGGCTTATAGGAATCCAAATACACAAAATTACAACAGACCCACACCAAGGCACATTATTATGAAAATACCTAACATACAAAATAAAGACAGAATTTTAAAGGTTGTGAGAGAAAAGAACCAAATTACATTCAGGGGGAAACCAATATGGATATCAGCAGATTTTTCAATCTAGACCCTAAAAGGTAGAAGGGCCTGGAACAACATTTTTCAAGCCCTGAAAGAAAATGGGTGCCAACCAAGAATCTTATACCCAACAAAAATTACCTTTAAATTTGACAATGAAATAAAATACTTCCATGATAAACAAAAGCTAAAGGAATTTACAAAAAGAAAGCCAGCATTACAGAACATTCTCAGCAAAATATTCCATGAGGAAGAGATGAAAAACAAAGAAGCAAATCAGCAAAGGGAGGAATTATCCTAAAGGAATTGTTAAATAAAGGAGGAACCAAGTCGTGTCAAAAAAAATAAATAAATAAAATTTTAAAAATGAACCAAATGACCGGGAATACAAATCAGATCTCAATATTAACCCTGAATGTTAATGGCCTGAACTCATCAATCAAAAGACATAGACTGGCAGATTGAATTAAAAAGGAAGATCCAACAATATGTTGCCTGCAAGAGACCCATCTCATTGAAAGAGATGCCCATAGACTAAAGGTGAAAGGATGGGAAAAAACATAGCATGCACATGGACTCAGCAAAAAAGCTGGGGTATCCATCCTCATTTCAGATAATGTGGACTTCAAGCCAAAGTTAGTCAGAAGGGATAAAGAAGAACATTTCATACTGCTTAAGGGAAGTATAAATCAGCAAGACATAACAATCATAAACATCTATGCCCCAAACAGTGGCTCATCCATGTATGTCAACCAAAACCTTCTCAATTTCAGAAATCAAATAGATCATAACACAATAATACTAGGCGATTTTAACACACCTCTCTCACCACTGGACAGATCTTCCAAACAAAAATTGAATAAAGAAACCATAGATATCAATAACACAATCAATAATTTAGACTTAACAGACATTTATAGAATATACCATCCAGCAAAGAGTGAATACACTTTCTACTCAATAACCCAATCGACAAATGGGCTAAGGAAATGAACAGACACTTCACAGAAGAAGATCTACAAGCAATCAACAAACATATGGAAAAATGTTCTACATCTCTAGTAATAAGAGAAATGCAAATCAAAACCACCCTAAGATTCCATCTCACCCCAATTAGAATGGTGACTATCAAGAATACAAGCAACAACAGGTGTTGGCAAGGATGTGGGGAGAAAGGTACACTCATACATTGTTGGTGGGGCTGCAAATTAGTGCAGCCACTCTGGAAAGTAGTGTGGAGATTCCTTAGAAAACTTGGAATGGAACCACCATTTGACCCAGCTATCCCATTCCTTGGCCTATACCCAAAGGACTTAAAATCAGCATACTACAGAGATACAGCCACATCAAATGTTCATTGCTGCTCAATTCACAATAGCCAGAGTGTGGAACCAACCTAGATGTCCTTCAATTGATGAATGGATAAAGAAACTGTGGTATATATATACAATGGAATATTACTCAGCCATAAAGAATGATAAAATTATGGCATTTGCAGGCAAATGGATGAAACTGGAGAATATCATGCTAAGTGAGATAAGCCAATCTCAAAAAACCAAAGGACGAATGATCTCACTGATAAGTGGATGATGACACAAAATGGGGGTGAGAGGGGTTAGTGTTAGGGTTAGAGTTAGGGTTAGGGAGGGGGCAAGAATGGAGGAAGGACTGTATAGAGGGAAAAGAGGGGTGGGAGGGGTGGGGGGAGGGAAAAATAACAGAATGAATCAAACAACATTACCCTATGTAAATTTATGATTACACAAATGGTACACCTTTACTCCATGTACAAACAAACAAAAAAACTATTGAATTCATCACATTTGGCGGTCTTAAACTTGTAATGAAGTAAAATATTTGATTCAGCTGACCCAATATTATTAGTCCATTAGTCCATATTTTTCACTGAGCCTGTTTTTGGGGCCTATTAGTAATCATGGCTAATAAGCTTAAACTCTTATGAAATGCTTTACATGTACTTAATCATTTCTTAAACACAATGATCCTAATAATAATTCTTATTATCATTCTCACTTTTCAGGTAAAAAAATACTAATTTCACCAAGGTTAAGTATCATGCATAACCATACAGCATCTGGGTTTGCATGTTACTTGATCATTCTGGACCCAAGGGGAGTCAAGTTTGATAGTCTGTTCATCTAATGATGAAGGAAGAGTCTAAGCAAATGCCTGCACAACAACTTGCTTTAGAACCACAGCTGTCCTTCAGTCCTGTGAGTACTGACACTGTCAATACCATAAGAGACATATCTAAAGGCTTCTATTTCTTATACTGCCAGTTTATTTTGCACACAAAATAAGTTCATTGGTTCTAAGATCAACTTGATTTCTCAATATAGCAGAACTGTGCAAGGAGAAGTAGATAATATAGGGAACTGGCTGTTCTGCTTTACAGAAAATAACAGCTAGCAAAAATATAATCTATGTAATCCCACTGAATACTTAGTATGTGTAAGAGTAATGACATAATGATACCTATATTGGCATAATGATATATTAGTGATAAATTATTGGAAAATAATTTTAATTCACATTCTTTAATTTGAAGAATTTCTGTTTTCTTTAGATGATCTTATAATGCCTCTTTTCTCTCCAAAAGTTAGGAATATTGATGAAATAGGCTATTGAACAACCAGGAAATCATGTGCTCTGGCTTATTTATCAGTTCTTACAGTTAAAGTATTACTGTATTAGTTTACAGAATTTTCTAAATTGTTTACAACTATAGTTATAGAATTCCACAAAACTGATTATGAAGAGGTTTCTATTTATGACAAGATGTTAAATATTCATCATGAGAATAAGATGCAAAAGACAGATTCCAAGGACAGACCACTTTCGGTATCAAGAAAATTGATCTGAGATGCTGTTTTAGGCAGACACCAGTACTCATAAATTCTTGGTGAGTCCAGGTCACTGATATGAACATCAGTTATTAAAATCCTAAGAACATATGAAGGAAGTTAAAACTAATCACTAAATGGCCCTATCCAGGCTATTATAGATCTTCAATTCTGCTTTTTACAGATTTTATAATAGCAGTCTTCCAATAGGAGTTGGAAGATATTTTTAAGGGAATCAATTTCCAGATCCTCAACTTTTTTCCTAAAATTGATCTGAGAATGCCCCTGCAGTTGGGGACTCCTGGGGATGACAATCTCTATTTAAACAGTTTGCCTTTTCATCCACAAGCCACTGTCAAAGAATACATGGCTCCTGAGAAAAAAGTCCCATGAGAGCAAAGCAAAAATGGAATCAATAAGGAACACCAACTGAGGTGTTGCCTTATTTTTTTCATGGGCCAACTCACTGCAGACCTCCTCACCATATCTAGCAATCCATTTTAGGCCAAAAACTCAGAAGTTAAATAACAGGCATGTGAAGGCCTATAAGGAGGCTTATTTGAATGCAAAAATTCAATCCAAAAGAAAGTAAGCCTGATCCAGCTGACTGATTCAGCAAATACATTTTTCATAAGAGATTATATGAGAGACATTTACCATAAACTTAATTAGCTAAAGTTGCAGTTCAAAGGTATTCATGAAAGGTATTTCACATATAGGATAAGTAAAAGTATCTTGTCCAAAAATTTTAAATTATACAAGTAGAGGTACATTGAAATATGAAACATTTCTATCTTCCCAACTCTGGGTATATCTGGTGCCTTTAAGAGAAAGAGTAACAGCTGAATTACTGGGCAATAGGAAAGCTTTGGTAAGTTACCGGGTATACTTCCCAGAAACAGAAGAACTGAATGTCTTCAGTGAATGAGTAGTAAATTCTGTTTTAAGTCAGTTTTTCCTTTCAATAAAACTAAGGAATTAATTGATTCATCAGAAGATGAATCACAAGACATAATTTGATGAGAAATCACTGTGTAATTTTTGGCATAAACATGATAAGGAGTTTTTAAAAAGTTTGATGACATCAAATCCCACCAGTCTCATGTGTGAAAGATTGTAATGCTTATAGCTACAAAAGTGAAGAACTGAACTTATACTAAATCCAGCCTTCTTTTGGAAATAAATGATATTGACTTGACAAAGGAACTAATTCTTTTTTTTCTTTGAGTACCAGGGACTGAACTCAGGGGCACTCAACCACTGAGCCACATCCTCAGTCCCATTTTGTATTTTATTTAGAGATAGGGTCTCACTGGGTTGCTTAGCGTCTCACTTTTCCTGGCTTTGAATTCAAGATCCTCCTTCCTCAGCCTCCCAAGCCACTGGGATTACAGGCATGCACCACCATGCTGGGTAGGAACTAATTTTTAAAAACATCCCCATCCATGTCGTTAATATATGAAGTTATAATAAATTTAACTATTCTATAAATATTTATCAATATTTGTTAAATATTTATGGCTTTAATCGACCTTGTGCTAATAAAAACTCAATCCAGATGTAAGTTTTAAAATAAAAAAGGATATGTATTCAAAAATTATTAAGACTTTTAATGTTCTGACCATATATGATTATCAATAGAGTCTTTGCAGCACATTGTATTGATACAATCCTGTGAGGCAAGTAAATGAAATATGAGTTAAAAGAAAATATGATTGGTCTAAAATTTTCCAGAAATAAAGAACACATTTTTATGTTTTTAAGTAGCAGTAGTGAGAAACCATCATAATATTAGATTCCAAATGGATATACCTTTGAAATTATGTAAGCATTAAATATTAAATTCTCAATATTTACAATACACCAGAAATTATTTTCCTTGGAACTTTTAAACTTCTAAATGAAAAATTTGAGGCTTATACTTTTTCCAAAGTATACTTTCATGATTTAAGGAGCAAAAAACAAAACAAAAATGGAGCTTTCTTCCTTGTGTTTCTTTCCTTGTCATTATTTCTGGAATTAGAAGGTATGTTTCCTGGTCCCACTTTGATATTTGCTCTTTGATCTACTTTCCCCTTGGAAATTGGGTTTCTGAATCACTGAGATCTCTAAATCACCGAATTGTGGATATGATTAACTTTCCAAACAAACATGATACTAATTATTTGTTTTACCATAAGACTCATTACAGCATTCTTTCAAATAACAATCTCCTCTAGTGCTTTTGAAATACAGTTCTAGGATTATAAAAATTCATCTTGCATTCTATTTACAGGCTTTTCACTTTTTAAATCTAAAGTACAAATATGCTGCTTTGATGCTGTAGCAGATTTTCAGGAATAATCCCTTTTTAAGTGTCTTCAAAAATGTGTTATCGAGTTCAGCATGGCAAAAAAGAAAACAGAAAAGAAAGAAGAAAGGGAAAAGAGGGAGGATGAAATGGTATGATAATATCAGAGAAGAAGGTGGGCAACTGAAAGCAGCAAAGTCATTTTAAATAAGGGATGGCAAAATTGTATTACCAACTCACCATTGGAATAAAATTGGAATTATTTTTCATTTGAGAACAAAGATACCTATTGTTTAATATAATTCTTGTCTCAATAACAACTGTAGGCTGATATTTTTTTCCCCAGGGATAAGAAATGCCCAATAAACTCAGGGGGAAATATATTTCTCAAAATCCAATGATCTGAAGAGTTCCTGGACTTCAGATTTCTTATCTGTAAAATGCGAAGGTTGATCCAAACCAGTCATTCAAGGAGGGGCAGGAGTGGGAACAAAAAGGCTAGATGAGAAAGGCTGTGCCAAGGGATGAAGTTTTTCCACAGACTAACCACACCCAGCTTGACTTTCCAGATTCTGACTCAAGCTGCATCACTACCCAACAACCCCACCAACACTGAGAACTTTCTCCTTAGAAGGGGAAAAGGGCCTAAAACATGTACTATTCCTTTTTGCAGTGCTGGGGATTAAGCCCAGGGTCTCATACATGCTAGGCAAGTTCTCTATCACTGAGTTCCCCTGCCCCCACCCCAAGTCACAATGTAAAATTTTTAAGGTTCCTTCCAGCACTGAGATTTCACAGTGAGGACTGCAAAGAGAGCTGACTGACATTCATTTATCCCCCTTCTCTCCTGTCTTTTGTTTCTGACAAGCATCACTATTGACTCTATGCTGCCTGGAAAAGGATAAAACATATGCCTGGGAAGTGAAATGAGAGACATAGGTAGGGACTCTTTGGCAGTTATGAAGCCCAAGATCAGTACCTCTGAGCTTTCATGATTTCCCAACTTTCCCAGCTTAAAAAAATGAGTGTGTGTGTGTGTGGGGGGGTGGTTTTTAAAAGATCCTCTTTTCTCTCTTTTTTGAAGCTGGTTAAAGATATGTGTAAAGAGGAACTAAAAAGATGAGCTTGCTGGATAAGCTACTTTTTCTGAATTAAAGCAGCTCTCGAACAAAATGGGAATTGACTTGGTGGTCTGCTGTTAGAGTGAAACTAATTTAGTAGTGACAATAGACAAAGCATGTCACACTAAGTGCTTGATCCAGAATCTGAAATTTTTTCAATAAAATGGCCTCGATGTCAGTTAAATCAGACCTTCCCAAGTAGAGAAGGGCTACCCAGGTAGGGAAATAAATTAAGATAACATCCTATGGACTCCAGGGGAGAAATTATTTTTTATCCACCCCATAAATCTTCCTCTATGCAACTTTCAGATATTCTTGCCTAAAAGGTTTTCCAGTCACATAGTGGGTTGACAGAAACGTTTGTGTAGCTGGATCTAGAGGCTTCTTGTCATGGCTCGGAAGTCCACAGTCACTCCCATTTAGAAAGTCTCCCACATCGTATTGGATTCCGCTTGATCTCTTTTTATCTAATTAATTACATCTCAAGAACCAAGAAGTAATTATATTAAGAACTTGGAGGCATGCCTTCAGGAATGTCACTATGGCTTTCTGTTTGCTTGCTTTAAAGCAAACCAACACCCTGAACTTGGTTCAGATGAGCAATTTTGTGCATTCAGTTAGACACAAAGCAATGGTTCTACTCCTGGCTATTAGACTGGGAAACCAGATGAAGGACATAAAGGATGTGGTTCAGTTCTCCCCGCCTTTCTCTCTTTCTCCTTCTTTCCCTTCATCTCTCCCTCCATCCCACCCCTTTTCTATTTCAATTTAGCATAGTAACTTTAGGCCTCTGGGTCTGAAGTTCAGCATAGTGACTATTATTAGAAAATGTTTGTTTACTCAAGGCTCAAGTGGGATAAAAAGCAAAGAAAAAAAAAAAGGCAGAATTTTCCAAGGACTGGTATATATCAAAGTACAGAGGAACAATGCAAATCTTCAAAGGGACTTCCTTTTTTCTTTCTTAAAAATTTCCTTTTCAGCCTAATAAGTGTTGATGACTATTTGCTAAACTGTTCAACAACATAATTATGCTGAGATTTCTCCTTCACTTGTCTACTCTCACAGGCCTCTGTGAACATCTGTGCCGTGTGTACAGGCCTCTTCCAAACAGAAGGAAGCAGTCCAAAGAGGATGTGCTCTCATAAAAGTTGTAAATACATTTAAGAAATTCTCTGAAGCTTATAAGCCACCTGATTTCCTAAGCAAGTCCTCTCATAACATTAACCATAATTTAAGTAGGGAGCAGGTGGGTAGAATAAAGCCAGAGGGAGGAGAAGTGGAGGGAAAAGGAATGTGATGAGTGATTAATGGAAATCGGGTGATTAATGGAACATAGATTTTAAAAAGTAATAAAGAGTTATCCCCAGGGTGGAAAACAGGAAACAACAAAAACAAGTACCAAAATGCCAAAACAATAAAACAAGAGAGTAGAACAAGAAAACAATAAGGACAAAGAAATGCTCATTTTAGCATAAGCATTATTTAAAAGACTTAGGGGATTTGGGAACTTACCATTTAGGACCGATTTGTTTAAGCAAAAATAAATTTATATCACCTGCTTTCCTAAAAGTTATTTACTGATAAAGAACTACTTGTGGATAAGAGCCTGCAGCTTTCTAGGTATAAGGAAAACAGACTTTTGTGGTTTTTTGCACATTTCTTTCTGTGCAAAATCTGACTTACAGCATCAGAGTTCACAAGAATGCTTGAGACCCATGGCTCTGTGACTAATGAGCACCTGGATTTTCAAAGCCACCCCTAAGTGCAGATTGGGCTCTCCAGAGGAGTATTCTATGTGTGAATAATCTATGTTTGCACAAACTAAAAGTAAATGCATATAAGACAGTCAGAAAATGTATAAACAGAATTTGTTCTAAAATTCTAGACAATTATAAAATTATAGAACACAGACAGAAATCAAAAACGAGTATGGACACCCAACTTTTCCCACAAAAGCTGATCTGCACATGTGCTTCGGCAAAACAACCCTATTGCAATAGAAATAATGAGAACAAAGAGTAGACAATGATTCTGTGTGTGTGTGCATACATGTACATGTGCTTTAATTATTTTGAATGTTAGTGTTCTAAAGAAAGCAAGTTTAATTAGAAGATGTGCTAATAGAAATAGTTGTGGAGATTCTTAAAGGAACTTCTAGACACATTCAGGAAGGAAACATGAAGACTATTAATACATTTTTTTAAACATTAAGCTTTATTTGCCAGGACAGTTTTGCTTTTTCCCATTCGTATGAATTAGGACCATCCTTCACACAACTTGTAATCCCTAAGCCATGATTAGGAACATATCTGGATACCTGAAGACAGATTCATTCAATTTTGCCACTCTGATATCTAGTCGGTTCCACAAACACTTAGAAAATAAGCAAATAAACAAAAGAATGATTTGCTGAAATGACATTGTAAAGAATTTGGCAATGATGGGATGTTGTGTTCTATAAAGACATTGAATCATTTTTTTTAAGACACTGATTTATTCTGTTAACATCTCTCAGGACAACAAAAAATAAATTATAGGGAAAAGAAATACTTGCTTCATGAAAATTTGGCTAAAGAGAGTAATCACCACAAAACATGGGGCTAGGTGGTAACAAAGAGAGTTCTTTTGAAAAAAAAAAAAAAGGTATGGGAGGTACCAATAGAAACAGCTCGCCTGGAATTCAAGAACATAACTTGAGTTCTACGATATTGAAAACAAAATAAAAATAATGATAATTGTTTACTTGAACATTTACAATGCACCAAGCTATATACAAACATTATCTAATTTAATCTTCAGAACAATCCTTTTAGGTAAGTGCTTTTATCAACCTCATTATACTGATAATGAAGCTGAGTCTGAGCAAAGGTGAATAATTTTCCCCCAACCAGTCAACCAGTACGTGATGGAGACAGGACTTAAAAACATATTGGTTTGACCCCATAAGAGGCCCTAATTCAACAGAGCATGAAGGCAAGAAAATAATGAAGGAAAAAGAAAGAATTTGGTAGCTTTATTTCTAATTTAGAAAAAATGAAGAATTCCAACAAATTCTTGTGAGCAAGCTGCAAACCAATTTGCTGTTATAAATTTAAATAACATGTAAAATATTTACATTATTTTGAAGAAGTGAATATCCAATTTTTCATTCCCACAAATAATTATTTAATTATGCTTCTCGTAAATTTGACCCCAAAGAGGATTTGACTATGAAACAAACCTCAGCTAGGGCACAAGAGATTATTGGGGAGTCAGAGACCCAGAAGGAATAGTCCATTATACATTATTCTAGCAATGAAAGTTCAAAGACTTTTTTTTTTTTTTACAAAAAATATTTGTATTTTTTTTTATTTTTTTAAAGGGGGCTTTATTTTTTAATTGTAAACAAATGAGATAACATGTTGTTTCTGTTTGTACATGAAGTAAAGGCATATCATTTGTGTAATCATACATTTACATAGGGTAATGGTGTTTGATTCATTCTGTTATTTGTTCCTTCCCCCCACCTCTCCCACCTCTATACAGTCCCTCCTTCCTCCATTCTTGCCCCCTCCCACCTCCCATTATGTGTCATCATCTGTTTATCAGCAAGATCATTTGTCCTTTGGTTTTTTTGAGATTGGCTTATCTCACTTAGCATGATATTCTCCAATTTCATCCATTTGCCTGCAAATGCCATAATTTTATTATTCTTTATGGCTGAGCAATATTCCATTGTATATATATACCACAGTTTCTTTATCCATTCATCAATTGAAGGTTGGTTCCACAATCTGGCTATTGTGAATTGAGCAGCTATTAACATTGATGTGGCTGTATCTCTGTAGTATGTTGATTTTAAGTCCTTTGGGTATAGGCCAAGGAGTGGGATAGCTGGGTCAAATGGTGGTTCCATTCCAAGCAAAGCAAAGACTTTTGAGGTAAAATATTATTCTCTTTCCTATCAAATCATGTCAGCAAAAGCTAACAAACTAATTTGCAAATCACGCATGCCTAAGTTAATCACTCACTATATACCGTTTTATTTTGCATTTCTCTCACACATGTCTCATTTAAACCTCTATTGTGACCATTTCTCTTGTTCCCTAGGTCTTCATTCCCTTTCAACATGTCTATCATCAGTCAAATACATAGTTCACCTTGATCATACAGCTGATAAACCTTAATAGGCTGGAAAGAGTAGCACTAAGATTTTAAATTAGACAGACCAGCAGTAATCCTCACAGTAATGGAATAAATAAAGCATGAACAATTAAATTAAATGACAATTTCAGAACTGACGTTTGGTTTTCCTATTTTTACATAGTACAAAAATTAGCCTGCCTGGCCTTCCTTAAAAGAAATGATTACATAAATGGTGGGACTCTACTTCGTGTACAACTAGAGAAATGAAAAGTTGTACCCCATTTATGTACAATGAATCAAAAAATAAAAAAGGAATATTCCTTAGAAGGAATGTGTGTATATTTTTAAATCTGAAATAATATCTGATTTATCAGCTATGAAGCACCTCTGTCTACCTCATGTTTACCTATATGTTATCATCTAATACATGCAATATGTTAAAATATTTTAAAGATTAGTTGAAATAGTTCAGATCAGTTATGAAGAACTTTATTATTTGTATCTCATATTTGGCAAGTTTCCAGTATAAAATGGTTCAGTTGGGTTCTTTTCGTTTTTAATTATTTGAAAATTATAAGATATTGCTCTGTGGCTGGCAGGACACACAAGAGCTAAGAGGGAGAAAAGAGTGAGCAAGCCAAAACATTTTGAGGAAAAAAAAAAACAATCATTAAGTATATTTTGAATCTCTTCACTATATTGACAAGGAAGTCTAATAGATTACCATTTGTGGAAAAAAAATACTACTATTTTAGCAGCATCTAATGAGATTCCAAAAATTTAGTGACTTGGTTCTTTCACACTCACACTCTGTAATGTGATGCTATGTAGCACGCTTAGCTCTGTTTACACCTCTGTTTTTCAATGCAAAAGGAGGCTCTTTCCTCCATAGTGTTAAACATTCCCAAGGAGTCAGCTTGCATGAAACTCTTTCACTTTCCTGCTCAGAACTCTCTGAGAAAAGCTGTCATCTCTTGTTCTATTCAAATCAGATGACCTCGTCTCCTGGAACAAAAGCAAAAGGAATGTCTAAGGTAACATCTTCATTTATTCATATGATTTTTATCTTGGATAGTATTATAAAAATCAATCAAATTGGGGAAATAATGGGATGATATGACATATTTTATAAAATTAAATTTGTGATGCAAACAATAAAAGAGATTCTGCCACACATGAGGGTCATATTCTTGTCATCTACAAGTGTCTTTGTAAAACAACCACACAGAGTAAATCTTAAATATCTATTGCTGGGAAGTAAAAAGGAGAGAGAAAGCTAAACTCCAAAGGATTAACGTTTTTAAAAAATTATAATATTAAGAGTTTGATAGGAAATTAAATCCCATTTTCCCTAAAAGAAAAATAATTAAACAATAAAGAAACAAACTCTAAAACATAAGTTCCAATCTGCAGAGTCTAACAATTATGGATCAACGATATTCAGGAAAAAAATACCGCATCTGAACTAAACATCTACTGATTGTTTTCTCTGTCATAATCCCCTAAACAATACACTATAAGAGTTAGTTATACAGTATGCCTATTGTATTGGTATTATAAGTAATTTACAGATAATTTGAGATTTGCAGGAGGATGTAAGCAGGTTATATGCAAATACTATACCATTTTAGATAAGGGACTTGAACATCCATGGACTTTGGTATCTGCCTAGGTCCTGGAACCAATGTGCTGAGGATACTGAGGACAAATTTTTCCCACCAAACACTAGAAAACTGATATGATTAGGTCTTGAAAGAGGCTAAACTAAGAATTCTCCTAAGCTGTAAATTCTTTGCTAAGGCTAAGTTTTATTTCTTAAGGGAAGAGCTTCTGTTTGGACTTTCCTTTTACTTTTCAAGGAAAAAAAGTCTATGTAATTATAGATTACATTTGTGGAATACAGTACATATAAAGAAAAGCCTCATCAACAAGCTAGTTATTACTAAATGTAAAAAGATGGAATATTCCAACAATGCCAGGTGAAAAAAATGTTGTAACAAACTGTAATTTAAGTCAAGCTATAAAAATATTGCAAAAGAGAGCAAATTTATGATTTTTAAATTCATCTTAAAATGAAATAAAATCCCTGCTATTAATAATATGCAATAAAATAAAAATATAATAAACATTGCCTCTGTTAATGACCACTATAGTTTCTCAGGAAACACTCTTTGTAGAGCAACCCTGATTAATATACAAGATGTTTTTCTTCTTTGCACCCTAACCTTATGCTATGCCACTGTTTTCAAGACAGTGTTTGTAAAAGCTGTAAAAATTATAATGTTTAAGACTTTGTCTAATGGTCAGTACAGAATATCCCTTCCTTACCTGCTCTCCATCCTCAATTCCCAGTTACACATTATGTTTCTATATCTACATAGCTTAGCCACCTTAAACAAGAAAATGACCAATATATTCTTAGGTGCAAAATATGAAAACATTTTTTTTAGAGTACTATGATCTGTTAGATATCTGAAGAAGATAAAAATAAAGATTTATTAGGTCAAACCACATAGGACTTATATATCATGGGCCGTAAGACAGAGTTTATTAAATGATTTCACTGGTCACATAACAGAATGTAAAAAGGGAAACGTTTCACTGACTATGGTCAAATGCAATTGTTGCCACAGCTGATTAAAGGCCCCAGAAGTACCCTTAGTTAGGTCAGTGACCAAATGTCACTCCATATAATTTTGTTCTTCATGGGCAATGTCTCTAAAGTGCTAGATGTGTGAAAATCTACCCTGAACAGAGGTATGAATTTTAGTTTGCTGTCACCTTTGGAAAGGATAAGCATTATGGACATGAAAATTTGATCTTTCTTCCTTATCCAGAAGGCACTAACAGAATTCAGATTTACAGATCAGTCAAAGAAATATGGAGTGTTCTCAATGTTCAGATCAAATATAAAATTATCTGGGATGAACAAATGAAAAAAAGAAAAAAGAAATTAAAATATATTATCTAGGATGTTGACATTGAGTTTATGAATCATCCAATTTTTGACCCTCCTACTTACCACCTCCCAACAGATTAAGAAAGGGAAGTCAAGCTCAAATCAGTCACACAGTGCTTGTTAACACACCTGGTGAGTATGTTATAAGGGGAAGAATTGGAATTAATAGGAAAAGATTTAGAGATTTTATGTCCCATCTGTTTCTGTAGTTTTAGCCCCTAAGTTCCACTCTCCAAAGGCCTGGAGTTCTCAAAAGGGTTACTCTTCCCTAAACTAGGGAAATCACAAGGGAAAGAAATAGTTGTTAAATAAGTAAGAATATATATTGATATTACCCTACAAGACATTATTTGTATTTTACATGTTATATATACAAAAATTTATAGGTACCTACCCTGGTTGTTAAAATTTTGGTTACATTTGGGAAATACAATCAGAAATCTTTTTTTCATTTTTATCTCTATATACTTTATGTTATTTCTCTTATTCAGCATTAAGCATGAAATGATTTCACTATCCAAAAGGGACATTCTCCTACCACCATATCTACCTCAGAAAGAAGAATGAAGGAGAAAGGATAAACATGATAGAGAGAGAGAGAGAGAGAGAGAGAGAGAGAGAGAGAGAGAGAGAGAGAGAAAGAGAATACTTTGTATGCTGTATCTGCCATTGCTCACTCCCTCTCATTTCTGCATTCCTCTGGAGCCTGTATCTGAAGCCCTACTCCACCACTGACCAGTGTGCTTCCAACTCTCCCCAAGTCTTGATTTCCCCTTCTATGAGACGAAGAAGTCAAGAAGAAACAGCAGAAAGAACAAATACAAGGGTCCAGGAATGGGTCCTCACTCAAAGAGAGTACCCAACGATGTCATCCGCACTTGTTTTCACCAGTTTTATCAGACCTTAGAAATCTTAAGACTGATAAAATACTTTACAGCTTATAATATGCTTTGACAAACAGTAATTTCATTTATAAACTGAAAGCAAAAAGTAGACTGGAATTCAAACCTCTTCCTCCCACACAGCAAGTCTGAAAACCATACACCCTTTTTCGTTGAACTGACTCAGTTGTGTGCTAGAGCCATCTCCTAAGGCTTTACCTCCAAGTGTTAAATTTCAGCAATTTTGTAAGTCACTTGTTACCCACAGCCATTATTCATTTAGCTATGTAATTATGTAAATTATAATATAAAACCTATGATCAAAAAATATTTTTAAAACTAATACATGCACAAAGCTCCTCACATCCTAATCCTTTTATTATCTATACTATTCAAGATTATTTGCATCTATTGTGTCTGTAGAGTGGAAAAACTTTATAAAAGAATGCTACTGTGCATCTCTTCTCAGTTCCACTTTCAGGATAGTCACCTTGATAGCTTGAAATCAGCCAAATCGGCAAATACTACAAAACCAAGATTTGGTAATGTTTTGTTGACTTGAGAGTGAGGGAAAACATGCAGATCAACTTCAAGTGTGCCTTATGTGTTGCTGCTGTTCTCTTTTTTTAAAAAAATATTTTTTTGGACTGGGAAGATAGCTCAGTTGGTAAAGTGCTTGCTGTGCAAGCACAAGGCCATGGGTTCAATCCCCAGCACCACAAAAAAAAAAAAAAAAAAAAAAAAGAAAGAAATTTAGTTGTCAATGGATTATTTATTTATTTATTTATTTATTTATTTATTTATATGTGGTGCTGAGGATCAAACCCAGGGCCTCACACATGCCAGGCAAGTGCTCTACCACTGAGCCACATCTCCAACCCCTGCTGTTGTACTCTTAACCCACAATATTCCATCATCTCATATGTAGAACACCTAAAAACTTAAATTGAGCAACAGATACCACTTGTGATAACTTCAAAATAAATATGTTTTCAGTGTTCTTTTGAGAAAAGTAATAAGTAAATTATTAGTGATAATATTCATTAATATTAATGATAATAAATTATATAAAAATTGCTAGATTATAGTTTCCAACTTATTTTTATGCATCTTTGTCAATTCCATTGAAATATTCATGGAATTGAAAACATGAGACTTAATGGATTAAGAGTACAAAGGGAAAATTAGTGGAGTATATATTCTTCCAATATTTAAAACTAATAGACAGAATTTATGACAGAATGGCACTTGTTTGTCAAATGCAAATGCAGATTGGCCATAGGTATAAGAGTTTGATAAAAGTCATCAAAAATGTCATATAAGAAATTTGGCTATCCAGAATTTACAATAAAATATAATAAAGAGTAATGACTTATTATTTATAAATTATATGCTACATATCTTTATATCTGTAAAATTTATAATAAACATACATGCACATGTGGACAAGCACACATAAATTTTTCCTGGAGAGTCAGGTGCTAAACACTTACTAGCACACCACTAAATCAAATACTGGTTTAAACTAAGAACCTAGAAGCTCTCAACCCAGCCCCACTCACCCTCAGAGCACTAAAGTTGGGTTCTAACAGTATTAGCTGCAGTTGAGTGTACCCAATTAGATTATGATATTTAAATATACTACACTTGAATATTCCCCTTCTGCATGATGATTAAGTATGCTCAAAGTTTCATGTTCATTTATTATGGAAAATTTACTATAGAGAAATACAAATTAGGGAAAGTCGAGATAATAATTCAGGGAATTCCTATAATTCGGGAAAACACTTGGGATACAAACATAAGTAAGATTACGCTCTGCATCCAAGAAAGGTAAGCAGGCCCCTGTAATAAAGGGTCTTATTACTGGTAGTTCTAGGGAAAAGTTCTAGGGAAGACCGACTGGGGAGATAACCCATGAGTTCAGACCCCAGGTCCCAACTAATGGCACCAGTTTCATTTCCCTCAAAGCAAACAGGACGTAGGAAGAGACCAAGGAAGGAAAAACCTGGGAAGTATGACACAATGTATAGGAAGAAGAATTGTAGAATTAAACACCCTGGGCTCAAACCCAGGCTCCCCCATTCACTAACTGTGAATTTGGGTAAGCTATTTGATCTCTATAAGCCTCTGCTTCTTTATTTTTTTCAATTTTTTTAATTTGTTCTCATTGGTTATACATGACAGTAGAATGCATTTTCACACACTATACACAGATGGAGCATAACTTCTCATTCCTCTGGTGCTGAGTCAGGGAATAATGTATGTCTCATTCTACCATCCTTCCTATCCCCATGGCCCACCCCGTCCCTCACTCGCCTCTACATAATCAAAAGTTTCTTTATTCTTCCCTACCCACCCCCACTATGTATCAGTATCTGCTTATCAGAGAAAACATTTGGCCTTTAGTTTTTTGGGATTGGTTTATTTCACTTAGCATTCCCTAGTTCCATCCATTTACCTGCAAATGCCATAATTTCATTCTTCTTTAAGGCTGAGTAATATTCCATTATGTATATATGTACCACATTTTATTTATCCATTCATCTGTTGCAGGGCATCTAGGTGGGTTTCATAGTTTTGCTATTGTGAATTGACATTGATGTGGCTGCATCACTGTAGTATGCTGATTTTAAGTCTGGGGTATAAACTGAGGAATGGGATAGCTATGTCAAATAGTGGTTCCATTCCAAGTTTTCTAAGGAATCTCCATACTGCTTTCCATAGTGGTTACACCAATCTGCAGTCCCGCCAGCAATGTATGAGTGTACCTTTTTCCCCACATCCTCACCAACACTTATTATTGCTTGTATTCTTGATAATTGCCATTCTGACTGGAGTAAGATGAAATATGAGAGTACCATATCAACAGCACCACCTGTTGAAGAGACTTTTTATTTGCATTTCTCTAATTGCAAGAGATGATTAACATTTTTCATATGTTTTTTGATTGATTTTATCTTCTTCTGTGAAGTGTCTGTTCAGTTCCTTAGACCATTTATTGATTGGTTTATTTGTTTTTTTTTTTTTTTTTTGGTGTTAAGTTTTTGAGTTCTTTATATATCCTGGAGATTAGTGCTCTATCTGAAGTGTATGTGGTAAAGATTTTCTCCCAATCTGTAGGCTTTCTTTTCACATTATTGATTGTTTCCTTTGCTGAGAAGACGCTTTTTAGTTTGAATCTATCTCATTTATTGATTCTTGATTTTATTTCTTGTGCTTTAGAAGTCTTGTTAAGGAAGTCTGATCCTAAGCCCACATGATGAAAATTTGGGCCTACTTTTTCTTCTACTAAGCACAGGGTCTCTATTCTAGTGCCTAAGTCTTTGATCTACTTCGAGTTGATTTTTGTGCAGGGTGAGAGACAGAAGTTTAATTTCATTTTGTTACATATGGATTTCCAGTTTTCCCAGCACCACCTGTTGAAGAGGCTATCTTGGCTATTTTTTCTCCGACATATGTTTTTGGCAACTTTGTCTAGTATGTGATATCTGTATTCATGTGGGTTTGTCTCTGTGTCTTCTATTTTGTACCATTGGTCTACATGTCTATTTTGGTGCCAATACCATGACGTTTTTGTTCCTATTGCTCTGTAGTATAGTTTAAGGTCTGCTATTGTGATGCTACCTGCTTCACTCTTCTTGCTAAGAATTGCCTTGGCTATTCTGGGTCTCTTATTTTTCCCAAATGAATTTCATGAGTGCTTTTTCTATTTCTATGAATAATATAATTGGGTTTTTAATAGGAATTGCATTGAATCTGTATAACACTTTTGGTAGTACAAGCCTCTGCTTATTTATCTGTAAAAAAGAGGGTAGTAACTCCAGGCTCAGAGCATTTGCAGAAGTGAGGATCACATGAGAAAAGTTATGTAAAGTGCTTAGGCCCTGTGTGGTAGCACATGCCTGTAATTCCAGCGGTTCAGGAGACTGAGGCAGGAGGATCACAAGTTCGAGGTCAATTACAGCAACTTAGCAAGACTCTGTCTCAAAAAAAAGAAAAAAGTGGGGATGTAGATCCATTATAAAGCATTCCTTTGTTCAATTCTCAATATCCAAAAATAAAATTAATTAATTAAAAAAAATAAAGTGGTTAGCATAGTGTTCAATGCATTAAAAGTGCTCAACAGATGTTACCTACTACTGTGACTATTGTGCCTACCACCCTCCAGTTTTGAACAGGTCATCTTTGAGGGGTGGGTGCAGGAATTGGGTAGATGACATTGCAAGCAGAGAATAAAATAAGAAAAAAAAATGAAGAAAACATGCTGGGGACCAGTTACTAGTCCCAGATAGAAGAATAGTCCTGGAGGCCGGGGTCAATCAGCAGATGGGGTGGGAAGATTAGACTAAGCCTCTGTCAAATACACACCCATTCTTGTAGTCATGAGAAAAACAAAACAAGATCAAGTTTTTAAGATGATCCTATCTTTTTTTCTCCTGACAGGTACTGTAAATTGCGCCTCTAATAAATTTGTTCAGATCCTATAAGGGAATGATAAATCAGAACATATTACATATATTCATCAGTACCTTAATTGTTGTTAAATACTAACAACACCTAAAATTGATCTGTACCAAGATTTACCGCTCTGACAAAAATCCACCTGGAAAAGAGCACATGATAATTAAGAAGAACGACCATGGATTTGCAGCAATGTAAGGCTTATGAACAAGATTTAAACTTTTCCCTGAGGGAATAACTGGTGATGTTTATTCTAGAGATGAACAATGTGATTATAACAATGGAAAAGACTGATGAGAATTTTTTACTGTGGGAGTTTGATTTAGCCAACTATATCATAGCAGAAGGATACAGAACTGAGTGGTCTGGCACAACTCAAAAATTCTTTTAAGCAGTAACTGGCACACATCTTCAATGACCTGGAAAAATGGACTGCAAGTCAAATAGGCACATTAGGCACACTGGCATATAAGAAATCAGAATTCAACAAAAAAAGAAAGAAAGAGAGAGAGAGAGAGAGAGGGAGGGAGGGAGGGAGGAAGAAAGAAAGAAAGAAAGAAAATAAAAGAAAAGAAGAAAGAAAAAGAAAAAGATATTTCTAAATTAACCACAACTGAATTCAACCAAATTAGAAAATGCACATAGAGAATTATATTCACTTCATGAATAAGGGAACAAATTTTTCTTTTTGTGATCTTCTGGGACTATGGGCAGCTATGTGGGTCTAATAGGTAATTTTAAGGAATCTCTTATCCACAAAATGAAAACCACATGACCTGTCTCAATAAACACACAAACAAAAAGCAAGGCAGTATTAGTCTTCAAGAGCCCTGCTACTTAAAGTGTAAAGAGATATCATCTCAGAGCTCATTAGAAACACAGACTCTTAGGCCCTGCCCTAGACCTCCTGAATTAGAACCTGCATTTTTAATAAGATCCCCAGGTGATTCCCTTAAAGCATAAGAAGAAATGCTTTAGAAAATTAGACACTGATTCATGAATTGAATAAACTTTCAAGATCAACAGTATCTAATATGGTAGGCAGCCACTTATGACTATTACAACTAACTAAGATAAAATTAACATGCTTAAAATAAGTATATCAAAATGTTAAAATAAAACAAAAATACATTGAGATTTCATCTCATTCCAGCTAGAATGACAACTATCAAGAATACAAATAGTAATAAGTGTTCACAGGATGTGAGGAAAAGGTACACTGATAGGTTGTTGGTAGGACTGCAAATTGATGCAACACTCTGGAAAGTAGTATTGAGATTTCTCAAAAAACTAGGAATGGAACCTGTAAGGAATCCCACGGAAACCATGCCGGACATGGGAAATCACAGAAGGGAGTTTATTAAGCAAACAGAGTGTCTCCCTGCAGGGTAAGAGAGAAAATGAGAGGAAAAGAAAGGGAAAGAGAAAGGGCATGCACTAGAGAGAGTGAAAAAGCGAGGAGGAGAAAGAAAGCAAGTCAGGGGGAGAGAAAAGCAAGAGAGAAAAGATGGCGGTGAAGCTATCTTTAAGAATCCCGCAGGGCTAATAATGGAGAAGGATACTTGCAAGCTGACTGATGAACCAATAGCTAGCTAGGATGTTCACAGACTGACAGCAGTTGGGAGGCGAGGAAAATGGTTATACCGGAAAGGGCGGGGAGAGCAGCTTTCAGACTGACAAGCTAGGTTGTGATGCAACGGAAAGGGTGGGGGAGCAGCTTTGTACTACAGAACAACCATAGGATCCAGCTATGTCCAAAAGATCTAAAATCAGCATACTATAGAGATACAGCCACATCAATGTTTATAGCAGTACAATTCACAACAGCAAAGCTAAAGAAGCAACCGAGGTGCCCTTCAACAGATAAATGGATAAAGAAAATGTGGTTTATATACACAATGGAGTATTACTCCATCATAAGGAAGAACAAAATTATGGCATTTGCTTGTAAACGAATGAAGACTATCATGCTAAGTAAAATAAATCAGATTCAGAAAGTCAAAGGTCCAGTTTTCTCAGTATGTGGGAGCTAATCCAAAATAAGGGGGAAAAAGAGAGAGCAAGAGGGAAAAGAGGGGATTCCATCAAAATGGAAGAAAGATCAGTGGACTAGATGAAGGTGACTGAGGGGGAAGTAGAAGGGATAGGATAAAGGAAGAACAGCAGAATGAATCTGGCCTAAATTTCCTGTGTGTGTGTGTGTGTGTGTGTGTGTGTGTGTGTGTGTGAATATACCACAGTGAATCTCACCATCTTGTATACCCACAAGGCACTAACTATAAAAAGAGAAAAAAAACTAAAAGCAAATAACAGAAAGCTCTGTAGAATGAAAGGAATAGCAGGAAGGGAGGAGGGGAGAGAAAGGGGAAATGCTGGGAACTGAATTAGAGCAAATTACATTCCATCTTTTTAAATTATATCAGGATGAATCCTAATGTTATATATAATTAAAATTTTTTTAATTTATTTTTTAGATAAGAATAATACATTTAAAATAAATAAAATTAAAACAATTAACATTACAATTCAGGGACTTATTCATACCAACTGCATTTTAAGTATTCAGTTGAGGTGGAAGATGTGACTAGTATTGACCATAAACATTTCCATCATCACAGAAACTTCTGTTAATAGGACACATCACTGATCAGAGAAGACAAATATCCTTGGACTTAAGAAGTTTAGGTTTTAGTGGTAGGAAGATGATAAAAAATAACATTATAATGTCAAGTGTTATGTGGAACAGTTAAAGGCTAAGTAAAAAAAGAAAACTAGCACAGCTTTAGAGGGATCAGGAAGATGGAGAGATGGGAATTTTAAATATGGCAGGTCTATTAGCCTTATTGAGAAGGTCACATTAGAGACAGGCTGTGAGTGCAGGGGCAAAGTGTTCCAAAGCAGAAAGCCTGCCAAGGTCTCAGGGCAGGCTTTTATGATGAGCAGCAGGGGGTCCCAGGGTGGGGCTTGAAAACAGAAAGAACAGAAGTGAATAAAAGATTAAGGGAACAGGAGAATAAGGACCCCAGGCAGGGAGAAGGACCTCCAGATTCCACTTTGAAGATCTTGGACTTTTACTTGGATTGATTAGGAGGCTTTCTGGTTTTCGAGCAGAGGAGTGACATGTTTTAATATAATCTTTAATGTTAATCTAGTTCAGTAAAAAAGGACCATATGCAAAAATTATTTTTGTTTGTTTTAACTCAAGGTCATATTCAAAGACCCTACACAACTGCACTAGCAAATTGACTTTATTTACAAGTTTTGGTAACCACCAGAAGCATGTTAATGATACACAAACCAAAGTCATTAAAATTTATCACTGTAAAATTCAGACACCTTTTTCAGAGGCCCCATCAATATGCAGAGTCAGAAGGTCTTACAGGTTACCACCAAGAATTCAGAGTGATACTTGTTATAAACACTTCTAGCAAATCCTGAGAATGCAAATCAGAATTGCTCAATTGCCTAAAAGGTAAGTAAGTATCTCAATCTCCAAATTTGTGGATTACTTTGTTACTAACTTTCACATATTTCTTAGAGATGTGGAAATCTGTTAAGTAGTTTCAAATTTTTCTTTCTTACCCAACCCCATGTAAATTGGTTTCATCTACTTTAACATCCTAGTTAAATGCCAAACTTTGGGAAATCAGGTTATGAGTTTGGTTTAAGTTTGTTTTTCAGATTTCCCAGAAATGATGACACATTTTACCACAAGTGAAAATGTTCTTATCTTGCAGGTAATCCAAGTACAGTTCTATGAACTACAGGTCACTATAGCCTGTCTACAAAATGCCATCACCAGCCTTCAGGCCTGTGTACTCTAAGACATCCACATGAAAGTTATATCGAACAGGGAGTCCAAAGATGACGGAGAGCCATTGCCTGCAATTTATTCCCTAGGGACCACCACCAACCGTTATCCTGCCAGAGTTCTGGCAGAAAAATGCAGTAAGGTCACCTTTAGTAAATTAAATCAAATGAACTATAAATCAAGGCTCGCTGGGTCACTGGAAACTAACTGCTCGGGTGCTCATGGCAGGTAAGTGAATCAAGGAGCATCATTTTTATAAATCTGAGCACAGCATATTTGAGCTGGAGAACATGAAAGGAGATTTTAGCAACCAAATTATTGCCAATTTGAATGATGGGGAGTCTAGGCCAGGAGTTGCTCTGATATTTTTAATTCATTCATTCAACAAATACATAGTAAGGACCTCCAATAGGCAAGAACACTAGCATCTGCTGAAAATAAAGAAGTATAATATAAAAGAAGTTTGTCCACATGAAAGCTATAGTTTTACTTTAACCTCTTCATTGGTTTCATCTTCCCTCTTGCAAGAACCTTCCAGAGATAGGAGACTTCAAGAGATCTTTTTTTGTTCAGTACCAGAAATAGAAACCAGGGACAATTAACCACTGAGCAACATCCCAAGAACCCACCATCCCCCACTTTTTCTTTTTTTAATACAGGTTCTTGCTAAGTTACTTAGGTCCTCCCTAATTTACTGAGGCTGCTTTTGAACCTGTGATACTCCTGCCTCAGTCTCCTGAGTCACTGGGATCAAGAGATCTTTTGAGGATGGGAAGCATTCAGAGACTACTTTAGAGTAATAAGGAATAGGAGGCCTACTAGCAGTAAACTTGGTCCTTGTCCCCAATGCCAATCCGATAACGTGAAAATGGTTTTGAGAAAAAGGAGAAACATAGGAATTTCTGTCCCAAAGGCTGCAATTCTGCCCATCAGCAGGAACAGGGGGCTTTTTTTTGTTTGTTTTTTAATTGTAAACAAATGGGATACAACTTGTTGCTCTGTACATAAAGTAGAGGCATACCATTTGTGTAATCATACATTTACATAGGGTAATGGTGTTTGATTCATTCTGTTATTTGTTCCTTCCCCCGCAACCCTCCCACCCGCTTTTCCCTCTATACAGTCCCTCCTTTCTCCATTCTTGCCCCGCTCCAACCCCCATTATGTATCATCATCCGCTTATCAGCGAGATCATTTGTCCTTTGGTTTTTTTGAGATTGGCTTATCTCATTAGCATGATATTCTCCAATTTCATCCATTTGCCTGCAGATGCCATAATTTTATTACTCTTTATGGCTGAGCAAAATTCCATTGTATATATATACCACAGTTTCTTTATCCATTCATCAATTGAAGGTTGGTTCCACAATCTGGCTATTGTGAATTGAGCAGCTATGAACATTGATGTGGCTGTATCTCTGTACTATGCTGATTTTAAGTCCTTTGGGTATAAGCCAACGAGTGGGATAGTTGGGTCAAATGGTGGTTCCATTCCAAGTTTTCTAAGGAATCTCCACACTGTTTTCCAGAGTGTGCTAATTTGCAACCCCATCAGCAATGTATGAGTGTACCTTTTTCCCCACATCCTCTCCAACACCTATTATATCGCCATTCTAATTGGGGTGAGATGGAATCTTAGGGTGGTTTTGATTTGCATTTCTCTTATTACTAGAGATGTTGAACATTTTTTCGTATATCTGTTGATTGCTTGTACCTCTTCTTCTGTGAAGTGTCTGTTCATTTCCTTAGCCCACTTGTGGATTGGGTTATTTTTATTCTTGGTGTTGAGTTTTTTGAGTTCTTAATATATTCTGGAAATTAGTGCTCTATCTGAGGTATGAGTGGCAAAAATTTTCTCCCACTCTGTAGGCTCTCTCTTCACATTGCTGATAGTATCCTTTGCTGAGAGAAAGCTTTTTAGTTTGAATCTATCCCAGTTATTGTTTCTTGCTTTTATTTCCTGTGCTATGGGAGTCCTGTTAAGGAAGTCTGATCCTTAGTCGACATGTTGAAGATTTGGACCTACTTTTTCTTCTATAAGATGAAGGGTCTCTGGTCTGATTCCAAGGTCCTTGATCCATTTGGAGTTGAGTTTTGTGCAGGGTGAGAGATAGGAGTTTAGTTTCATTCTGCTACACATGGATTTCCAGTTTTCCCAGCACCATTTGTTGAAGAGGCTATCTTTTCTCCATTGCATGTTTTTGGCACCTTTGTCTAGCATGAGAAAACTGTATTTATTAGGGTTTGTGTCTGTGTCCTCTATTCTGTACCATTGATCTACCTCTCTATTTTGGTGCCAATACCATGCTGTTTTGGAACAGGGGGTTTTTAAAGAGGTGATTCAAAGGCTACATTCCAAGTGTTCTCTGTCTGGAGTTGTAATTCACTTGTTAATTTGGGAGATAGTCATTTCTGAGACTTTCTGGTACCATCCCAAAAATCTGAATTACTTCATTATTAAGGTGGGTGTATAATCAGGGACAGATAACTCTGCCTAGGATGAGGAAGAAAGATAATCATGTTTCCCCTGAGATTAGGGAGGAACAGGGAGAAAGGAAGAGAAAGAAACATATCCATTTTTTGAAATAAGTTGCAGTGGCAGAGCAGCAAGGGTTATATTCAAAGCATAAAGTGGACCACTGTTACAGCAGAAGGTGAATCTAAACATGGTAAAAAATGTATATATACAGTAAGTTTTATATTCTTCTCCCTAAAGTCAGAGCATCTGAGAGCCTCTTTTGCCTCCCTCATCTAACCACAGAGTAACCCTTAAGAAATTAAAACAAACACCTCTCCTCATTTCATCTTCTTTCTGATATAGCCAAACCAGAAGGAGCAGAGAAAACCCATTTCAAAGGACTGGACATTTTAAGACACTAGAAGTGAGCAAAAGATCTAAGAGGTCTAAGGAAGCAACTGTGGAGGAGAGAAGAGTCTGTCTGTTGCAGATGAGGCTTCAAAGAATACCTAGAATGGGGATAAGGAAAATACCCAATACAAGCTAAATATGGTATTTTAGTCACAGAAACAGCCAACACAAAAAATATAGATATATACAAAAGATTTATTGTGAGGCATTTTCCCATACAATTACATAGGCTACTGTCTGCCATCTGTAACATCAAGGTCCAGGAAATCCGGTAGCATTGTCCTAGTCCAAACCTGAAGGCCTGTATGCCGCCACTGTCAGAAACAGGGTCACAAAAAGTTAAATATAGCATGATTATGTGACACAGAAATTCTAATTCTAGATATATGGGCAAAAGAATTTAAAATATATACTATCACGGCTATATAGACACGCATGTTTAGAGTAGCACTATTCACAACAGCCAAAAGGTGAAAATAACCCAATGTCCAGTAAGTCAAAGGACAAACAAACTGTGGTATATACATACGACAAAATATTGTTCAGTTCTAAAAAAAGAATGAAGTTTTGATACATACTACATTCTGAATAAACCTCAAAAATATACACCAACTGAAAGAAGTCGACACATATTGTATGATTCCATTTATATGAAATATTCAGAACACAACCTGGTGGCTGACGGGGTTAGGGGAAATGAAGAGAAAATGGTTAGTGGGTTGGGAGTTTTATTTTAGAGTGATGGAAATGTTTTGGAACTGGAAAGAAATGGTGGTGGTTTCACAGCCTTGTCAAAGAACTAAATGCTATTAACTGTTCACCTTAAAATGGTAAATTTGATATTATATGGATTTCATTTCAATAAATGTTTTAAATTATATACTTTTTTGCATTCTATCCATCATAATTGTGTTTTAAATTTTAAATACATTTTACATTATTCAACCATTTATAATCCTTGCCTCTCTTCCAAAAGAAAAATTGTAGTATAATTGACATTAAACTTTGTAAACTACATAGCATCTATAATATATATACATATATTAAGTATATGTATATTCCCTCCCCAAGCTAGTTGAATCATCTTCTGTTGCTTGTAACCAAATAGTTTTAACTGATTATAATTTAGTATGTCAGTGAGGAAGCCTGAGTTCTAATTTTAGGTCTGTATCTAATTAGCTGTTAATCTCATGAGATGTTATTCAAACTAGCTAGACTTGACCTTCCTCAACCATAAACTGAAAAGATTAATCCAAATTGTTCCTAAGGGTTTAGAATTCCATGGAGGACATAAAATAACTAACATTTACTTTTTTAATATTATCCAAGAATTAGTCTCTATCAGATAGTGGTGGTTTGATATTGTCCCAATAAAAGCAAATTTGCAAGGTGCTGATTTTGCAGCAGGACCTTGTTGATTTTTTTCTGTTAAGGAACTTTCCCTCCCCCTTGACTCCTCCCCCTTGCTCTTCTAGCTCCCTAGTAAAGTTCAGCATTCCAGTTGCAATAGATGAAATCCCTCAAAGGTCTTCAGTGTGACTCTTTCATCTCACTGATATGGAAAGGCAAATCAAATGAAATGGTCAGATACAATGCTTAAAACTGAAAGTTGCATTCAACCAAGTGTTTGGATAGTGGTATAGAGAACCCTCAAGGTCACTTCAAAAGTTCCTTTTGTGTTTCAGAGGGCTGGACAATAAATTGCCCAAAGAAGCCCGACTTTCTGCCTGAACTAGGCTGTCACATAACAGCCTTTCCTTTCTAAAAGCAACAAAAATGGTTTCTTTCTATTGTCTTCTAAAGATGAGTTTTAAATTATTAAGAATAAAGAAAAGAGAAATAACATAAGTGCTTCATCCAAAAGCTTCAGAAGCACTGTTGGGGAAGTTTGAGAAGTTTATTAGGTCAATCTAGGCTCTAATATACTCAGATTATTGATTTAAACCTGTAAGCACAATAAATCACAGTGGCCATGGAGGTGGCACCAGCTAAAAGTGAGAACACAGATCAATTATCTGAGAGTTCTGAGCTTTCTCACTGACTTGCCATTATAAAAATCACTTTCATGGTTCCACCTCAAAGAGCAGTCTGCCTTTTCTTGGGTATTTAAAAAAAATACTTTGGCCACCCAGAAAAGCACTATGAGACCAGAGTGGTATATTCAGCTCCACTGACAAAGCACTT
This sequence comes from Sciurus carolinensis, assembly GCF_902686445.1. NCBI lineage: Eukaryota > Metazoa > Chordata > Mammalia > Rodentia > Sciuridae > Sciurus > Sciurus carolinensis. The sequence continues at coordinate 59,720,344 of NC_062229.1, forward strand.
GGGCTTGAGTTCAAGATCCACCCAGGGATATTGCTTGGCCTCACTGTACTTCAGATTCTTCATCGGTAAATCAGGGGAAATAATTGTGTTTCCCAAAGCCTGGAATACATGCAGCTAGAAAAATACAAAATTAAATAGATGGTACTTGAGTGGCTTTCTTTTTATTTTAAAAATTATGTATTTAATTCCAAGCATATCAAAATGCTTATACAGCACATCAAGTTGACATTATCACTTAGGACAAATCTTAAGGAAAAGAAAAAATAAATTCCAAATAGCCCTAGTTGATGAGGAAAAGTTCCTTAGAGAAACAATAAAAGAGCCCAGGTAATAAATACAAAAGAAACAACAATTAGAAATCATGATTTTTGCAATAACTTAATTAAATAATCAGTTTAGGTAACAATCATCATGAAAAATTACAGTGGAACTCTGAAATGGAATAGTCTGGTTGTCACCTGCCAAACCCACTGATGAATCTTAGCATCACTGAAAAAGGTTTGAGAAAACAGTGGCTGCCTCCTGATAGAGTGCAAAGAAGAGCCTCAGTGAAGCACTCTTGGCACAAATATTTCCATAAATCAAATCTAGAGATAATTTCCATTACAGGAAATAAGGAGCAAGGGGTAGACAAATAACTTTATAAGAAGTCAGAATATGTAACCTCTATAGGACAACAGACACTGTTTCTATAATATATCTACAGGACCTGGAGGCAGGATTTTTGAATAGTAAGAGACTGAAGGGACATATGTAATATAATGTAATGTACAGACCTTGTTTGAATTGGAAAAAAAAAGATAAACAGTGAATGACATTTTTAAGTCAGTTGGAAAAGTTCTATTGTGAAGCAGGAAAAGATAATACCAAATAATTACTGTTCATTTTGCTAGATATGATAATGGCATTGTGGTTAAGCACAAAAACGTCCATATATTTTAGAGCTGTATTCTGAACATGAGATGAAAGTGAAGTGTGTCTTCGATTTGCTTAAAAATACTTCAGAAAAGACAAGAGAGAAAAAGAAATGAAGGTAGGGAAAAGGTGGAGGAAAATGTATCCAAAGTCTTGATAATGACTGAATCTAAATGTGAGATGCTATATAATTTTCAAGGCTCAGAGAAAAGTAAAAATGCAGGGCCTCTTTTTCATAAGTTATTAAGAATTTCTAAACAGTGACAGAAGAGCACTAAACCAAAAATGAGACTCAAAGAAGTGTTGGATACTGATCTATTTGGCAAGTGGAAATCTACTGTACTGTTCTCTCTACTTGTGTGTATTTAGAAATTTTCTATAGTAACTTAAAGGGGTTTACTTAAATAAAAAATGAAGGAGGTAAAAGTGATACAGAAAAATGTCAAAAATCATGAAGGTTGGAGATATGGAGCTGCAATATACAAAATATTAGATGTAATCACAAAAAGCATTTGGAATTGTACTTAGTTCACAGCAAATACTCAGTGTACTCCTGATACTGATGCTACTCCTAGCCCTACTATTTTTACAAAGACTATACTTGGTTTTAATGAGAAATACCAGAATTTCCAACATTTCCTGGAAAGAGGACATGCAAGACATAATAAAGTCCTTTCTTTGAGAACCGCCTATAGATAGTAAGTCTTAAACTTAATTCTAACCAATATTTCTTATTATATTTTGCTGCTTTATATACTACAGTCTCTCTAAAAATTTTTTATGAGGGATTTTCTTTCTTTCTATAACCTGTACATGCTAGGCACATGTTCTACCACTGAGTTACACCCTTAATCCCATAAGGAATTTTTGACTGTGAGCCATTGCTGCTCTTAGAATGGAATATTACTACCAATTTAAAGATTTTTTGAAAGCCAGGCTCTTCTTTGTAGGTCAAGAAATATCATTTATGGTAGCAAAGAATAAGCATCTGAATGAAATAAATTTCTGTGAACATGAATCTTGGTGAATAAAGCTTTGTTTTGTTTTGTTTTGTTTTTCTTGTGAGAAAAGACATCCACAGACTTCAAAGGGAAATTTCACTCTCTCTTTAAATGTACAAATTAAGCCTCCTCTACCCCCTGCTTTTTTATTGCAATACTTTATGTAGGTTTACATAAAAAATCAATGCCAGAAGGAGTTAAAAGTGTAATGTTACAGGAAAGGTAGTTTCCTGCTTTGAATTAAAACCTTTTCAAAAGAAATAAAATGTAAAAGTTAGATTATTGTGTATGACCTAAAACATTTGCTGAATTTCAAAAAAAATGTTTATAACCTTGCAAAGTTCAGTGGTCTTATTTGGAAAACAGCCTCTTCAATAAATGGTGCTAGAAAAACTAGATATCCACATGCAGGAGACTGTACAAAAATCAACCCAATATGGATCAAAGATCTAAATGTTAAGACCTGCAACTGAAACTGCTAGAAGAAAACATGGGGGAAACACATCAAGAAATTGGTACCAGCAATGACTTTCTAGATAGGACCCACGAGGCACAGGAAACAAATGCAAAAATAGACGAGTAGAATTATATCTAACTAAAAATCTTCTGCACAGCAAAGGAAACAATAAATAGAATGAAGAGACAACATAAAGATTTTTTTCTGTGTGACTCTCATTTGACTTCTTACTCAAAACCAGCAACAAAAGAAAATTTAGGGAAATGTGAAGGTAGACTGAATATTAAAAGATATTAATAAATTATTGCAGCAAGTTCTGATAACAAAAATGTTGATGACAATGACATCTTCTAAATAGCTACAGGATATCCCCTGCTTTGGCTCCACAGTTATCTTTTCTCTACCATTGTTATTCTTGGGTTATTTTTAGTTTCCATGTTTCACTGGCTAAAATACCTCCATTTTTCTAGAAGCTACATATGTGGCAAATGATAGTCCCTCGAAATGTTTTTGATGGATGTTTGTTGCATGAATAGTAAATATGCAAATTTTAAGCCAAAAAAGAAATACAACACGTGCAAAGTTAGGCAGTGGGGAGTTTAAAGTCCTTCTGTACAAAGTTCTGGAAGCTAATCTAGGAAATTTATCAAGGAGTTGTGTGTGACCCTTTTGCCAAAGTAGACTCAAAATCCATTAAGTAGGATAGAAGTTACATTGCATCTGACTATGAGTGAGAAAACACATCTGCTCTATGGAGATGCTCTCTATATACATGTTCTAATAATTTACATATCCCATCAGAAGACAGAAGACTGAGAAAACCAGCAAGGATAGAATCTTCAAAATAATACTTTTATTGGGGCCTTAATATGAACATTTCCTTTAAATCCAGTGTCCTCAGAGAGCTTTATAAATGTATCCCCTAAATGAGGATATTGTTGTACTTTGTTTCTTAATATCCCTCATACAGGATATAAGACATATACAAATTATACCTAATAGCCAATCACAGTAAGCATCATTAATTAAAGTTTAATTATGTACCGGCCACCACATCTTTCCAGGGCTGCCAAAGTTGACTGAACTCTGATGCAGTAGTCCTATAGCTTGACCTATAACATCTCTATAATTAATCCTAGCCACAATCCTGCCAAGTAAATACCAACTTACTCACATTTCTGGGATAAAGAATATGAGGTTAGAGACACTTAGTACAAGGACCAAATCAAATAGCCAAAAGATAGGATATTCAGTACTCATACCCAGGGCCAGAAAAGACCAATGATTGAGCTTATGTTTTTTAATCTAAACACACCAGTGCTACACAAATGATCTATGATGAAACATCAGGGTTTTGTTTTGTTTTGTTTTGTTTTGTTTTCCCTATCTGCCATTGATAGCTATGTTTGCCAAATGCAATGAAAAGGAGTCACTGGAAAAATGAATTAAAAATAAAAGCATTCAAAGTCAAAGTCCAAATTTGTTATTATTAGATTCAACAGACAAATTTACTATGTCAAATTGTATAGGATCTTCTAAATCCTTTCTCTCAATTTCTGTGCTTAATTTGTCACACAATGGTAATAGGACAAGGACAACACTTAGAGCAGTGCAGTGCTACATAGTATATTGTAAGATCCATGCATAGACTGAATACTAATTATAATAAGGTTCCAAGGTTCCTCCATCTATTGAGAGGCTGATGATTCTTTTAAATGCTAGTTAATTCATTGTTAAAAATTAAGATAACTGTCAACTTTTTTTTTCTGTCCTAAAAATATCAGATACCAAATATGGGTTCCAAAGTCAACAAAAATAGGGAGCTTTTGAAATTTTGTGCTGCTTTGTAATACAATTGCTATGGTACTTTGATAAATGTTAAAAGAAAAATGTGAAACTAAGAAATATATTCCCACACCAAAGGAACACTGAATAATAGTGAAGAAAGGCAAAGAGAACTGGAGGCATCAGGTACCCTTCCTTTCTAGCCTCTGCTTGGAAAGACTCTTTCAGATCCATCCTGAAAGGTGATAGCTGTTGGAAAACTGAAAAATAAGTACTTAAGAGAACTCAAACACAAGATGACACGTGGAATTCTTCAACCTGCCATGCCTTTTGAGAAGCTCTCAGTTAAATAACAAAAGTAGCACCCACAATACAATCACACAAAAAAACTATGTCCTGGAAAGAAAAGGGGGAGGGGGGAGGGTCCTGTTTCTTGGAATTTAAAAAAATGTGCTCTAAAATTCCAAGTTAATTTTTGTTTTAATGCCATCATAACTCATGTGGCCTTGGTATGAGTTGGTGGGTCAAGTCCATGGCTTCCCTGGCTACTCAGGAAATTAATGAGGGAGGGCAAGGAGGGGCACAATACAGAAGAGAGAAATTACTAGACAGGAGTCAGCAGTCCAGAGCAAACCCAATTTGAAGGAAACAATTAGAAATTGGCACAAATCCCAAATCAATAAGCGGAGGTGGCTGTGGACCTTGAGCATAATGGCCGGGTAATGAAAACTAAACTGCAGGTAAGCAAGCCCTGGGAAAGGAGCACTCTTCAGTGTCTCTCTGGCTGAGGACAGGGTCATCCACTGGGAGGCTGGAAAAGACATGTCTGAACAGGCTCTCACAGCCAAGCTAGTCACTGATGTCAGGGCCCTAGTGAATGAACACTACCGGTGTGGTTTTTCCAAATCCCATTGAGCAATAAAGTCCTCACAGCTCGCCTTGTCAAGCCCCAAGTACAGTTCCAACAGGAAAAACACTTCTTACAGAATATGCAATGGAATCAAAGAACTTTGCAACTGTATTTCCCATTAGCTGTGAAGGAGGCTGTGCTAATAAATTCCCCCAGCTCTGGGCTGAACAGGTGTAATTCAGTAATGTAGCTGTAATTGAGTGATGTCAACTCAATGTAATTTGTAATGTTTTTCTAACAAATTATCTCATTTTTTTTCCTGAGAAAAGGTATCTGTGATTCCATGTGATAAGTTGTTTTAAAAGGCTGACATACAGTGCTAATGATAAAGATCTTTAATTGATGGAAATGTTAATAGTAGCATCAGCTAAGAATTATCTTAGCTGATTCTTTATACACTATTAACCTTTTAAACATAACAAGCTTTCATTTTCAACCAGCAAATGTTTTGAATTTGTGATTCACGGTCCATAGATATTTCTGTATTCCATCATGATGACTGTTCTCCTGAGAGTTTCCTCATAAGCCCAGCAATGTAGCATTCCCTTCCCTGGATCATTCTCCAGCCAGATCCACACATCACCTCCTCTGTGCCCATGAGATGGCCAGTCTCTCGGTATGGACCTCCATATCCTCATCTTCCATGTCGCCATCAGTGACTGCTGGGTCTCAAGACCCAGTCAAAATCCTCCTCCTTCACGAATCTATCCAGATCTAGGCAGAATCACTCTCAAGTCCCATACTTTGGGGTTCTGCTGTTATTACCATGTTAAATGTCAAATCCCCTGCTATATGCTATTTCCCTGCTGTTGCTAAGGACCACTCGTTCTTGGGGTTCAACTCCTGCCTCAGGGAGAACCTTCCCTGCTCCATGTTAGGGGACATTATTCATGCATTTTCATACCTCTGTATTCCTCTGGGTTGTACTAACCTCAGTTGTCATTAGTATCATTTGTATGTCTCTTTTCCATTAAGATTAGGCTAGATGCCAGGCATATGCAGGGGGATTTAGGATTTTCCTAAATCTAGTAGCACACACATGCTACTGCATATCTGAAGAAAGAATGAATGAGTGAAAGGATGAATGAACAAACACTATTTCAGTATCTCTCCCTCCATCTGTCCTTTCCACCACATTGTGAACTCAAAGGCAATGTATTCCTCATTATAGCCACCATGATGCCTAAATGGGGTCTTGCACACAATGGAGAGAATCAAAACTTCATTGCACTAAATTGAGTTTATTTTAATGTAGTATTAGCAGAGTTTGTCCACAGATAATTGAGTCCCCAACACTTTTCGTGCTTTATACCACCTGCTAAACATTGATACTCATCAAGCTCTACCATGTGCCAGCCACTCTGCAGAGTAGTGTGCAACAGAAGAAAATGAAATTTACAATCAAGTACTCTACCGTTTCAGGGTGGTTCCCATGTATGACTACATTCAGGCATTCATGCCAGGTACTAGGGGAATTCTGGAAATTAACTAAGCACAGATGCTGTCCTCAGAGAGCTCAGGGTCTAGCAGAGGAGATACAGGATGAAGGGAAAATATCAGGAGGTACCCATGAGTAACATAAGAGGGGTCACAATAAAGACTCTAGGTGTTTCAATGAGGACCAGGAAGATATAGGCTTAAGTGGGAAGTTTTTTGTTTGTTTGTTTATTGTTTTTGTTTTTGATTTTTTGAAATAGGTGGAAGTTGGGAATGGGGTTGTAGCAAAAAAGAAATGAGACCAGAGAGCAAGGACATTTATTCTTTCATTTACTAGATCTTTATCAGCCACTCTGTGAGGCACTGGGTATTCAGTGATAAGTAAATCTGCGTCCACTGTCAACAAAGCTTATATTCTAATAGTGCAGACTGATAAAAGCAAACAAGCAATGATGCCAGGTGGTGATGGATGCTCTGAAGAAAAACAGTGCAGAGTTGGGGCTAAGGGGCCAGGCTAAGGGAGTGCTCTCCTAAACAGGGTGGTCAGAGGAGGTCTCCCCACTGAACAATGACCTTAATGAAGAGAGGGAGAGAGAATGCAGTATTGTGTGAGAAGAGTACTCCCAGCAAAGAGAACAACAATCCTGTCCAGAGGAGGGTATGCCCATTCATTTCTTTTCATGGAGTCTTTGTTCACAGGGTTCTTGGGAGTCATATGCCTTTGATAAGACTTTTAAAATTTTTTTTGTATTTAGCTAATATGCATTTAAAATGTTCCATATGTATTCTGGAGCAGCTGTAGTGCTCCATGTATGGCATTGAAAGCATGGACATCAGTACCTATACATGGGTTTACATCCGCATTTATAATTGTGTTGCTAGTAAGTAGTACTATTTTAATTGTCACAAGCCAAAGACAAAAGACATGCTGCTTAAGTCATGTGTTCATGTCCCAAATCCTTGGAATAGAGAAGGGGTACAAATGAACTGCCCCAGTACCAGCAGCTAAAAGTGCTGGCTGAAAGCCCAGGCTAATACAGGCATGACAAGCTGTGTGAACCATGGAGAAAACAGACATCTCATATTGATATTTTCAAAGATGGTTCTGTTTAAACAAAACAACATCACCCATCACGTTAAATTAATGTTCTAATCTGAATTTGTTTTTGCCATTTTGGTTGCATTTAATTTGAAAATGTTTTATATTTGTCTAAGAACTATATACATAAAAACTTATATCTAGTTCTTACATTTTTACATGTTTCAGTAATCCAGTGATAAAAAAATTAAGTGAACATTGGGGGTTCATATGAATTTTCCTCTTTAAATGGCATCCATTTATTACTCAAGCTAAAAGGAGTGGTGGAACAATCTGTTTTCTAGAACCATCACCAGGTAATAGCTTTTGGTGATTTCCAGTGAACCACAAACAGCAACTACAGGAAAAAATATCACAAATCAGATATGCCTAATAACTGTGACTTTTCTTCTGTATATATAGGAACACAAAGGCCATAATTTAGGTAACAGATAGATTAAGCCTCCTCCAGAACATCCCGCTTATTGTAGCCTTAAACACAGAAAAGTACATGGAGGGAAGAGGGTAGGTAAAGAAGCTGTAATGGAAGGTTCACTGCACTCCAGTGGCAGATTAAACAGAGAGCCAGATAAAAGGCCAAGCCTCACTCAAAATGCAAAATAACTCCAGTTAAACATATTTCCCCTACAAGGAAATGTTTATCACATAACACTAGGCTATGCCAAGAAAAGTGAACAAGACTTAAGACTGTCTGAAAAGCTCAGGCAGTTAGTGGGAAAGGCTCTTGGGTCATAGAATCTTACAAACATAAGTACAGTAGCTGAGAGTGGGCATCTAGAATCAAACAAATAGGAGTTTAAGCATCACCTCCAATAGTGATCAGCTCTGATACCTGAGCAAGTTCTTCAATGTCACAGGGGGAAAAAAAAGACATAAATAATACCTATATTATTGGTACATATACACAATGGAATATTACTCAGCCTTATAAAAATAAAATTATGGCATTTGCAGGTAAATGGATGGAACTAGAGAATATCATACTAAGTGAAATGAGCCAATCCCAAAGAAACAAAGGCCTAATGTTTTCTCTGATAAGTGGATGCTGATCCATAGTGAGGCAGGGGGGTAGGGAAGAATGAAGGATCTTTAGATTATGCAGAGGGGAGTGTAGGGAGGGGTGGGGATGGGAAGGATGGTAGATGAGACAGACATCATTACCCTATATACATACATGAAAAAAACAAAAAATTAAAGAAATAATACCTACAACATTATAAGGTTACTGTAACAGATTCATTGAGATAAACCAGTTAGACCACTCAGAATGTTACCTGGCATGTAGTGAGTACTCAATAATTAAGAACTACAATTTATATGATGCTATAGAGCTATGATTATACATGCACAGATCTCCACTGATGACCCAACAGACAGCTTTACTCAAGGCTACAGCCCTGGAACAGTGCCTCCATCTTTTATACACTCCATGATGATTTCTGATAACTAACCATAAATACACTTATAAAGTATACTTAAGATTATTCTTAAAATAACATTATTACTACTACTCTCCTCCCCATAGTTTCTAATGAAGAAAGACATGGGTGAGTCTACAGAGATATACAAGCCAATTACCTTACGGAATTAGTGCCATTATTTTTCCTATTTTACAGATCAACAAGCAAGGTCCAGAGAAGAATTGTTTGTTCCAAGACACACAGCACATGCCTGATGCAGCAAGGATTTGAGATCAGTCTGGATCCAGAATCCACCTTCTTAATCACCAGACAACACAATTCCTCTGGGTATGTATGCTTCCTCAGGGTTCAGTAAAGAGAAACTCTGGGAACTGCGGTTCACATAATTATTTATTCCTCTAGGTTCTCCAACTTCCAGCCCAGAAAACTAGAGTGTTTTGTTCCCCTAAGTTATAATTTATTGTTAGGCTTTTAGCTAATCACAGTGTTAAAATAACTTCTGTGAATGAAACAACCTGAAAATACTGTCTAAAATTTAATTCCAAAAAAATGCTTTGCTTTGCTTTTGTTAGATAATAACAGACATTTTATTTTGTTCAACGTGCCCTTTTTTTCCCCCCTCCCTCTTTTGGCCAGAAAGCACTGACCCAAATTTAATACCAAAAAATTGAAAATCATTTAACTTTGGGTACCTGGTTGGACATATTCCTGTTTTTGTTGTTGTTTTTAAGGAATCTCTATCATAGCTTATCCTTTTTTCAAATTACCCCATCAGAGTAATATTTTTCTTTGTAAATAGCCACACATTCTCTTTGAAGTAGGAGGAAACAATGTTTCAAGGATCCCCCCAACCTGACTTTAAATGAGGCATGGAGACACTAACCATGGGTCTTTGAGGGGCAGAGAACAACTGTGCTCTGTACTTTAGACAGCTGAATAGGCTGCTGCCTCACACCACCTTGAAGGTACTTGGGAGGCAGCCCTGTGACTTAGGAAAGAAAACCAGTGGCAGAGGGAAATCCGTCTTTAGCCAGAGCTTTTTTTTTTTTTTTTTTCCTTTTATCTTAGCTTGCTGCAACATTTAAGCCCTGTCATGTGTGTGTGCTCCTCATTAGGAACCACATTATGGACCATCATCTCCCCTGCAGCTGCAAGCAAAGGCGACACCCTGGAATTGCCCTGTGGCCCAGATGTGTGACTGATGACTAGTACTCTGGCTTCATGCTTGATGCTTGGCCTTCATAGTTACATGAACCTGCTCTGAAAGACACACCACTGTCACAGATGTGTGGAGACAGATTAAGCTCCAGATGGAAGGCTGTCAATGTCAATCAGTCACTGTTCTTACAGCCCGGCTGGTTTTCATCTAAGCAAAACAGGATGATCCTGAGGCTCTCAGTTCCTTACCTCAATTAAGTCTTAGGATTAGAGGTCCAGTTTCCTGGTTTCCTGAGCTTTCCCCTGCAAATGCTTATTTTTCCCCCACCTCTGCCAATACATGCAGTTTCTTCTTTCATGTCTTCCTATTTCCAAGTGACTGTTCACTGTTCTGCCAAATGTTACAGCTCTTCAATGAACTATATACATTATTGTCACATTGGCTGTCCCATAAAGAGATAAAATCTGGATCAAATACAGGACTTGTTGTCCAGGGAGAAGAGATAAGGTAAAGAATTACTAGGAGAGCTGGGAAGAGGAGCGAGATGATGGAAATTTATGAAACATTTAGGAGGCTATTGAACACCTGCCTTTTTTTTTTTTCTCTCTCTCTCTCTTGATTTTCTGGATCTGCCAGTTTCAGCCAGTTTGTTTTATGTTGCTGTGGTGATGTATGTCCAGTTCAAGGCTGTTGACTTTGTGCTTTGATTACAGGTAAGGTCTCTGTGTTTTCTGGCCTTATCTCTCCAGTCACTTGTATCCTCTCTTAGCTTAAAATTTTTAAAATACACATACCTTATTTTATAGCAGAAGAATTTCACTGCATGTCATAAATTTCTACATTTGACTTCAGAAGCCTACAGGAACTTTTTAATTCATTTATTTCTGCATTTTTCTATGAACTTGTACTACTAATAACAATGTTTTATAAATTATATACATACAGTAATTCGCTTAATCTTCATGGTGATCTTATAAAGGAGATATCATTTTTTACAACTGAAACAACCAAGCCCTGGAGAAGTCCATGGACTTGCTTGAATTAACAGCTTGACAACAAAGCAGCCAGGATTAGAGTCCTGGCAATCTAGAGATTCTAGAAACTTTGTTTATAACCTCCACAGGACACTGTTCCTCAGGGGGAGTATTACAAGTTCCTAGGTTTCCATTCTAAACTCTCAAATGTAAAATACTAGTTACAGGTATATAAGTCATTGCAAACTATGTACGAAAGCCAAGAAGGGTAAATTTTGCCTCCTCTCCCTCTATGCCCCTCCTCTCTCATCTTAGCCTTATAATTCCTTTCCAAGGAATTCAATTAACAATTGTATTAAAATTGTATTAACAATTTCACAATATATCCATTTGACATGCACACATTTTTACACGTTTATATACATGCATACCACATGCTTGATATCTTTTCACATCAATTCATAGAGATATGTGGTATCCTTTTTAGTGGCTGCACAACAGTATCAATGTATAGACACATAACACTATATTTAACTAGTCCTCCTTCATGGATACATAATTTACTTTTAATTTTTCACTGCTATTAAGAATGCTGCAATGAACTTCTTTGTATACTTGTTCAAGTGTATCTAGAGAGAATGTCGCTTTGCTCCCATTTCTAAGAATTTCTAGATCAAAACATTTCAGTCTTGAGCCTATGGTACCAAACTGCTCATTCAACAGCTTATTATACTGATTTATATTCACAACAGGGCACATGTGCCTCTATCCCACATAGTTTTGCCCACAGTGGTTATTATCCCAACCAAATGATTTTTGTTTTATTATGAAAAAAATGGGGTTATGATGAGTTCCCTAAGGTCTCCTTTGGGATTCCTAAATTACTGGAATCTACTTGATTTGTCTTAAGAATGAAATAAAGCAACAACCCAATGTAAGATATACTTTTGCCTCTCCCCAACAAATCTTCTAATCTGACTTATTTATATGGTGACCTCTGGTTCTGTCCAGACTGAGTTATAGATAGATGGATCTCATGGAACCCACCCTCCCACACACACACACATACATAAAAGGAAAGAAAGAAAGAAAAGGGAAATAAAGAAATAAAAAGTCTTTAGTAGGGAAATTATGACTCTCCAAGGTCACTAGGGACATCAAGAATCGTCTCCCATGTCCCCAGGCATCAACTAAAATAGCCACTGCTTTTTGACAAAATAAATGCAGAATGTGCCCCAGTCTGAATAGAAATGAGCAAATCTCGAGTGCAGAACTGAATTTCTGGGAACTGTAAGGTTACCTGGAGGCATGAATTAGGTGGATCTGATTCTATCTGGAAAGAGTAGAAAAAGTTATTCCAGGTGGTTACTGCCCCTCAAGCCACTCATAGGACCTTCTTCTAGTCCCCTCCAGCAGCTCCACTCACTGAAAATGCTGTTTTGCATTCCAAAGTGGCACCTCCAAGGACTAAATGATATATTAATGCAGACTCATAGAGATCTCATCACATTCATCATTGCCATCTTCATCAAGACTAATACTAAGTGAACCAAGCACTGCACTGGTCCTCAAATCAACCACAGGAAATAGTTCCCATTATTTCCAGATTATATAGATATACAGGTTGCAAGTTAGTAAGTGATATTGCTAGGGTCCAAACCACTTCTCTATTATGTCAAAAGTCACATTCTTGACCACTGCACTATGTTCTCTTCCACACCAAAAAATAAAGAAACATATACCAGAAGAAAAAAGAATCCCAACCACAGGAAGGATAAAAGGGAATGTGGCACTTGGTATATTGGAACATAATGGAGCAATCTGATGACACCCCTCTTGTTTTGTAATGCCTGCATTAACTTCAAAAGCATCTAGACCAAGGCCCACAAATGCAAGTAACGATGGGAGCCACAAAGGTAACATATAAGATTAAAGAGGGCCAAGTGTATGACAAGGGCGTGGATAACTAAAACACGTGGTCCATCTTCAGAGGGCAATTCCTTCAGCCAAATCTTCCCATGTGCACATGCAGTTCAGATTACTGAATCTTTTTTTCAAGAGAAGTGAAAATGTTAATTGTAATGCAAAGCATTCCTATTACAAAGACAGAAGGAGTTCCAATAGCAATGAGGTACTTTCCTAGCAGTCACTGGTCCTTCATCCTTGCTAGCACACCTTATCTTTCCAGGTGCCTGGAAGGTGATAATGTGCTCAGGGAAGATAAGTCCTGCCCCCATCTCAAGAATCTGAAACCTGGTGGCCCACAGCCAGCAAAGGTAACTGAATTTTCCTTTGCCATTGGCATATAACCAGTTCTAACTAAAAAGAAATAGAAAGATATCTAAGGGACTTTAAGGAAAGATTTTTTTTCCCCATGAAACAGGGGGGTGGGAGGAGAGAAAGAGAAGTAAAGAGGCCCATAACAAGAAGGCCCTTGTTGTCCCTTTCCTCCTCCCCTGTGTTGAATGCTAATCTGGAACACCATAATCTGGGATGTTGTGGTGTTGCAAACTCTAGTAGTCACTTTGTGGGCATGAGACAGGAAGCCTGAAGGTCAACACACCACCAGTGGTAGAATGGAAACATGGAAGGGGCTTGAATCCTAGTTGAACAGGCACATCAACCCTGAGACTCCTTATCTAGAGGCTTCCAGTACAGAGAGCAGTAAACATTCTTGGGTTTTAGGACATTCTTGGTTGGGTTTTCTAATATTTGGTACTGAATACATTCCAGTGAAGGATCTCTATTTCAACATCCCTGAAGAAATCTGCCTTTTGTTTACAGCATTCTTGATGCAGAAAAACTTCAGCAACATCAAGTTTATGCAGTTAGAGTCTGTAACTAGATGTGAGATAAGGCTCTGCCACTTGAGAACACCCACACTCTGCTTCAAAAATTTAAATTATGCTGTTAGCTTTTTAAGATGGATGAAATCCTTTACAGGATCATACAACAAGGACTAAACTGCTCTCACAGTTGCCAGGCAACTGCATATATGCTGCCTAGAGACAAAATTCATGACCCCTTGACTCCCCAAAGGGGGGTCTTTATCCACAACTGATATGCATGTGCCCAAGTTTGACACTTTCCATCCAGCAAAGGTCACAGTGTACATCTGGGCTATCCAACAATCCCAGGCTCATTATACTGCCAACTTATATCATTTCTGATCACATCATAAATTGTGGTTTCTGCATGCAAAGCCAAATGACAGAGCAAAGACTGTCCTCAGGCATAATTCCCTGTCTGTTGGCCTGTCTCATAGACAGGTACCTATTTGGTACCATCTAGGCAGAGGGAAAGAACATGTGAAGGTTTCTATCAGCCTAAAGAATCATTGCTGGATGAACAGTTTTGTAAACATCTTCCAACATTCAAGGAAAGTTTGAATTTTCACAGTGAGTGATGTGAACAACTTTCATAATGCCTCAAGGGGCCTTCCCCTCATAAGTCATTTTACCACACACATGTATACCTACATAGGCTAGGATGTGCTCATCACATTATTAGTAAGGAATTCCAAAAATACAAACTGTGTCCCTACATTTACATTTCATAATGAGCTGAGTGTTTTATTTCTGAAAGCAAATTTTTTAATAAATTCATAGGATCATGGCCTATAAAAATCAAAAGAGACCCTAAGATCAAAAAATATGAAATAAAAAGAAAGCGGAGGGGTTGGGGTTGTGGCTCAGTGGTAGAGTGCTTGCCTAGCATGTGCTTGCCTAGCATGTGTGCTGTGTTCAATTCTCAGCATCACATATATAAATAAATGAATAAAATAAAGGTCTATCAACATCTAAAAAAATTTTAAGGGCTGGGGAGATAGCTCAGCTGGTGAGCAGACACTTCACAGAAGAAGATCTACAAGCAATCAACAAACATATGGAAAAATGTTCCACATCTCTAGTAATAAGAGAAATGCAAATCAAAACCACCCTAAGATTCCATCTCACCCCAATTAGAATGGCGATTATCAAGAATACAAGCAACAATAGGTGTTGGCGAGGATGTGGGGAAAAAGGTACACTCATACATTGCTGGTAGGGCTGCAAATTAGTGCAGCCACTCTGGAAAGCAGTGTGGAGATTCCTTAGAAAACTTGGAATGGAAACACCATTTGACCCAGCTATCCCACTCCTTGGCCTATACCCAAAGGACTTAAAATCAGCATACTACAGAGATACAGCCACATCAATGTTCATAGCTGCTCAATTCACAATAGCTAGATTGTGGAACCAACCTAGATGCCCTTCAATTGATAAGTGGATAAAGAAATTGTGGTATATATATATACAATGGAATATTACTCAGCCATAAAGAATGATAAAATTATGGCATTTGCAGGCAAATGGATGAAATTGGAGAATATCATGCTAAGTGAGCTAAGCCAATCTCAAAAAACCAAAGGACGAATGATCTTGCTGATAAGCGGATGATGACATAATGGGGGGTAGGAGGGGTGAGTGTTAGGGTTAGGGTTAGGGTTAGGGTTAGGGTTAGGGTTAGGGAGAGGGGCAAGAATAGAGGAAGGAAGGACTGTATAGAGGGAAAAGAGGGGTGGGAGGGGTAGGGGGGAAGGGAAAAAATAACAGAATGAATCAAACAACATTACCCTATGTAAATTTATGATTACACAAATGGTATGCCTTGACTCCATGTACAATCAGAGAAACAACATGTATCCTATTTGTTTACAATAAAAAAAATTTTTTAAAGAAAGTGGGAAAAAAGAAAGAAAAGAAATCTGATCCAAGAGAATTTAAGCTGCACAGCTCCATAGGGGTAAACAGAGAACACACTTTGTTTGACTCTTAGATTACTGCCCTTTTCCCAAAATAATGTGCTTGTCCCTCCTACAATCAATCCTTAATCATTATGACAATAAAGATCAGGGACAGTTTAATTTCAACCCAATGATACACCAAAGTCTCCACATAGTCATTACTTGCTTGTATTATTTAGTTGGAATGAGTTGAGTTGTATCTAAGCCACATTTTCACACCTCCCTCCCTCTGCAAATTAATAATGCTTAAACACACGAGCCTTTATTTTCTCATTTAACAAGTTTAGTAGTCAGCAGTCCACAAATTCATTACATACCTAGATGACCTCTGAGGAATCACTTCTCCATTCCTAGAGGTCTGCTTTTCTTAACAGAGTCAAAAGCAGCCAATGAGCCATTGTGTCTGCATCCCAGTTAGGAGTAAAGAGTAAATTCTGATACCCCATCTCTTTAATAATTCTCCTAGTTTGAGCAGCCCTGAAAGGAAAATCTGAGATGAGGAACAAAGGCATAGGTTTCAGACACTTTATTGGGAGGTGATCTCAGACAATGGAAGTGAGAGAGGAGAAAGTAAGAACTGGAACAAAAGAGAAAAACACAGTATTAAATGATGCCTTGCAGACCATCTTAGGACCTCGGTAGATCTGTCATCTAACTGATAGAAGGCTGACACAATCTCCCAACTCCTATTCTCACTGCATGAGCTTTGCTTCTGGAGGTGTTACTTCTCTAGCCATGCCTATGTGCAAGCTGGGAGTTCTTCAGCTTTGGAATAAGGCCTAAACCAGAAAAGTAGACATATAGTACAAAACTTGAGGACCCTAGCAGTGCCTATCAAGGCTGCACTAAAATTAGATGGGACCAATGTGACACGGTGCACCTGCTATGTGAACAGGCCTAGAAAGTTGCTCATTTATGCTTACATCTTTAGGTCAAGAGACCTCAAGATGACCCTAAATCCAATGATTCACTAGAAAAACTCACAGAACCCAGAAAAGTTGTGTGCTCATGGATATGGTTTGTTACAGTGAAAGGATACAGATTAAAATCAGCAAAGGACAAAGATAACTAGGAAAAAATCTAGGAGAAACCAGGCATAGTTTATAGGTGTCTTCTACTGATGGAGTCACTCCAGTGGTTCTTGATTTTTCCAGCCACTATGCAGTATTTCATACATGTTGAAAAGCTCACCCAACTCTTGGTTGCTATGATTCTTTTTGGAGTCACATATAAACAGTACCAGTATGACTCACTTTACCCAGTCTCCAGGACCCCAGAGGTCACACTGGTATAGTAAGGTATAGAGCCTTAGGTGAATAAAAACAGGCATTTACCACAAATCACACTGTCAGTAAAAACCACCAGGCAAGACTCCAAGTCTCAGGTACATGAAGACACTTTCACCTGGCAGGATACCTCAAGAGCTCCAAGGTTGTCTTTCAAGAGTTGGTCAAAGGCCAGTCTTTTCAAGATTCCTGTGTCAACTTTCTACTGCACAACTTGTGCCAGAACTTACACATCTAGGTGTACCCAGTTGCAATTAAAGTAGGAAATTCAGCCTTTATTCTGTGCAGCTATGTGCCTACTTAATATTTGGGGACTTTGTTACTGTATAACAATGGTTTCCAAACTTTAAAATGTCAGAATCACCTGGAGTAGCTCTGAGGATCCCATCCTCAGAGTTTCTGATTCCACAGGTGTAGGGTGAGCCCTGACAACTGACATTTCAACATCATCCCAGGTATGTTAGTTTTCTATTCCTGCCAGAACAAATTATCACAAACTTAAAGCAACACAAATTCATTATCCTACTGCTCTACAGATCAGAAGTCTGACACAGGTCTTACCAGGTTAAAATTAAGGTGTGGGCAGTTGCATTCTGGAGGTTCTCATGGAAAATTTGTTTACTTGATCTTTCAGATAATTTGGCAGAAATCTGTTCTGAAGTACCTGTTTCTTTGTTGTCTATCAGCTAAAAGTCATTCTCAACTTATAAAGGTCACTTACATCACTTGGCATGTTGCTCTGTCCCTCCATCATTAAGTCAGCAGTGAAGGTCTATGTTCTTGTCATACTTGTGATTAGATTAGGCCCACCAGGATAATCCAGGCTTATGCCCCATCTCATGGTACCTAATCTGAATCACATACACTAAGTCTTTTTTGCAAGGCAAAATAACACATTCACAGTTTCTAGGTACAAATGTAGACATCTTTGGGGTGAGGGGAGAGAATTCTGCCTAGTGCATCAGTTTATTCTGATGGTGCTAGTTTAAGAACGACACTTTGAGAACCACTACAATGGAAAATGGAAAAATTAACAGACTTATTGATGCAAACTTATTTTATATTGTTTGAAAGAGTCCACAAAAGCTTGTGATGAACAGATTGGCTGCAGTTTTACCTTTTTACTGGGCCCCATGCCTACACCAGTGAGAAAAAGTGCCGAAGAGGAAACCCAAGAATAGAAAAACAAAAAACTAAAAGCATTTTCAGGCTAGATCACCAGCTCTTACATAATCTAGCTATTTCTCAGAATACATTCAGTGAAATTCTTGATTGAAAGTGAGAAAGAGACACAGACAGAAACTGTAAACCAATCCTATGTCAAAAATATGGGAAATTTTACTAAAATTCAATAAGTCTGTCCTTCCTTCTTTCCTCCCTTTCTCCCTTCCTCTCTCTCTCTCTCTCTCTCTCTCTCTCTCTCTCTCTCTCTCTCTCTCTCCTTCTTCAAGGCATTTAAAATGCTGGTGTATGATGTGAGTTTCCAAGGACAGATTTCTCAAAAATATCTAGCCATGCACTATTTTCTTTTAAGGGGTCCCTGGAAAGTAAAGATTGTGCCACAGGGAAAGGTGGTAACCCAATGCACCTTCACTTTCTAAATTGTTATTTATCATTTTCAGTTGCATCCTGAATTCAGCTCAGGACTTTTTAAAAAGCACTGATTCCTAGGTCACACACCCCTGAGTCTCTGATGTAATTGACCTGGGACATGTTGTAGACATCATAATTGTCTCTCACCTTCCCCAGGTGATTCTAATGCACGACCATGATTAAAGACTATTACTCTAGGTGGATGACCCTGTTCTCCTGAGTCTTTTACAGTATGCACTGAACTAAACACAGTGAGAAAACCTAGTATTATTCTCTATATTTTATTTCCTGCCCAGCCAAATTAAGGGAATGATTTCAAGGATTATAAAAGAAGAGATCACCTGGAGTACCAAGAAGTACTAACCAACTTCAGACTCAACAGTATCCTTTCCTACCATCACTGCATAATTTTATACTCTTTACCTGCTCAGAATTTAGCACAATGACCCATAGCTGGTAGATTTTCAGGAAATACTCTGGCAAATGATGAAAAATGTCCTCTTCAAAATGCAGATCCTGGGAAAATCAAACTTCAGTCAAACCTAACTGCACAGTAATCACACAAGTTGATCAGATAAACAGGATGGGAAACAGGCATTTTTTTGGCATGGTACACCGAACTTAGCAAATAAATATTTGATGTATGTATGAATGAATGAATTGTGGCATAAAGAGGCAGGCTTTAGTATATGTATATGAGGTCATTGGATAAGGACCATCTGATGGAGCCAGGAACAGAAAGTGAAGTTCAGAGAAGAGGTAGATGTTCAACAACTACTTCCAGTTTTATACGGGTCACTGAAAACACTTGGTCAGCCAGTGAAAATCACTCAAAAGATCTCTTCTGAGATGGACAGACTTGTTTGGAAATCTGCATATCTCTATCCATCTCTGTCTCTGTATCTCTAAGTCATCTCTGTCTCTGTAAACTACTAAGATTCAATGCAATATCTCCATCTGTAGCCAGGAGAATAGGATAAGGAATTGTGCATATGATTGCTCTGACTTCTCCTGCTCCTTATCTTCAATACCAACTTTAATACCAAATACTCCTTCTCTTTAATAATTATTGTCCTGCACAATAATTGCCAATCACCCCAATCCAGTACACCTTTAGAGAGCATTTCCTCTTAGATCACACAGGGTAGAAAGAACCAATTCTTTTCTTTTCTTTTTTAGGTCTTGTTATAAGTCTTCTAGGTATGTGCACCCCTAACAAGTGCCCACTCTTAAGATGATGTACCCTGTCAACCAATGTTCTATCATTTAATTCATGGTACTGTTTATCTTGGCTGCAAGAGAAGGAATTATTGGCAGATTCAGAAAGTCATATACCATCTTTCCTCCTCTCCATTATCATAAAAGTTAAAATTATTTATTTATGAACCAAATAATTTATCTGAACATTTTAACAATGCACTAGCACTTATGGAGGGTTTTATTTCCATTTGTGTAGAGATACAAAGTCAAATATCACTTTAGTCCATGTTGCTATGATTTTTTTCAAAATCTTATATAGGATTCCATTTTAACCTTGTATAATTAATACAAAAAGCACAATGAACTCTCAGCAATTCCCTTGAAAAATGCAAATAGGTCACAGCAATAATTTATCTATGGAATACAAGGCCTTGATATAGGACTTACAAAACTACTTCTAAAGAAAAAGAAAAAATTTTTTTAAATATTCCTAGCCAAGAGCTATCCAGAAAGAGCCAAAAGACTCTCACACATTGTTGTGAAGGTAGAACATATGACATATCTGGGTTGCAAACTGGCAATATGCTTCATATGTTCACAGCTTTCAAGTGTTCATTTCCTAACCCATTCTTTCAAAAACTATATATCCCAAGGAAATAAAAGTGTGTCCAAAGAGATCTATATGGATGCTCATTTACAGTGTTAATTCCCATTAAAAATAGAGGGAGCCAAATAAGAATTATCTAATGCATTTTGTTATATATAAAATGGATGAGTATGTAGTCATTAAAAATGATGTTCCTGAAGAATTGCAGTTTAAAGGAAAATGCACAAAAACATACATAATATAAAGTTAAGTTAAACAGCAAGATGTAAAATAATCTACACAGCTTATTTCCAATATGTTTATAATGCATATCTACATGTATATTTATACATTGGTACATTATTCTAGATAGAAAGCAATTGATAAATATTTTCTAGTATTTAAATGGGTGTGTACACAGAAAGACAAAGCTAACATACCCTGAAATGTTAATAATGGTTATAGTAGATAGGTAAATTATGGGGGATATTTTCTTCCTAAATTCTTCTGAATTTTCTAAATTGCCTCAAAACAAATGTTATTCTGATAATCCAAAAACATTAATTATTACCAAACTGTGAGCTAAATAAACTCATTGCTATTCTCCCTGAAGTATTCCAGTGATGTAATCACTCTCTTTTTGGATATTTTCCCCCCTTTTTGGTCTCCTCCAAAATTCAAGGTCTTGGAGCCTGAACCATTTGGATTTAAATTCTAGCTCACTATTTTCTAGCTCTGTGACCTTGGGTAAGATCATTCAACTCTCTAGCTGTTCTGAATTTCTGATACAGAGTTGTTGGGAAAATTAAAGGAGAAGTGGTAGCCAACAGTTATTTCTCCCTCCCTTTCCTTTTAAATAGGCCCTGTCTTTGTGGTTTTGTTCAGACACCTCAAACCCCAGAACAAGAAGCAGGGCCCTTCCCAGCCTTTGGTTTGAGGCTTGACAGGACTGTAACTTCATTCCCTTTACAAAGGATTGTTTTAGGGTATGGTTTGAAACTCCAGCTAATCAACTGGGAGGGAGAATTGTTGAGGAGTTTCTAAGAAAGTTTTTTTCACTCTTAAGAAAACAAAGGACTCATGGAGGGATGACTATTTTTTCTCTCTTCTGGCCTTCCAACACTGCTTTGTAAGGATGTCCCAAAGCATAATAGCCAAACTGGAACCATAAGAGGACAATCTGCAAAGAAACTAACACCTGAAAGAGGGCAGAAATAAAAGATGGAAAAAAATCTTGGTTCTTGCTAATGCTGTTGCTTAATTTTTGCATGGCCTTATTTTTTAATCTACATTTAACATTTTTGTTTAAGTCAATTGAACTGGATTTCTTTTACTTCCATGCAAAGGTATTCTAAGTGATACCAAAAGCAAATTGCCAAGACCAAGACAGAGGACAGATTTCAACCAACAGAAGTCTTCCCTTATTTTCTCCTTCAAGCATATAAATATAATATGCAGCATATACTTGTTTATGATTTGTACTTGTAGTTTACAGAGAAGTGACAAGAAAGCAGTGGACAGACCTTTCTTCTCTTCCCAATGCATTCACACAGGACTCGGTTTCTCTAATTGTAATATAAATGGCCCCATAAATGATGGATATGCTTTGCTGAGGAAAGATATGTGTTGCAATATATTATATCCTGAAAAAAAAAATTCTAGGTCTCCTAAAAAAATCTTGAACAACATAGACCTCCCTCAATCCCTCCCTCCTTCTCCGTAGGTCTTGAAAAACCTGCCAGAGGCTGTGCTCCTGTAGAGATTCTCGAGATAGTTCAGGATGGACAGAATGTATGCGAATAGATCAAAAGAAAGCATTTGTTACTTGAATATGCATGGGCTACATTAACTGTGAGTCTTAATCAAGTAATGAAGACTGACAGTCTCCTTAGCCTATGGTGCTTCCATGCAATAAAATATGCACTTTTCTAAAAATGGCATTGATAAAAGTCAAGTGACTAGACAATTACTTTATTCAGACCCCATATCCCAATCTCCTCTTCCCAAACCATTTTGCATCTGATCCTGAAGAGGAAGCATAAAATACTCTGTGTGTGATATGCTTTAATATTTTCTACTTTAGTTAAAAAAAAGTAAAATGTTAAGCTCTTAAAGCCTAAAATGTTACCTGTGATTTGGGTCTAAAGCTAAAATAAATAAATAAATAAATAAAGCAAGTGGGAATTTAAAATTGCCCTATCAGCACTGCCAAGAATGCATGAGGATTCAAGCCTTAAGAGGCTGGTTTGTGTGTTTCCTTTTTAGGCCTACTGCTCCCCATTCCAGAATGTGGCTCTCAATAAGAAAGGCTAACATCGTCTCGCTGGCCCTGTTCCTATGTGTCATCTTGCCGCATTTCCAGTTAATGGCATGACTGTAATGACTAGCAATTTAAATAATGGAGGCTGAAGCAGAGGCAGCTATAAGGACACAATGCAGAAATTGCCACCGTTTATCAACATCACTGGCACCCAGCTCTTCATTACCTCCTTGAATAGGGTCAAAGTAGTTAAAGTGATGCTGTAAATACTGACTAAAACAAAGCAGCTGCTTATTCTTGATTTGGCATTGGGTATTTATAACAAACAAGTTGCATTTCCCAGGCATGGGTTATTAGACACAAGAATGTAATAGATATTAACCAACTTTCAGGCTCCAATAACTTTTTCTCACTGCATGTCACTTTATTTTTTTTAAAGCATAAGTAGTGCATGCCAAATGGAAAACAAGAGGAAGAACACACAAAACCCCTTGAACCATCAGTACTAAGTGAAAAACAACTAACTCACATCTTATAGAATCCTTCAGAGATTTGCTATAAACTCCTAAGAGAATACCATGGAATCTTCTCTTTTTGAAAGAGGATTCAAGTGATTTGGGGGAATGAAACATCTCTAACAGTAATTGTGTTTTTGTTCAGAACTTGAGCAGTATGAAAGAATGTCTAATCGTACATCCACTGAGTTACAGCAGAGACTGAAAGCACATAACCAGTGAGCCAAATCAGACCCGTGGCTACATTTCATTTGGACCATACGGTAATGGTAGAATTAATGTTTTAATATTTTTAAATTCTTCTCAACATCTGTAAATTAAGAGGCTGCACAGAAAATGCTGGAAGCTCTGACCCCACTGATACCACCTCCCACGTGATAACAACTGGCCAGGCTGAGCTGAGGCTGTTCCTGCTGGAGTGCAGAATGCACTCCTCAGTTGTTTGCCTCATCCCTGCATTCTCCCCTTCTGAGGTCAAATGTTAATTACTCTCATCTTCTTAACTGTGGTGTTATTTTTCTTATGTAAAGCTGAAGACAAACATTTCAAGTTGGTGGGTCTTGGTCACAAGTGTAAAAACTAAAGATGGGTTAAGAGGACTGAGTGTTTCCAGAAAAAAGAAGAGATTATAATTCTTTACAGAAGTAAAGAGTTTCTCACCTGTTAAATAATGTTATTCTGTTATTGGCTCAATAACAGATTCTAGAATAACATTATTGGTTCAGTAACACAATTCTCCTAGCTGGCCTCCAAGGGCATTTGAGTATATGACCCTTCACGAAAAGCATCAAACTGAGGGTTTTGTAGAAGGGACACAGGCATGTGGAAAAGTTAAGCTATGTTTGGTCTGAGACAGAGCTGTCAAGATGAGAAAGGGGAAAGAAAGCTTTATACTTGTAAGAAAAACTGAGCAAACAGCAAATATATGGTTGAGGGCAAGGAAGGAAAATGCAGGTTCCAATGTTCTACCAAAAATGTGTTAGCTCCCAGCTGAGCCCCCTCCATGGAATAAGTTTGGTACTACATGAAACAGTCTTCATTCAGTCTCTGAAGTCATCCAGATGTTCTTGGAGGAAGCTGTCACATTAGCCTCTGTCCTACATGGAGCCACAAGATTCCATTGCCTATTGGCCTTATGATCTCTCTCTCCTCTGCAAGGAACAGGGAATACAATGAGGAATTTTTTAAAATAAGAGGAATATACACACATATACATGCATACTCAGAAAATATTGTTTCATGACATCCATAGCCTAGGGAATTCCATTCAGAAATAGTGTTCTAATAACCTAAAGAACTAAAAGTTTTAGGAATCAATAAATCTGCAATGATAGAAGGCTAGGAAAACAATTGCACAGAAACAAGCTAAAAACCTTCAGAGAACAAGAAGCTGCAGAAAGAATACATACACAGACTTCTAAACTAGATCTCACCGTAAAAAAATTCAGCAGAGTCAGGTGAAGAACAAGTGTGTACTAATTTCCAACTATATACAAATGTTGTGTGTACATTTTAATACATTTTGATAATGTATTTTCATTCATTCATTAAATGAGCATTTGTTTATGGCCACCTACTCATCAGGTGTCTCTAGGGATGTAGAAATGTGAAGACATGGTTTTCCTCTTATCAAGTTTTGAGCTTAATAAGTAGACATACACTACAATGACTATAAATATAAAAACAATGATACAATGTTTAATAATAGCTGTCATTTATTGAGTGCTATGTCATAGGAATTGTGCTCAATACTTTATATTACTTTTCATGTAGTCTCTCATAAGTACCCTCTGATCAATCAAGGTCCTAGCATCTTCATTTTTTTTTTTTTTTGCAGTGCTGAGGATTGAACCCAGGGCCTTGTGCTTGCAAGGCAAGTACTCTACCAACTGAGTTATATCCCCAGTCTAATATCTTCATTCTTGAGAGGAGGAAAGGACCATAGATTAAGTGGTGGTCTATGGTTAGACAGCTTCACATAGGTGATCTGAGATTTAAGCACTGCTTGTTCTCTGTGCTATAGTCCAACAGATAACCTGCCACATCAACCCATATCAGCTACAATGCAGGCAGGCCACAAGTATGCCAAAGGGAGATCCTTAAATGCTTTCTAATTTGCAAAGCACTTTTCCATACAGAAAATAAGCTTCTACAATTCATCAGCCCCAAGAAGTGGTACGATAGTAAATAAAATGGGCTTTCAGAACAGCTTAGGTCATGGCTAGTAAATGGCTGCTAAAAGAACATGGACTGTACCAAGCCTTTCAGATCCAAAGACAAAAGGAAATGTGATATGTCCTCCTATGACATGTATCCTGGGGGCTCCTTTGGACAGTTGTTGAATGGGCCATGCATACCTAAGTCTGTCAATTTGTATATTTCTAAGGACAAAGAGGCTAAAAAACTTTCATATTTTTATACCTGAAGTCTGTTAAAAATGATATAATACATTATAAAATGGAATGCTTAGAGTGTTCAATATATCCCTAACACAGAGGTAGGCATCTTGTATTATTTCTAATCTTCATGACACTATAAAGTAGAAGCCTATAGAAAAAAAGAATGTTAAGCTCAGAGAGGTTAAGTGATTTATTCAGGTTCTACAGGAAGTAAATGGTTGAGGCATGAGTTGAACTTGGAAAAATGCAACTCCAGAATCAATACTTTCTTTACACCAAAGTGCAAAGAATAAAGCCAAATCTGCAAGTATTCACTATGCCTCTTTCAATTCTTCATTCATTCATTCAAAACCAATTTATTCTGCAAATACAAGTAACATAGTATTGATCCTTATGCATCTGAGAAATAAATCAAGGAGACAAATGTGTGAATACCTTACCACACTTACAAGCAAGATAAATGAGGCTAAATGTGCATATTATTTAAATAAACTCCATGAAGTCAGGTAGTTTGGTTTACTAAACACTGTCACATCCTTGGAACACAGTCTGGAACCAACAAACACTTGTTGAAAGGAAGGATAAATGATGACAGCCACACTTAAGGAAGTACTAACTTAAGGAAGGATTAATTCTTCCTGGGATCAATTGAAAAAGCTTCCCAGAGCAGTAGTACTGGACTGGAGAAATCTATGAGGTATGGACACATGAGAATGGAGGTGACAGTAGCTGGAGACTAATGGATCAATGTGTATACAGTAGGTACAAACACCGAAGTCCAAAGAACATTTGGGTAATGGAGTTCAAGTATACCAGGTATACCCAGAGTGAAGGAAGGGTGAGGAAGCACACTGAAAATTAAAGTCAGAAAGGTCATATGGCATTGCTTTGCTCATGAGAAGAAACATGGGTGACCACCTCAGATGAAATACAGTAATGTCACAGGTTTGGGGGAGGTATCTCTCAGACTGAAATCCTTCAATGACTCTCCACTATCTTGAGAAATGTTTCACATGGTTTGCAAAGTCCTGTGAAACTCTCCAATCTCAACACTCACCATCTGTCCCCATCACAACTTTACAGTGGACCTCACTTTTTCACCTTCTAGTCTTTTCACAGCTGTATTAGTTAGGTTTTTATTGCTGTGTTTAAAATAACTGATAAGAACAACTAAGAAGAGGAAAGGGTTTTTATGGAACATGGTTTCAGAGGTTCAGTCCATGATAGCTGGCTCCATCTCTCTGGGCCCCAGGCAAGGCAGAGCATTGTGTAGAAGGGCATAGTGGAGGGAGGCTGCTTATTTCAGGCAGTGAGGAAGCAGAGAGAGAAAGGGAGGAGCCAGAGAGATAAGATCTAATCCCCAAAGGCATACCACCACCAGTGGCCCACTTCCTCCAGCTATACCCCACCCGCCTACAGTTACCACCCCACACAGCAGTCCTTTCAAAGTATTCATCCATCAATGGATTAGTTCACTGAATAGGTTACAGCTTGATAATCTAATCATTTCACCTATGAACATTTCTGCATTATCTATCACACCAGCTTACCAAGGGACACCATGACAACACCTGTTCCTTTAGCATGGAAGACTTGTCCATCAGTCCTCATCTGTCTTCAGCAGGCTAGTTTCCAACACTTAGCTTGGAAGTCTTGACTCAAAGCATACTGATCCAGGAAGGCTTCCTGGATTCCCCTATGTCTAGGTTTCTTAAGTTCTACACTTCATCCATCTTATCATGTTTTAGGAGCCTTCTTATCTTTCTCCCCATCATAGCCTCTGTGCAGGTAAGCACTAACTTTGTTGGGTTCCCAGCATCTTGTAAACAGCGTGGCATATAGCAAGTACAGAGTAAATATCTTAGAAATTATTAGGTTGCTGAACAGAGTGATTGATGGACTGGCTGATTATTGTTGAGAAAAGAGTCAAAGAGAGCCATAAGAGACCACCACTAGAGTCCAAGGGGAAACATCTCTTCTCTGTAAAGCCCCAGAAGCATTTATTAAAGGAGGTGCTTTACTAAATGGGGACCATTCCTTGGTCAAGGCAGACAGTGAGTCAGAAGCCACCAGGCAGTTACTGAGAAGACCACAATTCCATGAGACTATAGCCATTAGCATGCAACAAAGGATAATCTGATTTTCGTGACAGACAGATTTATTATGACTTCTAAATATATATAACCCAGGTTATGCTTTACAGCTAACCTAACAACTTGATATATGTGTCTGACATCTCATCTTAAAATCAGATTCCAACTTCTAATTAATTTTTATTCACCCATCGCTCTAACTAGAGAGGCAGAAAATCTCAGTGGGATAAACAATAGACAGGATACTAGTGATTCATATTCTATGATACATTTTCCATTGAATTCAAGTTTACTTTTTCTTCACTATGAAAAAGTGCAGTAGCCATTCTGTCTATGACTTCTGGGGAGAATGAATGGAGAACATCCTACAGGAACCTGAAAGTCATTGTTTCCATGAGGAATTCAATCCCTGATCCCTTTCTCCCATCCACATCCCTCATCCCTCCTGCAGAAATCACAATGACATCACAGTCTAGTCCTTTTAAAGAGTGGCCATTGCCTGTGTGTTACTATACATTTTACTTTCTCTAATAACATTTTGACCAAAATCTCTTGAAGTTGAGTTAGAAATTCCATAAAGACTTGATTTCAAACCAGCAATAATGTTTATAAAATCTAAAAATACCATCAACATTTTTTCATATAATCTCAACAGCATTCATAATTCACTCATACCAAGACACTTTGTTAACAGTAAAGTGGTACAGTGATAGCTGGGAAGTTTTATAATCTGCAGGTTTCTTTAACATGAGAATGCTATAAATCTGCATTTTTCATATAATTTAATATATGCATGTAATTTAAAAAACATTTTCTACAATATCTTTTCTCCCCAATATGAAAGTCAATGTGGATACTACAGACCAGGTTACATAGGAAAAGAGAGAGAGAAAGAGATACATTCACTTGTTCTAAACATGTTTAAGTGCATTAAATCCTCCCCCAAATGCTATCAGATACCATAATTTTCTCATTGTGACATATGAAGAAACTAAGACATTCAAAGGCTTAAAAAGCTGTGTGCAGTCACAAAAACTAGGAAGTAAAACAACAGAGATTTCAATCGAGGTTGGTGGATGAGGTTCTATCTCCTTGATCTTAACCAATATATTGCCTCAGGAATTTAAGAGACCCTTACTAAATAAATAATAATATAAATAGTCTGTTGTGTTTGCCATAAATCCAAACTACAAATTCAAGCTCACATTGAGAATACTATACTGCTTCTGGCTTTTTGCAAGTAGGTTTTTAAATTTTGTAAAATTGTCTATTTGCCACATTATGGAATACAGACTAGAAGGAGAAATAAATTCAGCAAAGAACTCTGCCTCATGGACTTCCTGGATCATAAGGACTGCCATTCTTCAAGTCACAATAAGTAGTGAAAACAGGGAAATTCAAATTAAAAAATCTGAAAAACCTCCTATTGTGTTATCATTATATTGTTTCTAAATCTCCACTATCAAATTAATTTGATGGTGTGAAAGATGCATTATTACACATGTATATGCAAGTGCACATATACATACCCACCGCACACATACCAATATCACTATGCACTCTATTTGTCTTTATCTGAGTCCTCTAAACATAAAAAAGTAGACTCACAAAACAATGAAATGAAATTCATTCATTTGCCCTTTAGGATACATAATACCATACTCACACAAAATTATAACATCAAACTTAAATACACAAAATATTTTTTTTTATTTTCTCCCACTTCTCAAAAAAAAGTTTATTTGTGAAGATAGAATGTGTTCAATATACCAGTAAATAATAATGATTTGAAGTGAACAAAACTGTTAATTAAAATTATCATCAAAACCTTATTAAAAATATTTCTTTCTCTTTTCCTTAAATAAATTCACACTGGAGTAGAAATCAAACATGCATTTAAAAGAATGCACAAAGCATTCATATTACAACTAATCTACATGGCTGATTTGTAAGTTTTAGAGTCTCTTAATAAAGCCATATTTTGACTCTAGCACTTTTTAGTTAGGGCTTCATCAAAACATTTAATTATAAAATAAGATCAATGATGCTCAGATGAAACCATATACATATAATCAACTCCTTAGCATAGCACCATTCAATTTGTCATTCCAAGGTTTGCTTTGTGGGCCCACTCCAGTTAACATAGTTTCTCTAGTAACATTACATCTGCCCTTCTTTTAAAAATGTAATTCTTTTAAAAATCCTAGGAAAATAATTTTGGAATGCATAAGTCAAAATGCATAGGTGAAATGGAACTGGAAAAAAATAAGTTGTGAAAAAATGGCAAATCAATTACTATTTTTAATAAGTAGAAATACCTTTTGTGCTAAGAAAAGAAAAATTACACAAGGACAAAATAGATGTTCAATACTATAGTGCACTAAAGAGTACATTTACATGTAATTTTATTAAATTTATGTTCAAGACTAACTGCAAACAGAATTTAGTATCAATAAGAGTTTACAAAATCCATTCCTTTTTCTTCTAATCATATTGAATATTTAAGGTGCTTGATTAGACTCAAATTATTTTTCCTTTGGAGCCAACAAAGAGCTCCGGACAGCTTTGTAAGTGATGGCCAATGAGGAAACATTCCTTGCTGTCACGGCAGGAAGAAAAACAATGAGCAAGTTTGTTCCAATTCACATGCAGGCCACTTTATGAAATCTGCAGAGAACTCTGAGATGGCCAGCCCTGTCAAAGGACCATTGCAAAAAGAGGAAAAGCCAGAGACCCAAACTTAGTATAACATTGATGCCACTGCCGCCTCTTCATTTCAAGACAGCCTGGAGAGAGGCTTCTGACAAAGATCCATCTCCCACTGCCCAGACAAGATTAAAAGAACACAGGCCCTACCAAATCTCCTAGTGCTTGGAATTGGGAAACAGAAAGGGAAATGGAGCTAATTTGCAGTAACCCTGCCTCCTTTTTCAGATTTCCTGAAGTATAATAAAATAGAGAGACTGTGTCTCCAGGGTTCCACTTCTAGCTGAGCCCTGTGAGTTGGAAAAAACAAGAAGGGACATGTTAACTACTCACACCAACCTCCCCCTCCTGCTGCCATTCTTCCAAATAATTCTAAGGAAGGTTGTGAGTCCTTCTCTAAAAAGCTTTAAGATGACGTCTTCCTGACTGGTCAAGGAGATTTAAGTAGAATCTCTAGATTCTGGCTGAAAGCAGAGACAGAAACAAAATGCTTCCCTGAAATGCCCAATCCTTGATGCATTGTGTTCTATTGTCCACTAAAAGCATCATCCAGACTTAACTAAAATTTTCAAATTCTGTTATGGCGGTTGCTATGGTTTGCCTCTGAAATGCCCCCAAAGGCCATGTGCTGAAGGCTTGATCTGCTAGCAGCCTGGGGCACTATTGGGAAGTGTTCAACTTATAGGAGATGGGACCTAGTTAAAGGGAGCAGATCATTGTTAGAATGCCTTCGAGGAATATACTGGAATCCCTTCTCCTCCTCCCCCTCCACCTCTATCTTTTCTCTCTCTCCCTCCCCTGACCCTTCCTCTCTTTCTGTCTTATTCAGATGAGACTCTTTGCTCTACCACATGGTCCCTGTCATGACATTCTGCCTAAAAGCAATGGAGCCAAGTGACCATACACTGAAACTTCTGAAACCATGAGCCAAAATACATCTTTCATCCTTTGAGTTGATTTTTTTCAAGTATTTTGTCTCATTGACGGAAAGCTTAATAAGATGATCATCCTCATAAAATTCAGGTTGGTCAGTGTAGTACAGCATCCATTTGAAGTTCCTGCCTCTGAAACTTCTGGTACAATGCTCCCTCACCTCTTCTTACTTGTGGGTGGTGGTGGTGGTCATCGTAAATCCTTGGTCTCTTTTGCAACTCTATCACTCTAGTCTTTGCCATAGTCCTCATGTGGCATTCTCCTCTGATGTGTCTGTATATCTCTGTCTTTTCTCCTCTTCTTATAAGGTTACCAGTTACACTACATTAAGGATCCATCCTAGTCTAACGTGACTTCATCTTAGCTAATTACGTCAGCAACGACCATTATTTCCAAATAAGGTCACATTCTGAAACAATGGGTGTTAGAATATCAAATACCTTTTGGTGGCACAAAATTCAACCATAACACCTCAAGAGTAAATCAATCACCACATCATGCACAGATTCCCTCCCAAATACCTCTCAAGTCTGTCCACTGTTTCCTATCCTCATCACTGTCTTGAATCCCATATGATCAACCCACCTGGATAATTTTAAGAGCTTCCTAAATCCTCTCTTTATTTTTACACTGTTCTAATCCCTAAAAAAAACTTATGGAATTATGACATACATTCAGAAAAGTGCATGAAAAAAAATTATTGCTCATAGAGTGCACTGAACCATGTTACAACCCAAATCGAGAAATACAACATTACCAGCATTCCCAAATCATAATACAGACCTCCTCACAATTAATTCCTGTTTCATCTCAAAGCTAACCATTACCTTGATTTTCAACACAGCATGGATTGATTTCACATGGTTTGGGATATTATATGAATGGCATCATATAATACATATATTTTTATATCTGTCTTCTGGTAGTGATACATATTGCAAACATAAGTTATTCACTTTTATTGTTTTATAAATATTCCATTTTATGAATATCCCATTTTATTAATTCATTCTATTATTGATGATCATTCAGTTTGAGTTCCATTTAGGGGGCTGTTAGGAACTAGGAAGATTTTAATTTCTTTATGCATAAATATAGCAGAAGTGCAAGGTCCCAGCACCTATAATTATTCATCTTCAGTAGAGATTGCCAGTTTCTAAAGTGATTGTATTAATTTTCAACTCCACAGCATTTTGTAATAGTTTCAGTTGCTTTGCATCCTTGCTGACACTGAGTGTTATTGGTCTTTTTTTTTTTTTTTCATTTTATTTCCATTCCGATGGATGCCCAGTGGTATCACGTAGTCCCTTTATTTTGTATTTCCGTCAAGACTAATAATAAGAAATTTTCCATATACCTATTAACCATATGGATACTCCCTTTCATGAAGGGCTTGTTCAAATTCATTGCCCATCTTTCTTTTGGGCTATCTCTTATTATAGTTTATAAAAGATAATGATATCATCTGGGAACCAGTCCTTTGTCAGATATTTTGCATTTATCATTCTGTGGCTTGCCTCTTCTCTCAGTTAATAATGTCTTTGATACAAAAACTTTGTGTTTTAATGAACTTAACATGTTTATCTTTCATTTTTTGGTGTGGTTTAAAAAGTACTTTCACTGAGATCTAATTCACATACCATATAACTCGCCCATTTAAAATGTGCATTATTCAGAGTTTTTTAGTGTATTCATACAGTTGTACAGTAATCACTACAATCTAATTTTAGAACATTCCAATTACCCCAAAAAGAAATCTCAAACCAACTATCTGCTACTCTCCATTCCTCCCAACACTCTCACCCTTACCAAGATGAAAGCAACTACTAAATCCATTTTCTGTCTTTATGGCTTTGTCTATTCTAGAAATTTCTTTAAAAATTGAATCATATAATAAGACTACAGTTTTTTGTGACTGGTGTCTTTCACTTAGCATGACATTCTCAAGGTTCATCCATGATGCAGCGTATCTCAGCATTTCATTTCTATTTATTGCCTGACAATATTCCACCACATGAATATACTGCATTTATTTATCCTTTCATCAGTCAACAAATACTTTGGGTGTTTCCATTTCTGGGTGTGTTTGTATCCTATTGAAGAAATATTTGGCTATCTCCAAATCTCATATTTTACTATTATCTTCTAGATACTTCATTGTTTCACTTCTCACACATAGAGCAAAAAGAACAATATAACTGGAATTTATTTTTGCTTTTGATATGAGGAAACAATCTAGATTCACTATTCTCCCCCTAGATGATCAATTGATTCAGTATCATTTAATAAATGAGATCATCCTTTCCTCAGGGTTCTGCAATATCACCTTCCCCAAAATCAATTTTACCCATATGATTGGCTCTATTTCTGTATATTCTCTTCTATTCCCTTTGTCTACTTGTTTATCCTTGAGTAATAACACACTGTCCTAATCACTGTAGCCTTCCATGGTAGCTTATATGGTAGTATAAGCCTTCCAACTTTGTTCTGATTCTTCTTCAGCATCACTTACCTATTCTTGCCCCTTTGCCTTCTGGTATTTTGATTAGGATTGTATTGAATTTAGAGATCAAATTGGTGAGAACTGAACTCTTGGCCACAATGAATCATCAATCCATGAATATTCTATGACTTTATCTTTTCATTTTCTTAATAGTGTCTTTTAAAGAACTCAAGTTTTTAAATTTTAAGAAGCCCAATTTATCATTTTTTCCTTGGTTTTGATGTCTAAGCAATTCTATCATAAAAACTTTATTCTATGTTTTCATCTAGAAGTTTTATAATTTTAATACTTATATTTTGGCCCGTAATCCATTCCACATTAATTTTATATATAGTGTAGGGTAATTTTTGGATAAAGATATCCAATTGTTCCACCTCATATTCTTTGGGAATACAAATTGTTTATAGTGTATAATCCTTTTTATACACTGCTGGATTTATTCAAATTGTGTCATTTTAAAAATTCCATCTTATAATTTTCTGTTGCTGTTATATAGAAATACAATTGATTTTTATGTTGTCTTTGTATCCAGAAACCTTGCTAAATTCTCTTGCTAAATTTACATAATTATATCTCTTACATATAATTTTATTGCTTCCTTTTGCATCCTGTGACTTCTCCGCCGCCAGTCTCTCTATACTCACTAGGACTCCCAGTATAATGCTGAAAGGGGTGACAACAATTACTCTTTTCTCATCTCTAATCTCAGGGTAAGGCCCTAAAGCCCTCAATATTTCACCTTAGTATGATGTTTGTCGTAGTTCATACAGAGAGAGAGGTAGGGATTACAAATAGATACAGATATATAGATATTCTTTATTAAGGATGTCTAGTTATATTCAGTTTGTCAAAAGTTTTAATCAGAATTAGATGCTGAATTTTACAAAATGCTTTCCTGTATCTATTAAGATAATCATTTGGCTTTTCTCCTTTTTCTGTTATTATATCATTTCATTTCTGAGCATCGCCCAACCTCTCATGCCTAAACAACCTAAAACCAACCTGGCTAAAACACATCATTTGTATATACCTGTTATTACTTGTCTAGGGTTTTTGCATTCCCGGGAGCGCCAAAATCGCTGCCCACTTCCCCACCTCTTTAACTATTACCTTCTGTTGGCCTTTTTCAGTCTTTCAGAGCCTTATCATTTACAAATCAGCAAATGCTTCAAAGAGAAAAAGAAGGAGAAAGTTAAAATCACTTTAACGTATTTCTCCTCTCCAGGATTCTGGCCCCTTAAGTCCTGGCTGCCTTGGTAGTTCTTAGTGTTTCCAAACAATGTTTTTCCCTCATTTTTTTCTAGCTTTTCTAATTGTTCTATTGGAGAACTTTTGGCTACTCTATCATTTTTAAAGGCAAAAATTCATCACTTATAATATAAACTAATTCATATTCTTCCTGTTCTTTGCACTTGTTAATGGCTAATCCTCTGTGCTCCAAATTCCTACTGTGTCCTGGAAGACCCTAAATAATCTAACTTTAATCTCTCCTTCATCCTCACTCCCTTGTTCACTCCTCTACAGCCATATATATCTGCTTTCTGATCTCCTAAGCCCACATGCTCATTCCTAAATTCACACTTGTGCATTTGTTTTTCCCTCTCCCTGGAACACCCAGTCCCTGACCTTTGTGTGGCTGCTTCACATTCACATTCTGTCTCAGTTTCAATGTCACCTCCTCAGAAGCTTTCTCAAGACAATTTATCTAATCTTGGGCGCCACCTACCTGATCCCTACAAACAATATAATCAACATGAAAGAAGGGTAGTAAAATCAAGCCAACAGAATAAGAGTAAGAACTTTTCAAAAAGTATTATAATATGCCTACCCCATGTCCACATTCAATATAAATAAAATGATAAACCAAAAATACATCTTTGGATCCAGAATTACTTTTGCATATTGTAATACAGAGTTTAAGAGTATGATCTTTCCCTGGAGTGTGACAAACCTAGATTCAAAACACTACTGCATTACTACCCAGATGCATGACATCAAGCAAGGTGCTCAGCCCCCTGCTCCCCAAACTATAAATGGGGGATTATGATAGAGTCTGTTTAATAGTATTATTGCAATCATGTAACAAATGTTATTTTGCATGCAAAGTGCTTAATACAATGACTGAGTAATAGAAAGTTCTTCATAAAAAAGAGCTACTATGATGACAATCTTGCTCATGATGATAATGATGATCAAAATAATAAGGCCCTACAGCATCTGGTAAAATACTAAATCATTCAATCAAACAAATACAGACATGCACACACACAAAAAAATTAAATATTATGATTTCCATCAAGTAGATGCAGTCTTTAGCACTTACATTACACAAATTTGGTAGAACCTTTGTTGCTTTGAGTTCTGCTCTAGTTAAGTTTGGTTGCAAGAAATATAGACCAAACCTAGGGAGTCTACAAGAAAAAAAGAGGAGCTTACTGAAAGAATACTGCAGTATTTCACACACAGAAAAAAAGGAAGACATGAAAAATCATGCATTATGAAAAACAGAAATCAAGATAGCTTCAGAAAAGAGAGACCACCATTAGAAACAAACCCTTAGAGCACTACATTTAAGTGACTAAAATACCATTAATACCTACCTTTCAGTTCAAAATTCCAAATTCTAAGGAGAGAGAATCTGTTTGGCATAACCAGATCAAATGTCTTCCCCTAGGCAAGTCATCTCCATCCCAAGTGGCATGGTCAAATATTACAGTTTCAGCTGCTGCAAGGCCACCTCTGTGGATCAAGAAGCAGTTCCCAGAAAAGAGTTCTATTTTAGAGCAGGAAAGTCATTTTAAGAAGTGCTACTACAATCCTAGGCACCCTAAGATAGGCTTCTTCTAAAAGAAGCCATTTTATTCTACTCTTTGCCCATCCAGAACTGTAGTGACCAAGTTATGCACCATTAGCTGCTTGGGAGGGAGTTAATTACAAATTAAATATAATTGAATCATTGAATCTGTTTTCAAGTCCTCTAAATAGAATAACAACATGCTACCTTGTAGAGTCAATTTTGCATATCAGAGCTGAGTCTTTTGCTTCTTACAATGAGATTTTGAAAGTCTAGAGATACATTTAAATTTTTTGTAGTGCAAGTCATCAAAATTTAGGAGAAAATACATTGTAAATTGTACTTCATAGGAGTTACTGAAGGAAATTTGTGAGTATAAAATATTAACCAATGCCAAGAAATTTTTCAGATTTTGTACTTACCCAAAATTGTAATAAAATCCTTGATTCAAAATACCTCTCTATTCCTTGAACACAAATTGTTAGCAAACCAAAAAGCTGAGAAAGAACTACAAAATATCATGACTGCATCCTCCTCCAAAACGATCTTATCCTGAGTACCTGCCAGAAAGACACTAAGAAAACCACACATACAGCTGGACAGGAAAGGGTGGAAATGAGGGGTCAGCTCTGAAGTAAAACATATGTGGACAGTGGTTGAGGCTCAAGAACACTGAAGAATCTCAACAACACAGGAAGAAAAAGAAGATAGGAATAGGGGCAGGGATGATTCCCATGGAATTACTGGCATTGGTATACATTTCCCTTACCTACTATTGCATCATTATCTTCTACCTGGAATAGTAATAGGATTTGTGGTACTCAGATATTTTGTGAGCAGAAAAAACAAATGTCATTCAATGTTTAGAAGATTGGCATAGGGTATCCAAAGGGAGGGATGCAGTACAGTGGAGTCAAACTAGTGAGTCCATTCCAAGCTCAATAATTTACTAATTATGTGACCTGTAGAGATTACTCAATGTTTTTGAGCCCAATTCCCTACAGGATCTAAAATGGTGAGAGCATTTTAATCTATATTTCCTTTAGGTTGTTTGAGGATAGA
This sequence comes from Sciurus carolinensis, assembly GCF_902686445.1. Lineage (NCBI taxonomy): Eukaryota > Metazoa > Chordata > Mammalia > Rodentia > Sciuridae > Sciurus > Sciurus carolinensis. Next base: position 59,758,218 of record NC_062229.1, read on the forward strand.
ATGAACCAACAACTATAAAAGGTCGCTGCCACATGGTAAGCACTATATTAACAGTTATTGTTGCTGTTTCTATTCTTTCATTCTTTAATAGAAACTTGCTAGACTCATGGTTTTCTAGAGTTTTGCCTGAAATGTTCCAGAAGAACTACATAAAAAAAAAACAAAAGTAGCAGACTGAATCTCCAGAGTTTTTTAATTCACCAATCAAAACTTTTCAAAAATAATAAACTATCATTTACTTCTCCCCACCATTTTAAAGGAAGAAAAGGTCAATTTAATCCCCCCAAATAAAGGGAGCACATGGCCAAAGAAAAAGGACAGTTTACCACCCTACAGAAAGATGAAGATGACAGCGGTGTCATGGATTGGCACAAGGGCACCACTACACCAAACAACGTACATGGCAGCCTGAAACCAATAAACAAAGCAACAATGCAGAGCATGATGTGCGTGTTCATACTCTGCTCTTTGGCTCCTCCTCTACCAGGAATGCTTTCCCTACATTTCTACTTGTCAAAAATGCCACACTTTTTCTAAGCCCCAGTGCCAGAACTTCTTTGAGAACTACTTGATCTTCCTAGCAACTAAAACATTCAGGGCCTCCTCTCAATTCTAGCAACAAGTCCATCTCTGGTTTTATCCTTGTCCACTGTCTCCTTGACATTTATAAAGTTCTGCTACCTTGAGTGAACAAAACACTCCTGAAGCATTGTGTATAGTTCTAACCATCCCTGTCAAGAGGGTTTTTCTAGATAGGAATGTGCATATGGAAAAGTGCATTATCAGGCAACCAAGTGCCAACCAAGTGGACAAGTAGGTAAACAAAGGTAGGGTATCTATACAGCAGAATAGTATCTGGCCTTAAAAAGAAAAGGAATTCTGACACATGCTACGACACAAATAAACCTTGATTATGCTAAGTGAAATAAGCTGGTCATATTGTATGGTTCCATTTATACAAGGTTGATAAGAGTTGTTGAATTTATAGAGGCAGAAAGTAGAATGTGATTTCCAAGGGACTTCTCACTGTAATGGATGCAGAGATTCAGTTAGGGAAAATAAAATAAATGGAGATGGATGATGGTGATGACTGCTCATCAGTGAGAATATACTTAATGCCTTAGAACTGTAAACTAAAAAAATTTTTAAATGGTCAAAATGGTTATTTTTATGTTATGTATATTTTACTACAATTTTTAAAAACAATAAATTTTTTAAAATTTGTTTTAAAGCATATAATCAGAAAAACATAGAAGGAATAGTTAAAGAGGTTGAGGCTATTCAGAGACTTGAGCTCTGGGGCAAAGAAAGATAAGACAACTCCCAAAGTCACTGTGTGTAAACCACTAAGTCTTGTTCTATTCAACCCCAAATTATCCCTGCAAGACCAATGAATAGAAGGTACAAGGAGAAAGATTTCATTTGATATGAGAACTTTCAACAGGGCTGTCCAAATATAGAATATTTTTATAAATAATAGGTTCCACTTCTCTGAACATATTCAAATATAAATAGAATGTTCCCTTGGCAGAAGTCTTTGGAGAAGCAAGCATCAGATGAAGGCTAAACTAAATCAGTGATTCCTAAAAGGCTGGGGCCAATATACTATGAAGTTTTCACTCAATGATAGTGAAATGATGAAACAAAGACAAAATTGTGTGATTTTTCTATAGCTGAATGCATTAGATTGTTATAATTCTAAAATTATACCCTTCATTTTTTAGTACAAAAATGACCATCTCTTCCAAAATAATAATGAATGACAGTTTTTTTTTTTTCTTTTGTGTCATTTTTTGGGGACAAAACTAAAAGTTGAGAAAGTAAATAAATTTTAGGAGGCAGCCTTAATTTAGGAGACAAAATGATTCCACTTACTTGAAGAGGAAAATTCCTAACATCCTGTCAAAATTCCAAGCACCCTTGTTTATAACTAAGGATTGTGATCAAAGTTGTTCCCATTGTTCATTTTAGCCATATCTCAACAGCATATCTGAGGGGTGGAACACCTCCCAAGGAGATTTTTCCTGAGGCATCTGTCATAAGGAAAGCCTAAAATGATAAAGAATTTGAACAGATTCGCAATCTCTCAGGGATTTCCATCAATGACAAAAGAAAGAAATTGGCTGTAGGAATGTTTATCCAAATTCACTTCATAGTCAATGGGCCAAATTCCAAATACTACTGGCTTCTCAAAGGATAAGGCAATTTTATTGTACAGGTTTATTTGGGGGAGAATGTGTGTGTGTGTGTGTGTGTGTGTGTGTGTGTGTGTGTAGATAAAAAGAGAGGGCATATGGCTGAATAGATAAAGGAACCAACAATCACTAGAAGAAAGTAAGCAATATTTACTTAGAATTGCATCCAAGAATAATTTAATGATAAATATAAATAAGATTCAAAGCCTATTTCTATCAGTATCTATCACCAGTAACAGTGGCTTGTCCAGGATTTTATCTTTCTCTCTGGCACTCTTTTTAAAATCATCAAGCAAAATATGAAAGTCCAAGTTAGTTCATAGTCAGAAACCAAAAGAGTGAAAATGCACTAATGACATCACTCTTTAGAAACCCCCAGAGCTTTTTGATCTTGCTATTTATCCTTTCTTTTGCAACATCTGTATTTGTATCCTGCAGAAATACTTCTCTGTCACTCACAATCTGTCAGGACAGCATTATCTTCTGTGGTTTAAAAACAGAAATTCCATTTAACTTCGTGGTTGATAGAGATATTTTACTCACATCCCTTAACTAACAATAATTACTCCAATTTGCCACATGAAGAAAAGGGGGAAAAAAACACTTATATTCTGCAGTTTGTTTCGCATCGTGGAACACTGGGAGGAGAAATGCTTCCACTCTTGAGATAACAAAACAAATTATTAAGTCAAAAAGCAGTCCTAATCAGAATTCAAGGATTTGGTACACCCTCCCAATGTTTCAGTGTATCGGTTAAAGAATTTGGGTTTTCCAATCACACTTTGGTTCAAATTCCGGTTTTCCCATTTATGTAACCTTAGGCAAAATGTAAACTTTCTTAAGTCTCACCTTCTTCATCTGTAAAAAGGGAACACATGTTAATATCTGTAATCAATAAATGTTAGCTGTTATCATTCTCCTCATCAGCATCTTCAATAATCAATGTATCAGCTAAGGTTCAGATGACAAATGACAAAAATATTTCTGACTAACTTTATCTAAATAGAAAATAAATTCACAGCATAAGTACAGAATAGCACCTATAAATCAAAATAAAACTAAATCAAGCTTATAAGCAATGGGAGCCAGGACCCCAGAAATGAACAGACAGTTTGTTCTCTAAGCCACCAACACCAGGAAGAATCAGCTCCAAGCATTTTCCATTCTTGGGTAAATGTAATCAAGATTCAGAATCCCTGGAAAAAGAGACAGAGAAACAGACAAAAGACCTTCTTTGGTCACATGACCACAGTTTGGCCAAGGGAGGATAAGGTGATTGGCTAAAGGTCCTGGTAACAATGCATGCAATAGGGGAAGCTGTACCCCAAGGGAAAATTCCTTGTTGGATTTGCTGTTGCTTAAATAAGGAGGGAACAGATGCTGAGCAGGTATGTTAGCATAATAGCTAGAAATGAAAAGGAATGGGAGAAGGGGAGAAAAAAGAGGGGAATGGCTATAAGTGGACCCCGACTGACCCTCTGGATCCAGAGGACTCAACACCCATCATGGAACATTATAAAGACATATGGGGTAGGACCATGAAAGAAAGCCATCTTAGGAAAGTGGGCAGACCACTCAGAACCCGCAACAGTACCACCAGTCTTCCTCCACCCCTATTCCATCAAAAGGGTCCATTACATTCCTCCATAGATATATGGAAAAACACCATGTTTCCAAGGTCAGGCAAGTACACACAAGCTGCTCCGAGGGTCAGTTGACCATTCTGCCAATGGGGCATCATTCTCAGGCATCGTTCCAAGGTTACTCCACCACTCCCACCCCATACCCTAACAAAACCATTTCAGATCATTTTAGTTCCTAGCTGATCTCCTCATGCCTCTCTCTGGGATGTATCTCACTTTCTCTTGCTTTTCCCTGGTCTTGCAATAAACCTGCTCTAATTACCATTCCTTCCTTGCTGTACTTTTGTTTCTGTACCAGGGTAATTGCCCTAATCTTAGACATTACACCCAAGAACCAAGGATCATTCAATAGTCAACTCTTAACCTCTAATAACAGATACAAATACCAAGCATTATTATTATTATACTATTACACCCAAGAACCTACTATGTCGAGCTCAATTAAGGCTGTGTCCTGTTCTCTCTTTACCAGTCTCTCTCTTCAGTAATTATTATTTTAATATATGCTATGTATTTTTAAAGTTGTTGTTGAAATTAATTTTGAGGAAAATAAGAAGGCCCCAGAATTCTAAAGTATTCATGTCCCATTTTTTAAAAAAATATGCTGCTTGCTGAAAAGAAATTATTTTGTTGAAAACTTTCCCATTAGAATTTCTAGAAAATTCATTGCCTTTGTGGTCAAGTTATTTACCAGTGATTTGTGCTATTAAAAAGCACACAAAGCATCCACTGAAAAAGTGATCTGAAGATGACTCAGAGAAATAGTTTGTTATAAACAAATCTATTTTTATGTTCAATAAGATGATATTTATGCTCAGAAATTAGGATCAAAAGCAAGATTTTGTTTTGATAATATTTTTGTTGATAATGCTTCACTGAGAAAGGATTAAACAATAAAAAGCAATGGTCTAAGAATAATAACGATAAATAATAATGAAATATATGACCTATAATTGCATTAAAATTTTCTTCCAGCTTACTAGCTGAACAAATCCCAAATAATAAAATACACACAGGCTGATTAATTTGGAGCCCCAAGTAACTATGGAGTTTGGTGAAAACATTTCTCACAAAACCCAGAGCCCTGGGATCATACTTTGCTGAGACAAATCCCAGTTCCACACTTAGCAGTTGTGTGACACTAAGTAAATTTTTAATCTGCCAAAATATTCAGGCCTCTCCTCATTTATAAGATGAAATTAATAGGATGATGAGATGTTTTCAGGACTTACTGATATGATGCATGGAAGAAGCTTGACACTTCACATGGCAAATATAAGCACTTGATAATAAATGTTAATATTTATATGTACACAGAGAGGGAAAGAGAGCAGTCTTCTCTCTGAGGGAGTGATTGTACTCCCCAGAGGACACAGGGCAATGTGTGCAGATATCTGTGGCCAACCTGAAAGGTAGGTGGTGCTTTTCTGGAATCCAGTAGGTAGGGATGCAGGTAAACATCCCACAATGCAGAGAACAAGCCCCAGGGACAGAACTGTCCCAGTCAAACACCAGTAACACCAAAGTTGAGGCTGAGAGAGAGGGACAGAAGAAGTGGTGTGATATAGTGCAGAACCTGGAACAGATCTGGAAGAGGAGATACATTCAGAGTCAGAAAAGGAGGGGTAACCACAGCAGCAGATTTAAAATGAGATTCACAGACTTCTGCCACACATGAACTCTTAAGAGCTCTAAGCCTCAAGATTATCTTCTATATGTGACATAATACCACCTACCTAAAATCTGTATGTGACATAATACCACCTACCTAAAAGGTGTTGGCCTGGCATTCATCCTTAACCAAATCATTATGGATGCCCAACATCCATAACCAGGAGAACTTCCTCAGTGTATATCCTCTATCTACCCTTACTATTAGGTATATGTAATAAGTAGATGGCTACTATTCTTGTTACATGTTAGACCAACAGCTAGGTTTGATGTGTGAATCTTTAACATTAGCAATAATTGTACTTGGAAGGGTTAATTAATCTCAGCAAGAATCAGTACCCCCTTATAAGGAAGCAATCAAAGACCAAATTCCAAGCTCAAATAAGTTTTCCCTGCAGGGCAGGGTTCTCAACCTGAGATTCTCAAAACCTCTGAAAATAAGCACATTTTGCATGTTTATGCACACTTGCAGGTATGCACAGGGGTGTGTATGGGTGTTTGTGTATATTTGCCTCTACTGCTTACTGGTAGTACAACCTTGGATAAACAAATGGTAGTACCTCTTTGAGTCTCACCTGCAAAGTTGAAACATATACATACAGTATTGCCTAAGAGAGATCTTAGAGCAATAAAAAGAAGCAATGCCTGTGAAGTGTTTAGCACAGTGACCAACACAAAGTACATACTCACTAAAAATCAGCTTCTATGAGGATGGCTATTGCACAAACTCTTGCGTCCAGATGGTGGCAGTGGCTTTGGTCTTCTGATAGTGTGTGTCTAACCACCTATGACATACACTATCAGAAAAACTGCAGGAATTCACCAACTATTCTAGCTACTAGCTCAGCCAGAGGATTCACCTATTCTGAGGCATGCCATTTATAATAGCTGTGTGAATCTGTCCACAAAACCTTTTTATACAAGAAAGCCTCTTTCAAATCTTCTCTGACAAGCTTCCAGGGAATTCCTCTGGGGGTTCCATAAACACAATAAGGTGCTTGATTGTTCATTAGGGTGAAACAATTCTAAATCTGTCTCACATACACATAGGACACACGCTCCACAAGGACTTTTTTTATTTTTCCAATATTCTTCATTCTGCCTGGTACCTATGCAAACAAGACTTGACTTTACATATGGGTAACCCAAATATGCAGGACTGCCTTGAAGTTTGTATCTGCCTGAAAATAAACCCACAAAGAATGACTGTAGGGATTTGCCAGTGCATTATACAGCAACAGTCTAAAATCCTTCCTCACCTGCCCATTTCCCCAACCTTTAAAAAAAAAAAAAAAACCCTCATTATCTCTTTCCACTTCTCAGTTGACCCCAGCTCCACCTCAGATGCCCTCAGTGCCATCCTGCTTCCTCTGTGCCATCACATTCACCATGCTCATGACACCTGTTCCCTTCTCTTTAGGGTGTAACTCCTGCAAAGTACAGCCTAACCTGGATGCCTTCCTCTCCTTGGAAGTAGCCCTCTGGAGTTCTGGGTAATGGAATTCTTCACCTCCTCAGAGAAGCCAACAACAAAAAATCCACCCCACCACCAGCCCTGCCTTGGTGCCCACTTTACACTTCTTCCACAGGTTGCATGAGAATGACCCTCCATGTTCCTCTTACCCTAAAACAGCACTGAGGTAACAAGGACCTCATCTGTTCTCTGCCTGGCTTGCAGGGCAAAGTCAGTATTAATCAGAGTGCCCTTTTTGCTGCTGACAGACAAAGTAGTGTGCTCATAACCAAGAACTTCTCACCAAATCCTCAGGGCTTTAAATCTTTTCCAAATAAACTGCAATTTGTAAAGAAATCCCTGAAATGATGTTGTGCAAGGAAGTTAAAGCGGGCACAGAAGGATGGAGTAACATTTCACCATCTGCCTGTGATAATAATACTGCCTCCACCTTGCAAACGTCTAATGGATTGTGTGACAGCAGCACAAAGATCCTGCCACAATCTAACAAACAAAGATTATTTCTAAATTGTACCTTCGCATAGGAAGACTGCCAAGGTCATGCTCAGAAGGACCAATTTTGAGCATATGAACTTTCTAGTGGCAGAATGATAGGAGTCCTGGGACACAGTTGGGCAAGATTGAACCAACTTGTTTTATTATAGTTGCTTAGAGCAATGTTGAGCTAGGGCCACAAAGAGAGTAGATAGGTACAGAATGAGTTTAAGACAGTGTTTCCCACTGGTGGAATGGAAAATGCCTTAAAGCAATACAAATGGACATCTGTCTGGGTTACCTGTGAAGAAAGTCTGTGCTCTGGGCCATTTTACTCTCTCAAAGGGGTTGAGTCAGCAGACTTTTTTCTGGTGGAGTCTCATTATACATAGTGAGGTGGCAATGTGTGACACAAGTAGATGTCCATGCTAGGGGCTAGTGGGACTTAGACTTTGCTGGGTCATGATTGTTTTTCTATAACAGCAGATCTCGGGCCTGAACTGAAGGGCTTAAGAAGAGTGAACTGGCAGAAAAAAAGAAGCAGTTTTGATTACACAAATTTCTTTAACTTCATTTCCCTGAAAAGAGAGCCCAAGCAAACACTCTGGTCCAAGTCAAGTAGAAATGTGACAGCTTATTGCATCTTGTCCAGGTCCCCATGATCAAATAATCAGGGACCACTATTAAGCAGTGAAATTATAATCTGACTTTTAAAAATTACTATATTTTTCCTATAGGTATCATATATTTATATACATATGCATATATATACACACAATATACATATTTATTTATATATTCCATATGTACCATATATTTTTTATTATTATTAAAATCTTTTTTATTTTTACAGACTGCATTTTGATTCATTATACACAAATGGGGTACAACTTGTCATTTCTATGGTTGTACACAATGTAGATTCACACCACTCATGTAATCATAAATATACATAGGGTAATACTGTCTGTTTCATTCCACTATCTTTCTGTCCTCCACCTCCTTCCACCCCATTTTCCTCTACATATATTTATATAGATAAATATATGTGCATAAATGTTGGTATTCTTGGAACTTATTAAAATTAAAACTGGAAAAAAATCATCTTTTCATCTTTTTCTTTAAACAAAGTATTAAGGAGCTAAATACCCCTTTAGCTGATTATAAACAGCTCCACTCTGCTCACAAGGAAACCTATTTTCCAGCATATATTTCTGTAAAATCAATTAAATTCATGCTTTATTATTTCTTTTTATTCTTCAATTTTAAAACATGAAGTAACTTCTTTATTTTTGCTATATATGTTATTACTTTCTATTTACAGTAAATGATGTTGGTCTTGCAATCATAGTGGAGGTCCACAAATTCTGTTTTAATAAATAAATTTAAGTAAATAAAAGTGAGCAAGTTTAAAAATATATTAAAATATTATTATTGATATAATAATAAAAGTGGTCTGCAGACTTGGTGCAACGCCACAGAGTCTGAGATCACTCCCCATTAGACCCAGTTCTTACCACTCCAACCAGTTTTCTTTTTTTGGTGTCAGGGATTGAACCCAGGGGTGCTTAACCACTAAGTCACATCCTCAGCCCTTTTAATGTTTTATTTAGAGACAGGGTCTCACTGAGTTGTTTAGGGCCTCGATCGTGATCTTCTTGCTTCAGCCTCCCTAGCCACTAGGATTAGAGGTGTGCACCACTGCGCTTGGTCAGCTATTTTTCCTCCAAAGCATGTATTTAGGTGTGAAGGTTCAGAGACTTAGCTCTTCTCTAATATTTAGGGGATTCTTTGCAATTACTTTGTCAACATATTTGGAAAAAGTTATCTATGCAGAAAAGATTTGGTTCTCTTTTACTGGAGATTAGCAGAATAAACAAAACAATCAACCAATGGAAAGGTCCTTTCAGAATCTCAAAAACTTTGGGGTTTTTATCAATAGCAAAAAGGCAATCTTCCTGCTTTCCCAGAAGTTTGTTCTTTCTGCCCTTTCCAGGGGTTATGAGTGGCTCTACAAAAAAATAATCTGATTTAGCAGATAAAAGGCCAAGGTTCCTATACGGAAAAGTTTTAGTGTGATACCTCCAGTATCGTTCTATCTTACCCAGAGAAAAGTCGTACCCATGTACATAACTCTGCCTCAGGTCTCTTGTCCCTTGTTCCATTTTGCACTCTTCTCTCTAGTTCCCAGGCCTCCATGCTCACCTCCAACAGGCCTAGAGTCGTTCTCCCTCAAAACCTTTACACATTCTGCTGCCTCTGCCTGGAAGGCCTCTCCTCCAAGGAGTTATATGGCTGATTCCTCACTTCAGTCACATCTTTGATGAGGCCCTCCTGATCACTCCATCTAAAACAGCACATAAATTAGCCCCTACCTCCACACCTTCTCTCTACCACATCCTACCTTAATTATTCCTCATGGCACTCATCACTACCTGACCTTATATTCCTCCTCCCTCCCTGCCTCCCTGCCTCCCTGCCTCCCTGCCTCCCTGCCTCCCTGCCCACCTGCCTGCCTTCCTCCCTCCCTTTCTATCTGTCTTCCAAAGGAATTAGTTGAGGCTCATAAAATAGTGCCCTGAAAGTATGGTGCTTTGATATGTGGGGCACTTTGAACTAAAGAAGAACCAAGGTCTCCCTGCCTTCCTGCCCTCCTGTCCCTTACCTCTCTTTCTCCACATAAGCACAGAGAGAATTTCCCTTATCTGATTAAAAGCAGAAAAAACATTCGGCAGTTAAATGCAATTTTCAAGACCCCCCCCACCACCATTCTGGAACCCCATCAACCAGAGAAGATGAACTCCTATCACAGGAAAGGAGACTGAAGGTTGCTGCCTGCCTGCCCAGGGAGACTCTGGCACAACAGATCACCTATTCTCCTGAGGGCTGACATCTGAGAGATTACCTGTACAAGACAACCTGTGTTCACTATGGGTTTCCTTCTCTCACCTCCCTCTCACCTCCTTCCCACCCTTGCACAACCTGTGGCCACCTCCCATCAGAGGCTGTAAACCCCATTCCTTTCTGTCCTTTAGGACACTATAAACTTAAAACACATGGACTTTTTTCAAGTATTAATAGTTTTCAGTGCTCCCGTGTGTACGACGTTATAAATTTGCCTTTTCTCCTGTCCATCTGTGTTAATTCACTTTGTTGTATAGATTTAAATTATTGAACTTTCAGAAGGTAGAAGGAAAATTACTTTTTTTCTCTTGCAAATACAAACTCCCTCCAAATAAGGGCATGGCCTGTTCTGTTTATTCTTGTGCCTAGATTAGAGTCTGTCCCAGGGCAACATTCCAACAGCTCTGATAAAAAAAAAAAAAAAAAAAACTCAGTCACCACCAAGACCTGGCACCATGCTGCAACAGGAAAAAAACCTCACATCTACAAAATACAACTGCTCTGCTTGAGTGGGTTGAGCTCAGTCTCCTGTAACAGTGGGTGATCAAGGTCTAAACACATAATGATAGTGCTGGGGTGATGGAAAGTGAAAGTCCTTTACTCTTGGAGGAAAGCTAGATGTTATCACATGCTGAATTTGCTCAGTGGCATTTAGGTTTTATAGCTATAAAACAGCATTCTTATTTCTTAAATTCTCGCTAGGAAAAAAGAAAAAACTTTGATTTGTCAGTCTGAAACTCTCTACTGCCCCTTAACTAAGACCTTTAAAACAAACATTTTTATGCTCAGTTTTTGATAACACAAGGTTTATTAAAATAGAACTATTATGTTACTGCAGAATAAGCTATATACATTCAAAGTTTTAGCATACTGTCAAAAGTTTTCCTCACTAAAACGGATAGCTATCCCTAAAGCAGAGGTTATTTTAAGCATATCATTCATTCATTTTAAGCCTCAGCACCTTTAATCTTTAAAATAATAGCTACAATAGCTATCACAAGCATTTGTTCCAAATTATGTATTCAATGAGGTAGAAAACAGGATCCAGTGGAAAGAACTCAGAATTTGGAGTTTGAAATCTGTCTCAGTCACTTACCAGTCATAATGAATCTCATTTTATTTTTCATTTATAAAACATTTATTACTGGAAATACCTACATTGCCTAAATCACCTTTTAGAATCTTAAGGCATACATCTAGAGAATCACCCAAGACAGGATGATGCAGACAGGGAGCTCATCAATTTGGTTTACCAAGTTGAGCAGAATGTGAGACACTTTGCAGGTACCTATGTGCATCTGTTGAAAATAGGAAAGGACGTATGAATAGAAATACAAACTTTCCTACATCCTCAACTGCCAGGATTATTATGAATTAAATACAACAATGTATGTTGTAAGGACTTTCTAAAGCAATGAACATTGAAAGAGCTTTTTTAAATTCTAAAGTAATGCAAGTGCTAATAATTTCCATCCTAGATGGACTTCACATTTGCCCAGTGCAGCATTAGTTGCCTTATTAATTTAACAGCAGTAAAACTGGAACTATTTATTGAAACCTTACTATGTCCTAGGGAGACAATATATCAAATTTGAACCTTTTACCTTTTGAGTCAACTAGAATGTCCCAACTAAGTTCCAGCCAGCAGACATCAGAACCTGAGTCAACAAAACTTACACATCAGCCAGCAGTCACTTAGTGCTTAGTTATTTGCAAAGCTCTGTGCATGGCGTTTTGCAGACACAAGATCATTTAATTTTCAAGCAGCCTTTGAGGTAGCTATAGCTATATTTCCCTTTTTACAGAGCAGGAAACAGAGACTCAAAGAAGTTAAGTAACTTGCTCCAAGATCACAGTTAGTAGGTGGCAGAGTCAAGATTTGAGTGACTTCAAAGTCCATGCCCTTAACTGGTATGCATTCATGTAAACTTTACACCAGATGTGTGCTACGTAATTATGGTGCTTTTATTTTTGTTCATGGAAGAGCTGTTTTAGCACTCTACCAACATTGCCCTAATCTCTCTCTTTATCTCTATCTCTCTCTCTCTCTTCCCCTGCTCCAAAGTGAAAATCTGTGCCTGGGAATAAGGTTAGACTAACAATAAGACAAAGAGTAGCCTGCAAAGGAAGGCAGGCCCAGTTTTGAGATATTCCTCACATTGGCCCTTTCTGGTGTCCCAATTGTGCTGTTGTATCCTGTAGGGCAATGTCACGGTCAGAAATAAGAACTGCCCCCCCCTTACAATGCTATGTCCCTTTTTCAAGTACTCAATGACTAAAGAAAATTCTTTCCATTTCTCTCCTTTTCAGGACAAACATGTTCACTCCAGTCATTATGACCATGAGCTGGCCTGATTCACAAGCAGTTCCTAATTAAGTAGAACTATTGAATGCTGTGAGATATGAAATCTCTTGCTGCTAAATTGCACACAGACTGAAAGCAATGATAATTTGTTTAGATATGCATAGTGCTTTACATTTGGGGACCAGTAGTTACGAGACACTGAGCCAATCATCATTAGGACAGCCCTATCTTTGCTGCCAAAGAATGAAGACCCCCACACAGAGCTTACCTGCCCAGAATAATGGTCAAAAGGCTGATGAGGAGTTAATGAGACTATGAATCAAAATTTTCCAAACTAAAATCCCCCCAAAGACCTTGGCTTCTAGTTGTTTCTATATGACTTTTTCTTGGCACTATCTAAACAAGATAGTTGTGTTTAAGATGACTCCATTAATGGTCTATCTTTAAACAATTCTTCCAGGTAACCATCCTGGCCTCATTTCTTTTGAGGAGAAATAAATAAAGAGGGTCAAACAATTACAATAAAATATCAATCCAGATGCTGACAAAAGTCAACCATGTTAGTCATTTGCACTAAATACATTTGTGTCTATAATGCTCTCTCTGGGAAAATAAACCATGTAGGAATAACAGCTACCATTTATTGAGCATTTAGTATGTACTAAGCATCATGCTGAGTGCTTTACATCCATTAGCTGACATTTATATAGCCTAAGCCTGGTTCATTTACTAGTTTGTGATCCCACAGCACCAAGTATTCTCTGTCATTAAAATTAATCACAAACTATTTATATATTGGACACCTATGTCTTAGAGTGAACCACAGGCTTCACTAGAACCAGTTCCATGTCTGTTTTAGTTTCCCATTGCAACCCCAACTTCTAACATAACACCTGATATACAGTAGATGTTCCATAAACATTAGAGGATTCAATGACAAGGCTTGTACAAGTTAAGAAACACCACCTGGTTGACATAGCTGGTAAGTAGCAAAAATCACTTCTGAATTCAAATTCCAGGGCCTGTACTCCTAACCTGAAGCACATGATCTCCCTCAGAGATGGTTAATCTTTTGCATACATCAAACAAGAAACAAATAAGAGCAACTATTACTATCATCACAGTCCTGTACAGATATTTAAAAAGCAAAAGAAGTTTTTCTATGATTATTCAGGTAAATACTATTACAGAATAATCCCCCGTGGGTACAAAAGCATATTAGAAAAGTTTTAAGAATACCATGAAATCATGCCCAATGTTTCCTCAGGGTCCCTTTTCATGCTCTATATTGTTTCAAGTTTATTTTATTATAACTGAACATTTAGGACCTAAGGGATGCTGGCCAGGAGAACATACAAAATTCTCAGTTCAACAAGTGTTCTTATATGACTTATTAGGAATAAAAGGAAAAAACAAATATGCATCCATGAACTGTACCTAGCAGATAAAAGGATGCTAGTATTAATAGCATTTATTCTTATTAATATTTGTCCAACTGTGTTTTTTCTTATTAGTATTTGTCCTATTGTGATTATTGGCATTTAGAAGCTCAAGATGTGGACTTGATCATACCTGGATCCCAGCTTGACCACTTAGACTCTGCCAGTCATTGGCCAGATGATATAACCTCAATAGCATACAACAGAGATGATACTACCACCTACTTCACACAAGTGCTTGACATAGAATCAAAATTAGAGGGAAAAACAATAATTGGTGCCTATTTTCATCTCTTCCTTCTCATTAGTCAGTTGTGTGTGTAATAAGTCCTGCCTCAGAACCTGGAAATCTGAGCATAGATGCCTGTCTTATTTAATGCAAATATGTAGCAAGTAGGTTTTATTTCAGGTATTCATTTCCCCTAAGAGTCCCACCTCTCAAGGGCCCAGTGATTTTTCTGGTATCATTAAATCATGGAACACACATTGACCTCCACTCTGCCAAGGAAGTCCATGTTTAAAACAACAAGGCCAGGGACTCCCTATCTAGAGTAGCTCCCGAGAGCTTCTAAGATGAAGTTTATATTCTTTAGCCTACCTGCCATTTAAGGCTCAACATTCTTGGCCCAAAAATTTTTGTGCTTCACATCATGGTCAAAAGATGCCCTCTCTCTTTAAGAAAAGAAATTTAATCCAGTAGACGTATAAGGAATATGCCAAAAAGACCTTTTCCTTTCCATCCACATGCAAACTTGTTTTGTCTTTGCTGTGGCAAATCACCTATTCATTCAGTTCAAAATAACTACCTAGCTGTTGTTCTTGGTGCTGAAAAAAAGAATGCTTGAGTTCATAGAATCCACAACCTAATGGGAGAGATGGACAGTAATCAAATGGAGCTATTGTATCTGATAAATCTATAAAACCATGGGAAATAAGTACAAAACAAGGTATCCACCCTTAGATTGGAAAGGAGAAAGCTAGAAATTCCCCAGGTGAAGGGGCAGCACTGTATGTAGGGAGCCTGACACTGGAGTGGAACTGAATATCTGGCAAGAGGCAGGAGCACAGAGTAAGGGCTGTGATGATGAGGCTGGAAAACTAGGCAGACACTGGTTATTTGGTAGAACAAAGATGATGAAGGTGATGAAAACTAGACAAGAAGGGGTAATGGCAGAAATGAATAGATTCCAGAGATATTCAGAGGATAAAATAAACTGCTGGTAGAATGGGGCAGGGAATGATGAGGATGAGGTGGTGTCCAAAATGACTCCTGAATTTGTGGCCTTTGCAAATGGATGGAGATGCCACTTATTAGTATCATTCTTAAAAATGTCTTGACACAACTGAGAGGAGATGATGAAAAGACAATACTTATAACTACATTATACTTACACACACAAATACATTAGAGAAAATATCTGGCTGGTACTTATGGCTTGTGGAAAAGCATAGGGCTGGGAGGAACATCAATGCATCGTTAATGAGAGACGAAAAAATGAAGTGATAGCCGAATCCATAATTTGAGAACCAGGAATTTTCCTCCAGGACCAAGACCACTTTCCAAATAGCCAAAGGAATCTGAATATCAAACCAACTTGGAGTCACTTTAGAATTTTATCAACTACACAAAAGTGGTTGCATAATATCATTAACTCTCCCCATTCCCAGTACCCAAAACTGCTTTAAGATTTAAGGGATGACTGAGAAAATTCTGGAATTTTCTGACAGGAACATTATAACAGGTTAATGGCTCATAGATTTTTGCAGTATTTCTCAGACATTTTCAGTGAAGTCCCCAGAATAACAAAGGAGAATGATCTTAGAGTCCTCAGGATGCAATCTTAAGCTTCCCTCTACAAATGGTAAATGGTCTTTGAAATCTAGTCTAGTGCTCTAAAAATCCATGCAAAATTTGCATGATACTGCAAAATATAATTACAATGTTATATATATGTATATATTACATATATATGTATACATATATGTATATATGTATTATATCATGTGTATAAGTGTACACATGTGTATATATGTATTAATATATTTACATTATAAATATATGTACACACACACTTTTAGTTCCCTGATATTAAAGCAAAAATCACGTGTCACAAATGTGCCTCCATTAGCCTGTGACTTTGGGGATGCCCTTGTCTATACAGCTTTGCATGCAGGATTGAACTCATTATCTAAGTTGAAAACCATGAAATTAATCAGAGATGGACTAGGAGTTTTTCCTTAGAACAGGGGACTAGACTCATGACCTGTAGAAGTCACTCTCAATTCCTCCAAACCCTATAACACATATTAATAATCATGTTAATACTAAAAGCAACACTAAGTGGTTTTTAAATTCATTCTCTCACATGAGAGGAGGTTACTGTGGTACATAGAAGGTACTATGAGGTAGCCATCAACCTCACAAGGAGGAAACACACAAAGAGACACAAAATACCTTCTCAAAAGTCTGAAAGCCCATGCAGGTGTCATGATTCAAACCTAGATAGTCCTGGTCTACACTAGACTATTACTGTTTTCTCTGGTAACCATTAGCAGTACACTCATTCTATCACTCTCATTGATGGTTTACATTAGTGGCAATCAAGAACAAAAACTAAAAGGCAGATTTCAAAAATAGAAAAAATGCTTTATCTTCTCCAAATATAATTCTATTTAACTGAAAAAATACCAGTGTGTAAATTGGACATTTTGGGGACATAAAGTCAAGTGTTGCTAATTAAGTGAATGAGTGATGAATCATAATATCAACACTAGTCATTAAACAAAATTGCATTTAAATTAGATTTGCCAAATAGTTTACAGTACAAAAAATAAAATAAACCAACTTTAAAGAAACCTTCCAATAATTTTATTTTTAAAAACTAGATGGTAAAGGATTCTTCTGTATTATTCTGAAAAATGAATACAAACAGGAAATGGGAGAGTAAACTCCATAATGATTTCTGTCCCTATCAACATTTCTCTACAGTCACAACATCTTTTAAGCAACACGAGACATGATTTAATATCACCCAAGAGAGGTCACCTTGCTTGAGGGTCAGGCCCCTTCTGTTTAAATTCAGTTTACTCAATCAAATGTACTATGGAATGAAAAATGTGGCATATTCCTGTCCTAGAATTCTCCCTATGTTAACTAAAATCACCTTACTTTTGAAGCAAATGAGCCATGAGATACAATGCCAGAAATTGATTTGGAAGAGTAAATATACAGTCTGAAAAGAAGATCTATATATTTGTAATAAAAAGTTCTCAGATGGTCCTAGATACCACAGAGAGGCTGTGAGGGCGTAAGAATGCAAACAGGGACAGAACTATACAAAAAAACAAATTAATGTGTCATCACTAAAAGAGACATTCATTACTCTACAAACAAAGACATTTACTGAAGGTTATTTTATCTTATGAGTGGTTTTGAGTTGGCCTCAATCCAATGTTGTCACCCCTGAGCCTGCAGTCCCATACTAGGTAGAGTGTAGATCACTACTCCCCAATACAGACAGATCCCTATTATTTCCTCCCAAGCACTTCTCCAAAACTCTAATTATGTTCTCTTTCTCTTTTTTTTAATTCGCTAATTGTCTATGTTCCCTTTGTCATGTTCTCTGCAGTGCCTAGCTCAGTGCCTGGCCCACAGTAAGGAGAGGCTATAAAACATCTGCTGAATGAATGAACAAGGCTATGAATGGCAAATGAGGTACAGAGCTCCTGTGAGTTCATTTTTACAAATCAGATTCTATTTCATTTCATTAAATACTTTTATTTACTGACTGTCTTCTGAAATTACTCTGGGTTTTGATTAATAAGGAGAAACTGATTCTATCTTCAGGGAGGAGGGGGAAAATCTTTCAGTTACTTGTTCCAAAGGTCTTTCAAAATAATGTTGTAGCATAATTCGGTTTGAAAGCTAGGTCCAACATTTTATTACCTCCAAATTTATTCAGAAAAGCTGAAGGCCCGTGATAAGGCTCATTAAGTCACTGAAAGGCCTATCTTCACATGCCTTTCACACAAAAGGTCTCAACTTAATGCCAGGTAATTACTGTTCATTTTCCCCTGGTTATTTCTATTTCCTGAAGATTCCCAGGGAAGTTGGTCTCAGTGGACACCACCTGCAGTTTGAGATGTGAGCCCAAGAAAGACCCATGATCACTTAGAGCTACAACTAAGGAAAGACAATCCTGACTCTGGGGTCTAAATTTAAACTGAGACCAGATACACACTACCCTCTGTCCAGAATCCAGACCAAGAGAGAAAAGTTGCTAGCATGCAAACTGACTGTGATCTCCATTTCAAAGACATCATTTTTCATGGCACCTGGAGTCTATTTCACATCTGTAGGGTTATAGATAAAGGTTCCAGCTCCACATTACCAGGACTCAACCCTCAACTCTATCACTTTCCATCTTGTAACTCTGGGAAAGTTACTATCACAGGAGATAGTGTATGTGACCGTTTCCTTTCTTATAAAACAGGACTTACTGTACCTACTACAGTGTTGTGAGAATTAAACACAAAGTACATGGAACTGTATCTTACACATGCTAAGTTCTCCATAATGTTATTTATTAATAATAATTATTGACATCATCATCATCATTTATGATATCCCATTTATAAGGATTTATCCCTGCTATTTATGATAACTTTGACCCTAATCCCACCAATGATATTGGGGGCAATCAAATTTCACTATTTGTGAAACAGCCCAAAGAGGATGAATGGTGACCAGGAAAGACCATTAGGCTCTTTCACCTCAGTTGCAGGGAAGAGTGGTATAGTTCCCTTTGAGATCCCTGAAAATCTATACCTGATATTATTTTTTGTATTTTGAGGTGCTGGGAGTCAAGCATTCTTACACTGAGCATTATGTCCCCAGCCCTATGCCTGTTTTTATACTTAATCAACTGATGACTACACTGAACTCTCCCTTCACTGATATTCCAACTGGCTTCTCTTACAGGAGGCTCTTCTTACTTGAGTAGTGTCCATGGATGGCCAGGTAGGTCATCCATGATAGCTTAGCTCCTTAAAGATACTATGATAGTTAATTTTATGTGTCCACTTGATTGAGCTAAGGGATGTGCAGATAGCTGGTAAAACAGCATTTCTGGGTGTGCCTATGAGAGTGTGTCTGGAAGAAATTAGCATTTGAATCAGAAGACTAAGAAAGGAAGACTATCTTCTCCTGGACATCATCCTACTCCATTGAAGTGCCTAAGAGAACAAAAAGGCAGAAGAAGGGAGTTTTCTCTCTATGCTAGAGCACTGGTCTCATGCTCCTGGACTGAAGCTTACAATAGCCTTCCAGTTTTCAGGCCTCCATGCTCAGACTATAGCTCATACCATTGGTTCTCCTGGTTCTCAATCCTTCAGACTCAGACTGAAAGTACACTACTGGATGGCTCACCTGGGTCAACAATGTGCACGTGGCAGATTGCAGAACTTCTCAGTCTTCATAACTGTTTGAACTAATTCCTTATAATAAATATCTTTCTATTGGTCTATTTCTCTGGAGAACTCTGACTAATACAGCCCCTAATTTATAAGAGTATAATGATATAGGTTCAGTTCTCAACTGTTACCAGTTACCATGGCATGTTATTTTACACACAAAGTCTTGGTTTGCCATCTAGGAAAATAGTTAATAACAATAATATCAAACTCAAAGAATTTTAAGTATTACATGAGATTACCATGGGTTAGTCCCTAAAATAGTATGGTGTCACTGACATAGCAAGCATTTAATAAGCATTAGCTATTATATTTAGATGTGTCTGAGGCATGTAGGGTTTTGATATTAGGTGGTCACTACAGAATGGCAATCTATAGGTCAAGTCCTCTAATAGAGTAAACATTATATTTGGATATCATGTCTTGACCCCAAAATGCCACAGAGAAATATTTATGCAACAACAGATTAAGAATCAGAAGTTAGATCCTATGTCCTCTTTTGACAGTCTCAATAAGCTGTCCCTACCTAAAATGTTGAGACCTTTCTCATTTACAGAAATGCCTTGAGAAATTATCAACTACTAGTAGGTCTATAGGGTTTTGTCTTCAAAAGTAGAACTTTTTCATTGATTTTATTAAATGGTATGATGTTAAAGGAAAATTATTAAGGGGATGACCAAAATACCTTAGTAAATGTAGGAATAGAAGGTAGGATTTTTTAAAACCTGCTTCTAATTGTTCCTCCCTATATTATGCTTACTTCATGGCAGAACAAGGACACTCTTGAGACCAAGAAAAGAAAAAGCATTAGAATAATATATTATCAATAGGGCCTAGTTTCTTCATGAGCTACCAGTTCATTTTTTTCAGGTTGACAATTCAGAGCATTGAGAACTATGTGATTAGAAAACAAAAGTTAGAAAGGTAGTGGATAAAAATGGATATCATACCATCAAAGAGAAAGAAGTTATATTTTCTCTTACACAGCAGACAACACAGCACACAGACACAGCAATTCTGGGTTAAATAGAGCTACTGGAGCAAAATATGTTTTAGAATCAGAATTTTAAATCTGAAAACCTACTGGCATTACACTGCCTCATATCAGAATGAGTTCAGCATCAAGAAGAGGCTGAAACTATATGTCTAGCACTTCCTATCACACTCACCAGACAAAGAAGCTTTCTTTAAATGAACCACCGTGGCTCAATCCTTATCTTCCTCCATTCTAAGGAAGAGCAGGTAATAATCCAGTAGTGAGGTAGCAAATATTTGCCAACCAGCTGGAGCAGGTAGGAGTAAGGATGTTCTTGTTGTAGTGTTTGCTAAACTCCATGGTGTAAACATTCTCACCATGACTGGTTTCAACCTCCCAACATGATAACACTGACCATGGAATTGGGAAAGAAGTTTATAACCAGCTTTTGCAAATAGGTACATGTTGGGTCCAAAAGGGTTTTTTCTAAGTGTTGAGGGAATGGAAACATCACTGACAAATGTCTTTTTGAAGTATATATGGTTCATAGAGTAGTTTTTTATGTGGCTAATTGTGACAATTCAAGTATTACTTCTTTTAAGTACTAGAAATGGAAATATAATTTCTACTCCACTTTTCTTTCAGAATGAAATATTAACTTCTATCTTCCATCTGTGCAGTTCCTCTTGTAGTAAATGCAATTTTTTCGACTTTCTTTTCTCTTTGCAGTGCTACATCTGCTAGTGTTTTCCATTTGCCAGCTCCCAACATGTCCCCAATTACTTCTTTTTTATTTTATAGCCTCCATGCTGATGTTTCATCAGTTACAACCGCTGGGTTCCACTGAGCATTAACAGTCTGCAGTGCCTCCAGGAGGGTACATAATTCACTAAGTATACCAAACCTTTTTTTCTCCAAAGAATATTATTTAATATAAATACAGTGTGAGGTTAGTGTAGTACAAAAGAAAGATTTTTCCCTTGGAGTCATCAAAAAACTGGGGTAAAAAATTAGATCCATGGAAAACTGGTTTAGACACAAGAATAAGAAATCACTTCAATTTAAGAAGCATTTTTTTTTTACTGAACAAAAGCAAAAGATTAATGCATTTGAGTACATGAACAAGTTTGTATTTAAACCTATTCAATCAAAATACTTTTGCTAAACAAGAAACAGAAGTTAAAACTATCTCATGTGAGGCATATGAACACTCGAAAACATAAGAAGCAATAGACCTCCAAAATCATTTTAGTACAATACAAACTAATAGAAAAGATCAAGAATAAAGTTTGATGTTTTGTTTTTAACTCCACTTTTTCTTATAAATACATAATCATCCTATGAAAAGTGTTCCTCAATTACCTGATGGATGATCTGCAAATTTCCAAGTAGGTAGGAGGAAACCAGAAGTAATTGCCCCAAAACCGCTAAAAATCAAACAATTCAACTCTAATAGGTGGCTTAAAATTGGGTATAGCTTTCCAAAGTTTTATAAAAATTATTCTAGCAAACAACTCCTTTTAAAATTTTTTTTTATTTTTATGTGGTGCTGAGGATCCAACCCAGTGCCTCACACACGCTAGGCAAGCACTCTACCATTTAGCCACAACCCCAGCCTGCAAATAACTTTTTTATTTAAGATGTGTACAATGAAACAATTAAATTTAAACTGTTTAAAAGTATGTGTGAAATGTCCCATATAGAAGAGAGGGTGGAGGATGGTGGGGTGATCAGAATTCTCTTGGGTGGTGGGGTAGGGAAAGGGAAGCTGGATGGGAGGAGTGGGGATCTTTAAATGAAAGTTTTTAAATAGCAGCAACAATATGTAACATTTCTGGAGTATCAAGCAGTAATAAACCCTTGACATGGTTAACCTTCTCTGATCTCCACAACTCTGTGAAGTAGGTATCACATATCCCATTTTACAGTACTCAGGGTATTAAGTAAATAATAAAGAGCCAGTACTTAGGCAAGTCTTCAGTGGGATAGAGGCTAGGGAGAAGCCCATGTGGATGAAAGCACAGACCACTTGACTTTATACCACAGCTTCTAGTGTCTAAGAACACTCTTAGCAAACTCCATTTACACTACCTTGAAAAATTGTTGAAAAATATCACTTCTGTAGGATAAACTCAAAAGGCCAAACCAGGACTCTCCACTTGCAGTTCACCCTAGCTCTCATGTGCTGTAGCTCCCAAATGCCTAAGTAGTGGAGCTGGACTTCAAAGTCAATTGTGTCCAACTCCAAAGGAACAAAAGTTTACCATTCCAGTCCAAATGTATTTTGCTTCTCACAAGGAAAAAATGATAGTGATTAAATCAACCTTTCAAATCTGAGGATGTGCCACAGGGTGGGGAAAGGCATTATCTCCAATTTTTTCATGGCTGCCCTTTGGTTTTCTGCAACCCTAATCATCTGTAAATCTCCTTGCAGGTGGCCTCTTTTTTAAGATGAGAAGTCTTCTGGGACCCTTGCCTCAGGGTAAGCCTACCCCTTTCATGTAAAGTCATCCCAGACCCAAGCTGTAATCCAGTGGTTCTCAAACTGTGAACCCTAGACTAGTAGCATCAGCATCCCCAGTCAATTTTCCAGAAACATGAGTGCTCAGGTCCTACTCCAGACTTACTGAATCAGAAATTCTAGGGATAAGGTCCAAAAATCTATGTCTTAACAAGTCCACTAGGTGATTCCAATGTACAAATGTGAACATCACAGTGGTTTGAGAAGGCTGTGTGAAGGTTTCCCTGGATTTATGTAAGTAGAGGTGGCAGTCCAATCTTCATCCCTGGCTCCTGGGTAGGTTCACAAATCAAAGCTAGACAAGAATTCCTCAGGGAATCCTGAGTCAGAGTCCCCTGTTCTTCCAGCTGTATACCAGACATGTAAGCACTGGATCATTATACATTTATTTATGATGAATGGCAGTCTTGCCAACTAAATAGTAAGCTCTAGGAGGGCCACTGCATCTTTAGGACATAGCTAGTGGTTTGGCATATGACAAGCACTCAGTAAGGATTTATGGAATGAGTAAATCAGTCAAGTTCATAATGCTCAAGGAGTTCAGTGTGGCTTTCTATGGAATACATAAGTCCCACAGCTATGTTTTCACTTATTTTTCAGTCAAATATTTATCAGGCATCCACTTCAGTCAGTTAGTGTTCTAAGTACTAGGTCCCTGCAGTGAACAAGGCAGAAAGCAAAACCAATACAAAAAAAACTTGTCTTCATAACTACTGTGTCTTTTCTGTAGTTGGGGAACACAGACAATAAAACAAAATGAACTGGAAAAAAATATTTACCATTTTAGATTGCAATAAGTGTTGTTAAAAACAAAGTCAGGATGGGATGATGAGGTGAGGAGCCCTGAGATGGGCAGCAATGGAGTCTGCAACCTGAATAGGTGCTTGGGGTAGATCTCAGAGGAGTCTTCAGAAAAGATCTAAGGAAGGTGAAGGAGCCAACTTGCTCTACAAATGCCTGGGAATAAAACATCCTGGGTTGAGGAAACCCCAGTCAGAGAACAGCAGAGAGCCTGGAGTAGAGTAGCCAAGGAGAAAGTGGGAGGGAGGTCAAAGCACCATGAGGATGGGGGCAGATGATGTAGGACCCTGTAGGCCGCTGTCATGAGTATGGCCTCTTCTCAGAGGGAAATGAGAGGATTGTAAACAGAGGAGTGACCTTATCTGACTTATGTTGTAACAGGATCACTTGGTTTATGTGTTGAAAATCAACTGAAAGGATCAAGGGAAGAAACAGGAAGACCAAATATAAACCTGGAGCAATAATCCAGGTGAGAGGAACTGGCAGCTTGACCACAAAGGTAGCAGGGGAGGTAGAGAGGCATGTTCAGATGCTGGCAGTGGAATAGACATTGCCATAGGCAGGTTATATTTTGTTCTTCCACTTAACAGTTTGACAGGGCTCAGTTCAACCCCCAGAAGGAATTTTATACAAAAGACCTGTACTGGTGAAATAAGCATCTCAGACTCTTAAATAGCAGAGAAAATAAAAGTTAATAGGCAAATAAAATGCCAGGAAGATATACTGCAATAATCACAACAAGCAAAGGATTGGATGCCTGAAAATGAGTAGAAAATAGAGGCCCCCTGACAATTTTGTCTTTCACCAATAAGATTTCTTAAGAATGCCTCCTTATATTTCTCACTTCACGCAACATATTCTAAATGTATGTATGTATTCTAAATGTCTTTGGTTTGTTGATTTTTAAAGAGGCTTTGTTAACAAGAAAGTACAAAAAGGAGCTGAAGTAGAAGATAAAGTCTGTATGACAACTGACTGGGTTTTAAGTTCACTTTTTCAAAGGTTTATTGAACACTTCCTATGAATGAGATACCATAACAAAAACTAGAGATTCGCAAAGTTTTATATTAATAATTTGAAAAATCTGAAGAAAAATATCAGTAAGTTATTTAATGCAAGGACGTTACGGCCAAAATGTTTTGTAATGAGAAAATAAAGGAATAAACTCAAGTTGAAAATTAAAGACTGCACAGGACCTCCTTGTTAAAAATAAGATTCAATGAAGATAGTATGAGGTCCAGGAATAAACGAAAAACCTACAACTTTGAAGAAAAACATCCATAAGTTCTAATCCTCATTCTACCAATTACTTGATATGTAACTAGGCACATCAATAATCATCCCCAATCCTCTACTTCCACCATTACAATGAAAGATAAAAGTATCTTAAACATTTCAGAGGGTTAAATTACATAATTTATAACAAAGCAAGATAGTAGGAATTTGAGAAAGATTAGCATTTGTATTCTAAATCAAAGAGGGACAGGAAAAGACCATATCCCTGAATACCCCACCATCTTCTGTTCCCAAAAACTTAGCAAAATCAAGGGAACAATGAAAACAAAGTCCAGAAACATTATCTTGAAAGATGCTGGCTCTCTTATGGACACTGGTAACTAGGAGCAGTTAGCATTTTCTGTAGAAAGTCACTTTCTTGCATACACATCAGGACAGTTGCTCCTTAGGATGCCAGTCATACAAGCAAAATAAGCAAGCTCATGCTGATGATGTCACCACTTCTGCAGCCTAACATATAAAACTCCTCTGAGTAGGGAGAGGCAGGGTGTCACTCCTCCAATGGGCCACCACTAGACAAAACACAGTAGGGGAGAAAAGTACTGCTTGGCAAAGCACTGTGAGGAATGGAGGTGCTCTAAGCCTGCTGCCACTGAGCTCTTCTTGGAAAAGTCACTGATTCTTCCACAAAACCATTTAGTCTGTTTCTGGGCATTTTCTTTGGCCTGTCTGCAATCTAACACAGTGCCCTGGCACAACTGGGCCATAGGCAAGACAGCATTCTTCCCTGATATTTTTAAAAATCTAACTTGCAATCACATAAAGGCAGCTACATCTCCAGAGCCAGAATCCACTTCTATCAAGCTATTATTCTATCAGCTACACATATTTTATGAAGTTGCCCCATTCACATGGCTTTACATGGGCTTGTCATTGCTGAGTGTTCTTCTTTGTTTGCCAAAGAAATCATTATCCCAAAATGGCAGCAGCCATCATATGAGACCTCTTTAGTTTCTTGATTTTGAAGTCCTGCACTACTGGGATTTTAACTGATATTTTAAGATTGAAAAGAATAATAAACTCTGTAGGCTCCCAAAAGGGAAAGGCTTACCTCATGAAAAAATAATTATTTGTTTTAAATTGTCCATGTAATTCTGGGAGATTCAAGGTTATCTATTACCTCTTTTTCTTCTCCAAATGTTCAATTTGAAAGCCATTCAAAGAGTTTACTGGCATACATTAAGTACTGGCCCTATACATGCTTCCTATCTGAAATATGTTCTTACTTCAGAAAAAATACCAACCTCCAATCACTGTGACCTACATAAATTCTAAGGTGCAAATGACAGAAGGTCAGGTGAGGTTATACTGAACCATATATATCATGTCACACATGCTGATCTGCAGTTCCCTCAAATCCTCACATCCCTCAATAATTGAGAATAAACAATGTCCTTGAATTTAAAAAGACTACGACATTCTACAATCAAAGTATTGATCTTGGAAAAGCATCTGCCTCATTTGTATTTTCTAGAAATGCTATGTGTGTTCATCCATAATGTGGCAACCCCGGTCTAATTCAAACATAGAGACAAGTACTCAAACCACATGATCTTTAAGGAAAAGGCTGCCAATACTGACATTATTCTAATTGTCAACAATTAGAAAATTAGAACGTAACTTGTGGTATCTAAAGACATACATGTTCTTTTCCAGACTGGTTTTTGTTTTGGTTCTGTATAACCTGAGATAATGAGACTGCAACTGCTAGGGGACAGATTTCACAGGGGTAAAGGACTGCAAATGGATGAGAACCTTGTAGTGTGTATGAATTCAGGAATGAATGAGCCAGATTCCCCTGATGAACTGGCTCCACTCTGCAGCTGGAGCCCAAGAGAAATGCTGAATCACTTTTTCACACCACAGGGGATCAATATGGTTAGTAACCTCTCCGTTGCCTTAAAATCGTTTGGGAACACCTGAACAAAAAACAAATCCAAAAGCAAGATCTTCAAAGAATCAGGAGCTGAACATCTTGATTAGATATCTTAGTTATTATATGCCTGTGCCCCTCTACTTCATCAAGATGCTAAAAAAGTAATTAGGGTAATAAGTATGAAAAATGTTATACCTCTTGGAAAACCAGTGCTTTAGATGTTCAGTAGATGATATCTTGTTTCTGAATATTCTTAGCAGCATCGAATTCTTAATCATTCACTTATTCCATTTAATCCTTCAAAAAATTTTTATATCTTCACTTTTTTTTTTCCTGATTACAAGGTAATACATGCTTACTGTAAAATATTCAAATGAAACAGTATTGCATAAAGGAAAAAGTACCAGTCCCTGAAAATCCCAGAAAGTATGTATTTACTAATAACTACTTTCTAGGTTGTGTGCTAGAGATGCCCTGAAGTTATTATGAGAGTAGGTCAGATAATACTCTTGCCCTCAAAAGGACCACAATCTAGCAAGAGAGATGGTAAAAATAAAAATAACTCAAGTATAGCATAAGAAGTGATACAAATGCAAAAAGGTACTGATAAATGCTAGGAAGTCAGAGAAGGAAGAAATTACTTCTAGCTAAGTTTTAAAGTTTATGAGCAGCCATTATTTTGGATTAGCCTCCCACACTATGCCCTAGCCAACCAGATCAAACCAAAATGGAGTCATTTGTGCTAAATGACAGAAAATCAAACTGAACTTTGAAGGGGTCAGTCTTCTCAAGGAATGGAAGATTCCAGTCAACCAGAGTCTATTTAAAAAGTATCTCCTCTGTTCTAACCTTGTAAGGAAAGTAACTGAAATGATCACTGGTTTTTTCCTCTCTGTTTCTACTTTCTTCAGGCATTTTTTTTTCCTATAAAGCCAAACTTTTCTGCTCAGCTTATCAGATTATTCATTCTATTTCATAGAATAAGGAGGTGTTTCATGAATCTAGAATCTCCAATAAAACCAATTATATATTTAAAGTAATTTCCTTTAATTTTTGTCTTTTGATGTAAGTATGTCCAGAGAAAATGTTTTCCTCTGCAAAAGAAAAAAAAATTCTGCTGTTTCTGGGACAACACAACTTCCTGTGTCATGTTATTCATGAGTCCTGTCACTTGGTGCTAGGAAAACTTCCCTAAAGTAAAATCTAAGTGTTTTCGTGTAAAATTCTCAGTTCAACTTTCTTACCATTCCCCCAAGGATTCAGCAATTCTGAATTCACAGCTCAACTCCAAACCAAGCAAACATGAAAGAAGTCATTTGATCATTAGTTAATTCCCGTTATCATCACTCAGAGAAACTGGGGAGAATAGAAAAATGTTGAGACCAGAAAAGACAAATGTTAAGTTCTCCCTAGGAGGAGAGGGGAGGGGAGAGGCAGGGAGGGGAGGGAAGGGAGGGAAGCCAATTAGGGGAAATAATGAGAGGCACACAAACAGAGGAATATGTCACACACACTTAATATTTAGTACACAAAAGCAAGATAGAAGGATGTGTAGGATGAAAGTGAGTCTGAAATACATAAAAGCTACAGTTATGGAAAAATCCAAATTCGTGACAGATCTTCCAGGTAGGGAGGTGGCTGAGTAAAGAGGTAACGAATCAGGAGAGCAAGGGTCACAGACGGTAGAGAGAACTAGAATAAGACACTCAACCTTCTGTGTTTCATAATTCTCATCATTACAACAAAAATAATGATCCATCCCTGTATGAGGCACAAATGAAAAACTACATTTGAAAGCATTTTTACAAGATGCTATATAAAGCATCTTATAAAACTTTGTTGACCCAAGTTCCAATGAAAGGTTTGTACATTCAGGACATGAATCAGAATTTTCCAAATGACCAATCCCAAATTGCCATCTCCACTGACCCTTAGGAGTGAGAAAGATTTAAATAACTGTTGATAAAAATAATACCTCCTCAAGGGTGGGGACTATATGATATTGATCTTCACTCCCTGAGCACCCATACAGTTCTTGGCACAGGGTGTACTCAGTACGCAGGACTCAGGAAAGCTGAACTGATCTTTTTCCTAAACCACATCCTGTCCATTTTTAGTGGACATGAGAATCTGTAAATATTATGCCTGGGGGCAAATTCAAATGGGTAGAAAGATATTACCTTAATACTCACCTTTCAACATCACTTAGATACTTTCCTTCCTGGACACACTCAAGTAAAGGCTGCAAGTGGCCTATCCAGGTGGATACACACACACACACACTCTGGTGGACATCCCTGAACACTCCCACAGCCTTGCTCAGGAGAGGATAGCATGAGGAGGTGCTAGACTTGCAAGACAGCCAGGCCCCCGTCAGTCTTAGTCCTAGGTCACAGACACTTGTCTATCACATGCTAGAGCCTAGAACCGCACGAGTCTCCCTCTGCCACGCACTTCACAGCAATGTTCTGATAATTTCGAAATAGAAAAGAGATGTCTTTGCTAAATGGGTACGAGCCAGGACTAAAAAGGAATTCTTTATAAATTAGTGGTGTAATGTTGATTAAGAGCTTTACACATCGCAGTGTTCCTTCCTCAGCATCAGAGCAGGATTAACAAGAGGATTGGCCAGCAGCAACTCAGGGTACCAATCTAGAAGAGGTACTAATGTATCCCCAGAAAAGTAACAAAATGAAGAATATAGCACTTACTGGAATTTTCTTCAAGAAAGGAATTATGTTTCAGTATAAGAAATACTTTGTTAAGGCCATTGAGGTAGGAGGGATAGGAGTGCTTGGAAATAAAACAAAGGTCAATAAAATGTTTTGTTGGGGTGGGTCCAACAACTGGTAGACTTTCATTTTGTTGAGCTGGGTGTGGAGGCCAGGACACTGAAATATGTCATCATCCCTCTCCACAAGCAGCAATGCTCAAACCTGTTAATTCACTTGATTGCTGAAAGGAC
Organism: Sciurus carolinensis; assembly: GCF_902686445.1. Classification (NCBI taxonomy): domain Eukaryota; kingdom Metazoa; phylum Chordata; class Mammalia; order Rodentia; family Sciuridae; genus Sciurus; species Sciurus carolinensis. The sequence goes on from NC_062229.1 coordinate 59,788,230, forward strand.
ACAGGTTATTAGTCTGCTCGGACCATTTATGTCTTGAGAGAGCTCTGCTTGGGATCAACAGTTCTTGTTATTAGAAAAGTCTGTTTTGTTCTTTCAGTTCCTCTACCCTCATATCTTGCTTTCCTTGCCCTATTCACACATGGACAATTCAATTACAAATGTTTACTGAACACCTGCTATATTTCAAGCCCTGGGAAAGGAGAGATGAGCACAACACAGTCTTGATCCCAGAGGAAAACATGTTCTAGACAAACATCTAAGTTAATAAAAGGTAAACAGATGGGAGCTCTATAAAGAAAGGTGCAAATAAAAATATGGGGATACAGATAATGGCTCATGGAAAGTCTCATGAAGGATGTGAGATTTATGTGGAGTCTAATAAGATCAGTAGGAACTGGCCAGGTGCAAAGGCTGATAAATGAATGCACCAAAACATAAAAGCCTATAAGGATGCATGTCCTTTAGCAAGTTGCAGAGTTTATAGTGGTTACAGAACAAGTGATATGATATGAGGGAAGTGGGGAATAAGGGAGTAGAGATGGGAATTGCAGTGGTCCAGGATGAGAACAGAAAATAGAAAAACAGATGCATTTCTGAGGTAGAATCAATGGGACTAGGTGGGCAGAGTGATAAGGAACAGAGAGTTCCTCTCTTCTAATTATTTCCTTATTCACCCTTTAGATCTGGGATCAATTGCCATTGGAAGTTGCCTCAAACCACTGTAATAGATTAGGTCCCTCTGTTTCTTGCTGACATAGCACATTGGACTTTTCCTTCGTAGCATTTGCCTCGGTTTATAACACTGTGTTTGTGTGAGAAATCATATCATTATCTGTATCTACTACAGACAATGAGCTTCTTGAGATCTATCTTGCTGTTCATGTATTCTCAGCAACTAACATAGCTCCTGGCTCACAGTAGGAACTCAAAAACTACTCATTGAAAACAACAAAGGAATGCAGTTAAGGTCAAAAACTTACTACATATTCCAATACCAGGTGGATGATGATATCTTTAACTAAGACAAGATAAAGAAAAGATGAAAATATGGAGAAGAAAATGAATTCTAGTTTAAACAGGATGAACTGGAAGTATCTACAAGAATTCCAGATGGAGATTTATTTCCAAGGGCTCGGAATTCAGGAGAGTCAGTTTGGAGATCACATATTTAGGAATCATCCACATAGGTAAAGAAATGAATCACTGCTTTACTCAGGAAAAAAGAGGATCAAAAATGGGATCAAGGGCTGGGATTGTGCCTCAGTGGTAGAGCACTTGCCTAGCATATGTGAGGCACTGGGTTCATCCCTAGCACCACATAAAAAAATAAAAAATATTGGACCCAAAAGTATTGGGTCCATCTATAAATAAATTTTTAAAAAATGGGATCAAGTGTAGACTCCAGGTCAGCTATACAAGCAAGCAAAAACACTGTGAAAAAAAATCCAAGCCAAGGGAAGAACTATGAGAGGGTTGGATTTTAAGAGAGCAAGGTAGGGGCTGGGGTTGTAGCTCAGTGCTTAGCATGTGTGAGGCACTAGGTTCTTTCCTCAGCACCACATAAAAATTAATAACAAAATAAAGGTATCGTGTCCATCTACAAACTAAAAAAAGAAATTTTTTTTAAAGAGAGAGAACAAGGAATGTAGAGTTCAAGAAAGAGCAAGTACCCAATAGGATCCAATATCACCAAGGGACTAAAAGTTGGCTTGTAGGCCTAGTGAAGAGGTGTACTCTGAAACTGAGGCAATAATGTCTATTTCTAAAGCAAAGACCTCAGGACTTCCAAAGAAAAGCTGAAAGGACAACCAAAGATGAGAACAGCAGGTGTGAGCAGAATGAAACTAAAAATCATGCAAGAAAAAAGAAATAATTTATTCCTTCACTCATTAAGTATTCATTGAGCTTCTATTAAGAGTAGAACCCTCTATGTGGGAGGGGCAGCAATAGACAGGATATGATAGTCTGTGACCTAGAGGACACAAGAGTGAGATCAAAGAAGAGTTTCACCTCTTCCCTCTTAGCCACAGAGAAAATGACCCAGAACTAAAGACAACATGGGCAGAGGCCTACAAGTATCAAAAATATGCAGAATTTCAGATTTGCCATGGGTTGGTTTTCCCTGAAGGCTGAATCTGAGACAAGGACTTAGGTGCAGGAGAGTATTTGGGAGATGATTCCAGGAAGCAGGAATGAGAAAATAGGGAGTACAAAAGAAAATGAGTAAAAGCCAATACAAAGGCAAATTAGCAAGATGTTTTCCACTGGGCTTAATATGACCAGGACCTCTTGAGAAGAAAGGAGTCCACCTTGACTGTGGAAGGCTGGAGCATGTGTTCACAGGTTCAAATAATGCTCAGTGCTTAAGGATAGCTGCTAAGGGCACTTATTCCCCCACACTTCCAGGCCCTCTTCAGCCCAGGTCAAGCAGTCCCCCAGCATGAAAGATGGTCCTGGGGAAGAAAGCAGAAAAGAAGGAACTAGAAGTGGGAAGATGACTTGAACAAAATTAGTAAAAACAGCTGAAATTAGTGATGGTTTCACAGTGGGACCATGAAATGGCCATCAGGGGCATTTGCCACAAAGGTGGGACTGGTAAGAAGAAAGTAGAAATGACTCATCTTTTCACATAGGCTGACATAGAGGAAGAACTGCTAAGAGAGTGGCTTGGGGATTTCCTCTAAGCTCTAAGTTTTCTTTCAGTGCCTTATGGCCTAAGGACTTAGTTACAGCTCAAAAGTTGAGATCATGAAGAAGGATTTACACTGCTCCAGGGCAAAAGCCACTGGTGTTTATTAAGCACTTATTATGTACCAGGCATTTTGTGGGTATCATTAAATGAATCATCCCTCCAACCACAGATATTTAAAAGTATTATTACCCCCATTGTATAAAGGAGGAATTAGAGAAATTTTAAAGCCTTTATACAAGCTATTTCATCTTAAGAGTGTGGGTCAATAACCCATACTTGCATTATTGTGCACATGGACACACACATGCATGTGTACATGTACACATATGGTAAAATCAGATATAAGGCTATCCAGAAAATATAGTTCTATTTAGTTTCCCCATTTATATCTTTATTACATGGATAAATGAAGCACTTCTAGATTCTTTAATGAATGAATTTCCCTAATTTATTTATACCAATAGAGCAGTGTCTTTTCAGCAAACATACAAAGACTAGAAATGAAACATATATAAGAACTTCATATATGTGTGTGTGTGTGTGTGTGTGTGTACATATATACATATATATACTTTTGAAATATGGAGACTAGAGAAAAAAACATCCAAACCATGGAAAAACCACAAAATTAAATTCAGTCGACAACAAAAAAAAAAAATCATAAAGGGGAAAACTAAAGCAGTTAAAGACTTTAAATTCATTACAGACCAAAATGGAAATCTGATTGCAAAATTATCTGCATCTTTAATTTGGAGGCTCATGATCATGCTGGAGATAGGAGGCAAAATTTAATTTAAGGAGCAATTTTGGCCAATCATCCTATTTTCTTTAACACAAGAACAGGGAGGGAGAAAGGATGACGCACATAACATCCTCTGAGGGCCAGAGGAAAGAAAACCAGAGATGTGATCATATCCCACATCCCACAGACACTCGGGTCAGCCTGAGGGAAGCTGGTTAGGCAATGCACCATCCCTGGAATAAAACTGGTGTGTTATTAGTTTAGGCCATAGAGGCCTGTATTATTACAATGATGACTGCTGGGCATTTGCCACGATAGAGCTAATGTTTCATAATCAAATTAACTCAGTTCAAGAGCTTGATTGGGAGCCTGTTTATAAGTGACCATGAAATGGCTTTCAGGGTTCATGGAACATAAGACATGAAAAGGTACCAGATAAGCAGTGCATACAAAAGTATGTAGAGATGTAGCTATTTGTTAGCCACAGGGCACTTATGATGGGGTCTGGGGATAGGAGGACAGTGAGTACAGAAGAAAAGGATTCAAACTCAACTCTCAAAGAACTGAATACATCTTCTATAAAATAACAATTCTTTAAAATGTATATGGCCAAATCCTTCAGCAGAGACCATGACACCAAATCCCAAGTTCCTCAGAGGCAGGAGTTTCTGGGTTGAATCATTTTGCTTCACCAGAGGCTAACAGGTTGCCTATAGTAGTGGGGGTTCTCAGAAAAGTCTTGTCAAATGAAGGATTATCATGCTGGTATCATAATTAGGACAATATAGAAACATGGAAAACCTGATTGGTCTGCCAGGAAGTGAAAATGATATGTAGATAGATTGCAACCGTGGACAAAAATAGGCATGTTTGAGGACAACAAGAAGATAATGTGCAAAAATTAAAATAGTAGTATTTGGTATTGGGATTCTGCATGTGTTTCTTTGGTTTTTTTTTTTTTTTTCCCTAAAACTGTCTTTAATGTTTTCAGAATGCCATCTTTTCTGTTTCAAAAATCTATTACTACTTTTATGTTGGAGGGAGGGAGAAAGGGGAAAGTGAATGATCTGCTAGTTTACAGGATAAAGTCTAAACTCCACAGCTTAGCACTGCAGGGCCTTTGAGATATGGTCCATCCAAGAATTAAGTTACATGTCCTGTTGCTCCCTCCCTTTTCCTCATCACACTGAATTTTCTAAAATGTATTGTAGTTTCATTTAGGAGGGGGTAGACACATACACTATTCTCACTATCTTTCTTCCCATTCATTCTCCATATGGATAAATCCTACCCATTCTTCAAAATATAGTTAACTATTCTCTCTCTGAAATGACTCCCTGATTGCCTACACCCTACCACAGTCTCAATTTTTTGCCACGCCTCTAGGTTTCTATAGCACCTAATGCTTACCTCTTTCAGAGCCCTTCTTACTCCACATTCTGGTCACTGGTTTACCAGTCTTTCTCCTCCACTAGGCTGAACACTGCCTACAGCTACTATAAAGACACCTGGAGCTACAAAAGCTAGTGGGTGACCCACTGTCATTTTTACCAAACTGTGATGGTGTGGTCACGTAGTCAAGACTCCTTTGGTTGCAAATAATAGGCTCCCATTGAAACTACTCTGAGCACAAAAGGACATAGAGATACTTCTCAGAGTCAAGGTAAGAAAGTGCAGTCTCTAAGGTCTGGACCCTGGAGCTAGAAATCCTATAGAATCAATGCAACTTTTCTCTTGTCATTCTCTCCCCGTTCCATCCTCTGCACCTCAGAGTTGTTTATGCATCTCTGCATAAGACTGGATTCTCTCTCTCTCTCTCTCTCTCTCTCTCTCTCTCTCTCTCTCTCTCTCTCTCATGCTATATAATGACTAAACATATGAGCTCATACTAACTGGGTTTACACCTGGTTATGCTATTAACTGACTATATGACCTTGGCTAAATTATTTAACCTTTCTAGGACTAAATTCTTTCCTCTGTAAAATGGGAATTAGAAGAGAACCTCACTTTTAGGTTATTATGAAGAGTACTGAAGTAATGGAAGACATGGTTGCCCACAGCTCCCTTTACCCATCCATCCAGTCTCTCAACAATATCTTAGTTCCAGGAGTAACTTCTGAGAAAAACAGAAGCCTGAGTCAGCTGTGCATCCATGATCTACTCAGACATAGCCATGGGAGCGAAGAGAAAAACTTGACCACCAGAAGTTCCCATCCTTGAAGGTGAGAAGGGGGCAGTTCTTAGAGAAAGATGCCATGACTGAGTTGACATATGAACAGACAGAAACCTACTACAGTCACCAGCTCTTCTCTTATGAGCCCAAACGACCATGCATATGGGCCTGCCTTGGATTACAGCCTGGTCTTCTCAACTCAGACATGAACACAGTTCTTATTTAAAACACAAAGCTGCCTGTCAGCCTGCAATGACACCTAAGGGAGCTCTGCACACCAGCACTTATTAAAGATTTAATGGTGATGATGGTGACACTGAGAAGAACAATGGTGGCACAACAGGCCACTCCACAGGCTACAATTGCTCTCCAGCAGTTCGCTTGGGCCCTGTGGTTTTAAGTCAGCACATCTTTCTAACAGGGCTAATGTGGCTTGGCTCTGGGGCACACCTTCATCAGCTCCCATGCAGCAGCTGGTATGGTAGATTTATATCCAACAAAATCCACTGACACACTAAGGTTTCCTCTTCAGTGTCAGGGTGTAAGGAACGTGGTCACAGCATCCCCTAATCAAAACAGTCTGGAGAGAAACAGTCTGGAACAGTCTCCAGAGAAAATTAACCACTGGACTTCAAAGTGTTATGCTGGCACTCTAGAATCTCCAAGTAAATGAGATCAATGGATAGATTTGTAGCATTAAAAATAAAAGCAGAATCACAACAGTGTACTTTTATGTGGCCATAGATAAAGTCCCAATTACAACTCTACATCAAAAATTATTTTTTTACTGCAGGATATGGCAGCACACACCTATAATCCCAGAGACCCAGGAGGCTGAGGCAAGAGAATCACAAGTTCAAGGTCAGCCTCAGTAAGTGAGTGAGGTCCTGTTTCAAAATAAAAAACAAAAAGAGCTAGGGGTATAGCTCAGTGTAAAGTGCCCCAGAGTTCAATTCCCAGTATCACAAAAACAAACAAAAATATGTTTATTGTAATATAACCTCCAAACAAGATTTATAGACCAGGATATCTTTTTTATTTGTTAACCATTGTGCCTCCCCCACCGCCCCACCAAATACATATGTAGAAACCCTAACCCCCAGTGTGATAGTATAAAATAGGGTCTTTGGGAGATATTTATGTCATGAGGGTGGGATTAATGTCCTTAGAAAAGGAAAGCTTTCTCCGCTCTCTGTGCTGAGATGATACAAGGGAAAAAATGGTCATCTGCAAACAAGGAAGGTAGCACTCACCAGTCATCAGATCTTCCAGCACCTTGACTCCCCAGTCTTCAGAACTGGAAATGAATGTCTATTGTGTAAGGTACAATTCCATGGTGCGTTCTGTTATAGCAGCCCAAACTGATCACGATAATCTTCAGAGTCCATTCAAACAAGTTCTCCCGTGTGGTTCTCAAAGTAGCATGGAGGGTGGGTATTGCTATCATCATTTCACAGATGGGAAACTGGGGCTCAGAAAGGTCAAGAAAATTACCAAAGATCATGTGAACTTAAAGAGCAGGACACTTAATTGAAACCCAACTTTGATATCTTGCCTTGGTATTTTTCTACTGTACAACTGTCTTGCTTTCCCCAGTTTCAAATCAAGAATTATCATCTCTGAACTATTTGTGTGGACACATCTGAGGACTAGTATTTTGTGGCTATGCCAAGTAAGGGGGGCTTCATCCCCACTCAACTAAAACAGTTATTAGATGCATATATTTAGCTTCCATATAAAATTTCACTTCTTTTACCATGACAATCACCTCCATGATCATTATCATCACATTTATTGAACACTACTAGGTACCAGACACTGTACTCTGAACTTCACAAAGATTTTCCCAGGTAACCCTCACAATGATTAGGAACTTTTATTTTTACCCATATTTTAGAAATCATTAAGTCAAAAGTCATTAGCCTTGCCCAAAGTCACATAGAGAAGCAAATTCAAACCATCTGATTCCAGACTCTAAATGCTAGTACTAGTTTTTAAAAACATCAATTCTACAATGAGCATCAATGTCTAACATTACTCTTTCATAAAATTTATTCTGTCTTTGAAATTTTAGCTCTCAGTGATAAGTAAAATATAATAGTTACTACCTCAAGTTCTTTGTAGAAGTAGGTAGGAAAATAAATAAATAGCCAGGATTTCTTTTAAGAATTTGAATAGCATGATACATATATAATAGATGCTTCAATAAATTTTGCTGTAGCATGAAGAGCAATCTCATTTTCACATGGTGAATCCTTGCTCATGCATATATGGCATTATAATCTTCTAAGTAGGGTTTATGGTACACATCACTTTAAGAATGCTGGTACTTTAAGTAGATTTGAATAGCAAAAGCAGTCTAAAATCAGTCACCATCACTGTGCACAGTCATTTGAAAGCCTGGAATTCACTTTTAGAAAATTCATCTGAAAAAAAGACTCAGAAAATGGAAATGTTCACTCACAAAGCAAAGACAATCTGAATATTTAACTCATCTCCACCTATAAGGCTTTTAACAGTTGTTTGTGCAAGAAAGGGCATAAAAAAAAGAATAAAAAATGAGAAGTGACAGAGAGTACAGCTCAAAAGCACTCTTGGGGGAGCCAGGGAAGGGATGACCATGTCATTTACCAGCTCTGGGATTTGGGGCAAGTTGCCTAAACACTCTGGACTTACTTAGTCATTCATACAGTTAGAATAATATTGGCACCTAGTTTAAGAATTTGTATACTTAATAACATCAATGATAATAAAGATGACAATCACAAGAATGATGACTACAAGAATCCGTTGGCTTTACTACTGGGAAAATGTGTGGATGGGACATAGGTAGTTGAAGAGGTAAGGAAAGAGAATCTTCCTCTTTCTCTTCCCTGCTTTTGTTCTTCTTGTAAGACTCTTATCTTCCTCCTGAAAACTCTGTGCTCTGCTTATCTATGTTCAAACCTTGACCTTCCCCTGAGAGCCCCACACAGTTTCTGTTAACAGAGAAGGAGCATGTTTCTCTTCTCAACTGTGAGAGGGCTAAAGAAGATGTCAACTTCTTGGTTACTCTAGGGCTTGAAGCCATGAAGTAATGATCTTTAAGAAAGGAGACACTTCCCCCTATATTTAGTGTAGCCAAAGACAATTTGTTTAGTTAGCAAATTTTCATAACAAGGCTCAAAAATACAAGGCCAAAAATACATTTGAAAGAATACCATTGATTCATAATGTAAATACTAGGTCTTGGTGATCAGTGCTGCTATGATTTGGAATGGGGGGAGCAGTGAGGTGCAGGGCAGAGAATGAATATTTACAAAGTGGGGCATCAGACACAGCACAAGGTCATGAATTTATAATCTAAATTTAGCTGACAAAGATGTGAATGTAACAAAGAAAACAGAGTATTGATATGGAGACTTGGTATCAACTAAGAATATCTAAAAATTTGCAATAACTGATAAGGGGTATATACAATCAGCCCTGGACACATCATCCTTTCTGTTGCTAATGATGCTGCAGGGAGGCTTTAAACGTATTCTTTACCCTCTGAAGAGTGCATAATTTAATTTATGAAATAAACTGACAATAGAAAACAGGAAAAAGAACATGTAAATCTTATTACATGTCCAGAAAGCACCTGAGTCTGAAACACAAAGAGAAGCAAGATGGCTGAAACTTGTCTAGAGTTTAACAAAGGGGCAGAGTTGTGGGATTGGGAGAAAGGGTGGTAGCACAGAACTACAGATGGTTGGGCAAAAGGATGTGCACAGCAAGCAAGGCTTGTTTTGTTATTCAGATGAATTCTCCCAGATAATCTCCAGTACTATTCTCTGTGCTGGTTACCTGACCCTCAAACTCTTCTTCCTGTGGAAACACCTTTCCTAGGCAAAAGGGGACAGGGTGTTGCGTAGAAAAACCTGTGCCTACATTCACTATATACTGATGCAGGTAGATACAAATTTCGTATTACAAAAGGACAGTTTCTCAGAACCATTCCCATGTTTACAGAGACCTACAGTTTCTCTGAATAACTAAAGCAAAATATATCAAAGAAATAACACTTGATGCAGGATATTTTACTCTCTCTCAATGGAAAAGAAGAAATATAAAAAACAGTTTTAATCAGAATCAAGGGGAGGAGGTAAGCTCTTTGAGGGCAGGACCATTTGTGTTCTAGTAACCAATGCATCTGAGTGTCTAGCAGAGAGGTAGGAAATAGCAAGCATGCAATCAAATGCTGTAATGAAGGCCAGAATGCCTGGAGGTACCCCAATGTGACTGCAATCTAAGCCCAAAGTTCCTGGTAGGTTTCACTGGTCTCCTTTCTTATTCATCTGGAATAATATTCTACCTTGCTGGTCATCACCACCATTGAAAATAATGAAAATACAAGTTCAGAACAAAATAATATTTTAAACATACATAGCATACCAGTTCATTAAAAACAGACTGGGAATATTTTACATTGAGACACTAGGGAGCATCATTACTTTGAAATGTCACTTTTTGCTTTAATTAGTAAGCTCTAATAATAAGTGTATGTCATTCTTATCTAATGAAAGTCTTGAATACATATGGAATCTGGGTCGTAGCCCTCTCTGGGAGGTGCACTGATGTACAAAGAACAAACAGAATGAGTGTGTTGATGTCAACCAGCTCACTTATCTTTATTAATATAACTGCCAAAGTTTCAAGGTTTAAAATAAGACAATAAATTTGTCCAATGCACCCTGCATGTGCAGCACAGCATTTGTGATCTCCTTGCACATTTTTCAAGACAGCCTAAGCTGTTTTAGGGACCTGTGAAGTTTCTAATGATTTCTTTCAAGCTAACTTAGAGGTATCACTCAGAACAGTACCACCTGCTTGGAGGCATAATATTAATAAAGACAACAATAGGTCTCCTTGCACACAGGGAAATTTATAAGACTGTCTTTGCTTCCTTCCACCTATTGTGGTGCTTTACCTAAGTAGAAAGTACTCACTTTGGAGCTTCAAAGACACTGATAATGGACTGCTCCTTTTCAAAGAAAAATCTGAGTCCTGAGGTCCCTTCATTCAACAGTCAGAAAATAAAAGGACCAGAGTGATACAGACAAACACCTCGGAGCTGCTTGTTGTAGCAATATCAGATAAAGAAATTCTGTAGCCCAGAGATATATTTGATATGTTCATTTGAGTGTTAATGCCAAGCACCTTCTCCCAGCCACTTCACAGAAGCAGGGAGAATACTTCTCAAAACTGAACACAGATACTATCACACTGGATGTAGCTTCATGTTCTTTTTTACAGTTTTGAGGGGGGAAAAGAAATATAGGACCAGTGATCTCTGCTTTGTTTCACCAATTGGTTTAAAAAAAAAAAAAAGGAGGACATTTATAGCTTCATCAATTGGCTGACCCAAGGGAGACTCCAGCTTTCTCAGAATTGTAATGGCAGTGTCACTTCTCAAAAGCAGTTACTAAGGTTTCAACCAGCTCCCAGCAATAGAGTATTTGGTTACCTAGGGCTTCAGTCCTTGGTAACTGCATGTCCATGATGACTCTAGTACTACCCAGCCCCACAGCGAGTTCTCATTTACTATTCAGGTCTCATGCAGATCAGCTCATTCAAACACACCCCATGTGACCAGTCCTCCTCAGATCCAGGGCTCTCTCTGCACCTACAAAATTGCAAAGCAATTTCTCAGGAGGCGTCAAGCTTCACTTGCTTTATGTGGAAATGGCTCATGGAGATATTATCTTAAAATGCTTTCTCTTAAAAAACTTTTCTTTTTTAAACTGAGAATTACATACTGTGCTGAAATAGGATGGTGGTGGGTTCTGATTATATCTTTTTCCCCATTTTGGTTTTACTCATAAGTATGGGAAATACCAGGTTGTGCTCCAACTCCTTTTTCTCCCTGATAACTAAAAGTTTAGGCAGCTGAGTCAAAATAAGCTTTTGTACTGAACTTCCATCTTTTATGTTTTTCCCCTCCAAGAAGAATGTGATTACGAACCATTTCAGATCACAGATGTGTTCCTAAGAACTGTATGCAAAATGAATCAGGTCAATGAGGTGTTTGAATGTGGGTCAACTCACTGAACTGGGAAAAAGATACCAGGACTCCTCCACCTCAGACCTCTAACTGGGAGGGATCACTTTACCTCCTCTTTGAAATGAGAAACCAGAGATGATCCAGCTAATCTCTAAAATTCTTTCAATGTGCTTCAGTACCTCATGGCACACAATGTGTAAGAAACCATGCAACTACTAAAATTGATCATTATAAAAGTGACATAAAAAAGGAAAAATAATCATATGATATAATATTTAAATCTATTTAAAATGAAAACTAGTCTACAGGTTACCTGTAAATTAACATTTTACCCCCAGGACTTTCTTAAACCATACAAAAGGAATGATCCAGATATATCAGAGTAACTATTAACATTTAAAATTAGGCTGTCAGCTTTTAAGACCATACTTTAAGGGAAAAAAATTAAATCTCTGAAGCATGACCAAAAAAAAAAAAAAAAAAAGGTGAACTATCCACCTCTTAAGACACATTTTTTTTAAAGGTAGACTCAAGTTTTTTCCACAGATACCTACAATGCATTCTAAAATTGAATTTCTTTACCCAACCTAAGGAATTTTTTAACACTAATAAACTTCATATTTGTTTCTCAACTGTACTGTCTGTTGCCCTTCACTGCCCACAAAATTATAAAACTAATGATAGCCTAAATAATGGTGAAGATATAGGTTTGAGGGAAAAGATCCCAGTTGTTTTTTTTAAATATAAAACATTGTATTAAAATTTTATTTTATTTAAAAAAATATATTTTACTAATAGAAATCATCCAACCAATTAACACAGAAAAATAAAAAGAAAGTAGTCATAAGACGAATTTGGTACAAGTTTCTAATGTTTATGCATAGTATATGCAGATATATATGCTGTGGTTTGGATCTTAAATGCCCCCAAAAGCTAATGTGTTGAAGGTTTGGTTAGCAGACTATGGTGCTACTCAGAGGTAGTGGAACATTTGGGAGGCAGGGCCTAGTTGGAGGAAGTTAGGTAGTGGGGTGGGGGTGGAGGTACCCCTGAAGGGACTCCAGGTCCTTCCTCTCTCCCTGTTTTCTGGACCCCACGAAGTGAGCAGCTTTGATCTACCACATGTTCACCATCATGATGCTCTGGCTCACCATAAGGCACAAAGTGACAGGGCCAAGTGACCATGGACTGAAATCTCTAAAACTATGAGCCAAAACATATCTTTTCCCATTTTCTCAGATATTTTGTCACAGCAACAGAAAACTGACAAACTCAGTATGTATGATGTATTATTATAATACACATGACATATAATATAGAAAGTATTTGACACAGTATGTATGTACTATATGTAATGATTGTTTTTGAGAGATAGATGCTATTAAATGAAAAATCACTGGCTGTTTAGCAATTCCAAATTGTTATGGTGCAACACAGGAAAAATCTTTCTTGAACCTTTGACTAGTCTTTGGTCTTGTCATCATTTAGCATTCTAAAAAGAATTTTCCACAGGCCTGTCTGGAATTTTTGAAAGGAGAAACTGAATTCTTTTTAGTGCAATATTGTTAGTGTAGGCAATCATTGTGAAATTAGCATAATACATGAATTGCCTTTTCTATTCAATTATCAATGTGTTTTTTATAGCTTTATAAAGATATATGGCATATACCATAAAATTAACCGTTTAAATTGTTCAATCTTTAGTATATTCGCAGAGTTCTGCAACCAATGCCATAATCAATTATGTAACATTTTCATCATCCCAAAGAGAAACCCCATATCCATTAGTAGTCACTCTGCACTTTCTTGCAACCCAGTTCTATTAATCAACTAATCTACTCTGTGTGTGCCTTTGCTGATTCTGGGCATGTCACATTAATGAAATCATACAGTGCACATCCTTTGGTGACTGGCTTCTTTCACTTGGAATGTTTTTGGAATTCAGTCATGTTGCATACTTAGTTTCTTTTTAGGTCTGAATATTCCATTGTACCAATATTCCACTTTTGTTTATTTGTTCATTGGAAAGAGACATTTGGGTTGTTTCTGCTTTTGAGTTATAATGAATAATGCTGCTATGAAAATTCATGTACAAGTTTTTGTGTGGATATATGTTTTTAACTTTCTTGGATATATATCTGGGAAAGAGTAGACTTGCTGGATCATAAGGTAACTATGTTTAATATTTGGGGGAACTGCCACACTGTTTTCCCAAATGTTATATATCACTTTAGAATCCCATCAAATATTTGTGGTTTCCAATCTGTCCTTATTCTCACCAACACTTACAATTATCTTTTTTCAGTTACTCTAATATGTACAAAATGGTATCTTGTCATAGTCTTGACTTCATTTTATTTAACTTCCTTAATGATGAGTGACATTAAGCATCTTTTTATTTTCTTACTAACCTTTTATATATATTCTTCAGAAGACTACCTATTCAGCTCCTTTGCCTATTTTTTAATTGTGGGGAGTTTTTAATTATTATTCAGTTGCAAGAGTTCTTCTTGTATTTTGGGCACAAGTTCCTCATCAGATATATGATTTTCTCCCATCTTTGGATCATCTTTTCCATTTCTTGATGTTGTCATTTGACATAGAAAATTTTTAAATGTTGATGAAGTCCAAACTATTTTTACTTTATGGATCATAAAACTGTCACCTGTGCTTTTGTTATTGTATCTGAAAGACCTAATCAGTGTTACAGGATTAACTCCTATGTCTCATCCTAGGTATTTAACAGTGTTAGCTTTTACATTTAGGTCCATGATTCATTTTAAGATAATTGTTGTGTACGGTATGTGATACAGATTCAAAATCATTGTTTTGCATATGGCTATTTAGTAGACCCAGAAATGTTCGTTGTAAAAGCTAATGTCTCCTCCATTGAATCATCTTGGCACTCTTGTCAAAATCAAGTGACCATAAAAGTGAGGGTATATTTCTGTGTTCTCAATTCCATTCTGTTGATCTATTTTTATGTTAGCACCACCCACTCTTGATACTAGCTTAGTAGGAAGTTTTAAAATCAAGCAGTATGAGTCCTTCAACTCTGTTCTTTTTCAAGATTGTATAGCTATTTTGGGTCCTTGGTAGTTCCATACACTAGGATCAGCTTGTCAATTTCTAGGGGGAAAAAACACTGGGATTTTGAAAGTGGTTGCATAAATATGTTGATCATTTTGGTGCTACTCGACATTAACAATATTAGGTTTTCTGATCCATAAACATGGGCTATCTTTCCATTCATTTATTCTTTACTATCTTTCTCTAATGTTTTATCATTTCCACTGTACCAGTTTTGTACTTCTTTTATTAACTTTATTACTAGATATTTTACTCTTTTTACTGCTATTATAAAAGAGATTGTTTTCTTAATCTCATTTTCAGACTGTTCAATGCTGATATACAAAAATGAAATTGATTTTTGTATATTGATCTTGTATCTTGTCACATTGCTGAACTCTTTTATTATTTCTAATAGTTTTTTAGTGAATTTTCCAATGTGCTTTTAACTTTAACTTTTATTTTGTCCCCTATCTAAACTTCAGTGTAAGCTAATATTGTACCATAATTCTCAACAATGAGAAATTAAATCCTGTCTGTTTCCAGCTCTTATCCAGTTCTTCCAATAAACCCCTCATGCTGATGACCACTTTCCACAGGAAAGCAGAAAACAGACCATAAACAAGAATTATTTTTTTCTTAATACTTTGTATTTCTAGTGGTTAGTAAAATCATTCAGCATAGTAAAATAAAACATATGCTAACCTACTAAAACTCTTCTGCCTAGCATTACCTTGCTAAAATGAAGTCAAGCAAAACGTAACCAAAAGTGGATTTTGACATTTCATATTTTGTTGAATACTGTTAGGGCACTGGCAATCACTGTCTCTTACATACAAATTAACAGCCTACCATCTGTCAAGTGTTGGGATAATCACAGGGTTTAGTGCACAATATGGTTATTAGAATATGACCTGACAAAAAGGAAAAGAACACAACCTAATTTGGACTATAAAATCTATGATCTCACTTGCAAATGACAGTTTGACAAGCTATTATTCTGCGTTTTGGCTTCTACAGTAAAAGCAGTTTTATGCATATGTAATTCTATTAGTTATACAGGCAACAGCCTGTGGAAGATTGCTTTAAACTACCGAATCTGCTTGGTCGTACAATATTCTAAACTAATTCTTAGACAAATATTTACACACGAATAAGTGGAAATGTAATGATCTGAGCCTTCACATTTCTAAGTGAAGCACCAATTATTAGGCAAAAGTGTCTTTGTGATATTGCTGCCAGCAATTCCACAGGATTCTTCAGGGTATATGTAAAGGATGACTGTAGGAACTTATTAAAACTATTCACGTGAATATACATCAAAGTCGAGAAGTTGACAGTTTTGAAAAGTGTAATATATGAAACACTTTGGCATGGAATTTACTTCATCCCCAACAGTGACATCTGCTAATGAGCATCATTAATATTGCCTACTTTTATTTATCCTAATGCCTCGTGGGTGCCATCTTTATGTACATTCCTCTGTAGTGCCTTTTGTTTTCATCCAAGGGGGAGAAACACTTACTGACAGCTGCCTCTAATAAAGATGATTCTAACTAAGTTATTCTCTATGAGTTACTGAGAGAACAGAGAGTACCAAGTTTTTTGTTGTTGTTGTTTTCTGCCTCTTTAAACACTGCAGAAATGTGTGGTGTTCTGAAAGGTTCTTTAAGGGTACACCCATTGTGTCTAAAAAACATGGTTAAGAGAGAAATGCATTAATTAAGTCTCAAGGCAAAATATTCTGTTGAAGTGACAAAACAAAACAGATTTTTTAATATTAGCAATTATATTACCTGGGGAGCCTGAGTGAGATAATAACTATATAATACATTAAGCAACTCACTCTGCAAATTATGTTGCTTTGTTTTAGGCTACATATCTTTTCCATTATTTTCAAACTTGTTTTCTTTCAAAGGAGAAAAAAATGTTGTATTTTTCTGTCATATTGGCTAAATATAGGGTGAGCCAGACTGCCAAGGCTCTTCTACAAAGGATTTTGGGATTCCATTCTTAATATGCTACCATACGAATTTTAAAAGAACAGTGTGCAATCAATTGTCAACCTTCACAATAACCCCAAAATTCTTAATACAAAAACCTTCAAGGACATTACATGAAGCTTAAAGAAAAATACATGACCAAAATGTGTAGAAGCCTGCATAAGTCCCAAGGTTCTACCCTGAGCAGCACACACACACACACACACACACACACACACATGTATGTGTGTATGACTTTTGAATGTATGAAAATATACAAAGTGATATTTATATCCATGAATTTAGAAGAATTCTCCACAACAGTAATCCTATGTACAAATACAATATGAGATCAGGGTACAGGGGGAAAAAAATATATAGGGAAAAATCATAGAAACTTGTCATTCATTTATATAAAAGTCAGTTCTTTTTCTTATTCTTGGAAAAAAATATAAATAAATCCCAATGTCTTTCTAACTACATTTGCCTTTACCACTTGGCTACTAAAATATTCATGATAATTTTTAAATGTGAAGGCTATCCATCATGAATGCTACTTCATAAATGAACAAAAGAATTTCCTCAAAAGTTCTTTCTCCTCAAAAAGTGTTATTCTCAGACTCATAAGTCCAGTTAAATCTAAATACTAAATATGTCAAAGAGTCAGAGAAAGAAAATAGAGGGCAGAGAACTGAAAAAAAAATCTATGCCCAAGACAAAAGACTGGAAGAAAATTAACCAATGATTTATGTGGTGAGGCCATGAATGATTTATTTTTTTTCAATTTTTATTAATTTTCTAAATAAGCACACATCAATTTTTAATGAAAAAGAAATTTTGCATGTCCTGTCTCCTTCTCTATGCTGTATTTAGAGGGATAATTTACATACAGTAAAATATACAAATCCAGTATCTAGCTCTATGACATCATTTTTTAACTCGTTTTTAAGTTGTCAATGAAACTTTATTTTATTATTTATATGAGGTGCTGAGAATCAAACCCAGTGCCTCACACATGCTAGGCAAGCACTCTACCACTGAGTTACAACCCCAGCCCTCCATAACATCTTTATGTGTATAAACCCAACAAAATATAAATTTATTTCCAGAAAATTCCCTTGTGATCTTTTCCAAGCAATACTATCCTACTCCCCCCGCCTCTTTTTCTGGCTTCTATTATCATTGATTCATTCTCCTGGCTCTTTAAAGCTATTTAAATGTAATAATATAGTGTGTACTGCTTTGTTTGTGGCTACTTTTGTCAACATAATATGTTTGGATGCATTCACACCATAGTATGCATCTGTTGTTTCTTATTGTTGCATAGTATCTTACTGTGCAACAACATTACAGTTTGTTTACAATAATGTCCACTGATGAACATTTGGATTTGCTTAAGTTTTGCCTATTATAAATAAGGCTGCCTTGAAGATTCTGGTACATGTCTTTTTCATGGGAATATGCAATAATTTCTCTTGGATTAATGTTTATGATGGGACGTATGACATCTAGTTTTTATTTTAAAGTAAGGTCTGGTATTTTCTTTCACGGACATTGTATTTAGAAATAAAAGAAAATATTTCAAAATCATATCTTACTGATTTCAACTGAAGATCAAAATAGTACACAAAATTCAAAGCATAAATTTGTAAAGTTTTATGCTCCCATTCAATGAAGATAAAAGAAAAAAAACTTATCAACTCCAGTTGAGACTACAGCTTCTGGATCTTCATTGCTTCTGGTGGAAAACATTTCAAAGACATAAAGTCAGCCACAGACACACTATTCAGTCCTTAAGTTTTAGCCAAATCTAAATATTTAACTTAGTGGAAAGCATAGTAGATAAAGAAAAATAATTCATAAGGTTAAAAGGAAGCCTATCAAAAAATTAAGAGGCAAATATTTCAGGGCTAAATGGTCATCACCAATCAGGGAATAAACTCAGAAAAGTGGGAGATTACTGAAATGGCATCAGTAAATGGCAGAGTAGTAGACGGCATTTTCATGGCATCTACTGCTTGCCAGGGAAAAGGAGGATATTTTGAAAAGAACAAAGACCTTCTGATATGTTGCTAAAGATCACATGTAATGTAGCTATAAATAATTTATTTTTCAAACCAAGACACTTTAGAGACTAAAAGGGAGCACTAAGAATAAATACAATTATCTAATTTTTAAATTATTTGCTTGTAGATTGACAAGTTGGTTTTGTATTAATGATAGACATTTAAAACATAGTTCTAATCTAAAATGGTTTCCAAAACTAAAGTTATTTTCATTCTTTAAAACAATAAAAAAAGCTAAACTGGACTAGATGCAGAGAAAAGTGGGGAAGTGGTATAAACGAGGACTACCTTGGGCAAACTGGATGTTTGAGTACCCAACTTAAGTGTCACCTCCAAAATCCTCTACAATGGACGTACCAAGTAACTGTAAATGGAACCTAAGGTGCTGTCTCTGTCCTTTTGTTTATTCAATAAATAATTTCTGAAACTTTTCCACATTTGGCATTGCCCCAGGCAGGGGAATACAGTAGTAAATAAGTTAGATGTCCCCTGAACTCAGGAGCCCTTCAATCTGGACCCTTCAGTGTGTCTGAGAAGACAGCCAAAAAACAAGTTACTACAAGCTAAACATGCTAAATGTGAAGAGGGAAAATGCAGAGCTCTTTAACACTGTAATGCTCAACAGGGTTGATACTGTCCCCTAGAGGGATTTTTTAGGGGAAGGGTGAGTGACTGTTTCATTAATGGGGAATGTAACTGAAAGGCACTAGGGACGCTAGATCTTTTGCAGTCCTGAAGACAGGCCTACATGATGAAAAATGATCATGTGTCTCTCATGACTTTCAAATGTCCCACCAGACATTCATGAAAAAAAATTATGACTGTTTTACAAAACAGCCTAAAGTACTTTTTACACATTTTTAATTTTCACTGAATTTTTCAGGAATGCAACTAGCATATAAACTGAAGGAATAATGTACTTTATTTAATTCAACACTTTACCAGTTTTTCACTATTTCAGAAATCATAACACTGACAGCAATGGGGCTTTTTGGTACTCAGTCTAGTGATATAATTCGGTTGTATTAGTCTGCATTTATATCTGTCACGTGCAAGTATGTAAGAAACAAGCTTAGCACCCAATATTTTAAATTGATCGTGATGCATGATACTCAGGGGCATCACTAAATTGCATTCATGGGGAGTGTTTTTATTGCCATATTATATACTTTTTCAAAATTCTGCAGTTCAATTAAGAAAAATCTATGCTGTGAAAATTACTGGTTCAAATCATTTACTCATTTTGGATTTGCTTCTTGTTTCTCAATCTTACAGTGAAACTATTCTTACAGGTCTCCTGCACAACTTCTTTATGGTTTTTTATATTACTGTTTCTTTTTCCAATCCATTCCCTATTCCCTATGGCCCACTGAAGGACTTTTTAAGAACTAGAGACCAAATGTATGCCTCAACCTGAGGGAGAATTTCAAGATTAGAGGTACTCTTCCTGTGATTCTTCAATACTGCTCAGTCCCTTATCATAACATAAGGAATTATTTTGCAGCTACCTTTATAAATAAATCCAACTCACTTCCAGGAATGGCACACTTGTTTGTGTTCTCTACTTCAAACTGTATTTTTCATCTTAGCATGTCAGCCATACTTCTACTAAGATTATTTCCCTCTTTTTCTCATCATACATTTTACTATTTATCCTGGGACTAGTTTTTATTCTAGTGTCCTTCATCCCTCTCTTATTTCATTTCTTATACTCTTTTCACAGAATGGCCTTTGATATCTTACCTTAAATTTGATTTTATTCATATCAAGTTGATATAAGTATCTGATTCATTATGTCTTCAAGTACAGTTGTGCCTGAAACTTTACACTGGAATACTTACATTTATTGCAAATCACCTCCCTTTTCTTTCTCTTTTATGTCATAAGCTATTATGAAGTATATAGGTTGGTAGGTTACATTATCTACAAAAATTTCACTTTATGATAATAAATGAGACATAAAATATTTTTATAACAAAGAAAGCAGGTACAAAAAGAGAAGGCAGTTTATCTGATGGGATTAAACAGATGAATCTAATCTGAGGCACTCATTATTTAAGCTGAAACTTAAAAAACGGGTAAGAGTTAGGTAAATGAGGAGAAAGGGGATCTATCAAGGAGACAAGAGGGGAGAACAAACTCTGTATGTCAGAAGCCTCATTTAATGTAAAACATGGGTATAACAGAAGGCAGAGCATTTTACCTAGAGAAGTAACTGCCAAAAGGTGGCAATGAAACACAGAAGGCACAGAGCTGGTTTTTAAAGGATCAAAAGGTTAACTTCTTAATT
Source organism: Sciurus carolinensis (assembly GCF_902686445.1). Taxonomy (NCBI): domain Eukaryota; kingdom Metazoa; phylum Chordata; class Mammalia; order Rodentia; family Sciuridae; genus Sciurus; species Sciurus carolinensis. The sequence goes on from NC_062229.1 coordinate 59,809,269, forward strand.
TTAATAGATTCAAGCATTTTTGAAACACATATTAGAAGAATACTGCTTTCTTTTAAAATAAATTTAACTTTAGTCACAAATACATTGAAGGGCTGGGGTTGTAGTTCAGTAGTGGAGCACTTGCCTAGCATGGGTGAGGCACTGGGTTTGATCCTAGGCACCACATTAAAAAATAAATAAAATAAAGGCCCATCAACAATTTAAAAACATTAAAAATAAACAAAAAAATAATAAATTTTTAAAAATTTTGTAGAGGAGGAAGGAAAGATGGTGGAGGGGGAGACAAAGGGGAAAACATTTCATTTTCTAAGGGCTGATACATCTAGACCATGGATAGACAAAGTATCTGGTTTCTCAATGGCAGAATTGGGAGACTCAGGGAGGTCCCTAAAAGGGTAGAGTTTGAAAGGAGATGGATAAGGGAAGCAAGGGCCTGGTCATGCAAATTCTTTCAAGCCACTATAATGGTATGGGTCTTTACTTAAGAGTGATGGAAGGCCATTAAAGGACTTTAAATAAAGGAATGACAAGCTCATAGTTGTGTTTTATATGATCAATATGGCGTCAACATGGGAAATGGACTGGAGATAGTTAAAGTGGCTCTATGTAGAGCAGTTAGCCAGCTATTTCACTTGCCTAATGAAGAGGAGTGGTGGCCCAAACATAGGTGAGAGCAGCTGAGTTGATAAGAGGAGGAATTTGAGAGATAACAAATTGCCTGAAATCTAAGATGCCATAAATTGAAAAGCTGTTGTTTTAATGATAACTTTTCCAACAACATGAATAAAGACTAAATGAGCATATCAATTATAAGATATTATTTCAGAAAAACTAAAATATGGAAAATCCATGTTTCTTAGAATGAAGGAATACAATTTTTAGGGGCTAGAAAATAGTGTGTGGAGTCCAATTTAATGACAGATAAAGGGATCAACCAGTAGATTGAACCATCTAATGACATGGCCTTTATTTGCTTTTTTCTTTTCTCAGTATTACAGATAATTCTGATGGACTAGATGGGGCCCAAAATTCAGAATGCCATTGGAGAAAATACAGTTGAAAATCTCATCTCAGGTTAAGACATATTTGAGTAAGGAGTGCTGGCCTTCTAATATCAGAGGACTAAAACCCGTAAGTTCAAGTTTGCTTCCAGCCAACAATGTTCACAGCACTCTGCCAGTCATGGCCTGGTTTTTTGCTGTTGTTAGGCAAATGATGATTTACAGTCAATGTCCATGGCCTATGTCTCAAGGTATGCTTACAATTTACAGTAGGAAGAGTTCAGCCTTAAGTTATTGTTAGCAAGCCTTCAAGTTAAAAAAAAAATTAAAAGAGAAAAGAACTCTGCAAATTCATATCACCTCTCAATTTTACTGCTAGGGCATAAGGTAAAAAAGACATTTTCAACTTTGGGCATCTCCTCTGATCAAAGTTTAACTTCTTAAGACAAATACTTTCTTTGATTTTGCTCCCATGGTTAGGAAATTTCAATTACTCTATTTCATTCATAACTGTACAAAGCCTTAAAACTCCCCAAATCAGCTGGTAAGCTAAAAATTAAATACAGTACACTTTCTGGGGGTGGGGGGGAATCATCAGGCTATAGGTGGCAGACCTCTCTAGCTAAGCACACTTGCATAATCATGAAAGCCATTTCTCACTGTACCCAAAGAAACCTCACAGAATGATAGGACCATTTACACTAAATGAACCATATGAATTACTAGAGTAACAATTGACATTAAGAAGTATATTATAACTGCATGGGGCAGCATCATGGAGCATTCTGGGATGGCAGATGACATGATAATGTAGACAGAAGCAGAAGACCTCAGAATTAGAAGGGAGGGTAACATCCTCTCCTGTAACAACTTTAAAAATATATACTCATTTTTAAAGGAAACCTTTGAAAAGCAGGGAAATTGTGTTACTTTGTTCCCTCTGCCTACAGTAGCCTTCTGGTATTAGTCCTGCAATGAATTTGCTTTCCCATAATATTCTCAACACTAACAAGATCAGAGGAAATGATTTATTCCACCCCCTCTCCTGCTACTTCTGAACGGTAGCGGGTGTCCTTGGGGACACAGGATTTCTGAATTGCTTGCGGCCATCTGATATTGCAGCTTTGCAGCCTTCCCTAAAATGAGCCAGAAAAATCAAAATAATTACATTAATGCTGGGAATCAAAGTTTATTGACTCTCCCTTGAGGTGGAAAACCAAAAAGCTGGTTACAAAAGTTGCCAGCTTATTTAATGATACCACTGCCTCCTCCCCATTCTTGTCAAAACAGCTTTTGAAAGCATTTTCAAATAAAGCCACCTCTCCTGTGCTTCAATTCAGTAGCTTATCTATTCCCTTTTAAATAAAAGATAGTACACATCATCTCACCTTCCACATCCAGATCTCCTCAAATAGAGAACCCAATAGGCCCTCTTCCCCTGCCAAGCCAATGCCAAAGACAATAATCCCAGGCAGTGTTCTTGTCATCATTTCTGTTCTCTTCTGGAAGGTTCTGCCTCATTGAATATTCTTCTAAGTCAGTAAGAGTCATGTGCCTCCTCAAGGTGGCAATCTGCATTTATTATAAGGCTCCTAATGAAACTTGCAGCACCTTGTTTCTCTCATTTTTCAACAATTCTTTGCAACACTCAAGTGAGAGGGGACTCGAGGGCACACCCAATTCATAGATGAACCCTCAGATGCAAAGATTCTGCATGTTGTTTATCTTTGTACCTTTCACAGGACTTGGCTATACCCATGGTAAATAACAGCTACTAAGTAAAAGACTTCTTTAATTGACTGAATCAATCTGAAGTAAGTACTAAACTACTAATTTTTGTTAATTAAAGTGAAACAAATTGAGCAAATCTATCCCTCTTCATGCCTGGTCAATGCCATTTTTCTTTCTCCTCCCCCTTCTATCCTTCCTCCTTCTGTTTATTATGACATTTTCAAAAAAATAAAAGACAAATATAATGAACCTCCAAGAATCCACCCACCCAAGTTCAACAATGATCAAGATTTTTCCACATTTGCTTCATTTATTCTTTCCTTTTTTTCTTTGTTGCACTATTTTAAAGCAGGTCCAAGACATCCTGCCATTTCATCCCCACTTTCTTAGTCATTATGCTATACTAAAGAGTTAGCGTAGGAGTTTTCAGGCTGCTATCCTTAGAAGAGTCTGCTCACAAAGTTGACTCTTGAATGGCATCTGGGTGCTTGAAATGTAGGAGGGTTCCCACATCCCAGAACTGGTAAGAGTGACTCTCTGGGCCTAAACTATTTGCCCAAATAGTATGGTTTGTGCTAAATACTTAACTTCCTTCTGGGAGTCTAGAATTTTGGAAGATACCACGTAGTAGTCAACCAAAATGTTGGTTGAGTTTCCCATTAGGCCACAATTCACATGTGTTGTAACAACTCACTGCTACAGGAATTAGGGATATACTATGTGACTCCACTGGGAAAGGACTCTTGGAACTTTGTACCTGGTTTCCTCAAAACTTCACCCCAATACACATTTTCCTTTTGCTTCATATCATTTAGCCACAATAAATTGTTGCCATGAGTACAACTATATGCTGAGTTCTATGACATTCCTTGCATATCAGAGCCTTAATCCTTGGGGATGGTCTTGGGACTCCTGATCCACACACCTACCCATTTTTTCTTCCTTTTTTTTTTTTTTTTTTTTTGGAGGTGGTACTGGGGATTAAACCCAAGACTTTGCACATGCTAAACAAGTGCTCTACCACTTAACCATATCCTCAGCTTCTACCATTCTTTAAGTCTATTTTAACTTCGCTTTTTCACAGAAATATCACTGACCTTGGGGAGATGCCAAATTAGGAAAGGCTCCTGTTATCCATTCTCATAGCACCCTGAACTTCTTCATAAAATTTATCAAAAAGCTCTAAAATAATGTTTAGAATCTATCTCTCTGCTTGAGACAGGAATGGCATCTATTTGGCTTACCAAGCATCCCTGGCAATGAGTACGGAAGACATGTATTTTAAACATATCCAAGAAAATCATACCCCTCCTTCCAACTGCTATTTAAGAGGTACAGTTTATATAAATTCCCTTGCATTTCACTCATTCATTCACCAAATACTACTTGCTTACTGTGTAATCCTTACTATGTCCCAGTTCAGTTGAATATCTATTTTAATGACAACATTTTATAATTAGCAATGACATGTCAATGTTTCATCTTTCAGAAAATAAAGCATGAAACTGCATGGGAGCTTTCCTTTGGACACTGGTGACTAATAGACCATTCAAAACTTATTGTGGGACCCTCTTTCCACATTACTATCCTCAGGAATTTCTGCTGGAAGTACAGACCCTTGCAATGACTTTTATTTGCCCACTAGAGTTTGAGAACGGCTGTTTTGGGTCACACAAGAGTATAAATACAAGTGTAAGTAAGAAAATCACATGGATATGACTCTTCCACTGAATTTTAGAGGCTAAAATGTAAAAGAAATTATGCTAAGCACATTCAACTATTGAAACACCATATGACAACAGATAGAATAAACATATATTCCTTTAAAGAAAAGAAGTAAGCTGTCCATATGCTGTAAGGGATATGTCTATATATACACAGACTGTCTTGTGCATTTAATTTGTGTACATAAATGGGTCAAGTAGACTATTTTTTCATGGTGTATGAAAATAAAATGTGATGGAACACATTGGGATGGGAACTGACAAGATTTTTAAAGATTATAGGCTTGAGTATTCACATATTCTATTATCCAGCAAATTCACTTTGAGGTGTACATTAATACCCAAGACAAACTTGAGTATGTGTGTCAAAGTCCACCAGTGAAAGGTCACCAGAAACATCCTGGCAGTAAAGTTAAATGACTGTGTTTACTGTAGCAAAAGAGAAAGCACTCCAGAAGAACCTCAGGAACGTTTTAGTAAGGGCGAATTACCTATACTTCCTTCTCACCTGTACCTTCTCTTCCCACTTAGCATTTTCAGCTATGACACAGTAGGTGCTGGTTGTGTTTACCCAGAAGCTACAATAAACATCACTTTTTATTAAAGGCAAATGTCACCATGAAGTAGAATCAACTATTGACTTTGTACAACTTCTCATCAACAGAACCATCAATATGTCAAGCAAGGCACAGGATTTATTATTTATGCACTTTTCAGAGGGTTTCCTGAAACACAACTAGTTTCCACAATTGGTAACCAAATAAAACCACAGGCAGTCAGGAAAAGAACACAAGTCTTTTCAGGAAACCATAAATTAATGGAAGATATCTAATGAAATGCATAATGTTCCACTCACAGGGGCATTTTGTTTCTTGCTCTTTAATGATGGCAATCCTTGCTACCTGCTCACATTATGAATATGGCTTCACCTCTAACAGTGAAGGCCAGAACATTTGGCACAGTTCTCACATGCTCTCCTTTTCCAGATTATTAGCTCCTTTAGAAATGACTTTATATTCAATGACATTTGGATTTCAGGATGTTTTTACAGAATACCATCGGGTCCAAGTTTGCTGCAGCAATTAGGCCTACAAGCACCTAAGGAATGAATGCTTTTCAGCAAATGAGAACACAAAGTCAGATGATCCTTATTTGTAAAAAGCTCTATAAACTATGTCAGGGAGGAGAGTCACACTGCCAGACACCATAAAACAACATATAATTAAACTCTAGCAGTCCATTAGACAACCCAGGGACAAGTCATTCTCAGTACTTGCAATGAAGTCTACATGATTTACAAGAAGTAGACAAGGAGAAGTCCCATGACACTAGACTGAGATCTAGCATTGATGCTACCTTTTTTTTGACCCAAGTGCAATTACCCAGTACTATTATCATTAAAATGGGGGTTGGGTAATATAAGTTCCTCTAACAAATACTTAATTTCTTTCTGGCTTTGGTTCAATCCCAAGTTGTGGTTTAAAGTAATAAATAATTCAAAAACAATTGTGTCTCAGGTTGGGGGTATAACTTAGTGGTAGAGAATTTGTCTACCTTGCATAACGCTCTGGGTCAGATCTCTGGCACCACTGAAAAGAATAAAAAATAGTAGTACCTATATAAAATTAAGTGTGTCTCTTCTCAAGTGACCTGAAGTAATGCTTTTTGAGACCAAAAGGACTAGCATTTTTCATGTGGTCTTCTTGGGTTTTTTGATCTACTGAGGGGACACTGAGGTAGGCAGCCTGCCGCACTGATAAGAACAGGAGGAATGTGTGACACTTGCATTTGAGGAGATCTATACAGAGAAGTAAAATTATGTTTCCCTCCCTGGAGAAACATAGTTCTACTACAGGGCATACAATGTGGCCAGTAGATACTTGTGCCTCTTTTTTTCTCACTCACTTGGTATTTTCACTTCCTCTTTCCCATTAAAATAATCCCATCAGAGGAAAGCATGGAGCATCTATCAATGCCCATGAATGAATTTCAAGTTATTCCCCAGCTCTTCCCCCCTCCCAAGCTATTGAAATTGTGTGCAAAATGTGATGTCTAGGTGCATGCACCCACTTCTGTGAGGAGAAGTTCTGGAGAACATTGATGCAAGTTAAAATTATCATTAAACATCACAGAATATAGAAAGAAATAAGATAAAATGAATCTGCCACAACTACTGCATATTTTATTCCTAAATCACATTCAACAGTTTATCCTACTCACCAGGTTTTTTATTTCCATAAAACAATGTCCAGACTTTAAATATAGTAATGAGCTGGGCACAGTGGCACATGCCTACAATCCCAGCAAATCAGGAGGCTGAGGTAATAAGATTGAAAGCTAGAGGCCAGCTTTGGCAATTTAGTTAAAACCTGTCTCAAAAAATTAAAAAGTTCTGGGGATGTATCTCAGTGGTAGAATACCTCTGTATTCTAACACTCAAGTATCACCAAAAAAAAAAAAAAAAGTGCTAATGATTCACCCAGAGAATTTGAGGAAACTGCGCATTCCTATCCCTTCCTCCATGAAGTGACCATCACTCCAGGGTAGACCCCAATCTGCACTTTTCCAAGTGCCTCATATGATTCTTGAGCAGGCAGGCAGAGATCCAATTTTGAGAAACAATATCATAATCCAGTAGGAATCTTCACATGAGTTCATGAATTAAACAAATTAAATAAAGAAAGGTAGTCACTTCCTTGTAAGGCTAGGGCTGTGAACATTTTGACTTAGATTACTCAGTGAGTCACAAGGAATTCGCTATTTTATTATATGTATTATATATAGTTACATGTATACATATATATATTTATTCTTAACAGTAATTACTGTTACTTGTCAGTTCCTGCAGCACATTAGGACAGCTGGTATTGATGACTCTCATTGCCTTTTTCTGTGCATAAAACACAAGAACACACAATGGAAGAGATGAGTATGTTTTTAAACAATAGAGGAAAGAAAAATAATAGTAGTCATGTTCTCTCATTATTTGCGTAGTCGGACTACCATGGGGAACAATGAAATGACTTTTTAAAAGTTACACTGTGGCTTTAAATTGGGTTAACTCAGCAAGAACAGCCATAAAACAAGTGGCTATAGAGATGTGAAGGATGGGATATTTCTCTACGTTTCTCTTTTGCCTTTTATTTTCCCCATGGTCTTTAATGCTTTTCTCTTTGGAATGGATGAAGTTATAAAGTTGCCTTACATAAAAGCTTTGCTTGAAAGATTGGTAATCGTGCACTTCGCTACTGAATTGTCCAGTCTATTCAATCTAAAAAAGGCTCTCTTCTTTTGTTCAGGCAGGATTATCTCCTTTGCCAAGTGTAACAGAAATATCTGGGTATAAAACTGAGAAATTGTTCATAAATATTATGGAAGGCTTTTTGAGCTGTTTACTATTAGAGGCCTGATTTAGCAAACAGTAAACCTGCTTTTGCTGGGCTGCGGATTATTTTACCTTTTTCTTTTAAATAGATCACCCATAGTTTTAAAAAAATGATACAGATTTCTTAGCACTTTTACCCATGATTAGAGCAGAAGGAAACAAATTGCTGTTTTTAAGAGACAGTTTTAATATCTTTTACTACATTTGGAATAGGGAAAAAAATGTCAGCAGTGCTTTCTCCTGTAAGGTAACTTACTTATCTTGCCATTTCTTTGTGTAAAGTCTTTGTGCTGAAGCAGTCAGTGAAATGCATTATTCCACTAGAGTTTTCCAGCAGAAACAAAACCAGACAGCATGCATGAGAAGTTAGACACATTTATACTAATTCAAAACAATAAATAAATAAATCTCTAGCTGGAGGTTAATAACACAATTCAATCAAAACCAGTAACATTTTTTATCAAACATTTGTGAAATATCAGTTTTGAACTCTGATCTCCTACATATTGAATTAAAAGGTACTGTTCTAAATTTGTCTCCACATACAATATGGCACTGATACAGAAAACAGGGAGCCTGCAATGAACACACTCAGTTTACAATGGAAAAAGGTGGGAAGGTGATTTTCCCCTTCTCTTTAATAGTTGGAAAGTTTTTTAACACATGGCTCATGAGTGGGAGTGCCAATTAAAGAGTTGTAGTACCTGTCAACACTGGTTTAACATTTCAACAAAGCAAATCATCAATTAAAACTCATCAGCACCAGTCATCCTGTTAATTGACTAAATGATTATTCTTCTCCTACTTAAGAGTCTGATGGACACACTGAAGAAATTCTTTTTCCTCGTTGCAAACCAACCAGAGGTTGTGCCAAACCTCATATTGGCACAACTACTTTGGTTTTCAGGTTCACTGAAAAGGTGTGTTCCTTTGTTCTCAGAGGAGCCCCTGAATGGATGCCCAGTTCTACTTTTGCTTTCTGAATGCTTTTTCTCAGATTATTTTTTCTGTTTTCTGCAGGAAGAAGTTTATTCACTAGACTTGTGTTTAAAGGGAATTGACAAGGAGTGACCAGTTGGATATTTTATTCAACATGGTAGGTCATACTCGTAGAGGAATATAAACATCCAGCAGTATATTCTACTGCACACTTTTTTAGAGTGTCCATCATCTAAATTATGGGTTACTTGAAATCAAATTCAACTAGCTCTAAACTACAAAAATATATTCATGACTAACGTTCCTGTAGGAGAAAAAAAAATGTCCTTCAATGAAAAACTATGCCCTGTCTATATAAGAGACACCTCCTGGTTATAAGGTTATCAGATCCTGATTCCATGAGGGCTATTTTATTATAATTGTATAAATTATATATAACCGATAGTGAGATGTTTATGTTTGTAGGCAAGCAAATTCTATCCTATCTACTGGAGGTTCACTTAGCTCCCCAGAAACTAGTTTTTCCTTCATTTGTAACATTATTTTCCATATTCCTTATCTATAGGCATATCTTTTCTTTGGATTCTCTTTAGACTGGTTTTAATATTTACTGTTTTTTTCACAATTAGTTGATATAATCCTAAATATAGTCTCATCAGTGTTACAGTCATGATTTCACCTTTTTATTTCTTGAGCATTATCCCTTTATATATGTGTAGATCTTGGACAAAGAATATCCAATTTAGAGTTTAAAGTTGTAGAACTATGCCATACTCCCTCCTCTCACAACCTCTACACATATCATTCCTCAGCCTAGAATGTTCTGCTCCCACTTCTGCTTCTGAGCCTACTGAATTCCTAATCTCCCTTTTGAATTTGGTTCAATCATAAATTCCATGAAAAGCTCTCCCTGACAGTTCCCTCCTCTCTACCAACAGGTTCAAAACTCCCTGTTACAAGTTCTCACTAAAGCACAAACCTCTCTCCTTTGTAGCATTTGACACACCACTGATACATTTGTTTATCTGAATTTTCTAAATACTGTCTGTTTTCCTCACCAGAATAAATGTTCCCTCATGACAGATACCATATCTGATTGTGCACACCATTATCCCGTAGCCCCAGTGAAATCAGATGCTAGAACAGAGAAGCCTCAAATAATATTAGGTTTCACGAGAATAAGGACATGCTATCCCAAAATACAGCACCTTAGCATTCCAGGAAACAACAGAAGTAGGAAAGTCTTTCTAATCTTCCCCCTGAAGCCAGACATAAAAGAATTCTCAGACCGTCTTCCTCTAAAGTGAATAAGACCTTATTCAAGATGTGCCATCCCAAAGTCTGGTGGAAAGGAAAATCCTTATCTCAGAAGACACAGGGATAAGAGGAGCATGTGAACAAACAGTACTTGCTAAGTTTCTCCTGGTTTAATACCACTAGATCACACCCCCTTTACCTAATCATGCTTCTACACAAGTGTTAACTCTCCATCAAACTTAGCATAAAAATACACAGGCAGCCATGTGTGCTGGCACATGCCTGTACTCTCAGCAACCCAGGAGGCTGAAGCAGAAGGATCACAAGTTCAAAGACAGCCTCAGCAACTTAGCAAGACCTTAAGCAACTTAGAGAGACTCTGTCTCAAACTAAAAATTGAAAAGGGCTGGAAATTTGGCTCAGTGATTAAGCACTCCTGGTACCAAAACAAACAAATAAAAAACCACAGGCTTCTTTATTTCTTTGAATCATTTCCCAAGTCTCCTATGTCTTTTGGGGGGGTGTGTATGTGCGTGTGTGTGTGTGTGTGTGTGTGTGTGTGTGTGTGTGTGTGTTGCAGTACTGGGAACTGAACCCAGGGGGACTCTACCATAGAGTTAGAGCCCCAGACCTTTTTATTTAGAGACAGTGTCTCATTAAGATGGCAAGACTGGCCTCAAACTTGCCATTATTCTGACTCAGCCTCCTGAGTTCCTGGAATTCCAGGCAAGGATCACCACAACCAGCATATCAAACACATTTTTAAAATGTGTAGACTTTTTTCATGTTAATCTATCTAATTTTTTATAGGGACCATAGCCATGAACCTCAACAAGGGGAAGAAGCATGGTTTCTTTTTACTCTATCTTCCCACACATCAGTGGCTTCTGAATATTCCTGCCACAAAAGAAAAGAACAAATCTTGAACAAAGTTGACCAAAGAGAAGGAAAAGGAGAAACTATATTTTAGTGTAAGTATTAATGATTTGGAAGACTATAACGATCACCTATTAGAGGGTCCAATGATGTTCCTTCAGATTTTAGAAAGGGCATAAATCAAAAAGAAAACTTTCTGAAATTCCTCTCTTCCTCCAAAGCATTCTAAAATACAAGAGAACCTGGAATTCCTAGATATTTTGATCCAGAACAAAGGCAAAGTACAAAAAGGAACCAGCTTGAGCCCCTTATGGAACAGAAAGCAGCATGGTATAGAGGAATGTTCTCAAAGTGTAGGTCCCAGACCAGGAATATCACTTGGAATTCTTAGGCCTCTCCCTGGACCTCCTACATCAGAAACTCTGGAAGAGGGTCCTGCCATCTAGGTACTAACAAAGTCCCAAAGTGAATCTGGTGCTTGTTAGAGAACAACCAGCATAAAATAAATAGAGGCACAGAATCAACCAGACTCTGCAATACATAGACGTGAGACCCTGAATATGTGACTTAAACTTGCTAAGCCAGAGTTTACTCATCAGGAAAATAGGAATAATAATAAAGCCTATCTCACCAGAATGTGCTAAGAAATTTTTTAAGGAATGTTCTATGTCACTTAGAAATTCAACAAAGAATGGACACTAATAAACTAAGAGCTGCTACTGGATCTATTATTTTATCATTATCACTACCACCATCATCATCATCACTTTTTCCAGACTCTTACAACATGGAAAACCAGGGTAGGAGTGGTACTATCGAAAGAGATATCATAGGGTTCTTAGGGATAGCGCAGGAGAGATTCAAAATTATGTGTCATTATTGGTATCCAGATAATTCCACCATGGTCAGTGGTTTCTAATGAAGTATATTAACTTAGATGAGTACTCTGCTTAAGAGATTACACAACCACTTAGAATACACTATTTGATCCTCACAAACAACCTGAGAGCAGTCATTACATTCAGACAAGTTAGAGGAGTTGCCTGAAGTTTCACTCCACGACCTTGAAGTCATGTGAAGACCAAGAACTTAAACTCAGGCATTTTAATTTCAAATCCAAGTGCTTTTCATTCTACTCCTCCCTGCATGTGCTTTTTTTACACTTATATCCCTTTTCCGCAGAAAAAGATACTCACTGAAAGCATTGTAGCATAAAAGAAGGCTGATATTATGAAGAGTGCTTCCTAGACCCAGGTATGTGGTTCTTTTGATTGCCTTTACTTATAAATCTCTCATTTAAAGGAGTAGGTCATGCTGGGGATGCAACTCTGTGGTAAAGTGCCTGCATAGCTTGTGTGCAGTCCTGGGATCAATTCCCAGAACTACTAAAAAATAATAAAGTATTAACAAACAAACAAATAAGCAGACCATGTTTCTGAATTCCCTATTAGCAATAATTGACCCTTCTACCACTGTATCTTTGTTTGATTTTAAATTCAGACACTTATTTCATGCTGATTGGATCTGTTTAACACCAACCCTTCTAAAAACCAATTTCCCAAAATTCACTCTTCTCTACTTCTAAAGTATGATCACTTTCATAAATACTACCCATTCATTCTGGCACCAAGAATGCATAAAGCATCTACTACTTGCTAGGTACTGTGTGAGGCACTGGGCATGCAGAATTGAGTAAAACATATGTGGTGCTTTCCATGCTGAAAAAGTGGAGTCATCAGATAATGATCAACAAAATACAAACAAATAAAAGGAAATAGCTGCCATAGTAGAGCATCAGTGGGTAAAACGGCAAAGAAGTAATCACCTACACACTCTGCGGGGCCACTCCACATGGGGTGGTAAGATTCTACCTCTCTCTTCAGCAAAAATTCCTGAAAGTATACCTTGAGACACAAAACTCTGATGTGAATATCCAATATACGGAAATGTCAGCTAACAGTAGGTGAATCAAGAGTGGATTATCTGCCTTAACATGTGGATTCGATCCAGAGTTTTTCTTGCACACTCTTAATATACAATTTATATTCCCATTCTGTTAAATATAACATATATCAAATTTAATATAAATGTAAAAGTTGAGTACCACTTACAGAAATTCAATTCATAACAAAATGTTGTGGTTGTAGCCAAAAACCTGCATATACAGAAATATAAAGGTAGAAAGGAACAGAGGGGGAAAATAAAATTTATTCAATGCTTTTTAGCATAAAGTTACATATATTAGCATAATTTATCTAGCTCACAAAACAACTCCATGTTTAGATATTGCCCACATTTTTACAACAAAGAAAACCCAACTTCAGTGAGGTAGGCTTATTTGCCCAAGTTTTCTCAGTTGGAAATTGACAGACCATAACATAAAACTCTTATCTATATCCAACTAAAGGAACTAAAACTTGCCCATTCTGTGAAGCAACAGTTGGCATATCAAATCCATGGGCCAAATTTGGACAACTGCCATTTTGTATAGCCATATATCAAGAATGATGGTAACACTTTTAAAGTGTCACAAAAAATTCAGAAGAGGAGTATTGTTTTATGACATATGAAAGTTATATAAAATTCAAATTTCAATGTCCATAGATTAAATGACCTTGGGACACAGTCACATTTACCTATTGTCAATAGCTGCTTTTCACTCTCCAAGGCAGAGTCAAGCAATCATCAAAGAATCCACAGGGTCCCAAAGGCTAAAATATTCATCATCTGGCTCTTTTCAGAAAAAGGTTGCTAAGCCCTGACATTGAAAAAAGAAGCCAAGAAATTAAAAAAAAAAAAAAAAAACACTCTTGGAAATGTTAATTGGAGCATGAGTAAAAAAAAAAAGAAAAAAGATAAAAAACAACTTATGCAAAGAATTCCTGTAAAATGTCCAAAAATTTAACCTAATGGAAGTTGCCTGTGGCTCTACTTTCCTACTTTCTCCTGGAGGTTTCATTTTTCTGACCCTATCTTCCAGGGAGGAAGACCTAAGTCAATCTCATAATGGGAATCTATCAAGTCCCAACTTGAGCAAGTTGTGTTCCAACTGGCATTCTCAGAACGGAAGCCATGTAATGTCTCCACTCCTGCATTCATGGGCTTTCAAGTTGGTTCCTGAATAATAAGGATTTAGTTCCAGGCATGATTTCCAACTGTTGATTTCCAACTATACTGTCCTCTCTAAATATGTTCTGGTTCAAATGAGTATACTCAGTTATGAAAATGAATTCTTGTAAGTAGCCTGATCTCAGAGGATAGCTGACTCACACTATGAAGTTCCAAATTTCCAGTACAGGGGAAAACATAGTTTTTTCCTTTCAGTCTTCTAGGTATAAGGTTAAAGGTTAGAGACTATACACTATAAAATATCTCTAGTTTTTCCAGTATTTTATGGCAATACATGGTATATTGATAGCTATGTCTTTTTAATTATTGGGTTATTTTGTACTTCTTAAAGGTGATAATTGCAAGTCAATACTTAGGACCCACACCTGAGTCAAAGATACCTTTCACCTTGTGGAAAAAAATATACACTGCATTTAAATGGAATATGTACTAGTTATCACCAGCATAGCACACCCTTCCCAGCAGGATGATTTTAGCTCTGCTCACTGTGGTTGAGCTATTTTGCACTACTTCTGAGTTGAAGGTAACTGATAGAAACACATAACTTCTAGCCTGACCAGTGGTAATTTTAATTGACTTATTTCCCACTGTGGTAACACCAGTTTAATCTCAATTTGCAACTCATCTCAACATTCCTTTACTCCACATAAATTTATGCTGCTTGACTTTTCCTTTGAGCCAGTTATAACATCTGCTTAGTTCTTTCAAGTCATATAAGTAAAATAAAATCTTCAGCATGTGTTCATTTTTATGAACACTTTATGAATCATGACTTCACCTCTTTCTACAAATTACCTTTTAATGACTTAAAAGTTTGGTAAAAATCCAGATTTATTTTTAATGCTACTTTTAAAAACTTTAAATTTGGGGGAGATATTCTTTAATATGAATTTAGCTATAACATTAAATTAGTTTAAATTCTACCAAAAAATGTGATGACAAAAATTTTTGACAAGCATTTTTTAATGCTTTTAAAATGATAGAAAAGTAATTGTACAAAGGGACAAGAAATAGATGTTAAACAAAAAATTTATTCTGGCACTTGTTAAAATGGTAAGGAAGACTCACTCTGTTGTACTTAAATCTGAGTATAAGCCTAACCCTTACTGGGGTTTGTGGATAACAAGGATCCTGAAGATGAGTAAAAATCATTTACACTGCTGAAATGGTGGTCATTTTGCTTTATTCTGAGTTCTGAGAAGATGAAAATGTGGATTTCAATTATGCCTATTAAATTATTTTACTTAATTACTTAAAAAAAAGAATTGTTGAATTGAATTATTTGTCCTCCTATAAAACTTTAGGTTCCTCTGGACTCTCTTTTCCACTAGTTATCCACCTTCATCCCAGTACTCTACTCCAGTTTTTGGCTTGACTAACCCAATTTTAGCAAGAATTCAATAGGGGTATGCCAACAGGGGAGACAGTGCAAATACAACAAAGATAACCAGAATTTATAGCCAACAGTAGAGCAGAGAAGGGGATAAGCATATGGAAAATTACTAAGGGGAGAAGGAGAAATCTTGTGGAGTTAATCTAACAAGATTCTTGCTAAAGTTAGGCCAAGGAACTGGACAACCAAGATGTGGTGAGGAACTTGATCAGCTATCAGGGGTGGTCAGATATCACTTAACAGGATTCTGGGGTAAAGGTGGATACCTAGTGCAGAAAAGAATTTAGAGAAGCCTAATTAAAATTTGACTCAAGAGAGAGTATTTGTCATAGGCAACAGCAAATTATAAGAAGACAAACCATTCAATTCAATCATTCCTATCCTCAAAGAATTTACAATTTAGTGAGAAAAGATAAAATTAAGTAAACACAATTTGGCCCAACTACCTTGGTTTGAATTTGCAATTACAATCATATTCCCAGAAGGATCCATATGTAAATAACCTCTTCAAAAAAAAAAAAAAAAGAATAAGTTAAAAATTGTTTTGATTTCTATAATCTTCATTTTTATATTAAAATAATATTTTGGTAATATGCCAACTGAAGGGCTCCACAAACTTAAAAGATTTAAAAAATATACTGAAGCAGAAATGAAGCAAACACTATTTATCCTCTCTCATACAGGCAAAAGTTAAAAGTTAAGAAAAATGCAAGGGCAGCACAGTATGTTAGCCACCAAATTTACCATCCCTCACCTGCAGCACAGGGTGAGTATGGGCATCTATGAAAACTAAACACCAGCATTTACTATATTAAAATAAAATGGCAACAAATTTCTACAAATCTTGTAATTCAAAATGGGGTCTTCTGATCAGCAACCTGGACACCAACAACCTGGGAGCTTATTAATGATGTAGACTCTTGGGTCCCACCTGCTGATTCAAAATCTATATTATATGTACCAAGAATCCCTGCTAATTCTTATGCACTATAAAATTTGATCTAGAAGTGTGGGATAACTACCTACCACTGGAATTACTAGTAAATTCTCTCAATTACACCTTTTTTGTACAACTAAACATAGTGGCTTCTCCTGAGAGAATTAATACAGGGAAAAAAATAAATTTTACTGTCACCCAAGTAGGCTACACTTTTATCCTTGGAGTGGAATGAAAGTTTCATGTTGACAATTGACTCTTCTGAGTAAAATCAAAGTCATGGACTAGAGAGAGAGCATGAAGAAAGTAGAAGGCTGTGGAACCAGAGGACTTTACTGCTAGCAGACTGAAAACAATCTCAATTATACTTAACAGTATATGTGCCTAATGCAATAACAATTAAACTACGACATGACTACATAAAAGAATACAATGAAGGCATTAAAAAGATGTTCATCTTTCATGCAGCAACATACAATGGTAAACTTGGCTTTTAATATGAGAGAAAAATGCAAGGGTAGTACAGTATGTATAGCAAGTTATTATTTAGGTAAGGAAAAATACCTAAATGTGTATATCCCTGGAGTTTCCCTGAAATGACACACAAGAAAGACATGCAATGGTTACTTCCCAGACAACAGGCAACACAGAGGGGACAGAAGTAGAGGGCTATTGACTTACCATTGTGTACCTTTAGCAATTTTGAATTATGTGATCATATTATCTAATTTAAAAGATTATTAAACATAAACATTAAAGAATTCTAAAAGGGCTAGAGACCAGTTCCCAAGGTAATGGAGGAATCCCTTCTTCATTCATTCTTCATTTTTCTTGACACACATTCATCTGACTTCATCCAAACACTTTCTGTGACAGTTTCAGGGTTGAGAAGCCAAGTGTTTAAAATTCATTCTGACACTGGAGCTGAGGTCCATTTTCCTAGAAGGCGCCCCATCATCCCACATCTCCCCAATAGTCTCCACTGATGCCAGGTGTTTACTCTGCAATATGAAGTGAGCCTCCTCCTCTTCCAGACTGGAAATCAGCTGCAGAAAGTTCCCAGAGTCTTCCTTAGTCAGAGCTTAATCAGAGTCACCAACCAAAGTCTGCAAGGTAATGTAAATAAGTAAAGCCTGCCTCACCAGGACAAAACAAGCAGTGTCTTCAGCCCTCCACCTCCTATGCAGACAGGCAGCCAAATATTGCCAAGGAAGAAAGAGGGCAGACTGTTACCCTGTTACCCTTCCCAAGGATGCCAGAAACTGAGAAATATATTTCAAATATCTCAATTTTTAAATGTTGCTACTTTAAATTATCTTTTAAAAAAAAAAAAAAAAAAAAGCACTGACCAAACAAAATACATGTATGTGGCTGGTCTATAGGCCACCAGTTTACAATGTGTCCCACCATCTTTCTTCTACGAAACCATGAAGTTCTCTCTCTCTCTCCTCTCTCTCTCTCTCTCTCTCTCTCTCTCTCCTCTCTCTCTTTCTCTCTCTCTTTCTCTCTTTCCTTCTCTCTCCTTCTCTCTCTCTCCTCTCTCTCTCTCTCTCTCTCTCTCTCTCTCTCTCTCTCTCCTTGGTTTCTGGTTGGAACTGCTAGAAAGAAAAAAAAATCTCTTTTTAAAACCTCAATCGGTTTTATTTTGACTTGCTTTGACAATTTACTAATCTAGCACCCTAAATGGAGCTTGATGATTTATTCGCTGGTAACTGTGTTCACATAAGAACTAAAAACAACATGAGTGTGTGTGTGTGTGTGTTTTCTAAAGAACTGTGATATTTATTATTGCTATAATGTCTCCAATGTCTTTGCTGGGAGAAACTGCAAAGTGTCTATAATGGGTGGTAACTCACTGTATTTCACAGAACATACATGTATATATACATAGTCCATTTCACTTCTGGGGTTTATTTGCAAAACAGAGTTCTCATTTTCCAACAAGATTTCAGTGGAACAAAGTGTCATAGGAAAAAATATACAAATTTCCTACCACCCTGTAAGAATCTGAACAGACTATTAGGCTATATAAGGAAATTGAGGGATAAATTTAACACTTAAAAGTGAGGCTTTTAGCAGGAGGTTGGGCACCCTGCCAGGTTAAGGAGAAGTAGCTTAATGCACACAGCAGCCTTAATCTCTAGCTTCACTACTCCTCACTTAAAGACCAGTATCCACTGAGTCATCACAGCCAGCATGTCCCTTCTAACTTGTTATCCTG
This sequence comes from Sciurus carolinensis, assembly GCF_902686445.1. Taxonomy (NCBI): domain Eukaryota; kingdom Metazoa; phylum Chordata; class Mammalia; order Rodentia; family Sciuridae; genus Sciurus; species Sciurus carolinensis. Next base: position 59,827,862 of record NC_062229.1, read on the forward strand.
TTTGTCACCACTCAGGGCCGTCCATAGTACTCTGGACACTGACTGGGCTGTTACTTTAAGCAAAGAGCAACTGGAAAAGAACTCTTCTGACTGAATCATGACCTGCAATAGTCGAGAACTTACATGAGAACCCCATGATACTCACATGAGGTTGATGGGGTTGGTGGGGGAAGTCCCACTACTAAAGACTGGATGTGTAAGAGCAGCTAGAGGAAACTACAGGTGCTAGAAAAGTTTCCAGCTTCCCTCTTCAATCTTTATATCTCTTTATGCTTTCTATTCCACTTAAGTAACATTAAAAACGGATCAGAAAACTCAAGATCTTGTGACAAATGCAAAATAGACAACCCCTGATTATGGTAACTCTAAAGTAAGTACAACTGACAACTCTTACAGAGTCTCAAAACCAAGAACTACATGATAAAACAATTACACTGCTATGCCGAGCAAAGAGACATTTAATTACGGATGTAATTTATGTGAGCACATATAATCATTCTAAATTTCTAAATAAATAGGCATATCATTAAATAAAAAGCATCAGGAAAGGATTTCCAAACATGCATGATTCATGTACATTGGCAAATTTGATCTATTCAAAGTTTACTCTGGGGGAAAAAAACCTCATGATTCTATCTTTAACAACTTCCAAAGGAAAATACAGTACTTGATTTGGCAGGTATTGTCTGTAGGAAATAAAGTTTTAACATGCTATAGCCATGCCAAATTGTGTTTTCAGTTGTTAAGACACTGATATATCTTTAAATCCTTTCCACCCATTAATTTCAGGAGATTATTTGCACACATTCCTCAGACTATTCTGATATTTTAAACACCTTGAAAACGTTATGTTTACATAAATTAAATTAGTTCTTAAGATGTCACCAAGCAGGTCTATGTATCTACTTGCAATGGATGCTTGTGAGGGCAGCATTTTCCATATCAGACCTTCTTGAACATTATAGGTAGGAATCAAACACTTGGGCTCCAAGCTTTCTTTCTGAACAACACCATGAGATCTTGAAGAAACTGCAGAAATTTGTCTTCCTAAGTTTGTATTTCCTCATTCATTAAATGAAGAAAAGTCCTGGATTCTAATGAGGCTATTATGAAACCCACATGAAAGGTCAAGAAAAGAATAGGCAACATGACAAAACTAAGGTTTTATATACTGATATTCTGGTAGCAAGAAGAAGGAAAAGCAGTAATACATATAAAAGTCTTAGAGTCTGTCGCATAAACCCCATATAAAAAATCGAGAGCCAAAAATAAGCAAGAGTAATTATTATAGCTGGTTCAAATAATTTCAATTTGAATTTTTTCTTGAAGAAATACCTGATGAATAAAATCCATTCATAAGCCAACACAAACTCTCATAAAACCCTTCTATGCATCTGTACCATTCTCGTTATCCATTCTTCACTTAAATAGCAGCCTACCCCCTCTTTCAAAGTCACCAACCAGAGCTCTAGAAAGTTTTCATTAAATAATGAACACTTGCCAGGTACTATCAATTTAGCTCACTCTCACAACATAGGTCCTATGGTTGGGGTGACACTATCAACTCCAAAATTCATGGGAAACTGAATCCCCCAATGCAACCATATAAAGATCTGTGGCCTTTGAGAGGTGATTAAGGTATGAGAGCAGAGCCATCAGGAAGAGTATCAGCACCCTTATAAAAGAGCTTCAGATTGAAAGGAGTACTTTCTTGCCTTCTATTCCTTCCACCATGTTAGGTCATGGTATCTGTCCCCTCCAGAAAACGCAACAAGAAGTCATCATGGAAGCAGAGGGTGGCTCACCAGATAAGAATCTGACAGTATTTTGCTCTTGATCTTCCCAGACTCCAGAACATTATAACCACATTTTTATTGTTTATAAATCATCTGCACCCTAGCATTTTTTCACAGCAGCATAAACAGACTGAGACAATAGGTAACTAGTCTAAGTTCACAAACTAGTAGGCTTTGACATCCCTTGGAACTACACAGAGCAGTATCCAAGATCTCCTTCATATAGGCAAATTATGTTTAACAAATACCAGTTATATTAGTCAGGATACTCCAGAAGAACAGAATCAACAGGAAATATGATTATAAAAAGGGAATTTGTTAGGTTGGCTTACATGACCAGAAGCTGGATAGTCCACAATGGCTGTCTGCAGCTAGAGAGCTGAAAAACCAGCAGCTGAACAGTCCAAGACTCAGAAGCCCCAGAACAAGAAAGATCAACAGTGCTACTCTAGTATAAGACCAAGACTTCTAGAAACTACCTGGAGAATCACAGCAGAGTCGGCTTTTGAAGAGTGAAGAAGTGAGAGTCCAAAATCCTCCAATGATCTAAGCAGTAATCAAGAACCCATTGAATAAGAGCCAAGTTTGAATCTGCATCTGCTTCCTTCTTCTTCCAACTTTTATTCCATCTTATTGGGGGATGCTGCCCATGCTTAGGGAGGGTCTCCACTTCAGTTCACTATCCCACATGCCAATTATTCCTAGACAAACCCTCACTGACACACCCAGAAGCCTCTTAATCAATGACATCTCTTAATCCAATCAAGTTAACAATTCAATTTAACCATTACACCAGTATCTCAGAATGGCTATCAAAGTAACTGGTGGTAAGTGATGAATATACAAAATTAAAAGGATAACCTGGGTTTTAGCTTCCTCTGATTTATGAGGCATCTCATGGCTAAGAATTAAAACTCTTAACTGAAGGATTATCTCCAGAGGTTGAGCCATTGAAGCCCATTAGGAACAGGCAACTGGTATGCTTACATCCATCAAATCATCTATCCAACAGGTCAGTAATTCATGCTCCACTGATGGTAAGCAAGTACTGCAATCATCTCATTCCAAAAAAACACAAAGATTAACTTGAGATGTCAGTCTAGATATTGCTTGGCCACCAGGGAGCTTAGCGTGAATCATACGATGAAATCAACAATTGAAGAAATAGAGCTTTCTGGAAAATATCAGCACCACTTCTTTTTATTAACACTTTTTTTTTTCAGAGATTAATTTTTTATTTTCTTATCCCTTCATCCAATAAAGGAAACCTCTACAGAAGACTTAAACTAATGGGGGATTATCTTGTGTGTTTACCCTCCATTCTCAGCTCTTGTTAATAATGAATGGATGAGTTTTTTTTTTGTTTTTTTTTTTTACATAGGGCAATGATGTTTATTTTTTTTCCTTCCCCCCCCACCCCTCCCACCCCTCTTTTCCCTCTATACAGTCCTTCTTTCCTTCATTCTTACCACTCTCCTTATCCCTAACCCTAAACCTAACCCTAAACCTAATGCTAACCCCTCCCACCCCCCATTATATGTCCTCATCCGCTTATCAGCGAGATAATTCGTCCATTAGTTTTTTGAGATTGGCTTATCTCACTTAGCATGATATTCTCCAATTTCATCCATTTGCCTACAAATGCCATAATTTTATCATTCTTCATTGCGGAGTAATATTCCATTGTATATATATGCCACAGTTTCTTTATCCATTCATCAACTGAAGGACATCTAGGTTGGTTCCACAATCTGGCTATGGTGAATTGAGCAGCAATGAACATTGATGTGGCTGTATCTCTGTAGTATGCTGATTTTAAGTCCTTTGGGTATAGGCCAAGGAGTGGGATAGCTGGGTCAAATGGTGTTTCCATTCCAAGCTTTCTGAGGAATCTCCACACTGCTTTCCAGAGTGGTTGCACTAATTTGCAACCCCACCAGCAATGTATGAGTGTTCCTTTTTCACCACATCCTCGCCAACACCTATTGTTGCTTGTATTCTTGATAATCGCCATTCTAATTGGGGTGAGATGAAATCTTAGGGTAGTTTTGATTTGCATTTCCCTTATTACTAGGGATGTTGAACATTTTTTCATATATCTGGTGATTACTTGTACATCTTCTTCTGTGAAGTGTCTGTTCATTTCCTTAGCCCATTTGTTGATTGGATTATTTGTATTCTTGGTGTAGAGTTTTTTGAGTTCTTTATAGATTCTGGAAATTAGCGCTCTATCTGAGGTATGGTTGGCAAAGATATTCTCCCACTCCGTAGGCTCTCTCTTCACATTTCTGATAGTGTCCTTTGCTGAGAGAAAGCTTTTTAGTTTGAATCTATCCCAGTTGTTGATTCTTGCTTTTATTTCTTGTGCTATGGGAGTCCTGTTAAGGAAGTCTGATCCTAAGCCAACAAGTTGAAGATTTGGACCTACTTTTTCTTCTATAAGATGCAGGGTCTCTGGTCTGATTCCGAGGTCCTTGATCCATTTTGAGTTGAGTTTTGTGTAGGGTGAGAGATAGGGGTTTAATTTCATTCTATTGCATATGGTTTTCCAGTTTTCCCAGCACCATTTGTTGAAGAGGCTATCTTTTCTTCATTGCATATTTTTGGAACCTTTGTCTAGTATGAGAAAATTGTATTTATTTGGGTTTGTGTCTATTCTGTACCATTGATCTACCTGTCTATTTTGGTACCAATACCATGCCGTTTTTGTTACTATTGCTTTGTAGTAGAGTTGAAGATCTGGTATTGCAATACCCCCTGCTTCACTCTTGCTACTGAGGATTGCTTTAGCTATTCTAGGTTTCTTATTGTTCCAGATGAATTTCATAATTGCTTGCTCTATTTCTGTAAGGTACATCATTGGGATTTTAATTGGAATTGCATTGAATCTGTATAGCACTTTAGGTAGTATAGCCATTTTGACAATATTAATTCTGCCTATCCAGGAACATGGGAGATCTTTCCATCTTCTAAGGTTTTCTTGAATTTCTTTCTTTAGTGTTCTGTAGTTCTCATTGTAGAGGTCTTTCACCTCTTTTTTGTGAGATTGATTCCCAAGTATTTTATTTTTGTCAAGGCTATTGTGAATGGGGTAGTTTTCCTAACTTCTCTTTCTGAAGATTCATCACTTATGTATAAAAATGCATTGGATTTATGAGCACTGATCTTGTAACCTGCTACTTTACTAAATTCACTTATGAGTTCGAAAAGTTTCCTGGTGGAATTTCCAGGTTCCTCTAAATATATAACCATGTCCTCAGCGAACAGGGATAGTTTGAGTTCTTCTTTTCCTATTCGTATCCCTTTAATTTCTTTGGTTTGTCTGATTGCTCTGGCTAGAGTCTCAAGGACGATGTTGAATAGAAGTGGTGAAAGAGGGCATCCCTGCCTTGTTCCAGTTTTTAGGGGGAACGCTTTCAGTTTTTCACCATTTAGAATGGTATTAGCCATGGGCTTAGCGTAGATGGCCTTTATAATGTTAAGGAATGTTCCCACTACCCCAATTTTTTCTAGTGTTTTGAGCATGAAGGGATGCTGTATTTTATCGAATGCTTTTATTAACACTCTTTTTCCAGAATAGATAATTACTAAATCTCCATTTATTAATTCATTTTAATTAATATATAATAATTATACTTTTATGGGCTATGGTGTGGTAATTTGATAAGTGAATAGAATATATGATAAAATCAGGGCACTTAGCACTTGCTCTCCTTCAACCATTTCTTGGTATTGTTAACCATTAAATGCCTCTCTTCTAGTTCTTTATAAAATATCATAAATTTTTGAAGAACGATACAAGCCAAATTATATTGTTATATTGTGTGCATGTACAAACATGTAACAACAAATCCCACCATTACGTACAACTATAATGCACCAATTAAAAACAGAAAAAAAAAATAATTGTGAACTGTAGTCACTGTGCTGTGCTATAGAACACTAGAACTTGTTCCTCCTAACTGTATTTAGCTACCCATCATCCATCCTCCCTCTCCCTATTACCACATTTTCTCATGCATCTTTTACACAATGACTTAATCATATGGATAACATTTCCTGAAATTATTCTAGTTTTGAAGAATCTTTAATTCTTTATACTTTATAAAGCTTTCTTTTCCCCCATGCACTTAAAAGTCTGTAATATCCATCCCAAAGCTGACTTGAACCTAGATTTCCCAGCCTTATTCCAACTACAAGCTTTTTTCAGCTTTCTAGGTATCATCCAGCCAGGTATATTCTCACTAACTCAGCAGCAAGTTAAAATCCACAGAGACAGACTGACATGATGATGACAAGCTTAAATGCCAGGGTGCCTAGAGCATGGCCCTGGGAATGCAGAGAGGACTGGGCAATCTGTTCTCTGTGGAAGGAGACACTAAGAAGTACTTCTCCATAGGCATTTCTGGTAAAGAGATTTCAAAGGAAACCAAATTATTTAACTGAATCACTGAAACAAATACTACCTTTGCATCTAATTCTATGTTAACATTTTCTTATTCTTTTTCTTAAAGACCCCCCACAATATTGTATGAGGATTGTGATCCCTCAAAATCCAAAATCTGCCCTGATACAGAGAAAGGTTTACAAAAGTACTGCTTTGGTTTGTAGTCCCCACTGCTTAAGTTTTCAACCTAGAGGGAAACTCTCAATCTTTAAAAATCAGTACTGGCTAATGAAAAGTGATTTTAAGAGAATATCTTTAAATTACCGATTTCATTATGTGTTTTCCAACACCAAAACAAATAAAACAAAATCTGCAGAACTTTTGGGCTCTTTGACATTTTCTCCAATGACTTAAAACTTTCAGATGGATGGGACATCCGAATTCTGAGAAGAGTGTGTTATTACTGCTCCCCACAATAGCAGTCCTAAGTGGATTTTTCTTGTTTAGACTAGTGAACATAAAAAGCAAACATTTCTCACATGACTGATATATTTGCCTTTAACAAAATGATCCCAGACAAAAATTATTAGGAAACAGATCAGAAGCCCCACCGGACTCTGAAGCAATGTAATTAGGTAGTCCAACACTACATTTTATCAAAAACTCTGACAACCTAATAACCAGATTGTCATCAGAAAGACATTGAAAAATGATACTGTGTTTATTCCAGCATTAAAATACCACTACTGCTTTTTTCTGTGGAAAAAAAAAATTTAAGACTATCAGGGATGTATCCTGGTGATCTGGATGGTGTTTAAGTGAGTGCATTCTACTGAAGGGATGAAGCAGGTGGGGATATTTTGATTTAAAGTTTAAGAAAGAATTTTGCTTGATTTCAATCATTAAAACCCTGTTGTGCTAAAAGGAGACTCTAATAACAATGCTAACTGGCATTTGTTGAGCATCTAGAGTGTACCAGACATCATGTTCAATCTTCTATGTTACTGGATTCTCAGCAACCATCAGTGAGGGGTGCTATTGGTATCCTCATTTCCAGAGGTGAGAAGGAAGCTTATCAAGGTTAAGGAATCCACCTATGCACCTAACAGACACCAACCCCATGTTCTTCACCACTGCAATGTGTTTCTGAGAAGATGGTGTTTCATCTGGTCTAGATGGGATAGGGTAAGTAATGTTCTTTGCAAGAAACGCTTTACATATTTAGCATTAAATGACAGTAAATCCAGTGCAAAGACTGACCTGTAAGTCTTATTCTATGCTTACTATGACATGGAAAGAAAAAATGTTATTGTTTTAGATTATTCATACAGTTATACAATTACATAGAAAAAGGAACATTAAGATTTAGCCTAAGGTTTAAAAATACTCTAGTTTCTACTTAATTAGTCAATTATAAGAAAGTATCCACTAACCTGTACAGGAATAAACCTCAGGGTATACATTTCTACAATGACCTTTGGAATGCTAATATTTAAAAATCTTACGGTTTTATCTATTAGGATACAAATGAGTTATCCAGTGTAAATCACTGTCAAATTTGCACATGCAAATCGTGTGGCTGAACTAGGTCAGTAATAATTAAATGACACAAAAATTTCAGGGAATTTTTTCCTGAAACACATGAAAATATCCCAAACAACTTAAATGCCCAGTCAACCAATCCTTCCTTATATCTGAAAGACACTTTAAAGTTCCCAAGCACTTTCCCATCATATGATTTCATTTGATACCCATGAGTCCACATTGTTTTTTAAAAACACACATATAAAAATCATTCCAATTATCTCAAACATAATTTTGAAAAAAAGACATCACATATAGAAGAGCTCATACTGTATTATTATATTTAATTCAAAAACATATTCTTTGGGCTCAGACTTGGGTTTCAGTAACACAGTTAAACACACAAAGAAGGATGGAATGTGGGAAAATATGGGATCTTCTATGGTGCCTCCCTCCAGAAAACAGTGAAGAAAACTGAAGTCAGTCAGCAGGCCAAGCACACTTGCTCCTTCTGTGACAAAATCAAGCAGAAAAAAATGGGTTGTAGGGATCCAGCACTGTGGTTTCTGCATAAAAACAGCTGCTGGTGGTGACTAGACCCTACAATACCATTTCTGCCTTCAAGGTCAAGTCCACCCAGAAAACAATGAAAGAATTAAAAGACCAGGAGAAGTTCCACCATCTGATACATCACAAGACTTTAATAAATGGGTTAATTTAGATAACAAAATTGGTTTCTTGTTAATTGTATTAACTGGATGTTCTGGTTTACATTACATTAATAAGTTTTTTTTTTTTCAGAAGAGACTTGGTGCTGTCATGTACAACTAATTAGAACAAATTTAAAAAATAAATAAATATGATTTTCAAAAAAAATAGAGAGACTTGCTTGGAAATTGAAGTCCTTCTAATTTATATTGAAAACATGCTGAGATGTGTTATTGTAATCCAGTTTTTTTGTGTGTGTGGTCAGAGGTATGATATGGCACAAGAATATAAACCTCACAGGTTAGATATGTGTCTTAGCATTTTATAAGTCTGTTCTTACCAGTTTGACATTCTGGAAATATATTTGAATAAATTGTACACACTTTTATATTTAAGTCACAGTTATTTTTTAAATGTTTCTAAAAGTAGAGGATAAAAGATAATGTAAAGGATATTCAAGTATGAGAAAAATTCAAAACCATGGCAAAACAAATGGTTTCAGCATAGTGGCTGCTTGAGCCAGAAGCAAGGTAGTAACTGGAAGATAGTAGAAGGTCACATACTGTATCTTTAGGCATGATTACTTTGTGAAAATTCATCAAGACACATACTTCAAATTTGCAAATATACATATCCTGTATGTACATTATAGTTCTACAGCTGACATAAAACAATTATTCTCTCCTATCAATTGTTTGCCAGCTAGATGAAGAACAAAATATAAACTAGAAAGGAGGGTGGGCAGCCTAAGAGTACCTCAAAGTTTTACTATGCAAACTATTGAGCCACTGACAGTCTTATTAGGACCTCTTAACATTCCTTTCCCTCACAGCATCAAACAATTTATAGGGCAATTCACTATAATAATTCCTGTGATGAAAGTGTGAGGTTTGTGGTCAATCATAATTGTGCTCCACAAATTCCAGAAAATGTCTGCTGGGAGGTAGGCCTCTGATGGCTCAGTGAGCAATGTGGAGAACTTTCATAGTAACAGCTCATTAACTATTCCATGTAAGATGTCCATACTTGTTTTAAGAAAGAGCAGAGTGATTAGGTTCATTTTGCTGTCCAAGAAGTTGGAACACGATATGTTAAATAGATTTACCTTTTTTCTTTCTGAACAATCAATACATTAAATAGCAGGTTAAACCTACATTTGATTTCAATTTCCACAAATGAGAAATGTGAAGGTAATGGAAGTCCTACTTCATTTTCTCCTATCCAAACAGTTTCCAATGTTTTGGGAGCACCAACCTGAATTGTGTTTTGCGTGTATGCCAAGACTAAATACCAATGTTATAACTGTATATTGTGGTTTAGATCTTACATGTTCCAAATTCTATGTGTTGAAGGCTGGTCACCAACTGATGGCACTCTTGGGAGGCCAAAGAACCATTAGGAAGTGGGGCCTAGGAGAGGGAAGTCAGTTTGCTGGGGGAATGCCTTTGAAGGGGCTATTGGGAACCCAGCCTCCCCCACCCACTCTACTTTCTCTGGTCACCATAAGGTGAGCAGCCTACTCCATCACACTCTCCCAACCATGAGAAACCGCTTCACCACAGGCCCAGGGGTAAGAGGGCCAAATGACCACAGACTGAAATCTCTGAAACCATAAGTAAAAATCAACCTTTTCTCCTTTTATGTTGATTATCTCAGATAATTTTGTCACACTGATGGAAAGTTGACTAACACACTGAATAACTCATACTATTTCAAGAAGTTGTTTTGGTCACAAAAATACTGAACAATGTATTAGTTGGCTTAACTGCCCTGATTTTATTTATTAGACCTCAGAAACTTTGGGTTATCAATGACATTAATAGCTGTTGCCCAGGACCAAGCAAAGGGAATTGCTTATTGAAAGATTTGCTACCTGAGTCAACTTTAATATGCAGAGGGGGGTAGTTAAATTTTAGCCTTGGTTCCTTCAAATTATCAATCTATTCATTTTACAAAATAGGTGCCTTTTAGTAAAGTTAATTCCCACCATTTTTTTCTGCATAAAAAAACTAAAACAAGAAATTCAAAGATTGGAATTATTTTCCCTCACTCATGAAAAATAAGAAAAGTAATATTCTTAAGTTAAACTGATATTTTTAGCTTAACAAATCACCTTCTGGTGACATAGTAGCCTAACTTACCTGAAAGAAATTAATTGTTGTTTGTAACAAAAACAATTTGGCTCCCATACTAAATAAAATCTCAACAAGTAGTGACCAGGAATGGCTATAATAGTAACATTATTTATTTTTACTTTTAGTTTTCTATCTCTTATTCATCGACCATCAGGAAATAAATAAACAAATACATACTATGAAAATGCCAATGTCTGTTTCTAGAAAGAAGGATGGAAAATTACTTTCGTAAAAATAATCTTTCTGGGAAAAGATGTGACAACAGATCTTAAAGAATAGATGTTCTTTATGGTACTTGCAGGAAGCACCCAACCAAAAAACACATTGTGAGACTGGGGGAAAAAATCATCCAGGATCACAGGGCTGAGGGGATCCCAGGATGCCACCTTCCTGTCTTGTGCAGACTGCCAACAGCCTTCACTTAATTTTGCCATCACAAGGCTGCTCTTATATTCCCTGGGTTCTTTCTCCTGGCTCTGCCTAAAGAAAAGCCCACTCAAAGACCATAAAACTCTAACAAATAGTCCAAACAGTCTAATGCTATCAAGCCCCAGAATTCTGCCACATCAGGTCAACCTAAAATTGCAGTCACTTGTTCTCTTTCCTCTCCTAATTACTACTCACAGAGAAAAATATCTCTGTTTTGACAATTTTTCTTGTCCTTTAGAAAAATGGTTCAGGAATAGATTCAGGTGCTATTTTGGTACATGAAATAAATATTCTATTTATCCTATTACATCTCTCTTTTGTAACTGTACAGTTAGACAATTGTTCCTAACCACTATGGTTGCTGTAGATGCCGTGTCTACTTTACACATTCTGACCAGCATAGTCTCTGCTCGTGTGAACACTTCATGAAGAAGAACCTTGTGGCTACCTGCCTCATAGTTACACAAACTATGAAGGAGGAATCGTTTTTTCTGAAATGTAGCCATTAAGGAAAGAAAAAAGCCTGGTGTGATCTGTAGCACAAGTGAATCAGAATCCCAATGGGGAAGTAGGTGGCCATCCATGGATAAGATTTCAGGGGTGCTCTCCCAACACTGATAAATTGAATCTCTATTTCTAAGACAAAGCAGTGTTCCACAATTAATGACAAATCCTGAAATGCATACATACTCAGATAAAATAATATAGCTGCTCCAAAACTTTATTCATATGACTCTTTTGAGATTTTTATATCTGTGAACCAATTATCTATAATTAATGTTTTTCTTTAGAGCAACTTGATTTTGCCCATCTAAATTAATTCTTTGAAGAAGATAATTTTATATGACTCCTGTAAATATCCAATGTCACCTGTAGATATATATAGCCTATATCACTTGCTGGAAGTAGAAGCATACAAAAAATTTAATGTGATTAAGTAAAAAAAAAATTTTCTTCTTTCATCACATCCCATATACTACATGAACTACTATAATAAAATGTTGGTTTAAATTCATACTAAAAAGCAAATAAGTGACATCTACATGTATTGAAACATCAATGTTACCCCATAAATTTGTACATTTTTTATGTGTCAATTAATTGTATATGTATACAGGAATCCTTGACACCCCTTCCTCCTTCCTGACCCCTTAACAAGGTTAAAGGGTGAGAGACACCAAAGAGGTGAGCAGGACAATGAGACGCTCAAGGAGCAGGTGTTAAGGCTGAGTGTTGGGGGTCAAGTAGCTTGGGGAGGGATGGATGCCACAAGCCAGAAGCAAGGGTTCAGAAGAGCAGGCTCTAGTCCACTTCATAATTATTTATATCTGGGCTGTCCCTAAAAATGTGTCATAGAGAAATTCCTCTGTACTCTTTGGTTTGAAGGTCCTTAATCTACTTCTCTGCACATGTCTGAGCTCACAAATTACCCATCACAAAGAAATGGCATGCAGTTAATAGGTCTTTCCTTTGTGACTGACAGTGCAGAACAAATGCCAGCATCTGTGCCGAGACCAAATTTCTGGAATACTAACTGTGGTCCCCAATGGGAGATGACACATTACCTCGAGGTCACCCCAAGAACTCTTGGAATGAACTCCTGAATTCCACTGCTTCTTGCCACACTTACCACAAAATGCCATATGTCCTAGCTGTTTATGGGCATCCCTCTTTCCAGTCAGATTCTCAATCTTCTGATTGACTTTCTATTACTCTTAACACCTACCTCTCAATAAAATTGATGCCTAGTTCATAGGGAAAAAATTAGTAAATTGGAAGGAATCAGTACAAGTGAATGAATGTGGAAGCATATTATCAGTTTTGCAGAACAAAGCACCTGCAAGTCTAAGGCATGCCCCAAATTATCCCAACTACATTCAAAGGCATCAAGAACATCACATGAAGTCATTGGATCTATTTGCATCCCTATTCTTTTTCAAAGAAATTACAGATTCTTCTCTCCTCTTCTGTCTGGACAAAGATCTACTGTATTCTCTCTCTTTCAAAGTGCTTCCTTCTCACAAGCTGTGCAATTTTGGTCAACTCAAGCTCTCTGAACCTCCATTACTTTATTAAATGCTGAGGAACAGCATCAACTCCATAAGTTGTGGTTAAGATTAAAAGAAGAGAGCTCAAGAAAAGTAATTAATTACCTATTTGCCTAGAGTATATCAAAAGCCAAAGATGCTGGCTACGTTTTTGAAGCAGATCATAAGACCTCGGTAAATATCAAGGGGAAAACGACCCATGTTATTACACTGTAACATTCACAATTTTCATTTTGCTGTCCTTATACATCCCTTTTGCCAACATCAGGTTTTTCTGCTTTTACAGACAGAATGGAGCAGGTCAGCAGGTCCGAGTGGCATGAACATATCCAAGTATGTTCGTAAATGCACCTTGACAAATGTATCCTGGGCCAGCCATCTGACCACAATCCATTACCACTCTGAAGGCCCCTGAATTTTTCACTTCATTTTCACCTCATTTCTCTCTCTCTCTCTCTCTCTCTCTCTCTCTCTCTCTCTCTCTCTCTCTCTCTCTGAACCTCCTGTATTTCTAATACCTACAGAGTTTTGCTCATTGCTAAATCAGAAGGATGAATACCTGCAGCCACAGGAGGGGAAATTTGGTACCTGATGCCTGTAATATTTTTCAGACAGAAAATACTACCCCCATGACTCTACCCAGGAGATGGTAAACTGCTCTGACGTCTCAGCTGTTGCCCCTCTAAGCAGATTCACAGGGCTCTCGGCTAACACCCCCTCCAGGCAGACATCTACTCTGTTTACAGTTATTTATCATGACTGGCTATATACAAACAGAGTCTTGGTGTTAAACCAAATGGCCCCATAGACCGCTAGTCCAATACAGCTGGAAGATACACACATTAAATAAGACATGGGCAGGAAAATTGTGGTGCCTTCCTTGAGATGCAGAGGCTGAAGCAGACCTGCTAGAGAGTTCTCCAGAGCTCCAATGTGGGGTTTCCCAACAAGGGGGGCAGGATTCAAAATCTGAGATGCTTCAGGGTCAAAAAGTTTTCCAGAATAGCTCCTGTATGTGTCTGTGAGCCAGTATGTCAGTAAAGAAAAAGATCAACTATTTTGCAGGGGAATCTTCTTGAACCAGAAGGACCAGTATTCTAAGTGCCAGGGCAAGTTTCTGACCCTCTGGGCTACCACACATCCATTGTGACTCCACGCACCTGTCCAAAAACACGAAAATGATGAAAGCGTGCTCCTCCATCTAGATCATCTAACTGTAGAGTTATAGGGGAACTGGAGAGATAATAGCCTCAAGAGGTGCCTCCAGCACTCAGAACTCCTATAATGAACACCCTGTGTTTAAACAAAAGGAACTTGCATTTCCTCAAAAGTCAGTTAGCCACAGTCACATAATTGGGAAGTGAATTTAAGAACCCTAGGAATGAGACGCACATTTCCCCACTGACACAGCCCTATTGAAAAATCAACCCAAGGCTCTCAGGGAAATGAGAAAACACAACTGGAAATTTCTAGCATGGCATCCAATCTTCATTTTTGTGATCCTTCAATTCTCAGTTCAAGTATAAACAGACTTTTTCCCCCTGAAGTAGAAAAAGGATTAAGTAGGCAGGACGTTTTCGGAGTTCTGTGCAGCATATGTTCATAAGCGTTCCTTTTGTAGCGTCTGTGGATTCATTCTGGAGTAAGGGTAAGCCGGAGCAAAGCAATTTGGCATGCTTGCATTTGCTTTATCAGGAGAAGCAAGCACAGACTGCAGGGGCCACCATGACCTGAGCCTGCAAAGAAGCTTCCCAGAACCCCGAGGGAGGCTGTGATTGTTTTCCTCACAGGGATGCTCAAGCTGAGCCATCTTTCTCATGAAACAGTAAATGAGCTTCATTCAAATTATCCTCAGGAAAGTAGTGGCCAAACAGACAAAAGCGATTATTATCATACAAACTTAATTTTTGACCAACCTCTATGATCACTCTGCTGTTCTGGAAGTCAGTTCAGCAGTGTCAATCTACATTGCTACATACACCTCAGGGTCAGCATTCCACGCCACCCCAACCTAAGGACCACTTTAAGCGCAGATGTGCTTTTCCAATCTGTACATCTACTTCTTTAGGCTACGGTCACTCCAGGCCTCAGTAATGACATGGTAGAATTCTTAATGTTCATGATATAACATTAACTGGAAAAAGCAGTTAATACGGGGAGAGGGGGTGCATATCTACAGAGAAACTAAGTGGAAAAAAAAAACCCAAATACCATAGTTGATCATCTCTGGGCAACAGGATTAGGAGCAATTTATATTTTCTCCTCTTTTGAGATCTAGTTTCCAAGTATTCTAAAATGCAAATGCATTGTAAGAGGAATAAAGTAATTACAAAGAGATTTAAAGATACAGAATGGCATTTACAAAAAGGTTTTTCATCTGCAAAACAAAGATGCATTTCCATTAAAACAAAATAATTGACTTGCACTGTTGACAAAGAACTACATCATACCTCACATTCAGCTTTGCTATTATTACTATCACTACATCTTAAGTACGTGCTATATGCAATACCTTGCAGTAGGCATCAGTACTCAAGTAAGTAACCCAGGTGGTAACTAAGACACATTACTGGGACTCTAGCAGTGTTATTAAAGATGGAGAGCCTGAAAAGCAGCATTTAACACAAGTGATAATCCATCTGCCTGTCCTGTATTCCATCTTCCCAGAGAATCTCTTCTTAGCCTGCTAAGTAGGTTTAAGTAGAATTAAGTAGGCAATCAGTCAGGTGGACCCTGGGCCCTGGGCCACAGCTAACTCCAGCAAGGGTGGGTACCTGACCTACTTTAAGTCACTGAGGTTCTTTCCCCCAAGAAAGAGGAATTGGAATGCCCCTTGAATGGGGCAATGGAAGCTGCAAGGGTAACATGTCGGACCATATGTGCAGAAAGAAGCAGAGAACCCAGTCTGGAAAGAGAAGGGATGAGACAGTTGACTGTTCATTAGGATAAAAACACTGAGAGACGATGTGTAGCACATGTTTATCCATTCACCTGTCCCACTCCTGTTAGTTTTTGAGGATCAATTACTTCCTGGCCCACTGCCTCAGGAAGCTTGCTGTCCAACTGACCTTCAAATCAGTAAGCTATTTGTGGTCTTAGAGCAAAAGCCACATCTTTTGTTCTTTCTGTTGCTTGTTTTGTTTCTTGAAGAAAAACTATTCCTAAGATACATTAGAAAGGTACAAATGATGAACCCTCTTCCCCTACTGATTATAAGTTGATTCCCTCCTCTTGTCCTTTTTTTCAGATCTCCACTCCAATGTCATTAACACAGAGAAGCCATCTCTGAGCACTCCAAATAAGGAGGCCTACCTTGTTTTACCTCTGCATGTTTCCTAAATAGTGCTTAACATCACTTTCAACAATGCATTTTTTTATCTACTAATTATGACTTGTCTCCCTCCCTGGGGTGTAAAGTCATCAGCAGGGTCCATTTCCCTCATACCTCACACAGCACATTCCTGGCACATTACAGGAGGTCAATGATGTTGAATGCATGAGTCAAGTGAGTACATATTCATTCATTATGCCCTTAAAAATGTTCAAGATTTAGTCCTCTCTTAATAAGGAAACAATGATTCAAAGAAAGAGACTAGCTACACATGCAAAAACAAGACACAGCCACAGAGCAAACACCTGAGAGGGCCTAACAGCAATTCTCCTCTTCAGTCTAAAGCCCTGTGATGGGTAATTTTGTGTCTGTTTGACTGGGCCATGTATGTCCAGATTAAACACTATTTGGAGGTGTATCTCTGAAAATGTTTCTGAATGAGATAAGCGTTTGAATGTGTGATTTGGGTAAAATAAAGCAACTTCCCCAATGCCCAGAACATCATCCAATCCATAGAGGGCCTGATAGAACAAAACAGGAGGAAGGAGGAATTTTCTCTTTTTTCTGCCTCAGTATTTGAGTTGAGAAATATCTCATCCTCTCCTGACCTCAGACTGGGACCTATACTTCTGGATTCCCTGATTCTCAGGCTTTCATACTTGGACTGAATTATATCACCAGCTTTCCTGAGTCTACAGCTGGCAGATGACAGATCTCAGCCTCCATAATTAAGTGAACCAACTCCACATAAAAATAAATAAATAAATAAGTAACCTATTGGTTCTGTTTTTCTGGAAGATCCTAATACAAGCCCCATTTTATTGGAGTGTCCTCCCTCCACAAAGCCAAGTGCCCAAGGAAGGTGAGATTATCCTAGATCAGGGATAAATCCTTGCTATTTAAAATAGAAAAAGTGTTCCAGTGCTTGTTTATCTGTCTCTGTAGCTCCTGGAGCAGCTTGGCAGGATCAGTTAGAGATCCACCCCGACACCCAATACACACACACACCAGCCACCTCCAGGCATGGGTAGCCTCTTCTCTTTACTTAATGTGCTAACCAAATTTTATTTTCTATGTGTGCCACAATCAAGTTGGGAAGTACCCATGTCAACCTTTTGAGATAATCTCAAACTGCATGCCAGTGTCTGATTTGGGAAGGAATGTGCACCTGTGATTGGACAGATAAGATCTGAGGGGATGTCTGCTGGGGGGAGTCCAGGAAAGGTTCCTTGCTTTTAAACAAGGACACATGAGAATAGTCTCTTCTGCCAAGGACATTGCTATGTCTGCATGTGGCTTCCTGAGCTGAAGGAGCCATCTTAGAACTGTGAAAGCAGCCAGTCTAAGAACAAAGCCAACGAAAAGAGCAAGACATAGGGACCTTTATGACAATGGTGAGCTACTGAACCAACCTATAGCTGCACACAGCCAAGAAGTTCTTCTTCCTTGAGATAACTCATTTTTCTCATTCCAATATGTTTTATTTTGTGGATTTTCAAATATAAATTGGTAGAGCAAGTCACAAAATAATTGACAGTGCTTAGCAATCTGTCACCAGCTTAGTGCTCAAAATCCTCTCCCTGCTGCACAGTGACAACCATCAAAGGCACCCTGGTGGGTCCCCAGTTGCTTGACACCAGGGAAAAGTGGATTTCAGTTGGATTCCAGACATTCAGAGCCAGGAATTTGTAGTGGTTTTCCATCAATCATGACATCCAAGGGACTCAGCAGGTAGATATGTAGAGGGTAGGAAGCTTTTTTCTTTTAATTTCCTTGTTTTTCAAACCATTTTGAGTTGACTTTTTGATTATTTGCAGCCAAAAGCATCTTCAGTGATAAATCTATCTTCAGATAATTAGCAGTAAATTTATGTGGCCTCCTTTGAGCAAAGACTCAGGAGAAAATGGTGCAGCAATTCATAATTCTGCCAACATTCCCCCAAATCTTAAGATGATGGATCTTAAGTGAATTTTTCCCCAAAAGAAAGACAAGTGAGATGCCAGAAAAGGATTAATCGCGCAATCATCTGACACTCATCAGGAGAGTCATAAAGCACCGGTGAATGGTGAAGCTTCACCTTGTCTCAGTGTTGAATTAGGGGCAGCATAATTTCAAAATTCTAATCCATACTTTATGTTAGATTTCTTATGTATACTTTTCCCTTTCTCTTTTTGAGAACTTTAACAGAGTTTGCCTTGTCTTTGTCTTAGGAGTATGTCCAAAAACAGAAGGGACTAAAGATACCCCCAAAGCCCATTCCCATTAAGAATTTTTGCCCCAGGTCTTAAATTCACTGAAAGGAATGTGTTGGACACCAGCAGAAAGGACACAGATAAAGTTCAGGTTGATTTGCTTTGCTTAAAACTGTTCTGTTTACTCTGATCTTGTTTAGATAAGACAGTTGGAGTAGAGTGAGAAATGGGTTTTCCTGATTCGGAGGGAAAAGCTGGATGTTTTCCAGTTCCTTAAAGTACTGAGGCTGGCACCTGTTTCCTGGTAGAACTCTCAGGCGATGACAGGACTTTGGATTGTGATAGTGACAAGATGCTGGGAAAATGAATACTGGGGACTTGAAGCCACAGTGTAAAGATCCCAGCCTCCTTTGTATAGATACAACAAAGTTATGCAGCACTGCATGGATAAGGGTCTTGCAGGGTGACAGTGTGGACTAAAGATCAGAGGGTCTTTTCCTGAATGTTCTGTACTAAGGCAGACCTACAGCACTTTCTCATCAATAACCGTGAGTAGAAATCTCAACAAGATAGACCTTTGCAGCATTCAGAGGGGAAAAAAATATAATCAAGTATATACACATGAATGATTAAAATTCATGCCTGCAACATTCAAAATGTCCTTTTCAAAATAAAACCTTTAAATCAGAATGCAAACTCGATTTGTATTTTTAATTGGTTTGACATGTCCTGAGTTCCCAAAGGACACCACAGTCCCAGGCCAAGCTCCTTTTAGGGATTCAATATGTTCATTGCTATAAATTGTACTGCCTTGAAAAAGAAAAACTAACTGTAAAACAGAAAGTTCCATAGTTGATGACCACTATTAGATATTTTGAAAGCATTCAAATAAAAAGCAATCACAAACTACTTTTAATTCCCTCTAAATAATGCCACACTCACTTATGAAAAACTACTTCATTTCCCTTCATGTGCTGGAAATTAATGAACATTGAATATAAAGAAAAAATGCCCCAAATGCATGGCACTTTAAATAGTTGAGATTCCCAAATAATACAAAAGCATTCTCAAGTCACACATGGGATGTGAAGTGAAAATGTTCTTGGAGGAAATATTCTCTAATAATACTTACCTACTTCAGAGGGTGCTGCAAAGCTCTATTAACACCAAGGAACACTTTGAGATCTTCAAATAAAGTCACCATAGAAATGCAAAGTATTATTATTATAGTTTTGAAATAATTTCACACCTAGGGATGAGAAAACCCCAGGCCAAATTTTACTGCTTCTTTCCTGCCTGATAAACAAGAAATGCCACAAGCATGGAGGGTAGGGATGGAAATCGAACAGAACAAAGACATCAAAGTTTTTCTTTTACTAAAGCTTTGTATTCCCCTATATGTCATTTCAGGAAACTCTGGGGAGGTGGGGGAAGAGTCCCTTAAAGGTCAGAGTTAAGTACAGCGACCATATTTTCCATTGCTTATGTACCAAATAAAGCAGCAGTCAGCTGATTTGAAACCTGCCCCCCTTCTATGGGAGTACCTTTCCTACTAAAGCACCAGCCAAACTTAAAAAATGCCCAAATAAATCATTACCTGAATTATCCACCACTATGACCTCACCTATGAGATGAAAGAGCAGCTCCTTAGACATAAGAATTTCTATTCAGCTACTGAGAACACTGAGAAAAACAATCATGTGTTATGCTAATGGTGATGATGGTGATGGTTATGGTGATTATGATAATGGTGATAGTGGTGGTGATAGTGATCACTATGGTGATGGTGGTAATTATGGTAATGATAGGACACAGAACAGAAGACCTCAAATCCCACTGATCATAGAATCAATTTGTATTTTAAAATACAAATGCTTGGTCCCCATCTCAGGCCTGAAGATAGAACCTAGCTATTTCTCTTTCTGGACATTAGGATAACTGAAATATTTGTAAATAACATCTTGATTAAGAATATATACTCTGCATACAGACTGGCTGGTGTCTTATCCCAATTCCGATATTTCTTATCTGTGGGCTGGACAAACTACTTAGCTTTCAGCCTTAATTTCCACATCAATAAAATGGAAATTTTAGTATGACCCAACTATATAATTTAGATGCTATTGTCACCTACTTCATAAGGGAGTTGACTAGGAAAGTAAACAATTTTTTAAAAGCATACATGAATTCCAAAATAGACAAAACTTATATGTTAAAAGAAACACAACCAACAGACTATAACACTTGACTAAACAGTAGAAAAAATTTACATAATCGTGAAAACAAAAATACTGTCTATTTATTTAAACAAAAATTGTGATATATATTTGGAGGTTGTTGGGACCAGAAGTGGTAGAAGGGAATGTCAGAGAGCTATTGCAAAAACTGATAGATTAGGAAAAAATAATATAAGCACATTATGGAGAAATAGGTAAACACCAGAAATATCAGAATTCAAAGTTGCCAGTTCTAAGGAGGAGGTCTGGAGAGAGGGAAAGAGGTAGAAAGAAGGGATAGATGTTGCATTTTTTTCAATATTTTTTCTCAATGCTATTTTACTTAATGTAGATCATTGTTTTATCAAAATAAAAATGAATTTTAAAGGATAACTCATAACATTTATAAGTATAGTGTTGCATTTCTTATATACTGGAGTTAATAAAGTTTTTCAATTTACCAAAACTTGCCTTTTTAAAAACAGACTGATCTAATCCCTCCAACTATGCCCACGAAATGTGTCCAACAAACATTTACTTTGTCCCTAACACACTATACATCCTTAAAAGATATCTGTAGAATTGAATTAAGGATGGCAGTAAAGAAAAGAGAACTTCCATTGTATCAAGGTGGCAGCAGGAAGGAGATGGTATCTTCACCCAGCATAACTTAAGTTCACACAGAGGAGAAAGGGCTAAGGGAAACCATTAAAGATTGGTCTAGTACCCTGGAATTAGCAAAAACTGTAACTTTGAACTGTAAATGCTCAAAGGAGGAAGCAGTTACCAGACAGTAGAAAGGGTTGCAACTGAGGAAGAAAGACCCTGGGCAGGTACTGTGGCCTTCCTTAGAGAAGCATAGCCATTGCCGACCTATAGTGCTACAGGGAGAAAGGCAGGAAACAATTCCAACTTTGTACTCCCAGATCTTCATCCAGTATCTCCCACTGGAAATGCAATGGAAAACCAGTGAACAAGGGTGCCCAGGGAGATACTACAACAGAGCATAGCATCCTAGAGCACAGAGCCCTGTAGGGCACAGGGAACAAAGGAGAATATCAAGCACAAGCACTATGGAGAGTTGTTGTTAATTTACCTCTTTCTTGTACTCAGTCTCATAAGATAAGCTCCCCAGTTTTTCATCTGTTTAGGAAATAAGTATGAAATAATAACAATAATCATACCTGACATTAACACTTGATAATTTGTGAAGCACTTGTATATGTATTATCTTTACGTGATTCTCAAAACAGCCCTATGTAGTAATAGGACAAGGGTTATCCTGATTTTACAGATAATGAATCTGAGACCTTAAGGAAAGATAGGAACCTTGCCCAGAGTCCCAAAGCTAGAAAGTGGCAGAGCCAAAACTAGAAGGCATGCTCCTAATACTCCAGCTCTTTCCATCATTCAATACTGTCATGCTATTTATTCACAGAAGTGTAAAATTGATGTCCCTGTGGGAAAAAAAAATCATTAACCACCTTTGTTCTAGGCATTGCACAGAACACAGAAGTAGTCAACAAAGGAATATAGAGAAAACCTGCCCATTCCATTCTTAAGAAACCACAAGCAATGTCAGGGACAGAAGAAATGGATTTTTTAGTAAATCACATTTTATACATCATCAAAAAAGAAGGTGTTCAAAATTTTAAATAAATGAGTGGAAGGAAGATTAGTAGAGGAAGGAGAATAAGGGGGGGGTGGGGAAAGTAGGAGCACTGGGGACTGAAATGGAGTAAATTAAATTCCATGCAAGTATGATTATGTCAAAGTGAACAAAACTCTTATGAGCAACTAAAATACACTAATAAAAGTATGAAAATAAGGTGTTCAGTAGGGGGAAAAACATTCAAAAGAAATAAAAATTCAGGGAAAATTAGGACACTATTTAAAGAATATAACTGGGGGATGCTGAGGCAAATAGAGGAAAATCACAGCCCCTTCACAATCCCCACGCCACAGAGAGACCAAGGTCACCAAAATTGAGAGGGATGGATGCTCTGTTTTGCTCCTCACTTTCAGCCCCACTCTTGCATATTTCTATATCCTTTGAGAATTTGAGAGGCAGTCAAGGGTGACTTCTTTGTCCCAAATACAGGAGTAGTGGGCAATACAGCAAAATAGCTCCTTTTTAGAAGTCTAATTGAGAATGCTCCATACTTGGTAATCTATTGCGAAACATTCAGCTACTTACACACAATGGAAGAAAGTAATCTCCAAATATATTCCATTTATTCTAAACCTAGTTCACTAGTGTATAAGCTACTCTCTCAGCTATGGTTCTGTGCTTGCAAGCAAGAGAAACCAATTGGCTAATTTTAAAAGAACTATTAGAGGGCAAATCCATGGCAGACTGGAAAATAAGTTTGGAGACCATTAATAGCCAATATGGCCATAGAGGTCAGGAAACAGGAATCTCATAGCAGATACTGTCAGATCAGAGTGCCCATCTGGAACAGAGGAAACCCTTTAGCTAAAGATCTAAATTCAAAGACGAAACATCCACTTAACTAAGCTTGAGGTCATACACCAACCCTTATAGGCTAAATTTAAGCATCTGATTACAGTTCCACTAAGTTAACCATCTCAAAGGAAATAAAAGTGCTATAAGGGAAAACATACAGAATAGGCCTTTCCTCAAAAATTCCTTAAGCATATAACTAGCAGTAGATCATGGATAAGACTATAATTTCCTAAGATTACATTTAATTAATAGTTGACACACGGCCAAAGAAGGTGTTTTCTTTGATACCTACAAAATTCCAAACTGACAACTCCTCATCTCTAGAAGTCTTACTTCCCATATTACCTGAAAGTTACCTTTCCATTTGATTCCTAAGGACAAAGTAGAATTTGCTCTTCTTTGGTAACAACATGCTCATTTTGAAAACAATATCCTGAAACTTCTACAAAGAATAAACTTCTCAAAATATCAAATGAACAAATTCATAAGGATGTTTCTGCTGCTGCTAATAATGATGATGTGATGGTAATATTAACAAGAGCGGCATCAGCTAACATCTACTAACCACTTATCATGAGCCAGGACCTGTTGTAAGCCCTTAACACATAATAACTCATGTAATCTACACAACAACCATATGTGGCAGACAACATTATTATCTCTATTTTGCAGATGAGGAAACCCATACAGTAAGACAATGAATAATTTGCCCATGGTTCATTATCCAACTCAGGACTAAACCCATGACTGATTTGAGAGTACCAACGCAACAAAGGATTTTCACTGAGGTAGGGAAAACAGATGTATCAATATAAAAACACTCTCTAAGTGGAATATGATCACTATAGCTATCCATAAAGACAGCAAAGTTCCCAGGATGGCTACTTCATCAGTAACTTCAATATTTTATGAAGATTCGTTTCTAGAAGTTACCAAGTTCCACTTTATTCCAAGAAGTGGTGCAATTTTCCAGAGATATGTAAGCTATATGGTTAGAAATAAGAATTACGTATCTCTTAAGATAGAATTTTCTTCACTAATTATAGAAAAATCCAACCATTATATCAAAATTCCAAGCCAATCAGCTATCATGCACCAGATTTTGGCCATCCCAAAGCAAACCCTTAAAATGGGAGTCTGTGTGGCTCATGGCTTGATTATTCAAAAGGGGGTTTCTCCAATTTCCCTACAAAATTCTTCTTTACTCTCAAACAGAAGTAGATTTGTCATAAAGTTAGGAAAAACTTAAAATATAAGGTAAATCAAAATAGCTTTTCAACTTTAACTAAAGTGGTCACGGTCATGATTGCTGTAATAAAAGCGACACAAAAAAAACCTAAAATTGTCAAAAACATAATTGATGATGAAAACAAATGTAAAATTATGGCATATTTCACCCTGGCCACCAAAGACTCTTGATGAAACTGCAGCCCTATAATTTCCCACAATGAATTCTCTAAATTAAAACACTTCATGCAGAACAGAAATTAAACAATGAATCAAAGAACAATGCTGTACTGAGGTGTGCTTATAAATACACCTAGCAAAGAGGAAACAATTACATTTTTCCATGTAAAAACCAACTCAATGGTAATGTTTCACAGGAGGCTGAGTAGGTACTTTTCCCACTGCTTCGAACTTGGAAGTTCATTTCCTGTAACTCACTTAGGGTCCAGAGTGACTGGGTGGAATGCAATTAGCTACCCCAACCTGGCTGACTTTCTCCTTTCTATGATACTAGCTCCACCATGCAACTGCACAACTGACTTTCACGATAAATTTCATCCAACCCAATTGAAATGCCACTCTGCATTTTATTTTAAATGCTTTATTTGGCCAGCTGGTTTTATTTAACTATTGACCAGAAATGGAACAAGTGCATTCTTTTTCCATCTAGCATTAATCTTAGTAAACTTAGCTCCATTGGAACGTCTTAACTGCTGAGAAGAAAGCCAAAGTCAGCAAGCATACCACTGCATTTGGCTACCCTCAGCACATCATTTCATTTCCTCCTGTTCTCTGCTAACTATTGCTCAGCACTTTTGCCTATGAGGGAGGACAAGCAGGTGGTTAAGGAAGTTGTCCTGTCAGCTATATCTTTAATCCAAGTGTTTAAATCTCTGAATAAAAGAAAAATCAATGTTGTAAAGGCAATGTTTGTCAAGGCCATGTAATAAATACACTTACCTTTACAGACCGTTCTCAATGGATTTCCCTTCTTTGCTGAGTTTCAAAGCTACAAAGAGATAAAAATGAAAGACTGAGTTGTCCACAAGTAAAACACAAAATGTTTTCTTTACATGTTCCTAAATAGAATTTCCATGTGTCATGGTCTGTAGTATTAATCAAAAAGTCATTGATAAAATGTGCACCTCATACCCCCTGCTGAAGAGACCAATAAGAGACATTGCCTGCTATAGCTTGGATATGACCTGAGTATCCCCCAAGGCTTCATGTGTTGAACTTTAATTCCCACTGTGAGGTATTAAGAGGGTGGAAATTTAAACTGATTGTGGTATTTAGAGGTGGGGGTTTTGAAAAGTCATTAGGATAAGATAAGGTTATTAGGGAAGAGACCCCCATGATTGAATCTGATGGCTTTATAAGAAGAGTAATAGAGATCAGATAGACATACACAGACACTTAGGTTGCCTGTGTCTTGTCACATAATGCCATGCACAACTTCCAGACTTTGCCAGAAAAAAGATTCAACACCAGATGTGGCCCTTTGACCTTGTGCTTAAAAATCAAAGGGAGATTAGTAGTATAGAACAAAGGGTCCAGAGAGGAGGAGGAGAGGAAATACTAGGGAATGATATTAGTCAAATTATATCTTGTGCATGTATGAATACATAACAACAAATCCCACCATTATGTACAACTATAATGTACCAATACAAAATGTGAGTGAAAAATAAACTTTTTAAATATAATTTGTCGGGTATGTGATATTATGTTATCAGCGATAGAAAATAGGCTGATACACAGTTGTCTATGGAAAACAGTACATACATCTATCCAGAACAGAATTACTTAAGCCTGGCCAAATCTACAGTCACATCTTTTAGTATATAAACTCCTCAACAGAGAAATGGCTTACAAAGTGTAGACATGAAATTAAACTAGACATTAGTATGGAGCATGTAATCTGACCAAGCATTTATTTTCTTATTCATTTTGCCATCTACGTTGCATGCTGTATTTCCACTTCCCTGAAAATGTTTTATTTGGGGGAGCATATTCAATTTAAATGACGTGCATGATCCTCCAGTCTAGACCTCACCACTGGCCTTCATGAGTCTCTGTGCTTACAGGCACAATATACTTTCTCTAGGTAGGATGCAGCCTTCAAAAGAAAGGAAGGAAGGAAGGAAGGAAGGAAGGAAGGAAGGAAGGAAGGAAGGAAGGGAGGGAGGGAGGGAGGGAGGGAGGGAGGGAGGAAGAAAGGAAGAAAGAAAAACTTGCATAGCAGGAAGCTACTTCACATTTCCAATCGTATCTTTACTTGTTAATTTCAGTTCCCTGACCAAAATATGCTATATGCACTGACCACTCACAAGTCAAAATGATCTGTGAAATGATAGCTGTTAAGCAATAGTAATAACTTAAGTTTTCAAAAAGCAGATTCTATAGCGACCCAACATTACTCATATGGTAGTTCTATGAAAAGGACTGGAACATGCCCTTTATTTCATCCTGGACTAGTTTCTAATATCTCCTAAAGGAGCAGTAGTTGGTAATGGCCAAATACTCCTTTCTTTTCCCACTGTTCTTCCCACTCAGCACATACCTTCAATATCCTAAATGATTGCCTTCGCTCTTATGGAGCTATACCCCTTCATATCCCTGATGCATGACCACCAAAGAACAGGTCAGACTATGGGCTATGATATAAATCTTAAAATACTAATGCAAGAGGATAAGGCATCTCCATGGGAAAGCATCAAAAATTTCTCCTCCACCCCTTATTACATGGGATGCAAAGAGTTAGGAGAAGCATACTTTGTGAAAAAATAGATAAAATAGTAAGATAATATGTTTTATGAAATCTGAAAGGGTTTGGGTCTGAAACATAGAGATTGGGATAAATCCTTTTCCACTTCAAACACAGAGATATGCTAAACAAAATTTATTGATGAATAAATAAACATATAGAAAGAGAGAATGATTTCTCTTAAAAAGCATAGCAAGACCTCCATGAGATAAATACAAGCATGTCACACTTAAGATATATCAGAATGAAGTAAAGGAATACCAGAGATAAATAAAAGACCCAGAGAGGGAAAAAAAAAGATTTCTTGCAAAAGAACATGCCATCCATAAAAGTAAGAGCTGGGCAGCAAGGGAATAGCATGTTCAAAGTGCTAAGAGAAAAACTTCAACCAATATTCTATACTCATGCTAAACCTACCATTCCAGAAGGACAGAGACATAAGCACATTATTAGGGGTGGTGGGGGACTCTTTACTGCTCACAACAGTTCACTTTTGCTAAAAAAGAAATACTTAAAAACATACTTGAATAAGAAGAAAATGATCCCATACAGAAAGAGTGGGTGAATAGAAGCAATGAAAACAGAGAAACTGGCAAACATGGTGGTAAATCTAGTAAATTTAATAATAAATAATAATTATTGATGAATAATAATTAATTCTTGGTTGTAAAATGAGGGAAAAATCAATGATAATAACAACTAATATTCAGGTTTGCAAATAAAGTGAAACAAAGTGGTTTGCCAGTGTATGGAAAAAAAGGGGGAGGATAAATAGGAGGAAAACAGATACTGATTAAGTTACATTGCTGATTCGCTTATAAAAGATAACCAAAATTTCTTTTTCTGTGAAGCCAGGGACCCTTGTGCACATGCTCACAGACATTCATATAAGAATGTTCAGAGAAGCACAACTGGAATAGAAAAAAGTACTGAAAACAATCCAACATCTGGCAACAGTACAACAAACATGCATTTAAATATTCATACAATGGGACAAGGGTTGTGGCTCAGCAGTAAAGCACTTGCCTAGCACATGTGAGGCACTGGGTTCGATCCTCAGCACCACATATAAATAAATAAAATAAGGGTATTGTGTCTACCTAAAACTAAAAAAAAAAATTAAAAGAAGATTCATGCAACGGAATGTTATACAAATTTGAAAAATCAGTGAAACCATTATGTGCATCAACACTGAATTATAGAGGACCATATATAATGTTATTCTATTTATACAACATTCAGAAAAGCAAAAACAAATAGCACATAGTTTAGAATTTAACATATAAGTGGCCAGAAAGAAACAAAGAAAAGCAAAGAAATTATTTACACAGATATCAGGCTATCTTGGAGAGAGATGTAATAGGTGACAGGCACTGGGGGCATTTTGGAATATGGTGACACTTTAGTTTCTTGGCTTAGAGAAAGGTATTGGATGATCAGTTTATCATTTTCTTTAAAGTATGTATGTACACTTTCAAAAAATATTTTGTACAAAATATGTAACAACAAATCCCATCTTATTTACAAATATAATGTACCAATAAAACTGTGGGAAAAAAGTTTGATGAAATAGAAAAAAATTATTTTGTATGGATTCTCTATTTCAATTTTAAAAACACATAAGAGTTATCACCAAAAGAAAAGAAAAAAAGAATAGAAATTTCCAAACCAAAGGTGGAAACAATATGGAATAAAGAGAACTCAATGAATTCTCCACAGGATACTAGAATGGAAGGGAGAAAGAAGCAAAGGAAAACAAAGTATAAAATGCAAAAAAAAAAAAAAGTATATCAAATAAGTTTAAATATATTAGTAAACAGAGCAGATTAAATATCTGTAAAAATTTAAAAATTGCCATGTCAGGTATTTTTAAAAAATATCCTGCTATCTGATGTTTTAAGAAATACATATAAAACATAAAGAAGACTTGAAAGGAAAAGTATGAAAAACCATACACCACACAAATTGGAACCATGAGAGTGCTAAAGGAATTAAGTTTACATTGGGTAAAATTGAAGTTAGCAATAACAGGAGAATAGATATGTATATAAGCTAGCTATTGCTACATAACCAATTGCTCAAAAATTAGTAACTTAAATAATTTATTATCTCTCATGGTTTCTATGGATCAAGAATCTGAAAGAAGACAGAAGAACAGCTTTTCTGAATGCTACAATGCCCATGGCCTCAGCTGGAAGACTTAAAAGTTAGGGACTAGGATCATCTGAAGGCTCATTCCCTCACATATCTGCCAGCTGTTGCTGAGGGTTAGCCAAGACTATAGCTGAGCTACAAGCTGGAATACCCACACATGGCGTCTCCATGTGCCTCGGGTCTCCTCAAAACATGGTGCTAGATTCCAAAAGGCAAGAGTTCCAAGAGAGACAGGAAGATGCTGTATTTTTTTAAGCCTCAGGCTCAAAAATCACACAACACTATTTACATTGCAGTCACAAACCACTACCCTAGCTCAAAGGAAGAGAACAAAGACACATACACCTCCAAATGGAAACACAGCCAATCACATTATAAGAAGAGCACATGGGACTAGGTAAATGTGTTGGAGTGATCATGTTTGGAAAACAATTTGCTTCATTCTTTACATAAGCAAAAACCTGACTATTAGGCTATGAGGGCGATCTCAAAAAATACAAAAACTTTTCTTATCAGACTGCACTAAAGATAGGAAGCAATTACAAATGAGATTTTAAAATTATGTTTAAAAATTACAATCCTCATGTTAGTTTCCCTTTCTTAACTGTGGTTAGATAAGGACATTGAACAACCACTGTGTTTGGGCCCATGTATGGAGTCCAAGAAAATCACTAGTCTGGTGGTGGATAAATTGGATTTGAAATGCCTTGGAGACCTCAAAAAGAAAACATCCAGGAAAGCAACTAGATATGTTGGTCTGTAGTTTAGTGAAGGAACCAGGGAGTGATGAGCTATCTGTAAGCAGGAAGTAATGACAGTTGTAAATACAAATGTACTTGTCGAGGGAGATGGTATCAAGCAGAAAGAGAAAAAGGTCTACAGCTGATTCTTGAGGAAGTTCAACATATAACAGTTGCGATGAGGAGGATGAATCCTACACAAGAGAAAGAATGGCTGCCACAGAAGTTAAACAAAGACCTCGAGCATCACAGAAAGGTCAAGTGTATAGATACCAAAAATGCCCAATATGAAAGTCATTGAGGAATTCAGCAAGAACTGATGGAGACAGAGTGCATTTTAGAAGTAGTTAAGAAAGAAGTGGACCTCATTAAAGGAAGACTATGAATAAGGACAATTCTGATGAGTTTGACCATGAAGGGAAGGAAAGTAGGTGGACACAGGAGTGAAAGAGGGTTTATTGGTGTAGTTTTTAAAATAAACAACCTAAGCATGTGTCAGGGTAATAAAGAAGTCCATTTGAGACAAGGAGGCTGACTGTTAGGGGAGAGACAGGTAACTAATACTGAAGGCACCTGAGAAGGCTGGAAGAGTCAGCCAGGGGAACTGGTCTTAAGAAGAGATTTGGTCTTACCCTAAGCATTAAATGCCTTCTAATAAACATTTATGCTATCATCTTAAAGTATTACTTTTTCAGGTGTTTGTTTTCACTCCTCAATTAAAATCTAAGCTCTTTGAAACCTATGGGTTTTATTATTCAAAACAAACTACCCTACATATTGCAAGCCCCAGATTCTATGCTACCACCCATAGTCATTCAATAAATACTTTTGTTCTTCTTTTTCTTTCTTTCTTTCTTTCTTTTTTTTTTTTTTTTTTTTTTTTTTAGTTGGCATGCTTGATATACATGAAGCAATCATTATTGTTGTTTTGGCAGTACTAGAACTTGAACTCAGGGACTTGACAGTAATAGCCGCCTACTACTGAGTTATAGCCACAACCCCCATTCAATAAATACTTGTTGGACAAGTAAGTACAAGTGAATTTTACAGTCTTTGTGAACATCTCTGGTGCCTGAAAATGTGTGTGTGTGTGTGTGTGTGTGTGTGCGCGCGCACGCGCATGTGTTTGTTCTAATTATCCAATGTGGGAACAAATCCCAAAATCTTTTGCTCCATTGCCAAAGTACATGCTCCAACCAAAAATTAGGAAAGCCACTCAAGTTTCCCTCTTTCCCATGCTTTCCTTGACCCCAAAATTCAAGAACCTAAATTACAGAGCACAAAAACATTTTCACCTATAGTTTCAGCGTTAACACCATTTCTTACTCTCCTCAGGCCTAACTTCCACCACATTTTGTTCTAAAGCAGACAATCTTGATGTCCTTCATATGACCTTCTACAAAACATAAATTAGATTTAAATGAATCCAAATAGGTTTGGGCATCTGCTGCTCCTAAAAGAAATCAACATAGAAGCAGAGCAGAACAAGCCAATAACACACTGATTTATCCTGCTTTTCAGATCTTACAAATCCCAAACCCTTCAATCCATGGTCCAGCACCCAGCTCCCTTAAAAACTGATATGAATTTAAAGAAACATCTTTCCCAAATATAGAAACCTGGTTTGATTGTGATTCATCTTCTCCCATTTGAAAACTATTACTGGAAACCATCCAACCGCACCTTGCCTAAGGGAAGATTGCCTGGAACTGAGGGATTTGCCTCTATTGTTGCGTTCCTCAGAACTCGCCTGACTTAAATGCCACGTTGAGGGATTGGTTATTGACCTTTAAGTCTTTAACAATTATCTACATACCTAGGAAAGAGTCTGTGCATTCAGGTACAAGAATGAAGACACTGAATAAATTCAGCCCTGATTTTCATTTTTATGTGACATTCAGTGAGCTGTTACTACAGACAAATTATTGCAACATTCTTTCAAATGATAGCCAATTTCCAACTAAGAGAAGATTCTTAAACCTCTGTCTGAAACCTTTTTCTACATATCGGTGAGAACCAGGCAGTTGGAAAACATAGCCCTGGTTAAACTACCTAATGATAAATGACTATTTTAAGCACATGGGATTATTTGAGAATCTGCATACTGACTTAAACTCTCACAAGAAATAGCAGCAAAGACCCCAAACCTGATAGTTCTTGGATATATTCTTAGAAGTCTTAAATCAATTTATATGTATTTCTTATAGAATACTTTGAAAATGGATACACATTTAGATGTCACGGGGGTTAACCAGAATAATATTTAATGTTGTGAGAAACCTGGAAAATGGTACAATATTGTCAAAATAAATACATAAAAGGCTTTCCAGGTCTGGGGTTATGGCTCAGTGGGAGAGCACTTGCCTAGCATGTGTGAAGTATTGGGTTCAATCCTCGGTACCGCATATACATAAATAAATAAAATAAAGGTTCATCAACAACTAAAAAAAAATTTTAAATAAATAAATAAAAGACTTTCCATTAGACCAGAAGCTCAAGAATAATATGGTCCATGTCTTGCTTATTTACATCCTTTAGGACAGTGCCTAGCATATAAGATACACTCAATAAAATTTGCTTAATAAATGCGGAGAAAAAAATTGCTTAATAAAGAATTTAGTTTCCATTATTATTAAACGTGAACAACGATTAGGAATTCTAAAGCTAAAATTAGCTTATTTTGTACTGAGACTTCCCTAAAATAAGATCTCTGTTCACTGAAGCCTGCCCTTCAGTGCCCCACACATGCATGCACATGTACACACAAACACCCCACACCCTTGCCACACCTGTTCAATACTGTCATATTTGCCAGGTATTGGAAAAGTAAATTTGCCAACTAGCACAAGATCTGGAAAATCATTAGGTGACATCTGAGGAACAGAATACCAATCAGCCAATAATTAGCATCTGAAAATTCATAGAATTACAGACAAATCAAATTTCACGAAATCTCGGGGAGCATGACCTAAGTTGGTTTGGTGCCCTGACAATGGGGGCACAGGGCAACGAATCATCTGACCACCAGACAGAACAAGAAAGTACTAGACTAATCCCAGGGGGAGACACTATGACAATGTGACATTTGCACAGGGATGCCCTAACATGGCCCCAGTATGTTTTCTCAGAATGGGATGACATTTCAAGTCAAACAACTCTGTTCCCAAAAGCACAGGCCCGCCCCAAACTCCACTAGCCTGAATATTAGTAAAGGAGGTTCATTTTAGGGAGAAACTGAGATTATGCAGATACAGTGTTAAAATAATCCATTCTTAAGGGAAGCCAAACCAGATATTCAGTGTTCAGCCTCATTCATTACCTTCCCATCATTACACAGACTACAGATAGCCTTAGTCTAAAACTCCACTCTCATTCCAGCAAAACTCCTAATCCTGGTGCATCCACAATGGATACTTTTCAAAGCATGCTGAAACCAGTTCAAAAGTTGTGCTACTGAGAGGCATGGAGAGTGACTGTCAATGCCCTGTGGCCTCGCCACACCCCTGCTGCCTGGAACTGCTGTCCACATGCTAGTCAGTCCAAGGACACAGGGCCACCGCTGTTACCACTGCCTCCAGCCTATCTAAGGTCACCTTTCTTGCATGACTGCTTCTTTCTAAAGGAAGGAAACAGAGAGGTTGGAGAATGAATGCCAACTTCGTTTCTGTAGTTGCCAATTTTACCCCCCACATGACTTGAGGAAAGCACCCTAAAGAAGGAGTTCAAGATGTGGGGGTCCAACTGCTCTCCAGACTGGCGCAGCCCTGGGGGTAAATGCCCCGCCTCCATTACATGGCCTGTGTGTACCAGTTGGATGTGGATCCCCCATCCTGAGCCGAGGGTGACTGTTCTGCCTGGCCCCCGCTCCACTGCAGGTCAGGCAACAGTCTGTGCTCCTACTGGCTCCTGGCCCAGTGCTCAAATGGCCCAGCTACGTCACTGCAGAGAGGGAGTCTGGTTGTGCCCTCCTCTGAACTCTCCATCTGGAAGATTCTCTGGCCTCCTTCCCTCTCATTTTTAATCTGACAGACACTGCTGGACAGGGAAACTCAGAGCAGACCAAAGTTCACCTTCCCTTCCCCGCTTCTCGGTTGGTATAATCACAGGGGCAGAACAAGGTTGGCATGGACCAGGATGCCAGGAATTAAATGAGGGTCCCTGACCACTGGACCACATTAGTCCTGCCTTCCAAAGTCTTAATTAGTCATCCTCTGCCTGGCCCACCCACTTGTCTCTGGAACCCATGGAGGTGACAAGGTAAGATGCCATGCTCACAGCAAGGATTCAACAAAATATTGGTTGAGGATGGTGGTCACAATGCCTGCTGGCACGTGGTTTTGCAATAACAGTCAGTTTTGAGGTTTGGGCACCAGCAGCAAGATTTCTGGTTCCCTTTCTAATGCAGAGTTCTACTAGCGTTGTTCTGAGTGATATTCAGCCATGAGCTCAATTTGGAAGCAAAATGATCTTAACAAACAGTGGCAGACTTGACAGACAGGCTGCTGAGCCTAGGGACCAAAACAAAGGATGCAAAGCAAAAGAAAGGAAGGGTTTATGGCAAAAGGAAGAGAGGAAATGAACACCACACAGAGAAACAAGGAGGGTAAAGGACTAGATAACTCAATCCTACAACTCTGAACTGAGCTGGGAGCATAATAACAGACTCGGGGGTGGAAACAATGAGGGGGAAATCAAGGAAAAGGAACAGAGCAGCATCTGGTTAGAATTTTGATGCTGACACAGACACAGGGTTAGCACTGGAGTAGATTTGACAGTAACATTTGAGAGGTTCCAAAAAACAATGAGTCTTAATTCTGTCCTATTTTGTACCTCTTGAATTATAGTGACACACCAAAATTTGCTATTTTTCTAGGAGGACATTGATAGATACAATGGAAACTCTGAATACATTTTTTCCCTCTGTATTCATTATCTCTGGCCCTTTTCCACAGGCCTATTGCAGACTAAATTGGATTTTGGATCACTGGTACTGAGGCGCTGCAATTAATTAACAATAGAAACATAATATTTATATCCAGGCCTAACAACATCTGACATTTAAACTATTCTGCCAGTCGGGCAAATTCCATTCCACAAATTTTCATTTTAATGAACATGACAGGCCACAGTTTACATGATAGGCCAAGAAGCAGAACAGAGTTGATCTCTTGGCATGTGCTTCCAAGGACTGGCCATGCTGCAGAAGAAACAACCTGGGAAACTGTCAGAATATCAGAAAGACCTGATCCCCAGTTCTACCCACACACACCAAGGACATACCACCCCATGTCCCTCCTCAAAGATCCTAGGATGAAATTGTCCTTGCTTCTTATGCAAGCTCAAAGTTAAAAACTTACTGTCCATTATGATCCACTGGATAATTTTTCTATCTTTGGGCTGCTGACATTTTTGGGGGGAACTAAAATCCCTTAGTCCTTCCTAATTAAAAAGTGATAAACGTTTTGCAAGGCATCCAATAATGTGAAAAGTACACAAGAGTTGGAACTGATGCAGCTTTTTCTGTTGGCACAAGACTGGCCTTCCATATTTTGCCAGATGGTGTATCTCAGTAAGTCCCCATTCCCTGACTCAAGTGAGGGGCATTGTCAATCCAATGCTAAAGCTGAGACTGTCTTTAAATGCTATCTTATTTTGCATTATACTAACACCATGGGCATAACATTTATTCTTGCTGAAACTTTCACAGCTAAAGAAGTTTTGTTCTTCTATGACTCATTATTCAAGCTAACAGAAGATGATACAGATAATGAGAAAATTCCACACCCATAAGAACCATGTAAATTTGTTGGTGACCAATGTTAGAGAGAAGATCTCCCAACCTGACTTCCTACTGTTCCTCTAAGGGCTCGGACACTAGATGAAATAGTGTGAATATATCCAAACCCATCTCTACTACCCCAGAAACAGGTGTAAAGGATAGAATTGAAAACAAAAAAGCAAACAAAAAAGCAGATATAAGCTTAACAGATACAGGAAACATAGTGAAACACTAACAATGAATTGTTGAGATCTCTTCTTATTGTAAGGGCCATACGATTCTAGTTCACATGCCTAAAACACTCCTTATTTCAGTTTTTATGTCAATTCAAAAGAACTGAAATAAAGTTCCATTTTAAAAGTAATATTCTTGCCTGGTGTGGTGGTACATGCCTGTAATCCCAGCAGCTGGGGAGGCTGAGACAGGAGGATTGAGAGTTCAAAGCCAGCCTCAGCAAAAGTGAGGCTGGGGATGTGGCTTAGTGGTCAAGTGTTCCTGAGTTCAATCCCCAGTACACCACCCCCAGAAAAGTAATACTCTTAGAGTATGGATTTGGCTTGGGGGTTACAATCTCAACAAATGAAAGAGCCATTCACAATGATTTGTCTTTAAGTTGTGTCTCTGACTAGATCCCAAAGGGCAACTATGTTCCACATCATTTCAAATATGCCCATGATACCAAAACATTAAGTACTGGCAGGATGTGCTGGGGTTATGGTTCAGTGGTGGAGCGCTTGCCTAGCATGCAGGAGGTACTGGATTCGATTCTTAGCACTGCATACAAATAAATAAAAGGTCCATCAACAACTAAAAAAAACTTTTTAAAACAGTACTAACAGAATGATAGCATTTCTAATATCTAACTCAATTTAGATTCAGTAAGATTTCACTTGTCAATAACATATAGAGTGTGAACAGACATGCACAAATTAGTTATAATAACAACCACATGTTTCAGGGTTTTACATGCATCCACTCATGTACAACACCATAAGTGCTGTTCTAAGTCTATTCCACACTGAAGAAAGGGTGGTTAAAGTTAACTGACCTTCCTAAGAGGAGAAGTCCAAGGTTGCAGGCATGTAAGTGGCACAGCTAAGGTGTAAATCCAAGTCTGTCTCCCTCCAGAGTCCGTGCTCTACACAACACAGTGGCATATGACAGCATCCACCAGGGAGACAGCATGAAGGAATTGATTCTTTTTGGCAATAGTCAAAATATCTTTTAAATATCAGGTATGAAACATTTTCAGACCACCAGATGCTTATTTAATTTTTGAAAACTCAATTTTATGGAGATGCTATGAGTGTTTGTGAGTGACTGGTTATATTCTTGAAAAAGTAGAGGCCCTGTAGATCTAAAAATGTCTTTCTGAAAATCAAAGGAAAAACAAGATCCTAACCAGACTGAATGGAAAATGTTTGACAGAACACAAATGAATAGAATCTGTAACTTTAACATGCCTTTGTGGTGGCACGAATGGTCATATCAAATTCTGAACACAAAAGATTTAACATGCTTATTGTTGTAAACAAAGGCATTTGGTTAAATGAAAGTCCCATCAAAGCTTAATAACCGAATTCAAGTGAACACAAAGTAAAGGGTTATATACTTTCTGTGGTTTCAGTAATAGCTAATCTAATAATGGTAAATGGAAGGTTATTGTTGATTCCTTTGCCTCTGTTTCATAAATTAGATAAAGCAACCTGGCAGTTACAGTACTTTAGAGTTTTATTCGACTAAGTGATTTTAAAGCTATCTCAAAATATAACCAAGTCATGACTTGAATGACTGCTGAATTGTACCTTGCTTTCTGTCACCACATTAGAACTTTCACCAGTGTTAAGTAAAAAGCTTCCGTTGAACTAAAACAATTCTATAAAGCACAATTTCTATCTTCAGAACCAAACCATTTAGAAGGCAAAGTGTCATTGATACAGTATTATCTGATATTCCGTTTCACCAGAGCCAAGCTTGTAAAATATCAACTATAAGAGCAGTCAAGTGTTATTTATTTCTTCTGATCCTAAACTTGGGAACAGTAGAATTTCTCTGCCTAATGATTTTTTCATAGCACATTTCCAATTTTCTACTACAGTTTATTGATCTGGAATACTAAAATGGTTTTCCTCCCTGACTAAAGAACACAAAGCCTATGCCCAGGGTACCGTGGAATGAACCTCGGAAGACGACATGGTGGTATCTCATCAGGCAGCTGAGGGGCAGTAATATGAACCAAGGAACCAAGGTATTGTCCTTACTGAAATGATGTGCTGATTCAATCTTGGTCTTTTGATAACAGGAAACACATGCTGAACCTCTGCAATTGGAGATGAGGTTCAACACCTTCAGCTGAGAGCCAATGAGTTGCCCTTCACAAAGGCAGTCTATTTTCTGGCATTTTCCCCTCATGCCCCGATATGGTTACTTCCAATTACCCTGATAGCCCAGGAAGAAAAATATCCCTCTCTCCATATTTCATTCACATAATAAGAATCTGCAAGCTGTTCTGTATGACAGATGAGGACTGTGTGCTGAAGCAACTTGTTCCGCCTGTCAGCCTCCAAGAACCCACTGCGATGAGATACAATCGTGATGACATTACTAGAGAAGAAGTGGGTCAAATACATGGTCGCTTTAAAACAGAATGTCAACTATTCTTTCTACTTCAGTAATTTGATGCAGTGGTACTCAACACACACACACACACACACACACACACACACACACACACACAAAGAAGAATTCCCTATCATTATCTTAGTGTCCACACACACACCAACACAAATGCAAATATTGCTAAGATGACTGTTCCGTATGCTCTTAAGTGACTTTTTCAGCCTCCAGCCAATTAGCCAAGAAATGTTTATTAAGCATCTAGTAGGAGTCAGACACTGAAGTAGGTACTGGTGGCAGACACAGCCCCTTGCCCTTGCAGCATTCATAGTCAAGGGTAAAGGACAAACATTAACATGCAATTGAGATTAAAGTAATAAAGCTTGCAAAAAATAAAATACAAGGTACTAAGGGAGCTTGCAATATGAAAACTAACCCAGTCTTATGGATTAGAAAAGTTTTCTCTGTGGAAGGGACATTTAAGTCCAGGTTTCAAGTGTAATTAGAGGTAGCTATGAAAGACATAAGAGAAGAGGGCCAAGCACAGGGCTTTTCTCCTCAAAATGTCTCTTTGCAAAGAAACCATTCTGATAAAAGCAACAAGATGCAGTAGAAAGCATAATGGACTAAAAGAAGCCACAGAGTCTACCACTGGGAGTAATTATCTATTCTCTATTTTAACCCCTCATTTAAAACTTTAATTAATTTTTAAAAATTTTAAACATCAGTGTAACTCTGTCCTATCTCTCCACTTAAGGGCAAAAGTTAATCATAATCACAATTTCTTGCTGATCTACATATTAAGGTAGATCTTATTTTTAAAAATC
The DNA here is from genome assembly GCF_902686445.1 of Sciurus carolinensis. NCBI lineage: Eukaryota > Metazoa > Chordata > Mammalia > Rodentia > Sciuridae > Sciurus > Sciurus carolinensis. The sequence goes on from NC_062229.1 coordinate 59,867,205, forward strand.
TAATTTATCTTGACTATACTGACTAAAACCCATGGGTTATTTTTAAAAATATGTTTTGACAGCAGTGAAACTTGTAGCACATACAATACCGAGAGCATGAATTTGCTCAGGGTAAAAGTACATGGAAATTAACAGAAGCAGTTGGTAAATGTAATTTACAAAAAAAGTAAAAAGACTGAGCTAGATATGCTTATCCTGATTTGAATATATATTCATTGTAACATCACATCGTACCTGATAAATATGTACAAGTATGTGCCCATTTAAAGAATAAGTAAATGAATTAAAAACAGTACCAACTATATGCCACAATGGGTAGAAATGAAGAAGAAAAGTATTTTCTTCTCCAACATTTGGTCATGAAAATCCTAATTTTTTTCTTGCATAAAATTGTTTTGGATCATTATTCATCTCTCACAGCACACAACTTTTTTCCATGAGATCAAAAAATTGGAAAAGATAGGGAAAGCCAGACATATTCATGAGTATGTTTGCCCTTTCTACTAAACCCCAGAGTATGCCATTTGGATTATTTTCTTTCCAAATTCGAAGTCCATCTCCAGAATCCAAAAATCAATGAAAACTGCATTGGCATAACTCATGATTGAATTTGGTCCTAAAAACTCAATGACTGAGTAGGTCTACTAATATAGGGTGGTTTTCTTCTCCTTCTTCCTCTTCCTCCTCCTCCTCCTCCTCCTCCTCCTCCTCCTCCTCCTCCTCCTCCTCCTCCTTCTCCTCCTCTTCTTCTTCTTCTTCTTCTTCTTCATGTCTTTAGCTATTAACTATCAGCAATGACTTAGGTGACTACTCTAAAATAAACACAATTCCTAGCTATTGTAAAGAAACAGACTGTATGAACCATAAGAATTAAATTTGCTTCTATACTGTTAAGGGTGGTAGAATGTATCACTCCAAAATATGCCTATTTGGCATAAAGAAAAGCACTTTTAAAAAAAAGCAAGTACAAGAAGAGTGCTCTGACCCTCCCCCTTTTCCTCTTGGAAACCAGAAGTAAAACTCCCAATGAAAAAAATGTCCTCCCTATAGGAAAAGCAAACTAAAATTCTTGTAAGGACCAGAAATTGACACCAATAGAATGCCGTATGAAAATCTTAAAATACTCACCTTTATCTTCGTAGTCACTTCTCCACCCAATCAACTTCCCTAGCCCAAGTCCCTTTGCCTTCTTACATTTTCATAATCTAGTACTCTCCCTCTAATTCAGTATATAAGTACTCAACCCTAATTTCATCTGTGGGCCCTTGTTTCCTTATGAAGGGCTCCTATGCCACAAAAATTGATATTAATTAATGTAAATGCTTTTTTCTCTATGAATCTATCATGTGTCAATTTAATTCTCAGAGCTAGTCAAAATCCCTAAGAAAGGTAAAGGTAGAATTTTGCTTCCCCTACATCTGTACTTAGATCTTAAGTAGGGTTCAATCTTGAGGAGGAATGTTGGCCAAATTAGAAATGACCTATTGGAGGGCAAGTAGAATGGGACAATTTCCAAACTTCACAGAAGGAACCTAGGGATATTCTGCACGGAGAAAAATAATGGGAGACAGAAAAAGTGCCTTCCTATGTTGCATGGGTCATTCGTTGCTAAAGCCATTCTGTTTCATTGAACACTTTCTTTAGGCAAAGCAATGGAGGAACAAGACAGAGCTTGTATATATATTTTATATATACTATGGCTTATATATATTTCTGTATCACATGAAAGAAAAAAGACACTTTCTCTGTGGCATTCCACAGAATATGGCATAGCAAGGAAGAACAGAGATGCTTGTAGCAAGTTGAATGGCAGTCTCCCACCGCCCAAAAAAAAAAAAAAAAAAAAAAAGTCTGCATCGAATCCCTGGAACTTACAAATGCTACTTTATTAGGAAAAAGGGTCTTTGCATATGTAATTAAGACTTTTGAGATCATACTGAATTATCTGGGTGGCTTCCAAATACAATGACCAATGTCCTTATGAGAGAAAGCAGATGAAGATTTGAGAAAGATTGAAGAGAAATTCAAGAAAAATAAATTCAAGAGAAATAAATAGTTAAGCATCTACAAGCCAAAGAAAGCCACCAGGCACTGGAAGAGACAAGGAAGCTTTCTCACCTGAGGCTTTTTGAGTGATCATGACCCCGCTGAGCCTTGATTTTTAACTTCTGGCCTCCAAAATTGTGAGAATATTAATTTGTGTTGTCTTAAACCCCCAAGTTTGTGATAACAGTCACAGCAGCCCTAGGAAACTAATAGAAAGCCCATGCCGCTTCCTAGCTATATTACCTAGTACTTGTAATTCTAACCCTCTAAGAACGAGACCATCCTCAGGAAATTGGAAACAATAAGAGTGCAGGGCAGAGATTAAGGTGATAATGTAAAATATATAGCATAAGGCCTGGGACAGAGTAAGTTCTCAGTACCTATTATTGTTGCTAGCAATGAGTTCAGAGTGACTGCAAAACAGTTATAGACCTTACAAGGACACATCACAGGTATAATAAAGGTTAATTTACATAGTAGGAATATCTCTCCCATTAAACATATGCCAATAGAGACCAGATAAATAATTTTCCAGAAACCCTGCATGTTTATATTATGTGGCAAGCTGGACTAAACATCTTCCAGTCTTCCTTCTAGATCAAACAAATAATCATTTCTCCTTGGTTCATACAGTCAAATCCCTAGACCAGGTAATTCAGAAGGGAAATGTGGGGGATGTAGATAAGGTTTTTCTGTCACCTTGGAGAACCCCTCCACTATCTAGTCCATGTTATCTTCAGATGTAAAGTAAGAAGCACATTCTGATCATCTCTCAGGTATTTCTGCCTTGAGAATGCAATAACACAATGACAGTGACTTAGATTGCACACTGAAATGTTCTGCTCCTCAGACTAAAGCAATTAGGCTAGATTAGGGCTTCCCAAGAACCAGCTAGTCAACCAGGACCAATCAGGACCAGACTATGACAAAGTTTTTAACCAGTTCCTGGAAAAATGAGAAAAACAGAAAACATGTAAATTTTTCCGATGTCTTTGCTTAGCAGAAATAAAAGTTAGCAATCCTGTATCAAATCCACCCTATTTCATCTCCCAATTAAAAAATAATGTGTAGGGGTTGGGAATGTAGCTCAGTGGCAGAGCACTTACCTAGCATGTGTGAGGTCCTGGGTTCAATCCCCAGTACCACAAAAACAAAACACCAAAAAACAAACAAAAGACAGGTAAAAAATAAAAATAACATTTATAGTTTCTGAAACTCTAAAGTTTGGGAACTTCTACACACAAAGTGGCCCATTAAAGTTCTATTCCAGTGCTAATATTATATGATTTTTAAAGAAATTTAAAAACTATGGAGCTTAGCCATCAAGGAAGTATTCAAGAAGTCATCCTTTCAAAATTCAAAAATACTTAAAATTATGCAGAACTAAAATAAACACACCAAAGTAAAACTGGAGAGATCTCAGTGAGATGAGTAGATTACATCAATGTCTAAAGCCTGATTGTGGGTGTTTTGCAGCATGTTATCATTGGAGGAAACCAAGTAAATGCACACAAAACTCTCTCTAACCTACTGTACAGTTGCATGTGACTCTAAAACCATGTGAAAATATGCTCACTGTACTCTGAATGTTCTGGGTTCCATTTATTAATTTAGTCAAATTCAAATGAATGAAAGCAACCATCATTTATACATAGCATAATAACAGTGATTATTATGAAGCATTAGTTTGGCAAATATTTCCTAAGTATCTTCTTATGTGCCAGGCACTGTGCTAGGCTCTAGAGTCCATTGGCCAACCCAGTTCTTTCCCTCACAGAGGGTACACTCTAGTCAGAGAGAAAGGCAGAAAATAAACAATCAAATAACTTCACTTTGAAACAAGTGTTATGAAAAAGAGAATGAGCTGAGGTAGAAAACAGAGACGGATTGCTTAGGATGATCAGAGAAGGCTCACTGAAGAGGTGACAACTAAGCCTTTATAAAGGACACATATTGGACATGTAATTGTAGCTCCAGGAAACTACATGAGTCATAGGAATGGAAAATTAAGTTATCATTTAGGACCTTATCTCTTATATTCCTATATTCTCAAGCTGGAAAAATTCTAAATATTGGAAGAACAGGCTTTGCATTGAACTGTGGTATGTACTTAGAGTGAGTCACCACACCTCCACACAATAAAAAGAATGAGAAGAAAAGGCCAAGGGTGACATTTGCCTTTAACAAAGAAAGCAATACAAGACCTCCTGGATGTCAAATTAAACATACAATGAACTTGGCACTCTGTTAAGATTAAATTCCTTAAAAGCTACATAGTATATAACTTCCTATTAGAGTCCACTATCCCTGCAATGAGAATGAAGGACTTGGCTCTTTACCCAAATTAGAACATGAAAATATTTCATAATCAAAGCTAGGGGAGAAGGACAAAACACTGGACCTTCAAAGAGCCTTAGCCTACCTTGAAATTCTCTCTTCTTGGAAAATTCAGAATATTTCAGACACTGCCAACTACACTGGGAGGCAAAGTTAAAATGTGCAGTAGGCCAGGCAGTTAGATAGGAAATTAAGATACAGCTGCCTACTCCTATTAGTGGCATAGCTGCAAGACCAGAATATTATGGTTCGCTTGGATCTGGTTTGACTGAAAAGAAACAGGTCTCAAATAAAGCTAGACAGGAGAATAAGTAAATAAAAATATGGAATATTCACATAATGGAACATTATACAGCAGTCAAACCAAATAAAATCAGGTACAGAACAATGTATATTGTACATTACTTTTTGTATAAGAAGGAAGGGAAATAATGTATGTGTATTTTTTTCTCCTGTGTGCATTAAAAAACAAGAAAGAGAGGTAAAAGGAACTAGCAAAAGTATTTCCTCTAGGGGAGATGAGGATAGAGAGGAGGGAATGGAAAGAACAGGAGAAAAAGTTAACTTTATAACTTTTTGTGTTGTTGGGATGTTTGAACCAGATGAACAGGCTACCCACACATGCACAAGCATACACACACACACACACACACACACACACACACACACACACTTAAATCTACTAAAAACAAAGAACTAAAAGAATGCTATTAAAACTCTCATTGCTGGTAGTAGGAGAAAGTAGCACATTTGAAGAGGACCATTTGCTGAAATAATCCAAGGCCCTCAAGAATGGTCAATCCTAGACCCAATAAATCCACTTTTGAAAGTGATTTATCTAAGGAAATGAGATATTTGTATATACACACACACTCATACACAACCATAAGAAGATGGTTCACTGCAGAACTGTTATATTTAAAATTTTGGAAAAATCTACAAATAAAATCATAGGAAATGAGTGAAGGAAATTATGAAACATCCAAACCTGAGCAATGTGCAGCCCTTAAAAACTGTGCTTTAAAATATGTACTGTAGAAAAATACTCAGTGATACAGAAATGTATTTAGAGTATTTTTTTAATCATTCATTAATATTTCGGCCAGGCACAGTGGCACACACCTATAATCCCATTGGCTCAGGAGGCTGAGGCAGGAGGATCGCAAGTTCAAAACCAGCCTCAGCAAATTAGCAAGGCCTAAGCGATGTAGTGAAACACTCTCTCTAAATAAATTATAAAAAGGGCTGTGGATGTGGCTCAGTGGTTAAGCACCCCTGGGTTCAATCCCCAGTACCAAAAATAAAAATAAAAAAATAAAAAATTTCAGTAAATCATTTAAGCATCTATCAGGTTCTACGTACTGATCTGGATGCCAGTTTAAAAGGTCAGTTACAGGCTGGGGTTTATAACAGTGGTAGAGCATTTACCCAGCTGGGTTGCATCTCCAGCATACAAGAAAAAGGCCTGTCACAAGGCAGTACACAAATAGATAATCCCACTTTTCTGTGCATTTATAACTAGATTATATGCATAGATATGAGAATGAGAACAATAATTACCTGTGAGTAGAGAGAGTACAAGTGAAACATATTTTCTATAATGAAAATATATTTATTTATGTTTTCTTAAATTGCAATAAGAGAAACAGGTACAACAATAAGAGATCAGGCTAACAACTCCCAGGATCAAGAATGTATCTCACTCATCTCTCTCCTCCGTCATTTATTTCATGCTTGCTTCAGCCACAGTCATCCCATGACCATTAAGGGAAAGCCCAGAGCACTGCAGATATGCTTTCTACATCTCTGACCTGCTGAACAGCCACCCATTTCTAGCTTTTTATGTTATGCAGGAGAAAAAAAAAACTATTTTTTCAGCCATCCTAAATCAGATTTTCTGCTACTTGCAGCTAAAGATATTCTGGCAGACTTAATAATACATAACATGTATTATGGTAACATATTAAGTAATGGTATTTACTAACATCATAAATAAAACATGGTAACATACTAACATACTAAATAATACATGGCAGGTCAAGGCTGGCACAGGCAATTCAACTCATTTATTTTGATCAACCAGCAGAGCCTGAAGACTGAGGTAGTTAATTGTCCCACCAGCTTCTAGCTTTATAGTTTCTTCTCTGAAGCTCCTGGGAAGCAGAGCCCAGTGGAAGCAGTTAGCGAGGATTCCATGTCTACAGGGGATCCCTGCCTGCAGGAAAAAAAACTAGGCAGACGCTATCATAGCAAACAGTGTGGCCCAGCATTGCCACTTGTGAGAATGTATCCTAAGAAGAGAAACATGGATGCAATTACACGCATATGCAAATATTCTCTATTAATATATGTCAGGGAAAATATGGGGAGAACTAAATATTAAACAACTGGGATAGGTTAAAAGAGAACATCATATTCTAACAGGGATGTACCAATGAAAACACTGATAACCCAAGAAAATGCATATGATACATTGGTGAGTGACAACAGGTAACAAGACTATATGTAAAACATGATCCCAGGGCTGGGATTGTGGCTCAGTGGTAGAGCACTTGCCAGTATGTGTGAGGCACTGGGTTTGATCCTCAGCACCACATAAAAAGAAATAAATAAAGGTATTGTGTCCACCTACAACTAAAAAAAATATTTTAAAAAATGATCCCAGTTTAGAAAACTAAGAGAACAAACAAACATACACATAATTTTTTAAAAGGCTAGAAAGGACCTACCCTGAATATAATCTATTATCTAAGAGTAGAATGGCAAAGCTGTTTTACTTCGGGGTATTTCTATATCTTTTAAATCTAAAATAAATTTATTATGTAGCTACTAAGAGGTTTTGTTTGTTCGTGGTGCTGGGGTTAGAACCCAGGGCTTCATGAATGCAAGGCAAGCACTCTCCCACTGAGCCACATTCCAGCCCCATTTTCTTTTCTAATAGTACCTTCTCATAAATTACGCTGGGCCCTCTGATCAAGATGGACTCATTTGACACCAACTTTGTTTAATATCTTCCTGTAGATTCAATGGAAATAAGAAACAATTTATTTCTGTGTTTTAAAAATAGACTGATGCTAAACAGCTGCAAACTAGGCTACAGAAAATGATTTTAAAAGTTTCATGTTTCTAAGTGAATTTGCATTATATAAATGCAGTATGTTTTCTTTAATTCCATAAATATAGTTTTGATACTGCCAATTTGAGAAAAATATTGATGTTTCCTTAAATAAGGTCTATTCTATATTGAAATTCATCAACTTACTTGAAGTTGAATGATCTTGAAAACAATAAAAAACAAATGTTAATTTGCTGTCATTGATAAAAAGCAAGACCATTTATATTGTCCTTATCCATTAGACTTCATTATACAGCGAAAGCAACTATAAAGCAGATATACCATCTAAAGATATCAGCTAACTGTATAGAGGGAAAAGAGGGGTGGGAGGGGTGGGAGGGGTGGGGGGGAAGGAAAAAATAACAGAAAGAATCAAACACTATTATCCTATGCAAAAGTATGACTACACAAATGGTATGCCTTTACTTCATGTACAAACAGAGAAACAGTATGTATCCCATTTGTGTACAATAAAAATAAATTTTAAAAAATAATCAGCAACAGAGTTGAAACTCCTTGGTTGGATGGCTTGGATCCATGTCTTGGCCCTACACTTGGGTGTCCTTGAGAATTTACTTAACCTCTCTGAACTTTAGTCTTCTCATCTGTAAAACAAAGATAATAACAGTCTCTACTTCGGAGAGTTGCTATGTAAATGAAATGAGAGAATTCATGCAAAGGTCTTGATTTCATGCCTGGCCCATAGTTATCCGACAAAATATAAGGTTTCTCCTAACTTGCTTTTAATTCCTAGATCATGAACCTGACAAAGCAGATTTTAAGAAAGCCTAGTATAAGAATCCATGTTGGATATTTAACTTTTAAGGAAAGATTTAACATCATTTACTTAACATTCCCTATAATAAATGAGATGTTTAGGGAAATGTTGGGTCTTTTGAACTACCAGAAATCTTCAGCATGTGTATTTGAGAAGGTAACTATGCTATACATCTCATACTATCTACTTCTTTCACAAAAAGCACTATTATATTCAAGGTATTGTGATCAATAATAAAAATAATAGATAATTGCTAAAAGTATTTACTGCCTACTGTGTACCAGAAAGTATCCTAAATGTTTTCCTGTATTATCTCATTTAATCCTCAACTAACCAATTGCCATCTCTTGTTTCCAGATGAGGAAACTGAGGACAGAGAGACAGAAAAGTGCTAAGTCAAGATATTTACAATCTTTATATACAACAATATATAATAACTGTTATAGTTTAGACATTAGTTATCCCCAAAAGTTCATGTGTCAGACAATGCAAGAAGGCTTAGAGGTGAAATGATTGGGTTATAAAAGCCTTAACCCAATCAGTGCATTAATCCCCTGATAGGGATTTAACTGAGTGGTAACTGAAGGTAGGGTATGGCTGGAGGAGGTGGGTTACTGGGGCCATGCCCCCCCCCCTTTCACACACACACACACACACACACACACACACACACACACGTCCTGGGTCACTTTTCTCCATCGCACTCTTCTGCCATGATGTTCTGCTCATCTTAAGCCCTGAGGAATGGAGCTGACCCTCTGAAAGGACTGAATGGACTGAGACCTCTGAAACCATGAGCTCCAAAATAAACTTTTCCTCCTCTAATTGTTCTTGTCAGATCTTTTAATCACAGCAGTGAAAAGGCTGACTAAACCAATAACATAATATGCTATATTTCTGTATTACAATATAATAATAGAAATAACAACATCACAGCATCATCATTTAATTCCCATGACATGACAAATGCAATTCTAGGTACATTCCAAACATCCTCTCTTGTGTTTAGAACTACCCTGCACTATTTCCACTATTCCTTGGATGAGGAAACCAAGGACTTAAGTGAATTACCTATGATAACACATAGATCTATCTGGCCCCAAAGTCAGCTATGGCAGAGTTACCCTCTGCAGAGGGTGAGGAAAGTGCTTATCAGAGTCCAGATCTCCATTCAGGAATTCAGAATGATCAGCTCCAAGCCCTTACTTCACAGATGTGGCAAGGGAGGCCCAGCAAGAGGAAGAGATTTGTGAAAGGCAGTGGGAGAGCCACAACTAAACTCTTAGGTCTCCTGATTGTCAGTCCTGTGCTCTTTTGGTGACACAGTGAGGCCTTCTCATGTTGAGTCAGCCATCTCAGGTACTGTGAAAGCAGAAACAGAGAGCCCATCCATATCAGAGTGATGATGGCAGCCTGTTCTCCCTCCCTGCCCTCCTTCCTGACTCTGGAGATATAGCATGTGCTTTCTGGAACATTCAGAACTGCAGCACCATGAACTGAGACAAACCAAGAAATCTGGGGAGAGAGTCCACAGGGACGACAGGAAGCACCCATGTCCTTTCATGATCTGCCAGTGGCCATTTCCATTGCAATTCTCCTGAAATAGAATTCAAGATCAAGGGAGAAGGAGGGCTTGCTCAGATACATGTGTGTCTCTTTTGTCAAGATAAAACACAACAAAACCCAAGTCTTTGAAAACATGATCTGAATCAGCAAATCACTTGAATTTTTTTATTTAATGCATATCTTTCTTAGTTTATGTATTAGATAAAAATAAACTGTCTCATACAGAATTTTTTTTAAATATAATTTTGGGGGAACTGAATTTAAAATGCACCCAACATTATGTAATCCTTGAAATACAACAGTTATTTACTCTGCTTTGATTTCTAAGCTTTCTCTTTGATGACAAATATTAATATTTATCATTTTTCTGATGTTAGACTAATGAGAATCTTAAGTGTTTATGAGAAGGCATTTAAATATTACAGTACTGCGGATGTGTTTGTTTTCTGATTTATATTCCAGTCTTTAACATCAACCAGCATTTTTGTGTGTGTGTGTCTGCTGAATCCTGGGTTGTTGTTCATCAACATTTTTAATATATTTTACATACTCAAAACTGATGTTCTTTATATTTATTTGATGACCAAAGTGAATATGAGACTTCACCAAATAACATTGTACATGGAAAGGGCTAGTTTTGATTTTCAAAGTAAAAACTGGCACATACATATAAGAATTAGTTTACAATAAGAGGCAGGGAGAATTAACAACACTAATCTCAGATAATATTTGTTGAGGGCTCACTATGTTCCAGGCACTATGTAGGGCACTATTTATATCAATGATTTTACTTGATCCTCACAATACCTCTAAGAGCTTGGTAGTGTTATCATCCCCAATTTATAGAAAAGTGAGGTACACAGAAGTTGAATTCTTCACTCAAGATGACACAGCAAATGAAAAGCAAAGCCAGCAGTCAGTTCTCATAGTCAGATAATAGGCTCCCCTTTCTACCTTCCTCCTAAGAGTCTCTCCTTGACTCTCCAGCATTTGGAAACTCCTATTATTTGCACAGTATAAATAACCCATTTACATGGAGTAACAGCCTTCAGGATAAACCAGAAGATCAACTTTGACACCTTGATGGCAATAATGAGATAAAATTCGTTCTATCAGGTCATGCATTCTTCTACGTACAGACACAAAGCCATGAACAAGACCAACAATGTCCCTGTCCTCAGGGAGCTAACTTTCCAGAAAGGGAAAGCAGACAATATTGACACAATAAACAAGATATAATCCCCAACATGGGGAGAAAATGGGAGGCTAAGCAAATTCAGGGAAATCTTAAGAAAGGTTGAAATATAAGACTTCCGTAGATTTCACTTGCCTCTACACCCCACACATGTCTAACGTATAAAATGTCATAATTCTAACCTGAAAATTTATATATTATCTCTTCTTCTTTCCACTACTCAGTAGATCCCAAACTGTTTTTCCTTCCTCAGTCCCTTTCATTCTGTCCATCTGCACTTTCTAGCAAGGGCTTTGCTCTTGATTATCACTACCACAAGGCAGAGAAGTCAGAACAGGAAGGATATGCACCTGACAGCACATTCAGAGCAGAAGCAGATACAGCAAACACTGAATAGAAGTCAGATAAAGGAAATGAGAAGGAACTGTAAGACACATGGAACCTGATGTCTAACAAGCATGTTAACAGGCAATAGAGCAACCTATGAAGATTCTAGGTTAGAGAGGAAGCATCCAGGACTGTAACTGATGTTCTGGCAACACGGAATGACAAAGAAGTCTAGGAGCAAGTGCTCAGTAGAGAAGCAAACCAGTGGAAAGAAAGTCTGGACAACCAAGAATAAGTCTACAACCACAGTACAAAGATTCAGGAATAGGACCATTACCTAGATAATGAAACCCAAACTCTATACTTTGACTCCAGGGCCCTATGTAACTTGGGCTTTGTCTATATGGCCAATCTCATTGATGCCAGTCCCCATTTCAATCCCTACAGTCCAGCCACAGAGGGCCTTCTTTCATCCCTTTGAGCTTTCATCCCTTTGAGCAGGCAAGCTCCTTCCCATTAAGGTGTTGGTACAGGCTGTTCCTTTAGTTGGAACACCATTGTACCAGCTCTTTACATGACTGGCTCCCTCTTATGCATTACATAATCTTCTGCTTAAATATCAGCACCCTCTCTTATCATTTTCTTAGGTCTCTGCTCAGTATCACTGGCCATTTTGTCTAAATAGGTTACCCATCCCTTTACTATCACACTACTTCACAGTCATCCTTCTTGAACTTGGCATTCTATAATAACAAGTGCTTGCGTATTTCCCACCTCTTCCATTATACTCCACAAGGGCATACACCGTGCCTGCCTTGTTTATTGATAAATACCCACACTTAGCCCAGTGTCTGACCTACAGGAGGCTTCAGTACATGCTTGCTGAAGAAATAAACAATAGATAACAGAATGATTCATACCCAAAAGACTGGCAAGAATACAGCTAGGGCTTTAGGATAGAAACTTGGATACCAGGCAAATCAGGTTACCAAGGCATGTATTGAGTCACAGTGAGGCCATATCAGGGCCTGGGTTCAGTCACAATCAGGAGCACATTGCAGCCCCTTGGGTTCAAGGTCAGAGAGAGCTTCAGTATCAAGTCAGATTTGTGACTGGACCTGTCACCAGAGTATTATTCCACATTCTACCTGCCTACTTGCTGTAACCAAGATTCTAGATCCTCAGGTGACTTTCCTTTTACCTACCACTATACCTAGTGGGAATGGTACACTGCTCCTACCACACTAACAGTCTACTGCCAAGAACTCAGAAAAATGTCTCCAACCCCTATTAGTGGAAGCTACTTGTGTAGACCCCCTCAAATCCAGGGTTAGTATTCACAATAAAAAGACTAGCTAATATGAGCCAAGGCCTTCGTATAGCTAGTATTATCCAGCCTTCACATCATAGGTCATTACCATTATAATCCCTACTTTAAGCTGAGGAAACTGAGACTTAGCCAAGAAATTTGTCCAAGCACATGCACCTGGTAATTAGAAAAGCACATGTTTTGGGTTTAATGAATCTGAATCTCTGACTCAACAATAATATAAATGTAAAACAAAATAACTGATAAAAATAATAGCTAACATTTACCAAGTACTTATTTGAAAGGCACTATGCTAACATTGTCCTAACCATAAAGTATGTATATAAATTTTACAGAGAAAAAAAACTCTGAAAATCAAAACAACTCTGAAAATCATAACCCTTAGCCTATGATATAATGATAGATAGATTTGGAAACTCTTAAACACTTCTATTCATTACATTAAAACAGAAGACATAAATATCTAGAAAGCTGCTATTCCAAGGGGGACCATGAACCAGTAGCTCATGCAACAACTGGGAGTTTGATAGAAATGCAGAAGTTTCTGGCCTCACCAGGACCCTTGCATATAATTCTAGCCAGAACTTCACCCACAGGAATTGGACCCAGCTGTTCTGTCTGCACCAGGAAGCCAAACACGACTAATTTCTCTAGGCCAGCAAAACCTTGGACTGTTGCCTCATGGAAGTTCAGGAGCCCAGAGGAAGCCTCAGATTACAGGAAGCTTTATCCCCTGCTCCAAGGAGCCAAGAGAGGGCCTCAGCTGCAGATTTGTCTGTGGCCACTGGCTACTGAAGCTTCCTGGTCAACAGAACCTAGCAAATGGAATTTCAAACTTCAGTGCTCACCTGTTATTTTTATACCCCAAGTATCATTTCCCCCTCTTCTGAAGCTATCAATATCTCCATTTAAATGGGGTATCACTGTGGTTTAGATATGAGGTATTCTCCAAAAGCTCATGTGTGAGACAATGCAAGAATATTCTAATGAAATGATTCAATTATGAGAACTATAACCTGATTGGTGGATTAATCCACTTAAATGGATTAACTGGGTGGTAACTGCAGGCAAGTAGGGTATGGCTGGAGGAAGTAGGTCACTGGGGGCATGCCTTTGGGGTTTATACTTTGTTATACTTTGTCCCTGCCACCTCACATACACAAGCATCTCTCTCTCTCTCTCTCTCTCTCTCTCTCTCTCTCTCTCTCTCGCTCTCTCTCTCTCTGTTTCCTGGCTGTTATGTCCTGGGTTGCTATTCTTTTCCACACCCTTCCACTATGATATGATGTTCTGCCTCATCTTGGTCCCAGAGCAATGGAGTCAGTTGGCCATGGACTGAACGAACCTCTGAAACTGTGACCCAAAATAAACTTTTCCTCCTCCAAGTTGTTCTTGAAAGGTAGATTACTTACAGCAATGGAAAGCTGACTAAAACAGGCATCTCTCTGTGTATATCCATGCCAGATATGCGTAGCGCAATTCCATGTTCATCAAAGTACATGTGAATGATACCTCTGATGCTGAGCAATGAGGCATCCCTGCCCTATTTCCTTTGGATGAACCTCTCCTCTCCAGGGTGGGCATATACCCCAAGACTAGCCAGTCACAGAATTCCCTTCCACTTGGCAGAGAAATAATTTCAAGTGGTAGGCATATGACATGAGGAAGTTCTTCAACCCTTTTTAAATACTGGGCTACTACTGGTGTATTTTAGCCCATAAAATTGAGTCTCTCTAAACTTGATGGGAAAACCAAACCCTGAGAACTGAAAATAATGTATCTGATGTCTCATATTAAGATTGGTATGAGGCACCTTACTTCCGAACAGAAATTTATTTACACCAATTATAATGCCCAATTCTTTACATAATTTTAACTTGTATGAATAGCTTTCTAACCAGTTGTTTGTGGTCATGGCTAGAAGGTGGAATCACCCAGAATGGGTCCCATTTATATCAAATTGGGAGCTTCAAGGGTTGGTGCAAGCCTTGGTACCTCAATTTCAACTACACTGGAGTGTGACCACCTGTTTCTCTAAAATATCCATATACATTTTTAAATGTGCTACAGTCTATACCTCAAGGCAGTTCATTCACACACACAGGTCAAATTCAGTAAAAATTAGACCTACCTCTTTCATATGATATAGTAAGTGATAGAGACTTAATTTTGATTACACAGATGATTGTAAAAACAAAAACATTCCCTCCCCCTCCACCAAACACCTTTGTGTTGCTATATTCCTCTTCCATACCCTCTGCATTTATCTTCTCTCTCTCTCTTGTCTCTGTTCTCTCCTGAATTACTACCTTTTCTCTCACCAGGTTCATTCCTGGGAGAGGTTTACCAGGGGTTACCAGTGCTCCATGGTTAAAACAAACTTATTCTAGCAGGTTCCCATCCCTCCCTCCATCTGTCCTCAGGCTCTGACTCCATACATAAACTACTTGGCACTGCTTAAATACCCCTGGCTCATCCAAGCAGCTAAGTATTCTTTAAGTAATGCACAATATGAAGACAGCAGCAGGAGGTTTTGTTTTTATTTTTCAAAACTGAAGACACCAGAAGAAGACTTCAAGCCTTTTAGAAAATTTAAATTTTGTTCTTCCCACACACCACAAACTTCATTGAAGAATAGACTGTAGTCTCCTTCAGCTGAAATACCCATGCGTTAAGCCTCTTGAGGGAGTACCGATACTTCAACATTATCTATGATGGTATATAACTCCAGTAACTGTGAGTATGAGAACTGAAAAATATACTGCATTTTAATAGAATTCTGATTTTTAATAGAAAGAGGAAAACATAATAAGGAACACTAATAAACACATAAAAGACTGCATCTTTAATTTCCAGGAAACTCTCAACTGTACCTTTTGTGGACTAGAACACTTTCTCAATTTTCTCTTCCATCCATACTTATTCATCATTAAAGGAAAATACAAGCATACCTACAATCCCCCTAATATATGTAATTTTTACCTGTATTAAACCCTTTAGCAACAACATTCTTTTCTCCATTCTTTTTTGCACTCTGTGGAGTCAACAAACTAGAAAAATAATTCTACCACATTGTGAAATAACCTCATGGTAAGTAGAGAGGCTAAGAAAATGCTAGAAAATGAAATTACGGTGTTGGGTAATATAAATTCAAGCCAAGAATGCTCTTGAACCGTTTTAAAAAATTTTATTTGTCCTAATTAATTACACATGACAGTAGAATGCATTTATGCATTCTGATAAATCATACATAAATGGAGTATAATTTCTCATTTTTCTGATTGTACATGTTGTAGGATCACATTGGTCACGCAGTCATATATGTACATGAGGTAATGATGTCTGTTTCACTCTACTATCCTTCCTACCCCATATCCCTTCCCCTCCCTTCACACCCCTCTACCTAATGTAAAGTAATTCTGTTCTTCCCTAGCCCCACCCCCCTAATTGTGAATTAGCATCTGCGTATCAGAGAAAACATTAGGCCTTTGGTTTTTTGGGATTGGCTTATTTCACTTAGCATGATATTCTCCAACTCCATCCATTTACCAACAAATGCCATAATTTCATTCTTCTTTATGCTCCTGGACCTTTGATATAAAATTTTAAATATAAATACCCAAATATAAGTGCACTCATTTTCTCTGAAGAGAAAAAAACTTTTAAAAGAAAATAGAACTGAAGGTGATCAGAATCTGACACTCCAAAATATGCCACTTTGGCATCAGGGTTGTTTTGAGCCAAAGGCAGTTAAGAAACAACAGACACAGGGAAAAAAAATAAATAAAACAACTCTGCCCTCTGCCATCTAGCTAAAAGCAGGGCATAAATTTCCCTTCGTGAAGGAGACATACTTGTAAAGGTGGTCCTGGCTCCCTCCCAGAGATGGAAAAGGACTCATCTACATAGTGAACCTTACTAGAAAAATCATTTTTTTCCTGGCCATCTTCTCCCAGCTTATTCTGCATTTCCTTCCCTCCTGTGAGAGGCCACACCACTTTTTTCCTTTTCTAGTTTCTCTCCACGTGGCATGTAAGCCCCACTGCCCAACCATTTGGAGTCTTCTTTTCTATGAAGGCCTCCATGTAAAAACATAATAAACAGTTTCTCCTCTTAATCTGGCTTTTATCAGTTTCATTTCCAGGGCCCTAAGAGCAAATCCCAAGAGGATACAAAGAAGATATTTTTCTTCTCCTACAGTCTCCATATGTTATGAATAAACCAGAAAATTAAAGGTGTTTAATCAGATTAGCTTAATTATTATGTCTGGAAATGGAGGGTAGGGTAACTATTTTTTAAAAAGAAAGAAACTAAACTTTATAATAGGTAGCTTCAAGTAGTTCATTTCAAGCTACTGCCTTAGAATATAAGAATAGTATTAGTCAAAGTGGGTTGCATTTTACCGGAAAAATCCTTTGAACCTTTTCCATAATACTGTCATGGGCCATGAAAGTTTCTTTTGAACATAGCTTTAATGGGTTTATATTTCTTCCCCCAGCTATGAAGAATGAAACAAACTAAATACAAGAAAGAGAAACACAATCTGAAAGTTGATATAAGGAAAATTCTGACTCAGGTAAGCAAAGCCATAGGTACAAGGAGGATGGAAGAGAAAGAGCTTCCCCACCCTCAAACATAACCCAGGGCACAACCTGTTGTTAGTTCATCAAATTCCACAAGAGCTTTGTGAGGGAGCATCTTATCTCTTTTGCTCTCAAAGCCTTCAAAGTGCCACTTTCTAGATATTTCATTTCCCACAAAGGGCTTTACCTATTTATACCTGATTCATTTCACAATATTCTGTTGTTAGAATCAGTGGCTCTCAGTTTTAAATGCACTTTGAAATCACCTGAGACATACCTACCTCCCCTCACCCAGTCTGATTTGATCTATTTGGATAACCAGCCCGGGGTGATCTAATTTTAGCCAGCACTGAGAAACACTGGTTGGTAAGCAATCCAAACAGATTAATATTATATAAAAAACAAATCTCCATTAGAAGGGAAAACACCTGAAACTCCTATCTCAATAATCAGATAGACCATGTTACTTTAAGGATCCTAGATTTTTCCCATTGAATTTAGAGAGATTCAACTGCATGGTGTGACATACATCTATTTTCCCATGATGGGGTTCATTACATTATGCCCCAAAATATTTTAAGCAAAGGAATTTGAAAAAGCTACAGAAGCAAGAAGTTTCTTAATCCCTCCCTTCCCCCAAAAGCAGGTCAAAAAACCTTGGAAGGATTTCCTGACCTTCCCATGAATCAGGGCATAAGTCCTCATGTGAGAAGTGTCCTCCCTATACCTGGAAAAACAGAACAGCTTGATCTCTGAACACAAGGGTTATAGCAAAGAACCTAAACAAAGAAGACTTGCTACATTCCCTCCAGTTTATTAACATTAGATCAGACTTTTAAAAAATCTAATCGGAGTTCTCCATGTTTACCCCCTTCATCAAAGTGAGCATAAAAAATACACAGGTTTACCAGTTTCTTTGGGTCTTCATTTCCTCATGAAGACTCCATGTTACATAAAATTATATGAAATAAATTTATATTCTTTTCTCTTACTAATCCTTTTTTATGGGGCCTGACCCATAAGTCTAGGATGAGTGAGAAAAAGATACTTCTCCTCCCCTGTATGCATAATACTCATGCACTTACAAAGGAATGAAAAGTTCCAAAAATGATATATGACAAGTAAACAAAAACAGTAATCTATTCCACTCAACAGTCAAAATATGATAAACAAAGAAACATGAAGCAGATGCATAAAGTTGTGATTTTTATTAATAACAGTAACAGTAAAATCAAAAGCTACCATTTATTGAATGCCAGCTACTGTATTAAGTACTTTCCAGGGGTTACCTTCTTGAAAACTTAAAACACTCCTCACAGCAGTAAGAATTACTACTCCCAATTCATACATGAGAAAACTGAGGCTAGGCTAGGACACTTTCCCCAGAGTCACACAGATAATAACTCACAGGGTTAAGATTAAAGTCCAAGTGTCTTGCTCTCTAGAGTCCATTCTCTTAACCAATATTATCTCTTACCTAGGCACATCAAGAATCTCCTAAATAATTGCTATTCAAAATATAGTACATGAACCAGCAAGGGGCTGGAGTTGTGGAGGGGGCTGGAGTTGTGGCTCAGTGGTAGATCGCTTGCCTGGCATGTGTGAGGTCCTGGGTTCGATATTCAGCACTGCATATAAATAAATAAATTAAATAAAAAAAAAGATCCAATGAACCAGCAGCATTGGCCTATTAGAAATACTGATTCTTTAGTCCATTAATGTTCAAGAAGTACAGTACTACCTGGTATTTCCACATCAACTATTGCCTTTCACAAATTTACTACCTGTACTGCATCTACACTTCAAAAAAAATCCAAACATTTCATTTCCCCACTTAAGACTGATAAGTTATTTCCTAAATGCCCTTGGAACAACATCCAAAACTATTTTAAGATAAAAATAACTAGCTGAGCATTGTGGCACATGCCTATAATCCCACTAACTCTGGAGCCTAAGAAAGGAGGACCTTAAGTTCAAGACCAGCCTGGGCAACTTAGGAAGACCCTGTCTTAAAATAAAAAATAAAAAGTGCTGGGGATGGAGTTCAATGGTAGAGTGCCCTCAGGTTCAATCCCCAGTACCACACATGTACCCACAAAAACATAAAAATACAAGTAACTAGACTGTGCATACCATCACCCATGACTGCCTCTGCAGCCTCGTCTCACCACCTCTTCCAGGCATTGATTTTTATACCAAAAGCAACCAATTCTCTTTCTCCTCATCAAATCCCAACATCTCCTTTCTTTCCTTACTTCTTCCACACCTAGAACATACCAACACTCACCACCATCACTACTTCCCCGTTAGCTACATTCATTGCTCTATCACCAGTACACAGAGCAGTATCTGGCAGAGCCAGGAGCAAGAAGAATGTGCTGGATACAAATGCATTTAGGATGCGGAGGGTCTCTGTTGTTTCCTTTGCCCGTGTGCTCTTTGCTTTTGCCGTGATCCTCATTGTTGTTCCTCCTCCCTCCCTTATCACTTCCATCACCTTTTGCTGTGATTTAGATCTGGCATGTCCCCCCAAAAGTTCATGGGTTGAAAGCTTGATTCCCCAATGCAGCAATGCCAAGACATGGGCTTTTGGAAGTAATTGGTTCATGAGTAATCTCATCAGTGGATTAATCCATTGATAGCTGAATGGACCACTGGAAGGTGATGGAAACTATAGGCAGGTGGGGCATAATCGGAGGAAGTATGTCACTGGCAATGTGCCTTTAGCGACTATGTCTTATCATTAACCCCTACTTCTTTCTCTCTCTCCAATTCTGGGCTGTCATGAGCTAAGCAACTTTCCTCTGCCACGCCCTTCCACCATGATGTTCTGCCTTATCTCAGGTCCAAAGTTACAGAACAAGCCACCATTAACTGAGATCTTTGAAACCAGGAGCCGAAATAAATCTTTCCTTCTTTAATTTGTTTATGTCAGGTATTTTGGTCACAGTAATAAAAAGCTAACACATCCCTTTTCAGTAACTCACCACTTATCTATAACCACATAGCTACTGAAGTTGTCAACTTCAGAAAGAAGTACTACTGTATCCAGATGGGCATTTCCCCTGAATTATTCACCAGCAGGGTAACAACAGCTTCCCTTTAATCTCAAGGATCCTGGGATGGGCCCAAGTTCTTTCTAGAGGTACAGAGAAGACCTCACTGACAGAAGTAGCCCTCTTTTCAACCCAAGATTCAATATATTGATGGAACCAAAGATCAGGGACCTCTCAGCAGACAGTACCCAGTCAAAAACTTCACAATCACCCTGCCCACAAAGGAAAACATCACTATGCTAACAAGATGAGTTAGCAAGAGTTGTGACAAACTTCATATATTACATGTGATGGCCAAATTTGCTACTAAGAAAACAAATGGGGCCTGGTAGTTGTAGCTCAGAGTGCTTGCCTGGCGTGAGTGAGGCACTCAGCACCACATAAAAATAAACAAATAAAATAAAGGCATGCTGTCCATATACAACTATAAAATATTTTTTAAAAAGAAAACAAATGACAAATTATTTTATAAAAGAGATATTTGGCTCAAATTTTAATCTTGAGTAAATAAAAATTTTCATATATCAAGTTTACATTAATAATGACAAAACAAGAGCTATTATTTATCTATTTACTGAAATCTATTGAGAGTCCAACAACATGCTCAAAGTTTAAACAGTTTCTTCTTTACTATCATTCCATGAGGTATGAATGCTTATTATCCCCATTTTACAGAGAGGAAACCAAGCCTAAGACAAACATAAGAGAAAACTAAGATCTAGAATCACAAGCCTCCACATAACCAACCCCTAGTGCTTTTCCACTATGTTTTGCTATTTAGAGAGCTTTTTCATCTGAGAAGTCAGAGACATGGACATGCCCAAAGAGACATCCCCTTGGAAGGAGACCTCAAAGGCTGAGATTTTCCTCTGCAATGTAGATGTTGAAAGGAAAGTAACCTCCTACATCTTATATTTCAAAGCTGCATTTCTACATTAAAAGAGAAAACTGAGATTCAAGGAAAAGATGTGGGAACAGAGCACAAGGGTGTTTATGAATGCAATTCCACAAATACATTTTCAGTGTCTTCTAGTGGTCAGGCAGTGTGCTGAAAGCTGAATTATCACTGTCACTTGGTAGAGTGCTGGGTGACACAGGTTGATGGGAAGAATTTCTTGAATACTGACGGTTTCAGAAATGTTTAGTCAATAATTTATGCAACTGTTATGTTATTATCTAATTATGTAGAAATCATCTTTCACACAGAAAAGGTGAGAGTTACTAGCTTTATTTTTTATCTGTGAATACATAATTAAAAGGCATATGTATCTTTTAAAATCAAAGTTTTGTATGATTCAAATAACTCATGTACATTTCTGATACCTTATATCAGATGGTTAAATTTTAATACCTGTGAATGCAAATATAGTATCAGATTTTGTTATCAAGTATCTGAAAGAACAAAAGAGAAAATTTTGGGGAGCCAATACAAGACTAATTACCAAAAAGAAATAATACATATTGAAGCTGCATGTACATACAATTAAAGATGAGGACATAAAAACGTGTCCTAAGCAGTCCACCAAATATTTATGGGAATGAGGTTCAGACAAAGATACCATGTAGAAGAGAGTATGACCCTGGAAATGTCACACACCATTCTGTGAAGCCTCCAGAAAGCTGCCTCCTTGCAGAAACGGGATGCTTTTGACACAAGGACATGAGAGGAAGACTGTGTATCACTCCTCTCATTTATAAAATGAAAGAAATAGATGATTTATAAGTTCTTTTCTAACCCAGTAAAGAGTTTTCACTTCTGTGGCCCTTGCACCTGCTCAATAAACATTTGTAGAGTTAATGAAATATTACAACCTTACCAATAATAAGAAAAGGGGCTTTACAATAGTCGGCCCAGTCTGTGGCCTAGAAAGCAAATTGGTGGGAAAACAATTATCTAAACAACTACACATCTGGTGCTCCTGCTAGCTGACTGCTGGCAGGATGAAAATAACCCTGGACTTGGAAATAAGATGCCTAGTCTAGTCTCATCTTCAACGCAAACCAACTGTGTGACCTTGGGCAAACTGCATTACCACCTGGGCCAGTTCCTCATTTCTAAAATAAGGTATTATAAGGCTATATATAGCTAACATTGTGGAACATTTATTATATGTCTGGAACTGTTCCAAGATCTTTGCCTTAGACTTAAATGATCTCAAAGGTTTTTGAAGCACTAATGTTTAGTGTATAACTACAGAGGCAAAAAGGTTGGGCTCTCTCTCAGCTCTGAGAGGTGGGCTCTTTTTCTAAGTCCAGACTGTGAAGAACAAGTGGCTACAATTCCAGTACTTCTATTCACTGGCTCAGTTAACATTAATGAGTTGCTTAACCTTACTGACTTTTGTTTTCTAATCTGTAAAATGGATATTAAAATGGTTCTCTTTCATATTGCCTTTTAAAAGACTAAGTTATAATAAATGTAATACATATTTAAGAAAATATATATTGCTTTTTATTACTTTCTGTGAAACCATGGGCAAACCATCTTCTGCATTTTCTCATATACAAATGGGAGATGCAGTGTTATTAAAAAGAGATCATGTGAACATGCTGTGTAAATTGTTAGCTGTGTTTGAAAGCATGCATTCTCTAATACTTGGAACACATCACACAATACTATATCTAATACTTGGAAAAGCATAGATATCCAACAGTAACAAAAACAAAAAACAAAAGATCTTTACTAAATATTTCTCTCTAGTCCCCGCTCAATCCAGATGGACTCAGAGGAAGGCAACCAAGAGCGCAGGTGCACATGGGAGTTGTAGTTCTGAGCCACAGGGTTGCTACATTGAGCAGCTGAAGGAAACTCCAACTCCCAGGAGACACCCCACCGCACCAAATGGCACGCAGGGAGGTGAAGTACCAGACGGCTTGGAAACTAGAGGTCGAACTCCAATTCCCAGAAGCCTTCGCTGGACACGCTGCGGGTCATACTATGGAGCGGAAGAGGAACTTTTAAGGACACCTTGCTTAACCACCTTTGAGAGTCCCCACCACCCTTTGGAGTCTAGTCCCGGCACAGCTGGGTTCAGAGCCTTTATTTTAGAAAAAAAAAAAGAGGGCATTTTCTACTGGTCCGCAGGACATTTCTGAGAGACCCAGAATAATACTACTAGTTAGCTTGCAAATGGCAAACTTTCATGAGCATCACCTCAATTTAGATTTCGGCTTCAGGCAGCATCCTTGGGCCATATGAACAGGGAACACTAAGCTTGGTTTTTTATTTTCCCAGATAAGTGCTGTGAGCGACTGGTCCAAGGTCACACAGCAGAGGCAGAATTTGAACCCACCAGAGGAAACTGCAAATGCTGTTCAAGTTCCACTAAGTTGCGGACGTCCCTTTCCCCCCTACACACATATTCTTTTAAAATTCCCGTATATTAATCTAAAAATTAAAACCGCAAACATAAAATGCGAATACTGATGAGTTCTCCCACAACTCACAAGAGGCTTTTTTTTTTTTTTTTTTTTCGGTCTCTCAAATATCAAAAGTACATTTCTCTCCCAAAATACTGCCTTCCATGTGCCCTGCTTTGCTGACGTCTGGGCACCAGTTCAGACCTTCTTTGGGGACCCCAGAGCTACATGTTTAACACAGAACGGTAAGGGCAGGGATTCCTCCTACTCATCTGTTACACTGACAAATCAACAGTGGCCCGGACCAGCTACAGCACAAGTGCCAGAACAGGTCGGCTGGCGCGACCCTACACCTCATTTTCTTTCCCCACTTGTAAAAAGCAGTGGGAGAAGGGCGGGTTAGGGCCGGTGCTGAAGAATTGGGGTGCCTGAATCTGAGTCCCAACCCCGAGACGTCTCAGCGGGTGGGAGGATCCTTCGACAGAGCCTACCGCTCCACGCGCGGCGCCAGCCCAGTCCCCGCCCCACTGGGCCGCCGGGGTCGGGACCCGACGCTCGTGGAAATCCAGACCCGCGTCCCTGGTACACTGTTTTCTCAGGCTTGCCCCACGCCCCTACCTTCCAAGATCTTGGCAGCTGGGTATGAAAGAGGAAGGAGCGCGGGGCTGGAGCGCCGCCCGAGCGTGTGCCCACTGGGGTAGCCTCCTGAGGGACTTGGGGTCTGAGGGCACAAACTCCCTTCACAGGGACAGAGCGGGGCTGGGACTGCAATTCCCAAACGGCCCCGCGGTAGGGGCGGGACCCAAGATGGCCGCTCATCTGGGAACAGGTGCAGAGACCAATAGGCGCAGAGCACGCGCCTACCCTGGGCCAATGGGAAGCCATAGTGGTAGTAACCCTAATTATTCTCTCACCAAAGAGCAGTTTAGGTGAGAATCTCCTCAGGACGGGGTTTTGTCAGAAATCGCACAATCCTTGGCTTTTCCAAATGAAATAACAAACATGATTCTTTTCCTGTGAAACGAAAGCCTGCGCTGTACTTTTGCTTTCCTCTTTCCTCCTAAAACTTGCGCCCTCAGCACTCCCTACTGACTGACTTCCCTTTCACTTCCTTTCCCCACTCTCCACTCTGCATCCTTCCTTTCTTTTCTTTTCTTTGTTTTTCTTCCAGATGTTGGGAATTGATTCCAGGGGCGCTTATCCCCAGCCCTTTATAGTTTTGATACAGGGTCTCCCTAAGTTGCCCAGGCCGTCCTGGGACTTGAGATCCTTCTGCTTCTGCTTCCGGAGTTGCTTTTATCTTTCCTGATTGCTCAGGCCTTCCTCTCTATATTTCTCTCAGAACACAAACTCAAAGTTCCTTAGTTGATCAGTTTACAACAACACCTTTCCTTCCCTAACATCCCATCAAAGTTGCACGACAATCTGCTGCCTTCTCTTCCTTTCCCCCTTTCCTGTGCTATTTTCCTCCTTAGCACTTGTTACTACCAAGCACTATGCAGTTTATTTATATCTTTTATTGTCTTACTTGTCCCCTAAAATGCAAGATCTATGCAGATGTGGATTTTTATTTCCGTTCAGTATATCCAGCACCTAGAAAAGTGCCTGACATATAGTAAATATGTTTTGAATAATTGAAATCTAGAGGTGACCTTTCTCCTCTATTCTCCCTTTCAGTGATGCAGATCAATTAAATTTATCTCTGACCACCGTGGGTCCATCTGTTTTTTAATTCAAAATAATTTTCTCAATATATTCTGTACCCAGTGTCATGAGATGTGGGCAAAATCATTGATTCAATACCAATTCCTAACCTCAACATTTTCTGGGTCTACTGGTGTATAAGAAGTAAACTTAATTTTGCTGTAAATGCAATTGCAAATTGCAGAGCAGGTAAATAACTGTCACAACATCATGCTGCTCCTAAGCAGGGACTGGCCTTCACACTGGTGCCACTACACTTTGCTTTTAGCTGTCTCTTGTTAAAGATACCCCCTTCCTTTTTCTTCTCTTCCCTCCCAATTCTATTTCCAAGGAAGGAAGGACATTTGCCAGTCATCTTTTCGATTTTAAAAGGGAAAAACAAAGTGCAATTATACTTGGACAAACAATGACATATGTCCCTAGTTTCCCTAATACAATATCCATTTTATTCTCTTTTTTTTTCCCCTCTTACGTTTTTCTTTGACCTGATTTGTTACATGCAGGTGATTATACCAAGTCTTAGATCTCTCTTCCTTTCTGATGTTTGAACCCCACAGAGAGTAGCAAGGTGTCCTACAAAGCACCATGGTGTGAAATACTGATGTCCTTGGAAGCTTGACTCTCAGAGAATGTCACACTGGATTATAGTCAGATTGTGCATATAAGACACAGACACTCTGGGCACAAATATTGGAGAATTGTGAATAATAAGGTAAAAGTAAAAACAATTACAGTTAAAACAGCAGGGATGTGATCTATATATATATACATACATATATATACACAAACTAATTTTGTGCCTAGGGATTAAACCTCCCCCCTTCAGGCCTCCTAGCTTAATCTTCTGTCAATTTGGGGTTCTTTCTTCAATAGCAGTTCTTTCTAGCTTTTATGAGCACAGACTTAGCTCAGCAGTCCCAGCTTTTATCAAGCTTATCGGCATGTGAGATTTCAACACAAGTGTCAGCAGCCAGACTAAACATGGAAGAAAATCACTGAACCATTTGAAACTGGAAAGCTCAACAACTATACTCTCCTCCTGAGAAAGTTTACCAGCCTATATCATTACATCTTCTACTTACCGGTTAAGAGGCAAATATCATCAAAGTACTCAGAATCTAAACAGTGCTATCCAAAGATTGCGACCACATTATCAGACCCTATTATGAGCACATAGGTATTACTTAGCTGTGGATGTTGCTAACTGCTGGGCTGAAGGTCAACTATGGTCTTCAGCAACACATGCATTCCCAAAGAGCATGAAGACATGGGACTTGCCTTAAACTAGATCTCCAAGTATCAAAACAATGTAATCTACAACTTGAATGAATATCACCTTACTTCATTTTTCCCAAAAGCAGATCCTGAGACAGATAAGCAAGCACAAGTAGTTTATTTCAGAAGTATGTTCAAGAAATAACCAATCAGAGAGTAGGAAAGTGAAATAGGGAAAGGAAAATAGGCAAAAGGCCTATCCAGTTCAGTACTAGTAGGAACAATTATAGTTTAATAATTCTGGGGAATTCTGGGAAGCAATATGAAACACATATATGCCTTAGCCTGGAAATAAGTTATCCCACCAAGGAGAAAAGACAACTGGGTTGTTTAAACACCAATTCCCAGTCAATGGGGGCTGTTTTCAGGGACTAGTAAACTCCTGAATTGTCTGACATTCATAAGCAGGAGAAGATACCTCAGTAGCCAAATTAGGTAGAAATAGAAGTATTACCATTGAAAGCAAGGCTGGAATGCACTTAAATGGTAAGAAAAGGGGACCAGCAGGCACCACTATCTACTACAAATGACTTTGCTTCACCACAAACACATTTTTGAGATTAGAAGAATGATAACTCAAAAATTAAGTAGATACATACAAAAAAAAAAAAAACAACCAAGATGCCTACCACCTTGTCTCATCATCCTGTGTTAGATCCTACTTTGCAAATCTTCATTAAGACATACAAACAACAACAAAAGCTACATTTATACTGAGAAATAGGAACTCTTTGGGGACTTGAGGAGGCTTTGGGGATTTGGGTGGGATAAGGCAGGGAGGAAGAAGATCAAGGAAAGAGGAAAGGGGAATTTAAGGAAAATATTGTTGAAGACGTGTGCTTTTTATTTCATGATCTTGAAAGAGCTCAAGTAAAGGACTTGGATATTTTGAGAAAGCAATACAAAGACATAGGCAGTCTTTGTGCTTAGAAGACAATTTTGTGAAAGACTTTTTCTGTAACTTTGGCCATGATAGCACTACTTTGTAGCAAATAGCATTACTTGAAATTATAGTCACTGTGTACTCGTCTTTCTGTTTATCATCTGTTTCCTCCAAATAAAATGTAAGCTTCATGAAGATAAAAACTTTGTTTTTATCTTATCCAAATAAAACATAAGCTTCATGAAGGTAAAAACTTGTCTGGGTGCAGTGGTGCACGCCTGCAATTCAGAGACTCAGGTCGCTGAGGCAGAAGGAACACAAGTTCAAGGCCAAGCTGGGCAATCTAGACAGACTGTGTCTCAAAATAAAAAATAAAAGCCCTGCAACTGTAACTCAGTGGTAGAGAACCCCTGGGTTCAGCCCCCAGTACTTCAAAAGATAAAAATTAAAAATAAGCACTTAATATAAATACTTCAATGAATGACTAGGTTTATGGTCACAGACAAAACAGTGTGTGTTAGAAGAACCTGGCTCTTGTAACACTTAAGTCATAAAGAGATACAGTAACCTCGCAATAACCAGCTACTATCACAAAGCATAGGACCATCCTTATTTTTGGTAAGCCTGGTGGTCTCAACTTTAGTCAAACCACCCCAACAGCATCCTCTTCGAGCCACAGGACCTACGAGGAAATCTTTACTATGGAAACAATTTCAAAACTAGAAAGACCTTAACAGTCAGTGAGTTCAACCCTCTGCATAATTCATCTCAGCCATATGTTACAGGTCATAAACTAGCCTATCAGTCAAGAATCTTGGGATTTATTTGGAAAAACATCATAGCTAATATGGAAATGTTATATTGGAAAAAGGAAAAGTAATGCATTGTTTTTACAACACAAAGAATAGAAAGGTTGGGAGCTGTTTCCACATGCTCCAGTCTCTATCCCAAATTTCTCAGCTCATAATCATTTGGTTGTTTGGCCATGGAGAATTCTAGATGCTAGTAAGAACAAGAGCCATCTTATGATATGCTAAAATTCTCAACATTTCTGCCTACTTCTTTTTTTATTCTCTCGTCTTATTTTCCCTTTGTTGTTCCATGTTAAATGTATTCCTTGGGTAGATTTGTTCATCAGATATTTAGAGATCAGTCTATTCCCTATAGTTAGTGAACATATGCATGCTGTCTCCTTTTAACTATGCCTCATAAATAATCACACTTAATCCTTCTCACTGCCATCTTTTGCAATCATCTTCCAGTTACCTAGAACATAAGGTGCATAAAACTAAACTCAGTGTCCAAGCTGTGATCTCACTAGGGTGGCTCACAGATAAGCTATGATTTTTCATCTTTTTCTTTCAAGAAATTATTCTTCTAAACACACTGCCCTGGTTTCACTGCAGCTTTAAAGGCATTTCATCATTCTAGAAGATAAAACCCATAAAAAGCCTTTCCTAAAAATAAAAAATATTTATTTAGTAGAGGACTTGGTACAGAATGATATACATTTTTTAATTCAGTTCAGTAATTAAGGGTTCCTCTGTGCCAGACACTGTGCTACAGTTTGAGATTCACCAACAAAGAAGATGGACACTTTGGTGTACTGTAATGAATGCAGCACTGTTTTAAGCTTGTAAAGAGATGAATGAATAATTGGGATGCTGTATATGAGTCCATGTCAGAATGAGTCAATTCTGCTACTAATGGTGGAGGGGAAAGGGTGTTCCAGGTAGAAGTAATTGTACCTGGCAAGCTGCAGAACTTGGTATAGATTCATCGATCTGCAATGAAGAAGGAAGTAGAGTTGGGGAGAAAGAGACTGGAAGAGTCCCAAAGGTCAGCTCATGAGTGTTTCATTGGTATACTCCTTAGTTTGCCATACAATAACTTGGGAATCTTATAACTATAATATAAATTACTTTCATTTGAAGGCAAAAAAAGGTAAAAATTCATTCAGGAAGTATTTATCAATCATAACTACCTCTTGAATCACCTACATCTATCAGCCACTGGCACCCAAGTTGACTTAATTAGTATGGTGCTTTTTTGGCATTAACAACTCTAACCATACCAGAGACCAAAGTGAATCCTGATTTCAACATGTCTTTAATACAGTGTTTTATCTAGTGTTCTGAAAATATCCTGTGTAGTATTTAGATTACCATGTCCATTTTGACTCATGTTGTTTCCAAGTGAAAATTAGAAGACAAACACTTGAACTGTCTGTTTCTAAAGGACAAAAAAGGAATTGATGTTTGGAATGGCACTTCTCACTTAGTCAATCACCTCAATGCACTAAAGTGCTATTGTCTTTCTGTAGACATGGGTTTATGTTCTCATTTCATGCTTAATGTCTTATTCTTTCAATCATGGACATTGTGAGACTTACAATTACTTGATTAAAAATAAACCATTTAATGTTGGCAAAAAAAAAGTATTTATCGAGCACCTACTATATGCCATGCATTGTTCTAGGTGCTAGGGATAGAGTAATAAATTAGTTGTAAAAAATTCTCAACCCTCATGGGATTTATCACAGAGAAGAGAGACCATATACTAATATACACATTTATAAGTACATCATAAATATTGATTTATAAACGCCAGGGAAAGAAAGCAGAGTAAGGAACTAGAAAGTGATAGGTTGTCTTCTTTTACCTAGGGTAGTCAGGGAAGCCCTCTATGATACTTGTCATTTAAACAAAGACCTCTTTGAAAAGGTGTCATTTAATGAAGTGAGAGACCAACCAGGAGGAAATCAATGTAAAAAAATGTTCCAGGCATAGCGAATGGTAAGTACAAAGTCCTTGAGAAAAACAGAAGCTTGGTATGGTGGAAAAACAGCAAGGAGAGCCAGGCGTGGTTACGCACACCTATGATACCAGAGGCTCAGGAGGCCGAAGTAGGAGGATCAAGAGTTCAAAATCCGGCCTCAGCAAAAGCAAGGTGCTAAGCAACTCAGTGAAACCCTGTCTCTAAATAAAATACAAAATAGGGCTGGGGAGCTGTCTCAGTGGTCAAATGCCCCTGAGTTCAATCCCTAGGACCACCTCTCATCCGAAAAAAAAAAAAAAAAAAAAAAAAAAAAAACAGCCAGGAGGCCCTGGGCCAAAGAAAGAAAATGGAAGGTGAGGTCCAAGGTAAACAGAGGCTTCGAAGGCCATGGTAGAGGCTTACATGAAAATGCTAAATTATCCTATAAATGTAGTTGTCAGACAGTAGTATGATCATCCATGTATGTAAACATAAAAGGATTGTTAGTTATAAACACACACGTAACTTTTCATGTCCATGATCATTTATCTAAAACTTTTGGGATAGATATGTTTTGGAAATCAGTTGTTTTGTATTTTTCATAAGGTATATACCTATACTACCTAGTCTCTAACACCTCTAGCACAGTCTTGGGACAGCACCCTGTCAACAAACATATTACTATGTCTGCAGCAAAACCTATGGGATAAACAAGTCACTGAAGCATATCGTAAATGAAAATCAGATTGTGTTAGAATCTACTTTTGACCTTTATGTAAGAGGCCTCCTGAGTTTTCAGAGATTTTTTGGACTTCTGAACTGTAGATAAGGGATTGTGTGGAAAACTTCCCCGAAGATCCCAAGTGATTGTGAACAATGTTTGGAGGAGTGAGACGGTGGCGGTGACAGGTGTGTCTTTTCTTCTACTTTATACACTCCAAAGCTCTGAACATTTTTAAGCTAAAGAATTACTTATGTTATTACAATAATACAAACTTAAAAATATTTTATGGTGGATAACATTTTTATTAATGTAGTCTTTGGGTATTCAACAATATGGATGGTATTAAGGGAAAATAGCTTCAAGAAAAGAAGCAAAAGGAAAGATTTTTGAATATTCATTACAAAATTGCTTCTAAATTTGAGTATTTTAATCGTGACATTCAACTTTTACTAGGTACTCTGTTTACTTTTCAGATTTTTTTTTGGTCTTGTAAATATGTCTGTGGACTAGAGAGAGTCATAGAATAAAATGAGTTTGTAAGGAGTAGGAAATTCATTTCTAAAATTCAATATAAAATGTACTTTTAAAATTTATGGTAAAACATACTTCCTAACATTCCTAGAAATTTCCTTCATTTCCTGATAGAATATGGTCCATTCTCAGGAGTTGCAATGATTCTGTTTTGTTTTGTTTTTAAGGCAAATCTGTGGATTTTTTTCTGTTTGGATAACAGGATGTCATGCTTGTGATAAATACTCGCCTGAAAGATATTTATAATGTACAAACCCCTAAAATATTTAGACATTTTTAAATTGCAATTTACAACCTCCCCATTTCCTACCACTCTCCCCCAACAAAAATTCAGAGAGATGTATTTAACAGACACCACATTTCATGGTGAATGTTATCTGCTGTGTGGCTGAAAACTGTAATTAGCCATGCTTCACTGATTCATACATGAATCGTTTTGAGGTTTATTATTCCACTGGAATGTTAATGAACATGAATACAAAATACTCTGAGAGATTTTCTTTTTATCTTGGTAAAGTACATATGGTAAGGGGAAAAAACATTTAAAATAATTAATGAAAAAATACTTCATGGAAATAAGTAACCCCTTGACTTTTTTGAATAGTAAAGAAGACTGTATAATTTATTACAGCCTCTTCTCTCTGAAACACATGGTAATTTTGCAAACATTAACTGATAAAACTTCAGGAACCCTACCAAGTAAATATTAATAAAACACAGGAGTCCTAGCTTTCTTGACCTTTGCTCCAGTTCCCAGGTAAGAAATTCACTGATGAAGATGCTTCCATATCTTTAAAAACAAAATGGGCATGAAATCAACATCCAAAGTTCAGATGTCATTTACGAGTAGCATTCTCTCTTGAACCCAGTTGAAAATAAAAGTAACTTAGGGAAAATGATATTTCAGCACCACCTTAATCTAGCAGGGATTTTCTTCATGAGAAAATTAAACTGAACACAAACTGGAAGTATGACTTAACTAGGCCTGCTTCTGCATTTAGGGTCACCAAAGCATACTGTAAATGGAAATCAGATTGCTTTAGAATCCAAGAACAAACTCTACTTTTGACCTTTAGAAAACTCATGATGTATATGCCCACAAAATAAACAAAATAATTTCAAAGTAAATTCGTTGAGTGCACCTGACCTTTGAAACAGAGCAGATGATGTTAATCAGATTTGTACAACGTTAATCTAGCTCAGCCTCCATTTCTGCGTGTATTTTTTTAATATCATAGAGAAGTCTTACAACAGGAAATCTTTCAAATCAGAATAGGTTTAGAAATGGAACAGAACGTATGACCTGGCTTCAAACAATGAAGTATATAGCTCAAGTATGTAAGCCAGTAAGCATTATGACTATAAGCCAATATATTATGTATCTGAAGAAACAATGACTTTTCAAAAATATTAACCTTACTGGGCATGGTGATGCATGCCTGTAATCCCAGCTACTCAGAGGCTGAGGTGGGAGTACTATGAGTTTGAGGCCAACCTGGGTAATACACCAAGACCCCATCTCAAAAAAATAAAGAAGAAGAAATAAAGGTAAATATTAATCCAAGCACACTGTAGGCAGCATACTCAAAAAGGTTTGAATTCTATACTGTGTGAGGTATTGGTAAGGCAACTTTGAGTTGAAAATGGCCCTGCATATTATAAAAAGTTATTCCATCTGATCATTGCTTCTATTTTCATCCAGTCATATCATTTCAACATTTTGGACTTTGAGTGTTTAAGCCATGTCCTTCCCAGAATAGCCTGTTTAGTATGTTGGTAGACATATGCTCATCTTCCCAAGATCATCTCATACTGAATGACCAATCCTTTCCAACCCTAATCCTTCTCAATCCAAGTGCCTCTGTTGGGACTGACCACATTTGTTCCTGCCAGAGGGAGGGGTGGTCACAAAAAACAACCTTCATCAAAGTACTTCATGCTACTTGGCCACATCGATTGGTTCAGGAAGGGCACATAATCCAAGCTGAGCCAATCTCTGATGTTTTGTCCGAAGGACTTAAAAAAAAAAAAAAGACAGTGGCACTTTCTCTGCGATTATGAGCTCTAATGACAAGTGTGGGGCTGCTGGCTATCTTACCCACCCAGGAATTAAGTCAAACAGGGCAGAGTTGAGAGATGAAGAGAGGAATACAGCCCAGCTGGCATTGCATCCCAGAGTCCAATTGTGCCTGAAGCTACCCCTTTTATTTGCCAGTTATGGGAGCCTTTTCTTGTTTCAGTTGGTTTGAAATAGGTTTTTGTTGCTTGGAGCCAAAGGAATTCTGACTAATCCGCAAGTTCAACTCTCAAGCTGCCCAGAATAGGAAAGTGAAATGAAAGGGATAATACTCTCCCATTCTATTGTAATTTGGGAATTCTCCAGACCTGGAACCACACCAGCCCTTACTCTACCAGCCACAAAATAACGCGTGAGGCACCCTGCAGTTGTCTAAGGCACTGGAGATGGTAAGCCTGAAAAAGAGGAGAAAAGATGTACACAGAGCTCAAATGTGTGAAGGTCTGTCTGTTTTGAGGCAAAAGCATTGGATTCACTCTGTGAAGGTAAAATTTAGACCAACCAACACTCATCCCTGAAGGAAATGTTCTGTACCAACACAAGGGATAACTTTTCTAACAATGAAAATCATCCTAACCTCTAGGTGACTCCCTACCACTTTCTCTGCTGAGTGAGAGGTTGGACAAAACAATTTCTAAGATGCCACCCAACCCTGATTCCTTGATTCAAGCCAAGTTTTGTCATATTGATTGTATTTGTAATTTATCAGAATGTCACCTCAACCTTTCGGCACATCGCAAATCCATCATATAAAAGGAGACAGAGAGGAAGGGAAATATCAGCAAAGGTTTCCTAGAGGGAATGATACTTGGAACAGTTTTTTGTTGCTGTTGTTTTTGTTTTTGTTTTTTGATACCAGGGATTGAACCCAGGGGTGCTTAACCACTGAGCCACATCCCCAGACTTTACTTTTTTTCTAGTTTGAGATAGGGTCTCACTAAGTTGCTTGGGGCCTCACTAAATTGCCAAGGCTGGTCATGAACTAGCAATCCTGGTGTCTCAGCCTCCCAAGCCTCTGGGATTATAGGCATGCACCATGCCGGACACTGAACAGTTTTAATTACAAAAAAAAGTCTTGGTTTATATCAAACATACCATGTTGAACCATACTTCATTCAACCCTAATTTTTTAAAGAAGCATTTGTCTCTATAATATTTTCTTTAAAATGTGTAAATATGCAGAATAACAACCTATTAAATTATGCTATAAATAAATAAAAACTCTCCCAAGCCTTGAGGCATAGAGCTAGTTAGCAGTAATGCAGCAGGGTTTACCAGATAGTCTCAGTCAATGAATGTGAATTCCCAGTTATTACACTGCGATTCAACCCTGAGTTAGGAGTGTTCTATAATGAATGTTTTGGCTACTCTTTCTGCCATTATTTTGTGTACTACCAACATATTTTGTGTCCTCAAAAGCACTTTTGACATACAATGTTTAACAAAGGTATGCAAATAATATTCACATAGTAGGTCTGTCATAACAACATGAAAGCATCATGCTAGACATTGAAATGCTAGTTTTACAGAGGTTCAGGGTGCCTTCAAGAAATGTTTGAGAAGATGGAATCAGGAAAATGGGAACTGAAAGATGTTCCTTGGCATTATAAAGGGCAACACAGACATCACTTCAGCCAGGGAAAATAAACAATAATTGTATGGATGTTACTTAGCAGAAATTATTGTCAGAGAAGATGTCATAACTTAAGGGGTTTTAAAGAGAGCACAAGTATGATTGCTATGTGAAGGGGTAGAACACATCTTCATGGGGACAGTGTTAGGAAGACCCAGTGTGATGCTGATCACAGCAACGCTCCTGTATCCAGGAGCAGAACATCCCTTCCACCTCTGCCTTCTCTGGAAGACAACTTGGTGAGTGCTGCAGACCAAGTTGGGGAAACAATTCAAGACAGAGGACACAGCATGCAAAAAGGAAAAGTGTCAAACAGGCAGCTTAGAAACTGTAAGTGGTTTAATGTTACTGGAGAGGAGAGAGATTAAAAATGAGAGTGAAACTATATGCAACAGCCAGACTATGAAAGAGCTGATAAAACAATCTTCAGAACTAGGGCTTGATGTGATAAACAGTGGGGAGCAAATGATTGGTTTTAGCAGGCAAGCAATAGGATCAAGTCTAAATTTTAGAAAAAGATTCTACAAGCACTATGGAGGCTTGATTGGAGTGGGATGTCACTACAGGAAGGTGATCAGTGAGGAGGTCACTGTTAGCAATTAGATAAATTATTTTGCCTATCAAATTACTAAAAATAAAAATAAGAACCCAGTGGTAAGATATAAATTGTAAATTTCTAAAAAGCTGTTTGCAATAATTAAATCCAGTCAGAAGTTTTAAAATGCTATTATAGAAGAAGTTCATGCTCTTTGGCCTAATAATTCTTTTTCTAGGAATCCATAATAAGAAAACAGAGATGCAGACAAAGCTTACCAGTCTTTCTTCCCACAGCTTACTTCCTGAAAATTTTTAAAAAAACTTTTTTATGTACAATCCAAAGAGTAATAGTTAAATATGCCACTGTCATTTAAAACATTTCCAAAAACATTCACTGACATGGAAAATTGCCCCAGGATTAGTGTTAAATAAAAAAGCAGAATACAACATTAAACATCGAGTATGATCCCAGTCTTCAGAAAGGTAAATGCATTCCCATAAAAACACATAAAAATGTAATTGCTGTTTATCTCTAGATGGTGAAATTGTGGGTGATTTTCATTTTAATCTTTTTTGTTTTTTTTTTTATTTCACTGTATGAACACGTACTAATTTTGCAGACAATTGTTAGGTTCAATCATTCAAAATTGCCTGCTATGGACTGAAATGCATCTCCTGCAACCCCCATCCTCATGCATATGTGAAAGTCTTAACTTCTAAAGTGATTGTATTTGGAGATGAAACTTTAAGAGATAGTTATGTTTAAGTGAGGTCATGAGGGCAGGATTCTCATGATGGAATTAGTATCTTTATAAGAAGAAGAAACAGGAGAGTTCCCTCTCTCTCTCTTTCTCCACATGAAGAAGAAGTCACATGCACACACAATGAGATGGTGGCCCAGGAAAAGAACTCTTCACCAGAACCTGACCCTGCTGACACTCCGATCATTGTTTCAAGTCTCTAGAATGAGGTGGAAATAAACCTCTGTTGTCTAAGCTACCTACAGTGGTATGTATTACAGTGGTCCCAAGCTAACTAATACACTGCTGAAATTGATTCTAAAAATGGTAATTCCATATGATCCAAACTACAGAAAAGAGAAATAAAATAAAATGAGAGACATTCATCAAAAATGTTTTTTGCAATGAATCCTAAGCAGTAATGTAAGATAAGAAAAACAAAGATGCAAAGGATATTAAGATGGCAGATTCTGTAGCTTGTCAATAGGCAGGATTGATAACGGTAGTATTGGTGCATAAGACAGGGTCTCTGTCTAAAAAGAAAAAAAATTTAATTAAAAAATCAAAAAGGAAGAGAGAAAGGGGGAGCATCTAGAAAATGAGTCCAAGGATTCAAAGTTAGAAATTGATGGGGTTGGGGGCATTCAGGACAAGTAATATTCACAAAAACCTGTTTGGTACCTAGCCTGTAAGGTGGCCTCCAATAATTCCCACCTCCTGGCCTTCACACCCTGGGCAACTTCCTTTCCTCACGTACAAGTTAGTACACATGATCCCTGACATGGTTCAACTTAGAAGTTTTTTTTATTTTTCAACTTTCCAACTTTATGATGATGCAAAACAATAATACTAAGTAGAAAACCTACTCCAAATTTTGAATTTTGGTCTTTTCTCAGGCTAGTAACATGCCGTATCTCTAGATGGTGGGCAGTGGCTGTGAGTCACAGTTCCCAGTCAGCCATGTGATCTTGAAGATAAACAACTGATGCTCTACAGTGTACTGTGTTGCTAGTGTTTTTTGGATATAGACATTTAATCAACTATAAGAAGCATTCATCACTTTACTATAAAACAGATGTAGTATTAAATGATTCTGCCCAACTCTAGGTTAAGGTAAGTATTCTGAGTGTGTTTAAGATAAGATTAGTCTGGGCTAGGGTTGTGGCTGAGTGGTGGAGTGCTTGCATAGCACATGGGAGGTACCAGGTTCAACCCAGTACCACATAAAAAAAATAATAAAGTTATTATGTCCATCTACAACTAAAAATATTTTTTAAAGAGATAGAGTAGTCTAATCTCTGATATTTGTTAGGGTTGGTATATTCAATGCATTTTCAAGTTAACAATGTTTTCATCTTATGGTGGGTTTATTGGGACTTCACCCCATCATTAGTCAAGGAATGTCTGTACCCTACCTTCCTACTGCAGAAGTGATGGTGCACTACTGCTGAATCGAGCACTCTTTGGGGAAGCCACTCCCACATTGTAAGGACCACCAGATAGCCCATGTGTTGAGGAACTGAGATATCCAGCTGTTGTGGTTTGGATATAAGTCATCCCCCCAAAGCTCATGTGAGAGACAATGTAGGAACGTTCAGAGGCAAACTGATTAAATTATCAGAGCTGTAACCCAATCAGTGGATTAGTCCATTTCATGGATTAATAACCTGAATGGGTTAATGGGTGGTAATTGTAGGCAGGTAGGGCATGGCTAGAGGAAGTAGGTCACTGGGAGTGTAACTTGGAGATTATATTGTCCCTGGCTATTTGCACTCAAGCTCTTTGCTTTCTGACACTAATGAATAGATCAGCTTTCCTCCACCACACCCTTCTGTTGTGATGTTCTGCCTCACCTCAGGCCCAGAATTATGAAGTAAACTGACCATGGACTAAACTCTAAAACTGTGAGCCAAAATAAACTTTTCCTCCTAAGTTGTTCTCATGGTGTCTTTTGGTCACAACAACATAAAGCTAACACATCAGCCAACAAATCAGCAAAGAAGAAAGGTCTGAACACAACCTCATAACTGGAAGCAGATCCTCAGGTCCCAATCAAGCTTTCAGTTGATGACAACCCTAGCTGACACTGGCTGCCACCTGATCCCCACACCATGAAGCTCGGTGGTGTCCCAGTTCCTGTTCTACAACAACTTTGAGATAAATGTTTGTTTTATGCTGCTAATTTTGGGAGTAACTTGATGCACAGCAGTGTATAACTAATACAACCAGTTTTGATTAATTTGCTATTCTAAAGAACTGACTTCCTTGAAGGCAGAAGTAGTATCTTAATATTCAAGGCCTCTTGCTATATGGCATATGACCTATATTCAATAAATACATATTGCAAGCCAAAAATGTAGCAAAGAGACTGGGAATGCTGCAAAATAGTTGATAATCCTTGGTGGGGACCCACTAAAAGATTCCAAGACATAACTTGTTCAGGATAGAGATTTGTTTGGAAAGTAATGTGGTGAATGACTTTTGTGCTTGCGCCTACTTTAGGAATGTGTAGAGCTTGTAAGTGCACTTTAATAATCTTATGTGCTTTAGAAGCCCATAAATCCCC
This sequence comes from Sciurus carolinensis, assembly GCF_902686445.1. Taxonomy (NCBI): domain Eukaryota; kingdom Metazoa; phylum Chordata; class Mammalia; order Rodentia; family Sciuridae; genus Sciurus; species Sciurus carolinensis. The sequence continues at coordinate 59,906,325 of NC_062229.1, forward strand.
AAATACTCCAAAATGTAGAGTTCTAAAGCTGCAACTTGTTTTCTTTTATAGAACAAACTTTGGAAAAGTGTGCACCTAAACATTTTTAACTACACAAAGTTTTAGCAAGTGATTTTTCTCCAAATTCCTTTCAGTACCTTACATAATTTGTAGATAGCAATTTCCTACTGACTTTCCTTTCATTCTTTGAACTCTTGTTGACCTTGATTCAAAGCCTAGAGTTGGTAAAATTCAAATTTTTGTAGGACATTTTGCCAATTATATGCAATAGTCAATCCAAGAAAATTCTATCTTCTCAACTTCATAACTGTTCTTTATTGTTCTGTCAACAACTGATTGGATTTCACTAATACATGGACACATGCTAGAACCTAGGAGAACAGAACATGCAATAAGGAGGTTCAATTCATTTAAACCTGAATGTACTAACAAAGATGCCTGGTCTCTTAAGTAGTTTCTTGCTGAAATAAACACACACACACACACTCCAGGTTTTACAAAATCAACTCCTACTCTTTTATCACAATGGGCACAATGAAAAATAGAGGGAATTTGCAAGTGTCTGGAAATAACATTGTATGCTGACTGAGAGTGAAATCAGAAAAGTTTGTGGTACTCGTCAGAGTTCTTATTAAAAAGTAATAAAGGAAAATCTCACAGACTAGCCAAATGTAAGCAAACTTCACATGAAATGTTTACATCTCAGAATAGACCTGCAAAAATAGAGAAAGAAGAAGAGGCAGGAAGTCTAAGGAGTTAATCCATGCTCTTCCCAGAAGGGACTGGACTCTCTTTCTCACTTACCATTATGTCTAATTTTCTCTGACATTCCCTCAGTCACCCAACTCACAGATCTTACTTCAGAGACTCTTAATTAGGTACAGAAAATAACAGTTTCCCTTCCAAAAGGTGTCTGCTTCTTCCTTTTTTTAATATTTTGTTTCATAATTCACTTTGATACTCCCTTGTACCTGTTCCATATAATTTGCAACTTTAAAATAGTGGAAGACAGACTTGCCATGTAGAGTTCATTTAACTAAATCATAGTCAGATAACTTTTACCTCTTTTAAAAAAGACATGTCAAGAATATGTTCAACCTTCTATCTTTTCTGTGATTAAGATATCATCTCCAATGTTTTCCTATAGAAAATACAATAAATAAAATATGAATCAATACAACAAATTTATTCACACTGAAAAGTGACAGGGTATTCCCTGTCCTTATGTTGTAGTCAAATAGAAGAACTTCTTGCTATGTAATCTTCAGAAAAACATTTAACTTTTCTGTGCCTTAGTTTCCTAATATATACTAGAATAATAGTTACTACCTTTAGGATTAACTGGGATTAATTTAGGATTAATTCATATTGTGTGACTCTCTCATGACAGATGGTATTATTTGTAATATTTTCCAGAATGCTCTGGACTAAGTATTTTCAAAAAGATTTTTATTTCTTATTTAGTTTGCACCTCATAACCTAAAATAAGCACAATAAAAGAATTTTGTTGCATTGGTTTTAGATTTTGAATGAGAAGTAGCTATTGAGTTGCAGTATCCCTAGATATAATGTATGAGAGGTAGTATGCAGACACACACGTGTGGACACATGTGTGAATGTGTGTATGTGTACCTATATATTTATATATCTACATTTGCATATATGGAACACCCTAATAAAATATGTGGTAAAGAAAGTTGGCAGAGGTTAAGCATGGTGGCACATGCCTGTAAGCTCAGCAACTTGGGACACTGAAGCAGGAAGATTGCAAGTTCAAGGTCATCATGGGCAATTTAATGAGACCCAGTCTGAAAAAATAAAAAGGGGTGGAGCTATAGCTCAGGGGTAGAGCAATTGCCTAGTATGCAAGGCCCAGGGTTCTACCTCCCAGTACTACAAATAATAATAATAATAATAATATAATGGAAAAGAAAAGAAACAAAGAAATAAACAAAAGAAGAAAAATGAACAGAGATATTTATATTGAGGCAGATTAATGGTTTATTTATGTTTTATTGTTCTTTCATGAAGAAGACATGGTAATTCATATATGTAACCTTAACTAAGAAAAAACCATGGCACATCTCAGCACCTCTGAGCTGCTCCTTCTCCTCCCAAAGCAGCTATTACTACTTCTTCTTTTCATGGTCTTCTTTCCCACTTCCTGGAATGAAAGCTTGAGCTGGATTCACAGGAATCAGAAGAGTGACCTCAGAGCTCAGGCTTTTGGATTTGCTTTCAAATCCAAAATCTGCTACTTCCTACCTGTGAAACTGTAGCTACTTACCTTCTCTAAGTTCAGTTTACCCTTCAACAAATACTGAGAGTATCTGTTGTAATAAGGATTAAATGAGATCTCATGTGTAAAACACAGTGCCTAGCACTAGTAGGAGGCACTTTCATTGTTGTTGATGGTCCTTATATCGTACAGGATCCAGCCATTACAGCGAACCACAGAGTCAGTATAACAGAAACTTCAACAAAACAGAATTTTGTTTCTCCTCCCTCAGGACCAATATGATGGTCCTAAAAGGCTCAGGTTTCTTTTATCTTATTACTTTGACATAATCAACTGAAAGTTTCCTTTTCCAAATCCACTATGGCTACTCCAACTTCTGTCACCTTATCCACACTCGGCAATGGGAAGGTGGAAAGAGGGATGGTAGTTATTTATTTTTCCTCACAATTTTTGCATAACAAAAGCTGTAGTGGCATAAAACAGCAAATAATCATTCCTCATGATTTCTGTGGGAATGGAATTTGGAAAAGACACAACCAAGATGGCTGGTTTCTGCTTCACAATATCGAGGGACCTCATCTGGGAAGACTTGAGGGTTGGGAATTAATCCATGGTGAAGCTGTAGGCATCACTAAGGCTTCCATGTCTAAAGATTGTTGGATTCAACTTGGCCCTCAGTTGAGGCTGATAGCCAGAACACCTGAGCCTCTCCATGTGGCTACTCGGGCTTTCTAACTGTTTGATGGCTACATTCTAAGAGAGAGTCACCCAAACAGAACCAAGGAAAGCCGCATTGCTATTTAATGACCTACCCTCAGAAGTCAAATATCATCATGTCTGTTGCTCAAAATCCCTATTCAAGAGAAGATTATGGCATTTGCAGGCAAATGGATGAAATTGGAGAATATCATGCTAAGTGAGATAAGCCAATCTCAAAAAACTAAAGGACAAATGATCTTGCTGATAAGCAGATGAGGACATATAATGGGGGGTGGGAGGGGTTAGCGTTAGGGTTAGGGTTAGGTTTAGGGTTAGGGATAAGGAGGGTGGGAAGAATGGAGGAAGGAAGGACTGTATAGAGGGAAAAAAGGGGTAGGAGGGGTGGGGGGGAGGAAAAAAATAACAATGAATCAAACAACATTGCCCTATGTAAATTTATGATTACACAAATGGTATGCCTTTACGCCATGTACAAATAGAGAAACAACATGTATCCCATTTGTTTACAATAATAAAAAATTAATTAATTAAAAAAAGAGAGAGAGAAGAAGTTTCGTAAACCTACTTCTCAATGAATGGAGTGTCAAAGTCACAGTGTGAAAAATGATGTGGGATGGAAGATTGTAGATGTCATTTCTGGAAAATACAGCTGAGATCATTGGCCTGTGACCGATACGGCAACTTTATGTTAGTAGTAATGCCCGTTGTACTTTCAAGAAACATTTGTTGAGTGTTATGCTAAGTGCCATCCCAGCTTCTAGGGACACAGTGGTGAACAACAAAGTCCTTGCCTTCATCATAATTGTATTCTCATGGGGGAGACAGAGACTAAAACAAATATATACTATACCATCGTGTAGTGACACATGCTGTGAAGAAATTAAGGTATAAAGATATAGAATATGCAGAATGTAGGTGCTACTAACAGTGTAGTAAAATTTCTTTTCTGAGGAGGTGACATGGGAACAGATACCTCAGTGGTTAGATGGTCCAGCTCTGCAAGAGATGAGAGAAGAGCAAAGGGAATTACCCAAGTGAAGATCTATAGAGGAATATGCTTGACTTATTTACAATACAGCAATAAACACGCGTGGCTGGAGTATAAAGATCCTGCAAGCAGGGAGTCAGATCCTACCAATGGGAATTGGAGGCCAAGAAAATGAACATGAATTTTATTCAAGGTATTTTAAGACAGCAAGAGTCTCTCTCTCTCTCTCTCTCTCTCTCTCTCTCTCTCTCTCTCTCTCTCTCTCACACACACACACACACACACACACACACACACACACGAATGATAATATTTAAAATTTCCTTCTGACTATAAGAAGAACAGATACTACAAGAGACTAAGAATAAGAGCATAAGTTACTATAGGGGTCTAGGAAAAGGTGACAATAGCTTGAGCAGGAGAATGACCTTAGATATAGGGAGGAGTCAGATTTGGGCTCCATTTAGAAAGACCAACCAAACCTGCTCATGGATTAGATATGGGGTGTGAAAGAAATAGGAATACAGAGAATGACTCTTAGGCTTGAGACTCTGTTTTGTATTAGTACTTGGCACCACAGAGCTAGAGATAGTGTAGTGCAGTGATTTATACCCTCCCCAAAACTCAAAGTCAAACATAAAGTCTGAGACACACACCCAGCAGTGACCTTGAGCTCCTCCTGTCCTCACAGACCAAGGACAGAACTAGGTAGTGCCACATACAGAAATTTAGCTAGCAGGAGGGGATTAAGCTTCTGGATGAAGAGAGAAGGAAGCAGGGGGTGGGCCAGGAGTTTTGAAGGTTATTTGTGCAGTAGCAGGGGCATAAAGGAGTCAGGCACTCCCAGAGCAAAGCACAATGGAGCCCTGAGGCAATCAGGCCTGGTAATTCCCTCAGAATTGTGGCCTTTGCTTCATTTATGCCAGGCACCCAGTGGACACTCCCTGAACACCAATGACCACAGAAATGATGTTGTTGACTGGGCAGTACTGCCACTCATTTGACCAATTATTCATGATTGTTCAGCTGATTTCCCACTCTTATAATAGGTTTCAATTTTACTGCAAACACAATTAGGGCATGCCAACCTAAATGCTTTACCACCATAAAAATAGATCTTACCTCCCACTGGAAACCTTTATGCACTAAATTTGTGGCTAAAAGACCCACTAACGAAATCCCAGGCAGAGTTCTCCTGCTGCAGATGAAGACAGTTGTAGGAAAAGTCAATAGATTGGAGTCAGTCCATGTAGAGTAAGATGGGCCTACATTTTCATTCTTGGCAACCTTAGTCTATCTGCTTCTTCCTCCTCATTTTACCATAACATCCATGCATTTACATATTAGAGTATGCACATATGTAGTTTCATCAAAAACCAATCTCAATTGATCCAAAAGGCAATTTTCTTACTGTTTTTGTGTGCCCCGTCTCTCTTTTTCTCATTCCCTTTATATTTCATATTTTTCAAGGTGAAAAAAAAGAGAGAGAGAGAGAGAGAGAGAGAGAGAGAGAGAGAGAGAGGTTTGAAATTACATTTGTTTCCAAACTCATATAATTAAACCTTTCCTCTGGGAATGTCTATTTTTCCATTTCAGGTTTCCCCTTAGTGTTTATTTATTCAACATGATCGTGGAATGCTTTTTTCCTTGCTATCAAATGATTTTGTGATGTGAACCTTGTTTTAGTCAGCTTTTTTGCTGCTGTGACTAAAAGACCCAACCAGCACAACTGTAGAGGGGGAAAAGTTTATTTGGGAGCTCACAGTTTCAGAGGTCTCAGTCCATGGACAGTGACGGGGAAGTGAGATGCAGATGAGCAGCAACATAGAGAGTAGGTAGAGATCCACGCGTAGAAAGTTTATTTGTGAGTTAAGACCTGGCAAAGGCCATCGCTCAGAAAAGAGGAGAGAGGGCAGGGAAAACTTAACTTTGGGGTTTTTGATAGAGCTGATTTGGGCTGCTTGTGTAAGGTCGCATGAGCTATCTGTGCGAAGCCTTGTGGTGGGCTGATAGGACAAGTGAGGAAATATCTTAGGTTGGTTAACAGGTGTTGAAGGGGATGGGGAATGGGGAGCTATCTTTTAACTCTGGTTTCTCTGCAAGCACCTCTCTGGGGCAGGAAAGTGAAACTTATTTTATAAAATGGCAGTAAGGTTTTAAAATGTGTGCACAGATGGGAAGCCTTGGACCTGTAAGTTATAAAGCCACCTTTCTCTCCCGCTACAGGAACCACCTGTCAATCTGCCTTACGCCTGCCTCTCCCGTTAGAGGAATTTCCGGCTTACGTTGCCGTAACCTTCCTGCCTCCCACATTACGTTCTAATATGTCATTGGTCCATCAGTCAGTCTGTAATAATTCTCCTCTGCGATTGGTTCCTCCCAGCCTGCGAAATTCCGATAACTGAGGAGAAACCCTGCGCCATCTTTTTTTTTCCTTTCCCCTTTTCCCCGAGCAGGCACAATTAGTCCGCATAAAATAAAAAGTTCCTTGTGTGGGACCTGTGTCTGCGGAGCGTTTTTCTGGGAGTTATCGAGGAACCAAAACTGCCCTAACATCTGGCCTAACAGGACCTAATAGACAGTGGGCTCCATTCATATCGGAGCTTGAGTTGAGACACAACATCATGGTAGAGTGTGTGTGGCAGAGGGAAGCAGCTCACATGATGATCAGAAAGCAGAGCGTTAAATCTCCACTTGCCAGATGCAAATACATACCCAAAGTCACACCCCAGGGCCCCACCTCCTCCAACCACACCCCACCTGCCTTCAATTATCACTCAGTTAATCCCATCAGGAAGATTAATTCACTGATTGGGTTAAGGCTCTCACAACCCAATCACTTCTCCTCTTCTTGCATGGTCTCACACATGAGCTTTTGGGGGACACCTCACATCCAAACCATAACAGACCTTTTGCATATCACTGTCTTTCCTCAGCAATCCCAGCTTTTGGAAAAGAATAATGACAAGTGCAAACCTGAAATGAATACTAAGGACAAGTGGGCTTCCCTTTGTAATGCACTGCACCCCAAGCTCCCTAACTCATGAGTAACCAGGGAAAGCAATCACCTGATATTAATTCCAGAACAGCTTATAGCAAGGAACCACGAACTGTGAATTCTCCAAATCATAACACCCGGGGCCAAATGGGAAAACATTTTGGAGAACACAAGCACCCTTGATTAGCACAATTAATGAATATTTGATTTTACCCCCACTTTAAAGAATACAGAGAGAGGGAAGGGAGCACTCATGCATCTGCTTCTCAAACACCACTTGGGTGAAAGCATTCTCTGTGTTACATATGATTCCAAGTTTCTCTTAAGGATGTGCCAGGCTCCACATTTTCTCAAGGGCTTCACTAGTCCTCACTTAACTGTTTCTGGATTTATTTTTAGATCACTGATAAAGGAACACCTTGTCTCATTAAAATTGGTTGATTCAATATTTGTGAGTGAATAAATAACACACTGATTCTTTCATCGATTCTCTAATCTTAGAGACTGAAGACGTGGGTAATTTAACAGATTGGGAACTCCAGATCTCTCCCTCTTTTTATTTTCCTGCTACCTAAGAGAAACTTAGACTTAAATCTCCTACACTCTCACTGTCCTTTAAACCCTGAATCTCACTTTACTTATCAGTCGTATGTTTAGATAATAGTAAACTGGAAGGGAAAACACTCAAAATCAAATCATGCTTTCCACAGACTGTTGTAGTTTTAAAGAACGTCCGTAAGTTTTTTTTATGTTCCTTCTTTGAGTGTAAACTGGACTTAGTGACTTGGTTCTAACAAATAAAATACGCAGATTGAAATGCTAATTGCTCTGATTTGATCTGTATATGCTTATATGTGTATTAAAATGTCACACTGTACACCGTAACTATATACAATTGTTAACAGGTTAATAAAAATAAAATATGAAGTGCCTGTTTGTGATTTTCAGGAGCAAGTCATAAAAGTCATTGATGCTTCCACTTTGCTTTCTTGGGATACTTCTGTACAGTGGATGAGACCAGAAGATACTTCCCTAAAATATGCTCAGCTGAAGACAAGCAAGAAGAAGCAGATGCAGGAATGCTCCCTTTCCTCTCTCTGTATTCCTGAAAGTAGGGCATAGATTTACAAAGGCAAGAGGTGCCCTGCCCAACCCCCCACCACGTTAATAAACATTAACCACTGAAGACAACTTTAGACATTAATCCGCCTGGGGATAATATCAGAGGAATTTATATTAACAAGCTTTACTAATGTAGGGATGGAAAGGTGTGATACCTTTCCATGCCCATCATAAGGATGAGGGTTGACACTCCTATAACAAAAGACAGGCTAACAAGAGAAAAGCATAACAGATTTTTGTAACAAAGTTTAACTTGACATGGGTGCCTGCAGAAATGAAGAAGCAGAGACCCAAGAAAAACTGTCTATTTTTGTATTCAGTTTTGGTGAAGAATGGACGGCCCTAGAGAAAGTTGACTGGACAAAAACATAAGACCTATTGGTAACAAACTGGGGGTGGGGGCACTCAACAGGCCGTCTCTTCAGATTCTTCTTGACCTCTCAGTATAGCTCTCTTCAGTCTCTCTCACAGGGCAGGACCCCTGCAGAGTGAGGGTCATCAAAGGTGAAGGGAAAAGAAAGAGAGTGACCTTTCTAGATTTTATTGCTTGCTTTGGGGGAGAGGAGTTCTAGTTCTATGATCTGCCTTGCAGGAAAGGAATTCTGGTTTCTACTAATCACCTTGGGAAGAAAAAGCGGGGCAGGAAATAGAAGACAGGAAAAGGTCAGTAACACCTTGCCTCTGAGACCTCCCAGTGTCCTTTAGTTCAAAGTCTTCAGCATGCCAAGGTGCCACACCTTGGAGTATTGAGTTCTGAGCCCCAGCACTAACTAACCTTTATCTGCCACAGGTTTGCCTACCTCCCAAGTTGCAGCCCATAGAAACACAATGTCCTTTCCCTTTGTTTGTCACTTCTCTAAAAATTTACTCTTCTTGGTTAAAAATACTATCTAAGTTGAAATTCAAAACCATCTCTTTGAGAACTACTCATTTTCTGGGTATCTCCCGTGTGTATATGAAATACACGTTAATAAACTTATTTGTTTAATAAGCTATTGTTTATTTTTCTCTTGTTAATCTGTGGGTTTTTTTCATTTTTTGTTTTGTTTGTTTTGTTTTTGCAAAAGGATTTGTTCCATTTGGGGCCTATGTGAGCTATTTTTTTCCCTAGAGGAGGAACCCAGCTTCCTTGTCATGAAAACACTCGAGTAGCCTTTTGGGAAAGGTTCACAAGACCAGTAACTAAGCCCACTTGCTGACCACCGTGCAAATAAACCATCTTGGAGGTGGATCTTCCCACCCTGGTCAAGGTTTTGAATAATGATAATCCTGGCCAATGTCTTGATCACAGCATCCTGAGAGACCCTGAACCTGATTCAACCACTTAAGCTGTTCTTTCTTTCCCACAGAAATTGAGATAACAAATCTTTGTGGTTCTAAACTGATACATTTTGGGATAGTTTGTTATGCTGTAATAGGTGACTAATATACCCATTATTCCACATGTTTTACGTTTTGCTCAGTTTGGTCTTCATTGGTCACTATATCTTATATTTAAATTGCTGTATGCCCCTGTAATCATGGCAGTTGATTACTGCACAAAATATTTGTAAAATGGTAAAACATTTAATTAACTCAAAAGTACCCCTTTTTTTGGAACTGTTGATTGATCACCAGACATACACACAACTGCTGAGCTACACCCCCAACCCATGTTGGTGCATTTTTCAAACAAGAAAAATATTTCTTAAAGTGTTATCTCTAAGAGGGAAAGTAGTTAAAATACTATTATTTGTTGAATATTTATGTATGGCAATTATTATATTACACTTACATATTATGTAATTTACATGTTATAAATTATATTTATTTATTTTACAATTTTTGGTTTTAATATTTTTTTAGTTGTCATTGGATTTTTTAAAAATTTTATTTTTTTTATATGTGGTTCTGAGTATCAAACCCAGGGCCTCACACATGCCAGGCAAGTGCTCTACCACTGAGCCACAATTCCAGCCCATAAATTATATTTATATATTATATATTGTATGATTTTATTTATTATGCTCTATTATCAAACTATTTCATTTCATCCTTACCACAACATTTGCTGTTAATATTATTATCCCATCTTATAGAATAGAAAAGTCTTAGAGAAATTGAGCAACTCATAAACAGCAAAGTTAAGAAAACTATGTCTTGGAAGACTAAATTTTATGCTCTTTTGGTGTGACCACAAAAATTCATTTTTAAAAAATTTCCAAAAGAAAAAATGATCCAATAAATGTGTGTGAACTTTAAACATCTATCTTATTGAACAAGATGTCTCACAGTCTTTCCATAACACTGAGCCTAAATTATTATAGTATTGTCTTAATTCATTTAGATTGTTTTTGCATCAGTATCAACACTTTAGAACCTATCAAACTGATGTGAAACTGTTAATCTTAGCTGTGCCCTGAATTTTCTTCCACTGGTGAAATTCTTCTACATTATAATGAGCTTACTGGTACCATTCCTTACCCATTTCATTCTCTATTACTCTCACATAGGCTATAAAATTCTTAGCAAGTTGTTGGGGAAAATTAATCCAAACATCTATATCATTATAAGTAAAATAATAGTTCTATAAAAATCTGTCTATGTCTCAAGTAAGTTATGAGGAAATATGCTCAATTTCAGGCTCAACAGATTTTTTTCTCACCATCAAAATGATCTTGCAGATAATTTAGGTCAAAATAATGCAATAAGCAGTGAGATGATTGTTAACATTTTTTTTCTCTCAAGCAGTTAGTTTTGGGTTTTTTTTTTTTTCATATCAAAAGTGACAATTAGCAATAGTTTCCTACATTCACAGGTGAATGATTTTTCTCTACCCTATAAAATAAATGACCCAAAACAAATTATTTTCAAGAGCTATATTATTATGTTTGTGTCTCTAACTTCACATTTCCTTAATTCAAAGACTAAATGAATTTTTAAATTAGTCAATACTGGGTCTCATTGTCTGAGAATGTCATGGGTATGATTCTTCATTGTAGCAGATTTTTTTCCTTTCACATTTTCAATTTGACACTCCAGATTGTTCAATTTGTTGAAAGACAGAAGGCTTCAGAAACACATTAATCTGTTTTTTCAAAACTGTGGCACTTCTATAGTCTCCTCCTAAAATCTGCATAATAAAAAGTACATCTGTAGTATATCTGGGAAATAAAGTTTTTCTCAATTTAGCTATGAGGACATTTCTTCTGCAGCTTTTATTACAAAAGAACTTAGTAACTGGGAGCTCAAATCAAGAAAACCCAGTTATTACATAGTTAATCACTTTATCCTATTGCTTACAATTTGTCTTTGGACACTTACCATCTTATATCTCACTATGAAATTGTTTGTATAAATGCTTTATTTTCTTCCCTAGTAGATTATAATCAGTGTATGAGCAGTCTTTTTCTCTCAAATGTTTGAATCTTCTTTAGGTCCTAAGTGAATCTTTCAGATTAAAATATCTCTCCAATTAAAAAGATCTTTTATGGAACTTTTAGGACTTCAGACAGTGTTAACAAAAAAAATGACTTTGGTCTCTGTTTGAAATTTGTCACTTATCATCCATTTTTCAAAGATATCTATGGTATATTAGATTGTTAGTTCCAATTCTTCACACTACTGTGATAGATTTATACATGGAATTTTACAATTCTCTCCCATTATAAGTGAACCTTATCCCTCTGCCTTGTTGATATCAGACTAGGTCTCTGACAAACTCACTTTGGCCAATAAAATGTTAATGGAGAACTTGAATGTACTTGCACGGTTTGGTCTGCCTCTTATATTTCTGTTCTTTATCATGAGAGGAACATTCTGCAGGTAGTTGCTGGGTCTAATTGGGATTAAAAAAAAAAGTGGAATAAATCTGGACCCAACATGGAGGTCTGATTCAAGATCAGCTGGTGCTAGCCAAGCCAACCAGAACCCTCAACAAGTGTAAATTCATGAGCAAAATAAAAATAAATGCTCATTATTGTAAGGCACTAAATTTTGGGGTAGATAGTTACATGGTGTTATTATGGCAATAACTGTCTTATTAAAATGTTTCTGTCCCCAATTCCATTAGTTCTCCTATCTTTGTTGAAAAAAGTTAAAATGAGTTAATACATTTTAAGCATTCATTAGGTACTGGATATTGTCATTCTGCCAGGATATGTTTATGTATGTAAGTGGAGAGATATAAGACTCTCAACTACACAAAAATTTGTTGTCTACTACTCTGCCACAGCAGAATCTTCCACCCAAACTCACAATATGATTTTAAAGCCGATTTCACAGCTGATTTTAAAGACAAATTAATTTCATTACAGAAAAATTGGGAGGTAGTACAGAAAACAAATCTGACTCCAACCTCATCTGCTAAGAAGTAGATTTCTTTCTTTTCTTTTTTTTTCTTTTTGTACTAGGAGTTGAACCCAGGGGGCTCTACCACTGAGCTACATCCCCAACCCTTTGTATTTTTTATTTTGAGACAGGGTCTCACTTAGTTGTCTAGGCTAGCCCTGAACCTTCAATTCTCCTGTCTCGGTCTCCTGAGTCACTGGGATTATAGTCATGCACCACTGTGCCCAGCAGAAGTAGTTCTTGAAATCACAGGCAAGCATATTTTGTAGGGGGAATTGGCAGGTTGAAAGGTAGGGTATCAGTATGACTGTATTTAACTATTAATTCAGCTTCAAATGTCTGTCTACAAATACCAAAGAGTTCATTTCTATCACAGGTGTGCTCAAAGATTATCACTATAGTTATCTCAGCATTTAGGAGCAAAAATATTGAAAACAACATAATGTATAATAGGGGATTAATTATATAAATTTTCATGCAGATGGGATAGAATGAAGCTAGAAAAATATTGCATAATAAGAAAGGATGTCTATTATATGTAGATTAAATGGGGGGAAAAGTTAACGGGGGGAAAATAGTCTTTGCATTTTGACCCCATCTCTTAATTTTTAAAAAACATACTTGACAACATGAAAAGATATCCCACCTCATACATTTAAGTGAAATGCAAGTTAAAACTATATTTTAAAAAAACTATATTAAGAACCATTTCATTTATTCAATTGTCAAAGACTCAAAAGTCAATTACATTGTGTACTGAGGAGTTAAGGGAGAAGAGATGCTTACTCATCGCTCATGAGAGCTGTAATATAACTTGTATGCATGATAATTTTGCAACATTTTTTGAAATTCCATATGTGCATTTTTTTTACTAAGCAATCCTAGATTCAAATTCTAGAAATTTAAAATCTCAGACTCTAAACTTGTATCCCAAGATACATTTTATTATGTGCAAGATAACATCATCCAAAGTGTTTGGGCTTGAATTGTGCCTCTCCCCAAATTTGTATGTTGAAGCTCTTATCCCCAATACATCAGAATGTGACCCTTATTTAGAGACAGGATCTTTACAGAGATAGGCAAATTAAAATGGGGTCATTTGGGTGTACCCTTGTCAATATGACTGGTGTTCTTGCAAAAAGGGGAAATTTGGACACAGAGTCATTGAGAGGTGACGTGAAGAGATAGTGGAAAGATGATCACCTACAAGCCAAAGAGAGAGAGCCTTTCCTCCCAGTCTTCAGAAGGAATCAACCCTGTTGCTACCTTGATTTTGGACTTCCAGCCTCAGAATGGTGAGATAATAAATATTTGCTGTTTAAGCTTTGCTTTGTTGCAGCAAACTAATAAGATTACTCATCACAGAAGTACAAAAACTAAGATTGGAAACAACCTAAATGACCATTAGTATAGAACTAGTTAAGTAAATTGAGGCATAATGAATTTACTCTTATATAAACACTACCTATATTTGAATATTGAATACCCTAGATCTCTCTCTTTTTTTAAGGTACTGGGGATTGAAACTGATCTGCTCCACCACTGAGCCACATTCCCAGCACCATCCCCACCACACACACACCATTTTCTTTCTTTCTTTTTTATTTTATTTTATTTTATTTTTTAGTCAGGATCTCAAGGCTGGCATCATATCTGCCATTCTGCCACAGCCTCCTGAGTTGCTGGGATTACAGGTGTGCACCATCACTGCAGGCTCTAGATTTTTTTTTAAAGTTTATTGTTTTGTTAGCAAAGGAGAAACACAGCGGACTCCAGTCCTGGAGGCTGTGATTCTGCCCATCAGCAGGAACAGGGAACTTTTAAAAGAGGTCACTCAAAGGCTACATTCCATGTGTTCTTTGTTGGAGTTGTAATTCACTTGTTAATTTGGGAGGTAGTTAATTTGAGATCTTCTGGTGCTATCCCCAAAGTCTGGATTATTTTGTTCCTGCGGTGGGTATGTACTCAAGGACAGATAAATCTGCCCAAAAATGGGGAAGAAAAGTAATCCTGTTTCCCCTGAGATTAGGGAGGAGGAGAGATCAGGGAGGAGCAGGGAGAGAGGAAGAAAAAGAAACTTGTCCCATTGCAGTGGCAGAAAGGCAAGGGTTATATTCAAAGCATAAAGTGAACCACTGTTACATTTACCCACTGTCAATTTCCACATTCCATTTGTATGGAAAAAATGGGTGATGAATCTCCAAGCTGCTTCCTGCTGAAAGAGGGTGAAGTTGGGGGAAGTAACCCAAAGTCCTTGTTCTCTATCAGGTGGGGTGTGGACATTTAAGGGTATTCAGCATCAGAGCAATCCAGAGGTTTCCAGTGGCAGATGGCAGGGGACTGGATCAGGCATACATAGGACAGGGATACATAAGACAACAATAAACAAGATCACAAAGCATCACTTTGTTGTAAACAATTAGCATAAAAGCAATTAGTATTTCAGCCAGTCTCTGAAAATCATGAAGACAGTATCTCATAACCATATCAGTAAAAAATAGATCGAGTTTATCAAGGTAAGAGGTTAGGAAGATTTGTAGGTCGAGATATCTTTTAAAGGAATCTTTTGATATTAATATAGAAATATATCCAAGATTGATAGTTAAACTTATATGAATTTTAAACTTAATTGAATCTACTTAAAATACCTTTGCAAGAACAGAGCACTGAAGTCCCTTTGAAAAGGAACTGAACAGCTGAGGTTCAGAAGAAGGAAGATTTTTTCATTTTATAACCTTTTTCCTTTTGAATTTTGAACTATGAGACTGCATTCCTCATTCAAAAATTAATTTGTGGACTGGGTGTGGTGACACATGCCTGTAATCCCAGCAGCTTGGGAGGCTGAGGAAGGAGGATCACAAGTTCAAAGCCAGCCTCAGCAAAAGTGAGGTACTAAGCAACTCACTGAGACCCTGTCTTTAAATAAAATACAAAACAGGGTGGGGATGTGACTCAGTGGTCAAGTGCCATAGTTCAATCCCTGGTACTCCTCCCAAAATTAATTTGTGTGTATGTGTATACATATATTATAGAAATTAACTGAAAGCAAAATCTTAGGGCAGTGAAAGAAGACATTTTTTATTCTTATCTCCTTTATGATTAAAGTATATCCTTGCAATTGGAAAAATCACTGTTTTTTTTTAAATGTTTTAAAAATAGAAACATAGAGACAAAAGGAAAGAATTATTTCATTTTGCTTTGCTTTCTAATCAACATGGCAAGAAGTTAATATAAGGATGTAAGAGAGAATCTTCCAGCTGTATTTTGGCCTGAGAACCAGAAAACAAAAACAATATTAAATAATTTTCATGGTTATCTTAACTTTCATGTACTAAGTTAAGGAGAATTATTTTCTTTCAACAGATACAAATGCAACAACCTATTTCAATTCATTATCTTGAAATACAAAAACCATTATTCATTGGAATGCCACTAAAATAAAGCCTGCATGTGTCTACTCTTAGATTCAGTCCTCACAGAGCTAGTAATGGTTCACATTATGATTGTAAAGAAGCAGGTGCCTAAATTTCCTATGTAGAATATCATTAACAAACTGTATTATATCTGAAAGACTGTCTCTCAGAGGAAAGAAATGAAATTGAGGGCAGGTATTTGAGCCCTTATCAGTTCATTAATGAACTAGAAACTTCTCTGTATAATGGATAACACCATAGGGCCAACTGAGCGGGAGCCAGGAGTGATACCATTGTACGTGAAGCAAAACAGCTCCCATAGGCATGCTCTAAGATAAACCGTGAAAAAAGAAAGCCCTGAATAATGTGAATTTTAATGTTGACTTTGAAAAGATTTCATTTTTCCATAGGATAATCTAGGTCAGCAATAGACCTTCGCAGATTTGCTAGTATTAAAGGTCTATAAAAAGAAATTGCTTATAAAAAAAAGACTGCACAATTTGTATTCTCTTGATTTTACAAAGCAGACAACATATCATTCATAGCCTCATATTTATCTTTAATATGCGGCTATTCAAGTACGAGGTAGTTCAAATGGGTTTTTCATTTGCTAGGTTAAAAATAAAATCTTGTCAAACTCCGCAGAGAATTTACAGAGCAGTAGATTGGTTTTGCATTACAGGTGGATTTAACATTCCAATTCTTGGAGTCAGGATCCAAATGCTTCTCAGCGCTCATTCTTCTCTGCCTATAGCAGTTGGGATAACATTCTTGGCTCTGCTTTAGGATAGAAATAATACCTGAGTATTTTATACTGGAACTTGCTGAGGAAAACTGAGGCAAAATCGTGTCTCTATATTGCCCAGCATTATAAAAAATACTGAAGTGTCAGGACCCTGGATACCCCTAGAAATTATTTTGGGCCACAAGACGAAGCTATCTCAAGTGTCCAATGTAAACTCCTTGTGATGATCTTAAAATATGTCTACAACTTCTTTAAGACTCCTCTCATGAGATGTGGGGTTCATTTACCCTCCCCCTTGAATCTGGACTGCTCTAGTGACTTGTTTGTAACAAAGAGAGGACAGTGGAAGTGATGCTTCATAATCCTCAAACTAGGTCAGAAAAGATCAGTCAGCTTCTGCTTTACTCCCTTGGCATGTGAGAAATCTGATGCCTAAGAGCACTTTGCTAGAGATACCATGTCTACTTGGTAGACAGCCTGGCTGAGCTCCCAGCCAAGAGCCAGACTGAACTAAGGTTATGTGAGTGAGCCATCTTGGATGTCCTTCCTGCCCAGCCAAGCCTCCAGATGACTTCAGCCTTACCTGACCCACAACCACACCACATGAGAAATCCCCAGTGAGAACTTCTCAACTAAGCCCCTCCTGAATTCTGACCCATTATAGACTGAGCAAAATAAATTGGTTAATTTAAGACACTCAGGCTTGGGGTAATATTTTACATTGCAATAATAATCAAAACATCCCTTTATGCAAATCATGATCATTGATAATGCTTCAACCTTTTAATGTCTGAAAATATAGGATTAGCCAACACCCTCTATGACTTAAGTAGTATTTGGTACTTTTCCAACTTGTTCTGATACTCTGGTTTCTCAATATTCTACTGATACTCAAATCTAGACTGTAGACTAGACTAACAAAGATTGGACTGAGATGCCAATGACTCAAAAAAAAAAAAAAGTTGGTCTCATTTACCAACCAATGCAATGGATCATTCCTGAAAGCTGAACAAATGCTACTTCAGCTAGAAGTCAGCATAGAGGAAGCCATTGCTTGGGACATGCTAACAGTCTGAGAATATTGACTACATAGAAATACTCCACCTGATCACAAACATATTCTTGTCTTTTCTTGTTCCTAAATAAAACATTGTTCATTCTTTATATTATTCAAGATCAGAATAAAGTTTTTTGGTTTCTGTTTTTTTCTTTTTTCTTTTCTTTTTTTTTTTTTTTGGCACAGCCAAAGCTAACAACACAGGACACACCTGCAGATGGCAGAGTTTATGATAAAACTTAGTGAACGGTCCACAGTTCATCCACATAAGGGATTGTTGCAGAACATTTAAAGTTCTAAACCTAAATTCATCCTGCACAAAAGTGTGATGATTAGA
Organism: Sciurus carolinensis; assembly: GCF_902686445.1. Lineage (NCBI taxonomy): Eukaryota > Metazoa > Chordata > Mammalia > Rodentia > Sciuridae > Sciurus > Sciurus carolinensis. The sequence continues at coordinate 59,924,273 of NC_062229.1, forward strand.
GGAATTCAATGAGCTTCAGTTCTCACTTGATTTGCCAATGAAGCTAAGGACTGCCTAAAATGGGTGAGCATTTCCAAGTGATAAACGACAAAGCACCTTAACCACATCCATTTAGATAACCTCCATGTGGCTTCAGGATGAACTCAGGCAGAACAGCATGCCTGGATGTCACAGCTCTGAGTCTACTCCAGTCATGACACTCATCTCATCATAATGATAAATTCTCAAGCAGATAAGCAGGGAAGCCATCCCTGTACCTTGGCTAAGGAGTGATTTTCAGAATCTTCCCTGAGTTGTAATATTCTATATGAATGATGCACTGCGTCAAAGATGTTCTGTTGCAAAGAAAATTCAAATTTCTTCCTTACAGACTTTTTAATGATTCTCAATCACCTAACCTCTTCCTAGATCATTTTCTCTGTATATCAAGTGAAATTCAAGTTGCTGGTTATAAGAATTCAGTCAAAATTATTCAAAAGAAGAAGTTAGTCAAAATTATAAATTGGTTTTGATAATCGGAGGCTTTCAAATAAAGAGTCATATGTATTATCAGTTACATACTCCATACCCTCTGAATGATTGATATAAGATAGTCATTTACTGCATTTTCCTGCCCAGCACTTGCCTTCTCTTATTCTGGAAACAAAACCTTTATTTTCTTTGGGGAAGTTGATCCTTTTCATCCTCAGGCCCTTTGTGTGTGTGTGTGTGTGTGTGTGTGTGTGTGTGTTTGTACTGGAGAATTAATCCAGAGGCACTTAACCACTGAGCTACACTCCAGCTCTTTTTTGGTTTTTATTTGCAGATAGAATCTTGGTAAGTTACTTAGGGCCTTGCTAAATTGCTGAGGCTGGCCTTGAACTTCCAATTCTCCTATCTCAGCTGGATTACAGGTGTGTGCCACCACACCCAGCTCCTTGGACCCTACATTTTGTGTAGGGTAGATCTCACCACCACCTCCCAATTTCATGTGTGGGCATATGGTCCAGGTCTTAAGAATCATATCACTTAAGGAAGAGGTTGAGGGAACCATAAATGATTGGTTTTGAATAGATAGTTTATTCAAAGAGCTAAGAATAGGTGAGCACAGGATGAATTCCATAGAATGTGGAAATCAGAAGACAGAGCAGGACGAGGTAAGAGATAGAAACCCTTGGATGCTTTGCTGAGGAATTTGGAATTTTCCCTGGGAGGCATTTGAGGGTTTCAGGCAGGGAAGATATGAAAGTATTTCTGTATTTTTACAGAGTAACATGGTTTGCATAGTGAAGAATGAGTTTGAGGGAGCCTAAGACAGAATCAGGGACACCAGTTGGGGAAAGTGTTGCAGAAATCTCCATGTAATAGTTATATACTGAATCAATGTTGTGGAAATGGTATGATATATGTCCAAAGGATTAAAATCAGCCTACTATTGTGACACAGCCACATCAATGTTTATAGCAGCTCAATTCACAACAGCTAAGTTATGGAGCCAACCTTTGAGCCTGTCACCAGATGAAAGGATAAAGAAAATGTGGTGTATGGAGTATTACTCAGTCACAAAGAAGAATGACTTTATCACATTTGCTGGTAAATACACGGAACTGAAGACTATCATGCTAAGTGAAATAAGCCAATCTCCCAAAACCAAAGGTCAAATGTTCTCTCTGATAATGTGGAAGCTAACCCAAAATAAGAGGGGAGTGAGGGAAAGAATAAAAGTTCAGCAGATTACACGAAGGGAAATGAAGGGAAAGGAAGGGGGATAGGAAAAGAAAAAATAGTGGCATGAATCTGACATAATTTTCCCATGTACATATATGAAAACTACACAGTGAATCCCACCATCATGTACCTCCACAAGAATGGGATCCTAACTAGAATAAGATATATTCCATGTTTATATAATTATATCAAAATGGATTCTAACTGTATAACTGAATCTAACTAAACTAAATCAATAAATGATTTAAAAAATAAATGTCACAGAGGTAAAAGGGTTGACTCAGGAGACAAGCAAGGGAGGGAAGGAGATATGGGCTCCCTATTTGCAAATACCATGTTAGGTTGCAAACATCTTGGGTCAGGACTCAGACCTGGCTCATCTCAGTATCTCGCTTAAGGAGGCTTTGTTTGAATTAAATATTGTGCGACAGTTCAAGAGCCCAGATTCCAAAGCCAATCAGCCCTGCACTTACTAGCTCTGTCACTTTGGCATCTTACTAAGTCCCTTTGTGCCCCAGTTTCCTAATTTTCCAGATGGGAAGGAAGAAATTAGACCTCCCTCACAGGGCTGTTGTGAATATTAAATAAGATTCTCCACAGGAATAATAGCTAGAATAGTTCTAGAACATAGCAAGCATTATGTCTTAGCTAATATCATTAATACACTACATCCCCAATAAACGCTATAATAATGAGCTGACACTGCCCCCAACACACATATTCCAGGGGAAAATAAAATGATGTCTTCTGACATAATTTATCTTTGTTATCTGCTCCACGGTGCTGAAATGAAGAAAAGTTACAAGCTACTTTTTGTTAAAAAATATTACAACAATATTTTAATAAGACTGGGGAAAAAAACTGACAGAATAAAAAATAACTGTTAACAGGTCAGAGTCAAATTGGGAAAAGCAGGATGCCAGAAGGCAAAAACTGAAGCACATGCTATTTAATATCTTTATTAATGATCTGAAGCACCAAGTGAATTGTACATTATTCTTATTTGCAGAAAATCATAAACAGTGAAAAATAGATCAAGAGTACAGAATAATCCAGAGACCTTGGAGAGGCACACCACTTTAAGTGTGATGAGTTCAATTTACAAGAACATAAAACAATACACTTTGGGGAAAATACTAGAAGGCACAGACATAAACTGAGAATTCTTCTGAAGAACAAAAAGGCTTAAGAGGATTTTGGGGTGATAGTCAACAACAAATTCACAAGAGTTTGCAATGTGCTGCTAGTAGTATTAAAAAAAAAAAAAAAGCCAGCCAGGGTGGTAAATATTCTAAAAGACAAGCAATGTGAAAGTACCAGTATTGCAACAACCAGTGAATGCATGCAGGGATCTACATTATTCCAAGTCGCCCCATGATTTCCTAATTTCTGCTTCAGAAAAGTATCTAGCAATGTATCTCTCACTATGAAAATGTACATCTTCATCCTTGTACTTCTGAAATAGCAAGGAACACAAGAAATGAGCCTGAGAAAATAGAAATCAAAAGGGCTCTTTCCAAATAAAAACTATCCATTAAGGAATTGGAGTGAACAATAATATGGTACTGTTATTGTAGACAGTGGTTATCCATAAAGGAACATCCAAGAAGAAAACACTGCATTCAATCATTTACTGATTCAGCAACCACTTATTGAGAAATTATATTCTATATGTTATATCTTATATTATGTATTTATTGACAATTGATATTGTATGAATAATAATAAAGCATATTTCTACAATGTCTAGAGATACAAAAATGAATGAGATATAATTCTTCTGCAAGAAATAGACCCTTCAGCTGATCCTTGTAACCCAGTATAACAAATCCAGTGAAAGTCACGTACACTGCAGCAACCCAGAGGGTGAGAACTCTAATCCTAAGTGACAAGGAAGGACTGTGCAAAGCTAAGGTGAGAGATGCCCCAAGTAGTTCGTGAGCTGGAGCACTGTGTTCATGCTGAAAGAGGTGAGATATTTCACACACACACACACACACACGCACACAATCATCAGGTCCTTAAGGAGTCACTGAAGAGTGTTAAGCCAGGAAGGATAAGAATATTATTAGTTTGGAGTATTATGAGAATCACTCTGGCAGCCAAGTGTGGAGGTTGAATTTTAGGTGCACAAATTTGGAAAGAATGGCACATAAGAAATGGGGTCCTATGCAGTGTGTGTGGTGGCGAACACCGATAATCTCAATAACTTGGGAGGCCAAGGCAGGAGGGTCGCGAGTTCAAAGTCAGCCTCAGCAATTTAGTGAGGACCCAAGCAACTCAGCGAGACCCTGTCTCTAAATAAAAAAAAATAAAAAATAAAAAAAGGCTGTGGTTCAGTACTTACGCACCCCAGACCCAATCCTTGGTTAAAAGAAGAAGAAGAAGAAGCAAAAGAAAAAGAAACAGGGTGCTGTAAGTGACCTCTGATGTTTTTGCCTGGTCAAAAAACAGAGAACCCTTTCTTTGGAAAGAGTACATGTATTCCACAGACTGCATCCTTGGTGAGAAGATACGGGCAGGAGGACTAAGCCAAGCTAATCTTAGCTGTGCTTCCTCTCTCCCTGGAATTTGAATACTGAACCAAAGGACAAACAGACTGAAAAAAAAAAAAAAAAATGGAACCACTTTACCACTATTTTCTACCACCTACATTCTCTAAACCCTCTTCTTGTGCTTTCTAAGGTCTCAGTTTCTTTCCTGGATTCTAAGAACGCCCCTACACTTTTTGGCTTAAGTTGGTCAAATTTCCATTCTGTACTTGCAACTACAGAAAAACGAATAAAGGTCTGAGAAAAAGGAGTTAAAAATAAGCAGATCAGGGGCTGGCTCAGTGGTAGAATGCTTGCCTGGCGTGTGTCAGGTCCTTGGTTCAATTTCTAGCACTACAAAAGACAAAACTAAAACAAAAACAAAAAACCCAAATGAAATACAAAACGTGAAAGTACATTATGTATGTACATACGAGATCTTAAAGTAAAAATAAGCAGGGCACAATTTCCATGTGTCACACTATTTTTTGATTAATAAGTATGACTAGGGATAATCATATTTTTTCTAAAAGAATATGTACAAAATTACAAATATTAGAAGTCCTAACATTGGCAAAAAAAAAAAATTAGGAAGCACTTATAACTACTTCAGATGAACCACTCAAAAAATTATTTGTGAAATTTCTGTTTTTAAGGCACAAAGCAATTTAACTTCCAAAAATATTGAGTTTCCCTAATTAGCACTGAAAGATGTTTAAAACTCTACTACAAGATCCCTTAAAAACGTATTGAAGAGACACGTAAAATCAAGTCATGACATCAAGAGAACTATTGAATGGTAAGCTCCCCAAGCATTTTCCCCAAGGGAAAATGGGTAGAGTACTTAAAATGATTTTTTCCATTAGGTACAGCAATGAATCAATTTGAAATTATTGAGTGGTCAATGTTATAACACAGAGGAATAATGTTCTGGAAGTCTCACTTCAATTACTGACATCAGATATTTGAAAATGAATGACTATGAAATCTGCCCACAGGTAAGACACCATGTATGCAATTATTCTTTCAATTTCAACTGGGGAGACATGCTTTTAAAAGCTTAAAATGAAAGGGGTTTTTTTTATTATTATTACATTGTCCATTGTATGTATAATTGTACAATCATGGATATAGGGCCCTACTTTTTTTTTCCCAGTAATTGGAAATTATAAAGTGAAGGACACCCTCACTCAGTTCAGTATGAACTAGAGACATAAGGTCCCTTTGGGTCTCCTGTCCCCAAATCTTTAAGGATTCTCCACCTCTCCTAGGACAGATCCACACTTTTAATGCAGCTTTCAAGGACATCTCTCATCAATGTACAGCATCATTCAGATTTCAAGCTGACCATGCGCTCAATCCTCTTAACTCCTTTGCCCTTGGATCCCTTCTTGGTGTAACTTCCCCATTGCTACCAGTTCTGTCTGTCTGTCTGTCTGTCTGTCCAAATCCAGTTAGTGTTTATGCATCCCCTCAGCATCTATCTCTCTACAAAGATGGCTCCTCTACAAAAATTACTCAGGATTTTTCCTCTTTCTTTCTCCTCTTAAACTTACATAGGTGCCAGTCATTGATCAAACATGGATCTTGTGTCGCAACTTTTCTTGTTATATATTCAGTTGCTATTTCCATGAATAGGGCTTTTATTCATCCATCAAATGTCTCCTGAATTCCTACCATGTGCACACATGGTCTTCTGTTCAGAGTCCCTCAGTGAGCAAATCAAAGAAATGGTCTGGCTGGGGGACTGATGTTTTATTATTCAGATAAGCGTTCTGTCAAAAGTGAAATTATTTTGTCCACTAAGATAGCTCCAGTTTCAATAATAGAAAATCCTTACCCCAATTTGGCAAAAACAATATGGATATTTGCCACCTTTTATGAGAAGTTTGGCAATAAGGTGGCTCTACTTGCTTGGAGGTGTCTCCAAGCTACCCTCTACTTTCTGTGGTCTCCCTCCTCAGGTTGGCTCCAGGATAGTGCAGCTGTTCCAGACAGCTCATACTGGTCAGCAGAAGCAAAAAAATGAACTATTTCCTTCTAACTCATCTTAATAGCAAGAAAAACTAAGTCTGAAAGCACCTAGCATATATCTCTTCTTATTTCAGTGGCCCAAATTGAGTATGTGCCACTTTGTAACCAATCATTAGCAAGAGAATATATTTTAAGATGGAAATAAAGTCATCCTCTTCTGAGTCCCAGAGAGAGGGGAGGATACCCAAATAAAATTCAGTTTTTGTAATTAAGGAAAAAGGTATAAATGAGTGACAAGTAACCAACCATCTGAAACTGGCACAACTACCTCCTAACCAGCCAGGGAAGGAAGCAAACTGATTCCATGACAGTATAACCAAAGAATGGTTCACAGACTGCAGGTCAACAGAGGAGTGAGTGGTCCCATTTGTGACTTTGTCTGTGTGTGTGTCTGTGTGTGGGTCTGTGTGTGTGTGTGTGTGTGTGTGTTGGGGTGAAGATTAGAGATTGAACCCAGGAGCGACATCCCCAGTCCTTTTTATTTTTTGTTCTAAGATAGGGTTTTGCTAAGTTGCTGAGGGTCTCATTAAGTTGTTAAGATTGGCTTGAATTTGCAATCCTCCTACCCTGCCTCATGAGTCTCAGGAATCACAGACACATGCTACCATGCTTGACCTCTTTTTGAGACATTTAGGAAATGAGATGGCCAAGCCTTGATGATGAATTGAATGGCACGGAGAAAAGAATGGCAGCAGCTGAGGTGGCCACCAGTTTTCTGGCTATCCTGGAATTAGACGAGAGTCAAGGCCACTTCTCAGGTTAGGAAACTTTGGAAGGAAACTAAGTATAGAATGAAATTAAATGATAATTCTAGTGTTGTACATGCATTTTTAAAATTTCCTCTGAAACTCCAAGAAGCAGAGTCCATGAGGTGGTTGGGCATATATGGATCTGAAGCTAGAGAAGCAATCTGGGCTGAAAAATGTCACCTTATGAAACATCTGGACATTGAAGCCATGGGAATGGTGAGATTTTTCCAGACAGAAAACTAAACGCTGTTAAGAGATGGCTTGGGACTGAGTCTTGAAGAGCTCCGTAATTAATGACAAAGAGAGAAAAGAAATCTGAGAGGAGGATGAAGAAAGAGTGACTAGAAGGGAGCAGATTATAGACTAACTGTGGCAGGAACCCTTCCATGCTCCACCTATCCTTCCTAATAACCAGCACGTGGCCTACTCATTGTAAGCACTCATCGTTTTTCTTGATTAGCTACAATTACTCTTTCCATTTGAACACCATTCGTTAATGATCATCACAATTTGCACCTTTTTAAAAAATACCATTATTCTCAACTTATCTCTCATATACAATTTAGCACTTCATTTTCCCCATGTATTTGCATCCATAGAGAATTACACATCTCCTACATACTTGTGTTTCTTTAACCTGCTGACACTAAACTCCCCATTGGCAATGACCAGCTCTTGCAGATTCTTTATTCTCAAGGACAAAGCACAACATTCTACCCACAATAGTCTTTCAGCAGAAACTCTTTACATTTAAATTAAATTGATTCTGATGCTTCCCATGCATTTATAATATCCTTAATTCTAGGGTACTATGTAGTCTTACTGGTCTTGTATTAAGTTTAGAGCTAGGCCTACCTTATTGTTGCAGTGAAAAGAACTGAGATGAGAAACCAACCAATCTATTTCTAATCCATTCCCATCACATTCCCAAGGTCAAAATTATCAAAAAGCATTTTTTACTAACTATGCCTTTGCCATTTAATCTGCAGTGCCTCATTATTTTTCTAATAGAATGGTTAATAATTTACCAAGTACAAAAATGAACATTGTGCCTTCAAAGAAACATGCCCCCTCCCTTTTTTAACCAGATAATTGCTAATAACATTAGACTTCTGTCAATCAAGCCACCCCATTCTAATTTTATGCTCCTAAAAAGCATTAGGATTCATTTGTACTCTGTCCCTTTAATGGCCAACTTTTCAAATTAATTTTAGAAACTCAGTAATGACTGTAATTTATCCCATTTCTAAGTATCTGGGTCTAAAACCAAACCTGTAGTCATCCTATGGACATCTGCACACCTTGGGATCTCCAGCAATTGTCTGTAAGCCTGCAGAATCATTTTAAGTAAAGAGATAAATAAATGTCTATCTAAATGGGTAACATAGAACTATCACTGCACAAATAGGAAAAGGGAAATGTCTTCACACCAAACAACAAGAAAACAAAGGCTGGGTATGGTTGATAATGAATAAGACAGGCCAAGTGCCATGCAATTAGCCAAGTTAAAAATTCTAGAAAAGTTCTCTCCAAGTCTACTGAAATTTCACAGCAACATCATTGACATTTTCAGTAGGGAAAATCCTGCTCAGTATTTTTACCATTTGTGAAGACCCAAAACAAAAGAGTTTGGTGTGCAATGAGGTACCTTTGTGTCAATCTAAAGATTACCTGCTTTGAGGTCTAAAGCATTGTGCCTAACAGGCTGTCATTTAGATTGTCAATCAATCAATAAGACCCATATTGGGAGCCTTCTGCAAGTCCATGTGAAGAAGAGGTGAGGCTGCAGTAGCAAGCTTTCCAATCTAGTACCTTTCATTAAATTCCAAAGTCACTTGTCTTTGTCTCTGTATTCAAAGAAATGATTTCATGTCCCTCCTTTACAAAGTGGCAGAACTCAACCATGCAATATTCATTAGCTCTTTTTGGCAACTCCATTTAGCTAATGGAAAATCAGGTACATTCATGTGCAATTATTAGATATTGAAAAATTAGAAAATGTCCAACTTTTCTTTTTATAGTACACTCATATTCCCAGGTTTTACTCAACAGGTGTGAAATAAACACAAGCAGCTGCAATATGGCAATAGCATAAGTGGCAAGTTTTCAGTTTGCTACACGTTTATGTGTAGTCTGATAGCTAGAGATTCAACTTATTTATCATTTCAGTTCTGCCCTAATTCTCCCAGCAAAGCTGTATACCTGGTACTCAAAAATTTACCCAAAGGAGGTGAAAGCTTAGGAGGATGGGTGCAGGTAGGGAACTGAGCATCACTTCTACACTATGATGTTTAATTTTAGGTGTCAACTTGTCTAGCTTAAGGAGTACTCGGCTAGCTGGTGAAGCATTATTTCTGGGTATGTCTATGAGGATCTTTCTGGAAGGGATTGACATTTGAAATAGTGAATTGAGTAAGGAAGATCCAATGTGCGCAAGCACATACAATCAGAACACAAAGGAAAAGGAAAGGTGAATTTGCAATTTCTCTCATGCGAGCAAGCTGGGACACTCTTCTCTCCTGCCCTCAGCCCTTGGATCTCAGGTTCTTGATCCTTTGGACTCTGGAACTAGTTTCAGGCCCCCCCACCCCCACCCCGCCGCCCCCAGGTCTCTGAGGCCTTTAGTCTCTGACTGAGAGATAACACCACTGGATCTGTTTCTGAGGTTATTCAACTTGGATTGAGTCAGTCACTGTCTTTCTTGCTTTTCTAGTTGCAGATGGCATATAGTGAGACTTCTCACTCTCCATAATCATGTGAGTCACTTCATTGCTAGGAGCCCAACATGAGGCAGAACATAATGGCGGAAGGGTATGGCGGAGGGAAGCTGCTTTGCTCATAGTGACCAAGCAGCAGAAAGAAGGAAAGGGACCACAGAGAAGATACACCCTTCCAGGTACGCCCCCAGTGTCCACCTCCTCCAGTCTTGCCCCACCTGCCTAAAGTTACCACCCAGTCAGTTCATTCTAACTAGAATGGATTGATTAGATTACAACTTTGATAATCTAATCATATCACCTCTGAATGTTCCTGCATGAACACATAAGCTTTGGGGGGGCATATCTAAACCATAATAGTCCCTGATTCTCCACCCCACCCCAATTGATTCTGTTTCCTCTCTAAAAGGCCAGTGCCTGGGAGCCAGGTCTGCACTGGTGATTGACAGTGCTCACTGTGGAGTCACCTTGGGTTACCCATGTTATCCACAGCCATCTGTGTCATGTGTCTGAGCCTCAGCTTCTTCATCTGTTAGATGGAGATAATACTAGGACTAGAGCAAGGACTAGGATGAGGTTTTTTAAAAAAAGATTAAAATTTAATAGAGTGCCAAAATCTCAAAAGTCAAAATAAATCATATTTTCAGGCAATATTTTTATTTAAAAATCATCTTGGTAATCTACAGAAACAATTTTTTTTGTCCATAAAGTTTTATTGGAACCAGGACCAGCATCAGGTAAGTCAGAGAGTCATCCAAGTAGAAAGATGGATTTAGTCTTTAAAACATTGGTATTTTATTTAGCAAGACTTTTTTGGCAGTAAGTTTGAAGATTGCATGAAAATATTTAACTGAATAAATGAGTTTGGGGGCACTCCTTCGCCTCACCCAAGTCCAAGCCCTAAGGAAATACCTACATCCTGGTGTTATAGGAAGATTCTATGGGAGGTTCATCCAGATATTGGTCTGCCAGGGGGGTCTTCCTCACTGTGTGCTCCCTCGCCTGCAGTGCACAGACCCCGTGCTTGTTGACACTTTCCCATCTTATACACTGGGAGCCTCTCTCCTCTGCCTGGGAGTTTTCTCCCCCATTAGGGAAACTCAGAAGCCCAAGATCAAGTCAGGAATTCATGTTTCCAAAGGAAAATTCAATCAAAGAGGACTACAGTTGATTAATAAATACCCCCCTTCAACATACACAACTTTCTGCTCACAGTCCAGTTGACTAGCAAGGAAAGAGCAGGACTAGAGTGAGGGAAATAAGGTACCAGCCTTCCAAGCAAAATTTAAGGGGATGCCAAAAATTCAGTAGCAAGATATATAGTGTTTTCATGCAACATTTTAAAAAATAATGAGCTGTAAAGCTTACAGTTAGTGTGAAGACCCACTTAGAACCCCAGATGATTTTAAGCTGAAAACATTTAGGATTCAACAAATGTAGAAACAAGCCTTCTTGGAGCTTCCCTTATCTGACTAAAAGCAGAAACTTCTGGGAAATGAGACTGCCATAAATTCCCTCTTCGGGGCAGCTTTTACTCCCAGGAAGGAGACCAAAAGTAAACCTATCATAAATCCCCTCTTCGGGGGAGTTTTATGGCAATGAAGAAGATGGAAAGGCCACTTGCACCTGCAAGAGCAAGCATTATCACAAACTTCCTTATCTTCTGTTTGTTTTTTCTTGAAATCCATTTGTCTTTTCTAAAGAACACCATTTGGTCCTTCCGTAGAGGCTTTTTCTCCCCACTTCCTGTTCCAACCTAAGTTAGGTATATAAGTCTCTAACCATCCATTCAGCCACCTATTTATTTTCTAAGCTCCTATACACATGCAAATAAACCCTTTTTATCCTGCTGTTAATCTTTTGTCAGTTTAATTCACAGGCCCTTAAGTAAGCAACCTAAGAGGGAAGAGTTTTTCTTCCTGCGCTTGTTTGGAACTGATTGTTTGATTTGAGGCAGTTGGAAGTCTTACGTTCCACATCATATCAACTCCCTCTTAAAGTAAAGCTAGAAATATAAGGATTTGAATTTAACATAAGGGGTAAGGGGAAATAACAAAGATAACAGTTCCGTCCAATATGAAATAAGTGGAAAGCTTCAACATGCCACAGATTCTCATTTTTCTTCCTAAACATCCTAACACTTTCTCCCCAAACAGATTACTCATTACCTACAAAAATTATGACTACAGTGTTTTTGCAAAACAGATAATGAGGTATAACCAAACACATTTGGCTCAAAAACACATTTTCCCCTTCAGCCAAAATCCACTTTTATTATTTTTCTTATTAAGAGAAGAAAACAAATCCAAATAAGTGAATCAAAGAAAGGGTCTTGTTTTTTAATTAATTGGTTTCTCCAATTCAACCTTGTCTTTAAAGGAAAGCCAAATAGAGTCTGTTCAGAGGGCATATGAAATTGCCTCGTCCTGCGTCCCTTGGAAGAGCTCTCTTGTTTATACACGATGCCTCACAATGCAGAAAACGTAAACATAGGATTTTTCTCTCCCTAATCCGTCACAGCAGAACAAGATTTTAACGTGTCCCTCATCCTGGCCAGTTTTCCCTCACTCCTTCCTCCAGCTCAGTGCTTAGGAAAAGAATGGTGTCTGCCCAGAGGAAAGGAAGAGGTTGTGTGGAATCCAGATGCATGGGGACCCTAGTTTGTTTTGTCCTTTACTCCCAGACTTCCGTGGAAAGTATGTTATCCTTGATAATAGACATTCTAATTAGGGTGAGATGAAATCTTAGGATAGTTTTGATCTGCGTTTTTGTAATTACTAGAGATGTTGAACCTTTTTTCATATATCTGTTGCTCACTTGTATATCTTCCTCTGTGAAGTGTCTGCCCAGTTCCTTAGTCCATCTATTGATTGGGTTATTTGCATTTGGGGTATAAAGTTTTTTGAGTTCTTTATAGATTCTGGAGATTAGTGCTCTATCTGAAGTGCATGTGGTAAAGATTTTCTCCCACTCTGTAGGCTGTCTCTTCACATTGTTGATTGGTTCCTTTGCTGAGAAAAAACTTGTTAGTTTGAATCCATCCCATTTATTGATTCCTGCTTTTATTTCTTGTGCTTTGGGAGTCTTGTTAAGGAAGTCTGATCCTAAGCCAACATGATGGAGATTTGGGCCTACTTTGTCTTCTAATTGGTGCAGGGTCTCTGGTCTAATTCCTAGGTCCTTGATCCATTTTGGGTTGAGTTTTGGGCAGGGTGAGAGATAGGGGTTTAATTTCATTTTACTGTATCTGGATTTCCAGTTTTCTCAGCACTGTTTGTTGAAGAGGCTATCTTTTCCCCATTTGTGTACGATGAGTTAAAAAAAAAATACTATTCACAGCAAAAGGAAAAAAAATACTAAGAGAGAAAGAAAGAAAGAAAGTATGCTATCCCCTAACAAGTAATCCAGGAAGATCAGGAAGAGAAAACGTGGGTCTGCTCTGTCAGAAGCGCAGCATCTTCTCCTACTTCTTGATCTGCCTGCTATTTCCTAAGAGATCCTAGATTTACTTGAGCAACTCACAGAGCTGCTTGTGTTCAACCTGGGATGTAGTCCTTGTCCCTCCCGCACCAGCTTGTCACCATGGCTGCTTCTGCGACCATAATATACACCAGCCAGCATTTCTCTCCGCTCTACACACTGCCACCAGTCAAGCGGGTATTAGTTTCGTCCTATTTGCATTTAAAACCTACAGCCCCATTCCCAGGACAGCTCATGCAGAAAATACTGATGAAATTCACTAATAAGGAACAGTCGTGGTGACGGCCCACTAAATTCAGCAATACTCTACCAACCTTCCTGGACATAAGTGTGGGCTGTAAGAGGGTGTTTTTCCTCCAAGTAAATTCTAACTTTTTAAAATTGAAACTCCATGCTCGAATCATCAAGAAATTAAAAGATGAGCAAGATTTCTTCCCCCTCACTTCAGCAAATATCATATCCTATTAGGCTACAAAAATTCAGTGTATGATGAACCCTATTTAAATCTGAGGTAGACACCAAAATACCGTAATTTTTTGAAGGAGCAAGGAAAACATTAGAGAGCTAACCACACAGTGTGAGACCCAAGTAAATGAGCGTTGGATTATTAACATGTAGAAGTTCAAGAAGCCTAACCAAGCACAAATGTTGCCTCTGAATAAAATATTAAATAATTTTACACACCGTGAAATGCAAGTCATTCCAATGTAGTTTAAGTCAGTTGTACAGAAAACGAGTTGGAAAATTAGTCTTAAAAACAAGGGATATGGGGCTGGGGAGATAGCTCAGTTGGTAGAGTGCTTGCCTTGTAAGCACAAGGCCCTGAGTTCGATCCCCAGCACCAAAAAAAAAAAAAAAAAAAAACAAGGGATATGTCTGTAATCCCAGAGGTTTGGGAGACTGAGGCAGGAGGATTGCGAGTTCAGAGCCAGCCTCAGCAACTTAATGAAGTCCTAAGCAACTTAGCAAGACCAGTCTCAAAATAAAAAGGGCTAGGGATGTGGCTCAGTGGTTAAGTGCCCCTGGGTTCAATCCCTGGTACAATAATAATAATAATAATTATTATTATTATTATTATAAATAAATAAATAAATAATAAAAACCAAAAACAAAAGGATAAATCGAGTGCTTTAGATTCAAATCTAAACTAGAAGAAATTGGCCAGGATTCTAGATGACTGCATTAAATATGATCATAATGGAATACTTGTGTTTGTTACTTTGTTACTTAGCTCTTGCGTTTCCAAAAGGAGAATCTCCCTTCAACATTCTTAAAGTCTCTTAAGAATATTTCTCAAAATCTATTAAGGGATGGATTAACAAGATTGCGCCTAGAATGACAAATTCTGATCAGTTTAATTACCTAGAAATCTCTTTCAATTCTTATTCTTGAAATTCTTACTCAATTCCTTTTTAACCCAATAAGTCCCAAATTTTCAGTTCTGAGGATATTATAACAAAATTGACACAGATGCATTAAAATAAGCTGAAAATTATAACCTAGAGCTTATATTATCATATTAATATTAACTAATATTATATTAATTATTGTAATTGATTATTATGGTATATACCATATTTAAGTTTTTATAGGTGTTCCACATCTGGGATGATGGGACAAAATGTTAAGGAGAGTAAACTGAACTTTGTCTTCCCCTGAGATCTGCCTGTGGGATGACACACAACTTTGGAAAGAAACCAAAGATTCAGCTGTATGGGTACAGTTATGAGGCCTGACTCAGGGTTTGAGGGGAAACATAGACTAACTCACAGTAAGGTAGCACAAAAGCTTAATTATGGCAACAGTCTTCTGAGCGGGAATCTCAGGCCTCCTTCAATGCTCCTTATTCTCCCTTGCCCTATAAAGATATAAATTCCTGCCTAACATCAGGTTTTTAAAAATGGTGTGGGAAAGGATGATTATTCAGGGTTCTTGTGAGAAACAGAGTCAATAGGGTGTGTGTGTGTGTGTGTGTGTGTGTGTGTAGAGAGAGAGAGAGAGAGATTTATTCTAAAGAACTGGCTCATATGATGGCAGAGACTAGCAAGTCCAAAATCTGCAGGGCTGACTGGCAGACTGGAAACCCAGGGGAGAGATGATTTTGCAGAGTCTAAAGGGAATCTGGAGCCAGAATTTCCTTGGGGTACATCAGTCATTTTTCTCCTAATACTTTTGGTTAAAGGGTTTGGGGTGCAGCTCAGTAGTAGAGCACTTGTATAGAGTATGTGAGGCCCTGGGTTCAATTCCTAGTCCTGAAAAAATAAAAAAAAACGAAATTTTAAAAAGTCTTTCAGTTCATTGGGTGGGGCTCACCATGGGGCCCACCCACTTTATAGAAAGTAATCTGTTTTACTCTACTGATTTAACTGTCAATTTCATCTAAAAAAAGAAAAACAAAAAAAACTTCGCAGCAACATCTAGACTGATATTTGATCACGTTTCTGGGCACTGTGGCCCATAAAATTAACCATCACAAGTGAGGTGGGACATTTTTGAAGAAGTCACAAAAATTTTCAAAAGGGAAGAAAAAAAACAGGGAAGAGAACTAGAGGGCAAGTTTACCTGCTTTACCCTAATATGTAAAGGGAAGAGAATGGAAAAGCAAAAGCTTGATTTTATATTAACCAAAGTCTTTTTTATTTCCATTATTAACTGGTTTAAATATCTATTATATCCCCAAAGCACTAGATTCCATGTTAATTGTTCTAATGCCCCATACCTATGCTCTGGAAACCTCTCAAAATGTCACGAGGTGGTAGAAAGTGATCAGTGAACGATGACAACTCATTATGATCCAGTACTAGACACTTTCCAAGCGTTATCTTATTTCATCCTCAAAATAACCCTCTGAAGTAAATGGCAATATATCATCAATTCACAGGTGAGGAAACAGGATCAGAGAGGTGAAGTGACCAGCCTAAGCTCACCCACCAAGGAAGAGGAAGAATGAAGGCTGTCAGGTACATAGAATCCCAAAGTCAACATTCTTACACACTGTAGTAGACCATACATCTGTTTGTTTCCCCCACTCCCATTAATTCTTAAGTGCACATCAGTTGTTTGCTGCAAATAAATTGTGTGTTACTTGTACTACAAATAAATAGGAAATGAGAAGCTGAGGATGGTTGTCGATCTGTTCCCCAGCCTCTCTCTCTCTCTCTCTCTCTCTCTCTCTCTCTCTCTCTCTCTCTCTCTCTCTCTCTCTCTCTCTCTCTCCTGTTTTCCCACTTAAGACACCCAGCCAAGCCAGGCACTGCATGCCAGTGATGTTAAGTCACCTCTTTATATAGTTCCTCGAATGATGCCTGAAAGATAAAATGATATCGTCAATCACGTGCAGAAAGGAAATTTAGATTTAAACAGCCAAAACAAGAAAGGGAGCTAAATGTTACACATACAACTTGGGGTACTGTGCATGCAAAATATGGAAAAATTCCCATCATTCAGTGGGCCATGCAAATAAGTGCAAAGAACTCTATTTCTTAAGTATTTTGAAAGAGTGAACCAAGGATACAGGGCAGTCTGTACTCCAAAGAAATTCAGGCTCTTATTGGAGAAACAAAACTCCAACATAAGGGCAAAAAAATTATTTAAATGTAATTAAGCACCAATAATACTGTTTTAGGATCTCTGGGAGTTGAGGGTGAAATTTTTGCTTAATAATTGGCCTTAGTCTTCTAACTCTTTCAAGAAAACTCTGGGAAAGTGGGACTCTTGCCAAGAGGCAGTGAAAATCATTCAGTAACACTTTGAAAGTGGCATACCTTGGCTGCAAACTTCTAGCTCAATAAAGCCCTGTTAACAACCTGTTGTGACTTTCCAAATGGTTCATCTTCACAAGCTTTGCCTTCACAAGTAGCATCCAAGGAAATAAAAGTAACCATGAGTTTCCTCAAGGTTAAACGATAATATGGTCAAGTTGGCAGCACTTGCTGGCTCTGTATCCTGCCTGTGAGTTTCTAGATGGTCCACAATGGCAATTTGTGCTTAGTTCATGTTATGGTTTAGATATGAGGTTTCCCCCAAAAGCTCATGTGTGAGATGATGCAAAAAAAATTCAGAGGTGAAATGGTTGGGTTATGAGAGGCTTAACCTAATCAGTGGGTTAATCCACTGATAGGGATTAACTGGGTGGCAACTGTAGGCAGGTAGGGTGTGGTTGGAGGAGGTGGGCCATTGGAGGTGTGCCTTTGGGGTTTATATTCTGTTCCTGGTGAGAGGAGCTCACCCTCTACTTCCTGATTGCCATGTCCTGAGCTGCTTTCCTATACCATGCTCTTCCAATATGATGTTCTGCCTGATCTTGGAATGGAATCATCCATCTATGGACTGAGACCTCTGTAACCATGAGCCCCAAATAAACTTTTCCTCCTCTACGTTGTTCTTATCAGATCTTTTGGTCACAGTGGCAAAAAAGCAGACTAAAACAGTCCTTGTAGCCCAGTGCATTGCCTGGTATACAGCAGATGCTCCATAAACAAACTATCAATCAAATGAAAAGTTGCAGGGTGATTTGGGGATTGTTCTTCTTATATTTTTATGATCCCCAATTCTTACCAAGAGCCATGTTTGGAGGTTCCTTATCTTGGTATAAATCTGAAGTCAGAGCAATTCCAATTTTTTGTGGAAACCCAAAACCACTAAAACAAATATTTTGGATTTTCTGGAGCTGGTGGGAAGATGGAAGAGTTTCTTAAGGGCAACAGAATGGGAGAGGGAGATGTTTCTCAGGGAAAATAGGAAGAAGACAAAGGATGGAGTATTCTTTAATAGATAGGCCCCCTGGCTCATCATGACAGCAATCTCAGGTCACCAAGACCTTAGAGGGGACTACTCTGGAATGCTCCTAGATAGACTAAAAGCTAGGCACCCTGGTCCCACATTAGTCCTCATTCCATACCCTAAGTCCAAAATGATCATGCAATGATCATGAACGAGTATCTACACAGTGCCCCACACCCTCTTCGGAACCATGTGGACCTGGGAGACCTGTGTACAGCACCCAAGGTGGGGACGTGGGCTGAAGTGGGAAAAGTGTTCCCATAACAACTGAGGTTACAATGAGAACCATCTTCCCCAAATGAGAAAACTTAAGCAAAGATTTAAGAAAGTTAAGAAATGCAATTATTCTTCCACTTACTAGGTTGTAGATGGAAATTCATAAACACTACAGCAGTTTAGTTTACAAATGACAGACAGTAAGTGTAAACTACTCAATTAGGAGTGTATTTATCATCCAGTGAAGCCAGGTGAGGTAGTAAATATCACTTTGCAAGAAGCACATCCATGTAGAGGCTTGCTAAGATGTGAAGAGGCCAACATCAACCCTGATGTGGGACGAGTCTGATGACCCTAGGGTTCTGGTTTGGAGCCTCAGGGAAGAATAATCCATAAGGCCACATCTAGCAGCTTCTTTAGCCCTTTCCTCTTGCCTGACTATTCAAATTACCTATCCACACCCCCACAATTTAAATTCATTTTGATGCTGGGATTAGTAGTTCGTCTTTGTAGCAATCCCACTTCCTATGCTATTAGTAACAGCAAAATACAAACATCATGATAAAATTAGCAAAAACAAAAGTGGTGGTATTATCATTTACTTCATTGCCAGGACATGGATTCTTAAGGTGAAAAAAAAAGAAAAAAGAAAAAAAGAAATAAGGAAATTGCCTCACATTATCATTTTACAGAGAGCATTAGTGTTAACCTCCATTTTACAAATGAGGAAAAGAAAGACCTAAAATGGTTTAAAACTGCCTGTGTAGATGGTAAAGGGAGGATGGGAATCCAAGAAACCTGACTCCAGAGCTCTTGCTTTAAAATTTTTGTTTCATTAGGGTAAAAGCACTTCACATGAAATCTACCCGACAGTTGTATACCACCGCACCTGGCTCTTAACAGATTTTTAAGTGCACAATACTGTATTGTTAACTATAAGCACAGGCACAGTATTAGTATTGAAAATCTCTAGAATTTCTTTGTCTTATTTGACTAAAACTTCATACCCACTGATTAGCAACTTCCCTTTGCTAACTTCCCCCAGACCCTGGTAACCACAGCTCTCTTCTTTGTTTTTTGTTTTTTGTTTTTTTAAATATGGAACACTTCATGAATTTGCGTGTCATCCTTGCACAGGGGCCATGCTAATCTTCTCTGTATCGTTCCAATTTTAGTATATGTGCTGCCGAAGCGAGCACCACAGCTCTCTTCTTTGCTCTTATCTGACTATTTTAGATAACTCAGAAAAGTGAAATTCATACAGTATTTAATGGTTATTTCACTTTGCATAATGTTTATCCTTCCAGATTCATCTATATTATCACAAATGAAAGGAATTCCATCTTCTTTACTTTTTTTCTTTTTTTTGGAGGGTGGGGTACCAAGATTGAATCCAGGGATGCTCTACCACTGAGCTGTATCCTCAGCCCTTTTTATTTTCATTTTTGAGATAGTCAGGCTGTCCTCAAACTTGTGATCTATTGCCTCAACAGGATCCTGAGTTGCTTGGATTACAGGTGTGTGCCATTGCACCTGGCTAGGAATTCCTTTTTTAAGACTGAATAGTATTCATTGTGTGTGTGCACACATGCCACATTTTATTTTTTTATATATATATATTTTTTATTGTAAACAAATGGGATACATGTTGTTTCTCTGTTTGTACATGGAGTAAAGGCATACCATTTGTGTAATCATAAATTTACATAGGGTAATGTTGTTTGATTCATTCTGTTATTTTTCCCCTTCCCCCCACCCCTCCCACCCCTCTTTCCCCTCTATACAGTCCTTCCTTCCTCCATTCTTGCCCCTCTCCCTAACCCTAACTCTAACCCTAACACTAACCCCTCCCACCCCCCATTATGTGTCATCATCCACTTATTAGCGATATCATTCGTCCTTTGGTTTTTTGAGATTGGCTTATCTCACTTAGCATGATATTCTCCAATTTCATCCATTTGCCTGCAAATGCCATAATTTTATCATTCTTTATGGCTGAGTAATATTCCATTGTATATATATATGCCACAGTTTCTTTATCCATTCATCAATTGAAGGACATCTAGGTTGGTTCCACAATCTGGCATGGTGAATTGAGCAGCTATGAACATTGATGTGGCTGTATCTCTGTAGTATGCTGATTTTAAGTCCTTTGGGTATAGGCCAAGGAGTGGGATAGCTGGGTAAAATGGTAGGTCCATTCCAAGTTTTCTAAGGAATCTTCACACTGCTTTCCAGAGTGGCTGCACTAATTTGCAGCCCCACCAGCAATGTATGAGTGTACCTTTTTCCCCACATCCTCGCCAACACGTGTTGTTGCTTGTATTCTTGATAATCGCCATTCTAATTGGGGTGAGATGGAATCTTAGGGTGGTTTTGATTTGCATTTCTCTTATTACTAGAGATGTTGAACATTTTTCCATATGTTTGTTGATTGCTTGCAGATCTTCTTCTGTGAAGTGTCTGTTCATTTCCTTAGCCCATTTGTCGATTGGATTATTTGCATTCTTGTTGTAGAGTTTTTTGAGTTCTTTATAGATTTTGGAGATTAGTGCTCTATCTGAAGTATGATTGGCAAAGATTTCCTCCCACTCTGTAGGCTCTTTCTTCGCATTGCTGATAGTTTCCTTTGCTGAGAGAAAGCTTTTTGGTCTTGAATCTATCCCAGTTATTGATTCTTGCTTTTTTTTCTTGTGCTATGGGAGTCCTGTTGAGGAAGTCTGGTCCTAAACTGACATGTTGAGGATCTGGACCTACTTTTTCTTCTATAATCTGCAGGGTCTCTGGTCTGATTCCGAGGTCCTTAATCCATTTTGAGTTTAGTTTCGTCATGCCACATTTTGAACATCAGTTTATCTGTTGATGGACATTTAGGCTGTTTCCAAATTTTGACCATCATGAATAATACTGCAATGAACACAGAACTGCTAATAGCTCTTCAGGATTGACTTTCAATCCATAAATGGGATTGCTAGCTCATGTGGTAGTTTTATTTTTATTTATTTTGTTTTTTAAACTTTTAAAAATCATATAATTTAAAAAAATTTTTTTTCAATATACTTGACAGTAGAGTATATTTTGACATATTTATACAAACATGGAATATGTTTGTACAAACATGGAATATATCTTATTCTATTAGGATGCTAGTTTTATTTTTAATGCCATAGTGTACCATTAAATAATCCCATCCAAAGTGTGCAAGTGTCCAAATTTCTTCAAATCCTCTGCAATAAGTTGTTATTTTTTGATTTTGTAATATCAGTCATCCCCAGTATGGTTGAAGCAATATTTCATTTTGTTTTTGATTTGTCACTGATGAGTGCCCATCTTTCCATATACCTTTTGGTCATTCATATGTCTACTTTGAAGAAATGAAGTCCTCTCTCCATTTTTTAGTCAGGTTATTTGATCTTTTTTGCTATTAAGTTGTAGGACAGAGCCCATGCTTTTAATTGTTGCAGAATTTCTCCTTCACAGTTAAAGTAGTTCCCACCCATCTGTGGTTTTGTTTTCTACCATTTTGGTTAGCCCAGGTCAATGAAGGACCCAAAACATTAAATAGGAAATTCCTAAAATAAACTATTCATAATTTTTAAGTCACACCATTCTGCATAGCATAATGAAATCTTGTTCTGTCTCACTACGTCCTCCCTGGGACGTGAATCATCCCTTTGTCTAGCCTACTCATGCCCTAAAAACTAGTTGCCCATTGGTGACATGGTAGCCATCCTAGCTGTCAGATAACTTGTTGCAGTATCACAGTGATTGTAGTCAAATAAAATGTAAACTAAACTCTATAAGTATGTATGTATAGGAAAAAACATAGCATACATAAGGTACCATATCACCTGTGGTTTTAGACATCCACTGGGGGTCTTGGAACATATTCCCCACGGAAAAAGGGGGATCACTATATAACAAAACAAATAAGTGGTAGGTATTTAAAGATGATCCCAGGTTTGCTGTTAATACACTCTCCAAGCCCAACTTTCCTATGTCCCCTGAGGTCCCTGTTTTCCACCACTAGAGAAACAGCAGCCACGACTTGCCCTATAACCCCACCCTGTCTCCCTGCTTCAAAATTCCTTTCTAACCAAATCCTCTTCCCTGTCCAAGCACATGCCCCTGAACACCTCTGCAGGTGACATTTCATTTTTCATGCTAGACCTAGGACATTCTACCTTAGAGAAACTCAAGAGTGACTGGAGTAAGGACAGCTCCCTTTGGAAGACATATCACATCTACAGGAGGAAGATGTCATTTGAAAACTTTTCTGTGTGTGTATGTGTGTGTGTGTGTGTGTGTGTGTGTGTGTGTGTATTTGGAAAAACATAAGTTACATATTGTTTTACAATATAAACCCATATGAAAGGCAATAAAATCATCTTTTGGGTGGTAGGAAGGTCTGCAAGTTTGGTGATTTTCAAAGATCCAGGAACTAAGTTTTGATAACATAAGCTAATTTGTTTTGTTTTCAGAACATCTCTTTGAGGTGGGTACTTGCCTCAGTTTTGGTTCTCAAAGGGTGGTCCCCCAAACAGCATTACCTGAGAACTTGCTAGAAGGACTAATTCTCAGGCCTCACCCCAGAACTGCTGAGTGAGAAACTGTGGAGTGAGGCCCAATGCACCATCATTTCTTAACAAGTGCTCCTGAGATTCTGAGGCATGCTAACAGGTAGGTATAGGGCGCCTCAGAGCTGTTCTCAGTAGCTAGTGTTGATGACTGTAAGAGGTCCAGTGGGCTTGGGGGCCATTGACAGTGTCCACTTGAGAACTGTTACCCACTCTTTCCCAGAGAGGTCACTGACATCAGTGTGTCTTGACAAAGGCTACGCAGTCCATTGCTGCCAGAGTCAAATCCATTTGACTCCAGAACTAATCTTGTAACCAAAATACTACAATGCTTCAAGATGCACGTGGGTGGAAAACACTGCGATGCATACATTCCTGCTACTGCTGTGGGATGGGGAGTTCCCTCTCTTGCTCCTGGATCTTCTTTTCCTCAGCCAGATACATCCACTGAATGAACCAATCGCTTATTAAAACATGTTACATCAATTTGCATAACCACCAGGCTATCAGTAACAAAGCTACTCCTCTCACTGAGAGCCCCATCCTCTCTAACCTAACAAATCACTAGAGGCAGAAGAATTTCTCAGAATTTTATGGCAATAGTGCATTCTATATAGGATATCTAAAAAGTGGAAAGGCTTGCCTTCTAGTTCAATCTGTAGTGGTAGCTATTTATATACTGATGAAAGGAAGCAGATAAAATGAAGATTATATAAATTGGTTTTGCAAGTAATCCGATAGAACTACTTAAAGGGAATCATGATCCATGGGGGTGGTTTCTAAATAATAACCTTTATTTTGTTTTTTCAGGGGTGTGTGTGTGTTACTGGGGATTGAACTGGGGGACACTTGACCATTGAAACCACTGAGCTACATTCCCAGACCTTTTTATTTTGTTAAGTGATCCAGGTGGCCTAGAACTTCTAATCTTTCTGCTTCGGCCTCCTGAATTGCCACCATGCCTGGCCAATAACTGTCACTCTTTTTACCCATGTAGCAAAAACTAGCAAAATTTGGAGAGCAGCTATTTCACAAATATAATTATTCAGTACAACTCATCTGCTTTCTGCCATGTAACATAGTGAACCATTTCTCAATTTGGGTTTCACAAATAAGATTTCATAAATTGTATACTGCAGTTCATGCATTACATAAGCATTTTATGTTATCATTTTAAAAAACATCTGACGATTATTAAAAGAAAAGTAAACTTTGGTTGTTAATTGCATTTTCTAACAGTGTAATAGAATTAGATTCTAGATTATCATTGGTGTTTCTTCAGTTAAGATCTTCAGATATATTTCTGGAGTTTCTTTTGTTTTCCCTTTACAAAGAGTCCATATAATACTCAAGCATAAAAAAAATCACCCTTGCTACTCAAAGTATGGTCCTTGGACCAGCAGTACCTGCATCTCTTGGGGAACTATTAGAAAACACATAGAACATCAGGCTCTACCAACATCTAATGAATTGAAGTCTGCAATGGAATCTAGTACCAAAAGCTTGTAATTTGATTCCAGTGCCAACACTTACCAAATATGTTGTTTAACCTTTCTGAGCTTCAGTATTCTCACTGGTAAAAGAAGATAATAAAAGTGCTTACTATATAGGTTTGCAGTGGGGGTGAAATGAAAGAATGCCCAATAATGATGTCAATGATACAATGTAACCCAAAGAACTCAATATAGATTAGCTATTACAATATTTCTGTCAAAACAGTAAGAACAGAAAAATTTTATCATGAAAATAGTTTTCTGTTTTAGCCAATAGAACGATCCATCTTGGATGGCTCAATGCTGACATTGCCTTCAATGTTCATAGAATACACACTCAGATTCCTACTAATTTGTTAATGGATGATAGATCCAATATTGATTTGCTTAATGGCAATGTGTAACATGAGAGTTTATCAAATTCTCTGTGCAGTGAAAGCAGATTTCCAGAAACAGCATTTAAACTCTGCTTGATAGAAAAAAAAAAAATACTTCTGTTTGCTGGAGAAATGAGGAGAGGAAATTGGAAATGCTCCTACTGGCAGACTTGCATTCAGAAGAGGACGCAGTCCATAGAATTCATATTTACATTTTCTCTTCAAAAAAACCCTAAAATATTGACTCATATTTTAAAACACAACGTCGAGACCAATTCAATGTGACTGAAATGAAGCCCCATGGACAGCCTTATCATGTCGTTATGGCAACTTCTCACACAACTGTCCCTTCTAGTCATCGAGCAATTGCTAATTTCCTTTCTTTGCAAGGAAGCCCAGTTGCTTTCTTAGAAGGCTCATCCTGATTTCAAAAGAAATTGTGTATGATAGTGAGAGAAACATTCCCAACAGTAACATTTGGAAAAATAACATTTTATTATTAGTCGTTCTGCATTTCAACTTGTTTTCCCCCTTAGCCTGCTGTTTGTGGTGTCCCTCATTTCTGGCAGTTCTGCTGACTTTAGTAATAAAGAGACTGGTTGGAACTTTTCTTTCTAAAATGCAGGATGGCACACACACACACCAAAAAAACCCTAAAACCATCTATAACTAAAAGGGATTTTTAAACAGAAGCTCTCTGTTCTCTGTTCTTCAAATCTAACTAAGCATGATTACTGGAAGAATAACAGACAATCACTGAGGTCTTGAAGTGTATTTCTTAAGTTATTTCCATCTTTTCCAGAGTGTGAGAGAATTATGTTAATATCTTACTTTTTCAAGGCTAAAATAGAATAATACATGAAACAAATCAGATATTGAATGAGTAATTTTACCTAGAACTATGCCTGGAATGGGTGAGGCTCAATGAAGACATTTAAAACAGAGACCTTTATTCATGAAACACTAGAGATAACTAAATGCACTGTGGGAATCCCAGTTGAATCCTGGATTGGGGCGGGATAAACAGTTATAAAGGATATTATCAGGATAATTGGAGAAATTTTAATAGGGGCAGTATCTTAGATAATAATCTTAAGATTAAATGACCCAAACATAATAATTGTATGGTCATATAATAAAATGTGTTCTTTATTAGGAGATGATTACTAAACTATTTGCTATGATGTCTGCCACTAATTCTCAAATGGTTTTAAAAAGTTATTACATATGTGTGTGCACACAAAAATCCACACATGCAGTTTTATACATACAAATAAGGCAAACAAATGTGGAAAAATTGTTAACAATTGTTATGGTGTGGATGTGAGGTATCTCCCAAAAGCTCACGTGTGAGACAATGCAAGAAGGTTCAGCGGAGAAATGATTGGGTTGTGAGAGTCTTAATACAATCAGCGAGTTAATTCCCTGATAGGGATTAACTGAGTGGTAACTGAAGTGGTAGGGTGTGGCTGGAGGAGGTGGGAATTAGGGCGTGACTGTGGGGTATATATTTTGTATATACAGAGTGGATTCTCTTTCTCTCTCTGCTTTCTGATCATGATGTGAGCTGCTTCCCTTTGCCACACTCTTCCACCATGATGCTCAGACTTACCTCAAGCCCCAAGGAATGGAGCTGGCCTTCTATGAACTAAGGCCTCTGAAACTGTGAGCCCTAAATAAACCTTTTCTCCTCTAGAGTTGTTCTGGTTGGGTTCTTTTAGTCAAAGCAGCAAAAAAGCTGACTAAAACAGAAATTGATGTCTTTTGGTGAAGAACACAAGATGCTATTCTTGCAAATTTTGTTAATAATTAAAAGCAGAAGTTCTTTATGATGTAAACTTTCAAATCTGATGGCAGAGAAATGGCCAGAAAGGAAAGATGTGGAAGTCAAGACAATATGATTATGATAATCTGACAATGTATGAAATCATACAAAAACCTCTTTGGGGACCAAAAGCCTCCACATAGAGTCATATCCATAAAGATAGTATTTGACCTTAAATGTATAAATAGATGTTATTATACCTAAGATCAGACCTTTGAAATAACAGAAATAGAGTGAAATGATCCAAGGGAGCTTAGAAGTAGCAGAAATAGTCTTGAAAGCAAGTGATGAAGAGAGAGGGATAGATACTTTGGACCTGTCGTCTTGGATGACAAGCCTGTAGATAGATGACTGGCAGAGCTGGGAAGCCTGACTTTCGACCACTCACGTGAGCATTGGCATCAACTGCGTGACCTCTCACTAAAATGCACAGTCCCACTCAAGTGCTCAACCCATCAACTTACAAGCTTTCTAAAAGGCAGAAAAGATCCAATAGGTCAATATAGTTTCTTGGATCCATCTTAATAATGAATGCAGATCTGACAAATATTCCTTTTAGTGATGTCCATTGTTCTTGTCCTGTTTTTAAATTAAAAAAAAAAGGATGAATCTACTTCTTTCAGATACATTCTTCAACAATCATTAGTGCACAGTATAATGGACCGCTCAAGGTATGAGATGTGAAGTTCATCTACCAGAGGCTGAAATTTACTAGCTAGCCAATCTTATATTTTCAGAGTCTCAGTGTCCTCAACTGTAAAACGGAAAATATATTTTTTTTCCTCACAGACTAGCTGAGCTTATTAAATTAGATAATGCTTTTGGGATAGGCCCAGTGACCCTCTACATATCGGTTAACATTATTTATTATGCATTTCAATATATCTGTATTCACTTATTTCCTAAAATAGGAGATAGGAATATTTGAAAGTTACACATAGCAGAGCACCTTGCCTATAGTAAAAAGATGGGTAAAAGTACTAACAGGTAATCATCTAGGATTCCTGACATCACACAACATGGGAGAAATTACTTCAAACTTTGGAGTTTAAAACTGGGTTTAAATCTGTGATTTATTCTCCTTATCTGTGTGCTCTTGGCAATGCTTGAAATCTTCCTGAATCCATGTTATCATCTAGAAAATGGGCATAATAGCACATTCCTTGTGCTGAGATAACCAAGCAAGAGTACAATGTCTACCACACTGCAGCCCCTCTGGAAATGGTAGCCTTGACTATACTCATTCAGCCAGCCTACTGAACAGGTATGTTTGCCCAATAACATAAACGTGGGTATGCACGAAATTTTATAAATAACAATATTTCAGATAGCCTCAGTCATAGTCCAAAGCTATTTAAAATGTTACAACTTCCAGCAAATGACTTTGTCAACACATTGATTTTTTTTGTTTTGTCTGACTTTTTATAGGGGTGTAATCATGCAATAAAATGTGCTAATTTTCTAAAGCTCACTAATCACAAGTGCACAGCTTGATGAACTTGTACTCACATGAGTTCACATCCACATACCCACCACCCAGGTCAAGACCCGAAACATTTCCAGCATCCTTGGGGTCTTTCCAGTCAATATTCATCCCCAGGGGGAGCCACTCCTCTGACTTCAGTCACCACAGCCCAGATTTGTCTCTTCATGAACCTTCATAAACATAATGACACAATGCATACCCTTTTCCTTTTATTTATTTCTTTGTGACATACAGTATGTACTGTTTTGAAAATACATAAAACTTCCTGTGTGTTTCTGTTGAGATAGATTCCTGGACTCTTCCAAGAATCTTTTTAGTATATTTTTTTTTTCATTATTGGAAATCCCTTGTGTTGGTCTTGTATTCACTAGCTGTTTGTTTCAGATCAATTTTCTAGACATGCTCTGAAATTAATGGGCTGTATCCAACCATCTTTCAGGAACTAAATGATTATGACTTGTGTTGTTCTGTTGAAAGGAAAAACATGGGTGTGGGCATTCAAGTATATCCTTTAGAGAAAGAACACACAAGTGGCTGCTGGGTGCTGTTACATAACCAACAAGCATATTCTGATATATGAGGCATAAATGTTTCCTGTTGGGGTGTGGGAGCAAAAATCCAATTGTGGAGTTATGGGAGAAGAATACTCAGTAGGAAGAAGTAACTCCAGGAAATAGCTGCTGAAAGAGAAAAATTAGAGAAGCAAAAGAAGCAAGAAATTATGGCGAAGACTTCTAAAATTACAAAAGGATGTTATGCCAAGGAAACAAAGGCTACTTTTGCTAAACAAAGGATAAGAGCGTATAATAAATGATGCAAAGTAGACTGAAAATGGAGGTACTATTTTGTGTCAGCCTTTAGCACAAAGAATGAAGAAAGCAGGAGTTCAGTAAAATAAATATTAATGAGTCCCAGGGAATTTCAAGAAAACAGAATTAATACGAGGCAGGTAAAAGAATACTTACACAATTTAAATATTTATAAATCAGCAGAGCTGGGTGAAATTCATTTGAACGTATTTGACAAACCGGCTAAGGCAGGACACACCTCTGATACTAGTATTTGTTGTAGAGACTTATGTACCAGAGAAATTTAAGCAGGCTGATTTAGTGCTGGAGATAAAGCAGCCAAAAGCAGATCCCAGAAAAGGTGGGCTAGTTAGCGTATCCAAACTACCAGTCAAAACTGTAAATGAAATCATAAATCAGTCCATGAGCACCTTGAGGAAAATAATATGGTAAGTAATAACCAAGGAGGTTCATAAAAAATACAGCTTGTCAAAGCAACTTAATCCATTTTTTTTGATATGCTAAGAAATTTGGGGAAGGTAATAGGTGTTACAGATATAGCTTAGAGAGTCTCTGCCGGTGCTACCAGACAATTCATTTGAAACCGTCTTGTTGATGCAATGGCTGTTGCTCTCACCATTTCCAACAGAGAAGGGCAATTTCATTTGCACACTTAATATGCAGGAATAGGACTCTATTCATTCCCCATGACACCCCAGCATGGAATTTAGCTATAGAATAAATATAGTCAGTGCATAGAACTACAAACTAAATGTTACTCAAATGAGAGTGAGAGATATTGATAATCCTGGAGCTAAATGGACTGACATCTTTTGGAAAAACTGCGTGTGTGTGTGTGTGTGTGTGTGTGTGTGTGTACTAATGTGCATGCAAATAGGATAGTTCAGACAGAAACAAGTGTTTTTGCTTCCATTCTCATAACATTATGGAAAATATCAAAGAATGTGAAAACAAAGATGCTTTTATAAAGTATGAAAACCTGATTATGTCACCAGGTTGTGCCAAAATTGTCCAAAGACTTCCCATTGTTCTCCAGTCAGAATCTGGTCTGGGCTCACCTCTCCCACTCCACATTCCTCTGTGCTCTTCTGGGCAAACCGGCTGACTCTTAACTTCTTTCAGTTCTTTCAACACTTCATGTTGTTCTCACCACTGGGCTTTTGCACATGCTATCCTCTCTTTTACTAATTTAAAATACTTCTTCAGCTTCCTACTTAAATCCTCTTTAACCTCCCAGACCATATGATTTCTAGTGTATTTTACCATAATACAACTACATCTCCTTCTCAGAAATACTTATTTTAAAGGGCAATTTTACATTCATTTCCAAAAAATTAATATAGTCCTTCTCCACCAGACTTGAAGATCTGCAAGAGCAAGAACAAAGCACGAATTATTTCGAGATTATATCTCCAGAATCATGCACATTGTTGAGCACTATACATTTTGTGATGAAATTTAAAAGCTAGGAATATATACATAGACAGGTTCTGTTCATAAAGGGTTAACTGGCAAAGAGACCTGGATAATATAATATTCTCTTCAGTTTTTCTTTCAAGTACAATACCAGGAAAAGTCTTTAATGAGGGTCTTGTTGACAGAGGTGTAAAAACATGAGGCAGCTAAAACTTGAATTGTTGAATCCTGCATTTGCACATTATATTTACCTCTGATGTGTTCCAAAATTTCATTTCATGGTGATAATGAATCTGTGGGAAATTAGCATTCTATTGCTCTTCACTTGAGAGTGTTAGCAAAGGTTTTCTAAGCTTGGTATCATGCAGAAAACAAAACATTTCTCAGGTATCTGACTTTGTAGCACACCCTTACAGTATGAACACGTCTTTACAGCTTGCAGATAGCACAACCTCAAATGGAAGATCACCATGAAGTTAGAGAACATTTCCTTGTAAGGCCAGTCACTGATGGAAACTTTCTTCTTTTACCAGAATACTTGGACTATTTTAAAATGGAACTTTGTATATTAGTAAGTAACCTGGGTTTTTTTTTTTTTTTTGAGAAGAGACCAAGGTTTATTTGTAGTACTTATTTTTGTAATAATTTATAATTGAAATCACCATAGAACTTTATCATTTTTTGTTAATAATTTATCTGTTACTGTTATTATATGTAGGGTTTCACATTTCACAATATTGTTGAACTTGTATTTATGTCATATATATGTGCATATATATATTTATATAAAATATATATATATGAAAATATATATATGCACATATATATATATTGGTTTTGATACATCCGAGCTCACACAGAAATCTGTGACCCTGCAGGTTCTAGAAAGTAGGTTTCTGATTTTCAGTCTGTTGTTCTTTTATTAGTTCCTTCATTTATTCAGCAAATGAAACCTGAATGGTTCCCATGAGTCCAGTGCTGTTATTAGGCACTGAGGAAACAAAGGTAAAGACAGTGTCCTTGTGGAATTCATTAGATGGCAAGAGAAACGAAGCAAGAATGATTGATTGCCACGCAACAGCAGTGAATGCTCTTTGTAGCAGTTGCTCTTCGAGCCTTAGGCTGCGTCCTCTCAGTTCACCCCTGATTTCAGTGGTAGCGGTGCTGGACAGTTCCCATGCTTGTTACTGGGTTCCTTCCTACCTGCAGATTCTCTGCAGGAGCTTACTCAGCTGCAGACAGGACAGCTCAGCAGGGAGGGAAATGACAGTCCCTGAGAACAAACCTCACCAGAGCAGGCGGGAGTTGGTGGATCAACACCCAACCCCATCCTTCAAAAGGACAACTCTAAGGGTCAATCTACATTTTGTCCGCTGTAACAACCAGCTCAAGAAAGTACCTTAACTGGCTACTTCTCCTTCTCACTCTTTCACTACTTCTTCTTAAGATCACCCACTGATTAGATTTCCTGCACCCAAATTCTTGTGACATCAATGCACCACTTCACTGAATGAATGAATGCAGGGGAGACCATAGAACCTCAGTTACAACAGGAGCACCTTTTGTTAATCACCCATGAAGTCACTGTCTGCGGTACATTGGTTCGTTTGGGGTTTTGTTTTTGTTTTACGTAGGTGTTCAACGTATTGGGTGTGGGAATTGAAAACTGGGGCTTCCAGGTTAGAGTTGAAGAGCTTCATTAAATAAATAGAGATATATGGTGAGGTGGGGGAAGGAAGGATGTAGGAGCAAAGAAGTTTAAGCTGGTGCATTTATAGTCTGGGCAGGAAAAGAACAGAGAGGAAAATGGTGGACAGAAGAGAGGTGGAAAAGACCTGGCTACTGGGGACTGCTTTGGGATAAAAAGGAATGGTGAGTGGCATAACATAAATTATCCTGGGCTGTCCCCAGGGTTACATGGAGCCCTCTGTGCCTTTCAAGTTTCTGAGGCCATGTACACAGGAGCGTGGTTTCGGAGTCACTTCTGGGATTCTCATCTGGGCTCCTTCTGGAACTGCTGTCACTCATACAGGTCCCCGTCAAGCAGTGACAATAAAGGAGAAGTCAAACAGGAAAGGTAGAGTAAAATGTCTGACTAGGGCTAGCATTCCTTGGGCTTTTCAATGAAAACCACAGCTTCTTTACAAGTTATACTTTACAAAGCAGGAATAAGAATTTTTAGTAAAGGAAATATTCCCAACCAATGTAAATTAAATCCAGTTTCACTCCACCATAATGCTTTCCATTGTATTGGGATGACATCTGTGTTGGAGGCTCAGAATCCAGCATAGTGCTGGCATAGACTGATACTCAATATATATTTATTAAAGAAAGTTGGGAAGCAAAAGAGGAAAAAAGGGAATAATAGTTAGATATTTGATAAATGAGTCATCAATCACAAGATTTTGACAATGATGTGAATTCAGGATGGAAGTGCAGAACCCAGTAAATTAAATCTTCATGAGGATAAAGACAATAACATAATTAAGGCTCTCCCTGAATCCTTTTGGTTAGGAATGTTATGGGGGCTGGGGAGTGGGTGGAAAGAACACTGTGTTCGCATTGAGAAGTGAAAAAAAATTTTGTTCCTCTTTGGAAAACATCAGTGGGTAAGATGATGTTCTCTTCTTAGTAATGAGATATGGGCTTCCTTCCAGAAAGTGACAGAGATTCTTCCAGCAAATCCTGTGGCCTTTGATGGGAGCATTCTGAGAAAATATCTTCAGCTGAGCAAGAATGGAAGAGAAATTTGAAGAAGGCATTTCATCTTCTTCTCTGTTGTGTCTTTGAAGTACACAAAGGATTTAGTCCTAGAAGATAAAGACCTCATCCGTTTTCCTTTCCCCTGAGAAAAGTTTTGGTCTGTATTTCCCTGTTGGGACATAATCACATTAAATAGATGGCCGACAATAAGGTGGTCTCATTATCCAAATATTCATTACCCAAGTCGCCATAGACAACAGGTTGGACAGAATAACAGTTATCAAAACACAAAAGTATTTACCAGGAGATTACCATTGAGAGTGGTATCCCTGACTTTGAAGTTCCCTGCAAATCACACATACCTATATTACAACTATACAGCCAATCAACTGCTAAGAAAAATTGCAATTCTTGTAAAAGATTCAGTTTCATGAAGTCAATTGCAGTGATCTAGGAGAAGTGCTCTAAGTACAGGCAAGCTTTGGCAAATGACAGTCTTGCCTCGTTAAACAAGCTAACAGAAAAAGAAGAAAACTAATAAGAATGATGACATAAGGGCCCTTTGAAAAGAAAATGGTCTGAATATCAAAGGAATATATCTTGGAGAAGTTGACAAAGCCTGAATTTTTTTCTCAAAGTGGTTTTTATTATGAATTTCTCATGCAACGTAAGCATGAAGTGAAAGATGTCCCTTTCCTGTTTCCATAAAATTTGGGTCAAAAAATTATGAACCTCAAACTCCTGATTCATCCTTAATCTTAAACATTAGTTTATAATTATGATTTCACCCTAAATAATTAGTAATAATATAAAAATATGGGTTTGAAAACTAATTTTAGCTTAATTTTTCAAGGTGAGTTCCAAACAAATCATTCACCCTGCTACTTAATTGAAAAAAATGGCCCCTACACTAAATGAGTTCACTCTCAGGTGTCTCTTCCAGGTATCAATCATCCTTGCATAAAAAAGGCCTCTTTTACTCTTGAATCTGTCTTCTCCCATCTTTGCTGCCACACCTTAACCCAGAGCCCATCACTTCTCATGTGGATTACTACAAAAGCTTCCTACTGCCCCTGCCTCCTGGTCCACCTTCTTAGTTCTTCTCTTCACTGTAGCCAGATGAGATCTTCTCAAATGGAAGCAGCCATGTCCCTCTCCTACCTGTGGTTCTTTCTCCTACTGTGGCCCATCTGCCTCAGTGCATACTTTTTAGCAGATCTTACAGAGTCCTTCATGATTGAATCCTCGTCCACGTTCAAGTCTATTCTCTCCAATGTCCTCGGTCCCTGCTCTTGTGCAGTGTCCCCCTTGATTCCAGCTTCTCATCACTCCTCCAAGACACTACTATTCTTTAGCTCTGACCATTGCACGAGTTTAACTCCTGTCAGCCTTCATGTCTCGATTTAGAGGCAACTTCCCACTTTCCCCAGGATCACCTGGGTTAGGGGTCTCTCTGTTGTGGTACCATCACATTCTATACTGACTGACTCCAATGAAGCCTTCATGACACAATATTATACTTCTCTCAGGAGTGAGAGAAGAGACTGGGCCTAATGCTTCCAGAGTCTCTGGCACCTTGCTCAGTACCAGGCCCACAGCTGCTGTCTAGTAAATGCCCAGTAAAGGAATCAATGTCTGCAACATGGAGGAAGTCAAAACAAAATGAGTAATATTCCATTGTATATATATACCACAGTTTCTTTATCCATTCATCAACTGAAGGACATCTAGGTTGGTTCCACACGCTGGCTATTGTGAACTGAGCAGCTATGAACATTGATGTGGCTGTATCTCTGTAATATGCTGATTTTAAGTCCTTTGGGTATAGGCCAAGGAGTGGGATAGCTGGGTCAAATGGTGGGTCCATTCCAAGATTTCTAAGGAGTCTCCACACTGCTTTCCAGAGTGGCTGCACTAATTTGCAGCCCCACCAGCAATGTAAGAGTGTACCTTTCTCCCCACATCCTCGCCAACACCTGTTGTTGCTTGTATTCTTGAAAATCGCCATTCTAATTGGGGTGAGATGGAATCTTAGGGTGGTTTTGATTCGCATTTCTCTTATTACTAGAGATGTTGCTGATAAGAGGATGATGACACATAATGGGGGGTGGGAGGGGTTAGTTTTAGGGTTAGAGTTAGGGTTAGGGAGCGGGGCAAGAATGGAGGAAGGAAGGACTGTATAGAGGGAAAAGAGGGGTGGGAGGGGTAGGGGAAGGGGAAAAATAACAGAATGTATCAAACAACATTACCCTATGTAAATTTATGATTACACAAATGGTATGCCTTTACGCCATGTACAAACAGAGAAACAACATGTATCCCATTTGTTTACAATAAAGAAAAAAAAACAAACTTCATGGGCTGGGGTTGTAACTTAGCACATGTGAGGCGCTGAGTTCAGATCCTCAGTGACACAAAAATAAATTAATTAATTAATTAATTTAAAAAAAAATGAAGACTATATGTCACAAAGAGTGAAACCATACAGTTAGTCAGAGATATTTTCAAATCTGATGGGTAAAGAATAGAAAACTTAAAACATCAAAACTGCTCCCACTGGTAATTTCTGAGGACTGAAATTAGGGGAATGTGAGTAGGGGATTTCATTTACTTCACATACCTAATAATTGTTTGACATTTCTGCAAGTATGCTTTTCCATTTTAATAAAAAAGATTTTTAAACCATAAAGTCCTGTAACCAAATGTTTACTGTTAATTGTAAATGAGAAATGATAAGCTTCTAATCACTTTCTTCTTAATTTAAATATTCTTTTTTTTCTCCCTAAGTTGTTTAAATATTGAAAAACTTAAGAACTAATAAAAATGAATTGTTTTAGATATTTTAGATTGTTAGGTGATGTTTATACAGAATCTCAAAGATTTTTGCTGGGTGCAGTTGTGCACACCTGTAATCCCAGTGGCTCAGGAGGCTGAGGCAGGAGGATCACAAGTCCAAAGCCAGCCTCAGCAACTTAGCAAGGCCCTAAGCAACTCAGTGAGACCCTGTCTTTAAATTAAAAAGGACTAGGGATGTGGCTCAGTGGTTAAGTCCCTCTGGATTCAATCCCTGGTACCAAAAAAAAAGGATTTTTGTCCATCATGAAATCTTAGGATGTTCTTTTTTTTTTTTATTGTAAACAAATGGGATACACGTTGTTTCTCTGTTTGTACATAGAGTAAAGGCATACCATTTGTGTAATCATAAATTTACATAGGGTGATGTTGGTTGATTCATTCTGTTATTTTTCCCCTTCCCCCCACCCCTCCCATCCCTCTTTTCCCTCTATACAGTTCTTCCTTCCCCCATTCTTGCCCCCCTCCCTAACCCTCACTCTAACCCTAAAACTAACCCCTCCCACGCCCCATTATGTATCATAATCCACTTATCAGCGAGATCATTCTTCCTTTGGTTTTTTGAGATTGGCTTATCTCACTTAGCATGATATTCTCCAATTTCGTCCATTTGCCTGCAAATGCCATAATTTTATCATTCTTTATGACTGAGTAATATTCCATTGTATATATATGCCACAGTTTCTTTATCCATTCATCAACTGAAGGGCATCTAGGTTGGTTCCACAATCTGGCTATGGTGAATTGAGCAGCAATGAACATTGATGTGGCTGTATCTCTGTAGCATGCTGATTTTAAGTCCTTTGGGTATAGGCCAAGGAGTGGGATAGCTGGGTCAAATGGTAGTTCCATTCCAAGTTTTCTAAGGAATCTCCATACTGCCTTCCAGAGTGACTGCACTAATTTGCAACCCCACCAGCAATGTATGAGTATACCTTTTTCCCCACATAGGATGTTCTTAATAATAATGTGCCTGGAGAATTTAATGTTAGCCCTTCAGTGAAGTGAGACTGACTGGAGGGAAGAACAGGGTACATTTGGAGAGAAGGGACATCTAATTTTTACTGTATCCCCTTCTATACTGGCCAAAAATTTTACAAGAAGCTCATATTACTATTGTAATAAAATAAGAACTCATTAAAAATGCAGAAGCAAATATTGGCAAGCATTTTATGAGGCTTTAAAAAATACATTAACACTCCTGGTAACAGCAAGGTAGATGCTATCTTCATTTTAAAGATGAAGAAACTGAGACTCAGAAATTCTATGACTTGTCCAAGGTCCTAAAGTTAATTAACGGCAGAATGAGAGCTCAAACACAAATCTGATTTTAAGGCTAAGATATAGCCCTTTAAAAATGTAATACACAATGTTTTGTTTTGCTTTATTAAACAGCAGATAGCAGTGTACTTAGAGGATAAGTGTGTTACTTTAGGGATGGAGAGAGATTTATTTTCCTGGTTTAGGGCAGTAATAAAGCTTAGGGATACAAAATAAATGTCTTCCTGGACTAAGGTACACAAAGAGGAATCATATTAGCTGCCAAATTGAAAAGAAATTTCCTCCTAACACTATTATTAGTATTTTAAGCATTATAATGTTTCCTAAATATTATCTCTCAACTTTGGCAACAATAAGCTTTAAACATAGAGGTTTGCACATAGGAAGCAATCAATAGTTATTTTAAATTTCTTTATATATCAATGCATGTGTATATTTATATGCATATGTGTCTGTATTTTCATATTTGTTTTTTCCAGAAAAAAATGCACACCAAATTTAACTGTATCGTACTCAATAAGAAGATTATACGAATTTTCATTTCTCTGAAATTTTCTAGACCTTTTAATTTGCCTAAAATGAATATTTGTGATTTTTGCAGGAATTATTCTAAAAGCTAAGGTGACTTATTATAAAGCCAAAGTAACCATTTGTATTGATTCAAGAACAGACAAACCAATCAAAGGACTGTAATACTTGGAAAGCACAAAAATACATATGAAAATTTTATATATGACAGAGGTAATGGGAACAATGTGTGTTGGAAGATGGGGAGATAGGAAGAAAAAGAATTCAACAATTTGAACTGGAAAGAAATAGTTCTCCATAATATAAAAATATTATTTTGGCTCAGTACTCCAAATCATACTCAAAAGTCAATAATATACATATTAAGGACTTAAATGTCAAAAGTCAAAACTCTTGGAATATTGAGAGAGGGCTGGAGTCGTAGCTCAGTGGTAGAGCACTTGCCTAGCATGTTGCGAGGCACTGGGTTTGATTCTCAGCACCACATAAAAATAAAATAAAGGAAGGTGTCCATCCAAACTAAAAAAATATTTTTAAAAAAGAATATTGGGAGAAATTTATTAAATAAGAGATAAAAGAATGCTAATCCCTAAAGAAAAGATAGATAACCTCACCTCCATTGAAACCAAGGATTTATGCTAAGAACACCCTAAAGAAAGTGAACAAGCAAGTTACAATAGGCAGACGATATCTGCAAGGATATGACCACCAACACATCACAGTGAAAATAATATAAAGAATAAAAGAAAGCAAACAAACCAATAGAAAAATGGCAAAAGATATGAACAGATATTTCACTAAAAAGAAGACAGTGGCCTGCTAATACAAAAAGAGATAACCAATCTCACTGGTAATCAGAGAAATACAGATCAAGGTCAAAATGCCACTTTATACCCATGAGTTTGCCAAAAAAAATAATGCCAAATGCAGGAAAGGATGTGGCTCAAGAAGTAGGTTGACACATTGTGGCAGCAGGAGCAGCATAAATGATTACATTCATTTTAACAAATAATTTTCTATTACCTGTTAAACTTCCACACAGCCCAACCCAGCAGTTGTACTTCGGGGGGCACCCACAGAAAATCCAGTTCATATGCCCACATAGACATGTTCAAGAAGGTGTGTGATAGTGTTCTCAACAGTGGGAAACACGATGCCCTTTGACAAGAAAATAGATCACAGTGCCTAAGGCAGTGCCCCTCATACCACAGTCACTAAATGGTGGCCATTGTTATTAGCCCTGAGCATGGGCTCCTCTGTATATAATATGGCAATAAGACCTATATCATGGAAGGTGTAAAGAATTAAATGAGAATCAAATATAAGCTCTTTTTTTTAAAATATTTTTTTAGATGTTGATGGACCTTTATTTTATTCATTTATTTGTATGTGGTGCTGAGAATCGAACCCAGGGCCTTACACATGCTAGGCAAGTGCTCCACCACTGAGCCACAAGCCCAGCCCAAGCTCTTTCTTTTTATTTATTTTTTGGTACCAGGAATTGAAGCCAGAGGTGCTTAACCACAGATCCATATCCCCAACTCTCTTTTATATTTTATTTTGACGCAGGGTCTCTCTAAGTTGCTTAGGGTCTCACTAAGTTGCTGAGGGTGGCTTTGAACTTGTGATCCTCCTGCTCGGCCGCCTGAGAGGCTGGGATTACAGGCTTGCGCCGCCATACTCGGTGTGGTGCTACAGCCTCCTGTCAGACCTGAGTGAGGACTGGGACTGAGCCCTCCATTGGCAATGGAAGGAAGCATGTAATGCCATGTTTATGGTCAAGGCCCACCCTTGGCTGGTGTCCAGTGCTACCAGTTTTTATTATGAGTCAACATGTGCATGCCTACTCTCTGCCAGGAAAGCACTTTCTGAGGTGGTATACTCTTGTTCCCATTTTCCACGTATGGGAACTGAACCCTTGGGAGCTGGATGACTTGCCAAAGGAGTAGATCTAGACAGCTCAGGTTGTCTGATCCAGGACCCATTCTCAAAATCCCAAAGCCCTTTGCTACTTACCTAATGCTACCCAGAGCTCAACATCACCTCTAGCAGAAAATCAAACAAAATCTCAACCTGCAGGGATTCCAGAATCATCCTTCTATTCCCCACCTCTAACTGAGTTGTGCATGGATTTGTTTGTGTGCATGGGTGGGTGGGTTTGCA
Organism: Sciurus carolinensis; assembly: GCF_902686445.1. Classification (NCBI taxonomy): domain Eukaryota; kingdom Metazoa; phylum Chordata; class Mammalia; order Rodentia; family Sciuridae; genus Sciurus; species Sciurus carolinensis. The sequence goes on from NC_062229.1 coordinate 59,964,000, forward strand.
TGGGTGTGCCAGGCAGGGGTCACCCAATCTTGACAGCCTACAGGAGATTTTGGAGCCCAGGTCAGCTCTGAGGAACAAAAGCTGCAAATGGTTAATAGCAATACTCCATGAAGGGCACCAGAAAGTCAAGTAAGCAATACTTGACCTTTCAGAAGCTATTATGAGGAAAACATAAAGAAACAATTCTGCGGTCTTAATGAAGGAACGCTGTGAAAAGTGTAATGGGCTATTTGTGCACATCTCAAAAGCATCATATAATTTGGCACAATTGGCAGTCTATTCTCCAGCATGGCCAAGCAGGGTGTTGCTACTTAGGCCCAAAGTGCTTTGGCAAAGCCAGGTCCCCACCTCCATCCCTTCTCTAAAACCCAAGGTGTCTATGATTTAATTTCCGAGGCTTAAACATCAGTTGCTGAAATCACACATGGCATGGGCTCATTCATTTTCCCCAAGTGCAAAATTATGTTTTAGGCTTCAAAATATAAGTCTTATTTTGATTTGTTTTTTTTTCCCCCACTACAAATACAGAGGTTCGTTCTTTTTTTTTTTTTTTTTTTTTTTTTTTACTTTTAATAACGTTTTCAGGCCATTAGTTCATTAGGTTGATGCAGTTCTTCATGATTTTGGCGAGGAATGGTGGAAGAGTGAGGTGGTAGAGCACTTCATTATTTTTAAAAATGATTATTGGCCATGCTTGGCTCCCATATTTCATTCCCAATTTCATAAGGGCATTTAGTATGCAGAGTCTGTGCATAAGATCATCAGCTGCTACATTAGCACAATGGCTCTTTTGGAGCCATAACAGTCTACCACAGAAATGATCCGTGGATTATATAAGTTTATAAGGTCGGATACACTTACAAACAAAGATTTTTTTTTCACTCTTTTCTATTATTTATTCCTCATTAGACTCCCCCCCACTCTTTTTCTGCTTTTTAATATAAATGCAAAAAGAACATCCAATGCCAGGAAGAAATACTCCCAAGTATGTTTAACTAAAGCTAAGAGAAGGCTGAGGAAATGAGTCCAACAAAGCAAAGATGCCAGTTAACTCTGGGCTGCAGCCTATGGTTTTGGTCCTAGAGTTTCTGTTCCTCTTTATTGCCTTCCAAATACATAAATAAGTGTGTGACTTCTTTTGAGGTAGTGGTGGTGGTGGTCGTGGTAGCGCCCAAGTTTGGAGGACTGTCATATATTTTACACACAGTGTTTCTCTGTTTGCCATAAAGGACCTGAATCTATTTCAGGTTCTTGATCATGCTGAAACCCAGTGGCAAACACAGGATGCAAACATGGTAACTGTGCATCTGGAAAATGTGGCATTTTTAATTAACTTATGGAAAAGAGAAAATTCTTTCTCAGGCTGACAGAGTTCACCAGGCAGAGAACAAATTGAAATGGCTTCAGTGACTCAAGTGACTCTGGGCTTAGAGCCCATGATTGGTAAAGTCATAAACAAAAGCATAGGAGAGAGAATCTAATGACAATAGAAACGTGCCCTGGATAACTGTTACAGCTCCCATTTGATTGGATAATTTCTTACTAGAAGTACAAACTTGCCCTTCACTTCTGACACCAGAAAATCGTTTTCTTTGAAATGGAATCTTCCAGTGGGGTATTTTAAACATTGGTAGCAATGTATCCATTAGGAACAGAGAAATGATCATAGTATTTATTGTCTCTTCCTGCCAAGACCCAATAAATGATAGTAAAAGAATAAACCCATAACCAAGACAGGCATGGAGGGGAGACCATCAAAGAATAGGACAATTTTCTGATGGGTGGGTAAAGAGTAGGAGCATACTAGTGTATGGAAGAGAGGGCCTAAGGAAATAGCTACAGAGTGTTTGGAGGAGACCACATAGGAGGAAGCCACAGAGTCAAGATGGGCAGATCCTCAGAGGGTAACCATGAGAATGAGGTTAACTGAAATTACCTTTGGAAAAGAGAATAGAATGAATCAGACATGACTCCTATGTTCATATATGAGTACACAACCAGTGTAACTCCATACCATGTACAGCCACAAGAATGGGAAGCTATACTCCAAGTATGTATGATATGACAAAATATATTCTACTGTCATGTATAACTAAAAAAAAAAATCAAATTAAAAGAAAAAGAAATTATTTTTGGAATTTAGTCCCTCTTTCACCTTCCCTTTCCGGCAGAGAAGGTAGCACTTGGTTGATGGGGTGATACTGGCTTCCACACACCCCTCCCAAGGCCTTGAAGCAACCAAAGCTGTGTTTCACCTTACTACTACTGTCTTCCAAGCCCAGCATGTTACCCCCCTGCTGAAAACCACATGACTTATCTAAAGCAACAGAAGGAACTGCCTTGGAGAGGAGGGACTTCTAGGGGGGATCCAAGGTTCTTCCTCAGTACCCACCAGACTCCTGGCATTTGGGAGCCTCCCGTAGAGAAAACTTCCTGCCAGCTTATCTTAAAGTGAAACCATCTGAGTAGTAATTCTTGCAGTCTGCCCACTCACAGACTAACAGCACGGAGACCTATGTGGACTGCAGTTAATAGTTCGTCATTGCTGTTGTTGTCACCATTATCATCATCATCAAACATTCATTGGGTGATGTCACTTTCTGGATCTCTCAAAGGCATTGTTAACTTTTCCCCCAAATTGGCATTATTTTCCCTCCCTAAACGGCTCATCAACCATATTTTCTCTCTCCAAGACTGGGTCTACCAATCATCACAGTTAAAATGTGTAGAGGACTTTCCTTATACCTGGCACTGATCATTAAGCACATCACATATATAACACAACTCCTTTAAATCTCACCAACAACCCGAGGTGAAAGGGAAAACCAATCTAAAATCAACAAAGCTCCCTGGATGGACCAGATAAAGAGATCACTATAAAGAGATTCAAATCTCTAAGATTGAAGTGACTTGTTATGATTGTTCCTCTGATTCGGAATACATTTCATACCAAAAATTTTTAAGGTATTATTTGTGTATTTAGTTTTATACTCTTTTTCATATAAATTTTAGGCCCCTGAATCTTAGAATTAGCCCTGAATCCAAGAACCAGACTTAGACCTGGAACAAAGAATCAGACTTAGGTGAGCATTCTCACTGATATGTGACAAGTATACAATAGAGTCAGGTGTGGAGACTGAACTCTCCAGAGAAACAGTATCACTAGGAAATACATATATATATATATATATATATATATATATATATATATATATATATATATACACTCATGCAATTATGAAGGTTAAGAAGTCCCATAATCTGCTGCCTGAAAGCTAGAGAGGTAGGAAAATTTGGTGTATAATTCTGTCTGATTCCAAAGGCCAGAGAATGTGTGCAAGATTGGGGTGGGGGTAGAGAATAGCAGGTAGGAGGTAGGCTTGGAAGGTTCAAGAACTAGGAACATTGATATCCAATGTCTAATATAGGAGAAGATGGACATCCCAGCTCAAGGAAGAGAGAGAACTTACTTATGCTTCCCCTGCCTTTTTGTTCTGCTTGGGTCCCCAAGAGATAGGATGATACATATCACATTGGTGAGGCTACTGACACATCCAGAAAAAATGATTTAACAACTATCTGGGTATTTTGTAACCCAGTCAAGTTGACACATAAAATTCATCATCACACTCAATCTATAATCTATTTTATTCATTTAATAGATGAAAATACTGAGGAACAGGATATTTTAGTGACCCGTAAAAGGTCCCAGATAGCCAACCAGCTCTCCAATCACAGGTAGCTCAGTTGTCAACCGCTAAAGCACTCTCTTGAGTGGTTGCAAACCTTATGCCATTAAGGAGCTATTATTACAGTTTTAGGTGTGTGATAGAACTGTGGTTATTTTTTTAAATGTGTGTTCTCATGAAAAACTCAAACATAGAATTACCAAATGATTTAGTCATTTCACTTCTGGGTATTCACCCAGAAGAACTGAGAGCAGAAAGTTGAACAGATAACTTGCACACCTACGTTTATAGTAGCATTATTCTCAATAGGTAAAAGGTTAAGTGTCCATCAGTGACTGAGTGAATGCAAAAAATGTGCACACATACAAAAGAATATTATTCAGTCTTTAAAAGGAAGGAAATTCTGAGACATACTCTAACGATGAAACTGAGGACATTATGCTGAATGAAGTAAACCAATCACAAAAAGATGAACACTATAAGTTTCCATTTACCAGAGGAGGTACCTACACTAGTGAAATTAGTAGAGATAGAAAGTAGGGTGACTGGGGGACAGGGAGTTAGGGCCTATAAGGTATAGAGTTTCAGTTTTGGAAAATAAAAGAATTCTGGAGATGGATGTTGGTATTGGATATTCAAAAATACAAATGTAGTTAATGCCATTGAATTATACACTTAAAATGGTTAAAATGGCAACTTCTATGTTAAGCATATTTTATCACAATAAAAGAAAAAAGCATAACAACACACCCACCAAAAAACAAACAATAATTTTTAAATGTGTACTCATCTGTTAGAAATAAGATCTTAAGTATTAATAGATGAAGGATATGCTATCTGCTATCTGAAATATATTTAAAATGATCTGATGAATACAATTATTATTTATCAGTTAAAACAAATAAAAACAAAAATGTAGAAATGGTAGTAATAATAATCTAGGGGGTTGAGGAATGTAAGGGAAATTGAAGGTTGCAGTTGGTGATGAAATAAGATCATCCAGATGTAGGTAATTGTTGAAGCTGAGTGATGGTATATAGTGGTGCATGGCATGATTCTCTCTACCTGTGTATGCTTAAAGTTTTCCATAAAGGAAAATCTCAGTCTCACCCCAATAGGATATAGGACCACAGCTGCCATCATATTTATCCTATTTATTAACCCTTCTAATTGAGACAGGGTCATCAGGGGAAGCTGTCCCTTGAAGTGCCTGAGAAGACCCCCTCCTTCCACATGTGTCCCACCCAACACAAGGATTCCACACTTACTGCCTCCACGGCATTCTGCACTCTTTGCTATCAGCAGTCATTGCAGGGGTCAATGGAATGAAAATGAGCTCTTTCTGAACTATGATCTCTGTAAGTCAATAAAGAAAAATGCCAGAGATGGCCAGTGTCATCAAGAATCTTGCCTATGAGCTATAGCTACACCATGTCATGGGACTATCCAACAAAAGATATGTTAAATTATAGAATAAGGTAATTTTTCTGTCCAGTGCATTGTGAATATTTGTTGGGGGGGGCACTTTCATATGATCACAACATCACACACACACACACACACACACACACATATACCACATACATATATACACTTCTTCCTGGGACAAGCAACCCACAATGAATTACTGGCCACCCGGAGTAATTTCTTTCTTTGCTATTTCATTTATTTATTGTTCAATAAATATATTTAGTGAGTGCCTACTATGAATAGGGCGTAGAACTTGGTGCTGGGTGATCTGGGGGCCCACTAAGACCCACATAATTGACATGAAGATTATTTTAAACTAAAAATATTTGAGATTGAACAGATGCAGAAAGATGTCTTCGTGGAGGTCCCTTAATCTGACTAAACACAGAAACTTCTGGAAATGCAGCTGTCATGAATCCCCTCTTTAGGGTAGTTTCACTCCCATTAAGGAGAATGAGAGTGAAATGGACATAAATCCCCTCTCCAGGGGATTTGTCCTAGCCAGAAAAAAGATGGAGAAGATGACCTGTATTTGCATAAACAAATTTTATCAAACCTTATCTCCTGTTTTGTTCTTAAAACCCATTTGTCTTTACTAGAGAAAACTCATTTGTTCTTCCCATAGAAGCCTGTCCTCCCTCCCCCTCCTTTCACCTTCTTATAAAGGTTATAAAGTCCCTATCTCTGACTGCCTGAAAAGTCAAAATTTTCTGTGAATTCCCCTGAACATACATGAATACAAATCTGCTTTTCCTCTTGCTAATCTGTCTATTGTCAGTTAAATTGCAGGCTCCCAACCACTGAACATAAGAGGATAGAAGAAAAATTTTTTCTCTCTGAGAATAAGACAGAAGAAGTCTTGCTCTTAATAAAACTACTAGAGAATATGCTCAGAAAGAGAAAATATACAAAAAAATTTACATATTGCAATTATTGCCATAAACCAAATAACCAGATGAATCAACATGAGCTTCTATTCACCCAGTTAGGTCCAGTTCAAAGATTTGGCAATACTAGAGTCTGTTCTGATTGAATAATGTCTATGATACTGAGGATGGTTTAATATTTAGAACCTTGTCTTTGGTAGGAAAGCTGTCCAAAGAGGTAACACTTTAGACTGAGTCCATTAAGGATTTGGGAAAAGTGAATGGGTTGTTGCATGGATATGAGGTATCCCCCAAAAGTTCCTGGATTATATAATGTAGCATGTTCAGCTATGAAATGATTAGATTATGAGAGCAGTAACCTAAACCATGGACCAATCCATCTGATGGATTAATAATAAGAAAGGACTCACTAGGTAGTAACTGTAGGTAGGTGGGGCGTGGCTGGAGGAAGTAGGTCACTGGGAGTGTGTCCTTGGGGATAACATATTTTATATTTATATTATATACTTTGTCCCTGTCTCCTTTCTCCCTCCCTCCCCACCCCACTACCCCTTTTTCTGCTTCCGGGTTACCAAGAGCTGAGTAGCTTTCTTCGACCATGCCTTTCTGCCATGATATTCTGCTTCACCTCAGGCCCAAAGCAATGGATGCTGCCGATCAAAGACTGAACCTCTGAAACCAAGAAAGGAAAATAAACTTTTCTTCCTCTAAGTTGTTTTTTTTTTTTTTTTTTTTTTTTTAACAAGAGAAAGGCATACACATTTATTTAAAATAAGTTTTACATGACAAGAGCCTTCAGAAATGAAGACCCTAAGAAACAGGGAAATCTATGTACTTTTGTGCTTAGGTTTTTTTTGTTTTTTTTGTTTTTTTTATTGTGAACAAATGGGATACATGTTCTTTCTCTGTTTGTACATGGAGTAAAGGCATACCATTGGTGTAATCATACGTTTACATAGGGTGATGTTGGTTGATTCATTCTGTTATTTTTTTCCCCTTCCCCCCACCCCTCCCATCCCTCTTTTCCCTCTATACAGTCCTTCCTTCCCCCATTCTTGCCCCCCTCCCTAACCCTCACTCTAACCCTAAAACTAACCCCTCCCACACCCCATTATGTATCATCATCCACTTATCAGCGAGATCATTCTTCCTTTGGTTTTTTGAGATTGGCTTATCTCACTTAGCATGATATACTCCAATTTCATCCATTGGCTTGCAAATGCCATAATTTTATCATTCTTTATGGCTGAGTAATATTCCATTGTATATATATGCCACAGTTTCTTTATCCATTCATCAACTGAAGGGCATCTAGGTTGGTTCCACAATCTGGCTATGGTGAATTGAGCAGCAATGAACATTGATGTGGCTGTATCTCTGTAGTATGCTGATTTTAAGTCCTTTGGGTATAGGCCAAGGAGTGGGATAGCTGGGTCAAATGGTAGTTCCATTCCAAGTTTTTTAAGGAATCTCCATACTGCCTTCCAGAGTGGTTGCACTAATTTGCAACCCCACCAGCAATGTATGAGTGTACCTTTTTCCCCACATCCTCGCCAACACCTGTTGTTGCTTGTGTTCTTGATAATCGCCATTCTGATTGGGGTGAGATGGAATCTTAGGGTAGTTTTGATTTGCATTTCTTTTATTACTAGAGATGTTGAACATTTTTCCATATGTTTGTTGATTGTTTGTAGGTCTTCTGTGAAGTGTCTGTTCATTTCCTTAGACCATTTGTCGATTGGATTATTTGTAGTCTTGGTGTTGAGTTTTTTGAGTTCTTTATAGATTCTGGAGATTAGTGCTCTATCTGAAGTATGATTGGCAAAGATTTTCTCCCACTCTGTAGACTCTTTCTTCACATTGCTGATAGTTTCCTTTGCTGAGAGAAAGCTTTTTAGTTTGAATCTATCCCAGTTGTTGATTCTTGCTTTTATTTCTTGTGCTATGGGAGTCCTGTTGAGAAAGTCTGGTCCTAAGCCGACATGTTGAAGATCTGGACCTACTTTTTCTTCTATAAGATGCAGGGTCTCTGGTCTGATTCCGAGGTCCTTAATCCATTTTGAGTTTAGTTTTGTGCACGGTGAGAGATATGGGTTTATTTTCATTTTGTTGCATATGGATTTCCAATTTTCCCAGCACCATTTATTGAAGAGGCTATCTTTTCTCCATTGCATATTTTTGGCCCCTTTGTCTAGTATGAGGAAAATATATTTGTTTGGGTTTGTGTCCGTGTCCTCTATTCTGTACCATTGATCTACCTGTCTATTTTGGTACCAATACCATGCCGTTTTTGTTACTATTGCTTTGTAGTAGAGTTGAAGTTCAGGTATTGCAATACCCCCTGCTTCATTTTTCCTGCGAAGGATTGCTTTAGCTATTCTGGGTTTCTTATTCTTCCAGATGAATTTCATGATTGCTTGTACTACTTCTGTAAGGTACATCGTTGGGATTTTAATTGGAATTGCATTGAATCTGTATAGCACTTTTGGTAGTATGGCCATTTTGACAATATTAATTCTGCCTATCCAGGAACATGGGAGATCTTTCCATCTTCTAAGGTGTTCCTTAATTTCTTTCTTTAGTGTTCTGTAGTTCTCATTGTAGAGGTCTTTCACCTCTTTTGTGAGATTGATTCCCAAGTATTTTATTTTTTTCGAGGCTATTGTGAATGGAGTAGTTTTCCTAACTTCTCTTTCTGAAGATTCATCACTTATGTATAAAAATGCATTGGATTTATGAGCATTGATCTTGTATCCTGCTACTTTACTGAATTCACTTATGAGTTCTAAGAGTTTTCTGGTGGAATTTCCTGGTTCCTCTAAGTATATAATCATATCATCAGCAAATAGGGATAGTTTGAGTTCTTCTTTTCCAATTCGTATCCCTTTAATTTCTTTGGTCTGTCTAATTGCTCTGGCTACAGTTTCAAGGACAATATTGAATAGGAGTGGTGAGAGAGGGCATCCCTGCCTTGTTCCAGATTTTAGGGGGAATGCTTTCAGTTTTTCACCATTAAGAATAATATTAGACATGGGCTTAGCATAGATGGCCTTTACAATGTTAAGGAACGTTCCCACTATCCCTATTTTTTCTAGTGTTTTGAGCATGAAGGGGTGCTGTATTTTATCAAATGCTTTTTCTGCATCAATTGAAATAATCATGTGATTCTTGACTTTAAGTCTGTTGATATGGTGAATTACATTTATTGATTTCCTGATGTTGAACCAACCTTGCATCCCTGGGATGAAACCCACTTGATCATGGTGCACTATCTTTTTAATATGTTTTTGTATGCAATTTGCTAAAATTTTGTTGAGAATTTTTGCGTCGATGTTCATTAAGGATATTGGTCTGAAATTTTCTTTCCTCGATGTGTCTCTGTCTGGTTTAGGTATCAGGGTGATATTGGCTTCGTAGAATGAGTTTGGGAGGGTTCCCTCCTCTTCTATTTCATGGAATACTTTGAAAAGTATTGGAATGAGCTCTTCTTTAAAGGTTTTGTAGAACTCGGCTGAGAACCCATCTGGTCCTGGACTTTTCTTTGTTGGTAGGCTTTTGATGACTTCTTCTATTTCATTACTTGAAATTGGTCTATTTAAATTGTGTATGTCCTCCTCGTTTAGTTTAGGCAATTCATAGGTCTCTAGAAACTTGTTGATATCTTCGAAATTTTCTATTTTGTTGGAATATAGATTTTCAAAATAGCTTCTAATTATGTTTGTATTTCAGTCGTGTCTGTTGTGATATTTCCTTGTTCATTCCAAATTATGGTGATTTGGGTTTTCTCTCGTCTTCTCTTTGTTAGTGTGGCTAAAGGTTTATCAATTTTGTTTATTTTTTCGAAGAACCAACTATTTATTTTGTCAATTTTTTGTATTGTTTCTTTCATTTCAATTTCGTTGATTTCAGCTCTGAGTTTAACTATTTCCTGTCTTCTACTACTTTTGGTGTTGGTCTGTTCTTCTTTTTCTAGGGCTTTGAGCTGTAGTGTTAGGTCATTTATTTTTTGAGTTTTACTTCTTTTATTAAATGCGCTCCATGAAATAAATCTTCCTCTAAGTACCGCTTTCATAGTGTCCCAGAGATTTTGATACGATGTTTCTTTGTTCTCGTTTACCTCTAAGAATTTTTTAATTTCCTTCCTAATATCTTCTGTTATCCACTCCTCATATAATAGCATATTGTTTAATCTCCAGGTGTTGGAGTAGTTTCTGTTTTTTGCTCTTTCATTTATTTCTAACTTCAATCCATTATGGTCTGATAAAATACAAGGAAGTGTCTCTATCTTCTTGTATTTGCTAACATTAGCTTTGTGGCATAATATATGGTCTATTTTAGAGAAGGATCCATGTGCTGCTGAGAAGAAAGTGTATTCACTCTTCGTTAGATGGTATATTCTATAAATGTCTGTTAAGTCTAAATTATTGATTGTGTTATTGAGATCTATGGTTTCTTTGTTCAATTTTTGTTTGGAAGATCTGTCCAGTGGTGAGAGAGGCGTGTTAAAATCACCTAGTATTATTGTATTGTGGTCTATTTGGTTTCTGAGATTGAGAAGGATTTGTTTGACATACATGGGTGAGCCACTGTTTGGGGCATAGATATTTATGATTGTTATGTCTTGCTGATTTATGGTTCCCTTAAGCATTATGAAATGTCCTTCTTTATCCCTTCTGATTAACTTTGGCTTGAAGTCCACTTTATCTGAAATGAGGATGGATACCCCAGCTTTTTTGCTGGGTCCATGTGCATGGTAAGTTTTTTCCCATCCTTTCACCTTTAGTCTATGGGTATCTCTTTCTAAGAGATGAGTCTCTTGCAGGCAACATATTGTTGGATCTTTCTTTTTTATCCAATCTGCCAGTCTATGTCTTTTGATTGATGAATTCAGGCCGTTAATATTCAGGGTTATTATTGAGATATGATTTGTATTCCTGGTCATTTGACTCATTTTATTCATTTATTTGCTTATTTTTGACACAACTTGGTTCCTCTTTATTTGAGAGTTCCTTTAGGATATCTCCTCCCTTTGCTGATTTGCTTCTTTGTTTTTCATATCTTCTTCATGGAATATTTTGCTGAGAATGTTCTGTAATGCTGGCTTTCTTTTTGTATATTCTTTTAGCTTTTGTTTATCATGGAAGGATTTTATTTCGTCGTCAAATCTGAAGGTAAGTTTTGCTGGGTATAAGATTCTTGGTTGGCATCCATTTTCTTTTAGGGCTTGAAAAATGTTATTCCAGGCCCTTCTAGCTTTTAGGGTCTGGATTGAAAAATCTGCTGATATCCGTATTGGCTTCCCCCTGAATGTAATTTGGTTCTTTTCTCTCACAGCCTTTAAGATTCTGTCTTTATTTTGTATGTTAGGTATTTTCATTATAATGTGCCTTGGTGTGGGTCTGTTGTAATTTTGTGTATTTGGAGTCCTGTAAGCCTCTTGAACTTGATTTTCCATTTCATTCTTCAGATTTGGGAAATTTTCTGAAATTATCTCATTGAATAGGTTGTTCATTCCTTTGGTTTGTTTCTCTAAGCCTTCCTCAATCCCAATAATTCTCAAATTTGGCCTTTTCATGATATCCCATAGTTCTTGGAGATTCTGTTCATGATTTCTTACCATCTTCTTTGTTTGTTCGACTTTGTTTTCGAGGTTAAATATTTTGTCTTCAATATCTGAGGTTCTGTCTTCCAGGTGTTCTATCCTATTGGTTGTGCTTTCTATGGAGTTCTTAATTTGGTTTATTGTTTCCTTCATTTCAAGGATTTCTGTTTGTTTTTTTTTCAATATCTCTAACTCTTTATTGAAATGGTCTTTTGCTTCCTGTATTTGCTCTTTTAACTGTCTATTGGTGCATTCATTCAATGCCTGCATTTGCTCTTTCATTTCATCATTTGCTTCCCTTATCATGTTGATTATGTACATTCTGAACTCCCTTTCTGACATTTCTTCTGCCATGCTGTCATTGGATTTTATTGATATAACATCCAGATTTGTTTGGGCATTTTCTTCCCTTGTTTTCTCATATTGTTCAGGTATCAGTGGACTGCAGAGATGTTGCAGATTTCCTCTATTGACTTATAATGTCCCTGAAGATTGCTAGTGTATCCCCTCTTATCCTTCAGTAGCCTGAAGTCTTAGAGGAAGTTGATACTTCGGTGTTCCCCTAGGTAGCTGCCCCTCTAGGAGTGGTGGTCTTCAGGTGGGGTATATTCCCTGCTAGAGGGCAGAGGTGCCTCTACTTGTTGACCAATGGTCATCCATCCAAAGGGGAACTAGACTGCGGGCTGAGGCAATGCCTGTTTGGGCCTGTGTCTCTGGTTTTACCGTCTTTGTGGGAAAACCTCACTCGGCGGGGAAGACCCACCCGGTGGGGAGGTCTCGCTAGTCCGTTCCCCTCCTAGAGGTTCCCCTCAGTCCACAACTACTGCCTGGGCAGGGCAGCCTTCCCAAGCAACGTTTCCAGGGGCCTGGACCTACCTCCTGGGCTTGGGAGCCCTGCCCTTTGCAGACGAGTCTCCTTAGGTGGCCCCTCCTCAGAGAAGCTGCCCGAAGTCCTGGAACCTTCGCTCCACCCCTCAGCTGGTCTCTGTGTAGCTCTCCTGGGCCTGGGAGCCTCACCCTTCGTAGACGAGTCTCCTTAGGTTGTCCCTTCTTAGAGAAGCTGCCCGAAGTCCTGGAACCTTCACTTCGCCCCTCAGCTTGTCTCTGTGTAGTTCATTCAAGAAAAGGTGCCTAGGTCCCTGGACCGGACCTTGCTATGCACCTAATCGCCTGGCTATGGGACCCGCCCTCTGACCAGTCACTTGGAGCCTCGTACATATGTTCCAAGCCCCAGTGACCCGTCGCTCGTCTCTTCCTCCAGACAGCCACCCGGTGCTCTGTGTGGGCGCTTGGAGACCAAGCCACTCAACTGCGTACCTCCACCTCCTCTGGGCAGTCCCCTCCCCGTTGCTCAGGCGGTTGCTGGATCCAAACAACTCGCCGCCTGGGCAGGGCAGCCTTCGCAGGCAACGTTCTCTTTCTCTGGCAGCCACTCTTTCTCTGGCAGCCGCTGGAGCCCTGGCAGATCGCTTCAAAACCAAGCGGTGTGTCGCACAACCTCCTTTGCAAAGTTCCCCGCTTTCTGAGTTCACTGCTCCAGCGGGGGAGGTGTGTCTTGCCGCCTGGGCAGGGGCAGCCTTTGCAGGCAACGTTCCCAGGGGCACGGACCTCCCTCCTGGGCTTGGGAGCCTCACCCTTCGCAGACGAGTCTCCTTAGGTTAGAGAATCTGCCCGCGGTCCTGGAAACTTCAATCCGCCATTTTTCGCTCCGCTTCGCTGTCCGTTTTTACCGCTCCGGCGGGGGAGGGGCGACCCGCCGAGTCACTCTACTTCACAAAGTTCTCTGCGTTCCGGGGCTACTGCCCCATCGGGGACGCCTCCCCTATGGGAGAAACTCACCCGGCGGCTTTGAGTTGGTCCCAAGTCACTATCTCCTCTTTTGAATCTTGAGTCCTGGAGCAACATGAAATGCAGCCGCCCTCTAGTCCGCCATCTTGAACCTCCTTGTCTCTAAGTTGTTTTTATTGGATATTTTGGTCACCACTATATTAATCCTCTGTGTTGGCAAGTGGGGAAGAAACGAGTGCTTCCAGACAAATAAAGGGCGATTTCAGGTTACAAGAGACTGGGGCATCCAAGTTCAGAAGATCCAATAAGCAGGAGACAAGCCATTCATAGAGCAAGCTGTAGCTACAGACTGTCAAATAGAAAACAGATCCTACCAAACCCTTCAGAAACTTAGGTGTGTGTGTGCCTAGAGATCAGGGGAGGCATTCTGTAGGTCTAAACACTGGGAATATTACTGAAAGTTCCGTCCTCACCCAATGCCAATCCAGTAAAGAGGACACCGTTTTGAGAAAAAAGGAAAAAGGAGGTTTATTTCTTTGCTAGCAAAGGAGAAAAACAGGGGACTCCTGTCCCAGAGGCTGTGATTCTGCCCATCAGCAAGAACAGGGGATTTTAAAAGAGGTCACTCAAAGGCTACCTTCCCCGTGTCCTCTGTCTGGAGTTGTTCATTTGGGAGACAGTCATTTCTGAGATCTTCTGGTGCCATCCCCAAAGTCTGGATTACTTCTTTCCCGTGGTGGGTGTGTGCTCAAGGACAGATAACTCTGCCTAGGACAGGGAAGAAAAGGTAATCCTGTTTCCCCTGAGATTAGGGAGAGGGAGAGATTAGGGAGAGAGGAAGAGAAAGAAACACGTCTGTTTTAAAAATCAGTTGCAGCAGCAGAGCCACAAGGGCTACATTCAAAGCATAAATGGACCACTGTTACAGAAGGGTGTGGATGAGCTGAATCTAGAGGCAGAAATACAAAAACTAGGGCATTCATCAAGTCGTTCACAAACATATCTAATCCTTCCTTGTGTTTTAGTTTTCTTTTATAGGAAAGGTATAGAAAGACAAGGTTACACATTAATTTTTGTACTCATGAGAAAAAAAATATTAGAAAGGTTTAGCCTTCATTAAGTAAATGATGTCATGATATCCCCTGGAGAGAGGTGTCAGCATCCAGGGCCCCTGAAAACGTAAGCAGGGTTGCTCTAAAACAATATTTATATGCAGTCATAAAGGGGAGAGAATCTACATTTACATGACTCCAATATTCTTATAATTCTGTCTGGTATCACTTATTGAGGACTTGGATTTATTTTCTCTGAAGGAGAGTGAATTTTATGTCATCCTTGAGGAAATACAGTATTTAAAGTTAACCTTATTACAGGAGGAATTCCTGGAAAGATATAATAGAATTCAACAGTTGGTGGATTGGAGCTGGAGGTCACTCTAATTAAGAAAGTAAAGAGTAAATGGAATGCAAACAATCCTATTTCACACTAAACAATTCAACGTGAGGAATCATTTTAACATAATGACTCAAGGGCAGATTACATTCTCAGATGCACCAGCACAGCCCCCATTGACATCCACGTAGACACTGATGCATAGCCAAGAACAGTCTGGGGCCTAGAGGCTGGTGAAGTAAATTGTGTGAATCAATTTAAAATGCAGCCAGATGTTTTTGACTCAGAAAATAAAAAGACACCACACGATAGGAGGAAGAAAAATCCACAGATAGCCTTCGTGGCTAAAGAGGATGTTTTAAAACAACAAAGGAGGGTTCCTCGAGAGGGGAAGAACAGAAGTTCATTGGATTAGACAAAGGGGAATGAAGGGCTGGGGGAGGTGACTAGGAAGGCCAGTAGAATGAATGGGACATCACTTTCCTAGCCTTGTATTTGAATACATGACCAGGGTGACTCCATGTTACGTACAACCACAAGAATAGGATCCTAATTAGAGTAAGTTATATTCCAGGTATGTATAATACGCCAAAATACATTCTACTATCACGTATATCTAAAAAGGATAAATAAAATAAAAAAAATTTTTAAATGCCATTGTTGCCAGGTGCAGTGGTACATGCCTATAATCCCAGCAGCTCAGGAGACTGAAGCAGGAGGATTACAAGTTCAGAGACAGCCTCAGCAACTTAGTAAGACTCTAAGCAACTTAATGAGACCCTGTCACAAAATAAAAATAAAAAGGACTGAGGATGTGGTTCAGTGGTTAAGTGCCCCTGGTTTCAAAACCCAGTACCAAAAAACAGCATTGTTGGTTAACTTAAATTCAGTTCATATCTTGCTGTCTTTTTTTCAGTTAGTCCCTTCTTTTTTTAATTTTAATTTTTATTTGTTCTAATTAGTTACACATGACGGCAGAATGCTTTTCAACTTATGAACACAAATGGAGCATAACTTCTCTTTTCTCTGGCTGTACATGACACAGAGTCACATGGTTTATGCAATCATACATGTATATAGGGTAATAATGTTGGTCTCATTCCACCATCTTTCCCAACTCCACACCCCCTCCCTTCCCCTCACTCCCCTCTACCCAATCCAACATATCTCCATTCTTCCCTACCTCCCCCTTTATGGATCAGCATCCACATATCAGAGAAAACATTTGGTCTTTGTTTTTTTTGGATTGGCTTGTTTCACTTAGCATGATGTGCTCCAACTCCATTCATTTACCTGCAAATGCCATAATTTTATTGCCCTTTAAGGTTGAGTAATATTCCATTGTGTATATATACCACATTTTCTTTATCCGTTCATCTATTGAAGGGCATCAATGTTGGTTCCATAGTTTAGCTATTGTGCATTGAGCTGCTGTAAGCAATTGATGTGACTGCATGACAGTAATATGCTGATTTTAAGTCCTTTGGGTATAAACAGAGGAGAGGGATAGCTGGGTCAAATGGTGGTTCCAGTCCAAGTTTTCTAAGGAATCTCCATACCGTTTTTCATACTGGTTGCACCAATTTTCAATCCCACCAAGCAATGTTTGAGCATGCCCTACATCCTCGTCAACACTTATTGTTGCTTGTACTCTTGATCATGGCCATTCTGACTTGAGTGAGATGAAATTTTAGAGTCGTTTTGATTTGCACTTCTCCAATTGCTAGAGACGTTGAACATTTTTTCATTTATTTGTTAATCATTTGTATATCTTCTTCTGTGAAATGTTCCTCAGTCCATTTATTGATTTGGTTATTTGGTTTTTTTGGTGTTAAGTTTTTTGAGTTCTTTATATATCCTGGAGATCAATGCTCGATCTGCTGTGCATGTGGTAAAGATTTTTTCCCATTCTGTAGGCTCTCTGTTCATGTTATTGAGAAGAAGTTTTTAAATTTGAATCCATCCCATTTTTTGATTCTTGATTTTATTTTTTGTGCTTTAGGAGTTGTGTTAAGGAAGTCAGGTCCTAAGCAGACATGATGAAGATTGGCCTGCTTTTTCTTCTGTTAGATGCAGAGTCTCTGGTCTAATTTCTAGTCCTTGATCAACTTTGAGTTGAGTTTTGTGCAGGGTGAGAGATAGGGGTCTAATATTATTTTGTTACATGTGGATTTCCAATTTTCCCAACACCATTTGTTGAAGAGGCTATCTTTCCTCCAATATATGTTTTTGGTGTCTAGTGGTGTACTTTGTCTAGTATTAGATAACTGTATTTATGTGGATTTGTCTATGTGTCTTCTATTCTGTACCATTGGTCTACATGTCTGTTTTGGTGCCAATACCATGCTATTTGTGTTACTATAGCTCTGTAGTAAAATTTAAGGTCTGGTATTTTGATGCCTCCTGCTTTACCCTTCTTGCTATAAAGATTGCTTTGGCTATTCTGGGTCTCTTATATTTTCAAGTGAATTTCATGATTGTTTTTTCTATGAAAATAACATGAAGAATAATTTCCATGAAGAATAACATTGGGATTTTAATAGTAATCGCATTGAATCTGTATAGTGCTTTTGGTAGTATGGCCATTTTGACAATATTAATTCTGCCTATCCAAGAACTTGGGAGGTCTTTCCATCTTCTAAGTTCTTCAGTGTCTCTCTTTAGTGTCCTATAGTTTTCATTGTAGAGGTCTTTCACCTCATTTGCTAGAGTGATTCCCAAGTATTTGATTTTTGCCGAGGCTATTGTGAATGGGGTAGTTTTCCTAATTTCTCTTTCATCAATGATGTATAGAAATGTATTTGATTTATGAGTGTTGATTTTGTATCCTGCTGCTTTACTGAATTCATTTATTAGCTCTAGAAGTTTTTGGGTGGAATTTTTTTGGATCTTCTCAATATAAAATCATGTCTTCAGCAAATAGTGATAGTTTGAGTTCTTTTTCTATCCAGATCCCTTTAATTTCTTTTGTCTGTCTGATTGCTCTGCCTAGAGTTTCCAAGACTATGTTGAATAGAAGTGGTGGAAGAGGATATCCCAGTCCTGTTCTAGTTTTAGAGGGAATGCTTTCAGTTTTTCTCCATTTAGAATGATGTTGGCCTTGGGCTTAGCATAGATAGCTTTTACAGTGTTGAGGTATGTTCCTACTATCCCTAATGTTTCTAGTGTTTTGAACATGAAGAGTTGCTGTATTTCGTCAAAAGTTTTTTCTGCATCTATTGATATGATCATATGATTCTTATCTTTAAGTCTGTTGATGTGATGAATTACATTCATTGATTTCTGTTTGTTGAACCAACCTTGCATCCCTGGGATGAACCCCGCTCGATCATGGTGCACTCTCTTTTTAATAAGTTTTTGTATGTGGTTTGCCAGAAAGTTAGTCCCTTCTCATCTGAAATATCACCTCCAGGTATTTCAGTTCCCATAGATGACCACAGTCTGAAAATATTCAATGGAAGAGCCTAGAAATAAACAATTCGTAGATAGCAAATCTCACACCATTCTCAGTAGAATGATGAAAGGTGGCAGGGTCCTACTCCTTCCTTCATGGGATATGAAAGTGCATCATGTGGTATACTCTACCCACCTGTTAGTCAGTTGGTAGCTCAGTTACCAGATCAACTGTCTCAGTAATAAAGCTGCTTGTGTTTAAGTAACCCTTACTTGAAACCCCAAGTGCAAGAGTAGTGATGCTGACAGTTTAGATATGCCACAGAGAAGCAGTAAAGAACTTCAAGTGAAAAGGTGAAAGTTTATCATAGGTATATATGCATAGGAAAAAATATAATACAGATAGGGTTCAGTATTACTCATGGTTTCAGGCATCCATCCCCCTAGGGATCTTGGAAATATCTCCATAGATAAGGGGGGAATGCTGTATTCCACTTCAGGAGGAATACATACTAATAAATTCTTTCATTTGACAAGCAATTCCACAGGCCTCCTAAGTTTAAAGTACGCTGAGGAAGACAAACATTGACTGGCCTGAATTTGGTTCTCAAGAAGCTAAAGTTTTGGTTGAGAAATGATTTGTGGTATAGAGGGAAAAGAGAGGTGGGAGGGGTGGGGGGGAATGAAAAAAATAACGGAATGAATCAAACATCATTACTCTATGTAAATGTATGAATAAGCAAATGGTATGCAGTTACTCCATGTACAAACAGAAACAACATGTATCCCATTTGTTTACAATAAAAATAAATTAAAAAAAAATTCCCCCCCCCAAAAAAAAAGAAATGATTTGTGCACCTACAAGATTATACAAGGGGAGACATTCATGAAAAAATCACAGAGATGTGAAATAAATTGCCTGCACGGATTTTGTGAAAACATTATTGTATATTTTAAGAATATATCCTAAATAGGAATAATTAAAATGATACTTTTCTCAAAAGTACCTATTAAGGGACTGGTGTTGTTGCTCATTTAATTTCAAAATTAAGCATATATATATATACAAATGTATTCATATACATATATATATATATACACATAAAAATAAATAAATAAAATAAAGGTAGTGTGTCCATCTGTAACTAAAAAAAATGTTTTTAAAGTACTTATTAATAATGATGAAGTAGTTTGAAACTATTTAAAGGATGTTAGAGAAAATATTTAAGAACTTGGAAAAAGCAACTAAGCAAATAGTATCTACAGTATGATTTCATTTCTGAATGAATAGAAAAATATTTTTACATTGGTGTGTTTGTATGAAGGAGGGAAATATTTATCAAAATATTTACAATGCTTATCTTCTTGTGGTATAATTATAAATACTTTGTCTACAATAAATATCCACTGGTTTATATAACTAAGAAAGAAAAATATTAAAATGAAGGTTTACAAAGAAGGTTTCCTCTATAACAGAGAAATTTACAAGAATGTCAGTTGACACCAGGTACAGTGGCCCATGCCTATAATCCCAGTGACTCAAGAGTCTGAGGCAGGAGGATCATGAGTACAAAGCCAGCCTTAGCAACTTAGCGAGGCCGTAAGCAATTTAGTGAGACTCTGTTTCAGAATAAAAAATAAAAGGACTGGGCATGTGGCTCAGTGGTTAAGCACCCCTGGGTTCAATTCCTGGTATCAAAAACAGGAAGAATGTCAGTTGAGAGGAACTAAAACTGGAGAAGATGGCATTGGAGTTGGTCACTTGAAGAAGAATAGAGCTGAAGCTAAAAAAATAACATGTATTTCTATTACCAATTTCTCACCATTCACACTCTGTGCAGCCTTACCATACAAGAAATAAGTATACTCAGCCATCCGTATCAGTGGGTTCCACACCCATGGGCTCAACCAACGGCAGATGAATTTTTTTTTTTTAAAACAGCTATACTGAACAATTACAAACATTTTTTTTCTGGCCATAATTTCTTTAAAAAAATAGTATTATAACAATGGTTTACATAGTTTTTATACTGTATCAGCTAATATAAGTAATCTAAAGTTAATTTTTAAAATACTGGGAGATATGCATCAGTTATAGGCATATATACTGCCTTTTTAAATCAGGGACATGAGCACCACAGATTTAGATATTCATGGGAGGTCCAGGAACCAATCCCCCATGGATACTATGGGACAAGTGTAGGGAGGGCCACTGTGCTGCATCACTTTTAGTGAGACCATCCATGTAAATGGTGCCCACTTTGTGTACATGCATATGTGGTACTGGGGTTTGAACTCAGGGGTACTCTACCACTGAGCTACACCCCCAGTCTTTTTTTTAATTTTCATATTGAAACAAGTTTTCATTAAGTTGCTGAGGCTGACCTGGAACTTGAGATCCTCCTCCCTCAGCCTCCCAAGTCCCTGGGATTTGAGGCCTGCACCACCCTGCACAGTTAAATAGTATCCTCTAGTATCTACAAGCTGTAGACTTAAAGGCAATATTCTCTTCCCCATTGGACTTTCGGATCTTTGTTTGTTTGTTTTGGTACTGGGGATTGAACCCAGGGACCCTTAACCACTGAGTCACATCCCCAGCCCTTTTTATTATTTTTATTTTGAGACAAGGCCTTGCTAAGTTACTTAGGGCCTCACTAAATAGCTGAGGCTGGCCTCAAACTTTCGATCCTCTTGCTTCAATCCTTTCTGAGTTGCTGGGAGTACAGGTATACACCACCACACCACACCTGTGGTTCTTGCTAAAAAAAAAAAAAAAAAAAAAAAAAAAACCTTTTTTGTGAGGAAAGCCTCACAAGTTTATTGATCTAGATAAGTAGAGGTACAGGATTCTACCGATATGTCTTCTGAGTACCAGAGACAGGTTTGCTAAGTGAGATCCTGGACTTCTCTACCTTTCCTGCCCCATTTCCACAAGCAGTTACATAATTTCCTCTGTCTATTGCAAAATGAAAATATGAAGCCTCTTGTTATAAAAGCAGAAAAAATGTACAAGATACATGAAGAGATCCAGAATAGGTCTCATGGCACAAAAGTATTTTGTGCTGAAGACATTTGAAAATCAGCAGATGGAAGAAGATGCTTTGTTTGAACAACCCTTTCTGCCTAAAATCAGAGCTTCCAAAAAGAATTTAAGTGCCATAAATCCTCCTTCAAGGGAGGTTTCCTGTACCAGAGGAAGAGTGACTCATGTCACCAGAGATGAGAAACCAGTGCCAAAAAGAGAAATTGCATAGACAGACTTACTCAAACAAACCTTGACTTCCATTATTCCCCCCAATTATTTTCTTCAGTCATTTCCCACCATTTATTGTCCTTGGAAATCCTGACCCCCTCTCCTTGTTAAGATGGTTTGTAAGCCCCCAATTCTAACCATTCCTTTGAGTCACGTTTTTCTGTGAACTCATGCATACAGACATGAATAAAAAATATGTCCTTTCTCTTGCTAATTTGTCTTTTGTCAGTTTAATTCCAAGGCCCCCATTTAAGGAACATAAGAGGGAAGAGGAAAAGGTTCTCTTCACTGTCAGTATTACAATATAAAATTCTTTCTTTTCTTCTGCGGTTTCTCTCTTGATTCGTCTCAATGCTTTTTAAATTTGCCTTTCAATGTTTTTCTAGGTAAAGAAAAATTAAAATTTTAAATTATTAGCATCGATTGTACCATTTATCTTTATATTGTGCAAATAAGTTTTAAATGCAAATAGAACATTTAATTGATTTACAAAAAAAATCACTGAAATTACTCTATTTTTGGTAGCTCATATATGCATACATATTTTGTTCTTACGAGAACAAGAATGCTACACAAAAATATCTCAACTGTTTTTTATTTTACTTCTTGATATGCACATATTCTTCTAATGCTTTCCTCCATTGGCTTACAGATGAGTTAGGAAGGACTGCAGGGAAAGAAACTAGAGGTTACTTTCTTTCCCTTTTCTTTCTTTTTTTCTTTTTTCTTTTTCTTTTTCTTTTTTTTTTCCTATTTTCAGCATAAGTGGTTGGAAGTTGCAGACAAGTAACAGGAATAAGGAAGGCTACGATGGAGTTTGTTGATTGTTTGCATCTTTTAGAATGCCATTTCCTTTTTCTCTGTGTTAGAAGCAAATTCTGGTTTAAATGAAAAGTGTGGTTTCTCAGCCTATGCCTGCTCAGTTGTAGATGTAACACATTTTTGTTATGATGGCTTCGAGTTTCCCTAACTCCTACTCATAGTAGGTCAACTGGAATTCCATTCTCAGGAGACATCATACAACTCTGTAGGCTAATAAAGCAGCCATATGCAAATGAGGCAGCCAGGAACAGAAGACTCCAATACTGCACCCACTCCTGTTCCCTGAGTATGTTCCTTTGGCCGCTGAGACATCTTTATAAAACATAAGTTCAAAAACAGAATTGCTGGGGGTTTTCAAGATGGCGGACTAGAGGCGGACCTGCATTTCATGTTGCTCCAGGACTCAGGATTCAAAAGAGGAGATATTGAGAGACTTGGGACCAACTCAAAGCCGCCGGGTGAGTCTCTCCTGTTGGGGAGGCATCCCGGATGGTGCGGTAGCCCCAGAACGCAGGGAACTTTGTGAAGTAGAGTTGCCCAACGAGACACCCCTCCCCCTGCTGGAGCAGTGAACACGGACAACTGGGAGCATCGTAGAGGAGGCGGCTCAGCACAGCGCTTGGTTTCAGAGCAACCTGCCGGGCTTCAGCGGCTGCCCAGAGGAGGGGCTGCATAGCTAGGCAATTAGGTGCAGAGCAGGGTTCCAGGACCTGGGTGGCTTCTCCGTGGAAGAGCTGCAGAGACAAACTGATGGACGGAGCAAAGGTTCCAGGACTACGGGCAGATTCTCTGAGGAGAGGCAGCCTAAGGAGACTCGTCTGCGAAGGGTGAGGCTCCCAGGCCCAGGAGGTAGGTTCGGGCCCCTGGGAACATTGCCCAGGAAGGCTGCCCTTCCCAGGCGGTAGTTGTGGATTGAGGGGAACCTCCAGGAGGGGAACTGACCAGCGAGACCTCTCCACTGGGTGAGTCTTCCCCGCCGGGTGAGGTTTTCCCACAAGGACGGTAAAACCAGAGACACAGGCACAAATAGGCCATGCCTCAGCCCGCAGCCTAGTTCCCCTTTGGTTGACCATTGGTCAACAAGTGGAGGCACCTCTGCCCACTAGCAGGGAATATACCCCACCTGAAGGCCACCACCCCTAGAGAGGCAGCTTCCTTGGGGACACTGCATTATCAACTTCCTCCAAGACTTCAGGCTACTGAAGGATAAGAGGGGATATACTAGCAATCTTCAGGGACATTGTAAGTCGATAGAGGAAATCTGCAACATCTCAGCAGTCCACTGATACCTGAACAATATGAGAAAACAAGGGAAGAAAATGCCTCAAACAAATCTAGATGTTACATCAATAAAATCCAATGACAGCATGGCAGAAGAAATGACAGAAAGGGAGTTCAGAATATACATAATTAACATGATAAGGGAAGCAAACGATGAAATGAAAGAGCAAATGCAGGCATTGAATGATAGCACCAATCGACAGTTAAAAGACCAAATACAGGAAGCAAAAGATCATTTCAATAAAGAGTTAGAGATATTGAACAAAAACCAAACAGAAATCCTTGAAATGAAGGAAACAATAAACCAAATTAAGAACTCCATGGAAAGCACAACCAATAGGATAGAACACCTGGAAGACAGACCCTCAGATATTGAAGACAAAATATTTAACCTTGAAAATAAAGTTGAACAAACAGAGAAGATGGTAAGAAATCATGAACAGAATCTCCAAGAACTATGGGATATCATGAAAAGGCCAAATTTGAGAATTATTGGGATTGAGGAAGGCTTAGAGAAACAAACCAAAGGAATGAACAATCTATTCAATGAAATAATTTGAAAAATTTCCCAAATCTGAAGAATGAAATGGAAAATCAAGTTCAAGAGCCTTATAGGACTCCAAATACACAAAATTACAACAGACTCACACCAATACACATTATAATGACAATACCTACCATACAAAATAAAGACAGAATTTTAAAGGCTGTGAGAGAAAAGAACCAAATTACATTCAGGGGGAAACCAATAAGAATATCAGCATATTTTTCAATCCAGACTTTAAAAGCTAGAAGCCCTGAAAGAAAATGGATGCCAACCAAGAATCTTATACCCAGCAAAACTTACCTTCAGATTTGACGATGAAATAAAATCCTTCCATGATAAACAAAAGCTAAAAGAATTTACAAAAAGAAAACCAGCATTACAGAACTTTCTCAGCAAAATATTCCATGAGGAAGAGATGAAAAACAAAGAAGCAAATCAGCAAAGGGAGGAACTATCCTAAAGGAACTGTCAAATAAAAGAGGAACCAAGTTGTGTCAAAAATAAGTAAATAAATAAATAAATAAAATGAGTCAAATGACCGGGAATACAAATCATATCTCAATAATAACCCTGAATATTAATGGCCTGAATTCATCAATCAAAAGACATAGACTGGCAGATTGGATTAAAAAGAAAGATCCAACAATATGTTGCCTGCAAGAGACTCACCTCATAGAAAGAGATACCCATAGACTAAAGGTGAAAGGATGGGGAAAAACATACCATGCACATGAACTCAGCAAAAAAGCTGGTGTATCCATCCTCATTTCAGATAATGTGGACTTCAAGCCAAAGTTAGTTAGAAGGGATAAAGAAGGACATTTCATACTGCTTAAGGGAAGCATAAATCAGCAAGACATAACAATCATAAATATCTATGCCCCAAACAGTGGCTCATCCATGTATGTCAAACAAATCCTTCTCAATTTTTGAAACCAAATACACCGTAACACAATAATACTAGGTGACTTTAACACGCCTCTCTCACCACTGGACAGATCTTCCAAACAAAAATTGAACAAAGAAACCATAGATCTCAATAACACAATCAATAATGTAGACTTAACAGACATTTATAGAATATACCATCCAACCAAGAGCGAATACACTTTCTTCTCAGCAGCACATGGATCCTTCCTAAAATAGACCATATATTATGCCACAAAGCTAATGTTAGCAAATACAAGAGATAGAGACACTACCTTGTATTCTATCAGATCATAATGGATTGAAATTAGAAATAAATGAAATAGTAAAAAACAGAAATTACTCCAACACCTGGAGATTAAACAATATGCTATTATATGATGAATGGATAACAGAAGATATTAGGAAGGAAATTAAAAAATTCTTAGAGGTAAATGAGAACAAAGACACATCATATCAAAATCTCTGGGACACTATGAAAGCAGTACTTACAGGAAAATTTATTTCATGGAGCGCATTCAATCAAAGAAGTAAAACTCAACAAATAAACGACCTAACAATACAGCTCAAAGCCCTAGAAAAAGAAGAACAGACCAACACCAAAAGTAGTAGAAGACAGGAAATAGTTAAAATCAGAGCTGAAATCAACGAAATTGAAACAAAAGAAACAATACAAAAAATTGACAAAATAAATAGTTGGTTCTTCGAAAAAATAAACAAAATTGATAAACCCTTGGCCACAATAACAAAGAGAAGACGAGAGAAAACCCAAATCACTAAAATTCGGAATGAACAAGGAAATATCACATTAGACACGACTGAAATACAAAACATAATTAGAAGCTATTTTGAAAATCTATACTCCAACAAAATAGAAAATTTCGATGACATCAACAAGTTTCTAGAGACATATGAATTGCTTAAACTAAATGAGGAGGACATAGAAATTTAAATAGACCAATTTCAAGTAATGAAATAGAAGAAGTCATCAAAAGCCTACCAACAAAGAAAAGTCTGGGACCAGATGGGTTCTCAGCCGAGTTCTACAAAACCTTTAAAGAAGAG
This sequence comes from Sciurus carolinensis, assembly GCF_902686445.1. NCBI lineage: Eukaryota > Metazoa > Chordata > Mammalia > Rodentia > Sciuridae > Sciurus > Sciurus carolinensis. The sequence continues at coordinate 59,990,116 of NC_062229.1, forward strand.
CTCATTCCAATATTTTTCAGTATTCCATGAAATAGAAGAGGAGGGAACCCTCCCAAACTCATTCTATGAAGCCAATATCACCCTGATACCTAAACCAGACAGAGACACATCGAGGAAAGAAAATTTTAGACCAATATCCTTAATGAACATCAACGCAAAAATTCTAAACAAAATTTAGCAAATCGCATACAAATATATATTAAAAAGATAGTGCACCATGATCAAGTGGGTTTGATCCCAAGGATGCAAGGTTGGTTCAACATCAGGAAATCAATAAATGTCATTCACGATATCAACAGACTTAAAGTTAAGAATCACATGATTATTTCAATAGATGCAGAAAAAGCATTCGATAAAATAGAGCACCCCTTCACGCTCAAAACACTAGAAAAAATAGGGATAGTAGGAACATTCCTTAACATTGTAAAGGCCATCTATGCTAAGCCCATGGCTAATATCATTCTAAATGGTGAAAAACTGAAAGCATTCCCCCTAAAATCTGGAACACGGCAGGGATGCCCTCTTTCACCACTCCTATTCAATATCGTCCTTGAACCTCTAGCCAGAGCAATTAGACAGACCAAAGAAATTAAAGGGAGACGAATAGGAAAAGAAGAATTCAAACTATCCCTATTTGCTGATGATATGATTATATACTTAGAGGAACCCGGAAATTCCACCAGAAAACTCTTAGAACTCATAAGTGAATTCAGTAAAGTAGCGGGATATAAGATCAATGCACATAAATCTAAGGCATTTTTATACATAAGTGATGAATCTTCAGAAAGAGAAGTTAGGAAAACTACCCCATTCACAATAGCTTGGAAAAAAATAAAGTATTTGGGAATCAATCTAACAAAAGAGGTGAAAGACCTCTACAATGAGAACTACAGAACACTAAAGAAAGAAATTCAAGAAAACCTTAGAAGATGGAAAGATCTCCCATGTTCTTGGATAGGCAGAATTAATATTGTCAAAATGGCCATACTACCTAAAGTGCTATACAGATTCAATGCAATTCCAATTAAAATCCCAATGACGTGCCCTACAGAAATAGAACAAGCAATCATGAAATTCATCTGGAAGAATAAGAAACCCAGAATAGCTAAAGCAATCCTTCGCAGGAAAAATGAAGCTGGGGGTATTGCAATACCAGAACTTCAACTCTACTACAAAGCAATAGTAACAAAAACGGCATGGTATTGGTACCAAAATAGACAGGTAGATCAATGGTACAGAATAGAGGACACAGACACAAACCCAAATAAATACAATTTTCTCATTATAGACAAAGGTGCCAAAAATATGCAATGGAGGAAAGATAGCCTCTTCAACAAATGGTGCTGGGAAAATTGGAAATCCATATGCAACAGAATGAAACTAAACCCATATCTCTCACCGTGCACAAAACTAAATTCAAAATGAATTAAGGACCTTGGAATCAGACCAGAGACCCTGCATCTTATAGAAAAAAAAGTAGGTCCAGATCTTCAACATGTCAGCTTAGGACCAGACTTCCTCAACAGGACTCCCATAGCACAAGAAATAAAAGCAAGAATTAATAACTGGGATAGATTCAAACTAAAAAGCTTTCTCTCAGCAAAGGAAACTATCAGCAATGCGCAGGAAGAGCCTACAGAGTGGGAGAAAATCTTTGCCAATCATACTTCAGATAGAGCACTAATCTCCAGAATCTATAAAGAACTCAAAAAACTACACCAAGAATACAAATAACCCAATTGACAAATGGGCTAAGGAAATGAACAGACACTTCACAGAAGAAGACCTACAAGCAATCAACAAACATATGGAAAAATGTTCAACATCTCTAGTAATAAGAGAAATGCAAATCAAAACCACCCTAAGATTCCATCTCACCCCAATTAGAATGGCGATTATCAAGAATACAAGCAACAACTGGTGTTGGAGAGGATGTGGGGAAAAAGGTGCACTCATACATTTCTGGTGGGGCTGCAAATTAGTGCAGCCACTCTGGAAAGCAGTATGGAGATTCCTTATAAAACTTGGAATGGAACCACCATTTGACCCAGCTATCCCACTCCTTGGCCTATACCCAAAGGACTTAAAATCAGCATACTACAGAGATACAGCCACATCAATGTTCTTAGCTGCTCAATTCACAATAGCCAGAGTGTGGAACCAACCTAGATGCCCTTCAATTGATGAATGAATGAAGAAACTGTGGTATATATATACAATGGAATACTACTCAGCCATAAAGAATGATAAAATTATGGCATTTGCAGGCAAATGGAGGAAATTGGAGAATATCATGCTAAGTGAGATAAGCCAATCTCAAAAAACCAAAGGACAAATGATCTCACTGATAAGTGGATGATGGCATATAATGGGGGGTGGGAGGGGTTAGTTTTAGGGTTAGAGTTAGGGTTAGGGAGGGGGGCAAGAATGGAGGAAGGAAGGACTGTATAGAGGGAAAAGAGGGGTAGGAGGGGTGGAGGGAAGGGAAAAAATATCAGAATGAATCAACCAACATTACCCTATGTAAATTTATGATTACACAAATGGTATGCCTTTACTCCATGTACAAACAGAGAAACAACATGTATCCCATTTGTTTACAATTAAAAAAAAAAAAAACAGAATTGCTGCTGGGGATATAGCTCAGTTGGTAGAGTGCTTGCCTCACAAGCACAAGGCCCTGGGTTCAATCCCCAGCACTGCAAAAAAAAAAAAAAAAAAGAATTGCATTCATTTGACTGCGTCACTATAGTATGCTGATATTAAGATCTTTGGGTATAAACAGAGGAGAGGGATAGCCAGTCAAATAGTGGTTCCATTCCAAGTTTTCTTAGTCAACAGATGAATGGATAAAGAAAATGTGGTACGTGTATACAATGGAACATTACTCGACCTTAAAGAAGAATGAAATTATGGCATTTGTAGGTAAATGGATGGAACTAGAGAATAGCACGCTAAGTGAAATAAGCCAATCCCAAAAAACCAAAGACTGAATGTTTTCTCTGATAAGAGGATTCATAGCAGGGTGGTGGGGGGACAATGAAAGAACTTTGGATTATGAAGTGGGGAGAGAGAGATGGGGTGGGGTGATGAGGATGGGAAGGATGGTGGATTGAGATAGACTTTATTACCCTATATACATATATGAAAAAAATAAAGAATTTTAAAAAATAGAATTACAAAGGATTTCAGATGGTAACTGCAGATCTTCAAACTGAGCATGGGCAACTTCTGAAAGTGGGACCCTGTGCAGTTGCACAGTTCACATACCCACAAAGTCAGCCCTGCCCACGTCCACCAGAACAGTTCCACGTGGGGTTCCACTCAAAATTCCATTTCAAAAGAAAAAATATTTGTCTGGATTAAGAGACAAATTCAAATACCTATGGGAAGTAGGAAAGTAATGGAGAGACACCAAGCTGACTTTCTCAGTCCCTCTTTTCCCTACTATTGAGAGATATAAGAGGGTAATATCATTCCATTTCCTTTTAACTCCACATAAGAAAACAACAATGATCGTGCCATGATAAATGGCTGCTGACCCTCAGCTTCACTGTCCGGAGACAGAAAAACAGAAGGAACAGCCCTTGCCCAAGGCCAGCTGCTGACCACCGTGGAAGAAATTAAGCCCAAAGCTGAAGGTGCTTCCAATGTTGTAAAAGTCCAAACTCTTAAGTGAAATCTTCTAATTGTTCAACGTTGTCATCTAATTAAACTGAGTTTTGCAGAGGGGACCTGAATAACAATAACATACTATCAAATCAATGGGGAAAAGATGGCTTCCTAGACAGTGTTGGGAAAACCGGCTAATTATAGGGAGAAAAATAAAACTGAATTCAGAGAAGAATAAAACTGCATCCTGAGGCTAGGGTGCAGCTCAGTGGTAGATTAAGTTCTGGAGATCCTGTGTTTAACCCCCGGCATCAAAACAAACAAACAAAAAACTGAATCCTGATGTGATATCATATGTAAAGGATATAAAAGCTAACACACACACAAAGAAAAAAAAGTGGGAAAATATCTTTGTGACCTAAGTATAGAAAAGGACCTCTTTAACAGAACTTCAAAAGCACCACTCAGCAAAATAAGTGATACATGCCATTACAACATGTCACCACAAAGTTAGTAGATCTGTGACAGATCAGGGAAGTTGTCTGCAATGCATAAATCAAGAGATTTTATGTGGAACAGCACTGTCCAGTAGAAGCATAATGTAAGGCACATACAATATTAACTATTTGATAGCCACACTAGAACAATAACTAAGAACAAATGAACTTAGGCAGCGTGGCACATTCCTGTAATTCCAGTGACTTGAATGCTGAGGCAGGGGAATTGCAAGTTCAAAGTCAACTTCTGCACCTTGGGTAAGCCTTAAGCCACTTAGGGAGACTCTGTCTCAAAAATAAAATATAGGGCTAGGGATGTTGCTCAGTGGTTGAATGCCCCTGGGCTCAATCCCTGGTACCAAAACACACAAACAGAAAAACTGCCAGATTAACTTTAATAATATATTTTATTTCTATTCATCTTTTAACAAGTAATTTCTATAAAAAGTTATTGAGATCTCTTAGGTCTCCCAAATATTAAATACACCAACACTCATTGTTGATATTTCACATTGATAACATGTCTCAATTCAGACTAGACACATTTCAAGGGCTGGAAAGCCAAACGTGGCTAATATCGACCATGTTGAACAGCACAGGTCTAGAGAACACGTGAGGGATTCCTTCAGATCAATGACAACAACTTCGGGCATCAATTCCCACAGGAAAATGGCAAAGGATATGAAAAGGCAATTTATAATAGAAGAAATCCTATTCAGATATGGAGAGATGCTCAGAATCGTTGCTAATTAGAAATACATCAGATTAGATGTACATACTCAGAAAAAAAGTTGAAGTTGGCTAATGCTAAGAATTGGTGGGGATATGGGTGTAAATAATTCATTTGCCAGTAGGAGGTTAGACGAGGACAGATATCAGGAAGGGTGATTTTAACAAGACATTTATTTTTCAGTTGATTGCCTGTCTTCCTTACTGAAAAATAAATTCCATGAAAGCCAGAATTCTGTTTTGGCCTTCCTTGTACCTCTAGTGTTGAGTTCGGGACTGGCACATAGTAAGTGCTTAATAAATATTTATAGAATGTATGGGTAAAGCAGTATTCATCACAGAGAGGCAGAGATGAGGAAAATGAAATACAAAGCGGCCATCCCCCCACATTACATGTCCAGTGGCCAGTAGAGACATCATTAGCATAAAGTCCAACAGCTCAGATGAATTCCCACGTATCATCCATTCATTATTTCAACATTACTTAATGAGCAACTCATAGGGAAAGTCAATCTCTAACTGGAAACTGCAACTACAAACCTGGCTTCATCTTCTCTTAGTTATATGCTCTTCAAGATTCTTAGTTATATGCTCTTTCAAGATTTAAATTAGTGCATGTTTAAATACATAAAGGGCCACTTGGTAAGATTCCCTTTCAACTCCTTCAGATGCTACTGGGTCACACCATTTGCATGATCGCTTATTTTAAAGAGAAAAAAGATGAAGAGAGGAAGAAGGGAAGGTGAAGAGACTGAAAGCTTTTGTTCTGAAACACAGATTTAGCCAGTCAGTAACAAAACAGGCAGTAACAGAGAGAAACAAATCACAGCTTTATTTTACAACTTGAATGTTAAAAAGGGTTAACACCTCCCCATCGGCTTGCAAGCGTTTTGATTTTTGCCTTTTCCTTTTTCTCTTGAGAAGATCGTTCAAGTACTCTTTGCATTTCCTCAGTTCTTTTTAGCCATCTATTCCTTGGCAGTTTTCACCCTATCTGGGTGTAAGTACCCACTCTACATCTCCTCTCCATTCGCTATTTCATGAATCGAGTGTTAACTAACTTTGTAGCAAAACAAATCCATCTGGAAATTGGCATTTCTACAACGTGTTTTTTAAACTGCTGTTCATCATTCCCGGCGTGTACGCATGTGTGAAAAATTCAGAATACATTTAAGCAGAAAGCACTGGAAAGCCTGGGTGTGCATTTAGAAGCCAGACTGCCTATCACAAGGGGAGGGCATACTCTCGAGCACTCGGAGGGTTGACTGGGGATTGCATCAGGCATGCTAAATATGTGACCCTTTTACTAAATGCTGTTAGTCTGAGCACATTCCACCCTCTCTGTTAACTGAAAGATTAGTTCTCAATTGCAAGAAGGATTAGTTAGACAAAGTTAAAACACAGATAGTTTTTTCTTCATTAGTTAATTTATACCCAGACTTGCTTATTTCTACCCTCCCAAAAAAGGAATTTGAGAATAAACTTAATAACAAAGTAATGATTCCTAATCAATAGCATCATTTGAGTGTCCACCACGTGCTGGACTCTGCACCAAGTATTTCAAGTACATTTTCTCATTAAACTCTCATAATAACACTTGGAATAGAGTTATATTCCCATTTTGCAGATAGGGAGACAAGAGCACATAACTAAGAGAAGATGAAGCCAGATTTGGAATTCAAGTCTGTTCCAGAAATTCCCCTCCTTATCAAATCTTACCTGCTCTTTTTATCATAGGTATCCTTACTGGAGAAAAATTTCCAGTCACCTGAATCCAGTCCTTAGTGATGAACTGAAGAAGATGGTTGACCAAGATTGGAGGTCTCAAAACAAAATGTGTGATGATCTCAAGTTGCTCAGTCAGAGGGCAAAACAAGTGTTCCCACACACTGTTGGACATCAGGCTTCCCCCTAGATTTCAGGCAGTGACCACTTCTATTTAATTTACCAGTCTATACCCATCTATTGCACATGCTTGGCGATCCCATAGGCAATAATTGATTATTTCCGAATGAATGAATATAGCATTAAGCCACCAACTCAGGGGGAAAAAAAACATCCAAGGAGGTGAGAATGTCTAAAGAGACACTGCCCTGAGGAATTAAAGCATGGGGCAGGGAGATAAATGAATTTATCTGAGGTAAGCCATATCTAAGATGCCCCCAATGATCATGCCCTACTGTTATGGTTTGAAAGTGAAGAGTCCCCCAAAAGTTCATGTGTGAGACAATGCAGTAAGTTTCAGAGGAGAAATGATTGGGTTATGAGAATCTTAACCCAATCATGAATTAATGCTCTGATGGGATTAGCTGAATGGTAACTGAAGATGAGCAGGCTGTGGCTGGAGGAGGTGGGTCCCTCGAAGCAGGCCTTTGGGGTATATATTTTGTATCTGGTGAGTGGAGTCTCTCTCTGCTTTCTGATCATCGTGTTAGCTGCTTCCCTCCTCCACACTCTTTTGCCATGATGTTCAGCCTCACCTTGAGCCCTGAGGAATGGAGCCAGCTGTCTATAAACTGAGACCTCCAAAACCATGAGCGCTCAAATAAAATTTTCCTCCTCTACAGTTGTTCTGGTTGGGTCTTTTAGTTATAGCCATGAAAATGCTGACTAAAACACCTACCTATGTAATCCCCTCTCCTTGACTGTAGGCCACATTTATTGATTTGTTTCTAACAAATAGCATATGGCCCAAGTGATAGGATATGTCACTCTGATAATTAGATAATAAATAGGCTGTAACTTCTGAATTAGTCTCTTTCTACCATATGTAGTTTCTCCTCCCCCTCCCCTCTCCTCCTCCTTCTCCTTCCTCCTCCTCCTCCTCCTCTTCTTCTTCTTCTTCTTCTTCTTCTTCTTCTTCTTCTTCTTCTTCTTCTTCTTCTTTCTCTCTCTCTCTCTCTCTCTCTCTCTCTCTCTCTCTCTCTCTCTCTCTCTCTCTCGCCTCTTCTCACTCCCTCTCTACCACTGTCACTCAGGCAGCCTATGGAGAGGTCTATATGGTGTAAAACTGAAGGCCTGCCCGCAACCATGCAGGGAAGCCTAGAAGTAAACCATCAGAAGCTGTCAATAGCCACAGAAGTGAACTTGGAAATATCCTCCAACCCTCAACATGAATCTTGAATACTATTAGCCCAGCATTAGATAGATTGACGTTAACCTTACGGTAGACCTGAGCCAGAAACACCCAACTAATCTGTGTTCATATACCCACAGCAACTGTGCAATAAAAAGTGTTTATTGTTTAAACTGCTAGATTTGGGGGCAATTTGTTGTGCACCAAGAAATACCTAACGGTCCCCAATAACTCAAGAAAATGAATCCAAGTACTATCAATAAGGAATTGCAGCTATTATATAAATGGTATTAGAAAATGTAATAATGGCCCTCTTTGTTATAACCTGGCTGACTTCCTTGTGGCAAAGAGATATAAACATCCTTACAACAGAAAAGGAACATGTATGTGGCCAGCAAAGGAGTGAGAAGGACTGGGGACACTTGGTCTCATTCCACAGCCAGTCCTAGGAAGAGAGGATCTTTAACGTGTGGGTGTAGCTTTGAAGAGGGAAGACAGGCAGGCATGGGAAACACACCCAAGATTAATAACCCCATGGAAGATTCATCTAGGATCCCATTCTTAATCAGCTTTTTGTCACTGTGATCAAAATACTAGACAAAAACAACTTAGAGGACAAAGATTTTATTTTTGTTCATGTGGTTTCAGGCAGTTCACGGGCAGCTGATTCTGTTGCTCTGGGCTGGAATGAGGCAAAACAACTTCACAGAAGGGCATGAGGGAGGAAAGTGACTCAGTACATGGAAGCCAAGAAGCAGAGAGAGAGGACGGAGCCAGGGACAGATGTAGTCCAAGGCCACACTCCCAGTGATCAGCTTCCTCCAGCCCCAGCCCTCCTGCCTACTGTTATCAGTCAGCAGTTCATTCAGCTATCAAGAGATGAATGCAGCACACTGTTTAATCACTGATGAGGTCAGAGCTTTAATCATCGCCTAAACCCTCATCTTCAAACTAGCTGTATCGGGACCATGCTCCTGACACGTGAGCTTCTGGGGGACATTCCAGATCTAAGCCATACCCCAACACTCATAACATTGAAGTTGAGTGACAGATGAATTAGAATTTGGTTCAGCTATAAGAAATAGCAAACCCTCAAGTACCAGTAAATTAAAGGAAAAGAACATACTTCTATATTATGCAGGAAATCTTTTGAAAACCGGTCTGGCTTCTCTGTCATGCCATCTGAAGTCAAATTCTTTGCATCCATTCTTGAGGATGTGCCTAAAGAGCAGCCCTAGTCTTTCTGTCCAACATATCTGCTTCATATTTGCACTCATATCCTCGTTCCAGCAGTGAGTGGAGAAAAAAACAAGAGCACACCCATTCTTTCATTTTTATTTATTTATTTATTTTTGGTACCAGGGATTGAACTCAGGGGCACTCAACCACTGAACCACATTCCCAGCTCCATTTTGTATTTGCTTTAGAGACAGGGTCTCGCTGAATTGCTTAGGGCCTCGCTAAGTTGCTGAGGTTGGCTTTGAACTCGCCATCCTCCTGCCTCGGACTCCTGAGCCACTGGGATTACAGGCATGTGCCACTGCACCCAGCTAACACCCATCCTTTTAGACTTCTTGGAGTCTCAGGCAACACTTGTCTACATCTCTCTGACCAACGTTTATTCACAGGTTATACCCAGCTACTAAGGAGGCTGTGTCATATGCCCACTAAAATCTAAGGGTCTATTATTAAAAGGAAGGGACAACAGTTACTGAGGAGGCAAGTACAGAGGCACCAGGACTCACAACGGGGTTATGTCCTGATGAACTCATTATGAAAGCTGAAAATATCATGTCAGAAATGCATTTACTACGCCTGACCTATGGAACATGATAGCCTAGCAACACAGTGCACCCGAGAGTTTTGGGTGATCACATGGCTCCCTGGCAACTACAACTTTTTGTCACTGACCAGCATTGTGAGAGAGGTACCATATATCTTTACATGGGAAAAGATCACAATCAAAAATTGCCACAGGGGTTCCTACTGAACAAGTACTGCTTTTGCACCACCAATGAGTCAAAAAATCACAAATCGAAAACTTAAGTTGAATCATTGATAGTTAGGAACTGTCTGAAAAAACATCTGCTGTGGGTAATGACAGCACGAGAAGGTTTGTGGTTCTAGGATTTTCACGGTCTAACCCACCTCACGTTTACCTCTCTTTTTCATTCTGTCAATCAGGACTGGACACTTTGTGTGCCTTCCCATCTTTTTGTTGTTGTTCTTTTCAGATACACATGACTGTGGAGTGTATTTTGGTATATTATACATACATGGAGTAAAACTTATTCTCATTAGGATCCCATTCTTCTTGTTCTACATGACATGAAGATTCACTGTGGTGTATTCATATACGAACATAGGAAAATTACCTCCTGTGCCTCCCCATCTTCAAACCTTTATTCCTGTTGGTGTTGACGCTCAGGTTCAGCCCCTGCCATCCCTACTAACCCCATTCCAACATTGCCTCCTCTGGGATTCTGTGTTCAGCCCTCTCCTTCCTCTGAAAACCACCAGCACTGATTTGCATCTTTGTCCAATTTAATAGAAGATAAAATGTTATCATGTACTTTTCAACTGCCAGACAGTGTGCTAGGAATGCAAATTGAGCAAGATAAGGACCGGGTCCTCAAAAAATGTATAATAGTGAACTGATAAATGTTTGTTGAATAATGGATGGTTAATCTGGTTTGCAGTATCATATCAAGCTTTTATTATATGTGATATTCATAATCACAGAAATAACAAAGGATAAAATGTGGCCTATGCATATCTAATTCAATAGGATTTCCTCAATCCCTCTTGTGTGCTTGTTGTTGTTTCAGACATAATACATCTTACATTCACACACTTATTTAATATCAACTATGTTCCTGACATTGTGCAAGTCACTATGCATGAAATGACATCCAGTGCATGCCTGTAATCCCAGCAACTCAGGACGCTGAGGCAGGAGGATCACAAGTTTAGGCCAGTCTCAGCAACTCAGCAAGACCCTCAGCAACTTAGAGAGACCCTCTCTCAAAATAAAAATTAAAAGGACTGGGATGTAGCTCAATGGTTAATACCCACTTTAAAAGAAAAATTCAGATCTCCATTTCCCAGAGGGAAAGACAGAGAAATAGAGTATTACAATGCAGGACAATAAAGAACTAGGTTAGAGATGTATACAGAGTGATACAAATACTAAACCTAGCTGAGAAGATTAAGAAAGCTTCCATGATTAGGTGACACTTGAGTTTGAAAGATAAATTAGAAGTTAGCAGGGCTCAAAGGAGAAGGAATGGCATTCCAGGACAGAGGAAGTATCATCTACAAAGACCCAGGGGTGAAAAACAGAACATGTTTTTTATAGTACAAGTAGTATTTCAGTAGGGCTAGAATTTAGTATACAAGGTTGGGAAGGTACAGAATGATGTTGGAGGTAGATGTGTTTCCACCTGTCAGTAAAGAACTGCATTTGAATGTGAACAAGAGATCCCCTAAAAGAGCATGTTAAAAACTTAAAAAGCTCTGATTTTATAATACAGCAATGACTCCCAGGGAAGGCAGATTAGGTCTGGTTCAGACATCACTGTGAGACACTTGGGATTGTCCTTCTATTACTCTGTTCAGTCACTTTCAGTATGTACTTGACCCTGGTGGCCACAAGATGGCTATTGCACCTTCAGTACCTTACCTGGATTCCAAACAGGAAGAAAAGGAAGGCAAAAGGTCTACCTTTTCTGGAATTTCATTGTTTGAATCAGCTTTGAATTGCTGTGAGTACTACACCCAAGAAGAACAACAGAGAGAAGGAGAAGGGTTTATTTTGACTAGTGGTATTAGAGATTCGGTCCACAGTTGGCTGACTCCATAGCTCTGGGCCTGAGGTGAGGCAGAACATCACTGCGGAAGGGCATGGCAAAGGAAAGCAACTCAGGACGTGGCAACCAGGAAACAGAGAAAATTTATTCACCAAAGGCACACCCCCAGTAACCTATCCTGCCTATAGTTACAGCCCATTGAATCCACCAGTGGATTAATCCACTGATTAGGTTACATCTCCCATAATCTAATCCTTTCACCTCTGAAAATTCTTGCATTGTCTCGCATTGTTTTGGGACACTGCATATCTAAACCAAAGAATCCATCTTACATCTTACTGGGCAGAAGTATGTCATGTGTCCCCAACTAAAGCAATTACCAGAGTGACTGACAGAGTCTGAGCTGGACCCATTGCTGTCCCTAACCATCAGGGCTCTGTTCATAAAAAGAAAGGTAGAAGGGATGCTTGGGAGACAGCTATCCATGTCAACCCGCCATTAAGTCATGAAAAACCTAGCACAGTCCAACCACAGCTTAAAGACTATTCCTCTGGCATTGGGAAGGGAGGAGACTGACTTAACCAGAAGAGCAAGAAACTAACCACATTTGCATTTCAGAAAGTCCTGAAAATTAAGCAAAGGGAAGATTGGGGGAAGGAGGAAGACAAAGGTGGAAATGAAAAGATATTATCAGGAGGCTGCTGGGGGAAGGGCCAAAATGTAGAGTGTGATCATGGAATGAAAAGACTGGGAATGGATTGAATAGTACCCCTCACCCCAAGTTCAAATACAATCAGAACCTCAAAATGTGGCCTTATTTTGGAAATAGGGTCTTTGAAGATGATCTTAAGGTAAAGATCCAGATGAGAGCAGACTGGATTAGGGTGGACCTGAAAGCCAGTGACAGTATCTTTATAAGAAGCATAAAAGATTACACAGAGAAACAGAAAAGGTGTTGCAAAGATGGTAGAAAAGACTGGATTGATGCATGCATTAGTCAAAGAACACCCAGGATTGCTGGCAACCACCAGAAGGTAGGAGAAGAGCATGGGACAGTTCTCCCTGAGAGTTTCCAGAAGTAGCCAACCTGACTGACATTTTGATTTTGAACTTCTAGACACTTGAACTGTAAGAAAATTCATTTCTGTTCTCTAAAGCTAACCACTTTGTGGTAATTCATTATAGTAACTACAAAAGATGAATATAAAATTAAAAAAAAAAAAACAAAGGAGACAGAATTCACAGGACTGGTTGGGAATGAAGGCAGAGTCCTTCGTTTCTGGTTTGACCAACAGAGGAAAGGCTGGCGCTTTCACTGAGATGAGGAGTACATGAGGAAAGACAGGATTGGGAAAGAAAAAATAGGTTCGGCCATAGACAAGTTGCTTAGGAGGTGCCTAAAGGACATTCAGGGAACAGGTCTGGAATTCAGATTAGATCTAGCAGCACTTGCAAGATCCATTAGAGTGGATCATGCCCTCAAGTCACCTAATATTCTTCCAGGGCAATGAGATTTTCAGATGGGAGACAATTTGGGAATACTATAAGAGTTTGTGCTAAATGGTGAAAATGTGGAGCACAACTATTTCAGGAAGTCTGAATTAAAGGAAATTAATGGAAGGTGGACCAGATGACCCACATCTCTATAGTAATGAGCAGGGGTTTCTCCATTTTTATTATTAATTGACACAGACCTGCATTAGCCTCTGACTAAAGGGGTTGTACCAACTCAGAGACTGGTTTTCATTACACATGTGGATGCTTTCAGAATGTTAGAAACACAATGGATATGTCCTGTCCAACCTCCTTTCACACAGATGGAACAGAGGCTTTGAAGGATAACCTGCTCAAAATCAGTAATGAACAAGTGAGATTCCAATAGAGGCTTGGCCTCCACCCTGAAATTCAATAACAAAGTGCACCATGAAAAAGCTCATCTGAGGGAAAATGAGGTGTGGTTTGCTCTATAAAAGTCAAATGATGAAGAAAATGAGCAGATGAAAATGTCAGTCCCTAGAGCCAGAAAGACTTGGTTCCAAATCCAAATGCCATCCAGGCATATCAGTATGGATGCTTTTGTTTGTTTATTTTTTTAACTCAATAAATTAAAAAAAAAAAAAAACTATTGGTCGGAATAATTGAAAAAGTCTAGCAGCGGGGAGGGCTTGGAGTGTGGTTGGAGCAGGGCTCCAGTTTTGTTTCCACTATTTTCCACTCTCTTCTCTGATCTTTGTATCATCCCCCTCAGACTGTCTTCCCCTAGCATCTTTACGTAGGTCTACCTTATTCCAGAACACAACTTCAATACAGTGGTCTACCAAGAACAAGATGGTGGGGATTGTCCACATTGGGAACAGACCATGGGAGCCATGCTATTTGAGAATTTTTAAAAAATATTTTAGTTGTAGATGGATACAATACCTTTATTTTATTTTTATGCAGTGCTGAGGATTAAACCCAGTGCCTCACACATGCTAGGCAAGCACTCTACCACTGAGCCACAGCCCCAGCCCAATTTGCAGAGAATTTAAAAACAATGATAAAACTGAAAAAACTGGATCAGTCATCTCCTGCAATAGCAACCTGACATAAGGTTAGTGATTAAATGCTCCTCCTTCCAGTTAGGCCAGCTGGAACCAGGCACCCAGTGCTTGGCATGTCAGTGCTTCTGTGCTTCAGAATTTCTAATGAAAGTCCCTAGAGCCACACTGGTTGGATGATTGGCTAGATTAAGTCATGTGCCCACTCGTAAGCCAATCATGGTGGGTGGGCCCATGGAATGTGATGACTGATTCTGCCTGCATCATGGGTTGATCCTAGACAGAGAATCAACTTTCCCAGACCCCTAGAGGTTTCTAATTGAAACCTTGGATGATGGAATAGGGAAAGATCAATAGATGTTCATTAACCAGCCACTAGATGTTCACCATTCAGGATAATGAAGGCAAATTATTTGACCCAAGTCTCAGTTATATGTCAGACACCATCCTAAGCATTCTACAGATATGTAAACTCATTTAATTCCCACACCAACCATAGGATGCAACTATCCTGGTTATCTCCATATATCAGTCAGGATCCCAATAGAAAACAAATAACACTTCCAAGTTGAATCATTTTGAGAAGGACTGGTTTGCAAAGAGGTTAGTTACAAAAGTGTAGATTGAGTACAGGGAACTACAAGGGAGAATACAGGGACCTGAAGCTAGGAATGATAGCTGTTAACATGCCTGTACCTGCAGGAACAAGGGCTATGTTGTTTAAATATGGTCTCAGCAACTTCACAGAAATTTGTTTGACCAAATGCACAATCAGCCCAAGACCTCTTCTCAGTAAGGGAATTTGGGAAATAAATACACTAACCTCACTCTCCTTCCTCCCTCCCAGCTATAGTAAGTGCTCCCTATTGGCCATCCTAAACAGGAAGCAGAGGACACAGTAGCCTGCTAATGACCTCCATACAGTTTCTTGGAACAGAAATTAGGATTTCTAGAAAGAGGTGGGAAGTAGATTTGGAGGGTCTACAGGGAATATACCCAACACATTCCATTTGGCAGATGAGGACACTGAGATTTGGAGAGGTTAAGCCACTTCTCTGGTCCAGAGCATATGTTCTTAATCACTGTGCTAGACAACCTCTTGGAGCAAGTAAAACACTAAGCAGAGTTCCCTACCAACAATGCATGCTTCACGGACCTTCTTTTTCCACTTCATTTTTGCTTCTACTAGCAAAAAGTAACTATAGATAAAATCACAGTGTCCAGATCTTCACTGGGCAAGATGCTCCCTGAAGCAAATGAACAAAGCCTTCCCTTTCCCCTTCCCAAGGGAATCAACCTACATGTCACAGTCCCTACGGTTTCATAGCACCCAGGAGACGATGCATAAATGTAAACGACATGCTGCTCTCCCTCTCTGCCTTTCTAAACTAACTTGAATCACTGGCTATTCCATGAAAATAAATCAAAATATGAGAGTCTGTGAACAGTTTCCATTCAAGGTGCAATTGATTTGTTATACAATGCACACAGTAACCACAGCCACACGGACTAAGTAAACAGGATGACTGACAAGATGCACGTAGTCTAGCAGGCAGTGCCTGCCTATCCCCTCTCTCCAAGAAAATCAAAGTGTTCGACTGGCTTCTTCTTAATCCCATTCATGCTTGCTTCGCTCTTGTCAGAAAGGTGGGTGGCAGATATTATTTATCATTCCAGTGTCACTGGTGGGCTCAGAAGGGTGACATGATTTACCTATTGTCAAACGAGTTTTCATAACAGCTAACTCCGCTTGACACATTCTTTTCAGCAAGCCAAATATGCTGTCGGTCCATACCTTGAATGTGTCAAAATAATTTGCAAGCGACACCCACATCCCCATCCCATTTGATAGAGTTGGGTTAGTCACTTGGGAGAGTTACTAGGGAGGTTGTTCAGAGAGGAAGGATGCTAGAAAATTGGTGCTGCAGAGGCTTTGCCTCACCTGGACGAAGCTGGTAATCAATTTGATAATTACAACACTGTCATGTGTAGAGTGCTGTCTGAGGGCAGGGTGCTCTCTTTTAAGCTCATAAGTACCCTATGAGGGGCACTAACACTTTGCCATTTTCCAGAGGAGGAATTGGAGTCTAGAGACTCCTGTCTTGGAGGTGGGGCTGTGCGACTCTAAAAGGGCCCTTGCATTTGGTTTAATGGTCCCCTGTTGCTAGCTTGAATTTATGAGTAATTTTTGTACAAGGGGACCTGCATTTTCATTTTGTACTGGGGACTACAAATAACAAAGTTGATCCTGCCTGCAGGCATCTATGCTACAAACATTTACATGGCATGTACCGGTGCTGTATCAGGCAGTGGGGAAAACAAATGGTAACAAGAAGTGCAAGATCTCACTCTCGTGGATCTGCCATTCGACTTAGGGGAGAACAATCAAAGGAACAGTAAGCTAATTGTGGATTAGTATGGATGCTGGGAGGTAAATGAGGGTGACAAAGTAAATGAGCATGGGGTGCCACTTTACACAGAGTACCTTTGTTGGAAGAAATGGCACTCAGGTGAGGCCTGAGACTGAGAAGGAGCCAGCCTGGCAGGACCCTGGAGAGGGCTCAGGCCAAGGGCAAAGGACCCAAGGAGAGCAGGAGCTAGAGAAGCTGCAAGGTTAGCAAGAGACTGCAGCTGCTCCATGCATCTGGGGGGAGCTGAAACAGAGACAGCGAGGGGAAGAAGTCAAGGTGAAGTTGAGAATTAGGCAGAAACCAGAAAGCATGAGCTCTTGTAGTGCTCAGTTAGGAGACTAGATTTGATGCTCCTGACATGGGAAGCAAAGGAATGACAGGAACTGATGCATATTTTAAGGAGATCGCTCTGGTGACCACCATGTGGAGAACAGATTAGAGAAGGGCCGGAGACACAGGTTACCTGAAATGATAACCTGAACTACAGTGCACAGCATTCTACAGGACACATTGGGTAGAGTGGTAGGATTCCATGAAGGCATCCAGAGAATCTACACATACCTGATTCATGTCATGCATCTTGGTGTGTATGGTGAGTGTACACACATATATGTACATATGCACATATGTATATTTACAAGGCATATGGAGAATCCATATATAACTGATTCACATTCATACATGTGTACATACGTATATATACACATGCATAAATTTTAAAAGAAATGTTAAAAAATATGTACACACAAATATATCATATTCCAAGTTTACATTCAATTTATTAATTCATGGAGTCAGATAAACACATTTCTGTATAACATAAGATTTAAAATTCTTTTGCCATCCCTGCTTATTTTAAGAGTCTCCTGAGATTGCAAGATGATATAATTAACAACACTATCATTATTTATTTGTTTTTATTGTTTGTTTTGTTTTGTTTGTAGGGTTGTGGATCAAATCCTGGGCCTCCTGCATGCTAGGCAAGCACCATCCCACTGAGTCATACCCTCAGTACTGTCACTATTAAAAACCATTTTTAGGCTCTTCCTACTAGGGTGCAACAAGAACGACACCACACACACACACACACACACACACACACACACAAAAGGATGCTGGGACCAATAGAAAATTGTTGACTTTTACCCAATACAATTTCATATTTGGTATTCCTCAGCTTGTCTCTGACTACCTTTAAGGAAAATAAAATGTTATGCATTTAAGGAAATGTTTCTGTTTTCCAGTCTTAAAGAATGATTTGTCTATTTAATGACTATTTTGCAAACCATAGTAATAGTGCATGTAGATACACAAGTCAAGTCCTTTACACATATTCACTCAGAAATTCTGACAATTCTAGCAACAAGATTCAGTTATTGGCCCCCTGTTCACAGATGAAAAAAGTGAGCCACAGACAACTTAATAGCTCCCCATATTAATAACTTAACGACAAGGTCATACAGCTAGTGAATGGTAGTGCCAAGATACACATCCCATGCTCCAGTTGCACAGTCCCTCCTCTGAACTGGAGTTGCAGAGTGGATTGGTAAACCACAGTCCATGGGCCATCTCCAGTCCTTTGTCTGTCTTTGTAAATAAAGTTTTATTGAAACACAGCCATTTCTGGGTGGTCAATGCCTGATTTTGCTACAACAGCAGAGTTGAGTAGTCGCCCTAGAAATCATATGACCTGAAAACACTAAATTGTTTACTACCTGGTCCTTTATAGAAAAACCTTGCTGGACTGCTCTAAACCACCATCTTACATTGCATCTACAATGTATCAGACATTGTTCTAGAAATTGAGAACATTGTGGTAAACAGAACTTTACAGAAGTTCCTGCTCTCATGGTGAATATAATTATACTGTGGATTTCACAAGATTTTGAGTATGCCTACAAAGGAGGAAACATTCTACTGCTAAAAGTGTTAAGCATTCAAATGTAGATAATCCCTTACTCCTCAATCTTTTGTTTAAAACAAGTATCTAGTGGTAGCAGATCCTTAGGTGTTCTAAAATTTCTTTAGAAGGGCAATTTATATGATTCTAGGGGCTTCTGTTTCAGGCAAAATCAAAGAGCATGGATCTGACCCAGCAGGGTAATTCTTATATGTAAAATACACCTGCCTATTAGAATTATACAGCTGGCTTGTTCTTGACAAGTATGCCAATAAAAGGATAATTAATAGAAACAAAGATTGCTGAAATTGATAAACGTTTATAATAATCAAAACTGAGCTTGCAACTAAAAAGGACCTGGATAATGCCATAGGAATTAAAATGTTTCTGAATCAAAACTCTACCTGAAATATTTATTTTTCCTCCCACACCTTCAGTTGTCTCTATTAAGAGTTTGTGATTGTCAGCATTACTATGGCAACCTGTTTGTAAGGGGTTACAAAGAGATGTACCTCAGGCTGCCTTATAGCTGATATTCAACAATAATTCCCATCTTTGACTAAATGGGTTAAGGTACAAAGTCTTGATATAACCAGTAACCTCTACCAAAAGGCTTGCTTAAAAAACAAAACAAAAAAAATAAATAAATAAAAATAAAAAGTTTATCAGATAACTAAGAAATTCATTGCATTCCAAATATGAGTTGAATCCTGGTAAGATTTCACATTTATAATCAAAACATGGTGAAATCCATCAATAGAGAACAGTTTGATGATCATATTATCATAATTGTTGATTGAGTGATAGATGACATTAACAGTCTAAACACAGATTTCCTTCTCTTTTAAAAATTCATTCTTAATTCTAACTTGTGGCCTTATCTCATGAATTTTGAAGCCACTAATTTGGAATTTGTGATTCAAATTCAATCAAAATGTATTGAATGCAGGTGGCTTCACATGCATCTTTCATTTAATTCTTGAAGCTACACAACTATTCTAGAAAGTACATATTATCACATCTATTTTGCAGATGAGTAAACAGAAATTCAGAGAGGTTAAGTAACTTGCCCAAGGTCACCCAATTAGAAAAAAAAGGCCAGGCACAGAGGCACACTCCTGTAATCCCAGGGACATAGAGGCTGAGGCAAGAGGATTGTGAGTTCAAAGTCAGCCTCAGCAATTTAGCAAGGCCCTAAGTAACTTAGCAAGACCCCCATCTCAAAATAAAACATAGAAAAGGCTGGAGATGTGGCTCAGTGGTTAACCATCCCTGGGTTCAATCCCTGATATGAAGAGAAAAAAAAAGGGCAAAACCAAGAGCCAAATACTAGTGTGCTTTTGACATTTTCAAGCCTAAATATTGCTTAGCAATATTTCCCTCATAGACTTGATTATATATAGTCTGGGAATAGGACAGATATTAAAATAAATAAGGCAATTATTTTCAAGTATCTCAAGCTCTTTAAAATATAACTCAAGTATAATTCTATTCTCAAATCCCTACGAATTTGATTAGTACAAATAACTTCCTAACTTATTGAGGTAGTTTGAAGAATTCATAGAAAATACTGGGCTTATAATTGAAATTATTGATAACCTTGAAAGAAACCATGCTGATGTTATCTATTTGTCCTTCCAAACCCACTTCTACTCTTCATCCTATTCAGTGCTCCGGGAGGCCTTCTGAATCAAGGAGGTATCTTTGCCTCTGCCTTCCTGCTGGGTTCAGAAAATGGGTGGCCCTGGAGAAGACCCGGAAATCAACCCCTGGCTCCTCCCAGCAAGCTGGCAGAGATTCTCTAATCAATACACCAAGCTCCTACCAGACTGTCTTATCGCAGGGCTTCAGTTCTCACTACATTGAAGCAAAAGCTCCCTCTTCTCAGGCCTTCAGGCCTATAGGTGGCTAAGACTTTCTTTTAGCCCAAACCTGGGTGCTCACCATTCCTTGCTAGTTTATTTTAATCCTCCTCTGATTTTGATCAGTAATCTTCATCAAGCTCTCTTCAATCTAGGCTCTCAAAGTCAAGAGTTTAGACTATTGATTTGAGGCTTTCCTCTTTTTTATTCCATGTTGATAAGTTATAGTTGTACATATTTATGGGGTACAAAGTGATGTTACCCTTTTTTTTAATGCAGTGTAGAATAAACAAATCGAGTCAATTGACCATAAATCACCTCGAACGTTCGACATCTTCTGGGATGACAGCATTCAAGATCCAACCCCCTCCCCCAGCAATGTTGAAATGTACAGTACTCAACTATTAGTCTACTAACCACATTGTACAACAAATATCAAAACAATTTTTTTTTTTTGGGTGCTGGGGATCAAACCCAGGGCCTTATGCTTACCAGGCAAGCACTCTACCGACTGAGCCATCTCCCCAGCCCCTCAAAATGATTTTTAAAAGAAAGAAATCAAGCTTTTAGGTCTCCTACAAATTGAGGCCTCATACCCTTTGATGATCATCCTTAGCACTCCTAACTTCCAATCTCTGTTAACTACCATTCTACTCTCTGCTTCTACGAGTCCAATTATTTTAAACTCCACATGTAAGTAAAAACCTGCAGAATTTGTCTTCCTATATTTGGCTTGTTTTTCTTAGCATAATATTTTCTAATTCTGTCGATGTTGTCACAAATGACAGAACTTCTTCTGTTCTTAAGGTTGACTAGTGTTCCATTATGCGTACAATCTGCATTTCTGGATTCATTCATCCACTGATGGACAGTTGATTCCATGACTTGGCAATTGTGTTTTCATTCCTTATTAACATTCATCAGTATGATAAAATTTTTTTCTGGGTGGTTAATATGAGCCTTTATAAAACCACTTTTTAACGTAATAAGCTATTTTTAAATGATAGCAATTCAACCTGATTGTTGGAAAAGAAACTTAAAAGAGAGAGTAAACTAATATTAAAAGAAAAGTCTCTGCCCTTGCACTTCACTGTTCTCCACGTTTTGATTTTTTTATTGGTTCTTCTTAGTTACACACGACAGTAGAATTCATTTTGATAAAATTATACAAGCATGGAACACATCTTATTCTAATAGGACCCCATTCTTTTTGGTGGGCAAGATGGTGGGATTCACTTTTTTGATTTTTTTTTTTTTGCACCTGGGTGACTTTTATTAATTAGAATAACAATGTTGAGAGAAATGAATAGGTTGTTTGTACTTTTTTTTTCAGTGACAGTTCAAGTAAACCTAGTGTGTACTATTTTTTTTAATGGTAAACAAATGGGATACATGTTGTTTCTCTGGTTGTACATGAAGTAAACACGTACCATTTGTGTAATCATACATTTACATAGGGTAATGGTATTTGATACATTCTGTTATTTTTTTCCTTCCCCCCACCCCTCCCACCCCTCTTTTCCCTCTATACAGTGCCTTCTTCTTCCATTCTTGCCCCCGTCCAACCCCCCATTATGTGTCATCATCCACTTATCAGTGAGATCATTCGTCCTTTGGTTTTTCGAGATTGGCTTACTCACTTAGCATGATATTCTCCAATTTCATCCATTTGCCTGCAAATGCCATAATTTTATCATTCTTTATGGCTGAGTAATATTCCATTGTATATATATGCCACGGTTTCTTTATCCATTCATCAATTGAAGGACATCTAGGTTGGTTCCACAATCTGGCTATGGTGAATTGAGCAGCAATGAACATTGATGTGGCTGTATCTCTGTAGTATGCTGATTTTAAATTCTTTGGATATAGGCCAAGGAGTGGGATAACTGGGTCAAATGGTGGTTCCATTCCAAGCTTTCTGAGGAATCTCCATACTGCTTTCCAGAGTGGCTGCACTAATTTGCAACCCCAATACCAAAGGATGAGTGTACCTTTTTCCCCACATCCTCGCCAACACCTATTGTTGCTTGTGTTCTTGATAATCACCATTCTAATTGGGGTGAGATGGAATATTAGGGTAGTTTTGATTTGCATTTCTCTTATTACTACAGATGTTGAACATTTTTTCATATATCTGTTGATTGCTTGTACATCTTCTTCTGTGAAGTGTCTGTTCATTTTCTTAGCCCATTGTTGATTTGTATTCTTGGTGTAGAGTTTTTTGAGTTCTTTATAGATTCTGGAAATTAGCACTCTATCTATAGTATGAGTGGCAAAGATATTCTCCCACTCTGCAGGCTCTCTCTTCACATTACTGATAGTTTCCTTTGCTGAGAGAAAGCTATTTAGTTTGAATCTATCCCAGTTGTTGATTCTTGCTTTTATTTCTTGTGCTATGGGAGTCCTGTTAAGGAAGTCTGATCCTAAGCCAACAAGATGAAGATTTGGACCTACTTTTTCTTCTATAACATGCAGGGTCTCTGGTCTGATTCCAAGGTCCGTGATCCATTTTGAGTTGAGTTTTGTGCAGGGCGAGAGATAGGGATTTAATTTCATTCTGTTGCATATGGTTTTCCAGTTTGTTGAAGAGGTTATCTTTTCTCCATTGCATATTTTTGACCCTTTTGTCTAGTATAAGAAAATTGTATTTATTTGGGTTTGTGTCCATGTCCTCTATTGTGTACCATTGATCTACCTGTCTATTTTGGTACCAATACCATGCCGTTTTTGTTACTATTGCTTTGTAGTAGAGTTGAAGATCTGGTATTGCGATACCCCCTGCTTTGCTCTTTCTGCTGAGGATTGCTTTAGCTATTCTGGGTTTCTTGTTCTTCCAGATGAATTTCATAATTGCTTGCTCTATTTCTGTAAGGTACATCATTGGGATTTGAATTGGAATTGCATTGAATCTGTATAGCACTTTTGGTAGTATGGCCATTTTGACAATATTAATTCTGCCTATCCAAGAACATGGGAGATCTTTCCATCTTCTAAGATTTTCTTTAATTTCTTTCTTTAGTGTTCTGTAGTTCTCATTGTAGAGGTCTTTCACCTCTTTTTTGTGAAATTGATTCCCAAGTATTTTATTTTTTTTGATACTATTGTGAATAGGGTCGTTTTCCTAACTTCTCTTTCTGAAGATTCATCACTTATGTATAAAAATGCATTGGATTTATGAGCATTGATCTTATGTCCCGCTACTTTACTGAATTCACTTAAGAGTTCTAAAAGTTTCCTGGTGGAATTTCCCAATTCCTCTAAATATATAATCATGTCATCAGTGAACAGGGATAGTTTGAGTTCTTCTTTTCCTATTCATCTCCCTTTAATTTATTTGGTTTGTCTAATTGCTCTGGCTAGAGTTTCAAGGATGATGTTGAATAGAAGTGGTGAAAGAGGGCATCCCTGCCTTGTTCCAGTTTTTAGGGGGAATGCTTTCAGTTTTTCACCATTTAGAATGATATTGGCCATGGGCTTAGCGTAGATGGCCTTTACAATGTTAAGGAATGTTCCCACTATCCCTATTTTTTTCTAGTGTTTTGAGCATGAAGGGATGCTGTATTTTATCAAATGCTTTTTCTGCATCAATTGAAATAATCATGTGATTCTTAACTTTAAGTCTGTTGATATGGTGAATGACATTTATTGATTTCCTGATGTTGAACAAACCTTGCATCCCTGGGATAAAACCCACTTGATCGTGGTGCACTATCTTTTTAATATATTTTTGTATGCAATTTGCTAAAATTTTGTTGAGAATTTTTGCGTCGATGTTCATTAAGGATATTGGTCTGAAATTTTCTTTCCTCGATGTGTTTCTGTCTGGTTTAGGTATCAGGGTGATATTGGCTTCATAGAATGAGTTTGGAGGGTTCCCTCCTCTTCTATTTCATGGAATACTTTGAGGAGTATTGGAATGAGCTCTTCTGTAAAGGTTTTGTAGAACTCGGCTGAGAACTCATGTGGTCCCGGACTTTTCTTTGTTGGTAGGCTTTTGATGACCTCTTCTATTTCATTGCTTGAAATTGATTTATTTAAGTTGTGTATATCCTCTTCGTTCAGTTTAGGTAATTCATATGTCACTAGAAACTTGTTGATGTCTTCGAGGTTTTCTGTTTTGTTGGAATATAGATTTTCAAAATAGCTTCTAATTATGTTTTGTATTTCACTCGTGTCTGTTGTGATGTTTCCTTGTTCATTCCGAATTTTAGTAATTTGAGTTTTCTCCCTCTTTCTCTTTGTTAGTGTGGCTATGGGTTTATCAATTTTGTTTACTTTTTCAAAGAACCAACTATTTATTTTGTTAATTTTTCCGATTGTTTCTTTTGTTTCAATTTCGTTGATTTCAGCTCTGATTTTAACTATTTCCTGTCTTCTATTACTTTTGGTGTTGTTTCTGTTTTTCTTTTTCTAGGGCTTTGAGCTGTAGTGCTAAGCCATTTATTTGTTGATTTTTACTTCTTTTTTTGAATGTGCCCCATGAAATAAATCTTCCTCTAAGTACTGCTTTCATAGTGTCCCAGAGATTTTGATATGATGTGTCTTTGTTCTCGTTTACTTCTAAGAATTTTTTTATTTCCCTCCTGATGTCTTCTGTTATCCATTCATCATATAATAGCGTATTATTTAATCTCCAGGTATTGGAGAAGTTTCTGTTTTTTATTCTGTCATTTATTTCTAATTTCAATCCATTATGATCTGATAGAGTACAAGGTAGTATCTCTATCTTCTTGTATTTGCTAACAGTAGTTTTGTGGCATAAAATATGGTCTATTTTAGAGAAGGATCCATGTGCTGCTGAGAAGAAAGTGTATTCGTTCTTTGTTGGATGGTATATTCTATATATGTCTGTTAAGTTCAAATTGTTGATTGTGTTATGGAGATCTATGGTTTCTTTATTCAATTTTTGTTTGGAAGATCTATCCAGTGGTGAGAGAGGTGTGTTAAAATCGCCTAGTATTATTGTGTTGTGGTCTATTTGATTTCTGGAATTGAGAAGGATTTGTTTGACATACGTGGATGAGCCAATGTTCGGGGTATAGATATTTATGATTGTTATGTCTTGCTGATTTATGCTTCCCTTAAGCAGCATGTAATGTCCTTCTTTATCTCTTCTGACTAGTTTTGGTTTGAAGTCCACATTATCTGAAATGAGGATGGATACTCCAGCTTTTATGCTGTGTCCATGTGCATGGTATGTTTTTTCCCATTTTTTCACCTTTAGTCTATGGGTATCTCTTTCTATGAGATGAGTCTCTTACAGGCAGCATATTGTTGGATTTTTCTTTTTAATCCAATCTGCCAGTCTATGTCTTTTGATTGATGAGTTCAGGCCATTCACATTCAGGATTATTATTGTGATATGATTTGTATTCCCAGCCATTTGACTCATTTTTGTTTTTTGACATGATTTGGTTTCTCCTTTATTTGGCTATTCCTTTAGGCTAGCGCCTCCTGTTGCTGATTTGCATCGTTGTTTTTCATCTCTTCCTCATGGAATATTTTGCTGAGAATGTTCTGTAATGCCAGCTTTCTTTTTGTAAATTCCTTTAGCTTTTGTTTATCATGGAAGGATCTTATTTCATCGTCAAATCTGAAAGTAAGTTTTGCTGGGTATAAGATTCTTGGTTGGCATCCGTTTTCTTTCAGGGCTTGGTAAATGTTGTTCCAGGCCCTCCTAGCTTTTAGGGTCTGGATTGAAAAATCTGCTGATATTCTTATTGGTTTCCCCCTGAATGTAATTTGATTCTTTTCTCTCACGGCCTTTAAAATTCTGTCTTTATTTTGTATGTTAGGTATTTTCATAATAATGTGCCTTGGTGTGAGTCTGTTATAATTTTGTATATTTGGAGTCCTATAAGGCTCTTGTATCTGGTTTTCCATTTCATTCTTCAGATTTGGGAAATTTTGTGATATTATTTCATTGAATAGATTGCTCATTCCTTTGGTTTGTTTCTCTAAGCCTTCCTCAATCCCAATAATTCTCAAATTTGGCCTTTTCATGATATCCCATAGTTCTTGTGATTTCTGTTCATGATTTCTTACCATCTTCTCTGTTTGTTCAACTTTGTTTTCAAGATTAAATATTTTGTCTTCAATGTCTGAGGTTCTGTCTTCCAGGTGTTCTATCTTATTGGTTATGCTTTCTATGGAGTTTTTAACTTGGTTTATTGTTTCCTTCATTTCAAGAATCTGTTTGTTTTTTCAGTATCTCTAACTCTTTATTGAAATGATCTCTTGCTTCCCGTATTTGCTCTTTTAACTGTTGATTGGTGTGATCATTTAATGCCTGCCTTTGCTCTTTCATCTCGTCCTTCAATGCCTGCATTTGCTCTTTCATCTCCTCGTTTGCTTCTCTGATTGTTTTAATTATGTACATTCTGAACTCCCTTTCTGACATTTCTTCTGCTGTGCTGTCATTGGGTTTTATTGATATAGTATCTAGGTTTGTTTGGGACCTTTTCTTCCCTTGTTTTCTCATATTGGTCAGATATCAGTGGGACTCTGAGATATTGCAGATTTCCTCTACTGGGTTATAGTGTCCCTGTAGATTTCCAGTATATCACCTCCCAGCCTTCAGTAGCCTGAAGTCTTGGAGGAACTTGATAATGCAGTGTTTCCGAGAAAACTGCCCCTAGCCCACTACTGGGTCCAGGGCTTGGACCTGACTCTGTGCGGAAAGGCTCTCACTGGGCAGCCTGCTCCTAGAAGCTGGCCGTGGAAGGAGCCCGCCGCTGGAGGGAGCAGGGCTGCCTGGGGAAGACTCTAGGTGCCCTGTCCTGTTCTGAGAATTCGCCCCTGTCCCGGCGTGCCTCCCGGGCTGAGCTTCACCCGGTGGAGGAGACTCACCCCGTGGCTCTATGTTAGTCCAAGTCTCTCAATGCCTCCCCTTCTTGAATCCTGGGTTCTGGAGCAACAGGAGTATCTGTCACCCTCTAGTTTGCCATCCTGGATCACCCTGTGGAAGAAGCCTGCTGCCGGAGGGAGCAGGGCTGCTTGGAGTAGACTCTGGCTGCCCTGCCCTGGTCCCAGAGGCTGCCTGCGGGCCAGAGCTCGCCACTGGCTCCGGGACTTGGAGCTGGCTCTGTGTGGAAAGGCTCTCACTGGGCGACCTGCTCCTAGAAGCCGGCCATGGAAGGAGCCCGCCTCTGGAGGGAGCAGGGCCGCCTGGGGAAGACTCTAGCTGCCCTGCCCTGCTCTGAGAAGCTGACCCTGTCTGGGCCTGCTGCCCGTGCCGAGCTTCACCTGGTTGGGGAGACTCACCCCATGGCTCTATGTTAGTCCGAGTCTCTCAATGCCTCCCCTTCTTGAATCCTGGGTCTGGAGCGACAGGAGATGCAGTCACCCTCTAGTCCGCCATCTTGGATTGCACCCTGTTGCTTGTATTCTTGATGATCACCATTCTAATTGGGGTAGATGTAATCTTAGGGTAGTTTTGATTTGCATTTCTCTTATTACTAGAGATGTTGAACTTTTTTTCATATATCTGTTGATTGCTTGCACATATTCTTCTGTGAATGTCTATTCATTTCCTTAGCCCATTTATTGATTGGGTTATTTGTATTCTTGGTGTAGAGTTTTTTGAGTTCTTTATAGATTCTGGAGATTAGCGCTCTATCTGAAGTATGATTGGCAAAGATATTCTCCCACTCTGTAGGCTCTCTCTTCGCATTGCTGATAGTTTCCTTTGCTGAGAGAAAGCTTTTTAGTTTGAATCTATCCCAGTTGTTGATTCTTGCTTTTATTTCTTGTGCTATGGAAGTCCTGTTAAGGAAGTCTGATCCTACACTGGCACGTTGAAGATTAGGACCTACTTTTTCTTATATAAGATGCAGGGTCTCTGGTCTGATTCCAAGGTCCTTGATCCATTTTGAGTTGAGTTTTGTGCAGGGTGAGAGATAGGGATTTAGTTTCATTCTGTTGCATATGGATTCCCAGTTTTCCCAGCACCATTTATTGAAGAGGCTATCTTTTCTACTTTGCATATTTTTGTCATCTTTGTCTAGTATGAGAAAATTGTATTTATTTGGGTTTGTGTCCATGTCCTCTATTCTGTACCATTGATCTACCTGTCTATTTTGTTACCAATACCATGCCGTTTTTGTTACTATTGCTTTGTAGTATAGTGTAGTATAGTATAGATTTTTTAAAAAATATTTTTAGTTGTAGATGGACAAAATACCTTTATTTTGTTGATTTTTTAAATTTTTTTTTATTGATTTATTTTATGTGGTGCTGAGGATGGAACCCAGTGCCTCACAGGTGCTAGGCAAGTGCTCCACACCTGAGCCCCAGCCCCAGCCCCCAGTTTTTGATTTTTTGGTGTCCCATTTTTCATTTTTCTACATTGCTTATCTCTTAATAGTATAATTATTATTTTTAATTATTTTGTTTCTTAGTCTTTATACTGAATATATTAATGGTTTGCACACCATGTTGACAATATTAAAACCTTTTGAATTTATCTATAGAGACACGCATATCAGTTAAATTTTATATCTTCTGATGTTTTCTTTTTACTCAGTAAGATCTCTTGCTTTTGGTTTAAAGAATTCCTTTCAGTATTTCTTAAAGAACAGGTCTGGTAGAGATATAGTCTTTCGGTTTTTGTTTGTCTGGGAATGTCTTTTCTTCCCTTCATTTCTAAAGGTAAATTCACTGGGTGTGTTATTTTTGGTTGGCAGGGGTTTTTTTCCTTCAGTACTGTGAAAATCTTGTGCCACTCTCCTGGCCTGTAAGGTTTCTGTGGAGAAGTCTGCTGTCAGGCAAATGAGACATCCTCATGTGTTATTTTTTCTTCTCTCTTGCTGATTTGAGAATCTTCCCTTTATCTTTACCCTTGGAGAACTTGATTATAATATGTCCTGGGGTAGACTTGGTTGAGTTAATCTAATGGGTGACCTTGGGCCTTCCTGAACTGAGTATAATCTTCTTAAGGTTTGGGAAGTTTTCTGTTATTATCTGTTTGTATTAAACAGTATTAAAGAGATAATACTTTAATAATAAGTATACTGTTTTCCATAATAAACATACTATATTCCATAATGGTGGAACTAATGTACAATCCCACCAATAGTATGCAAGGATTTTCTTTTCACCACATCCTTACCAACATTTTTTATCTTTAATCTTTTTTTATAAAGGCTATTCTAACAGGTGTGAGGTAATATCTCATTATGATTTGAATTTGCTTCTGCCTAATAATTACTGTCATGAAGCACTTTTTTCATGCATCAGTCAGCCATTCAGATGTCCTATTTTATTATTTTTAAAAAATATTTATTCAGGACCTTTTTTAAAAATATTGTTTTTGTTGTACGTGGACACCTTTATTTTATTTATTTATTTATTTTTATGTGGTGCTGAGGATTGAACCCAGTGCCTTACATGTGCTAGGTGAGCACTCTACCACTGCTAAGCTATAACCCCAGTCCCCAGGTTCTTTCTCAATCAGATTGTTTTCTTCTATAGAGTTGATTGAATTCCTTATGTATTTTGAATACTAATCCATTATCAAAAGTGTGACTTACAAATATTTTCTCCTATTCTATAGGTTGCCTGTTCATTCTGTTATTTCTTTGATCATACAGAATCTTTTTATTTTGGAAGTAATCCCATTTGCTTATTTTTTATTTTGTTGCTTGTACTTTGGGGGTCATATCCAAAAAATCTTTGCCCAGTACAATATCTTGTAGAGTTTTCCATTTTCTTCTAGCAGTTTTATGGTTTCAAGTTTTATGTTTAAGTCTTGGAACATTTTCTGTTGATATTTTTATGTGGTATGAGATAAGGGTCCAATTTCATTCCTTTGCATGTGGCTCTCCAGTTTTTCTGACACCGTTTATTAAAGAAACCCTTCTGTTTCCATTGTATATACCTAGAAACTTTGTTGAAAATCATTTGATTGTAGGTGCATGAATTCACTTTCGGGCTCCCTTCCCTTGGTCAATGTATCTGTTGTTGTGCCAGTACTTTACTATTGCTTTATTTCATAGTTTGAAGTCAGATAGTATGATGCTCCCAGTTTTGTTCTTTTTTGCTCATGATTCCCTTGGTTATTTGAGATTTTTGTGGTTCCATATGAATTTAAAATTATTTTTGCTAAATCTGTGAAAGTGACATTGGAATTTTGATGGGAATTGCACTGAATCTGTAGATCACTTTTGGAAGGATGGTCATTTTAGCAATATTAAATCTTCCAATCCATGAACATGGGATATCTTATCATTTATTTGTGTTTTCATGAAGTTCTTTCATTAATATTTTATAGTTTTTCATATATAGGTCTTTCACCTCCTTAGTTAAATCTATTCCTGAGGGGCTTATTGTTATTGTTACTATTGTTTTGTTTTTCTTTTGCTGGAGCTACAATAAATGGGATTGTTCTCTCGATTACTTTCTCAGAAAGTTCATTGTTAGTGTAGAGAAATGGTATTGATTTTTGCGTGTTGATTTTGTTTCCTGCAACTTTACTGAATTTGTTTACCAATTTTAACAATTTTAGGTGGACTTTTTTAGGATTTTCTATATATAAGATCATGTCATGAGGAAACAATGAGTTTCACTTCTTCCTGTTCTATTTGGAAACCACTCTGACTTCTTCTCTTTATTTCTTACAGTCTGCTTATGTTTGTTTTATATATAACATCCAGGAGTTTTAGTTACATTTAGCCAAAGGAATAGCATAAAGTATGTCTATTCATCTTGGAAACAGAAGTCTTCCCATCAGGTAGTGATATTCGCATCAGGTAGGGATAAAGTATATCACTTTACAAGTGGTATTTAATACAGGGAACTAGTTAGAGAAGGTTAGATAAGTTGAAAAGACAAATGGTACAACAAGGGAATCCAAAGATCTGCAATACCAGGAGGTGGCTATTACTTTTAGGACCAGAGTTAGATGAAGAGTAAGTAGGTGGTGTTAACAAAGTCCAGAGGTTGAAGCTGTCTGGTAAGAGAGTGGATAAAAAAGGAAAGGATGGTACAGCATTTATTTGAACAATAAAGGAGAAGCAGCCAATGTTGAACTCCTAGCCCTAACCACAAGTAGAAAAAAATATATTGAAAATATCCTGAATTCTCCCTACTTCTCTCCCTCTAGTCCCCTTCCAGTGTCTCCTAATGGTCAAATCCAGCCAAATATCATTTGCAGGGATCAGCATCTAGGATACTGACAGAGAGAGAGATAATAGGTCTAAAAGGAAAAAAAAAAAAAAACAGATGATCATCACATGGTTAATAGTTATTTGAGAACTGTTGCAGATTTGGAGTTGAAATAGCTCTAAGAGAATGACAGGATAACACTAAGAGTATAGTAAATATGTCAGAGGTCACAAGAAAAAAAGTGTCATTATCAGGTGGCCTTGTGTATGCTTGAAACGGGAAGAAGACCAGTCCATCATACCCTAAAACATCCAGGTAATTGTCTCAAAATCCATCTACTTTTCTCCAGCTATAAGACTTCACTTGAATAATATCAAACCCCAAATATTTGTTCTTGTAACTGTACTACCTTAAGACTTCAGTGTTCTGATAACTGAGGGGAAAAAAATAACCCTATATGTATTAGGAATGCTTCCCACTACCATCTTCTTCTTGGGGCTGAATTCTTGGTAATACTTTTTCATTCATTAGTGAAAGCAATAGTCTGCCTAGAACTTTCCATTTATTTGAGTAGAAGTTGGCTGGGCTTCCATTTTAGATGGATGCATGAATTTAAGAAGAGCATTATAAGGGACTGGAGGTGTAGCTCAGTGGTCGAACCCTTGCCTACGATGCAGGAGACTCTGGATTTCACCCCCAGTACTCAAAACAAAACAAAAAGAGCATTGCAAAAATGTTTTCCAAACAGGGTAAGAGAACAAATAGCTATTCCACACCTAGAAGTTCCCTAACAAATGAATCCACATAGAAGAGCAAAAGAATTTTGAGGGATACTCTCACTGTATCCATGATGTTAATTTGGTAGCAACCCATGGAAATTTCTGACACATTGACAAAGAGTGGGAAGAAAAATTTCATCAGCAGAATCTGAAATTAACAATAAAGAATGATGAATGGAAAAACACGTACTTTAAAGATTGCTTTCAAAGAATCCCTCTAACTAAACAAACACTGTGTTCGTGATAATCTTTTGCCATTTCTTATATTTTGGAAACCTATTTCTAAACCTTAGAGGACTAAATCAATATTTTTATAAAAAATATCTCATAACTCAGATTTGTTAGTATATTTCTCTCAGTGGGGTGGGAGGTCAGTTCTATACCATATAAAGGAGTTTATGTCCAAGACAAATAAGCTATGTCTATTCTCTCAAGTGAGTAACTTCTTTGATTGACAGGTTTTTCCTTAATTAGCACAGCAAACCATAGATGACCATACTAGTGTTAAAAGCCCAGTACAATAAATTACCCTTCAATTGTCATTCAAAACAAAGTTTGAGAAAGAACTAAACATGGAGTGGTAGGGGGTGTGAGATGCACAGTGTGCGTAGTTTATTAATAATGTACAAGAACGGCCAGCAGAGTGCTTGAATGAGATGGGGGTGACAAAAGTCAATTAAAATCTTGAGACAGTTTTTGAGATATGGAATATTAATTAGAAAAAGTAACCGCAGCACACTGGCATAACCAGGCACACATTTGAAATCTTGTTTGTAGTTCAAGAAGCCACTTTTTAAAGAGCACTTGAGAGACTAAAAAGATGCATCTAGAAAAGAAAGCAATTAAAATAATTCAGAGCTAGAAGACATTAGGTCAACTTGGTGTACACAGTACAAAAGGATTTGGTGGTTGGTTCTCCAGGAAAACTACTAGAACAGCTCCTTCCATGAAACTCTTTAGTGCTTTTTGCTTTTTTTCTGGCAAAGGCCACTTTGTAGGTTTTGTTTGTTTGCTGTTTGTTTTTCTCAGTACTGGAGATTGAACCTAGAAGTGTTCTACCACTGAGACATATCCCAAACCTTTTTATTTTTATTTTAAAAATTTGAGACAAGTCCTCACTGAGTTGCCCAGGCTGACCTCGAATTTGCAATCCTCCTACTTCAACCACCCAAGTAACTGAGATCAGAGGTGTGAGCCACCGCACCCAGCAAGGCAGAGGCCACTCTGAAAACACAAATGGGAGAGAGGCAGCTACAAGTGCACAGAGTAGCAAACTATTATGAATTGCTTCTTTCAAGCATAAGTGAACGAAAGGCCATTTCTGCTCTGGTTAAGCAAATCACATTTGTCTACAATAGGATTAGAGATGCTACAGACTGGGGAGCTTGGCTCTATTTCTGTGACAGGATGTCTGCCCAGCAAAAAATAAAAATAACTAAATCTTTTGAGAGGCTTCTTGTGTACCAGGCCCGATAATAAAATTTCCGAAATGGTTTCCTTCCCTCAAAAAAGTATGCTACACAAAGACAGGGAAGTTTGCATGTTTTGAACATTACCGTATCCCCCATGCCTGGCACTGAGCAGAATAGTAAGCACTCCATAAACATTCTGCCAATGTTTGCTTCTCTAATGGTTGGATTTTTTGTGTGTTTGTATTACTTTTATAATCCAAATATACAAAAGAAACTGTGGTAGCTTCTTGGTAGACAGCTTCTTGGTATTCATGCCCTTGTGCAAGCCCCTCCCTTGAGGGCAGGCTGAACCAGAGACTCAGAGCGACATCTTGCCTTCTATTGGTCCCTCACTTGCTGATTGTCATGGTGGCCAGCCACCCTGTTTTCAGTGGCCCTATGAAGAGCCCCATGTGGCAGGGAACTGAGGGAGGCCTTTGACCAACAGCCAATGAGGAAATGAGATTCTCAATCCATTAGGGACAGACTGTGTCCTGCCAATAACCACGAATATGACCTCAGAAGGGATTTGACAGCCCGGGTTGAGCCTCAAGACCACCGCAGCCCAGTCATGGATCTTGTGAGAAACTCTGAGCCAGGGTTACCCAACCAATTCATGCCTAGATTCCTGGCACACTGCAACTAGGAGATAGGAAATATTTGTTGTTTTAATCTACAAAATTTACAGATAATTTGTGATAAAGCATAGATAATTAATATACAAATATTCAAGAGTAGGGATAGTTTTTTGGTTCTTGTTTCTAATGGCATTATAATTTTCTATTTCCTGTTCTTTATGGGATGTACTGATATTTCTCAGAAATTAACCCTGCTTTGGCAATATGATAACAGCTGCTTTTTACCTGGTCAGTGGATGGAGGTAATATTACAATTGAAAATTTATTGTCCCATTCTAATAGGCTACCCTGGCATATTGACAAAGTGATCCTTCAACAATTCCAATGAAATTGTAATTGAGTCAAAATGGGAAAAAATACTTTAAAATCCATTAGGTTTATTCGACATAGCACTGTACCTATCACAAAGTTACTACATGCTAAAATTAGTCTCCAGACACCCTCCTATTAAATGGGTTCTCTATCTCTGTTTCCATCTCTGGCATAATGACACCCATTTGTTTCTTTGTTATTTGTTTTATAATAACCAGATAACATCTATAAAAATGAGCCCTATAGGTTCACACCAATTCACCATTCCATTCTAAACACAGTGAATGCCCTGTTATCTGGTACCCAGATTGCAATGATACCTACACATTATAGCTTAATTTTGTGCTATTTATGTATGAACTCTTAATTTCTGTAAGATGCATCCAATAGTAAATGGAAACAAAATAATTTATTCTTTGAAACTTGAAGACTCTTGTAAGCTACTATTATGTATAGCAAGTACTGTTTGAGTCAATTAATGTGGGCCTCTTATCATGTAACTTTATCTTGACTCTTTTATTTATCAGTTCCCAGACAGCAGGTCTCCTGTTTTACCCCTGAAGAGTACCTGGCACACAGCAGAAAGTCAGAAGTCTACTCCAAATGAATCAACACATGAACTCCACCTACATTTATCCTTTCCAAGGTACTTCAGCATGGTCCTATCTTCAAGGACTGATGGGGAGAAGAAGAAATATAAAAATAATCATGATGCAAAACGGTAATAAAAATTACTTTAGGAAATATTTCAAATGATGTTGGGTATTTATTTTGAAATATGCAGATCCTTGGTTCCCAGCCTCCAGCTGAATGTTTAATTAAACATGTAATGTTTAAATTTAACTTGGCTTAAAAACCAACTTATAGATCAGGGCTGATAAGCCTTTTCTGTAAATGTCTAGATAGTAAATGTTTGGGGCTCTGCAAGACCACACAATCTCTGCCACCATTGTAGCACAAGAGCTACCTTGGATAAAACATAAGTGAACAGATATGACTGCATTCCAATAAAACTTTAAATATGGACACTGAAATTTTAATTACTTAGTTTCACATCATTTTCCCACATTATGATATATTCTTCTTTTTCTTTTTTTCAACCATTCTTGGCTCTTGGGCTATATAAAACAGGCAGCTTTCCAGATTTTGCCAACCTTTGGCAATCGATAAAAGAACACAGACTCCACCTTTTTAAGTTTGTATTCAGACCTACTCTTTAGTAGCTGGTGACCTGAGTAAGGTACTTATTCCATGTAAGCCTGTTTCTGCTTTACCTAAGACATAAGAAGCTTCAGTAATACCTCCTTCATCCTTGAGGTGGCAAGACTCTTGAAGACCAAAGAGAAGGAGAGACACGGCAGGCAGAGGGAGGGGGGCTAAAATGCCAGTGTGTTAAAACAACAACTGTGCTACTTGAACTATCATAGTAAACATGTTTTCTTCTTACATGCCAATCAGGGAACTAATTTGGACATGGGATTTAATTAAATGCAGTTGGCTGCATCACTAATAGACTCCTCTCTCTTCATCATATTCTATTACACAGTAGTCACTTGGCTTTGGCATTTGTTATTGTAATGTGATGAGACCTCACCGTAACGTGTCGTGGACTGCACCAGGCAGCATCTTTTATTTTTATATGACTAGGTTTTAATGGGATTTTACGATTTAGCTCTAGGACGTCTAGCCTGCCAAATCATTCAGCAAATGCTAAGGAAATTGTCTTAACTAGCACACTGCAAGGAAATGGTTCGATTTAATACATCATAAAAATAATAAAAAGAGGAAAATAAAATGGATAGGAAAAAATGGAAAATTATTTTGGAAAAAAAAAATGCCTGGCTTTCTCCAAAATTAAGATTTTAGGAAATAAAGTTTATATGTTGTTTTTTTTTTTTTCCTGACAGGGGTTATAGCTAACTGTGATCACAGTTTCCCATCTCCACCACCCCCAAAAATAAAAATCACGTTCTTAGTTTAATCACATTTACTTTATATGGTTCCTAACAAGTGTCAGTCATCCAACCTCATTACAGCAACCTGTCCCTGATGGAGGATCATGAAAGAATAATGCCTTAAGCCAAGAGAATGAGTATCTAAATAATATAATAAAATGCACTAGGCTAAAGGCAAGTGGGTAGAGGTTGAGACTGTGAAGGAGTAGACTTGTGGATAGAAAATAAACCCACCTTTTATTTGAGGAGCCCAGGGCCAGAGTACCCATGGTGACCACAAAATATGAGTCAGAATCAATCCAAATCCTACCCAAGGGCTTGCAGCCAATATCTGGGAATAGTCCCCCAGACTGAGTGTTAAAATCCTGCTGAACTACATGGTGGCAGAGATACACTGGGCTCGGCAGCATGGAAACTGGGCCTGGGCTCAAGCCCAGGGTGACTGCCTTAAAAAACTGTGAGACCTCATAATCAAGTCCAGCAAGGTTGCAGGATAAAAGATCAATATACAAAAATCAATTGTATTTCTAGACACTAGCAATGAACAATCCAAAATCAAAATTAAGAAACTAATTCCATTTATAATAGAATTAAAAAGAAAAAATGCTTAATGTAGACTTTACAAAAGAAGTACACAACCTAAACTCTGAAAACTTAGAAAACATTTTTTAAGGAAATGAAAAACCTAGATAAATGGAAACAAATTTCATATTTATAAATTGGAAAACTTAATTTATAGATGGCAGTACTTGCCAAATTGATCTAAAGATTGAACACAACCAATATGAGAACCCCAGCTGGGGTTTTATTGCTTCGCTTGTTTTGTTTTGTTTGTTTTTTATAGAAATTGGTAAACTGATGCTAAAATCCATATAGAAATATAAGGAACCCAGAATAGTGGGGGAAAAGAACCTTGGAAAAGGAAAAGTTGGAATACTGATTTTAAAACTAACTGCAATCAAGACAGTGTGACATATGTCTTAAAGGACAGATGTAGATCAATAGAATAGAAATGAGAATCCAGAAATGAAACCTCACATTTATTGTCAGTTGATTTTCTGCAAAAGTGCCAAGGTAATTTGGTGGGGGAAACTGTAGTCTTTTCAACAAATACTGTTGGGACATCCACATACAAAAGAATGATATTTGATTCCTACCATTTAACTCAAACTGGTTCATAGACCT
The DNA here is from genome assembly GCF_902686445.1 of Sciurus carolinensis. NCBI lineage: Eukaryota > Metazoa > Chordata > Mammalia > Rodentia > Sciuridae > Sciurus > Sciurus carolinensis. Next base: position 60,027,978 of record NC_062229.1, read on the forward strand.
AAATTTAAGAAGTAAAATGTTAGAACTCTTAGAAGAGAGTGTAGGTGTAAGTTTTCATGATCTTGGGTTAAGCAAAGCCTTCTAAGATACAATACCCAAAGTATAAATGACAAAAGAAATACCAAGTCAATTGGACTTCATCAAAATTGAGACTTTTGTACCTCAAAGGATACCATCAAGAGCATGAAAAGACAATCCACAAAATGAAAGAAAACATTTACCACTGAAGGATGGCAGAATTTGCCATCTTAAAATATGTCAAATTGACATAAGGATTATTTTGAGCTATAAGCAACTAAGAGGAAACTGATATGCCTAAAAATGGGACCTAAATTTGTATGGAAGTTAATCCCTGTCAACCCTAAACCCTTCTCAGCCCAAATACTGCACCACAGGAATCTACATAACAAACTTAACTGACTAGTCCTTATTTTCCATTAGACTCCTATATCTTGACACTACCATAAATTGCTGCCCGGGAAACGCAGTCATTTTCCATGGTCTTGTAACTTTTCTGAAAATGTATTGCTTTTTGTTGGGTTAAGATGTCATGGAGGGCTGTGGTTGTTGCTCAGTGGTAGAGCACTTGCCTAGCATGTGTGAGGCACTGGGTTCAATTCTCAGCACCACATATAAATAAATAAAGGTCCATAGATGGCAACAAGTGTTGGCAAAGATGTGGAGAAATTGGAATCCTCATGCTTTTCTGGATGGAAGTTAAAACGAGGCACCCACTTTGGAAAACAATTTGGCAACTCCTCAAAAATTAAACTCAGAGTTATCATATGACCTACCAATGCTACTTCCAGGTACCCAGCAAAAATGGAAATACCCATGCACTCAAAATTTATACATAGATATTCATAGAAACATTATTCATAGGAACCAAAAAGTGGAAACAATCCATATATTCATCAGTTAATGAGTGGATACTGGAATACTATCTGACAATGAAAAGGAAGGAAGTACTAATCCATGCTGTGACATGGATGAACCTTGAAAATACTTTCAAGTGGTCAAGTGAAAGAAATCAATCACAAAAGGCCACATATTGTATTATATGAAATATAATACACTATATATGACAATATAAGACAATATATGAAATGTATATAACAGGTACCTCTGTACAGACAGAAAAAACATGAATGATTGCCTAGAGCTAAGGGAATTGGGAGGATATGGGGAATGACCATTAACAGATATGATTTGTTTTTCACATGATTAAAAAATTCTAAATTGATTGTGGTGATGGCTCATAAGTTTAAAATACTCTAAAGATCTAAAAGATCATACTTTTTTTTCTTGCAGTGCTGGGATGGAACCCAGGGCCTCAAGCATGCTAGGCAAATGCTCTACCACTGAGTTGCAGCCCTATCCTTGGACTGAGAATTTGAATGAGTGAATTTTATAGTGTGCAAATATATCTCAATAAAACTGTTAAAAACAGCAAAAAAAAATTAAACCATTCAGTTATCTGAGGGACCCCGTCTGTCTAGACATCTGCATAGGCTGACTAGGAGCAGACACCTTGAAACAAAAGCCACCCTGGTTTCCAGCAGGCTGTGACTTTATCTCCCCACTTGCCACTCCACATTTGCTTACCCTCAGCCCTGCATCCTCAGGTTATGGACTAAGTTCAAAGCTTACTCTTCATTCCTTGCCATTCGCCATTCACTTTCTTAGAATGAAATGAAAAAGTACCTGAATTCCTGGATGTTTATAATGTGCAGGCATATTATAATATTCTTTAAAAGTTGAGTTCTTCTCTTTCCTGTGTCTAAGGGCAGAGTCTGAAGGTCCTTTTAGAAGGCCCACCATAGCACATGGGGGAGAAAACTGGACACTCCATGACTCTCATTCAGTTCCCATTTATGCTCAGACAACCTGAAGGACCCGTGCATGTTCTCATGTGCAAAAACTGAGCATCACAGAATGTGATGTAGGCAATTGACTAGTTCCTTTGACCGCCATACAATTCTCTCATGTATGTAGCTAAAGACTGGAAATTTTTATACTCCATATATGTATAATATGTCAAAATACACTTTATTGTCATGTTTATTTTAAAAACAAATAAAATAATAATAATAATATAATGATTGGGGATTTTTATTTCAATGTTCTTTAAACTTAAATTCTAAATCAACCTAAATGGTCTATCTCTAACCTTCATACTATTTTTCTTCTTCCTTATGAATAACCCAGGAGAGAGTTAAGACTGTGTTTTTTAAAGCCTCAAATTACAAAGCAGTATTATGATCACTAAAATAATAGCTGACATTTCCTAAAGGTTTACTAAGTGCCAGGCATGGTGCAAAGAATGTGATTATTAGTTCAGTCTCAGCACACATCTATGCGATAGGATTCACCGTCATTCCCATTTGCTTGGAAAACGAGACTTGGGCAGCTCTGAGAAGAGTAAGATTTCAACTTGAGAAGTCATAACTGCTACATAAATTAGAATGCTAGAATTGGTTGTGCCACACATGGAAGTCTTAAAAAACTGAAGGTAAGGAAATTACCCTGACCCCACAGAAAACTGGATTCCCCCAATCCCAGGGGAGTGGAAGGGTCCAATAAAGTTTCCATGCCCCATTCCCACCTGAACCCTGCTGGCTGTAAAGAACTTTGATGGAGTGAATATGTGGGTCCCCAGGGACTGAGTGTCAAGCTCTCTGTTGTTAAAAGATGGTATGAAGTCCCCACAGCCAAGTCTGGCATGGAAAAGAAAGAACAGGAGTCTTCAAAACTACCACCCCTCCTGCATGAACTCGGGGAAAAACAGAATAATCACCATGAGTGGACACTATGGGGACCATTTTCCAGCCCTGGAGGGAGGGGTGCTCAAATTAACTCTGATTAGACTTCTTTCCAAGTAGACTGGTGAAGTTTGAGTTAGAGGTAGTTTAATTTGGAAATGAGGGGCTGGGGATATGGCTCAGTGGTAGAGTGCTTGCCTAACATTAAGGTTCAGTCCTCAGCACTGGAAGAAATGTGAGTCTCCTTGCAACTAAGAACCACTGAACAAATCCAATACTATAGAGTTGAGGGTAGAGGAAGGGATGGTTAAAAAAAGATCTTATACTGTGGTAATGGACCAAAAAGTAGAAAGTTTACATTTCTTGTTTGAAGGAGTAGAGTTGGTGACCAGAGGAATTGGTTTTGAAGGATTAGAGGGAAAAGCGATATAAAGAATCTAACTCAATCTTCATGGTCAGAGTCAGAAATTACTTAACACTTCTAAGAACTCAGACCAAATCTGCTTTCTATTTCTGTGATAAACAATTCTGGGACCAACCAAATATAGATTACATGCTTGCTCCAAAGTATACCCACTCCTAGAAGATAAGACTATGGACTATCTAAATAGACTAATATCAACATTTACTTAAAAATTTCACCTTTTGACCACTGATCCAAATATTGTGCCATTAAACTCAGCCTGGTTTCCATCAGTTTCTGCCTTGCAAAATTTGCTTTAGAATCACCCTAAACTCTGTAAGGACCCTTTCCCTCTAAGACATTACTAAGAGCCTAAGAATGTGGTCTCCCCACTGCAATAAATCTAATAACTTAACTTTGCTTGATCAACAGGTTTTTCTGGAGATCTTTTAGAGCAGTTGGCAGTGATCAATACAAAGTGGATCAATTAATAACTTGTAGAAAATGAATATCATGTGGAGATAATGAGGCAATATTGAAGTAAATACCTGAAAATGGAAATGATTTTTTAAAAATTGGCCTCCCTCTGGTGAACACAGGAGACAGAGAGAGCACTCAGAAAACTAGACTTCATGATGTCTTTCTGGATGAATAGTTTTTTGTTTTGTTTTTATTAATTCATTTTAGTTATACATAATATTGGGGTTCATATTGACATAATTATACAAGCAAGGAATAAAATTTTCTCCAATTCAGTTCCTAGTACTTCCCCTTTCTCTCTCCTCTCTCCATTCCCTTTTCTCCACTGGTCTTTCTACTATTTATTTATACTTTTTAAAATTAGTGCATTGTGGGTATACACAAAGGTAAAATTCACTGTGGTGTAGTCATATATGTACCTAGGAAAGTTTGGTCAGATTCATTCCATTGTTTCTCCCTTTTCCTTGGACTAATGGTTTTCAAAATCGTATGTGTGTGTGTGTGTGTGTGTGTGTGTGTGTGTGTTAACATAATTAAAAAAATCAAACTGTTTAAATATTGTTAATAGTAATGCAGTGACTCTTAAACCATTTTCCCAAGAGAGCTAACACTCAACTTTTGGTATTTAGCCATAAAACAATATGATGCTGAGTTAACAAAGCATTACGAGTTATATCTTTCCCTGTCACATGGACATAAAAGTCACAGCATAACAGGCATATTTTGCAGGCACTAAGATGAGGCCAAAAAAATGGAAACTATTTCCAGGGTCTATGATGCACCCTTCATTTATTTCCACAGGATTTCCTGGATAACAATTAAAACTATAAATCGGCCTGCATGAGTCTGGGATTGGGTCCCCCTCCACCCACCACCCACTCTTGCCAGCTCCCACTACACACATTCCCAGGGAGCTGCTACTCTAAACGTTCAACAAAAAAAAAAAAAAAAAAAAACAACAACAAAAAAAAATCACAAGGGAAGAAGTCATTTTTCTTGCCAGGGAGACCTTGTTCCTGAGCCTCAATTATTTTTTAACTCTTAAACCTTAGAGAGAAAATTACCTTTTCAGATTGGAAATTACCTTTTCAGATTGGAAACCACCATTTCTGCCCAGCTTAGCTTGAGTTTATCTGTGAAGCACTTTGCTATGAAGGCACAGCATTCAGAGGGAGTATTTGGAAGATTGATGGGAGAATTTAGAGGAAGGTTATGGAAGTTATTTGAGAGGTCTTAGCAGACCAAATGTAGATACATTCTTATTTGAAGAATAAATATGTATTGTGAAAGCTTCTCTTGAAGTACACGTCTAGGGATGGAGGTGTAGCTCAGTGGTAGAGCATTTCCTAGGATGCATGAGGTCCTGGATTTGATCCCCAGCACTGCAATAAAAAAAAAAAAGTTATCCTTCAGAAAGTACACATCAAGACACATGCTCATATACAGAGGCCATGTTCAAAGAGCCTTTTTTCCCACATGTTCAAAGAGCCTTTTTATCACAAAATGCATGTGAAATCTGGGTCCTCTTCCCACAGACCTTGGAACAAAAAGAAGGTATCCACTGAATCAAAACTGTCATCCTTATGCGTCACAATCCAACCCCAGAATTGGTCAAGAAAAACTTTCAAGACAATGACATGAGTCTAAAACAAACAAACAAAAAAACTAAACAAACAAAAAGTTAAACAAAACAGGTGGGTATGCCTATAATCTCTGTGCCTCGGGAGGCTGAGACAGGAGGATCACGAGTTCAAAGCTAGCCAAAGCAGGGTGCTGAGCAGTTCAGCGAGACTCTGTCTCTAAATAAAATACAAAATAGGGCTGGGGATGTGGCTCAGTGGTCAAAAGTCCCTGAGTTTAATCCCACTACCAAAAAATAAAAGTAAAAAATAAAAGCCTCAACCCCTGGTTGGTGTGGGAGCATGGGAGCTGGTATAAATATTAACCAGGGTTCACACAATAATCATCTATTCAACAATATCTGCTGAGCATCTTTATAAGCCAAGCACAATTCTAGGAACTAAGGGCAGAGGTGAATAAGACCAAGTCTATGTCCACAGAAACTTCCATTCTAGCACTTGGCACATAGTAGGCACATCATAAATTCTTGGTAATGAAGTGAATAGACAAGACAGTAAGTCCAAAATAAAACAAAATCACACTTGAGCAGAAGACATTTCTAATTCTCTTAAAATATATTTTCAATGTCAATAAAAAGTAACTAAATTGGAAAAAATATACAATGATAGGAAATTTTTATGATACTACTTTAGGGAGAAAAGACAATATAAAACTGTAGGCGCACAGTTGGGCTGTTAATAAGAAAAATTATTTAAATCTCCCTAGGAGGAGGAAAGATCTATAATAAAGCAGTGTAGGATGATAAGCAATTTTATTTAGGATTAGAAATGATCTGTTTTATATTTTCTACTTTTCTGTGGTTTTTTTTTTTCAGTTCTTCTATAGTAAACATACATTCTTTACATAGGTAGAAAAATTTACTTTTATTTTTATTATTTATTTCACAATTATTTGGGGAGTACTGGGGATTGAGCCCAGGGGTGCTTTGCCTCTGAGCTACATTCCCAGCCCTTTTTATTTTTTTGAGGCTGGCCTTAAACTTGTGATCCTCCTGCTTCAGCCTCCCAAGATGCTGGGATTATAGGTGTGCACATTGCACCCAGCTCAGAAAATTTATTTTTAACGGAGAACAAAATCAGTAGTAATTTTTCATGTAAGAGAACTTCAGAAAGTGAACTGGACTAACAAGCTAGTTTCTATAAACTTGCTCTTGATACCACAAGACACTTTTATTTTTGCTTCTCAAGTCTTATCTCCAGGTGGTGTGAGAGTTGCCAAACCACAGAAAAGAAACAAGAAGCGCTAGCTCCAGGAAGAAAACATAAGTAACTGCTACAAAAGTGCCAGTCAGGAAGAAATATGAAAGTCTTTTTAGGCAGCCTGCGCGTGGCACAAGAGTCCTTAAAATTACACACATCTGGAAAGGTCATTAAATTGTCTCTTGATATTTTCCTTCACCGGTTCCCAAATTCATGAAACTTGTAATAATATATTTCATATTTAGTGTCTATCAAAGGAAATTGTCCTTAAAACATAAATGGTATCCTAGAACAGGCACTAACAATTTCAATAGCTAATGATTTTTGCACAATTACATGTTCCCAGACTTGCACTATCCATCGTACATGTGTTATTTCATTTAATTCTGAGTCCTAGGAAATCGGTATCATTATCACACTTAGGAGGAAATGGAAGAGATGCTAAGGAACTCACTAGAGATCATAAAGGTAGGTGGAACAGGGGGCCTTTAACCCAGGTATGACAGCATCCCATATCCCTAAGGAGTAAGCTTCTTAGTTATCAACTATTTTTCTTTCACTATACCACCAAGAAATTGTCAAGTCAAAATATGTGATTTTTTTTCCAAATACTAGGAGGGGGAAAGATGCAAGATTTAAGTTTTAACAACCTCTATTTAGCTTTTTACCCATCTTCCCCCTCCTTTTTCAAGAAAATAAAACTTTGGGGAAGGAAACATTCTTAAATGATTTCTTTAAGCTGAGAAAGCTCCTGGAGACCTGGGAGGCTGAGGCAGGAGGATCACAAGTTCAAGGTCAACCTCAGCAACCTAGAGAGTCCCTAAGTGACTTAGCGAAACCTCGTCCAAAAATTTAAAAAGAAAAAAAAATTTTAAAGGTCTGGGGATGTAGTGGTTAAGCATCCCTGAGTTCAATCCCCAGTACCAAAAATAAATAAATAAATAAAATTCTTTAAGCCTAAAAGAATCAGCCATTACATCTTATTTGATCATTTCTATATCACATTTTACCTCATACCTTATATTTTAAAAAAAATACCCACCATACCATATTTGTTATTTCAACCAGTCTCAAGAGTTTCAATAAAGAAAACCATGTAAGCAGAATAACATCCCTTCCGATGAATATATTGCTTCAACTAAATATTTAGAATATGGTAGAAAGAATCAGTAGGCACATACTCTTGTTGGGAGCCATAAACACATATTTAAACCAATTCTTTTGTGTATATTCGACATATCAACAGCTTGCAAGTGGATAGAAAAGCATCTATTTCACTGAAAACCTCAGGTGAAATAATAGTGAAGGAGAGAGGGATTGTGTCAGACAAGAACTGTATGTACACACTCAAGGAGCACAGCTCTCTTCTATTATGTGTGATATGGGTAAACTCCGAACTTGGTAGGTTAGGTGTGAATAAGATGTCACATTCAAAGTCATTAGAACAAAAAGCAGTGGTTCTCAACTTTCGAGGTCCTTTAAAAAAAAAAAAATGAGGCTCCAATTTCAAAGATTCTGCCTGCCCCAGCCACCTGGAGATTATACTTGACAAACCTCTGATATGATTTGAGTGTATGTGGCACGTGACTCACACTTTGAAAAATACTGCTGTGCGTAAATGTGAATCCAAGCATGGATTCTAGAGTCAGCTAAATAGAAGTTTGAATCATGGCCCTTCTACATATGGCCAGGGTAGCCTTAGTTAGGCAACTCAATCTCTTTCAGTCTCAGCCTCACCATCTGTGAAATGGGAGGATACCAAGTATCTTTTACAGCTGTGATAACTTTTTAAATAGAATATATTTTTATGAAAGTGTATTCTTAACTTTTATAAAAGTGTGTTCTTAACCCCAAATTTTATAAAAGCCTTATTAGGTATTCAAACAGTCCTCTCTACATTTCAAAATATTAGAACATCAGGAGAGTCTATCGCCTAATTTGGCCTTAGTTGGTACGATAATTGTAACTGGTCTCCCTGGATCCCTTCATGCAGTGAATAAAATAAATCCCAAAGCACAGAGGACCAATTAATTAGTTATCAAAGTATTGTGCAGATGTTTTCTAATAAGAACATTCTATAGAGCGATTTGATTTTTAAAGAATACACATACACTAATTAACTATAGTTTGCATTATAAATCAGGGTGGAAACGTTTTAATATTAAAAACCAAGTTTCTAGAAGACTTGTGCTTTTGACTCTTTTCTGGATCTCTGATGTTTGTACAGTTAAGTGCACAATCTTCAGGTACTACTCAGGGAATTCTGACATGACGAATGCACTCCTGTCCCACAGATGAGATGGACATACAGAACACCACCAGAGTGACAGCTGGTCCCCTCACCCACCCCCCATCCCACCTGCCTTATGCCCATTAGTTTCATCGCTTTTATATTTCAAGTAAATGAAATCATAAAAATACATACTCTCCTCTCATCTTTATGTCTGTGAGATTCATCCATACTTTTTTTCGTAACAATAGCTTTCTTTTCTTTTTTTTAAATCAACATAGGATATTCTATCATATGCCTGGTCACAGGATCTATCTATAGATATTTGGGTTGTTTCCTTTTGGGGCTATTACACATAAAGTGACTGAATATTTTTGTCCATGATTTGTAGCAAACATGTACTTAGAGCAGAATTGCTGGATAGTGGGTTGGGCAAATGCCTAGTTTTAGTTAACACTACCCTCTAAATTTTTTTTTTTTTTTTTTGTACCAGGGATTGAGCCTAGGAATGCTCAACCACTGAGCCACATCCCCAGCCCTTTTTATTTTTTATTTAGAGACAGGGTTTCACTAAGTTGCTGAGGCTGGCTAGCCTTGAACTTGCAATCCCCCGTCTCAGCCTCCTGAGCCACTGGCATGACAGGCATGCACCACGATGCCCAGCTACTCCCTAAATTTTTAATACAATGATTTTATCAATTTATACTCCCACCAGCAGCGTATGGGTTTAGGCCTTCCAACACAGTCAGCAATCTTGGTATTCTCTATCTTTTTCATTTTAGCCACAATGGAGGATCTAGAGTGGTTATACATTGAAGTTTTGATTTGCATTTTTCTCATAATTAATGAAGTTAACCCTCTTTTGTTGTCTAACTGGGCATTTGAATATCTATCTTTTTTTAATGCTCTTCTCAAGTTTTTTGCCCCTTTCTCATCTGAGCTACCTACCTTTCTTTCATCTTTATTTTTAATAAATGTTTTAGGGGAATATTTTTGACTTAACGAAAAATTATAAGGACAGTACAGGGCATCCCTGTATACCCCTCACCCACTTTCACCTAATGTTACCATTTTATATTGTCATGGCACTTTTGTTAAAATTTAGAAACCTACATTGGTACCTTACTAACTAAACTTCAGGCTTGATTTGGATTTCTCTTGTTTTTCCACTACAACATCCTTCTTCACTTCCATAATTCAAATCAGAATATCACATTGCATTTAGTCAAGATTTCTTCTCAGTCTCCTCTGGTCAAAAACAATTTCTCAGTTTTTTCCTTGTTCTTCATGACCTTGACAATTTAAAAAAAATTATAGGATTATTAACTAGATATTTTATAGACTGTCCCTGTTATGGTTTGGATATGAGAAGGACCCTCAAACTTCTTGTTAATACAGGAATGTTCAGAGGTGAAGTGATTAGATTACAAGAGCTGTGAACTAATCAGTGGATTAATCCATTTGATGGATTAAAGATTTGAATGGACTAACGGGGTGGTGACTGCAGGCAGGCAGAGTATGGCCAGAGGAAGGAGGTGATGGGGGGTGTGGTATGACTTTGGGGTTGTATTTCTCTGGTGATTTACTCATGGGTTCTTTCTCTCCCTTCCATTCTCTCTCTCTCTCTCCCTCCCAGCAGCCACGAGCTCAGCAACTTTCCTGTGCCACTCTCTTCTGCCTCACTTCAGGTCTAAAGCAATGGAGTCAGCCAACCTTGGACTGAACCTCTGAAACTGGGAGCCTGGAATAAACTTTTTCTCCTCTACCTTGGTCTTGTTGGGTGTTTTGGTCACAGCTATGTAAAGCTGACTGACACACTTCCTCAGTTTGAATTTGATGGGATTATACGATTAGATGGGAACTGCAGCTTTTGTAAAGAATACCCACACAGGCTGAGGGCCCTTTTCATCGTATTGCCTCAGGGTTACTAATAGCCAGATAACTTACCCTGAGGATGTTAAGATCTTGGTTAAGGTGATGTTTAATCAGGCTCCTGTTCCTCTGTAAAGTCATTACATTTCACTTTTCATACACTATTTCTTGAAAGTGAGTCATTAAATCCAGTGAAAACTCGACATCTTCACTTTTTGATTTATGGGATTTTTGTTTTGTTTTGTTTTTAATATTTTTTTGGTTGTCAATGGACATTTATCTATTTATTTATTTGTTTCCTTGTTTATATGTGGTGCTTAGGATCCAACCTGGTGCCTCACATGTGCTAGGCAGGTGCTCTACCACTGAGCCACAACCCCAGTCCTTGATTTATGGTTTTAATGAATTCAGGCTATGGACCTTACATTGGATGATATATATATATATGCTATTTATCTTCTGTATCATCAAAGAATATACTCCATATTATTTTAATCCTTCGACAGTTGTCAACACTTGCTTCATGCCCAGCATATAGTTTATTTTAATAAATGTTCTGTGTGTCCATAGAAAAGAATTCATAATATTTTGCACTGTTTGGATGTAGTCCTGTATACACACACACACACACACACACACACACATATAGAAGTTTGCTCATTTTATTGCTCAAATATTATATACCTCTACTGAATTTTTGACTGAAAAGATGGGTTAAAAATCTCTCACTTTGGAGCTGGGGATGTAACTCAGTGGCACATGCTTGCCTAGCATGTGTGCAGCCTTGGCCTCCATCCGTAGTAGTAAAATAAAACAAAACCCCCAAAAAACCTCTCACTATAATGATTATGAATTTGTCTATTTCTCTTCTTATTTATATCTGGGTTTGGTTTTATTTTATTTATTTGATTTGTGATATTTTATTTTTTATCCTGTTTGGGGTTTTTAGAGCTTCATGAATCTTAAGTTTGATATCTTGATTAGTTCCAGAAATTATTTTGCCAGTATATCTTCAAATATTTCTGTTTTATATCCCCTCTCCACTTCTTCTGGAATGTCAATGAAACATAGATTTCCCTTTTTATATTTTTATCAAGTTTTATATGCTATTATCTATATTTTCCATTCATTTTTCTTCTCTGTACTTCAAACGTAATATTTGCTACTTACCGACTTCCATTTCCCTAATTCTCTCCCTAATTCAACCCCCTATTTTTTTTAATTTATTTTATTGTAAACAAATGGGATACATCTTGTTTCTCTGTACATGAAGTAGAGGCATACCATTTGTGTAATTACATAGGGTAATGGTGTTTGATTCATTCTGTTATTTTTTCCTTCACTCCCCACCTCTCCCACCCCTCTTTTCCCTCTATACAGTCCCTTCTTCCTCCATTCCTGCCTCCCTCCAACCCCCCCATTATGTGTCATCATCCACTTATCAGTGACATCATTTGTCCTTTGGTTTTTTGAGATTGGCTTATCTCACTTAGAATGATATTCTCCAATTTCATCCATTTGCCTGCAAATGCCATAATTTTATTATTCTTTATGGCTGAGCAATATTCCACTGTTTATTTATCCATTCATCAATTGAAGGACATCTAGGTTGGTTCCACAGCCTGGCTATTGTGAATTGAGCAGCTATGAACATTGATGTGGCTGCATCACTGTAGTATGCTGATTTTAAGTCCTTTGGGTATAGTCCAAGGAGTGGGATAGCTGGGTCAAATGGTGGTTCCATTCCAAGCTTTCCGAGGAACCTCCACACGGCTTTCCAGAGTGTCAGTTCCCTAATTCTATTCTGTTGTCTCACCTGAACTTAAGCCCATCTTTTGACTTCTTAGTCCTTTCTCCTATAGAATTTCCATTTAATGGCATTTTTAGATATTCTAATGTTTTGATGACATTCTCTTGTTTTTAATGTGCTTTCTGTAATCTACTGATTATATTTAAAATTCTATTTCTGTTAACCCCAAAATCTATACCACCTATTTCTTTTGCTGGTTTTTTCCTCTTGGCTTCTGTCATTTGGTCCTGTTTCCTGGCACACATGGTCTTTTAGATTGAGCACTGACATTATTCATGAAAGATGGCAGAGATTCTAGATGATGTTATATTTCTTCAGAGCAGATGTTACTTTCTTCTGCCTGAGAAACAGGAAGCCCTGATCCAATCAGGGACTAAAACAATGGAAGTCTATTTTTAAGACTTTATGAGAACTGATCTATTACTGATTTATCCCTATCTTCAACCTTAACACTTCAGAAATCTCATTTAAAAGCCTGGAAATTTTACTTTTGGCAGATTCTAAATTATATTTTTTTTTGTTTTTCCCCAGACTGCCAAAAGTTCTGATAAGCTTTTTAGTCTCTTAACAACTTTTTTCCCCCTGGATTTCTTAGCCTTTCACTCCATTCATGCATGGTTCAGGAATTAGCTAATGCCTTGAAGAGAAATTTTGTAAGGAATTTTAAGAGCACTCCTCTTCAGGATCTTGACTCCCTGTAAGTTCTGGCTACTTCACTAGCCCTGAAGTTCAATTTTGATCTCTTTATCCTAGTGACATTGCTGCAATTTCTAGATCTCTGCTTTCTGTTCAATCTCTATGTCCCACAAGGCAAATAAGCAAGTTCTAAGAGCAAAAAATATTAGTTAATTTATGACTCATCTTATCCTTTCCTTTTCTCTTTAAGATCCTGGCTCCTTTAACTTTGGCTACCTTGGTTATTGTCTGATATCTTCAAATAGCAGTTATTTTGCATTTTACTTAGATTTTATAGCTTTTCTCAGTGGAAGAGTTAATCCAGTTCTACCTAGGTGGATTTAAATTGACCCTGCTACTTGCTTGATCACTAAGGAAGTTGAAATCACCCTTTAAATAGGGTGATACTGTATCTCAGTTTGCCCATATGGTTCAAATTTATGCCTCTCGTTCTAGAAAAAGGTATTACTAGTGCCCCTTTCATTTTCAAAAGTGAACAGTACACGCAATAAATTACATGATTCCTTACCGCCAAATGTGATTTTTTGCTTTCTCCTGTCTCCATTAAAATAACTATTAATTACTAATTTTAAAAATATTAATTTCACATGACTAAACAATATACAGAAGAAAGATTTAATTTATGCATATTTTAGAATTAATATTTCTTCTGTTTATTTGCATACTGGCATACTGTTTGTCAGAAACCAAGGAAACTTTTCTATTTTTAAAAATTCATGATTTCCTTATCTTCAAAGCAATTCCAATGTCTACAAACTTATCATGTTGTGCATGCAAATTTAAATAAACATATGAGTACAAAAAACCCATTCACTAAAGTCAAATATTCTTCTACATATATAATTTTCATAGTATCTTAGGACTAGAAGAAACTTCAAGGATAATTGAACAAATGGATAGAGATAGATAGACAGATAGATAGATACCTTCTATCAATAAAGACACTGAGTTCCCAAGAGTTATCCTAGGGTGACCTAAGAGATATATCCAACATCACAGGTAGATCCTAAATTCTCTGGACTCCCACTACAATACAATTTCTCCTTTACATACTGCCCAAAACAGTTTTCCTATAGCAAACTGCTCCTACAACAACAAACACATCCTGTTTCTATACCCTAGTCCATAAGAATTAAAGGATTTGGGAACTCTTTCATACTAAGATAAAAAGGGCAAGATAGCTCCTTTCTCTGAATTTCATGAAATAGCCATTTATATTTTTATTCACTAAACACTTGCTAGGCTACCTATTAGGTAGCCCCCAAGGATTTGGAGATGCAGATGGTTCATTAGAATTCTTTGTTTATTTCAACTGGAAGAATTTACTGAGTACATGATTTATTAGGTAGCTGTAGCAGACACATCTGGTGCCCCAAGTCATATCCACCTAGCCTTACGTTTGATTTTAACCAGGTTGGAATAGATAATTCAGTTCAGTCTTAAATTTGCTTCAAATGATAGGATCCCACCTCTAGTCTATACTGAAGAGCTTGACTTTCTGCCCCAAGCCTGTCTTGGAATCTTGAAGGAATTCTCTTAGCCCACACTTCCATGGAGAGAAAGAATAGAGTCCAATCTTGACGGATGGACTAGAGCTAATGGAAATATCCACTTGCCTCCCGACCACTATGCAGACGATTCTGGGGGACAGTCTATGTGCTACCTAGTAAGTTCCAATAGAAATAAGCCCTGTTACCCACAGCAAGTCTTGAAATGTCAGCCTATGTTTCTCCTTTTTTTCCTTTTCAATCTCGTTCTTCCTGCTGTCTTATTACCAGTTCCAAGACCAACTTTTGGAGGAACCCAAACATATAAAACTCAAACACTAAATTCTCCCATTTATAAAATATCCCTATTCCAAAGCCCTCTCTTCTTCAGTTTCACTTAGGCCTTTCCTCAGCTCCTATTTCTATGGCATGCCTTCCTAGACAGGAAAGGATAACTGTAACAAATGTGTTCTATTGTAGTGCCATCTAGTGGCAAGGATGAATCAAAGCTCATGGCACCTAAGTGACCGTGGTGTAAATATTAAACTTGAACACTGGCAAATTCACCTTACATGAGATAGATAGATGTATTCAACAGCAGGTAATCCTACTACAATTCCACTGAAGGTCAAAAAGATAAATGTTTGTGACAGGATATTAAAAGGTTGGGATAATTTTATGATGTGTAGGTAACACAAGCTAAGACAATGATAAAGATAATCAAATCTCACGCATGAAAAGGCAAAAGCTAATCGCCGACAAGGTCAGGTAGAGCTTTACCTTTGTTTTGATTTAGCTGAGCATGAAGCCATATTAAACACACAAAGTTGTTTCTCACAGTGCAGAAATCAGCCCCAACAGCCAGTGCTAAAGAGATCTTCAGATAGGAAAAAAGAGACCTACCATGAAATAATACTAGCAGTTACTATTTAATGAGTACATACTACGTTCCCAGGCTCAGTGCTAAGCATTTTATCCATGTGAATTCATTTAATTCTCACTACAAACCTATAAGGTTACCACTGATAGCCTTACTTTTTCAGCGAAAAGAAGCAAGACTTGGAAAAATTCTTGTGGTTCTCAAGGTCCCACACTCAGTAAAGAAAAGAAGAGAGTTCAAAGTTGGGTCTATTTGGCTACAAAGTTTGTTTTATTAACCTAGTACATGATTCATGCAACATCAGAAATCACGACTAATTTTATGCCAAGTATACTGTTAGTGATGGGTATTGTCTTTAATAGAACCCTCCATTTTGCAGATGGAGGGTTGAAACGGTGCTGGTTATTCCTTGCCTCGGGTCATCTAGAAAGCAGTGGCCTGCTTGAATTAAGTCTTTCTGCTCACTGGACTCCAGTCAGAACATATTCTTTCTTTTGACTGATTTCTGCCAGCAATTAATTTATATCCTCAAGCAAATGATCTGATTGCCTTATCTTAGATAGTGTAACAGAAAGTGCTATTATTAGATAAGATATTCTACAGAACTATGAAAAAACCTCTATTCTAGAGAATTTAACTTGATGCCATCTTCTGACAGTGAGTCTCACAGTTCAGTCAAGTTTTGGGTGAATCAGAACCTGATGGTCAGCATATATCATCTCGGCTTTTTATCCTAACACAAGAATCGAGGGAAAGATGTATTGACTATCACTGCTCATATAAGCCTGCTCATGTTGAGATACATCTCTGCAGCTAGAGACAAGTCTCTCCTCTTAAGAAAGAAGAAGAAAGCTTTTGGATTCTGTAGAGCAACCTTTAGCAAAACCTTGGATGGAATATTTAATTTAATCTTTCTGAGACTTTTCTTTGCATCTTTGAGTAAGAAAATTAAACCAAGTTCAGAGAGATAGGGAGGATTCAGCTACATAAATAATCAAGAATGACACACAATGCATAGTAAAACAATTTTCTCTTATTCCCTTCTTTTGTTTAATAAAGAATTTTGAAGTTGCTTATGAAAATGATCTTAAAAATATTACCGCTTCCTCCTTCCTCTGGTCTAGTGAAGAAAAATCTTTACAGCAAGTTGAACACTATAAAGGACTTTAAAAATGAATACCTTTGAAATATCTGGGATTGCCAATGGAGAACAATTTAGCAACATCTAACAACTTACAAATGCAAATACTATTTGATCTAGCAGTCCCACCTGTGGGAATTTAACCTACAGATAAATAATTTATGTACAAGGCTATTCATCACAGCATTAATTTTGAAGGAAAAGAATTTTTTAAATCTAAATGTCCATCAATAGAGGATTGGTTATATAAATTATGATGCACAGTAATCCATGTAAGAGAAAATATATAGCTAGACAAAATTCCAGAATATAATTTTAAGAGAGAAAAGCAGAGTATAGAATATTATAACCAGGCACAGTGGTGCACACCTGTAAACCCAGTGACTCGGGCGTCTAAGACAGAAGGATCACAGTCTCAGCAACTTAGCAAGACACTATGCAATTTAACAAGATCCTGTCTCAAAAATAAAAAAAATAAATAGGGATGGGGATGTGGTCAACAGTAAAAACACTCCTGGCTTAAATCCCTGGTACCAAAAAACAAAAACAAAAGAACATATTATGTACAATATACTATCTTTATATTGCAAAGGAGGAAAATAAATATGTGTTAGTATTGCTTACATATTCATAAAGAAATTGAAAGATACCCAAAGACTGTGTGATTCTGGTCGGAGGGGTGGACAAAAACTGAATCCATGGGTAAAATGAGTGGGAGGGAGATTTCACACCATTTTGCTTTTTTAAAAAAATGGTAATTTTTTAATAAAATAATTAATTTGGGGGGGGACACTGAGGATTGAACTCAGGAGCACTCGACCACTGAGCCACATCCCCAGCCCTGTTTTGTATTTTATTTAGAGACAGGGTCTCACTGAGTTGCTTAGCATCTTGCTTTTTTGTTGAGGCTGGCTTTGAACTCATGATCCTCCTGCCTCAGCCTCCTGCGACATTGGGATTACAGGCGTGTGCCACCATGCCCAGCAAATAATTAAATTTTTTGAATGTTCTAAAATATTTTAACTGGACTTGTATCCACTTCCTTCCAATACGCCATTTTATCTCACACAACTTCAAATAGACAAATGGGTGTAGTGAGCCATAATCTACCAGATTTTTCCATGTAAAGACCAAAGTCCCATCTTGGAGACAAAACACGATCGAGTCTATGCCTATTTCTACTCTTCCAGTTTTGCTCACTGTTTTCATACGCTGATGCTTTTCCAAGAGGACAACATGGTAGCCAATCACAAGTGGAGCAGTGTCACCACTGGCTTTTAGTGTAACTGACAACACACGCCATGTGCCCTTCAGCTCTTCTTCAGGCAAACTCATGACACTTAATTAGACTGTGACTCATGTTATTCTTTTTTTTTTTTTTTTTTTCCAAATACTGGGGATTGAACCCAGGGGCACTCAACCACTGAGCCACAGCCCAGCCTTTTAATATTTATTTAGAGACAGGGTCTCAATGAGTCCCTTATAGTGCCTCACTGAGTTGCTGAGGCTGGATTTGAATTTGTGACCTTCCTGCTTCATCATCCTCCCAAGCTGCTGGCATTACAGGTATGTGCCACCACGCCCAGCACGTTACTAATTTTTTTTTTATTGTAAACAAATGGGATACATGTTGTTTCTCTGTTTGTACATGGAGTCAAGGCATACCATTGGTGTAATCATAAATTTACATAGGGTAATGTTGTTTGATTCATTCTGTTAATTTTTCCCTTCCCCCCACCCCTCCCACCCCTCTTTTCCCTCTATACAGTCCTTCCTTCCTCCATTCTTGCCACCCTCCCTAACCCTAACTCTAACCCTAACACTCACCCCTCCCACCCCCCATTATGTGTCCTCATCCACTTATTAGTGATATCATTCTTCCTTTGGTTTTTTGAGATTGGCTTATCTCACTTAGCATGATATTCTCCAGTTTCATCCATTTGCCTGCAAATGCCATAATTTTATCATTCTTTATGGCTGAGTAATATTCCATTGTATATATATGCCACGGTTTCTTTATCCATTCATCAATTGAAGGACATCTAGGTTGGTTCCACAATCTGGCTATGGTGAATTGAGCAGCAATGAACATTGATGTGGCTGTATCTCTGTAGTATGCTGATTTTAAATCTTTTGGGTATAGGCAGAGGAGTGGGATAACTGGGTCAAATGGTGGTTCCATTCCAAGCTTTCTGAGGAATCTTCATACTGCCTTCCAGAGTGGCTGCACTAATTTGCAACCCCACCAGCAATGGATGAGTGTACCCTTTTCCCCACATCCTCTCCAACACCTGTTGTTGCTTGTGTTCTTGATAATCGCCATTCTAATTGGGGTGAGATGAAATCTTAGGGTAGTTTTGATTTGCATTTCTCTTATTACTAGAGAGGTTGAACATTTTTTCATTTATCTGTTGATTGCTTGTACATCTTCTTCTGTGAAGTGTCTATTCATTTCCTTAGACCATTTGTTGATTGGATTATTTGTATTCTTCGTGTAGAGTTTTTTGAGTTCTTTATAGATTCTGGAAATCAGTGCACTATCTGAAGTATGAGTGGCAAAGATTTTCTCCCACTCTGTAGGCTCTCTCTTCACATTACTGAAAGTTTCCTTTGCTGAGAGAAAGCTTTTTAGTTTGAATCTATCCCAGTTGCTGATTCTTACTTTTATTTCTTGTGCTATGGGAGTCGTGTTAAGGAAGTCTGATCCGAAACCGACATGTTGAAGATTTGGACCTACTTTTTCTTCTATAAGATGAAGGGTCTCTGGTCTGATTCCGAGGTCCTTGATCCATTTTGAGTTCAGTTTTGTGCAGGGTGAGAGGTAGGGATTTAGTTTCATTCTGTTGCATATGGTTTTCCAGTTTTCCCAGCACCATTTGTTGAAGAGGTTATCTTTTCTCCATTGCATATTTTTGGCCCCTTTGTCTAGTATGAGAAAATTGTATTTATTTGGGTTTGTGTCCATGTCCTCTATTCTATACCATAGATCTACCTGTCTATTTTGGTACCAATACCATGCCGTTTTTGTTACTATTGCTTTGTAGTAGAGTTGAAGATCTGGTATTGCGATACCCCCTGCTTTGCTCTTTCTGCTAAGGATTGCTTTAGCTATTCTGGGTTTCTTATTCTTCCAGATGAATTTCATAATTGCTTGCTCTATTTCTGTAAGGTACATCATTGGGATTTTAATTGGAATTGCATTGAATCTGTATAGCACTTTTGGTAGTATGGCCATTTTGACAATATTAATTCTGCCTATCCAAGTACATGGGAGATCTTTCCATCTTCTAAGATTTTCTTTAATTTCTTTCTTTAGTGTTCTGTAGTTCTCATTGTAGAGGTCTTTCACCTCTTTTTTGTGAAATTGATTCCCAAGTATTTTATTTTTTTCGATACTATTGTGAATAGGGTCGTTTTCCTAACTTCTCTTTCTGAAGATTCATCACTTATGTATAAAAATGCATTGGATTTATGAGCATTGATCTTATGTCCCGCTACTTTACTGAATTCACTTAAGAGTTCTAAAAGTTTCCTGGTGGAATTCCCCAGTTCCTCTAAATATATAATCATGTCATCAGTGAACAGGGATAGTTTGAGTTCTTCTTTTCCTATTCATCTCCCTTTAATTTATTTGGTTTGTCTAATTGCTCTGGCTAGAGTTTCAAGGACGATGTTGAATAGAAGTGTTGAAAGAGGGCATCTCTGCCTTGTTCCAGTTTTTAGGGGGAATGCTTTCAGTTTTTCACCATTTAGAATGATATTGGCCATGGGCTTAGTGTAGATGGCCTTTACAATGTTAAGGAATGTTCCCACTATCCCTATTTTTTTCTAGTGTTTTGAGCATGAAGGGATGCTGTATTTTATCAAATGCTTTTTCTGCATCAATTGAAATAATCATGTGATTTTAACTTTAAGTCTGTTAATATGGTGAATGACTATTACTAATTTTTTTAAAATGTCAAAATCTTGCACTTGTAATCAAACAGAATTAAGAGAAGTACATGGAAAACATTCTTCTAATAGTGTTATATTTAGTGAGAGTTTTCCTTACATAAACTCTTTCCTGTGTTTCACTCCAGCATATGAAAATAAGAATGCTATCTTTCTTTTAGGATACTGGAGATGGCCATTTCCTAACTTGTATAAGACACATACACCAGTGCGACTCAACACATCTAAAGTTAACTTCTTGCTGTCCCCCACCACACAATCATCCTTGTGGCCCTGTATTTCACTCCATTCACCACCTAGTTGCTCAAGTCAAAAACCTTGGAGTCCATTTCCATCATACTGTCTTTCATACCCCATGTCCAACCTCTCCACAAAATGTGCCAACTCTGCAATAAAATATAAAGAAATCAACAGAGATTTGAAATTGAATGATGTGCTTGTAAATTACCCATAGGCCAAAGAAGAAATCTCAAGAGAAATTAGAAAACATTTTAAATTAAAGCACATGAAAATTTGTGGGATATAATTAAAACAGTACTGATAGAGAATTTATAGCTTTATAGTTTTGAATGATGACTCTAGCCTAAGATCAAATATTTACATTTCCATCATGAGAATCTAGAAAAAGATCAAATTAAATCCAAAGTAAGTAAAAGAAGCTAAGAAAATCAATGAGATAAAAAATGGGAAAAAAATAGAAAATTAACAAAAACAAAAACTGATTCTGGGTGAAGATTAATCAAATTGATAAATTGATAAAATCCTTAGCAAAAGTCATCAAAAAAAGAAGAAAAATCTCAAAATTATCAATATTAGAAATGAACAAAAAAGTTATCACAACAGATTCTAGAGACAGTGAAAGGGTAATAATGTTTCAATATGTTTATAAAATTGACAAACTATACAAAATTAACAATTTTTTAAACGATTTATACAATCAGTGGAAAAATACATATCAATCAAATGGCCCAATATCTCAAAGAATGTCATTGGGGGGGGGGGGGGGTGACTAGGGATTGAGCCCAGAGGAATGAAAACTCCAGATATAGACAGTTTTATTGGCATTTTAAGGAAAAAAATAACAATCTTAAACTCACAAAATAGAAGAGGAATGAATACTGCACAACTCCTTTTATCAGGCCAGTATTACTCTGATACTAAAACCCAGCAAAGACATTTTAGGAAAAGAAAATCCAGGTCAATATCCCTCATGCCTGCAGATGCCAAAATCTTCAACAAAATTTAGATGGTCTCTGACCTAAGAATAGTTTGGTTTAATATTTTTCACTTTGTGATGGTACATAAAGACTATGCATTCAGTAGAAACCATATTTAGAATTCTGGATTTTGATCTTTTCCTGGGTGTAATACAATACATGGTGTAATACATGGTGTAATACAATACTCTTGTGATGCTGGATAGCAGCAAGGAACCTCAGCTTCCAATCAACCATATGGTTGTGAGGGGAAATAATGGACATTCTACTTAGACCATGTTGCTAATCTGGAATGGTCAGTAGGTTAAAAATACTAGATGCATTTCCAACTTACAATGGGTTTTCTGAGACATAACCCAGCCTTTTAGTTACTCGAATCTAGAAATACATATAAAGTATTCTATGCCAGGCATGGTGGCTCATGCCTGTAATCCTAGCGACTCTGGAAGCTGAGACAGGAGAATTGCAAGTTCAAGACCAGTCTCAGCAATTTAGTGAGGCCCTAAGCAACCTACCAAGATCCTGTCTCAAAATAAAAAATAAATAAGGACTAGGGATGTAGCTCAGTTGAGTGCCCTTGGGTTCAATCCCCAGTCCCCCCCCCAAAAAAAAGGTGATTCAATATTCAATTATTAATCTATTAAATCAATATAGTTCACCACATTGACACAGATATGAATCCAATGATCATCACAATAAATACACAGCAATCATTTGGTATGGAAAGCACTCAGAAAATTATTAATAGAAAGGAAATTATTCATGTTGTAAAGGGTATCTATGAAAAATATACAGTGCATATTAATATATTAACACATTGCCCCTAAGATCAGGAATAAGGCAATGGTTCTCTCCCTGCTTCTATTAAAGACAGTACAGGATGCAGGATGTCTTGGTACAATTAACCTACAAAAAGAAATAAGCATACAAGTTGTAAAGGGTAAAGTAAAAGACTTAAATTACAGAAGAGTTCACCGTCTACACTAAAAATCAAAAGCAATTCATTTTTTAGAAAACTAATAAGTGAAGTTAGTAAGATTATAGGATACAAGGTCAATAAACAAAAATTAATTATATTTCTGTATACTAGTAACAATCAGAAAATTATGCTTTGAAATGCCATTTATAATAGCAACAAAAATATAAACATGTAGGAATTAATTTAGAAAAAAAGTAAAATCTTTACACTGAAAACAGAACAACACTGCTAAGAGAAATTAAAGAAAATACAAATAAATGGAAAGACATTATCTTCATAGATGGAAGGAAAATCATGATGTTATTAAAGTGTCAACTCTTCAAGTGGATCTACAGATTCAATGCAAACCCAGTTTAATCTCATCAAGGGTTGGGACTGTGGCTCAGTGGTAGAGCACTTGCCTGGCATGTGTGAGGCCCTGGGTTCAATCCTCAGCACCACATAAGTATGCATAAATAAAATCCAAATATTGTGTCCGTCTACAACTAAAAAAAATATTTTAAAAATCTCATCAAGATTTTTTATACTGTAGCTCAGTGGTAGAGCGCTTGCCTAGCATGTGTAAGGCACTAGGTTTGATCCTCAGCACCAAATGAGTAAAATAAGGATGTCGTGTCCAACTACAACTAAAAATATATGTTTTAAAAAAGTCTTTTTTAAACAAATTGACAAAGTAATTCTAAAATTTACTTGAATTTCTAAGGTCAAAACAATGTTTACAAAAAAGAAAAGAAAACTAAATTGAAAAATTCATATCACCTGATTTCAAGATTTACTATAAACCTACAGTAATTAAGACAAAAGTGACAACATAATTTAAAGGGGAAGGAAGAGTTTCTTCAACAAATTGTTCTGGACTAAAGGTATATTGTATAAAAAGTTAAATAAAATCAACCCCTATTTCACTCTATAAAAAATGAATCTCATAGGCTTAAACTTGTAGAAGATGTAGAATACCTTCACAAGTTCCCAAGATTGAGGTAGGCAAAAATTTCTTAGACATGACCAGAAAATCATTACTCACATTATAAAAATTAACAAACTAATTTAAAATTTAAAACATCAGTGCTTCAAAGGATCTTGGAGAGAAAAAGGCAGATGACTGAATGAAAATATCTGATGAAGGTGTTGAATCAAGAACTTATAAAATGTTGGGACTGGGGTTGTAGCTCAGTGGTAGAGCACTTGCCTAGCACACGTGAGGCACTGGGTCCAATTCTCAGCACCACATATAAGTAAATAAAATAGAGGTCCACCAACAACTAAAAAAAAAAAAAGAATTTAAAATTGTCACTGAAATGCAAACTTAAAATGATTAAATTTAAACTTTATGTTATATATGTTTATCACAATAAAAAGGTAAAAAATATAAAGCACTTTTAAAATATCAACTAAAAGACAAACAAAATGGGCAAAAGGCTTGAACAGACATTTCACAAAAGAAGATATACAAATGACCAGTAAGTACATTTAAAAAGATGTTCAACTGCCAGGCATAGTGGCACATGCCTGTAATCCCAGCAGCTTGGAAGGCTGAGGCAAGAAGATCACAATTCAAAGCCAGCCCCAGCAATTTAGCGAGGCCCTAAGCAACATAAGTGAGACCCTGTCTCTAAATAAAAGGTAAAATGCACTGGGGACATGGCTCAGTGGTTAAGCTTCCCTGAGTTCAATACCTGGTACCAGAACAACAACAACAAAGTTCAACTAAGTTAATCAATAAGGAAATGCACATTAAAACCACAATGTGCTATCCTTGTAAAGTAGCTAAAATTAAAAAGACTAAAAAAAATAAAATAAAATAAAAAAAAATAAAAAGACTTACAATACCATGTGTTGTCAAGCATGTGGCACAACTGGTACTCTCATAATCTGCCAATGGGAATGCAATATTGGCTATTTTTTTCAAATACATTTTTCAATTTTTTTTTGATTCATTGTATACAAATGAGGTAAAACTTTCATTTCTCTGGTTATACACAAAGTAGAGTCACACCGTTTGTGTAATCATACATGTACATAGGGTAATGATGTTTGTCTCATTCCATTATCTTTCTTACCCCCTGCCCCTTCCCCTCCCCTAATTTCCCTCTACACAATCCGTCCTTCCCTCATTCTTCCCTTACCCCCTCCCCACTGCCTTATGTATCATCATTCACTTAACAGAGAAATTATTCAGCCTTTGGTTTTTGGGGATTGACTTATTTCACTTAGCATGATATTCTCCAACTCCTTCCATTTACTTGCAAATGCCATAATTTTATTCTTCTTTATGGCTGAATAATATTCCATTGTGTATATATACCACAGCTTCTTTATCCATTCATCTATTGAAGGGCATCTAGGTTGGTTCCACAATCTAGCCATTATGAATTGAACCGCTATAAGCATTGATGCGGCTGTATCACTATAGTATGCTGATTTTAAGTCCCTTGGGTATAGGCCAAGGAGGGGGTAGCTGGGTCAAATGGTGGTTCTATTCCAAGTTTTCTGAGGAATCTCCATACTGCTTTCCAGAGTGACTGCACTAATTTGCAACCCCACCAGCAATGGATGAGTGTGCCTTTTCCCCCACATCCTTGCCAACACCTATTGTCGCTTGTATTCTTGATAACAGCCATTCTAATTGGGGTGAGATGAAATCTTAGGGTAGTTTTGATTTGCATTTCTCTTATTACTAGAGATGTTGAACATTTTTTCATATATCTGTTGATTGCTTATAGATTTTATTCTATGAAGTGTCTGTTCATTTCCTTAGCCCATTTGCAAAATTGGCTATTTAGAAAACACTTTTGAAGTTTCTTTCAAAGTTAAACACAGGCTACTGGTGTAGCTCAGTGGTAAAGCATGTGCTTTGCAATCAATAAGGCCCTGGTTTCAATCCTAAGAGAGAGAGGAAGGGAGAGAGAAGTTACACATATGACTAACTCAGGTTTCACATCTTCAATGCTATTGACACTTTAGGCCCAATAGTCTTTACCTTGAGGAGTGTCCCAGACACAGTAGGATAGTCAGCAGTATTTCTGGTGTCTACTTACTAGATTCCAGTAGCACCCTTTCAGTCATGACTAGGAGAAATATCCACTAAACTGCCTCCTGTTATTTTGGAATTTTAGAAAACAGATGCATTGGACTGCATATTTGTGTCCCAACAAAATTCTTATCTTGAAATCCCAAACTCCACTATGATGGTGTGAGGAGGTGGAGCATTTAGGTCATTAAGGTGGTGCTCTTGGAAATGGAATTAGTGCACTTAAGAAAGGGAACCCAGAGAGTTCTCTTGTCCTCTTTCCACCATGTTAGGACACATGAAAAAGTTTGCAATCTACAACCCAGAAAAACAACCTTATCAGAACCTCATCCTGCTGGCACCTTGCTCTGGGTCTTCCAGTCTCCAGAACTATGAGAAAGAAATGTTTAAGTCACTCAGTCTGAGGTACATTATTATGGCATCCAGAACTAGGACAGAGACTTGTGCACAATTGTTCCTGTGAATTTTAGTCAGAAAGGCTCAAAAAAGCTGGAAACGGCCCAAATCTCCCTCAAAAGCCAAGTGAATAAGCAAATTTTAGTAACTCCACACAATGAAATAATAAATCTATTTTTCACTTTGCTCACTTGTCCCTCCCACCCAATCCCATGCCTAAATGAAATTTCCATGAGAAAAGACATGGCCAGTTTTGTTCACCACTGTATGCCCAATACTACCGTAGTGCCTGGAACATTGCAAATATTAATTATTGAATGAATGGATCAGTTATAGCCAATCTTAGGACTATAGGTAATGTCTCTGTCTCCTTCTGCCTAGAAGCTTTGTGGTTCTCAAACTCTGCAGCCCCTGGCAGTCTATAAGGTCAAAAGAATTCTCATAATAACACTAGGACATTTGCTTTTTATTTTATTTATTTTTATCATATTGACATCAGCATTGATGGTGCAGCAGTAATGGTGGGTTAAGCCAAAGGGTGCTGCTGCATGAATTAAGCGGGGGCAACCGTCGCACTAGAGGTTGTTGTATTCTACAGGCAATTGCAGTTTTATTAAAAATACCTATGTCACTGAATATCTCTGCTAGAAGAGTATAAACAATTGGTTTTGTTAAATCTTGACCCTTGACTAGATGTCATTTTCATAGTCTATATGACAAACTGCATAAAGCACTTTGCAGAGCCAAGTTCAGTGGCCTTGCACAGGTTGGGGAGGTGTCATGTGATGGTTTCAGTTGCAAGGTGATGGAGCTACTCTTCTCATGGAATAAAGTATATAAATAAAATTCAGAATTTTGGAAAATTTGTACCCACCATGGGGAACTCAACCACTTCCACCACTTAATACCTCTTCTGATGAGATTGATGGTTATTTTTATAGGTGACTTTTTTTTGTAGTAACCTTTGGAAGAGCTGCAAAAGCTAATGATCTACTCCTCCACTATTCAATGCATGATATTACAAAATTATCAAAGTGCAAAGCAGATCAATGGATTGCAATGGGTTTATCAAAAGTTAACTGGGGAGGATCCAAGATGGCGGACTAGAGTTCTGCTCCAGAACTCAGGATTCAAGAAGGGGAGGAAATGAGAGACTTGGACTAACATAGAGCCACGGGGTGAGTCTCTCCCAACGGGTGAAGTTCAGCCTGGTCGGCAGGCCTGGACAGGAACAGCTTCTCGGAGTAGGGCAGGGCAGCTAGAGTCTTCCCCAAGCAGCCCTGCTCCCTCCGGCAGCAGGCTCTTTCCACAGCCAGCTTCTCGGAGCAGGCCGCCCAGTGACAGCCTTTCCGCACAGAGCCAGCACCAAGCCCCGGACCCATCGGTGGGCCCCCCGCCCACAGGCAGCTTCTGGGACCAGGGAAGGGCAGCCAGAGACTTCCCCAAGTAGCCCTGCTCCCTCAGGAGGCAGGCTCCTTCCACAGCCAGCATCTTGGAACAGGTCGCCCAGTGAGAGCCTTTCCACACAGACCCAGCTCCCAGCCCTGGAACCAGTAGCAGGCTAGGGGCAGCTTTCTTGGAAACACTGCATTATCAAGTTCCTCCAAGACTTCAGGCTACTGAAGGCTGGGAGGTGATATACTGGAAATCTACAGGGACACTGTAAGCCAAAGAGGAAACCTGCAATATCTCAGAGTCCCACTGATATCTGACCAATATGAGAAAACAAGGGAAGAAAAGGTCCCAAACAAACCTAGATACTATATCAATAAAACCCAATGATAGCACAGCAGAAGAAATGTCAGAAAGGGAGTTCAGAATGTACATAATTAAAACAATCAGGGAAGCAAACGAGGAGATGAAAGAGCAAATGCAGGCATTGAAGGACGAGATGAAAGAGCAAATGCAGGCATTAAATGATTGCACCAGTCAACAGTTAAAATAGCAAATACAGGAAGCAAGAGATCATTTCAATAAAGAGTTAGAGATACTGAAAAAAAAAAAAAAAACAAACAGAAATCCTTGAAATGAAGGAAACAATAAACCAAGTTAAAAACTCCATAGAAAGCATAAACAATAGGATAGAACACCTGGAAGACAGAACCTCAGACATTGAAGACAAAATATTTAATCTTGAAAGCAAAGTTGAACAAACAGAGAAGATGGTAAGAAATCATGAACAGAATCTCCAAGAACTATGGGATATCATGAAAAGGCCAAATTTAAGAATTATTGGGATTGAGGAAGGCTTAGAGAAACAAACCAAAGGAATGAACAATCTATTCAATGAAATAATATCACAAAATTTCCCAAATCTGAAGAATAAAATGGAAAACCAGATACAAGAGCCTTATAGGACTCCAAATATGCAAAATTATAACAGACACACACAGGGACATTATTATGAAAATACCTAACATACAAAATAAAGACAGAATTTTAAAGGCTGCGAGAGAAAAGAATCAAATTACATTCAGGGGGAAACCAATAGGAATATCAGCAGATTTTTTAATCCAGACCCTAAAAGCTAGAAGGGCCTGGAACAACATTTACCAAGCCCTGAAGGAAAACGGATGCCAACCAAGAATCTTATACCCAGCAAAACTTACTTTCAGATTTGATGATGAAATAAAATCCTTCCATGATAAACAAAAGCTAAAAGAATTTACAAAAAGAAAGCTGGCATTACAGAACATTCTCAGCAAAATATTCCATGAGGAAGAGATGAAAAACAATGATGCAAATCAGCAACGGCAGGAACTAGCCTAAAGGAATAGCCAAATAAAGGAGAAACCAAATCATGTCAAAAAACAAAAATGAGTCAAATGGCTGGGATTACATATCATATCACAATAATAACCCTGAATGTGAATGGCCTGAATTCATCAATCAAAAGACATAGACTGGCAGATTAGATTAAAAAGAAAAATCCAACAATATGCTGCCTGCAAGAGACTCATCTCATAGAAAGAGATACCCATAGACTAAAGGTGAAAGGATGGGAAAAAACATACCATGTACATGGACACAGCAAAAAAGCTGGAGTATCCATCCTCATTTCAGATTATATGGACTTCAAGCCAAAACTATTCAGAAGGGATAAAGAAGGACATTACATACTGCTTAAAGGAAGCATAAATCAGGAAGACATAACAATCATAAATATCTATGCCCTGAACATTGGCTCATCCATGTACGTCAAACAAATCCTTCTTAATTCCAGAAATCAAATAGACCACAACACAATAATACTAGGCAATTTTATCACACCTCTCTCACCACTGGATAGATCTTCCAAACAAAATTGAATAAAGAAACCATAGATCTCAATAACACAATCAACAATTTAGACTTAACAGACATATATAGAATATACTATCCAACAAAGAACGAATACACTTTCTTCTCAGCAGCACATGGATCCTTCTCTAAAATAGACCATATTTTATGCCACAAAGCTACTGTTAGCAAATACAAGAAGATAGAGATACTACCTTGTACTCTATCAGATCATAATGGATTGAAATTAGAAATAAATGACAGAATGAAAAACAGAAACTTCTCCAATACCTGGAGATTAAATAATACGCTATTATATGATGAATGGATAACAGAAGACATCAGGAGGGAAATAAAAAAATTCTTAGAAGTAAACGAGAACAAAGACACATCATATCAAAATCTCTGGGACACTATGAAAGCAGTACTTAGAGGAAGATTTATTTCATGGGGCACATTCAAAAAAAGAAGTAAAAATCAACAAATAAATGACTTAACACTACAGCTCAAAGCCCTAGAAAAAGAAAAGCAGAAACAACACCAAAAGTAATAGAAGACAAGAAATAGTTAAAATCAGAGCCGAAATCAACAAAATTGAAACAAAAGAAACAATTGGAAAAATTAACAAAATAAATAGTTGGTTCTTTGAAAAAATAAACAAAATTGATAAAACCCACACTAACAAAGAGAAAGAGGGAGAAAACTCAAATTACTAAAATTTGGAATGAACAAGGAAATATCACACAGGCACAACTGAAATACAAAACATAATTAGAAGCTATTTTGAAAATCTATATTCCAACAAAACAGAAAACCTCGAAGACATCAACAAGTTTCTAGAGACATATGAATTACCTAAACTGAACGAGGAGGACATACACAACTTAAATAAATCAATTTCAAGCAATAAAATAGAAGAGGTCATCAAAAGCCTACCAACAAAGAAAAGTCCGGGACCAGATGGGTTCTCAGTCGAGTTCTAAAAAACCTTTAAAGAAGAGCTCATTCCAATACTCCTCAAAGTATTCCATGAAATAGAAGAGGAGGGAACCCTCCAAACTCATTCTATGAAGCCAATATCACCCTGATACCTAAACCAGACAGAGACACATCGAGGAAAGAAAATTTCAGACCAATATCCTTAATGAACATCGACGCAAAAATTCTAAACAAAATTTTAGCAAATCACATACAAAAATATATTAAAAAGATAGTGCACCACGATCAAGTGGGTTTTATCCCAGGGATGCAAGGTTGGTTCAACATCAGGATATCAATAAATGTCATTCACCATATCAACAGACTTAAAGTTAAGAATGACATGATTGTTTTGATAGATGCAGGAAAAGCATTTGATAAAATACAGCATCCCTTCATGCTCAAAACACTAGAAAAACATAGAGACAGTGGGAACATTCCTTAACATTGTAAAGGCCATCTATGCTAACCCCATGGCCAATATCATTCTAAATGGTGAAAAACTGAAAGCATTCCCCCTAAAAACTGGAACAAGGCAGGGATGCCCTCTTTCACCACTTCTATTCAACATTGTCCTTGAAACTCTAGCCAGAGCAATTAGACAAACCAAAGAAATTAAAGAGATACAAATAGGAAAAGAAGAACTCAAACTATCCCTGTTCGCTGATGACATGATTATATATTTAGAGGAACTGGGAAATTCCACCAGGAAACTTTTAGAACTCATAAGTGAATTCAGTAAAGTAGCAGGTTATAAGATCAATGCTCATAAATCCAATGCATTTTTATACATAAGTGATGAATCTTCAGAAAGAGAAATTAGGAAAACTACCCCATTCACAATAGCATCGAAAAAAATGAAATACTTGGGAATCAATCTCACAAGAAAGAGGTGAAAGACCTCTACAATGAGAACTACAGAACACTAAAGAAAGAAATTAAAGAAAATCTTAGAAGATGGAAAGATCTCCCATGTACTTGGATAGGCAGAATTAATATTGTCAAAATGGCCATACTACCAAAAGTGCTATACAGATTCAATGCAATTTCAATTCAAATCCCAATGATGTACCTTACAGAAATAGAGCAAGCAATTATGAAATTCATCTGGAAGAATAAGAAACCCAGAATAGCTAAAGCAATCCTTAGCAGAAAGAGCAAAGCAGTGGGTATCGCAATACCAGATCTTCAACTCTACTACAAAGCAATAGTAACAGAAACGGCATGGTATTGGTACCAAAATAGACAGGTAGATCAATGGTACAGAATAGAGGACATGGACACAAACCCAAATAAATACAATTTTCTCATACTAGACAAAGGGGCCAAAAATATGCAATGGAGAAAAGATAACCTCTTCAACAAATGGTGCTGGGAAAACTGGAAAACCATATGCAACAGAATGAAACTAAATCCCTACCTCTCACCCTGCACAAAACTCAACTCAAAATGGATCAAGGACCTCGGAATCAGACCAGAGACCTTGCATCTTATAGAAGAAAAAGTAGGTCCAAATCTTCAACATGTCGGCTTAGGATCAGACTTCCTTAACAGGACTCCCATAGCACAAGAAATAAAAGCAAGAATCAACAACTGGGATAGATTCAAACTAAAAAGCTTTCTCTCAGCAAAGGAAACTATCAGTAATGTGAAGAGAGAGCCTACAGAGTGGGAGAAAATCTTTGCCACTCATACTACAGATAGAGCACTAATTTCCAGGATATACAAAGAACTCATAAAACTCTACACCAAGACTACAAATAATCCGTTCAACAAATGGGCTAAGAAAATGAACAGACACCTCACAGAAGAAGATCTACAAGCAATCAACAGATATATGAAAAAATATTCAACATCTCTAGTAATAAGAGAAAGCAAATCAAAACTACCCTAAGATTCCATCTCACCCCAATTAGAATGGCGATTATCAAGAACACAAGCAACAACAGGTGTTGGAGAGGATGTGGGGAAAAAGGTACACTCATACATTGCTGGTGGGGCTGCAAATTAGTACAGCCACTCTGGAAAGCAGTATGGAGATTCCTTAGAAAGCTTGGAATGGAACCACCATTTGACCCAGTTATCCCACTCCTTGGCCTATACCCAAAGGATTTAAAATCAGCATACTACAGAGATACAGCCATATCAATGTTCATAGCTGCTCAATTCACCATAGCCAGATTGTGGAACCAACCTAGATGTCCTTCAATTGATGAATGGATAAAGAAACTGTGGTATATATATACAATGGAATATTACTCATCCATAAAGAATGATAAAATTATGGCATTTGCAGGCAAATGGATGAAATTGGAGAATATCATGCTAAGTGAGATAAACCAATCTCAAAAAACCAAAGGACAAATGATCTCGCTGATAAGCGGATGATGACACATAATGTGGGATGGGAGGAGTTAGCATTAGGGTTAGGGTTAAGTTTCGGGTTAGGGTTAGGGAGGGTGGCAAGAATGGAGGAAGGAAGGACTGTATAGAGGGAAAAGAGGGGTGGGTGGGGTGGGGGGAAGGGGTAAAAAGTGGCAGAATGAATCAAACAACATTGCCCTGTCAATTTATGATTACACGAATGGTATGGCTTACTCCATGTATAGAGAATCAAAATGTATCCCATTTGTTTACAATTAAAAAAAAAAATATATATATATATATATATATATATATATAGGTCAACTTAAAAAAAAAGTTAACTGGTAAAAGTTTTAGAATCTACATGGCAATCAACTTTTTTAAAAACTGACACTTGTTCAGTTTTGATATAATATCGAAAAATAACATTCACACTGAGAGGCCTTTTTTCCACCTGTTCAAGGCTAGAATCTCTCTTCTTGTATTTCCACCAAAAGAACATATCACAATAAACTGAATACAAAACCAGGAGAATACAGTTGTCTTATAATAAGTCTCAACATTACAGAGATTTGCAGAAATATAAAGCAATACCATTCTTCTCATTATTTGTTTTAGAAAACATATTTATTTTCACAGAAAATGTTAACATGCAAAGAGTTTATTAATTTATAATTGCACTAGTAATTTTGTTTTCATGTTGAATTCAGGCAAATTCTTGGTAGGCTGGGGATAGAAACTGAGAAAAAGGTGTTCTAAGTCTGGGAAGTGATTCTAACTGAGGAAGGGAAAAGATCCATTAGGAGTGAGCCTGGGCCTGTCTTCCAATGTTTAGGGATCAGAAAGACCTTCCAAAATAGTCTAGGAAGAGATGACTGAAGTTAGTAGGGTGCAATAAGAAGAAGAAGGAGCAGTGACCCCTCAATTAATGGAGGTCATTGAAGACTCCAAGAGGAATGGAGTATCATTTCAATTTTTTGTGTACTCCGCAGGATGCTGTGCACATCATGGCAAAAACCCTGGTGCATACCTGGAGCTGTGTGTGCAAGCTTGTATTGTGCAGGCCAACATCCAGGATGACACAGAAGCTGAAGTCCAACAACACAATAGCACAAGCCATGAAGGTCATTACCAGACCATGGGTACCATGAACAAACAGGTGCGCCTCTCCCATCCCCCATTTACATTCCCACTAACCTTCAGGGACCAAACGCACCTTCCCTCTACTTCCAGTTGAAATTGTTCCAAACCCCGAAAATCATGATGGAGTTTGAATGGCAGGCAGAGATCATGGACGTGAAGGAGGAGATGATGAAGGGCACAGGTGATGAGGAAGACAAAGAGGAGAGGTGTGGGAGAACCAGGTGGTAAGGGGGGGATATTCTCCTGGTCCTCAACCCATGCAGAATCCTCACCAAGTTCCTCCTCTTCCCTAGTGATGCTTTTGAGTCCCAAGGTCCTGGATGAGCTGGATGAGCCTGACACGGAAGCTGGGAAATGAGAGCTCCCTAGTGGGTATTTGTGTAGATAATGTTTGTGAATCCCAGTATAGCAGAATCTAGTTAAGTTTGTACTCTCAATTCTTTGGGGTATATACCTTAGAGTGAATTTGCTGGATCATCTAGTTGTTGTGTTACACTCTTTAAGGGATCCTCAGTAACTTTCAATAGTGTAAAGGGGTTCAAGGATTTAAAAAAAAAAAAAAAAGGAAGAAAGAAAGTTGATGATTTCCTAGAACATTCCAACTTTGTCTGGATAATTCCTGTGTATTATAAGATAGGCATCCTCTATACAGAAATACATCTAATACAGCTCCAGGGTGGGTTATGAGGCCCTCCTAAAGGTAGTATATTTATATTTCTGTTTTAGTTGACTTTTTCACTGCTACAACTAAAAGACCACACCAGCACAATTATAGAGGAGGAAAGGTTTATTTGGGGGCTCACTATTTCAGAGGTCTCAGTCCATAGACAGCAGGCTCTATTCCTTGGGGCTCAAGGTGACGCAGAATATCATGGTGAAAGAGTGTGGTGGAGGGAAGCAGCTCACATGGTGAACAGGAAACAGAGAGAGACTCCACTCTCCAGATACAAATATATACCCCAAGCCACGCCCCCAAAGCCCACCTCCTCCAGCCACGCCCACCTGCCTCCAGTCACCACTCAGTTAATCCCATCAGGGATTCATTCACTGACTGGGTTAAGGCTCTCACAGTCCAGTCATTTCTCCTCTGAACCTTCCTGCGTTGTCTCACAAGTGAGCTCTTGGGGGATACCACATCTAAACCATAACAACCTCCATCTTTGCTTTTAGTATACTGTGTTAAATCCCATTAACTTCTATATTTCTCTTCCCAAACAGAAAGTCCTTTAAAGACAGGATTCAGATCTCTTCTATTTGGGTATATACCCAATATCTACAACATAATGGCTCATGAGAAATATTCCAACTATTAAAATAGATTTGTTTTATTTTGTTTTTTTTTTTTTTGAGGGGGTGGGTAACAGGGAATGAACTCAGGGGCAGTCCACCACTGAGCCATTTCCCCAGCCCTATTTTGTATTTTATTTAGAGACAGGGTCTTACTGAGTTGCTTAGCACCTCCCTTTTGCTGGGGCTCACCTTGAACTCTCAATACTCCTGCCTCAGACTCCCCAATTTCTGGGACTACAGGCTTGTGCCACTGAGACCAGCTTGTAACATAGTTTTGAAGGAAGTGAAAGATGGTTATTTGAGAAGTTTTATAAGAAAATTACATAAAGACTTCTTTATATGTCACCTTTGATGGTCTATTAAGGCTGCCTGGAGCACTTGTTGAGAAGGATTCTGAGGTCATACAGAGGCTTAGAGGAAGGAGTATAGGGACTAATGAACAATTTAAGTGGGGTGTGGAAAGATCTATTCCTAGAATAGATGCTAACTCCTCTTGTAGTTCTAACATTCATGTAGGGAAATATAATTAGTTTTGTCTTCAGATCTCCTCTTTAATACTTTATCCTAAAGATTTGATTGCTCTTTTTAAAGTAAATTAGATGTGACTATGTTGCAGAATCCACTGGATAAAAAAACATAAATATTCCCTCTTCAGTCTGCATCCCTACCCCGGGAACCCTCCAAGATCAAAAGTTCCTTATAGAATTCTTCATGGATTTTTACAAATACATCAATGCAATTTTATGATAATATGAGGCTGTTAGATTTGAAATGACTCACACTGCTTTCATCTGGGGACTCATTTCTTATCCAAGTAGCATTCAGAGGCAAATATATACAGCCCACATTTTCATTTTATTTCTAGTTTCATGTCTTTGGTTTTATTTACAAAAAGCTATACGTTGTTCAAAATGAAAACTATTCAAATATGTATTATTACATTATTTCTTC
Source organism: Sciurus carolinensis (assembly GCF_902686445.1). NCBI lineage: Eukaryota > Metazoa > Chordata > Mammalia > Rodentia > Sciuridae > Sciurus > Sciurus carolinensis. The sequence continues at coordinate 60,064,158 of NC_062229.1, forward strand.
AATCTTTCTTTTACAAATGGACACCTGTCTGATATCTAAGAATTTACTGGCTAGGCTTAAAAAAAAATTAACAATGCTGCAGAAAAAAGACTAACAGGATACATTTGAATGGGACGTCTGTAATCATTACAGCCTCCATCTCCGGAAAAAAAAAAGAGATGTCCATAAATTAAGTGCGGGTATGTTACTATCCACGTGGGTGACATAATATGGCATATCACAGTATTAATTTACCCACAGATTGATCCATGGTCTTGAAAGTGGACTGGAGATATCACTACCAGAGAAATCCTTTCATTTGTGCTGTTTAGATTTGTTCAAAGATTATAAGGCTTCAGAGAGCGCACAATGTACTTATCTTAAACCCACCCTGGGAGGTGTAGAAACAATAAATGAGAAATTGAAATTTTTATTAAAATCTAAGTTGATACTACCTTCATAAAGAGAAGAAATTCCAATTTCTCCAGGAGAGGGGAAAAGAACTATGAATGCTTTTTCATATGCATGTATGTGGAGAAGAGTCAATAAACAATGAAGATGATGGAAAACAATTTTGCAACCAAGGCATACAAAAACACTATCTCAAATTTTATAACACTTGTTGCTTTTTAAAAACGCACTCACATCCATTATTTCATTTTCTTCTTTCAAGAAACCTGTGAGGTAGGTACGTCAGGTTTCATTTCCCCAAGATTTAACTAACACTCTTACCACTACTATGTTATGATAGGGTTCATGGATCCTGAAAGAAGCACTATTTGTATTGTGGCTGTATCTGACGACCCACAAGAATCAAAAAAATGAATTAACCATATTATGAGGGTCAGGGACACTCTTTCTTACCTTGGCAGTCAGATTTTCTTTATAAATATTTAATCACAAAAAAAATTAGTGATAAATACATTTGTTTTACTGCATTGAAAAGGGGATTTTTCACACAAACCACTTTTGACTTGCCAGGACAAGGGGTAACTCTGAGACACAGTCCCAGTGACTATGTGCAATAAAAGCACTGGCCCCTAATTTCCTTACCCCCTCATTAACTCTCATATTTAACCCTCTCTCTTGCCTTCAAAAGATCAAGAATCAAGGGGAAAGGATTAGTGAGAAACTGCCCTATGTAGACAAAGTGTGTGTTTCTATTTAACTTAAAACTAATACATGTGTTATTTATGTGTTATTTATTCTGTCTTACTAGAAATACAAATTAAAAAAAATTATTGAAGGCTAGCAGGATACCCAGCAGAGTCAATATATTTACATATAAAAATACTAACTGGATCTCAATGTGTGCTCTTCTATTAAGGAGAATAGAAGCATCTTCCAGGGGTGGGGAGGGGCAGGGCTCACACTGGGCCTTGTTGATCAGGGTAGCCTGTCCCCTGGATTGGCTAACATTCTTCTGACCATCTGATGACTGGAGTCTGTTAAATATTTTACCTACTGTCATCAACATTAGTGTCGGTTATTCTCTTTACTTTTCTACATGCTTAAAATCATATATGTAGTGTGCATATTATATATAGTATATGTGCATATGTGTGTATGTATATATATATACGTATGTACACACACACACACACACACATATATACACATGCACATTTAAGAAAAACAAGTATTTGGAAGCATTCCAACTTGGCTTGTGAAATGAAGCAGATCCAGAGCATCAGGGGTCCCAAGAACTTCTGAATTCTCAAAGCTTTCTCACCAAGTTCAGACCTAAGGCTTTCTAGGCTAAGAATCTGGCCTCTGCACTGAGTCTTAAGGCCAAATTCAATTTTTCAGGTTGCAGCAGCCCCTTTCTTGGAGGCTGTAAGAATGTTAGATAGCATTACTTATTAAGATACAATTTTAAATTTAACAACATGCCAGGGTGCCTCTACTGATGGTTGTTTTACAGGTAGTAGACCAAAACTGAACAAAAGGTCTTCCTACTCTGCCATTTTCTCTCTCCACCATTTTCCCTGCTTAGGCTGATTGGGCAACTGTTGGGGTCCACTGTGCAGTTAGATCTGTGTTCCAGTTATCAGCAATTCACTGTCCAATAATGAGAGGGCAACTCCTTCTCCTCTCCTGGTCTCCAGGAGTCCCAGGACCCTGGTGTCTGTACCCTGGTCCCTCCCCTTTCTAAGTGACCTTAAAAAAAGTAATTTACATGAACCTCAATGTCCTAAAGTTTAAAATGAAAGTACTAAGGACCTACCTCAGAGGGCGATTGTGAGAATTAAATGAGGTATATTTAAGACACTATGGTAGCATGAAAGTTCTCAGGAGATGTTAGGAGGTTCCTATATGTTTATACAGTTATAAAACATTGTCCTTATTTGTGATCACAGGTAACATTATAAGAGATGAAATGCAGTAGTCTGGAAGTTTTATTTTTTTCTGATACCTTCAGTAATGATCTTTTCAGACAGAGCCCAAGCTGAGTGTACATCTATATTGACTTCTGAAGCCACATTCAAATACAATATTGGTGCTGAAGGTGCAAGTTAGTGGTAGAGGGCTTGCACAGCATGCACAAGGCTCTGGGTTCAATATCAGCACCAAGAAAAAAAAAATCTATGTTATATTATATACGTAATATAATTGTATGTTAGGTACAGTGGTGGAATAGAGATAAGAAATAACTGCAAAAGATATCAAAAGGTATCACATTTCCTACCACTATTCCAGTATTGTATTTCACATTCACCTATATGTATCATTCTGCTGCTTTTTTTTTTTTTTTTTTTAGTACCAGGGATTGAACCAGGGGCACTTATCTACTAAGCCACATCCCCAGCCCTTTTTAATATTTTACCTGGAGACAGGGTCTCGCTGAGTTGCTTAGGGCCTCGCTAAGTTGCTAAGGCTGTCTTTGAACTCAAGATCCTCCTGCTTCAGCCTCCTGAGCAGATGGGATTACAGGCAAGCGTCATGGTGCCCAGCTTCATTCTGCATGATTTTATTGTCTTGTCTCAGATGGGTGCTTGAGAACAGAGATCTTTAACTTAATATTAACTTTGGCTCCTCTAAGTCTACTAAAATATTCTTATCTGGATGGCCCAGGACTCTTCTAGTACCCTTGACAAAACATTCTGCAGTCCTGATTTTCTTGGGTCTATTTCTGCACCTAGTTGACTACTTAGGTCTTCTAGAAACTTCCCCTTCTAAGATGCTGTTCCTGTCCAATTCTCCTCCCATCTCTCTGAAGATTTTGTCTTCTCTTTCTTCTTTGCCTAACCTCCAAACATTTGTTTTCCCATTGGGCAGTGATTTAAAGAAAGACGTGGATCTATATTTGCTGATGTAAAAAGATTTCCAAAACATAATGAAATTTTTAAAAGCAAGGGGGTTTACTTCTAATCTGCTGTCTTGCTTTCACTTTTTTATCTTTTTTTAATTTATCTTTTAATTTTTTACAGACTGCATTTTGATTCATTGTACACAAATGGGTACATCATTTCATTTCTATGGTTGTACACAATGTAGATTCATACCATTCACATAATCATACATGTACATAGGGTAATGATATCTGTCTCATTCCACCAATTTTTATACCTCCCTCCCTCTCATTTCCTTCTACATAATCTAAAGTTCCCCCATTCTTCTCTCCATCACCCCCCAACCCCCATTATATATCATTCTCCACTTATCAGCCATAAAGAAGACTAATATTATTACTATCTTTTGTTATATATTCTTCCCATCAATATTTATGTTAGTTTCCTGGGACTGTCATAACAAATTACCAGAAATTGGGAGATCCAAACCACAGAATTTTATCCTGTCCCAGATCTAGAGGCTAGATATCCAAAAGCAAGTCTGTGGCAGGGTTGGCTCCTCTTGGAAGCTGGAGGGAGAATCTGCTCCTTGGTCTTCCCTAGCTCCTGGCTCTCCCAGCAGTTCTTGGCATTCCTTGGCTCATACCTGCCTCGCTTTGGTCTGCCTATGTCATCACACGGCAATCTCTCTCTGTCTTTGCATGACTTTCCCTCTCTGTGTGTCTGTGTTTAAATTTCTCTCACTTTAATGAAGACACCAGTCTTTGGATTAGAACCCACATCCTTAATCTGGGATAACCTCCTCTGAATGAATAGGGTCTTCCAAGACTCTGTTTTCAAATAAGTTCACAGCCACAAGTTGCAGAGTTTGGAACTTCCACATATCTTTTTGAGTAACACAAATCAACCTACGACACTGTGTTTTACTTCTAACTATTTGAGGTGTTAACAAAAGAAATCTGAGCAGTACACCTGAATGAGTAATTTTCTTTTCATCCTTACGCCTTGTTTGTTTTCTTAATCTAACGATGGTCACATATACACACAAAAATGAAAATACAGATATCAGAAAGCACACAAGCACCCACATATACTTACACGTTATCTCATTAGTGCCTTGTAATTTCTGTCCTTACTTACCCGGATCTCTATTCTTAATTCACTGTCCCTCTCTTTTTTATCTGCCCTGTGTTATGGAATAACTTGTGCCCTCAAATTTACATATTAAACTGGGGGTAAGGAGAATGGCCTAGTCAGTTTGGGCAACTGTTTAAAACAAAACCAAAAACTGCCTTCGACCCCAAACATTTATTTCTCAATTTCTCACAGTTCTAGAACCCAGAAGTCCCAGATCTGAGTACCAGCATGACAGGTTCTGGTGAGGGTCCTCTTCTAAGTGGCAGAGAGACAATTTCTCCTTAATGCTCACATAGCCTCAAGAAGATAAGAAATCTCTCTAGGGTGCCTTTTATAAGGGCACTAATCCCATTCATAAGGGTGCCACCCTCATGATCCATTTTTCTGCCAATGCCCCTTTCATAATACCCTTGCATTGGGGTTCAAGATTTCAACACACACATAAATAAGCAGTCCATTGCACTGATTGGACAGAGGACCTTTAAAAAAGTATTTCGGTTTAAGTGAGGTCAGAAGTGTGGGGCCCTAATGCAATACGACTAGTGTCCTTGTAAGAACAGAGAGTTGGGCATAAGCGTTGCTCACACACAAAGAAAAGGCCAGGTGATGACATTTCAAGAAGGCAGTCATTTGTAGGCCAAGGAAGAAAGTTGCAGGAGAAACCAATTCTATGGGCACCTTGGTTTTCTAGCCTCCAGAACTGTTGAGGAAATTCACTCCTGTGGTTAAAACCCTTTGGCTATGTTATTTTGCTATGGCAGCCCTAGCTGACTAAATCTCTCTGTTTGTACAGTTTAATTATTCTCATGAGTTTTGTTCCTCCCTCTGTGCTAAAAATTACCAGATTGATACCTCTAGTCCTCACCTTTCAATGGGTTCAAATGTGCTTCCTGATGGAGGTATCATTTAACAGGTTCACAAGAAACTTATCACAGGCTTTTCCTACTTTTTTCCCACCCTGTACTTAGACTGCTCTGCCCAGGAACACCTCAGAAACATGGGAGTCCTTTTCCCTCAGACTTCACATCCAATCACCACCCTACTGATTCTGTCTCATTAATATCTCTCAATCCAAGTCTTCTTCTCCATCCTACTGCCATTGCTTAAGTCCAAAGCACTCATTATCTCTTAGCTGGGCCACTGCTAATTGGTCCCTCTGCATCCAGTCTTGAACCCTTAAGTCCATCACTTCCAGGTAACTGGAGTGATTTATGTAAAATGCAAGTAGGATCTTGTTGCTCAGCTGGTTAAAACCCGTGCTCTGCTTCCACTTCCCTCCAGCCCCTCAACTTGCTCACAAGACCATCCCTCATCTGTCTTATCCATTCCTTCAGTTCGATCTCTTGTTTCTCTTTTCCTTTAGTGCTATCCTACTAATATCAAATTGCTTACAGACATTGGTTCACATGTCTCTTTTCTGTTGGATTAGTCCTCTGCCAAGAACACCCTCTCTTCTACTGCCTAACTTTTATTAACTTTAAGATGCAGTCCAGGTATACATCATATTCTCCATGAAGCCTCTTTGAATCCCAGGTGAGTCGAAGTATTCTTCGTATGTGTGACCCGAGCTCCCTGAGCACCCTCAAGCATGTTTAAATTATGTCTGCCTCCGTGAATCTAAGTACTTAAGTGACAAATACTGTGTATTTTGAACCATGTATCTGTAGTGCGTACCCTAGTCATTGGCAAGAAATAGTTACTAAAGAAATACTGGTTGATTGAACACAGGAGGTCTTCTTTTATGATTCAAGAATTGCCGAAGCTGGGCATGGTGGTGCACACCTCTAATACCAGCAACTGGGGAAGCTGAGGCAGGAGGATCTCGAGTTCAAAGTCAGCCTCAGCAACTTAGCAAGACCCTAAGCAACTTAGTGAGACCCTGTCTCTAAAAAAGTAATTAAAAAAGTCTGGGAATGTGGCTTAGGGATTGAGTGACCCTGAGTTCAATCCCTGGTATGAAGAAAAAAAAAAAGAAAGAAAGAAAGAAAGAAAGAAAGAATTCCCGTAAACTTCGCTCATGAAGGAATAAATGACCATTAAGTTGTGACTTAATAACATCTCAATCATCATCTTATTTGATATAGACTAGGGTTTCTATCCTTGGAACTACTGACATTTGAGCTGGGTGACCCTTTACAGCAAAAGCTGTATCCCTGGCCTCTAACTCCCGATGCCAGAGGCTCCCCATTTCCCTATTTGTGACAACAAGAGAAAGGTCTCCAAACATGACCAAATATTCCCTGACCAGGTCAGGGATGGAGAAGTGAGGGCCTGGGGAGGGGAGGGGTTGCCCACTGGCATAGACTGATGCTTAATATCAGTTTTGAATTTCATGACAGCTCTGAAGTTAAGGATTCCCAGAACATTTTATTTAATCCCTCAGGATATCAATTATTCTCTGTAAGAACAGATCTGCCATAGTTTATCATATGTTTTTAAAGGCATTTTAAATCAACTATGTAAAACTTTTAAGAGTTTTTCTAATATAATTACCTTATAAAAAGATGAGATCATGTCATTTATTGTTCTATAAAAATGTAGGCTTGTTTAAAAAAAATATATATATACACTGATTCTCATATGGAAAGAGAAGAGGTCTATAATTTAATTTGAAAGCTGCTCTCCTTCTGTCTAGGAGAGAGGGAGGGTTTGAAAGAAGAAGAAAGAGGGAGCAGGAGAAAGAGGAAGGGAGGGCTGTTTTAATCTAAATGGGGGAGAAAGACTTTTTCTGTTAACTCCCTATTTCCTTTGCTCTCTGCATGATTTTAACCCACTACTATTGATCATTGTGGTCAACATTAAACAAAGAACAGCGAACTCAATTACACAGCCTGGTCAGACAAAGGTCAATCCAATATTCTGGTTGACAGAGTTTCCGATATTCAAAGTATTCTATTAAAACATGAAAACTGTGCTAAAATATTTTAGAAATTCTTTGAGACAAAGGGACCACCTCCTATGTGCCAGGAAGTATGGACTTTTTTTTTTTAAATGAATCACACAGACAGGAACTCTATTCTCTGGAAGTTTATGATCTAGTCGGGGGATATAAAAATTAATGAAATAGTCACACTGATGGGGGTATAATTACAAGTTGAATAAATGCTGTGCAGAAAAGTAATTAAGGAACATGACCCAGACTTGAGGAAGTGACACTTGAATTGAGATCCAAAGAAGAAATTTAAGGAATTAACTAAAAGAGACAGAAGAACAACCACAGATGGAGCAGATGACATGAGTACCTGCCCTGGGCTTGGGGGAGCACACCTGGGAACTGAAACAAGAGAAGTGGGGGAAACTGCTGGAGCTGGGGAGGTAGATCAGGACCTGGGGGGGTCATGTTGAGGGTGCATAGACAGGCCATCCACTGAGGTGCAGTTTAGGAAATCATTCTGTGCTGTGGGGAATGTGTAGGGGTGCCAGCTAGTTCAGGTGCAGGTAAGGGCCACAGAGTCAAGACCCCCAGTCTCCGGGAGTTGGGTGGAAGCAGGCTTGTGGCGAGCAGCCTGCAAACTCATTTATTGCAGGAACAAGTACACACTGTATAAGTTTCTTGCCCAATCACAATGTGCCACAGGGCATCAGACCACCAGGCTCCTATACATGTTCCCTTGGTAACACTAGGTCAACTTGGGGCAGTTGTTTACTTTCCTAGGTAGAAGAAGCAGAATGCTCCTCCCTGCAAGTTTACACACTTGAGACATTAACTGCTGCGAGCCAAGAACTAGGATTTCTCCCAACAGGAATGGATTGATTAAACAATATGGAAGGGATTCAGGGAGACTCTAGCCTCCCCCCTATATCAAGGTCCTTCAAGATCAGGAAAAAAAAAATCCATTTTTACACCATATATGAACTCTGACAACACTAAGCTGGGCAAAAGAAGCCAGTCACAAAAAGTCACCTACTGTGTGATTTCATACACACAAAATGTCCAAATAGTCAAATACATGGACAGAAGGATTGTGGGTGTCAGGCACTGGGGTGAGGGAAATAGGAAGCAACAGTTAATAGGCTTGGGGGAGATGAAAATTACCTAGATTCAGAAATGATGGTTGTACAACTTTGTTAATATACTGAAAATCAATGAGATGAACACTTTATAAGGGTGAATTTTATGGCATGTGGATTAGATCTCAATAAAGCTGTTATGAAAAAAAAAAAACTGATTATGCCTTAGGACAAAATGAGCTCTAAATTTCCTAAGTGAAAACAAGGTTAAGAGTTGACTTTCAAAATTCTTCTTTAAAATGTTCTTGCATTCTAAAATTCGGTTAGTTAAAATTTAAGAATTATATTTGAATCAGAGGTGTTTCAGTCAGACCAGCTGATCAATGATTGAGAGAAAGCTCCATCATTCCCAAATCATAGTTTTTGTTAAGAAGAATTATAAAAGCACCCACCACTGGGAATTAGATCAATTGGAATTTTACTATTTTGTCAATTTTGTCAAACAGAGGATTTTAACTCTTAGCACAGTTTTCATTTTCTACCCAGACAGCCACTTTGTAGGTATGTGATATCAATCTTGATTTCCAACCTCAGCTTTCTGTACAAACTTAATGGGGAAGTAATTGTGCAAGAATGTGTTTTAAAACACAAATCTTGTCTACCCTATTATTACATTTACAGATGATTACCACGTGAATTGCCTTCATGTGATGTTAGAAGATCACTAATACTGTTCTCTGGAGGCGTACAGTATAGTACAAGGTATATGCAATAGCTTCTAATGGCAATGACATTGCCTAGTATTTATTCTCGAACTCAAATTTGTATTAATTCTATTTTTTTTTTTTTTTTTTTTTTTTGGTACCAGGAATTGAACCCAGGGACACTTAACCACTGAACCACATTCCCATCCCTTTTTTGTATTTTCTTTAGAGACAGGGTCTTGCAATGCTTGCTATGTTACTGAACTGGCTTTGAACTCCCAATCCTCCTGCCTCAGTTTACCAAGTTACTGATATTACAGGCATGCACCACTGCATCCAGTTAAAATTTTCATCAAAAAGTAAAGAGGGGCTGGGGTTGTGGCTCAGTGGTAGAGCGCTTGCCTAGCACATATGAAGCACTGGGTTTAATCCTCAGCACCACATAAAAATAAATCAACAAAATAGTTTTTAAAAATATATTTTTTAAAGAGAGAAAAAGAGAGAATCAATATCTAGGGTAGTTATCTATGTTGGGACTCTTTTGGGTATGACAGAAAATCCAACTCAGTCAAACGTAACTGATGATATGATTTTCTGGCCTACTTAACTGCCAAGTTCAGGGTGGTGTTTCCCGTAGGCACAGCCAGATGCAGGGCTCTTGGGTCTGTTTGCTGCTAGACTGCTAGGTTTTCATTTTCATATCCAAGTTTGTCCCTCCTGACTGCAAGATGGAAGCAGTAGCCCCTTCCCTTCCTCCCCTGGGATTCTTAGTGACAGACTCACTGTGTCTCAGGACTTCTACTTGAGCTGTGTGCTCAGTCACAGACCTACTACCATGGCTGGGACAATAGGGCATGCTGAGGATCTGGGCCTAGGACACATGATCACCCTGGCAGGACAGAATCCCATGTGAAGCACACAGATTGAGAGGAGGAGGTGGATGGACCCTTAGGAGAAAAGCAGATATTGTGGCTAGGAGAAAGGAGAATGGTGGCTGTCAGGAAAAACAAGAAATGTCATTAAAATTTCCAGGGAAAAGATAGGATACGAGCCAGGACAGTGAGCAGTCCCATTGAAAAGCCAACTAAGGAGGAGCAAAGGACCCCTCTGAGGTATCTTCCCAGCCAATGATCTGTCCTGAGATTTTCTACATTCACCTCATGGGTTGAGCCCAATCTCTTCTACTTGCCACTCTTCACCCTTTGAGTCCTGCTTCCTCTCACAGGAGAATGACTTGCATGCAGGAGAGCCATAGTTCCTGGACTCTAGGACTTTTGGTTGGGTTTGGCAATTGAGTGCACCAAAAGGAGAGGGAAGGAGAGGAGGAGGGAAGGAAGGGTCTCTTCAGGCTAGCTACATCCAATACCAATCATCACAGCTTGTTTTAGTATTTCCCTCTCTACTTGAACTTTCATTCATGACTTTGGGAACTGTTCACATTGCTCAATCTTTTAAGTCTAGACATGGTAAAGCCTCCCTATGTTTCACAACATTGGGTGCCCTGCCATTTGTCATTGCTTGAATCTGCAATGTTCCCCAAAGGCCCATGGGGTTCCCGGCTTGGAGCTATTGGGAGGTGGTGGAACCTTTAAGAGGTGGGGCTTAATGGGAGGTATTCATGTCATTGGTGATGTGTCCTTGAAGGGAAATATGGAACCTCAGTGTCTTTCTTCTTCTCTCTTTTGCTTCTCACCCACGAGTAAATGATTTTGCTGTGCCACATGCTTCCACCATAATGTGCTGTCTTGTCACAGGTCCAAATGCCACAGGAGCCACCAATCATGGGCTGGAACTTACAAAACTATGAGCTGAAATAATCCTTTTCTCTATATAAGTTGATTATCTTGGGTATTTGTTTTAGTAATAGAAAGCAAACTAAAGCACTATTCTTTGTGGGTTTCCTTGAACCCTGCTGATAGCTTTGAAAATAATCCCTTAATTAAACCTTTTATGCATTATGGTAATTTGTACTATCTATTTCCTGCTGGGACTCTGACAAATACTTAAGAGTAGCAGCCATGACTTCACTTTATATGTTATTTCTGATCCTTTCATTTATCCTATGAAACAGGTATCTCACTTCCCTTTTGACAGATGAAGAAACTGAGACGCAGAGTTTAAGTAACTTGCATAAGGTTCTACAGCTAGTTAGAACCCAGCTGACAGTGGAAATGAGGTCTAATTCTTGTATATGTCCAAACTCTATGATCTCCACCCTGAAGCACAACTTCCACTCTTGCCCTCTTACAGATTTTCTCCACACAACAGCCAAAATATCATTTGCTCTATAGATCTGGTAATGTCAATATGAGGAGCCAGTGCAATAATAGGCAAAGGCAATTTACAAATGCAATACATTGACCACCAGTTTCTAGAAGGCAAATGTGATACCTATTATTCATATATCCCTAGCGACTGAAACATACTTGTAGCTAGGTGTCAAATATGTGTCTGTTAAATGAATGACAACAATGTTCTGAACAAAAAACCTTCCTGAAGTATTCCCCTCTTGGCAGTTCCATCCTGCAAGATGGGTTATCAGGGACAATAATAAGGAGATTCCTCAGTAGGAGGATAACGGGCCAGAACTACTAAGATGATATTCTTGATATGGATTAGATATAAAGTATCCAAAAAAAAAAAAAACTCATGTATGAGACAATGCAAGAATATTCAGAGGTGAAAAGATTTGATTGTAAGAGCTGTAACCTAATCAGTGGATTAATCCACTGATAGATTAATTGAGTGGTAACTGTGGCAGGTAGAGTGTGGTTGGAGAAGTAGGTCACTGGGGGCATACCTTTGGGGTTTGTATTGTGTCCCCAGTGAGCAGAGCTCTGTTTCCTGATTATCATGCCTGAGCTGCTTGCATCTGCCACAACCCTCTGCGATGATATTCTGCCTCACCTTGGGCCCAGAGCTATGAATTTAGCCAACTATGGACTGAACTTCTGAAACCAGAAGCCAAAGTAACCATTTCCTCCTCTAAATTATTTTTGTCAGGTATTTTGGTCACAGTCACAAAAAACTGACTAGAACACATCCAAAATCTAAAATTCTGTGATTCTGGGTAACAGAGGTATAATTTTATGAGGAAATGAGTTTCTCACCAGGGTATGTATCACTACAGTTTAAACTACCTTATGTAGTTTCTACTAGCAGTGATCAAATAAGTAAATATATTATAGATAATAAGAACCAGATTCCTCACTGTTGGAAAAAAAAAAAGACTTTAGTGAACAAACTGATGAAAATAAGTTCTTTAATCTAATTAATAGCATCCTATCAAGGTTAGTTTCTAGGGCTGGGGAGATAGCTCAGTTGGTAGAGTGCTTGCCTTGCAAGCACAAGGCCCTGGGTTTGATCCCCAGCACCGCAAAAAAAAAAAAAAAAAAGGTCAGTTTCTAACTTTGTAAGATATTTGCATTAGGATAAATGGGGTGAGTGGTACTGAGAAACTTTTGTACTGTTTTCGTTAATTTTCCTCTAAATCTCAAATTAGTTCTCAATGAAATGGTCCTATGTCACATTCTTTTGAAGTCAGGCTCTTAGAACCTAATATAGTTGATAAAAATCTCACCAAGAAGTTCAGTGGGGTGCAAGACATTCACAGCTTGTTGTGCTCTGCAGGATCACAGGATTTTTGAGCTTGGTTGTCTTCTTGGCAGTCACAGTCCATCATGCTTCTCTTGAGGGAACCTCCTCAGTATTGTCCCTGACAGCCTAAAGTTATTGCTGGGACGTCTTCAGGGAAAACTGGGCACCACTGCCCCAAAATGGATCGTTGGAAACATCTTTCTCCTTCTATTCATCATGAGAAAATGTGCCCCCTTATTGATTCTCTGGACCCACATGGTGACTCTTCCAGATACCCAAGGAGAGTCAGAATCATCTCTCCTGAATCTCTTCTACTTCAAGCAAAATCACCCCCGGATCTCTCCAGGTGACATAATGATGTTTTAGTCGGGACTTCTTTACCTTTTGTAGTTTCTGAATTACTTCCTTTGTCATAGCACTCTTTGTCAAGGAAATGCTCACGTGAGAGGCAGACTGTGAAACAGATAAAAGGAAAACTACTCTGCCAAGCAGGGAAGGGACGTAAGGACTATCTGGCTTTCTTACCCCTCCCTTTCCTTAGTACAACCTTGCAACCTTAAAACTTCCCAGAACAAAATTCAACAAATTCTTCCTCAAACCACAGGTATGAAAGGACATGGGAGCTTCAAATATCCAAATAGTTTGTAGGAAAATGTTCTAAGTACATTCCTTTTACTGTCCTCAAGTTATACCACATGGATAATTCCAGACAGAGCCATTTGTTAGGCCATACATGGGGATAAGCATATCAACAACTAAGATCTAAGACTTCATATGTATTAATTCAAAAACCTTGTGATATGAATGTTAGGATCATCTCATTTTGTAGATGAGAGACAGAGGCAGTCAGGTAAACCAACTTATACCAAGTCAACAGAGACAACAGAGCTATGCTTTTAACCCTGTTCTCTTTGAGTCCAAAATTGTGCCCTTAATTACTGTGCTCTCCTGCCTGTTGGGAATAGGAATATAGAAGAATTTATGGAACATCCCCCTCTCACCTTGTATCCACACCTACAGTATTTATCCTACAACCTGGAAATCGTCCCAGAGAAAATTCACTAGAGAATCTGTTTTAAACAGTGTGTCTAAGACTAATGCTGTCCACATATAATGTCCAACCCTTCCTTTATATACACCTAAGGTCTCATTTAAGCAGCATCACCTGGGAAAGAATGGCTCTGAGGTCCTGAGGATAAAGCATTCTTAAAATGGGAGACCAGCACACGGGGCCAGATCATCCCAACATGCTCAGGCTTCTGACCTACAGAGCTACCTTTAGTCCCTGTGGTTTGGGTCAGCAGATTCCACTTACCCAGTTCTGCTCCGGGAGCAGACACCTGGATGAGTCTGATAATCAGCATATTTCCAGTTGCATGTGATTTAAGTCACATCTATGAGACTCACAGGACTTGTGTTGGAACCAGTGGAGAAGATGATCTCTCTTCCCTAGAGATTGCCTATTGAGCAGTTGCTTGTCACTGGGAGGGAACCAGTATGGGTTGAAACCAAGGAAAAGAAGACAAAGCCAAAAGAAGAAAAGAGACAGAGAACAGAGAAGTTCACTTTAGTCATTGCATGCATCTGGCTCTCAAGAACTCTGCTGGGGGCTAGGTTTGTGGCTCAGCAGTAGAGTGCTTGCCTAGCATGTGTGAGGAACTGGGTTTGATCCTCAGCACCACGTATAAATAAATAAAGGTCCATCAACAACTAAAAAAAATTATCTTTTTAAATTTTTTATTGTAATTTTTTTAAATTAAAAAAAAAGAACTGCTGTTAGCATGACTTAGGTTCTTTTGGTTGATTTCTCCTTTCTTCTTCCTTTTTTTTCTCCCTTCTTCCCTGCCTACTCCTTTCCTCCCCTCTTTCCTTTCATAGCTTCACTAAGGTATAATTGACATATTTAAAATTCAATTTTATAAGTTTTGACATATGTATACTCCCATGAATAAATCACCACAATCAAAAGAGCACATCTGTCACCCTCAAAGTTTTCCAAACTCCTTCTTTTTTTTTTTCCACATAAGAGAGTTTATTAAGCAAACAGGCAGAGTGTCTCCCTGCAGGGTAAGAGAGAAAATGAGAGGAAAAGAGAGAGCGAGCGTGCACACAAGAGAGAGAGTGAAAACCAGAAGGAGAGAACATGAAAGTGAGGAGGAGAAGAGAGAGAAAATGGTGGAGGAGCTATTCTTAAGTAGTGGAAAGGGACCAATAAGTGAGAAGGATACTTGCAGGCTGACTGATGAACCAATAGCTAGCTAGGATGTTCACAGACTGACAAACTAGGTTGTAAGTTGGGAGGTAGAGAAATGGCAGCAGCAAAGGGCGGGGGAGCAGCTTTATATTATATTATATTCCCCCATTTTTGTTTTTATAAGATCTTTTGTTCTCCAGTCCTCTCCCCCTTATCTCTCCTTCCTGCCTACATGACTAGGCCTGGTTTTGCAGGTGAGATGTAAACAGTAAGAAGCAGATGGGGCAGGGGGAGAACCAAAGTAATTCAGTCAGGCAAGGGCCCAGGGGGCATTAATTAGCAGCCCCTTGCTTGCAGTCCTTGATAAGGGCAGGTAAATTTGGTAATCAATGGGCTCTGAAGATCCTTGACATTCCATTCTCCCAGGGGCAGTCTCCAACTTCCAGACTTCCAGAGGCAGATGGCTTTCATGGACTTCATTTCCTCGATTTGACTGATCCCCTATTTCTACACTAACTGTCTATCCCTAATTCTGGCTTCATTCCCCCCTCTAGGTTTAGGAGCTCCTTACTGCTGTAGGGAAAGGGGGCAATGACCGCTCTGGCTGCTTCAAGCTGGAAGGGGGCAGCATGGGGCAAGCAGTTTGGAGTTCCCTTTTTAAAAATTGGGTCAATTGAGGGGTCCATGGTAGAAGTCTGGCTGGGGAAGAGCAGGTTGTTAAGTCATCTAGGGGAGGATGCTTCATTACAGACAAGTTTAATTTGGAGAATAGCAGCTTGATAAATTTTCTGCTTTAAAGGCTTGTATACCAATCTGAAGGTCAGTAGTAGATGTGGAGAGCCTCAAGGTGAATGGAAGGTAAGACCAGCGTCTGGGGGTCTGGGGCGGTGGATGGAATTCCACCCACCTAAGCAGCAGTAGAAGAGCCCATCTGAGTCACGGCACCAGTGTAAGAAACCACTCCGGACGTGGGAACTCACATAAGAGGGTTTATTAAGCAAACAGGCAGAGTGTCTCCCTGCAGGATAAGAGAGAAAATGAGAGGAAAAGAGAGAGAGAGCGTGCGCAAGAGAGAGAGAGTGAAAGCCAGGAGGAGAGAACATGAAAGCGAAGAGAAGAGAGAGTCAAACCCCTTCTTAATCCCTCCTCCACATTCTCCATCCTGCCTACATCCTCAAGCAATTATTGACTTGCTTTCTGTCACTATAGATTAGGTTACATGCACTAAAATTTGTAATAAAAGAAAACACACAATACGTACTATTTTTGACTGATTTCTTTTACACAGCATACTCATTTTTTAGATTCTTCCATGATGCTGTTTGTCTTGTATTCTATTGTTTCATACTGCTAAGTGTTGTTCCACCCCAATTTCTTTATCTATTTTCCTGTTGATGTCTATTTGGGCTGTGTTCAGTTTGGGGCTCTTAAAAATAAAGCCCTATGAAATATTTGTGTGTCAAGTCTCTGCAGAGACATATACTTACATTTTGGTTGGGGAAATACCTAGGACAGGAGTGAATGGATAATGTAGTAAATGCATATGTAAAGTTTTTAAAAATGATCAAACTTTTCCAAAGTGGTTGTTCCATTTTACATTCCCACTAGCAGTGTATGAAAAGGCCAATTATTTCACATGCCCAACAATACTAGGTGTGTCAATCTTTTTAAATTTAAATCATCACATGCTAACAGGTGATTTGCTTATGGATCTAAATTTGCATTTCCCTAAAGAATAATGATTTGGAGCATTGTTTATATGCTTGTCTGCCATCTTTACAACTTGTTCAGTGAAGTCTCTGTTCAAATCTTTTGCTAATTTTTATAAGGGTTATTTGTTTTCTTATTAATGTATTTAGCAAATTATTTGAGGTATAAATCTTTTCTCAGGTATGTGATTTTCAAATATATTCTTCCAGTTTGTGGTTTATCTTTTCATTTGTATATCAGTACCTTTTAAAGTGCAGAAGTTTTTAGTTTTGATGAATTAAACTTACTGATTTTATTATGGATTATGCCTTTGGTGTTTTATATATATATTAAATATATGCTTATATATATGTTTACTTATATGTATATATATATATTTAATTGTAGATGGACACAGTACCTTTATTTTATTTATTTATTTTTATGTAGTGCTGAGAGTGGAACCCAGTGCCTCACATGTGCTAGGCAAGCCCTCTACCACTGAGTTATAACCCCAGTCCTGGTGTTATATCTTAGATGATTTTGCTTGATTCAAGGTCACAAAGATTTTCTGTTTTCTTACAGATGTTTGATAATTTTGGTTTCATATTTAAGCCTGCGGTTCATTTTGAGCTAATTCTTATAGATGGCATAAGTTATGGATCAGAGTTCATTTTGTCACCCATGAATGTACAATTGTTCCAGCACCAATTGTTGGAATGACTATCCTTTGAATAGCCTTTGTCAAACATGTATTAATTAAATATTCATAAGTCTGTTTCTAGAATCCCTGTTCCTTTGATCTATTTGTCTCCCTTAGTACCAGTACCAAGCTATTGTGATTACTGTAGCTTTAAAATAATTCTTAACTTCAAGTAACTCTGCTCCCCATTTTCAATTTTAGTATATGTGCTGCTGAAGGGAGTCTGCTCCCCATTTTCAAAATATTTGAGGTCATCAAACAAAACAGCCTATTGGCATTTTGGTTGGGGGTGATACAAATCTATACATTAACTTGGGAACAGTTTTACCCTAATAATATTGAGCCTTTCAATCCATGTGAGAATCTATGTCTCCATTTATTTATATCTTAAAACCTTCTCTCAGCATTGTTTTATGGGTTTCAGTATACAGGTCTTAAAATCTTTTTGCAAAATTTATCTCTAAGCAATTAATCTTTCAGTTGTTGTTATAGTCTTATTTAAGGGAAGATTTTATAAAGCCAGGAAATCATTTGAAGTGCTGGCTTGAGTGCTTGTCATAGGCCAGGAATCAGCCAGTCCAATTGTCTATAATTGAGTGCAGAGTCATAGGGCATAGGTCATGTTCCCACCCAGAGGATCAGCCTAGAGTCCCTGAACCTCTGTAGGGATGGCCCTTGATTAATCTATTCACATTCAGGGTAAAATTAGCACTGACAAATCACTGAAAGAATCTGAACCAAATATTCATGTTGTGCTTTTAGATCTTGCAGTTAAAAAAATAAAAATCTATGGCTGTGGAGGAGGACCATCAAAAAAGAATCTTACATTAAAAGTCAAGTATTTATTTCTGTTGCCATCTCAGAATACAACCATATGGTCCTAGAGGCCAGAATGTTACAAATTCCACCTACTACAAAAAAGTCTAAATTCCTGGGAGACCATATGTCTAATGATGTGTCCCAGCCTTTTAATTTATATTTGGGTCTGTCAACAACTTTTTACTGGTTTTAACATGCTTTTAACTGGTCTGTGGAGCATGGAAGGCAGTATAGTTCAAGGGACACTCGGAGAAAATAACAGGTATCTCTGATGAATGCCTGTCTTTGAGGAGAAGTGGAACTTTGTGACTTGTCCACCACTCACTAAAGAACACATCTGAAATCTGCAGCAATTTTAAAGACTGCATATAAAATCTCAGTTTTCTTGGTTAATTAGGATGGTGTTCATATCATTCCCTATTCCTTGATGTTTTAAGAACTTTTCTTTTGTTCATTCATTAAACAGGTATCCATGAGGAACTACTTTGGGTTTCAAGGCCAAGGTAGCAGTAAGGATGGAATGGAAAAGTTAAGTACAGAAAACTTAAAGGTAGGGGACAGAAACAGACTAATACAACATATACAACAGTACAAAGTGAGATATTTGTCACTGTGATTTGTAACATATAAAGCACACTCCAATACTTGTTATATTATTGCTCAGAAGAGGAAATGACACTGTAGAGAATTGAGGGTGGCCTCACAGAGGTTACAGAGGCAGATGAACAGTTCTTCATTCTTTCACAAGGTGAGAGGACACAGGAAGAAGACGTTATTTGACCTGTCAACTTCTCTAAAGAGTTTAGTGTATTTTAAGGAGGGAAACTGGAACAGAATATCTGGTAGAGGGGTGTGGCAGACTATAATTTTCAAAGAAAGTCATGTCCTCCATCAAGAAGACAGAATCTAATATTTGTAACTTCAGCCAATAGAGTACAGCAGACATAATACAGCTCTTAGTCCCCTTTCTGTTGCTCTAACAGAATGGCTGAGACCAGGAAATTCATAAAGAAGAGGGGTTTCTTTAGGATAATGGTTCTGGAGGCTAGAAGTTCAAGTTTGGAGTCTGCCTCTTGCAAGAGTCTAAGAGCATCATAACTGGCAGAACGGAAGAAGGCCAAGTGGACACAGGAAGGGCACTTTAAAAAACAAAACACAAGGGACAGCCTCACTTTATAATGACCAGCTCTCTCAATAAAAAAAAAATCTAGTCCTGACAAAAAGACATTCATCCAGGGCTGGGGAGATAGCTCAGCTGGTAGCGTGCTTGCCTTGTAAGCACAAGGCCCTGAGTTCGATCCCCAGTACCGCAAAAAAAAAAAAAAAGACATTCATCCATCTTAAACTAATCACTGCTTAAAGACCCCCCTCCACCTCCCAACACCATATTGAAACCACATGAACTTCTTGCAAGGCTAAATCATCAAATTCTATCTTTTTAACCAGAACCCTCACTCAGGAGCCCTGAGACACCATGTAAGCATTTTCACTGTCCTGAGGGTGCCATGTCATGAGGAAGCCCAACCTGGCCTTGGCAGAGACCACACAGAGAAGCCCTGAGACTCCATAAAGAAAGAAATGCCTGGCTAGCCCCCAGCTTCTCAAACTACCCTCTGATTGCAACTGCATGAGAGACCCCAATACAGAACTGCCCAGCTGAGCCCTTTCCAAACTTCTGACCCCAGGAAACCATGCAAGATAAAATAACTATTGTCATCAAAGTCACTGAATATCAGGGTGATTTGTTACATAGTGACAAATAACCAGAAAAAGCAAATGAAAAGTGACTTGGTTATTTCCATTTTTCTCATTTCATGTCATGTTGAATTTGGTGCAAACAGACAAGGTCGTCTAAATAGGACCTAAAAATGAACCTGACCCTGCCAGTGCAAAAGAGGCTAACAGGGAACACCCAAGAGCAGAGGCAGAATCTAGATAAGTGGGCAAGGAGATGGTAGAGGACCAGGTCCTACAAAGCCTGGAGGTCAAGACAAAACCACCAGCAAGGCAGGCTGCTGAATGGACACTCAAAGCAGGGACTCACATACCAGGGCAAGGGCAGGACCCTCGCCCTGCCAATTTGGTGACGTGAAAATAAACAGGAAATGAAACTTGAAGAGGATCAAGAAGGGTGAGTTATTATGGACATGTGAAACTTTGACCACACTGTTGCTCTTAACCAGGGAATCCAGAATGTTCTCAGAATCTAAGGTAGGGTAGGATATGGGGCCGGTACAGATAGATTATTTTATTCGCTGCCTTCCCTGATAACTGCCTAACCGTTACACCTGCCCTCTACCAAAAGGGAAGAAAGGGAGACCACAATAGCCATCTAAAAGAAAAACAAAGCAGGCTCTGCACAGTGGCGCACGCCTGTAATCCCAGTGGCTCAGGAGGCTGAGGCAGGAGGATCGCAAGTTCAAAGCCAGCCTCAGCAACTTAGCCAGGCCCTAAGCAACTCAGTGAGACCCTGTCTCTAAATAAAATAACAGAAAAGGGCTGTGGATGTGACTCTGTGGTTAAACACCCCTGGGTTCAATCCCCAATCTCAAAAATAAAAATAAAAGTGAAAAGATCACTGATGGTGCCCTAGAATTATTTACATCCACTAAAAAATCAGTTTATAAGCCCACCCCTAATTTGGCAACATATATCAAGATATGCTTGAAAATATTTTTAAAAGACAGAACAGCATGCAAACAAGTAACACAGAAGGATGATCATCCAACAATGTTTACAATAGCTACTCCAATCCAATGTAGTATTGTCTAATTCTGAGCAACAGGTTAGCTGAACAGAAGAATATTATATAGCCTGCTTTTTAACATAATGTTTGGTAAAGTGAGGAAATATTGCCAAGATATTTTAGGTTAAGAAAGTTCCTTATAAGCAGGTTCTAGGACTCTATCTTTAAACAAGTCTGTCCTTGAGCTACAGGTTCTCAAGAAATGTTGAATATGAGTACAAAATATTTCAAAGGTACTATCAGGGGTCTTCTGCTTCTGGATGCATTTTATCTCCTTACTTAACTGTACACATTTGTTTCAGCCTCTACTATCCAGGCATCATTTGTTATAAATCCACGTAGGTCTGTTTGGAGAAAATCTTATCATCAAGAATTAAGACGAAAGGAAAATAGAGAAATAGCTGATGGCCCCCTTCTCAAGAGATTCTGTCTCATGGTGTTTTTCAGTTGTTTCCAACCTCAGTTAAGACCCCTAACTCTGAAGCAGGATTAGTGCTACATGCACATCTGCCACTTGTATTGGGGACAGTGCCAGCGAGTCGTTACTTTCCTCCCACTCCTCTCTTTTCTCTGACAGCCCTGGGAATTCGGACTGATTTGAAGTGTGGTGGTGGGAGAGTGGGAGGTGTTAATCAAAAGCCCCCTCCCCCAACTTCTGCATCATACGGAGCTGCCGCATATATTACACCACCCTGCCACTCTCCTTGCCATCCAAGGCAGGAGCATATGGGAATTCTTGATGTGTTTTCTTTCATTTCTTCCTCCATTCTCACACTCCGAAGGAAATGGGTAAGGTTAGGTGAAATTGCTACTTAATAAGGGGTTACTGAGTGTGTAATTGCTCCCAGAGTGTTTTTAGAGTGATAGTCTGCTGGTAAGAGCCAAACTGGCTATAAAGAATCTCACTAAACTGCCCAAAGAATGTAATTCCATTCATTCACGGTTATTTGAGTAACACACCAAAGATTAAGGAGCATCATTTACTAAAAGCCTTTTCCTCCCACCTCATCTCAAGCCAGTCAGCAAATTCAGAAGCTCAAGGTTTCCATCCTTGAGCTGCAGAATGATCAAGTCCTGAAGTTAGTGCTGAGGTGATTCTAGATTCTTCCTTCCCTTAGCAGAACACACTAGCAAGTAGATGAGTTCTTTGCTAGAGTAGAAGACAGAATCACTGCCCTATAAAATTTTCTTAGAACCTAAGGAATCTCCAGGACCATAATCACAGTCATGTACCCCATTTCACAGGCAAGGTCACCAAACTGGGAGTGGAAGTTCTGCTGCGTGCTAACTTATTTCCAGGACAGAGGCATGGCCTAACCTGATCTGTGGCGAGGTGCCCCAAGAGGGTTGGGACAGTCTGACTTGGTAGGTAGTTTCTGCCCAAGGTGCCATTAGTACTGGTGTTTCTCTTGATGGAAACTTCCACTTTTCCATTGTCCCAGAATTGGTGTGTGGTGTCCCCAGCACCATCCACCTTGCAGCTAGCTTCCAGGCTTTGCCTTCAATGCTATGGCCTGAGAGTGCCAGGTGGAGACTGTCCAAGCCCCCTCGCTTTCCCGTGGGTACTCATGGAGGCTGTGCAGGGCTTGCACTGGAATCCTGAGCTGCGCACTCCTCTCTAACACGGTTCATTGATAGGAACCCACTTCAGGGCATCCACCAAAAGAGCATCACCCACCCGGGAAATGAATGTGCTCCGTTCCAATCGTTTCCTCGTATTTCAGGATTTTGGCTTCCTCAGGGAGGCAGACCAGTCAGTCAAATCCAGATCCACCTACTTTTCCCAGCACCCCTTCAAAACTACTGTAATGGTTAATTTTAATTGTCAACTTGATTGAATGAAGAGATGCTGATGATTAAGCGGTTTCTGGGTGTGTCCATGAGAGTGTTTCTAGGAATGATTGGCATGTGGGTTAGCAAACTGAAGTGGAGCCCCTCCCTAAGCATGGGCACCCAATAGGATGGAATAAAAGTTGGGAGAACAAGGAAGCAGATGCAGATGCAAGCTCAGCTCTTCTTGAACGGGTTCTTGATTGCTGCTTCGATCCTCTGAGGATTTCAGACTCTCACTTCTTCACTCTTCCAAAGTAGACTCTGCCAGTGATTCTCCAGGGAGTTTCCAGAAGCCTTAGTCCCAGACTAGGGTAGCCCTGTTGATCTTTCTTGTTCTGGGGCTTCTGTGTCTTGGACTGTGCAGCTGCTGGTTCTTCCAGCTCTCCAGCTGCAGACGGCCATGGTGGACTATCCAGTTTCTGGTCGTGTAAGCCAATCTAATAAATCCCCTTTTATAATCATACTTCCTGTTGATTCTGTTCCTCTAGAGAACCCTGACTGATACACCTACTTTGGTTAGAAAAGCAGCAAAGGTGAAGAGACCATAGGAGATGGAGTTCCATGAGAATTGTTGGGATTTTTTTGTGGACTTTCCATTCAGTTTCTGGGGAGACACACTTCTGTCTGTCCCCCATCCCTTCTTTCCACAGAATGCTCTAAAAATGAACTAAGTATTGATAAATGCTACAGTGTAAGAATCACAAGTATGTTATGCTGAAAGAAGTCGAATACAAAAGATTACGTGTTATATGATTACATTTATAGGAAATGCTCATAAACACCAAATCTACAGAAACAGAAAGCAGATTAATGGTTGCCTGAGAGTGGGTGTGAAAACATGATGTGACTGCGAATGAACATTTCTTTTGGGAGTGATGAAAATGTTCACAAATTAGATTGTTGTTGTAATTATACAACTGTAAAATTTACTAAAAATCATTGACTGATACCCTTAAAATGAGTGAATTTTGTGGCTTGTCAATTAGACCTCAACAAAACTGGTTTCTTAAACCTGTGGGACCAAAAAATAGCCGTATAGATCATCTTAGATAACCAAACCTCTTAACCAATCCTTGATTTTATTTCTTCTGTTTTCTGAACAGATTTACACCAATCCACTGTTAGTTTCACATCCTCTGTACCATCTAGCTTGTACAAAAATGATCCTAACAGAATCAGAGCAGTCAACCTATTCATTTGGGGCTATGATGAACAACTTAAATATATCTAGAAAATATCACCAGCTAAAACTAAGGTAGTATTGATTTCGAAGCCTGTTCTTCATCTTCATGGCCTGCACAACAAGTGAAAACATTCCACCCAATATAGACAACTTACTTATCTGGGGAGGTATTACATACTGCTATGACATGGGCCATTTGCTTGCCTGAGAAAATAGAGCCAGCTGGTCATTTTAGGCATCCATTAAAACTGTAATATAATTGCCCAATGTAGAATGTAACATCACAATGTGGAGAACGCTTAATGCAACATTCTTCACCCAAACATATCAGGATGTTTCTCTAGTCTCTGTAACATAAGTAATCTCTCCATGTGGAAGGGGCTACGGGTGACTTGACGTAAAGATATAGAAATAGCCAAAATATTTCTCAGACTCCAGTAATCTCCATGTTCCTAAGTTGTAAAGGAAATACAATGTTGAGGAAATGGTACTTTTTAAAATGACAATATTGTGGTTATATGTTATATCTTTATATTTTAGAGAAAGTTTTCCAACTCAATAAAAAAATTTCCTTATATACATTCAAGTGACCATCACCCCAATCCTGTCATTCACAGGATGCTGGAATACATGATTTGAAGTGAGGCTTCACCCAACCGCTGCCCTCGTCTGCTCTTTTCCAAAGAGGCAGCTGTTCAAAAACACTTTATTTTTTTTTAATCAAGATTTTCCCAATTTCCAGTATAGATAAAAAATTATACCTGGGTATGCTTTAAAGAAAACTGACTTTCATGTCAAGGATGGCAATTAGGTTGAGAATATTCAAAGGCATTATTAAGCATCATTGAGATTATAAAGGGAGAGCAGAATTACATGAATGGGGTATACAAAATAGAATTCTGAGGAGAATTCTGGACAGACTTCCTACAGGCATCCTCAAAATCAAAAAGGAAATCCCTGCTCCCTGTTTTATTTTGTTTTTATCACTAACCATGTATTTCCAGAACACGCCTATGAAACATCTTCAGGAATTATCTTGGTCATTCATCTTCTTTCAAATACAATCCTCCCTTCCCCCTCCCTCAGAATCTAGAATCTATGTCTTTCAATAACTAAACACTTAATTTTCTAGAATGGAAAACAGGAAAGATTAAACAAGCTCATTTCTCAAAATAGTCCATTATGTTCTGGAATAAAATTTCAAAAGTTAAAAAAAGAAACAAAGAAAGAAAGAAAACTAACTTTCTTATTTAAAAAAAATCCCCTATGAATTTCTTAGGCTGATTGGTTTAAAATAATAAATATTTTAATGCACATGTATAGGTGAAGTTCATATTTTCTTTACACAAATGCTCTGGATGGCTTAGTACCTCTAAGATTTTTTTTCTCTGATAATCCCATTGAACCCGTGACGCACCCCTTGCACCATAGAATGCAGTTATGGGCAGGGAGAGTAGGGATAGGAATGGATAGGCACTGCTGGTATTGCCAGAGCAGCTTTGTAAGGCTGTATTGCAAAGATTGCATCAGATGGGAGTAAAGGGGAACATAAACACCAAAAGAGCAACACCATGAAATATTGATCAGAGTCTGTGGATACACAGCAAAAAATGGGTTAATAATTCTTCTCATGGAAAATCAAATGATAAAATGTTTCCTAATTAATCAGAGCACCTTGTAGGTATTGATTATAACTTAGGAAAATAATAAACTGGTGCATAATAAATCAAGCAGAACGTATTCCTTAGGGCATGATGGATGGAAAACAATGGGTTGAACTTATTAGAAGTTCACTGCAAAAATAAAAGAGTTTTGATGGTAAATTGTTTATACTTCCTGCTTATCATATGATCTTCCTAAGCGAAATAGATCTTGAAGCACATTTTTAAGAAGCTGAGATTCTGATCTCACTGCACTAATAGAAAAAAAGGAAAAAATATCAATCACCCCAAAATATTACATGATTCAATGTCTCAGGGACATAATGGGATTATAAATAATGAGAATTTGATGGACCTTTTTTGGGGCTGTAAACAAAATAAAACCTGAAATTTAGGTGTGTGTCTTTAAGAGTTTATTTGCAAGGTATTTCTTTATTATGATGCATTTAAAAGATACCTGAGCTTAAAATGGAAGACTGAAAAAACTCTTATTTTGGGTAAAATAAGGAAATAACTTCTGAGTAGTTTGTGAACAAAGGAATGAGTATTCAAGAGTGTATATACTATAAAATCACACTGTTGTGTGCAAGGCCAGTCTATATTAGTAAATTGTGAATAGGAAAATAATTTGAAAAGAAAACCTATGCTGTTATTTCTCTAGTTCATGCCCCAGAAATTGAGAAAAAAAAAAAAAATGAACAAAGTGCCAGACCTGATATTAGGGCTAGTTTTAATTTGTACCTAGATCAACAAGTATTTACTGAGCTCTTTACTGCATGCCCACCCATGCGTAAAATGCTGGGAAGGACACTAGAGAAACTCAGGACAATTTCATAAATTTGACTTTCCTAGAAAATCAACAAATTTATTGAATGCATTCCCAATTATAAAGCATTATAATTTTTTTAAAAACTCAGAGATCCTTCATTATTACAAAAGAATATATTTCATAGAGGGTCGTTATTGAAGGAATTGAAGAGATCTATTGTTGCCCTCTCCTGTTATCCAGTGACATTTTCAGTAACTGATGAGAGCCAACAGTCCTTGAAGTATTTTCAGTTATTCTTAACTCAGGATCTTCTCCACGTGCTGCTGGTATACCTTCAGTAATGACCCTGATTCCTTCTACTTTTTTTTCTTTTCTTTTCATGTGTTCTTTTTAGATATATGTGACATTAGAATGTATTTTGACATATTATCCATACGTGGAGCATAACTTCCCATTCTTGTGGTTGTACATGGTGTGGAGTTTCACTGGTCATGTTTTCGTATATGGACATAGGAAAGTAATGTCCCCCATTCATTCCACCATCTTTCCTATTTCCATCTGCTTCCCTTTCCTTCCCTTTATTCCCCTTTGTCTAATCCAAAGTACGTCTATTCCCTGTCCCCTGCCTTATTGTGTGTTAGCATCAGCATATCAGAGAGATCATTTGACCTTTGGTTTTTTGGATCCCTTCTAATTTAAATCTTATCTTCTCCATTGTAATGGGAAATCTGATCATTATTTTCATTATAATCATTTTCAAGGTAGTAATTATAATAGTGAACATTCCTCTGTTAATCTGCTCAGATAGATACCTGATTTTGCTTACTGATATCCAATTCCCCTTCTTTGAAAATACAATCCAGATCTTACTTTGAGGAAGTCCGCCCTCTCTCTCTCTACTCTTTCCCCCAACACACACGCACTTATAGTCAATGTGCTTTTGATCAGTGACCTATGACCCATGTAGGATTTCTCAAAATGTTCCATCTCCCTGATTATGGTCATAGGTGGAGATGACACAGATTGATCTAATGAGGACTAGATCTGGTTTTGCTGGAACTTTCTACTGTGCTTACTAGTTATAAGATAATAATGTAAACCTGGAGAGACCTCTTAAGAATCAAGTTGATATAGAATAAAGCAAACCCTAGAGATTAAAAAAAGACACACAAACTCGATGCCATTAAGGTCTTTGTATTCAGCTATACCTGAAATCCACTCCTAGACCTTTTAGTTACATGAGCATAGCCTCTTTTTAGCTTGTGCTATTTTAGGTTCAGCTTCCAACCCTTGCTACTAGAAATATCTGCCTAATAGACATTATCTTTCATTTGGCTTCTATAGCAATCCTCTGGAGATGATACTGGAATGCTCTACATTTTATACATCAGAAACCTGAGGCTAACTGGGCTAGCCTGGACTAGCTGTATTCTCAGCTACCGAAGTAAGAGAATCACTTGAGCCCAAAAGTTTCAGGCCAGCCTAGGCAATCTAACAAGACTCTGTGTCCAAAACAAACTGGAAGAAAAAAAAAAAAAAGAATCAAAACAATAACAAAACAAAAGCCTAAGAATCACAGAGATTAAGAACTTTTCCCTTTGACACAGACATTAAATGGTAGAGCTAGGACTCAGATCTACGTTCAGCTAACACCAAAGTCTCATCCCCTGCAGTCATTTTCTCCCATACCTCATTTCTCTCAGTGACCCCAGCACTTAACACAGTCTCCAACACATACTAGGTGCCCTGTTGATGTTTTATGTCTTAGTTGGCATTAGAGGAGACAGCAACAGGCTTTCCTGCCCAGTGAACAAAGGCATAAAATCAAAGAGCTGGGAAATAATAAACCAGGGAGTGGGGGATTAGAGGAGGTAGGGGAGAGGAATAAAGGATTTGTGAGAATTCCTAGAAACTGGCCCAGTTAAATCTTTGATAAAACAGTTCTCAAAAGCAAGTTAAACATTTACCTGAACTATCTTATGTATCTGGTGCATTTTACTTAGTAACCCATACTTCATAGATAGCACAAATTGTTAAATGTGCTTCAATTCCTAATGAAGAAATGCAGATCAATATAGCCCCCACGTTCTTCCACTTTGCTACTCTACCGTTGCTTTTTTAACTCACACTAGTCAGTGATCCCAAAAGGGCCCTGTTTCTGTTCATGTTCCAAGAGCTGTGATGCTGATCTGAGGACAAACCCCTTGCAGAGTTCAAAGGGAACCCTGCCCTCAGATATGCTCTGTGGAATTGCATAGCAAGACAAGAAACAGGCTCTTAAATGGGAATGCAGACGTGTGTGTGTCCTAATTAAATAATACCCTGCGCAGCCTCTGACTTAATCATGTCACAAAATGTGCCCCAAATATCATCAGCCCCAATGCACATGCAGGCACAGGAGGGCCAGGACTGCAGTGTGAGGCAAAAATGCAGAGTGTAAAAGTGACTGCTGAGTTATATCCATGTCATGGATCTCTGCCAAGGATGGCTGCCAAGCCTCACCTATCTGGTTTGCTCATCCTTTGCAGGTCTGAGTCCATTAGGCAGATGATGGGGGAGTGAGGCTAAAGCAAACTGAAGACATTAAGACTCTGTATGTCCCTGCCAATGGATGACTACACAGAGATTCCATCCCAGGTGATAGCCTAGGAGGCAAAGAACTCATTGAGAAACTCCATAAATTGTCCTGATTATTTAGCATATGTCAAATATGTAAAATCATGATAATAGCTTCAATTTGCTGAAGTCCTGCTGTAGATCAGGCACTTGCTAAGATTTCTGCAGCCCTCATCTCATCCTCATAACCAGACCCAAAGGGTTGTTACTACTGTTATGCCAGTTCCCAAGCTAGGGAGAGTGAGGCTCGGTGAGCTGAGTCACCTGCCCAAGGTTATACAGCTAAGTGACATTCAGTTTTATGGCTGGTCATCTCTGGCATGAGGGTGCTTAATCCACTGTGTTCAACCGCCACCAGAGACCACATGAATGTTACAGAAGTCCTCTGTAATGTTTGATTCAATTGCATGTCTTCTGATTTTTTTATGGTGGTTAAAATCTTAAAATAATACATAACATGAAATCTGCCATTATAGTCATTTTTAAGTGTCCAGTTTGGTGAAATTAAGGGCATTCATATTGCTGTGCAACCATGATCATCAGCCATCTCCAGAACTTTTTCATCATGTCAACCTGAAACTCTGTATTCATTTAGCTATAACTCCCCATTCCTCCCCCTCCCAGTTGCTGATAATCAATGTTCTACTTCCTGTCTCTATAAAGTTGATCATTCTAGGTTCCTCATATAAATAGAAACATACAATATTTGTTCTTTTGTGTCTGGTTTATTTCACTTAGCAGGATGTCTTCAAGGTTCCTTCATATTGTAGAACGTAATAGAATAGAATTTCTTTCCTTTTTAAGGTTGAATAAGATTCCTCTGGGCTGTTAACAGCACATTCTGTTTATCCATTCAACTGCTGTTAGACATTTGGGCTGTTTCTACCTTTGTCTATTGCTAATAATGCTGCTAGGAATATCAGAGTATTAATATCTGTCTGCATTCCTTGCTGTCAATTATTTTCAGTATATAACTAGAAGGGGAATTACTAAGGCATATGATAAATTTATGTTTATATTATACTGTTCTCCATAATGGTTAGACCATGTTACATTTCAACAACAGTTCACAAGGGTTCCAATTCATATACATCCATGCCAACACTTGTTACTTTCTGGGGTTTCTTTCATTCATTCTTTTTTTGCTGGGAAGGAATTGTTATTTTTCATAATGAACATCCTGATGATGGTAGAGTAGTATCTGATTCTGAATTTGAGTTGCATTTCCCTAATGATGAAGGACATTGATCATCTTTCCATGTATTTAAATGTCACAAATACATCTTCTTTTTAAAATTTTTTTAGATGTTGATAGACCTTTATTTTATTCATTTATTTATTTGTAGTGCTGAGAATTGAAACCAGTGCCTCATGCATCCTAGGCAAGTACTCTACCACTGAGCCACGACCCCCACAAATATGTCTTCTTTGGAGAAAAGTTTTTCTGAGTCCTTTGTCTATTTTTAAATTGTGTTATTTGGGTTTTGTTTTGTGTTGTTGTTGAGTTGCAGAAACTCTTTATATATTTTGAATATTAATCACTTATTAATCACTAGCATGATTTGCCAGTATTTTCTTCCACTCTGTAGGCTGCTTTTTTACCCTGTCATTATTGTCTTTTGATGTTTAATTTGAATGCATTCTAATGAAAAACTATCACCTGGGCACACAGCATTGTGGTCAAGAAGAGACACTAAGATGGGTGACAGAGATCCTCTACATCAGAGGGGGAAGCACATAAGAGGCTGAAGGTGATTAAAGACATACAGGGACATTAAAAAGTGCTGAGGGCAGAGGACAGAGGTCAACAACAGTGACTTGGAAAGGCTTCTAAGAGGTACTCAGGTAGGAATTATTGCCAAAGAGGAGAAGCTGGGAAAGGGACAGAAGTCCAATGACTACCTGTAAATTCCTTAAGGGAAGAAGATCAAGACATGGCAGGGATATTGAGAAGTCAGAAAAAGAGGAGCATCTACTGATTGCTATAAGATGCTTCCAGGTACACTGGGAATTTTTTTTTAAAAGGCTAAGTGTCAAGATCGTCATGCAAGTTCCAGCTCTACCCAGGTACCAAATGTGGGGTCAGAAATAAGTCATTTAACATTTCTAAATGTCAGTCTTATCTGTAAAGTGGGGGCAGCAGGACCTGTCCTTTCTACATTCGTATCTGCTGTAAGGGTTAGGTGAGTTCATGTCATTGTCATAAACTGCAATGAACCATTCTTGTAGAATTATAAAAGTCAAGAGAAGAGATATCAAGCAGAAGGGCATACTTGGCTGTTTAAAATTTGACCTAGTATCTGAGAATGTGGCAAACTGGAGGTACTCAGTGTCCAAGCAAGCCTCCTGAATGGCAGGGGAAGAACAGAGGCCATTCACTCCAGAGTGACTGGGAGAGGAAATCACCTCTGCAAAAGTGGGGAATGCTTTCAAGTTATTTGACTGGTAATTGGGAAGACAAAAGGGGTCTTGGGAAAGTTGCTTTCCCCCAATAATGGATGAGTCATTGCAAATCCAACCCAGTTGGAGTGATATAAGGATCCTTTACTTTAGAACAGCTTTCTTTACTAAAGAATAGCTTTACTGAGATAAAATTCACATACAATAAAAATCATTCTTTTAAAGTACACTCCTATGAGATTCTTAAAGACTGTTTTGTCCATCCCCCTTATTGCCACCTTACACTGTGCCCTCATCTAGGTCATGTGGTTCTGATGGAGATGACAAATGTATAGAATCTGTTCTGCACTGCTATTCTAGGGGCAGGTGACCTCAAGACACCTGATGGGCTGGCCCTTCAGAATATCCTATCCATTTTTCCACTGTGGTTGACTCAGGATAAACACACAAGTAAAACCAGTCCAGTCAGAAAGAACAGTACTTGCAGACACTGGAAGACAGAAGAGGCCCTTCTTCCTCAGAGGCAATCAAACTGGACTGGTAAAGCTGTAGTTCTCCCTGTTGACCTCACTCCCTGCCCCACCTCCACGCACCGGGTCACATGCAGGAAGCCCATCTCACTGGGTAAGGAGATCAACAACAACAACAAAAAAAAAAAAAAAAAAAAAAAAAAAAACAACAACAACAACAAGTGGATAGAGCCATGTGAGAAAGAGACACATACAGAGACACCAATACCTAATGGTCTGCCTCCAGAACACAGGTCATCAAACCAACATCCCCAGTGGAACCCAGCCCTCCCCCTTTTGTATGGTGAAAGAGCCGAGTGTGATTTTAAATGTGTATATGGCTGGAAAAAATCAAAAGAATAATAATATTTCGTGACACTTGAAAAGGATATGAAACTCATATGAATCTTGTCCTTTAGAGAAGTTTTACTGGAAGACAGCCAGGTTTATTCCTTCACATCGTGTCTGTGACT
This sequence comes from Sciurus carolinensis, assembly GCF_902686445.1. Classification (NCBI taxonomy): domain Eukaryota; kingdom Metazoa; phylum Chordata; class Mammalia; order Rodentia; family Sciuridae; genus Sciurus; species Sciurus carolinensis. The sequence goes on from NC_062229.1 coordinate 60,096,414, forward strand.
GCTTTCGTGCTACAACAGCAGAGTTGAAGAGTTGCAATAGAGACCACATGACCCACACAGCTGAAGACATTTACTATCTGACTATTTCAGAAAAAGTTCACTGATCACTGCTCTAGAGTAAGGCCAATACTAGCCCTGAGCCCTCTAAATTCTCTTTATTGTTTATACCTGTAGGGGTTGGATCTCTGCCACTTGTAACAAAGTATTTCCTGAAAGATATCCTCTTGGCTTTAAGGGTAAGGAACATGAAGTTTAGAGGGAACATATAACTGGATGGATTGCACAGTTGATGATGGACAGGACTCATACCCTGGTTCCCCGACACAGGCTCGCTTCATGGATATGTACCTTAAGTAGCCAGCCAGGACCCTGCACTTAGAAGGGCTCTGTGCTTGGTTTAGTGCCCTGTTATCACAATCCTGAGATTCTTAAAAAATTTTGAACAAGTGTTCTTTCATTTTTGTTTTGCATTGGGCTCTGCAAATTATATAGCTGGTCCTAGTGTTACCCACACGGTCTCCCCAACCCTTACAGACCTTTCCCTATTCTAATCACATTCTACTTCAACATTATAATTTTCAATCACCCTAGCACATTAATATTAGAGAAATTGATATTACAGCAGCCTCCATGTTTTAATTCCAACATAATTTATAGTCAAAAGCACATGTTTTCCCACCTTTGTAACCAAATTAAGATTCTCCAAGGTTCATATAAAATAGTTATAATTTTCTTTTCTGTGATTTAATCATTCTCCTCCCGGTAACTGTTTTGTATTTATTTTGTATTTCACTTGTACCCTGGGAATACTGTGGCACTCGCAGTGATTCTGCAAGTTCATAAATTGTGAATAAGATTTTGAGGGTGGAGCCTCCTGCAGTGGCATGTGCATAAAATCCCAGGAGCTCCCGTGGCTGAGGCAGGAGGATCATGAGTTCAAAGCCAGCCTCAGCAAAAGCGAGGCACTGAGCAACTCAGTGAGACCCTGTCTCTAAAATAAAATGCAAACTAGGGCTGGGGTGTGGCTCAGAGGTCAAGTGCCCCTGAGTTCATTCCACGGTACCCCGCATCTCACCACCAAAAAAAAAAAAAAAAAAAAAACAAAAAAAAAAACAAAGATTTTGAGGATGGTGCCTGTTATTGAGTCATTTGGTTTTGGTGATAATTGAAATGAAAACATATATAAAGTGCTTATATATCCCCCAAACAGAGCAATGTTTGGGTCAAGTAATTTATAGCACAGGGCAAACCACATGGCTTAGTTGCTTAGTCCAACCTAAATCTCTGTCCAAGGTAATTTAGCTGCTAAAAAATAAACCCAAGAAATGCAAGAGGAAGAAAAAGTTAAATCACAGAGAACAATATTGCATTCATGTTACCTGGGCTCCTCATTTGTCTTAGACCTTTAACTGGCTTTTCCTTCCTTCCTTCCCTTTTTTTTTTTTTTTTTTTTTTTTTTTTTTTTTTGGTGATGCTTACCATTTTTGTAAATTACCAAAATAATACTTGCTTATTGTAGGACATTTTTTTCAAGGAAAGGTAAGAAAAAAACATGAACATAAAATCACCCATTGTTTTACCACCCAGAGATAACTACAGTTAACATTAATTCTTGTCATTGTTAACATTTAGAATATGGCTTTTCTAATTAATTTTCCATGCACACAGAAAACTTTAAAAAGTGGAACCTCGTTGTATACTCTGTTAGGAAACAGTTTGTGTGCATTTCCTCACATTTTCATGAGTGTTCTGCATTCTCAACTTAATGACTCCATTCTATTGCATTCTATTACATCTGTTGAACAAATCCCTATCATTGGACATTGGGACTGGATCTAATTTTCAGCCATTCAAAACAAGACTGCAGAGAACCTCCTTATAGCTATATTCATGCACACACCTGTTTATTTCTTAATTTAATTTTGTATTAGAAACTAAGTAAAACAATCTTATAAATTCTGTAATTGCACAACTTCTCATTTCCATAACACTATTGACAAGGAAGAGTGGATAAAAGTGTGTGTTTGTGTGTGTGCGTGTGTGTGGGTGTGTGAGAGAGAGAGATCTCAAACGGTTGCATAAAATAGTGTCCGCCTCTAGTGCCTCCCTGACATCAAAGTCTAAAGACCGTTTTCTTTAGCTACCATTTATAAACCTTAACATAAGCTTTTCAGAGAAATTTAAATATTTGTGTTGCACCTTCCCATAGAAAATGAGTTCTACTACTTTGACAGCCATATGAAAAAAAAAATTAGAATACCCTTCAATCTTACTTATTTTTTTAGTGAGGTCCTCCTCCTACTATTTTAGGATTAGATTAATCCATCTGAACTCAAACTAGACATAAAATTTACAAACTCATAGGGATATATTTATATGCAAAGCAGTTCACTATGTTCTCTAAAAAAGTGTAATACTTGTAGAAACAAAGATCCAATCGCAACTTAACAAAAATTAATGAATGGAACTCAGGATTTTCCATTTTTATGTTAAATACGTCTAAGCTATTTTATTATAACTGGCAGGTAATTTTAATTTTAAAAACTAGATTAAATACTAATAAAAAGTGGATTAAATTTCTTCCCTACTCAGTTCAATGTCCTACAAGGCACCAGTGTCTTTTAGACTTTCCAGTAACCAAGTTTTTGACATGATAAATTTTCATTTAGGTGTCAGCAGAGATGCCCTGTATATTGCAGGTTTTTTATGAATATCTAAATAAAATAGTCCTCACTCCAAGCATGCTAAGGATGACTTTGGAAAGTGTTGCAGTTGTTACTCAACTTAGAGTCTGGCATATATATTACAATAAAGGTTTCACTAATCAATCAATGCCATCAGATATTGCCTTTATTGCTATCATTCGGGGTAACTTTTACTTCTCTTTTTTTATAATCACCATTAATTAATAACTTCTCTTGGTCCCCTCAACTGTAAAATGGGGGTAGTAATAGTACCTCATGGAGTGATTGTAAGGATTTAGTGTATGGAGAGCACCTAATGCCAACCATGACACTTAATAATCCCTCAGTGAATATTAGCTATTCCCACTAAAAGCAGCATAATCATCACCACCACCATCATTACAAGCAAATGCCAACTGTCCTCTCTCTTTTAAGCAAGCTTTCTTTTCCCCTTGAGAAGGTTATACTGGTCTAGTTGTGTTTCCAATATATTCCTCCCCTGGGGGTAGCATGCGGAAGGGAGTCAGGGAGTGGCAATTGAGGAAGAAAGGAAGCCAGTTAATTTGGGAAAAGCAAGCTATCCCAGAAAACCTTGGCCTAGCGTAGGAGAAAATGGACTTGGCAATTACAGTTGTTATGAAACTTGTGTTTTATGAAGCCAGAGGCTGGAACTGTACAATAAAACAACTCCAAAATATCAAAAGACCACTTTGGGTGGCCTGCCAGTGGATTATAGACATGACTTTTATACTGAGAAGAGATGTCTGGCATTGAATCAGAGAAACTATATGGTTGGAGCAGCAGGGTATGGGTAGCCAGTTTGGGTTTAAATAAAAAATCAAAAGTGGCACATTGATACAGTATAAGCAAAACCTAGGAGATTTGTTCTGTACAGTGTAAAGAAAGTGGATCTGTAAACACCAAACTCTGGAGGAAAATGCTGTGGATTTTCCTTAGTTCTCTTAGTGCACTGAAATTTTCATGGACTTAATTGAGTTTTAGGAAGACATTTAGCATTACAATCTAGATGAGAACATACTTCAAGGTAATTTAAGAGCAAATTCATCATAAAAACTCATTTTTTCTAATTATTGAGGAAAGAAAAAAAGATGGCAGGGTGGAGAGAGACACACATCAGATGCCAAGAAGGGAGTTACAATGGGGGCTGGGGGGAGATTTCTCCAATTTCCCAACACAAAAGAAGGGGAAGGCAAAAACTGTCCTTTGTTGAAAATCACACCTACAAAGCTAATGGAACTATGGCATCACCCTTGATGTGTCTGTCAATCATCAGGGACTGATAAGTAGCTAGTCTTGTCAAAGCTATTGGTTCAACATGGAAACCAAAGCTTGCACGAGTTTTAGCTCTAACTACTGCTGATTCCAGAACTCCGCTGCTTGCTGCTCCCTCCCTTCAAGAAAGATTACTGATCCACATGCAGTTCAAGTTCTAAATTCATTTTTGCATCAACCATCGCCATTTCTCATCCACCAGAATGCAACATATACAAAATGCACAAGCTGGCAAAATGGAGTTATGTTTTAGGCTGTTTAAGAGCCAAGTCTTCTGTGAAAGCAGGTAAATTATGAAATAGACGAGAAACCCAGGGCTAAAACTGAATACAAACAATCTATCATTTCTCCCTGGAAACTTTCGGAATGATTTTTCCAATGAGTTACTCCATGCTAACAAAGAGGAGATTTCTGGGTATTATAAATGACATTGCTGTATCTGCAGAAAGCATCTTCCAGAAATGGATTGTTATAATATTAACACCTTTTAAATGTTTGTGATTGGAGTGTGATCCACCTGCTGGGGTCAAAAATAGAAGGCTTCTTTCTGTGACACACTCTGATGCTACAATGTCCTACACATAGGACCTGTTTTACCGGAGGTCCTGCCATTGACCTTCCAGTGGTTCTAGAAAAAACATCTGAATAAGACGTTGATTGCAGCCAATTATCTCAGCTCCAAGAAGGGTGTTCAAACATGCCCAGCCCTGACTCTTCCACCAGTGCTGGAGTTTTCTTGCTAAGCTCAGACTGATCTTGCTGCCCCCAACTCAATTAATCCTCCACAGTACCATCAGAGATACCTTTCTAAAACATAAATCTGATACTGTCATTATCTGTTTTAAAAATCATCAGTGGCAAACCCTTTCCTACTGGATTAAGTCCAAAATCCTTATAATAACAATTTTTAACTATATGCTGGACATGTTGTAAGCATTCCATTTAATAGTGCAATAATTATAATATTTCAAAATTCTTAAAGATTTTTTTAAGACTGGACATAGTGCTTATAATCCCAACTACTCCAGAGGCTGAAGCAGGAGGATCCAAGTTCAAGGCCATCCCTGGCAATTTAGCAAAACCCTGCATCAAAATAAAAGGGGCTGGGGAATATTGCTTAGTGGTAGAGCACCCCTGGGTTCAATACCCAGTACTGAAAAAAAAATAATAATTTCCTTAAATCATGTACCCTGTGGCATTTTAGCTATTGAATAAACAGTTCCAATTTTTCCTGAGAGAGCAGATATACACCAGAATTGTGGTTTTCAACCAGGGACAATTTGTCGTCCAGGGGACATTTGGCAATGTTTGCAAAAGTTTTTGATGGTCACACTGGGAAGGGATGACTGACATCTAAGGGGTGTAGGACAGGGATGCCCCTAAACATCCTTACAGTGACACAGGATAGCCCATCACAACAAAGAATCATCTGGCCCTAAAAGGAATAGTGCCAAGGTTGAGAAACCTTGCCATAAAACAATAAAAAATACTGCTCAACCTATGACCATGAAATCCAGGTTTAGAGTCTCATACTATAGAAGTGGACCTCAGTGGCTGATAGATGGCTGCTTCTAGGAATTGACTTTGGCTTCATTTAGGGTTGCTGTGAACATTCAAGAAGGGTATGAGATTATATTGCACCAATATATATATTATACACCTGGTGAACCAGACTGTTCAGATGAGTTAGGCAAAGAAAGTGATCAGGAGGAGTTAAAAATCAAAAATTAGAATGGCAAAGGAGTTTCACCTGCCTATCAGACTTCTCACTCGGCACAGGTAATATCATTCATAGCTGGAAGCCCCTAAGAAGAATTTAAGGGACCTGAGAAGCCATCCGTCTGAAAGCAAGCAATGACAAATTCTGTTCTAACTAACCATCTGTTTCTATATTCTTTGCCATTTAAGATTCTCACATCCTCCAACTTCTTCTGTGAGTGGCTCCATTAATCGCCACCCGCTTTAAGACAAAAAACATATCAGGCAAACAATGATCTTGGGAGCCAGTCTGAGTTGAGCAAGAAAAAGGAACTCTAAATTCTCCCCTTAAGTTATCAACAGTGAAAGGATTAAGATCTGAATCTGCATTTTCATTTTATCACAAACCAGAGGAACAAGGAAATTAAGATAAAAGAAAATTTCCCACCTGCCCAGACAGGAAGTGGAGGGTGTTTGCACAGTAGGGGATCTGAGAGGAATGTGGAGGAAGAGGAGGGTGGGGCATAAGAGTACTGACTTCCCTACAGGCTCAAGAGCCTGGGTAGGGCCTCAGGAGAGGTTGTTAAAAAAAAATGCCAGAGAGCATGAGCAAGGAACAGAAACCCTCTGGGATTTGGGAACAACGTTCCATTTGTGATTCTGGAAAGGGAAGCCCTTTCAGAATGCCTCTGACAGACGTGAAATAGTGAAGGAAAAGGAAACATAGTATGTTGGGGGCAAAGAGATAGCCTAGAGGAATCCAGATGTTTCCACAGGAACCCAGTAAGGAATGCAAAAGTTAGCTCTCAGTTTCAGTCAGCAGTTGAAGGAGAGGTGACTTTATAGTAGAGACTGACTGAGTGGTCAACCAGAACCTGGGTCAGAGGCAAGAGACAACTGAGAGTCAAGGTACCTGCAGCAAGAGAGCCCATGTCAATATGGGAAGGAAGGAAACACATCATGGAAAACTAACAAAATAAATAAATAAAAGGTTTGAAATCCAGCAGCTATTGCCTAGTGGAACCAAATATATCTTCATGAGGATAGTAAAGACTCAGAGGGACCATCACTGTGTTCCAGTGGACCTGGACCCAGTCAGAGACATAACATGTGTATACATGTTATTGACAATACACAGGATATGCCTATTATTGATAATACATGTAATACGTATTGTAACGGGGCACCAGGTTAGGAGGAAGGGCAACTTTCTGTGAGAGGAAGAACTGAAGGTCATTCAAACTTGTGAGCAAGAGAAAAGGAATAGACACTCTTAAAATTTAGACAAGTTCTAGGAAATAAAGAAGCTACAACATTTTTGCAGATCTAAATGGTAGTATTTAAATGTTGATGCTCTTTTCAATAGGAAACTCCTAGTTATAGAGTGTAATGCCAAGGAAACTGAAACACAAGAAGAGGAACTGAACTCACTCACACAAGATCACAGAGCCAATGGGGGTGGGGGGGTGGCTGGCTTCAGAGACCATGACCTTCCGTCTGTGCCTCCCCTCGTCACCACATACCAGCACACCCTGACGATCTGGCCCACCCTCAATCACTGGCCTGCTAGACCATTGCCTCATACTCTCTTTGTTTTAGTGACAGGATTAGTTCCCAAACGTGCTGTGCTTTTTCCTCCACAGTTTTTTGAACAAGTTTCTCCTGCCCCATAAATGTGCTCCGGAGCCACCCTCCCGCCCACTAAGTTGATTTTTCTCTTCCACCCAACTTAACACCTTTGGGTAAGCTGGATCCCTCTTTGTTGGTAGCAAAAAGTGGGAAATACAGAGGAGCAAACTGACAAAATTTAGTTACCCAAGCCAATTCCCAGAGAAAGAGCTCTATTGTCTTGCCCTGTCTGCTTTTCCTCTGGGCAGAGAAGCTGCCAGGTTCAACAAGCCAGGCAGTGTGAGTTTACAGTCCCTTGCTTGATTTTTGCCAGCTGCAACCATTTCGGCAGTTACACCATGAAGTTCTCCAGCTCCCTCCCTATTTACAGTCCCACCATCCCCTTGACATCGATCCTTGCTCCTTTGGCACACAACCTTCCCCAATTTCTCCCCAACTTTCCTCCACCAGGAAGCTAGTCAGTCCACCCCAAACTTCTGTTTATCTTATTTGGATATGGCTTTTCTCATTCTCCTGTCATTTAACATGCAATGAAAACCCCTCTAACCAAGATAATCAGAAGTGTTTCTGCCAAATCACTGTCTCATCTGACTTTTGTGGTCCCAAGAATCTCAACCTCCTGAAACTTCTTTCCTTATTGATTTATACTGTTTTCCTAAAATTCCAGGCCAATTCATGTTCTCCTAAAGTCAGTGTAGGACACTATAGAATTTTCCAATAGGACTTTGGGTAATGACGGAATATTCTATATCTGCACTGTCCAATATGATCCCCATGAGTCACATGTGGCTACTGAGTACTTAAAATATGGCAGGCATTACTGTAGAAGTGAATTTTAAATTATATGTAGTTGTAATTCATTTAACAGTAAATGTAAATCTCCATATGTGACTGGTGGCTATCATACCAGACAAGGACAGGGTTAGAACATAGTGTTTCTACCAATGTAATGTATAGAATCTTTTCAAACATGTATTTCAAGTGTATACCATGTGAATATATATATATTAATATATACACGAATGCTAGGCACAGTGGCGCATGCTTGTAATTCCAGCTGCTCTGGAGGCTGAGACAGGAAGATCATGAGTTCAAGGCCAGCCTCTACAACTTAGCAAGGCCCTAAGCAACTCAGTGAGACCCTATCTCTAAATTAAAAAATAAAAAGGGCTGGGGATGTGGCTCAGTGGTTAGGCATCCCTGGTTCAATTCCTGGTACCAAAAAATACATATATGTATTTATGTATGTATGTGTATGTGTATATGTATGTGTGTGTGTGTGCATGCATGTGTGTATGCATGTGTATGAATGTATGCTAATATATTCATATATTACCCACTAATCAGATTCACCTTATATACTTAATACTTAACCTAAAGTATTTTTCTTCCCATAATACAATGGATTTCCCTTCCATTCATTAACAACCACCACCTATTATACCAAGACAAGTTACTCCCTTGACAAAACTCTCTCTTGTCACCTCTATGGAAGCAATCGTCACTCACATGTATTTGTCCCCTACACCTTTCATGGAACCCATCACCGAGTATGAGTTCGTCATTTACATCTTGATCTCCCCTCCTGTTAGAATGGAAGGAGAGATGGGATTCTGATTCACGTGACCCACCAACATCTACAGCAAGACTAGGTGTAAGTACATAATTGTTGGATAAACAAATGAATGAAAAATAATAGTGGAAACTTGATAGAAAGGTTCTTTTAATGAACATAGGAATGAAAAAATTCGGCGGGGGCAGAGATAATAAGTATATTATCTTCTGGGGTCTTTTTCTTTCCCATTTCTTGAAATGGCAGTAACTGTGATCTATTTGAGAGATGATGCAGAATTCTAATTGCTAATAAGGCCTCCACAGAGGCCAGCATTAAGCAGTATTTGAGTTGTCAGTTATCAAATGTTGGGAGACAACATGCCTGGTGGAACAGTCCTCACCACAGTTGTCATCTGCTACACACACCAACCCAGGACATATTTCTGCAGACTTCTGAGTCACAATTACTATGCAGAGTGTTGCTGTCACTCCAACCCCCTCCTATCCTTTTGCCAAAGCACAGCTTCGTTTCTTTTTAAATGCAAATGATGTTGGGTCATGCCCATGATTAAAATCCATTTCCCACCAAACTCCTTAACATGACCTGCAGGACCCTGAGTGCTCTCACCTCCACCCCTACTCCCCAGGCCCATCTCACAGAGTGCCCTGCACCAGCCACGCTGGCCTTCCCTCTTGACATCATGGTCTGCACCCACTTCCTTCTGGCCCCAGAGCATGTGCACTTTCCACTCAAGCTCCCTGGAGCGCTCTCCCCTCTCTTTTTGCACAGTTAATAATGGCATTTCATCCATCAGCTCTCAGCTTAGGCCCCGCTTAATTGGGGAAGTCTTTCCTGATGTCTGGACAAGGCCAGATCTTCCCTTTATCAACGACATAAACCTCTTCAAACAAAACACTCATCACAGATGCTTTTACACCTATTCGTGACTACTTGATGCATGTCAGTCTTTACCCTCAAATGCTTAGTTCCAGTGGACCTGAGCTGTGTTTACTTTTAGTTACCCTGTGACTCCCTGGTCCTTAGCTCTATCCTGGGTACAAAGCACATCAATAAATAACAGTTGGATGTGTGAAATAATGAATTACTGATAGGTACAAATAATTTTTCTTAAGAGCACAGGCCCAGCTACTAAATATTATTATCGATCACAACTTGCAGTATCCAAAGTTCACAAGAATTAGGTCCCCAACAAAGAATAAACACATCCACCATGGCCTGACTTTCTCATAGTAAAAACAACAATAATAATAATAATAATGATGACTCTCAAACAAAGGATGAAGCATTCAGGTTAGTTAACAGATTCTTTTTTTACTTTTAATTTTTTAGTTGTAGATGGACACAATACCTTTATTTTACTTATTTTTGTGTGGTGCTGAGCATTGAACCCAGTGCCTCACACAAGCTAGGCAAACACTCTACCACTGAGTCACAACCACAACCCCAGATTCTTTCTTATTCTAGTGCCCCCATCTGGAAGTGACTAAATCAGCACAGCATATACTTTTGGCAGTGACAGGCCCACTGCTTCGGGGGTAATTGGAAACAGTGATATTAAAGTATACAGAAGCCATCATTGTGAAGTTTACCTCAAGGGTCAAGGATGTGAATTTTTTGCTTAAATGTTCCTTATAATTAAGACAACAAGGGAAATGGAAAGTTTCGCTTTGCACATTTTGTGTCTGATTTTAGATACCGCCATGGTTTGGATGTGGTTCATTCCCCAAGGACTCATATTCTGGAGGGCTCATGTGCTGTAGGTGTGGTCCTCAGTTTCATTGTGTAGAGGTGGTATGGGACCTTTAAGAGGTGGGGCCTCACAGGAGGTTGTTAGTTCCTGGGAGGGACCATTGTCCTCAGAAGGGCTTAAGGTAGCTTTCATGGAACCCTTGAGCTCTTGCAAGAGCATGTTGTTATAAAAGCAAGCAGACCCCTGAATCCTACCCTGGCTTCCAGTTTTGAGATGCAGTCTCTTCGCCCTGCCTGTGCTCCCACTGTTTGTGACACCACCCACAAGTTCATCACCAGAGCCAAGTCCATGCCAACACCATATCCTTGACTCTCCAGACTGATGAACTAAATAAACCTCTTTTCCTTATAAAGTTACCCAGCCTCAGGTATTTCATTGGCACAGTCAAAAACAGATCATGCTAATGTACAGTACTATGTACTTCATAAATATACAATAAAACACATTGATTACCAGCTGATATTTACTCATTCGTTCCTCAACTATTTTGTGACTGATTATTTTGTGACTGGCTAATATGTGCCTGGCAGTGAGGGATAAACCCAGACACAATATCTGACCTCTTGGAACTCACAATCCAGTGAATAATAACAGCTAATATTTATCATTTTGCTACTCTTGTGCCAGACGAGTATGATGTGCATTACTTTATTTTAATGCTTATAAGATGCATATATCTTACTGGGCATTTTTTACTTGGGGACTCCCCAGAATCAACATTTTTTTTCTTTTTGTGGTGCTAGGGATTAAACCCAGGGCCTTGCACATGATAAGCACTCTATCAACTGAGCTATAATCCCAGCCCGGAAACCATAATTCTTTTTTTTATACTACAATTAACTTTTATTAAAAGATAACTACATATTAAGTGCTTTGATTCCCCCCCCATTTAATCTCTAGAGCAGTCCTATGAAATAGATTTTTTAACAGACTGTATTTTGATTCATTGTACACAAATGGGGTACAACTTTTCATTTCTATGGTTGTACACAATGTAGATTCACACCATTCATGTAATCATACATGTACGTAGGATAATAATGTCTACCTCAGTCCACTCTTTTTCCTTTCCCCACCCCCTCCTGCCCTATTTCCCTCTACACAATCCAAAGTTCCTCCATTCTTCTCTTCCCCCCGCCCCAGAAACAGTAATTCTTAAGTCACTATTTTCCCTAGTACATTATCCTTCCCACGTGATACTCTCTAGTAGAGACTGTTCTACAAACTCACCATCTGCCCTAATGAAGTTCAAGATATATAAGTGGTGATGCCAAACCTGTTCCCTCTGGAATCTGGATATTGGGCAGAAGGACAGGAGACTGAAAATGGCATTTAAACCAGACTCCTCTGGCCAGGAGACCCTTTGGGGATTCCTTCTTCCACACTGCCTTGAAATCTGTAAGTCCCTGATATCCTTCAAAAAAAACTGTTCTTACTTAAGCTAGAGTCCATTTCTGATACTTACAGCTTAAAAAAAAAATTGTCATTGAAATGATGGCCAAACAAGTTGAAGAAAAAGATCATGGAACTAGAAAATGGTAGAATCAGTATTAGAACCCATGAAGCCTGAGTTAGAGTTGTTGACAAACAAGGTGATATGTCTCCCACTGCCATGGTTCATTGGGTTAATTCCAGAAGGTTCTCTGCCATTTCACTTGGATTAGGACTTTATTAATGTGCCCCATCAGCCCCCAAAGTGTCCATGTTTTATGTTCTTTATTTGAAGGGTTCAAAGGGTCACCTAGAGTAGAAATACGGGGGTTACCTACAAGTAATGGGTTGGTAGAGGTGTGTACATAGAATCAGTCAGGGTTTCCACGGCAACTACAGCTATTAGCTCAAGCTGGAGATGGTAGCAGAAGAGCTGGCCATTGGCAGTTAGAGGTTTTCCCTGCACAGTACCCCCAAATGAGCCAACCTGAGTTGGCTTCCAGTGTGAATAGTACTCCCCTTTTCCCTAGCTGGAAGTTTACCTAGTCCTGGGAAGTAAAAAACACTTGCCTCACAAGCATGCATCTGAAATCTTTGGGCCAGAAGACTCTTTCAGGGAGTCTTCAAGTGAATGTGTTGATTCTTCAAAGTGAATGACTCAATCCTGGGGGAAGAAAAACGCCCCTGGGGAAGAAGTGAGAAAGCACAGCGGTAGGGATGCTGCCCGATTGGAGCTCTAACTGTGCCCAGTGACCTTGCTCCAAAGAAGCACACCGATAAGTGTTCCCTGTAAGCTCACAAGAGAATAAAATGTATAGAAAGACATTCTTGGAGTCCAGTGAAGAATCGAAAGCATTTCTTTGACTATGTTGGTTATGGATTTCTCACACATACAATAACAAGTTTCTGGCTTCCCTGGCACATATGTTTGAGCAATGTGTTGCTGTATCTCTGACAGTTGGTGACATTTCCTTTGCAGTCAGTAAGATTCATACAGAGGCTGTGTGTCCAACGAAGAAATTAACATCCTGAGTCCCTATATTTGTTATCAGTCATCAGTGTGCCTTTATTAAAAAAAATTGTCACTGAACACCTACTATGTGTTCAGTCCCAGCGGACACAAAGATGAATCCCAAGCAGTCACTTGTTCCACAAGGAGACTATACACGGACCTAAATAGTATTTTACCCAGTGACATTATTAATTAGAACAATTGCAATTAACATTTATTAGAGGACTGACTTTGTGCCAGACACTGTTCTAAATATTTTGCATGGCATATCTCCTCTAATCCATTTTAAAAAGGAACAGGGAAAGTTTTGTATCCCAAGATCATACTAGTACTATGCTAATAGGGGCAAAGTGCTTCCAGGTTTCAGGAGAAGGGTCTTGGTCCCTCAGAGGGGTACCAGGAGGGTTTGGTAGCAGAGTCAATGTGTAAGCTCATCCAGCTACCGTACAATTTATAAAGTCTGTCTTAAGGAAATGTGAGCATATGTTTTTTGTGAGTATCACCTTCAAGAAGCTTCGTTAATTCACATCCTTCTTCAGAATGCAGTTTATGAATCTGCATGTACTGATAACAGACTTACCATGAAGACCTTGGGCTTATATTGATCTCTTTTCAAAGCTTTAAAAAGTTAATTCTATTAGTCTGTTGTGCTGGAGAACTGAGATTTCAGTAAATCAATTATACACAGGGAAAAATCTACCACCAAGTTTGGAGATCAGTTGAAGAAACTGATATCTTGATAAGTTTACCTGTTGGCTGAAAGACTACTATATAGTCAAAATTTTTCAAACAGGTGAGACCTTAGACATAACATAATCTATCAATTTTGATTTAAAAATGAAAGACTGAGGGTATCTAGAGATAAAAAAGACTTGTCCAAGACTTGTCCAAGGACACAGCTGTCTTTGTATAGGAGTGAGAATAGCAACCTCATCTTCTGATTCCTAATCCAAAGTTCTTCTTACTTAAGGCAAACATTTTATTGAGCTGTAATTGATTACACTAAATCATGTGTATATGACGTATACAGTTTGATCCATTTTTACATATGTATTCAACTGTGAAATGATCATCACAACAAATATAAATGCTTCCATTGCCCCCCAAATTTTCCTTATGTCTTTTAATCCCTCTGAGTACCTCTATCTATACCACTGATCTGCTTTCCATTGACCTAAATTTACATTTTTGTCAATTTTATATAAATAAATCACACAGTATATACTCTTTTGAGCTGGCTTATCTTACATAATTATTTTGATATCCATTCATGCTATGTGTTCTATAGTTAATTCCTTTTTATTGTTTAATAGTAGTCCACTATAGGAATATAATACAACATGTTTAGTTATTTGATTACAGTAGCTACTATTTAATTACCACAGACCACAAGTCAGGAATTGTGCTAAGAATTACCATTACAGATGGATCTGGATTATTCCCCACTAGCTCATGTGTTGAAGGTTTGTCCAAAGGTGGGGCTTATAGGAAATGATTGGATTAGAAAGCCTCTAACCTCATCGGTAGATTAATCCATTGAGGGATTCATAATTTGAATTGACTATTGGGAGAAGGTGGAAACTGTAGGAGGTGGGAGTGGAGTGGGTCTTGGGAGGCATGTCCTTGGGCCTTTGGGCATCCTGGGTCCTTTTCTATCTCTCTCTGCTTTTCAGCTACCATGAGGTGAGCAGGATTCCTCCATCACATCCTCTCCATGATGCTCTGCCTCACCACAGGCCCAGAACCAATGGAGTCAATGAACCATGAACTGAAACCTCTGAAACTGTGAACAAAAATAAATCTCTCCTCCTTTTAAGTCATCTGCGTCAGGTATTTTGTCACTGTGATGAAAAGCTGACTAACGTAATTATACATCCATGATGTCATTTTTGTTCTGGGGATCGAACCCAGGGCCTTGTGCTTGCAAGACAAGCACTCTACCGACTGAGCTATCCCCCCACCCCCCATTTTTGTTCTCTTAACAACCATTTGAGGTCAGTATTACTAGTGCTGCTTAACACAGGAAAAAAAGTGAGTCTGAGAGATATTAAGACTTCAAGATCCCCAAGCTAACTAGCTGAGACCCACTTGAATCTAAGTCTGTCTGATTTTAAAACCCAGGCTCTTCACCATTAAACTCTACTACCTTTTGAATGACTGAATATGAATGTGAAGGCAAGTGAACATGAAAGGGCTAACCCTCCATGAGTCTATCCTATAATACCATGGCTTGATGGCAGGCATTGCAGCAATTGGCATTAAAATTATTCAAGAAATTCCTGCAGTTTTTAAATGTTCAACAGAAATAGGTCCTCCATGCTCCTGAGTAAATTCTGGAAGGAAGAGGGAATCCATATTTAGAACTTTGGTTACTAATGCTACTACCCACTCCCTTTCCTTTTCTTTTTTGCCAGCCCATTCAAGTTAATGTTTCAGTAATTAATACACTTTTTCAGAGATATATGAATGTACATGTCAACTATAGTTTGGATTAAAGTCCCACAAAGGCCCGTATCTTAAAGACTTGGTTTCCAGCCCACGGAGCAGTAGGAAGGTGATGGAACCTTTAACAGGTGGTACTTAGTTGGAAGGCTCCTGGTCATTTGGGGGCTTGCCCTTGAAGGAGATTTTGGGAACCTGATCCCTCCTCTTTCTGTCTTTGCTTCCCAGCTGCCATGAGGTTAACAGCTTGCTCTGCCACATGCTCCTCACAATGATGCAAACCCAGACACAGTCTCAAAAGCAGTGGTGCCAAACAGCTGGAATCTCCAAAACTGTAAGTCAAAATAAAACTTTTCTCTTTTTAAGTTGATTTTCTCAGGAATTCTGGTACAGTAATGGAATGCTGAATAACACAGTATTCTTCCCCACAATGTCCAGTGTTTTCTCGCCTTTGCTGTGTACAAGTCTCACCTGGGGAACTTATTAAAAACAGAACATGAGGGTCTTGCACTCTGATAGACTGGTTCAATAACATTGGTTCTGAGCCCAGCATCTGTATTTTCAACACAATTAGAGCACACAATTTTTACCTTAATGCTGCCTATCACTCATTCTGTGACCTAAAATCAACACAATTTTATTTATAAGAATTATCCCTCTGGGCTTGGTCCTGGTAGGAGGGCAATTCCAGAAACTTACCTCCATAGAAGCCAAACCCCCTTCCCCATCCATTAGTTTAGCTAAGGAAATGGCATGGGGCTTAAACTGAGTCAGTTGTATACCCTTTCCCAAGACTTTTTTGATGCAGCTCAAAAAATGGCATCCTTTTTCAACCAGTAGTACATGTTTCCTACTTTTTGACCCCAGAGTTTCCTCGGTACCTCCCTGGTTCCCTCAGGATCCCCTCAATTCTGCAGACTTTCATTCTATTTGCCAAAATGTTTTGCAACAAATATCTTTCTTTCCTCAAGTTAACAGGTCAGTTTTTGAGGTTTGCTACGGAATGGTTACACGAGGATACCTCAAGAAATTCTGATGCAAGTGAACCAAAAGTCAGTCTTGAAGAAACACCGGCAGTAATTTTCAGTGCTTTCCCCTTGATCATTTTGGAAAAGGGCTTATTGCTTCTACTAGCCACCCAGTTGTAATTTATACATAAGAAAAACCCAAATGTTTTCCAAATCATACAATGTTTTATTCTTCCTTATTGCATACTATGCATATAATCTCTGCATGGAATAAGGATCTCTTTTGGACCAGTTCACTATGGCATTAGAACTCCAAAATGTATTTTCTGGGTTGCTGAACCCAGAATTATCCTCACCATCTTTTCCTTATGTATGCACTTCAGGGACCTCTGTTAAAGTGGAAGAAGAGTTGGGAGAACCAAGTGGACATGTGACAAGCCACTAATTAGCTGCCTGGTAGTGTGCTGATGTAGGCCATGACCTTAGGAAACTGATTACAATGTGAAGAGCCATAGGAAAGCATGGAAAACCAAAAGAGCACCATTATTAGCAACTCCTGATGAAATGATGACATTCCAATGATAACAACAGATGCTAATTGTCCTCTCAAAGGAAGTTTCTATGGTAATAAGCCCTTGGTCACAGATTTGTGGCTAAGGAGTTAGTCACTGTAGAACAAATTATAGCAAAAAAGAATAAGGGTTGTGACCTCTTTTTCCCTGCTAAGGCAATCTTTATGTACTTTGGTGTTATGTAGTGTTGTTAGCAAACTAGTTCTAGGTGTAACTTTTATGTTGATCTTCAGAAGCATGAACTTCTGGCGGGGCGTGGATGTCTGAGGTTTTTGACTAGCCAATATCATTATTGTTTCCCTTCCATTATTATTTCTCTTTCTAAGGATGAAATTCCAATGTGTCTCTGAGAGACCTCCATTCCCAATGGTAGCCTATGTAGTTTTAGTGGAATTGACCTCATCTCCTTAGTTCAAGGTAGGCACAGAACCTAGGCCTAGTCAGGGCATTCAGTTTCCCTGTTCACACTGACCAAGCCAAGATGGGCATATGATGCAAACAGATCAGTGAGACTCAGAGCTGGACTTTGCCTGGAGTTATGGAGAAAAAAATGTGCTTTCTGCTGAATTGGTTAACCTACTTTATCCAGGCCAGTACTGCTGCCATTAAGGGTGAGTCCGTTTAAGAATCAAGCCAACTCTGGAGAAAGCAAAACCAGGAGATTGAAGAAGACAGATCCCTGATACCATTGTGGGAGCCCTTGAATCTGGCCATGACTGACATAGCACTCCCCACCGGCCTTTTCAATCACAGCAACCAATAAAGTCCTTTCTGGTTTTACCTAAGTTGTTTCTGAATTGGGTTTCTGTCACTTGCAACCTCCAACATCCTGATGAATACACATAGGAAGCAATAGATTGACCTTCACAAAGGTGATTTGATCAGTTCATTAATCCATTCATGCAGAAGTTTCTAATCTACTCTTTCTGGCCTAGGAGGGAAAGTGATATAGTCATAAGAAAAGGACACAAAGCTCTTATAATTGAATCCTCCTGTTACAAACACTTTCCCACACATTTCCTAAGCTATGCAGTAAAATCTTGTTTCCTTGCCTTCCTTCTGTACAATGTTTTCAAATTCAGAACATATGCTGAACCACTCCAAATGAACTTGACTTCTGCTGTTTCTCTTTCTTCGGGAAACCATTTCAATTTCCGTAGAATGGTGGGCCTCCCCTGTCACCTTGATGTCTTTCTTCAGTTGTAATTTCTTAAAGAAACCTTACCGGGTCAAGGTCATTAGCTCTCACACTGCCATTCAATATCTTGAGGCTGTTCTCCATCTGAAAGAATCAGAGAGAAGACAGGTCAGGGTCCCTGTGCACATACTCTTCTCCTTCATGAATTCACACCCAGCGAGGGCCTCTGGTCTGTTAATATTTAATCGCCTTTCAGATGTGATGGGATAGAACTATTGAGTATCCCAACACGTCTCACTAGTGTGAAGTTATAAAGTCGATTTGCAGCTTATCACCATCCTTGACTCCTCACAAGCAATTTATTGCCAAACCCTGTGACCTCTGTCCACAAGGAGCTTAAAAATGAAACTCTGATTGGCTAAAAGAAAACAGGGTTTTCAACACCACTGGGTCAGGGTGTGGATAACCCCAAGATCAAGTGCATTCGATATATGATAAAAATAAGGTCTAAAATCTTGTGGAGACTAGCCAGGGACAAAGGAGAATATGAAGAAAATATGAACAACAACAAAAAATAAAATAAAATCCCTGGATGGTTAGATTCAAAGGAAGAGACAAGTTGAAAATCATGCTGCAGTTTCTTGCTTGGGAAGTTAGAAAACAGAAAGTAGTAATAGATGAGAGTCAGCAAGTGAAAAAGTATTACTTTTCTGTGCAAAATAACACTGTTTGATTGTAGAAATAGAAATCGCCTGAAACCACACTGCCCAAGTATAAACACAATTTAAAGTTTAATGGATTTCTTTTCTACCTAAATACATGCTCTGATTTAGAAAATTGGCATGATATTGTTCATACTATTTATTACAACCTGTTTGCTTAGGCATAATATTTTGTGATCATTCTTACATATCACTAAACATTCTAAACACGATTTTTTAAATTTCTTTATTCACCTAATTACTTAATAGTTTAGACCTATCAAGAGGTATAAAGAATGAGATAATAGGGCAGGGGATGCAGCTCAGTGGTAATGTGCTTCCCTAGTATGCATGAGGCCCCAGGGAGGGGAAAAAAAAGAATGAGATAATAAACACCTAGTTCGAGAAAGAAATCATTACAAACACTGCTGGAACTTCACATGTGTTCCTCTGGATACAGTCTCCTCTTCTCCAGTGGTAACCACTTGTGCATTAAGAGACATTTTCCTGGTTGCAAAATGCTCCATCATAGAAATGTACCATAAGCTATTTACCTAATTCCTTAGAGTCAGGCATTAGGACGGTTTCAGATTTTTCATTGTGATAACCAATACTGCAATAAACATCAGTATGTATTCATTGTTGCACACACATCTGTGATTTTATCCTAAAGACAAATTCTTAGAAATAAATATGCTATTGCCCAAAGGTTAGGACATTTTGCTGGAGGGCAACATTGCCAAGTTGCTTTCCCAGAAATTGGAAACCAAGTGCACCCCATCTCACCCTCAGCCCAGTTACGAGGGGACTGGTACAAGAGCAGCTGCATAAGGAAGCCTGGGGAAGCATCATAAAGTGTTTCTAATCCACCTTGTCAACAGGCAGACAGTATCTGCTCCTGGGTGCAGGCTTTCTGCCAGGTACTGGGAATATAAAGGCCAATAAGGTCCCCCCATGGATCTAGCAGAGAATGTTGCTGGAGGGGAACAGAACTGTGTGCAGTAGAGATGCAGCCTGGCAAAGTGCTTTGGAACCCCGCTTCTGGGGCAGGCCTCTCCCTTGGCCAACTCTTTCACTTCTCTGTGCCCCATTTTCCTTATCTGTAAAAAGTAGGTGGCATCAAACTTGCCCAGCTTAATCCACAAAGGTTCCAAAGACGTGATATACGGAACCACTCACTTGGAACATAATGTTAATAACCCCTTTTGGCAAGAAGTCTTAGAAAAGCACACAGGATAGAACAGGGGGGTCAGAGTAGCAGATGGAAAAGTAGAGAAGAGGTGGGGAATCTACAGAAGCTCATCTCATGGAAGTGAAGAAGAGAAAAATGGTGGTCAGAGGCTGGAGGGGGTGGAGGGAGGGATAGGAAGTGGCTGGATGATAGAGACAGAGCTAAGGTTAGACAGCAGGAATAAGTTCTTGTGTTCTATTGCACACCAGGGTGACTATGGTTAATGATATATCAAATATTTCTAAATAGAGAGGATTTTGAATATTCTCACTACAAATAAATGATAAATGTATGAGGTGAAGGATGGGCTAAATACCCTGATTTGATTAGTACACAATGCATACTTGTATCAGAACATCAGACTGGGGGTTGGGGATGTAGCTCAGTGGTAGAACACGTGCCTACCATGCATGAGGCTCTGGGTTCAAACCCCAGCACTACAAAAAAAAAAAAAAAAAATCACGATGTACCAAATCAATATGTTCAATTATTATGCATCCATTAAAAATAAAATTAAAAACTAGAAACAAGCAAGGAAGATGGTCAGGGAGGAGAGCAACAGATTTGAGCTCATGGCACAGAAATACAATTACCATCCTAAATAAGAAGGCCCAGGAAATGATACATGCCAGGTTTCCTGTGTCCCTGCTGGTGTGTCACCCCCAAAACAGATTAACAAAATGCTTCCTGACTGTGATCCACTCCACTTGCCTAAGGCAACATCTGAGCTGTACAGAAGGCCAGTTACTAAAAGGGCCCTGGCTACCATGCAGAGGGGTGTGTTTTCCATGGCCAGGATGGAAAATGCTTTCTGTCATCACACACCCCACATAATTTATGTGTATTGATCCACCCCATATATCAGCACATAGAAAAAAGCACACTGCAGGGAAGGGAGAGGTAGGGGGAGTCACAAGTTTGAGGCCAGCCTCAGCAACTTAACAAGACCCTCCCTCAAAATAAAATATAAAAAGGACTGGGGATGCCACTCGGTGGTAGAACACCCCAGGGTTCAATCCCCAGTATCAAAAAAGAAAAGAAAAAGCACACTGTGGAATGGTATATGGTAAAAGATACCACAGATACAGATACAGCATGCAGTATTTCATTAAGAAGTATTATTGAGGGTTCACTATGTGCCGTGTTCTATGCTAAGTGCAGGGGATGTAATAAGAACATGGTCCCGGCCCTCAGCAAGTTTCCAAGCAAGAAGCAGAGGCTGACAAGGAGTATTTTCTATATTACCTTAGCATTTGATTCTTTGCCCAAGGACTAGATCTTTCTTGTCAAATAAAAATATGTAATTTTTTTTTTTTGTAATTTTTGTTTTTAAAATAGTGAATGAACCCGGCATGGTGGAGCACACCTAAAATCCCAGCGGCTCAGGAGGCTGAGGCAGGAGGATTGCAAGTTCAAAGCCAGCTCTGTCCATTTAGTAAGGTCCTAAGTGACTTAGCGAGAACCTGTCTCAAAAAAATAAAAAATAAAAATGAATGTGACTCAGAGGTTAAGCTTCCCTGGGTTCAATTCCTGATCTTCAAAAAAAAAAAAGGTGAATAATCCACAATAGCTGTAGGACAGAGGCAGACAAACTAATAGAAACAGAAAAAACAACCAAATAAAAAATAAACAAGCTCAAACAAAGCTGAGAAAGAGCCATGGTAAAAAGGGAAGCACGGACACTTCCATACCAGGATGAAACTGCTCTTCTTAATAATCTCATTTAATGATCTGTTGGAGAACGGAGGTCAGCAAACTTCTTCTGTCCGTGGCCCAGCAGTAAATGTTCTAGTCTTGGCAGGCCTTCAGGCCCCCGCCACAACTACTCAGCTCTGCCACGGCAGCCTGAGAGCTGCCAGGGACGACACGGTGATGAAAAGGCAGGCTGTGTTACTACAGGACTTCGTTGATGGTCGTGGGAGTCGGAATTTCACAACACATTTTCACCTGTCATGAAATATTATTCTTTGTTTAATTTTTTTTAACTATTTAAAACAATAAAAATCATTCCCAACTCTTGGAATATATTTGGCCCATGGGTTATAGATGACCAACTCTGACTGAAAAAGCTAAAAGCTACCTGTTATTTCATTTATTGATATTGCCCTTTTTTTTTCTTTCTTTCTTTTTTCAGTACTGCAGATTGAACCCAGGGACACTGTATCACATAGTCACATCCCCAGCCCTTTTTACCTTTTTGGGTTTTTTTTTTTTTTTATTTCTTTTATTTTTTTGGTACTGGGGATTAAACTCAGGGGCACTTAACCACTGAGCCACATCCACAGCCCTATTTTGTATTTTATTTAGAGACAGGGTCTCACTGAGTTGCTTGGGGCCTCGCTAAATTGCTGAGGCTGGCTCTGAACTCGCCATCCTCCTGCCTCAGCCTCCCGAGCCACTGGGATTACAGGTGTGCACCACGGTGCCTGGTTTATCTTTTATTTTGAGACAGGATCTGGCTAAACTGGGGAGGCCCATGCTGAATTTGCAATCTTCCTGCCTCAGCCTCCTGAGCCGTTGGGATTACAGATGTGCACCACTGCACCTGGCCCAATATGCTTTTAACGAATTCCCCACTGGTGACGTTTAACTGGTTTCCAGCTTCTCCTGTTGAACACAGTGCTGCAATGCACGTCCTTGTAAGTGCAACTTTGCATCCTTGAGTGCATAAATGAGCGTCTTCTATCTCCCCGTCTGAGTCCTTTCCTATGTCCCCAGCATCGGCATATTGGAAAACATTAGATGGGAGGCCTTCCTGAGATGGTCCGGCTGCACTCCACGTGCAGAGGTTCATAATGGCTCTTCTATTCACCACCCTAATAATTCTATTTTTAAAGGGCTGTCAAATTGCCTGACATGAGTTATTCTTTATGAACCCTGCTGCTTGTTTTCAATGATTCATCGTCCTCGGTGTTTACCCAAAGGTTCTCAAGATGGCCTTCGCTGTTTCCCCAGGAGGCTGCTAGACTCACTGGAGAGCCATTTGCCAGGCCACCCTGCCTCGAAGAGAGACCCCTCCTCCCAGCATCCTCACCAGGCTACCCACCCCATTTTTATTTTAGATACTGAGTTTGATGTGGGATTTCCTTCCCCTGCTGCTGAATCTCACACACTTGCATGAAAGTTTGGTACATATGTAGATTTTTTATCCCCCGAGGATCTTCAGCTTCTGTGTATGCATGGCTCTCTGTGACCAGCCTACACAATTTCTGTTTTGTCCTCTTTCTTTGCATTACTTTAAATTTTTAAGAACAAATTTTATTTTTAGACTATTTTTACAAAGAGGTATACATACTTAGTGTAAGAAAAACAAATACAAGCTAATTAAACTCCGTAAAGTGGACCGTGAAAGGCTTTCTTTCTATGCCCCACCAGTAACCTTATCCAACAGCGCAGTGGCAGCCATTTTCCAGACACATTGGGACTCTAACTTAGAACTGCTTATCTGTGTGACCTTGGACAAGTCACTTAACTTCTCTGAGCCTTAAGTTCTTCTTGTGTAAAGTGAGAATTATGCTTATGAAGCATTTGACACTTAGCAAGTGCTCAAAAAACAATAGATGTTAGAGCATTTCTTACCCTTTGTGCAAATATAGTCATAATTTTAACATACTACATAATATATAACATAAATGGCATCATTGTATGCACAAGGTTTGGTATTTTTTTAGTCGATTTATAGTCAACATCTACCTTATTCTTTGTAAAGATTACAGAACTCCACTGTACTGGACCCTATTATTTGTTTAATAATTCCACTATTAGGGATCATTTCAGTTTTCAATTCAGATTTTCAATGCTGAAGAGAAAATCCTTAAAAATTCAAGGTTAGGATGAATTCTCAAAATTGGAATTGCTGTGTCAATGGGCATAGATGTTTTGATTTTAAATATTTACGACCCAAGGCAGTCATCTGCCCAGCTCCAAGAATATGTCCAGTTTTCTGCCTTCCAGAGCCTCACAGAGCTGCCCCTCCTTGTCCCCTTGCCAGGAGAAAAGCCATGAAGCTCAGCGAAAACATCGTGTGTAAGAGGGACCTATATCTTCACCATTTTAATGCCAATTTGAAAACTTCCTGAGTCTCCTTTAGCTTCTACACCAGTGATCCTCGAGATTCTAGGTGGTGGCTTCTCTAGCAGCCTGAGTTCTGCAGTGATTTCAGTGTGAACCAAAACCTCAGCTGACCTGCCACAAATACTGAATGAGGAAGTAACACGTTTTAAAGCCACTGTCATTTTGTCATTGTTACTTACTACGGCCGGACCTGTTGGATACACTGCCAAATTGTTCTCCAAAAAAGTTTCTGCCAATTCACACTCAAACCAAAAGTAAGTGGGAAAGCCTGCTTTCTTACATCCCTTTTGTAATTTTTCTGAATTTTATAGATTTCTCTCTTCCATTAGACTTATTAGAGATGCTCAGGGGGAAAAAAAGGTGTGTAATGCCTCAGCCACTTACCAAGGCTTTATTAATTTCACACCCCTTATTAGCAAATCCCATTTCCTCAAAAATATCCCACCATGCTAATATGCAACTAAAAGCCCTTCTCATGCTTTTTAATTCCTTCTCTCTCTCTCTCTTTCTTTTTTTTTTTTTTTTTTTTTCTCAGCACTACCTAATTCCCTTTCTGCTGGCCTCATCTTAGTCCAATAGTCTCAACAAGTATATTATAATCCTATCCACATCTCACCTCACTATCTTGATTTTTACCCCTCCAAAGAGAAATGAGCACTGTGCTTTATATGTAACTGTATTGAACATCCTTTTTAAAAACTCACATAAACAACTTCATATCTTTTACTTTTTTTTTTTTTTCCATTCTTTTGCAGCACTGGGGATTGAACCCAGGGCCATCTACTACTGGTTCAAATCCCCCAGCCCTTTTTATTTTTTCTTTTGCAACAGGGTCTCCCTAAGTTGCTGAGGCTGGCCTCAAAGTTGCAATCCTCCTACCTCAGCCTCCCAAGTAACTGTAACTACAGGTATGAGCTACTGCACCCAGTCTTTTACATTTAACAAGGGGAAACAAGTATGGACATGCATCCAAGCCTTAGCCACTTTTTTAAAAAATTTGTTCTTTTTAGTTATATATGACAGTAGAGTATATTTTGACATATTCTACATACATGGAGTACAACTTCCCATTCTTCTGGTTGTACGTGATGTGGAGTTACACTGGCCGTGTATTCATATATGAACATGGGAAAGTGATGTCCCATTCATTCCACTGTCTTTCCCATTCCCATCCCCCTCCCTTCCCTTGGTTCCCCCTTGTCTAATCCAAAATACTTCTATTCTTCCCTACCCAGCCCCATTGTGAATTGGCATCTGCACAGAATTGGATCCTACACCACAGGAGTGGAACCCAAAGGAGATCCCTGGGGTGCAGGCTTCCGACATGGACCCACCATTGCTGGGCCCTGGAGGTGTGCTGATTTAAAATCTTCAGACCAACAGTCATTCAGCAAAGAGCCTACAGCCTCCCTAAGCCTAAACCCCACCACCAGGAGTCCCTCCACCAGAATTAACCCTCTTACCCTAACAACCCCACCCTGAGTGTGGAGCAAGTCTCATATTCCAGACTTAACACTGCTGAGAAGGGAAGCTGAGAATCACCCTCACCCACTCTTAAGGATCAACTCAATGTGACCCTCTTCGTGAAGTTGTTCTTTATCATCCTCAACTTAAGTAACAGCTCCCTCCTCTAAATTCCTATGTGTCTATCCTTTTCACAACATTTGCTTCAGTGATTGCAATGAGAGGGGCTGCCTTGTGAGCTCACCCTTTTTCTCTCTGTTTTGCAATCACATCATTGGTTTACGGAACACATTTTTCTGTTTCTGAATCATCAGTCATACCATTGGGTAGTAGCTCTCCCTGGGAGGTAAGGAGGGCATGTGCTTAAGAAGGATTTGGAAAAGCCTAGAAGACTTAAAGTAGCTCAAATTCTCAAACCCCAAGTGCATTCTTGTATTTTTTTTTTTTCCTATAAGTCAAGTGATTCTTCTACTGACAAAATTCAGGACAAAGGGATTTATGATGACCTTTGGTGTCTGAACAGTCTCTCTGCTGGGAAGTCTCTCTGGCTTGGAAGGATATAGCTGGACAATGTGAACTGACTGGATCAGGCCTGTTGGGATGAATACAACTACTAGGTCTTTCTCTGGGTTTTTGTTTTGTTTTATTTATTTTTTGTTTTTTTGTTTTTTGTAGACTCTCTGTTCCAAGAGGGCACATAATAGTTGTTCATTTATTGTCAAATATGTATGTGGAGGTAAGTCAGCATAAACTATGCTCTCCCTTATGTTGTTGCAATAAAGTCCAGCACCAAAAGCAAGTCCTATATCAAATTCTATCACACAAAGAAACATTTATTAAATAAGCATTTATCAGTAAGCAGGCACAAAAACAGTCACACAACCTCCAAGCTCAACCTCAACTCAGCTCTCTGATCTTCTGTGTGCTCTGAACATTCTTGCAGGAAACAGATCCTCGAGACTGACACACCCACATTCTTTTTTTGTTATTGTTGGTTGGTGCCAGGGATTGAACTCAGGGGCACTTAACCACTGAGCCACATCCCAAGTCCTTTTTATATTTTATTTAGAGACAGGGTCTCACTGAATTGCTTAGAGCCTTGCTTAGTTGCTGAGGCTGGCTTTGAACTTGTGATCCTCCTACTTCAGCCTCCCGAGTTGCTGGGATTATAGGCGTGCACCACTGCACCCAGCTCGCACCCATATTCTTTTTTTTTTTTTGCGGTACTGGGGATCGAACTCAGGGCCTTGTGCTTGCAAGGCAAGCACTCTACCAGCTGAGCTACCTCCCCAGCCCTTCTTTTCTTTTTTAAACTGTTTTTTTTTTTTTTTTTTCGTTGTAGATGGACAGCATGCCTTTATTTTATTTCGTTATTATTTTTTTAATGTGGTGTTAAGGATGGAACCCAGTGCCTCACACATGCTAGGCAAGCGCTCTGCCACTGCGCTACAGCCCCAGCTCCTCACACCCACATTCTTAAGGCACAATTCAGTGAACCTCAGAGCCAGCATCAGGCAACCAGAATCATATGTTAGTAGACAGAGGTAGGACCAGTTTAGAATCAAGCATTAGACACTATTTTGAACACCGAAAGCTAAAAAGCGCACTCAAGTTTTATGTCCTGTTCATGCAAGATTGAGGAATGTCTCTAAAATAGTTTAGCCAATCTGCATATCCTGAAAACCAGTCACTTTACCACTGAAAGCTCATTTCTAATATTTATGATACTAATTAACATGACCTTTGGTACTGGTCAAGGATGAATAGAGCTAAGGTACTTGTGTTTAAATTCATCAGCAGTGTGGTCTTCCGAATAGGTGCAAACTGTCCATCTCTGCAGCATATTCCCAATCAGACTGTCTGGCATTTGAGTGTATCTTAAAACTGATCAAACTACTTATTTAGATCACCATCTTCTGACTGGAAAATTTAAAATCAGTTATAGTCATCAAGACACAAGGCGTCACTCATATAAGATTCTAGCACAAAATTAGGGTATCAAATCCAGCTCTGGAAATCTGGGGTGGTGGTGATCGATAAGCTCCATCGGGATCTCTCTGTGTATTTCCAGTCACATTAACTTCTGTGACAATGTGATAAAGTGGAGAATTTGACCCACCAAGAAGACATCTCTTTTGGTACAGTGGCAACAGCTGCCAGGTGAACCTCAGCATTCCAAATATTTCAGGAAGACAGATGCCTCACCCCAACACCCCTCACCAGCCTTGGGATGCTTCCAATACACTACCCTAAGACTGGACATAAAAAGCAGTAGATGTTATATTCCTTTGATTAAAAAAATTTTCTTCTTGCTAGATGTGGTGGTGCAGGCCTGTAATCCCAGCCGCTTGGGAGGCTGAGGCAGGAGGATCTCAAATTCAAAGCCAGCCTCAGCAACTTAGCAAGGCCCTAAGCAACTCAGTGATATCCTCTTTCTAAATAAAATACAAAAAAAGGACTGGGGATGTGGCTCAGTAGTTAAGTGTCCCTGGGTTCAATTCCTGGTACTCAAAAAAAAAAAAAAAAAAAAAAAAAAAAAAAAGATTTTCTTCTTTAGAGCAGTTTTAGAGTCATGGTGAAACTTAGCAGAAGGTACAGAGACTTCCCACACATCCCTGTCTTCATGTGAACAGCCCCCCTCATTAGTAAATCTCCCACCAGAAGGATCCATTATTTGCAAATGATGAGCCTGCAGTAACACGCCATTATCACCCAAAGTCTGTAGTTGACATTAGAGGATACTCTTGATTTTGTACATTCTATAGGTTTGGACAATTTTGTAATGACTTGTATCCAATGTTATTTTTTCATACAGAGGAGTATCACTGCCCTAAAAATCTGTGCTTTGCATGTTCCTCCCTCCCTGCAAACCCCAGCAACCATTGATCTTGTTACTATTATCCTTGAACGGTACCAAAGGCCCTGTTAATTAGCATCATAAATATTAGAAGTGGATTTTCATTGGATGTTCAAGGGATGCAGGTTGTGGCCGGGCATATTGGCACACACCTGTAATCCCAGCAGCCTGGGAGGCTGAGGCAGGAGAATTGAGAATTCAAAGCCAGTCTCAGCAACTTAGTGAGGCCCTAAGCAATTTAGTGAGACCCTGTCTCTAAATAAAATATAAAAAGGACTGGGGATGTGGATCAGGGGTTAAGTGCCTCTAGGTTCAAACCCTGGTAACAAAAGAAAAAAAAAATATGGTTGAAAATATTTTAGATGCATTTCTTTTTTAAAAGTCCTTTGTGGATAGGACTGGACATATATGTTGTAGATGGACGTAATGAATTTATTTTATTTATTTATTTTTATGTGGTGCTAAGGATTGAACCCAGTGCCTCACACACACTAGGCAAGCACTCTACCACTGAGCTACAGCCCCAGGGCCTTTTAGATGCTTTCCTCAACCTTGCAAGATTAGGACGTAAAACTCTAGTGTGTTCCTCCATCTTTTTAGTGTTACCTTTTCAAGAATGACTTATAGTTAGAATCCTACAGTAGTAGTAGCCTTTCCAGACTGGCTTATTCCTTCTTTATTGTTTTTAAGAAGGATATAAAGGAGGTGAGATCTTCTCTTGGAATCCTACTAAATTACTCCTACAACCTCCCAACCGAAATCTCTCCTCCTCTGTCCATTTGTGGAGTTGACATGGAAGCAGAAGCCGGTAGATTTGACCATCCTGACTCTCCCCCACCTCTTCCTCATTATCACTCCCCTGTTTGTGGCCATGGTATTTTGCACAACGTCTTATTGTGTTCCCATTATTCCTCCACTAAGCCAAGGGTCAGCATTTAAAGGTGCAAATGATGGTACATGGCCTTCTATTATTTCTTCAGTATTTACATAATGCCTCTTAAGTGTTTTTTAAATGTGTTTTGGGTCAGTGTTAATGGATAAAAAGTGTTGGATGGTGTGGCTCAAAATATGTATCTTCTTGTACAATAATTCTTATGGAAATAATTCCCATTATAAGTTCTATGAGTTGCATTTTTTTCCCCTGAGAAATAGCTTTGACATATGATATGGACCCCCTCATGTTTTCAGGCAAATTTCATCTCCACATTAGAGATTCTGAGGGCAGGATCTGCATCTCTTTAATCTCTGCAGGTCCAGAATTTAGCTCAGGGCAGTGGAACATAACAGGACTTCAGCAAGCATTTCTTAAGCAGGTGCATGGGACCTTGAGTGATCACGAGCAACTGGTGGCTATTCGGGCTTGGTTTTACTGTGCTATTGGCAGTATTGAGACCTACTTTGTTCTGAAGTTCTGTTAAAACTTCAGTGTGTTTAATTGCATCCTAAGCACACATAAAAGAAGTTTAGAGTCTAACTTGTTTTATTTTCCCCTAGAAATAATTCTACATTTTTACAGAAGGATGGTAGGCATTGCGCCAACCCTACAGAATTTTTGCCTAAAATTAAATCAGTAGTTGCCATTTTTTAAAAGACTAAATTGTGGGGACTATTGGTAGCTAAGCAATTTTCTAACAAGAAGAACCTTTGGAGATTATTCAATAATGCTGGTTTATGTTTATTGTAGACTTACCATGTGCAAGGCTTGGTGCCAAGTACCTTACAAGCATGTTCTCATTTAATCCTTTTCCTTTTTGCCTCAGGCTCCGGTATGGTTTGGCACAGCACTGTTACTGATCTTGTCTTTATTGAGAATGTGGATAGTTTTTTCATGGTGAATTTTTTTGCATTAATTTTGACTTTTTAAAAATATGGTATTAAAATATTATTTATCTTGATTGCTGAGCTTTTGGGCACCTGCCTACATTTTGTGCCCTATTCCCAGCAGCAGCCTTAGGAGGTTGGGACTTTTTTTTTTTTTTTTTTCCTTTAGAGATGATGAAACTGAGGGTCAGAGTAGTTACATTTGCCTGAGGTTTACAGGTGCCAATAATCTTGGAGTATAAAACCAGAATTTCCATGACCTGGCATATCAGCCTGCAGCACATAATTTCACAGATGAGGAAACTCAGAAACAGAAGATCTGGAGGATTTTCAGAGTAACTCAACAGCTTTGGGGCAGAACTATGCAAGAGTCCAGGATCCCTCACCTGTTACTAAAAATGTAGTAAAAGGAGCCATTCATTGCGAATGTGTCATATTTATTTTCCAGGCTGCACCAGGTTGAAGAATTCATTCTTTCAATAACTGTATTAATCATCTCCTAGGAGCAACATACTATGTACTAACTGCTGATCAACTTCTTAGCAAAGAACCTTGGAAAAGGTAGTCTTGGAAATCACTCGGTCCTTCATTCACTCTCTTAGCCTGAAATACAGAGAAGATTATGATTCTAGGAGGTTCACTGAAAAAAAAGGAGGATACAGATACACAGGCTGATAAGCTCACCCATAAGAAGGGCTCAGAAGTTACAGGGCTCCTGTTGCAGATTCTGAATGCTGAGTAGCTTCCGTTTGGCAGCACCGCAACATTTAGAACAGTGCTATGTGCGGGCAGAAAAGAATTCATACAAATATCAAGTAAGTTCCCTTCCTTTCAGGAATTTATATTCCACTTGAAGAAAAAGTTCATATACATTTGATATGTCCAGCATTCACCGGACCCCCTAATTAGGCAGGTGACCCTTTTAAAAATTCACATAGTTTACAGACTTCTCTGTTGTGTAATCATTCATTTCTTCATTCCTTAATAATGTGTTGCCTGCCTACCATGCGCCAGACGTTTTTCTAGGTGTTGGAGAGGTGTGTGTAAAACATGGAGCTGATATAAATGAAGAAAATAACTTTTTAGCAAAGAAGCCCCTAGACAGGATCGTTACCAAAAGCTTGGTCCTTGTCCCTGATGCCATTCCAATAATGAGGACACGGTTTTGAGGAAAAGGAAAAAGCACTTTCATTACTTTGTTAGCAAAGGAGAAGCACAAGGAACTGACACTTGTCCCAGAAGCTGTGATTCTTCCCATCATGGGGAACAGGGGATTTTAAAGAGATGAATCAAAGGCTACATTCTACGTGTTTTCTGTCAGAGTAGTAATTCACTTGTTAATCTGGGAGACAGTCATTTCTTAGCTCTTTCCCCAAGTCTGAATTACTTCATTCTTGTGGTGAGTGTGCACTCAAGAACAGATAACTCTGCCTAGGATGGAGAAGAAAGGTAATCCCATTTTCCCAAGATGATGGAAGAGGAGAAGAAGAGAAAGAAACGTGTCCATTTTAAAAATAAGTCACAGTGGCAGAGCAGTAAGGACTATCTTCAAAGCATAAAGTGGACCACTGTTACAGGGTGACTGGATGATGTACATAGGAAGGTTTCTCTGAGGAACTGACATTTGATTTGAGACCCAAAGGAGAAGGATTCATTAAGAGATGATGTGGAGCCAGGCATGGTGGCACATGCCTGTAATTCAGCAACTTGGGAGGCTGAGGAAGGAGGATTATAGGTTCAAGACCAGCCCTCAGCAATTTAGGAAGGCCCTGTCTCAAAATAAAAAATAAGAAGGTATGGGGATGTGTCTCAGTGATTAAGTGCCTCTGGGTTCAATCCCTGGTACCAAAACATACAAATAAACAAACAAACAAAAACAGAAATGATATGATACAAGAGTACAGGGGAGCAGGCTGGGAATGACCTTAGCTGGGAAAGAAGTTTCAAGACAAGGTCAGAGACAAATCACACCCAGATCATAGTAAAAAGAATAATTTTAATCTAACTGTACTCCTCTTGTAATTATTTAGCATCTGCCTTCCAAATGAGGAGAGAAGACCTCCAAGGGAGGGGCTTGGCTGCTCTTGTTCTCTAGGCATTGTCCAAGTGGCAGAGAATTGGTGCTCAATAGGTGTTTTGGAATGATAATAACCACGGAAAGAAGTCCTTTGGGAATTGTGTCATTTTGGACATATTTCCTTAGAAGTTCATTTTGATGGATTTATTTTTAACATCTTCTTCTTGCCCTCAATCACCAACTTCAATCATCCATCTGTGCTCCGTGGGCATAAGCTATCACAGGTAGATGGCAGTGGGATTAGAAAGGATCCCTGATAAGAAGTCTGCACTGGAATTTGGCTGAAGTAAAGAAGTATATGGTACCTCCTCCATCTGAGCTGCTCAGCATCTGATAACTACTCTGTCTTGTGGGGGAATGGAATCTAGTTTAACAAAGCCCCAACTCTGGTGAATACTTTAACTTGAAGAACAGAACTAGAACGAACTTCAATAAAGCTGCTTTGGGGTGATTATGAGGGTTACCTGGTGTGAGGTTTTTTTGTTGTTGTTATTTTGTTGTTTCTGGGAGTTTTTGGTTGGTTGGTTGGTTTTTTGTTTTTTTCAGTTTTTATTTGATTTTTTTTTTTTTTTTTTCAGTGCTGGGGATCAAATCCAGGGGGTCTCACACATGCCAGGCATGATCTCTACCACTGAGCCACATCCCCAGCCTGCTCTTGTTATTTTTTTGTTTTTAATAAAAAGACGAGACTTAAGACAGATTTAGAAACTATTGCTGGATATATAACCTCACAAATCCAAGAGTCAGATTATTTGTAAACACACCTTTGAAAAGACCATTTTAGAAAGCAATTCAGGACTTTCCTGTCAGCAGGGCAGACACTAGATAAACAACTCTGCTGCACGAAACAAGTGAAAAAGCTGGATTAGAAACATAAAAATGTCTGTTTAAGTGCTTCGCTGGACTGGGATGGAAAGAAGGATTCCCCAGAGGCCAAGAACAGAGAAGCACGGTTCCTGGGAAACATTCTTCCGAGATTAAAGACCTTGAACTTGGGCACACACAGCTGCTCAGAGTGGGCACGCGAGCAGTCGGGGTGCAGAGGGATGCTCATCTGATATTCCCACACAAAGTTGAGACTCTCTGGGCAAGAAGAAAGGAGAAATAAATCTAGAGTACTGACAGAAACCAAAAGAAAAGAACTCTGGGTAAAGGTGGGGGAGGAAAAAAAAAAAAAAAACTCCCCTGAGAATTTGTAACAAGTCAAGCTTCACCTTCCTGGGTCTGTAGTCTGAATTCTACCTGTATGATCCTAAAATACTTTCAGAATAAGATTTACTATAAAGTAGGACAGGAGAGTTTAAGGTTGTGTCTTTTCACACATTGGAACGCAATTCTTTAAAATCCTTTCTTTTCTTTATTATATAGGTACAGTTAATTATCATATATGAAAAAAACAGGAAATGTAGAAATGAAAAAAAAAAAAAAAACAGGAGCAGATTTCAACAAACTCTACATATTCTGAATTAATAAGAAACTGTAGTTTTAAGAACTGCAGGCAAGGAGAGCCATGGTAGCAAAATGCTTAAAGGTCACATAAAGTAAAGAGTGACTTGTTTTAATTATTTGCTTGTCATTTAAAATCTTTTTTGGCTTTCGCATGAGAAAAATGAGATGAAGCTATGGGGGTTGTGTTGGAACCAGGTGATAGGATGATCCTCATTAGTTTGCTAAATTAATGACCATCAATGGTTTTCTTTAATTATATCAATATTCAAGCTCAGCAGGGCTGATACTGGACTTCCCCTGAACTTAGTCAAACATTTAACATTGGGAAGATCTCAAAAGCCTTTACCAGATAATTGGGCAAGAGGGAAAAGCCTCAGATCCTGGTACGTATTGAGGACACTGGGGGATAAATAACATAAAGGGAACAATTATCTTGACATATTATTGTTGTCCTCTGACAGTCGACCTCAGTCTTCCAGATGTTCAAATTTGCTTTATTTGTCCAAAGGGAAACAAGAAAGTCCACAAAGCACATTGTTTAAATAGTCAGGCTCCATATTTTATCCAAATTGATTTATCCCCTATCCCACTCTTTGCCTTTTCTACATTTCTTCTTGGAGACATCCCTCCTACGTAGTATATCAAGTAATTCAGACCCTGCCATAAATTTAGCTGTTCAGGGACAATGAGATGAGACTAATGCTTACCAATGCCTAAATAATTAGTAGCTCAGTGATGGAAACAGGACTTGGTAGTGAGACAGGAACTATTTTAAATCTCCAATCAAAATGTCTCTGCATGACTCCTTTCACACTATGATAATAGGTCTGTATAGCATTTCATTAAACATACAGGCACTTCTTTGACAAGTCAAAATGAATCTCATTTTTCTGAAGGATGTCTTCCATAGGAAGAGCTAGAGTCCACCCTCTTATTTCTAACCCAGCCAGTAATAAGTGGGAAGACGATTGTTCCTCCAACTCAAGTTACACTCACCAAAAACTGGTAAAAAGTTTACCCTGCGTTGAAATGTAGGAAACAACATAAAAGGAGTATGCCTTAAATTAGAAATATTTTTTGAGAGAATAGTTTTTGGTTGCTTCCCCTGAATAAGTTCTAGCTTTCTCTCTTTTTAACAGGACCCTAAATTTCTCAGTCATAAGGTCTGACTGGAATTGAAATTTCCCAAGACTCCAAGGGTAGACCTTGACAGGCTTATGTCAGTGAATCCTTCTCCCAGCCAGAGTGAATGACTTTTTGGAGGGATTCCGGGAAGGAAGTATCTTCTCTTTTTTGTGGAAGCTGCCAAAGGAATACATGCTCCTGTCTGCTGAAACAGAAAAGTGTGGCCTCTGATTCTACCACCAGTCTTTTGAGGTCATGAAGGATTCCAGCCTTTAAAAGAAACTAATGATAAGGAAGATAACATGGAGAAGGAAAAAAAAACACCCTGGACCCACAGTGATATATATGGGTTAACCACTAGATCAATCCATACCTGAAGTCTTACCTATCATGGAACTTCTTGATTAAATAAGCTGATGAGTTCCTCTTATTGTTTGAGCTAGCTTGAGCTGGATTCCCTGTTACTTTGCAAACAAATGAATCTGGTAAATTATTAATGGAGGTTGAAACCTCCAACCTAGGTGTCCTTTCAAAAGTCCAGACTCACATAAAACTATCCAGGTATCTTAGGAATTCACAACCTAATTAGACAGTGTAGGGCATCTTAACTGTGGCCTGGTGTTTAGAAAAGTTGAATCTATTATGAAGAAAGGATTTTTAACACTAACCTGTAGAAAAATCTATTATTGCTGCCAGAGTGGCAGATTTTGTTAAAACACTTCACCGTGGGAAGAGTGAAGGCTAATACCCCCCTCCGTCCATGTTAATGAATAGGCAATGAAGAAAGAAAGCAAAAAAGACCAAGTGTAGTATTTCCTTCATTATCTCCATGGTAGTTTCAAAGTTTCCATCACAAAATGTTTAATTCAAGAACACAGTTAGTTGGTTGGTTGATGGAAAGACTGGTTGGTTGGTTGGAAGGTTTGAAGAAGATAGGAACTCACAGAAATAGTCTTTGTACATCCAAGATAAAGTAAAGAATTTTTTCCCACTTTTCCTTCTGAATGTTGGCAAGGAAGCAGCATATCTAGAGGTTTCCTCAGTGCACATATTCGTCTCAGTTTATCTAGGCAGAGCCTATCCCCAGCTCAGTTCCTCTTTCTTCCATGCACATGGTAACACTGGGTGCCTGACAGCCACGATTATTTACAAGGTCTGTGCTTACTGGCTT
Organism: Sciurus carolinensis; assembly: GCF_902686445.1. Lineage (NCBI taxonomy): Eukaryota > Metazoa > Chordata > Mammalia > Rodentia > Sciuridae > Sciurus > Sciurus carolinensis. The sequence continues at coordinate 60,132,577 of NC_062229.1, forward strand.
CCATTTTTTGCACCAGGAAAGGACTTCTGTTCCAATGAGCCAACCAATATCTTCTCTAGAAACTTGGGTTCGAAACTAAGAGGTCGTCAAATTAATATGCCCACTGAAGTTGAACTGGGACATATGAGATCTCTAGGACTGAGCAGTTATTCTTAACAAGGTAGGCTAGAAAGTTAAGAAATCAAGTATTCAGTGGTATATAAGAAGAAGAAGAATTCAAAGAGCTATCAGTTTTTTTGTGTGTGTGTTTTTTTGGAGGGGGCGGATACTGAGGATTGAACTCAGGGTCACTCTAATACTAGTTGCTACATTCCCAGCCCTATTTTGTATTTTATTTAGAGACAGGGTTTCACTGAGTTGCTTAGGGCCTTGCTTTTGCTGAGGCTGGCTTTGAACTCTTGATCCTCCTGCCTCAGCCTCCCGAGCAGCCGGGATGACAGGCTTACGCCATCGCGCCCAGAGAGCTATCAGTTTTTGGTTGGTTATGAAGTAGTAGTCACTGTGATAAGCCCTTTACATGGGTTACCTGCTTTAAAAGAAACTAATGATAAGGAAGATAAAATGGAGAAGGAAAAAAAACACCTGGTCCTACTCAGAATTACCTGTGAAGACACTGCTGTTGTGTCCATTTTACAGATAAGCATATGAAGTGGTAAGTAAATTATCCAAGGTCAGAAGGCTAATGTTAGAGCAAAATTTCAAATTCCAACCGTTTGACTTTATACCATTTGTTTTGAATTTCTAAGTCCCATACCTGGTGCCATCTGAGATTCAGAAATAGCTCAGTCTTTGAATCCTATAAAACCATCTAGGTTTTTGTTGCTTGTTTTTTGTTTTGTAGAACTGGGAATTGAACCCAGGGATGCTTTACACTGAGTTACATGCCCAATCCTTTTTATTTGTTATTTTGAGACAGGATCTTGCTAAGCTGCTGAGGCTGATCTAGAGCTTGCAATCCTCCTGCCTCAGCCTCCCAAATTGCTGGGATTATAGAAGTGCACCAACCTGCCCAGCACCATCCAGCATGTCTAGGATAAAGTTTTCCTTTTGGCTTAAGTTGGTTTCTTTTTCCTGCATGAAAAAGAAATGTCTTAAGGAGGACATTACTAACAATCGGGAATCCACATTTATAGTTCCCAGGAACTCAATAAACAGTGAGTAAATGGGTAATCGAACACCACAGAGCCCCCTCTGCCGTGGGCTTCTGGGCATCTTAATTCACAATGACTCCAGACTCGGAGTCGCTGAGTAATGCATCCTGTTTGCACGCTGTACACAGCAGATGCTCCATCCCTGGGCATTTTGGTGGTAGGTGGATAATTTCCTGGAACTGGAACACGTTCTCGAGAGGAAGCACAGACAATACCCTCCTCTGCAGGCTTGGCATTTTGAAGGACAGATGTAGGGCTCAGTCAGTAGTTAGAATCCAGGGGAAAATTGCATTGAGATTGAATTTTTGGAAAACAAAGCCATACTACTTATGGCAAGATTAACTCAAGGCTAAGAATCGAGCTTTGGAGTCAAGCAAATCTGAATTGGAGACCCAGCCCGTCCAACTCTTAACAGTGTTGTGACATTGGGCAAGTTTCTGAATGTTTTTCTAAATTATATGGATTTTTAAAATATTACCTTGGGAATTGAAAAAATAACCCAAGAGGATACAAAGAAAAAAAATGATTAACTCTATTTCCCCCAAAATTAATTGTCATTCCATGTTGGCATATTTACCCACCTAGCCCCCGACGCCCACCCCCTTTTTTTTGTTTGTTTCTTAGACTATTTGGTTAGTATAATGCTGTTCATAAAAATGATACATGTTCATTACAAAGAATTCAAATAATGCAAACATTAAAGGAAAATTCTTTTTTATCACCCAAATTCTGCCATCCAGAAATTACTATCATTTACATTAGAAACTCACAGAAATTTTTCTACATATGTACAGATAGAGAGTTGACCATGTACATAATTAATTATATGATAAACAGATTAGATAGATGGATAGAAATATTTTGCTAAAATCTGATCTGCTTTAGATGGTTTTTAAAATAAAAGGTTAAATTTAATTTTATTTGGCTTTAATTTTAAAATATATTAAAAAAACAAAAAAAAATTTTTTAAATAAAATAAAAAGAATAATAAACTGTAGGGATACTAAGAGCACTTGTACTGAAATTTTTAACTTCCAATTTTCTTCTGTGATTTTCTTTTTCTTCTATCTTAAGTGCCCATGTCCTGGCTGATGCTCATGCAAAACTTCTCACCCTCCCCCAATGTCTGGGTTGTTTAAATTTCAGAAGGAAGACCCAGAGATCATGCCATGTTCCTAAACCTAATAAAATATGTAGAACATAAAATTCACCATTTTAACCAGTTTGAGGGATACAATTCAGTGGCATTTAGTATATTCACATGTTGTGCAAATACCTTTATCTGGATCCAGAACATATCACTACCTCAAGAACAGAATCCCCATTCTTTCTTTTCTCCTTCCCAGCAACCATTAGTGGCCTTTCTGGATTTGCCTGTTATGAGCATTTCATATGAATGGAATCATGTAATATGTGAACTTTTTGACTAAGTGTTTCAAAGTTCATCCATACTGTAGCATGTATCATTATTTCATCTTTTATGGATGCATAATATGCCACTGCATGGATATAGCACGTTTATCCCTTCAAGAGTTGATGGGCATTTGGGGTTGTTTCCACCTTTTTACTATTATAAATGATGCTGCTCTGAACATTCATGTGCAAAGTTTTGTTGGGAGACTTTTCTTCTGTTCTTTTGAGAATATACCTAGGAGTGGAATTGCTGGTCACATGGTCATTCTATGTTTCACTTACTCAGGAGTCACCCAGCTGTTTTCTATAGCAGCTGCACCATTTTTCATCACCAGTTTTGATTTGCATCATTCAATCCACACCTTCAAAGACTTCCTATTGAGAAAGGTTAAAAAACCCTAAAACCAGCTCTAATACTTTCCAACTATATTCTGCCCATTGCTCCTACTGTACTTAGATGGACACAATCATAGTCAATTTACTACTATTAACCAAATGCATGATCCTTTATCTAATAGATGGTCCAAGGCACACACTGCCACTCGCTCAGCTCTCTACAACCCAGAAACAGCTTCAGAATTCCCACCCTACCACCACTGCCAATCAACAAATGGGCAAACAACAATTAAGCTTTTTATTCTTCTTACCTCAGTCCCCACTTTGTCTTCCTTCAGCTAGCCTGCCTGGAACACCCTTTCCTTGGAGTCTCAAATGTCTGCTTGCTTGTAAGACCCAGACTTCACTGTTTTCATGAGGACACCAGTCTCCGTAGTGAGAACTCCCAGAACCACCATATTGTCTATGCCCCACAGCCTGTGCCCATCTGTGCCCATTTTCCAGTTGTTAGTGTTACACGTTTTGTTTTAGTGTATAGATATTTTCTCCAGAACTCACATGTTCCTTCTGTAAAGTGAGTGTGATATGGACAGGCAGAGTGAGCAAAAACCAGGTCATATGGGTCACATACAGGCTGACCTCACACTCTGAAAACCATGAGACAAGCCCACTGCTGTCTGGGTTACCTCCTTTGCCCTCCTACGAAATGCTGACATTGCATGCTATCATCCTTAGAAATGATGCCTGTAAAGTTCATAGGAGGTGAGCAATAAATCGTGAGGGTACAGAGAACACCATTTACATTTTCTCATCTATCTTTTATCTGTCACTGACGAGTTCTGCACCCAGGAGGAGCTCAGACAATGAAGACTACTGTTGAATTCACACCACACTTACTCATCAGCCTTGGTTGGAGATTGAGAAACAGCAGAGCCTTGCATTTGTAGTTTTTTTATGTTCACTCATGTTCTTATCTATCTAGGCCCATTTCTTTCCAAAAAAAAAAAAAGGTTGATGGGACACATATATGCTCTTGTGTAGATAAGCTCTTTCCCAAAAGTCTTCTCAAAATAGTCATGGGCACAGGAAAGTGCCAGAAGGTGTGTTTACAACCCAGTAGGCTCACAGGTAGCTCGCACTTACTAAGCAGATGCTGGGGGTCCACTGGCTCTGCATTTTACAGGGTTCCCCTTGGATGCTCAGCAGAGCCCCGTGATTCAATTGGGTAGGTATGACTGTCATCCCCCTCGGGTGCAGACACTGAGGGTCAGGGTTAGCCCTACAACTCTTCAACAAATGGCAGAGATGGAGTTTGAGCATGCTGTCTGACTGCCAAGTCCTTTGTCTTAACTCCTACATCACATTGACTCCAAAAGGAACAGGTTGGTAGCATATGGGATTTTTGTCCCATCAAGCACAACACAAACTTAAAAGGCCTCAGAAAGACTGGCTTCAGCATCATCTAAATAAGAAACAAGTGAAATGAAATGACAGACATGCTAACATACCCAACTCACCAGTTTCACAAGAGGTAGGCCCCTGATATTATCCCTAAATAAAATAAGAGTGAGAAGGTGGAAAGGGTTCAGGAAAGCACTGGAGAATTATCGATTAAATTACGTTATGCCTATGTACAAATAGACCACAATGAATGCAACTTACATATATATGTAATGTTAATGCCCTAATTAAAATAATAATAATAGGATGGAGTGAGTAGAGCAGAGCAAGTAGATGGAAGAGAAAGGGAAAGGGAAGGCACTGGGGAAGAAGATTGAGCAAATTATGTTATGTGCATATACAGATATGGAATAATTAATCACACTATTTTGTAAAATTAAAATGCAACAATAAAAAAAATTTTTTTAAAGGAGATGGGCGCAGCGGTACACACCTGTAATTCCAGGAGCCCTGGAGGCTGATGCAGGAGGATCACAAGTTTGAGATCAGCTTCAGCAATTCAACAAGGCCCTAAGCAACTTAGTGAGACCCTGTCTCAAAATGAAAAATAAAAAGGCCAGGCGCAGTGGTGCACACTCGTGATCCCAGAGGCTCAGGAGGCTGAAGCAGGAGGATCACAAGTTCGAAGCCAGCCTCAGCAACTTAGCGAAGCCCTATCTCAAAATTAAAAAATAAAAAGGGCTAAGGATGTGGTTCAGTGGTTAAGTGCTCCTGGGTTCAATCCCTGGCACCCAAATAAAACAAAATTAAAAAAAAAAGGATTGAGCATGTAGCAGAGTGGAAAAGTGCCTTGGGTTTAATTTCTAATACCAAAAAAAATACATATTTTTAAGGGAGTAAATAAATTAAAAACAAGTGGCTTAACAACTTTTAGGCCTATCTCCCACCAATGAATTTCAACATTAATAAAAACCTGATGTGATTATACAGTCTTTAAATCATTTAACCAACATTCATGCAACATTACTCTGTACTAAGCACTGTGCTTGGTGTGAGATCCTTTTGAAATTGTTAGAATTTAGTCCATAAATTCAACCATTTGAAGTGTCCTGTGTTTCAGGAAGACCACTGAGCTTCCAGTAAGCATTGCTTTATTTTTCTGAATGAACCTGGTAATTAGTTCCTAAGAACAAGGTTAAAGAGGAATTTGAGCTTTTATTAAAAACCCCAACATTATCTTCATCAATATTATTAAAATTTGCTTCATCCTTACCACTTTTCTGTGAAAATTAATGTCATTTAAACCTAAGGATTTCACATAGTTAAAAAAAAAATCAAGTCAACATGGACTGATTCAAACATATTTTTGGAACGAGACCACAAATGCTCCATGTTCTCACAACTTTGCTGTTGGAATCAGAAAAAATGGCCCTGTTCAAAGATGTCCACATTTTAATCCCTGGAGTCTGTGACTATGTTACCTCACATGGCAAAAGGGACTTTGCAGTTGAGATGAAGTCTCATGAGATGAGAGATGATTGCGGAATACCTTGGTAAGCCCACTGTAATCACAAGTCTCCTTATTAAGAGGGAAGCAGACGATCAGTGAGACAAGAAGAGAGCAGGTGAAGTAATGTGGGACCATTAGCCAAGGCAGCCCCGAGAACTAAGAAAGAGGAGGAAGCAACCTCTTCTAGATCTTCCAGAACGGAGGTGCCGACACCATGATGTTACCTCACTAAGACTGACTTGGACTTCTAGAACTGCAATGTAATAAGTTTGTAGAGTTTTCAGCCACAACATGTGTGACAATTTGTTACAGTACCAGTATGAAACTCGCAGACAGACCTTTCTGAATCACATAATAGAGGTTAAATTACCTCTAAATCTAAGACCTGACACCATAAAATGACATCATTAAAAAAAAAGAAATGCCTTTTCATGATAACCTTTTTGCAAACTCAAGAAAACTAAAATTAAATTATGGCATTTGCTGGTAAATGGATGGGACTGCAGAATACCATGCTAAGTGAAATAAGCCAATCCCCTAAAACCAAAGGCTGAACATTCTCTCTGATATGTGGATGCTAACACATGATAAGGTGGGGGAGGGAGAATTGAAGTTTATTGGATTAGACAAAGGGAAACAAAGGGAAGGGAGGGAAGATGGGAATCGGAAAGACAATATAACGAATGGACATAACTTCCCTAGTGTTGTATTTTGAATATAAGGGTAACTCTGTGTCATGTACAACCACAAGAATGGGATCCCAATTAGAATAAGTTATACTCCATGTATGAATAATATGTCAAAAGGCACTCTACTGTCATACATATCTAAAAAGAACAAATGAGATTAAAAAAAAAAAAAAAAACCCTAATCCTAGCCCTTTTGTAAAGGTAAAGAGAACGGGGATGGTACAATGTGTAATTTGACCTTCCTGAAAGTTCAATATGTCATCTATAAACACAGGAAATAATGGCAAATCCAAAGACTGAAAGTATAACCCACGTGAAATCTACATACACCCCTACCATCTGGTCCAGTTTCAACATCAGTATCACATTCAGAGAAACAACAATCAGCTTTAAGAAGCACAATTCAGAGCTACCAAATCTTAATTCAAATGTTCAAGAACATTTTAAAGGGGAAAATTCATACCATGGGCTGGGGAGGCTGAGGCAGGAGAATCTTGAGTTCAAAGCCAACCTCAGCAATTTAGCAAGGCCCTAAGCATCTTAGTGAGAACTCATCTCTCAATAAAATATAAAAAAGGACTGGGGATGGAGCTCAATGGTACAGTGCTTGCTTGGCATGCATAAGGCACTGGGTTCAATCCTCAACACCACATAAAAAATAAATAAAATAAAGGTATTGTGTCCATCTACAACTAAAAGGTATTTTAAAAGCGAGGGGCAGGGTAGGGGTGCTGGGGATGTGGCTCAGTGGTTAAGTGCCCTGGGGTTCAATCCCTGGTCCCCAAAAATAAAGGGGGCCTGGGAATATAGCTCAGTTCACAGAGTGCCTGCCTGTCAAGCATAAGGTCCTGGGTTCAATCCTCAGCACTGCAAAAAAAATAAATAAATAAAGGGGAAAGTTCACTTTTAACAGATAACTTCTTTAAAGTCTTTTTGAGGTTTATGTGCTTAAAACATAAGCAACGACTCCCCAAAAGTTTCTCTTTCTCTCTTTTCCCCAGAATTGTCAACACCCCACTTTACCACCTCTCTAGTCTTGTTCCCCCTCCTCTCCAAGTCTCAACCTTTCATATGCAGATCTGTAATTCTCAAGTAGGGACCCCATGCTGCTAAACATACTGAAATGCATAGACAAGGCTCAACAACAAAGAACTATTTGCACAAAATGTCAAAGTACTCAGGTAGTTCCCTGACTAATGAGGTAACAAGGTTTCTTCCCCGCAGAAATGAAGGCAGGGAAAACACTTGCAATATCTTATGATTTCAGTAGATTTTCTTTTATATTTGTGCCATAGGAATTCTATGAGATAACATATATGAAGTTTCCAGAATGGTTGCTGAAACCATGAATACTCAAAAAATATTAGTTCTCATCCTTTTTTCTTGAAGGGAATGAAGAACCCAATTTACTCTAAAGACAATATCCCTAAAATAAAATAGCATCTCACCCTGCTGTGGCCTCCCACCCCATGGCTGCCTCAAACTTCTGAATATTTCAATTATAAAAACTGTTCACCTGCTAAAAGGGAGTAGCACAATCCCCAGGAGAATTAGGTTTGGAGAATAAGAACATCAGAAAAACAACAGAGAAGAGGATTATTAAAACCCAGCATTCTACTGCTGAATACTAGAGACTCCAATTACTATGTTTCAATACTTAAAATTTTTATCAAGTGGCATGCATAATTGGTTGGAAAGAAAATGGTTCCTACCTGTTTTTCAAAGTGCCTCATTTTTATTGTTATAACTTGGGAAGACCTTTGCATTATGGTTGGATATGTAGAATTTTAATTTCTTTGCATATATGCTTTTTAAATTGTGGAATATATATATATATACATATCTATATATTTATTTAAATATAATTTAATTTACCATTTTAACCATATTAAATTGCTGTGTTCAGTGGCATTGACTATATTCACATTGTTGTGCAACCATCACCACCGTTAATCTCTAAAACATTTTTCATTATGCAAATCTGAAACTCTGAACCCATTAAACAATAACTCTCCATTCCCTGCTCCAGTCGACTTCTGGTAACCACTATTCTACTTTCAATGTCTATGACTTTGATTGTTCTCGGTCCCTCATATAAATGGAATCATACAGTAACTGTCTTTGTGCATTTGGCGTATATTATTTAACATGACATTTTCAAGATTTGTCCATATTATATAGCATGGGCCAGAGTTGCTTTCCTTTTTAAAGATGAATGATATTCCATTGTACGGATGTAGCACATTACATTTATCCATTTATCTATCAATAGGCTCTTGGGTGGCTTCTACTTTTTTGGCTCTTGTAAATAATACTGCTGTGAACATGGGTGTAGCATGCTTGTTTTATAAATACTCAAGTCATGGTAACTGAGGGATTCATCTGAATTTATTTTGTTTCTGTACTTATTTAATGCGTGTGTTAGTCAGTTTTGCATTGCTGGGAACAAAACACTGAAAAGAATAACTGGGAGGAGGAAAGGTTTATTTTGGGCTCATGGCATCAGAGATTCAGTCCATGGTCAGCTCACTCCACAGCGCTGAGCCTGAGGTAAGGCAGAATATCATGGCAGAAGAGCATGGCAGAGGAAAACTTCTCAGCTGATGGCATAGGAAACAGAGAAAGGGAGATACACACACACACACACACACACACACACACACACCACACACACAGGTGGGGGAAATAGCACACTAGGAGTGAGGAACAAGATATAGTCCAAGAGCAGGCCCTCAGTGACCTACTTCCTTCAACCATGGCTCACCTGCCTACAGGTACCACCAAGTAGTCCATTCAAATTATTAACCCATCAAATGGATTAATCCACTGAAAATCCAATCATCGCACCTCTGAACATTCCTGGATTGTCAAACACATGAGCATTTCAGGGAACATAACCAAAGCATAAAAATGTGGAACTCAAATTTTACTTTTGCTGACCTGTGAAAATTTAAGATTTCTGAAACAAAATTAAAGAAAACAACAACAAGCTCATTATTTTAAGGACTAAAGGCATGATGCTCTTTTGTCAGCCTAGCCACATGCTACTTCAGGGAAGTAACTTTGTCTTCTAATAATAATTTTTATTGAGTGTCTACTATGCACCGGATATTATGGTAGACACTTTACACGTATCAACTTATGGCATGCTCATAACAACTCTATGAGAGACCGATCATTATTACCCCATTGTACTTAGCCTAGTAATTGAGGGTATGGACTTGAGCCACATTACTGACTCCTCTATGGAGTCCTTAGCAAGGACTATGGGTCCTTAAGCAAGTTAATTGACTATGTATTAATTTCCTCAAATGTAGACTAGAGATAGTAGTATCTACTTCAGAGTGCCATTGTCAGGATTAAGTGAGATGACATATGTGAACCTTTATCTTGGGACATTACACATAATACTTACTCATAAATATTGCATGTTAACATTTATATCTACTTCTCACTCGATACAATCCCAGCACATTTCTTTCCCATCTCTAATAGTCATATTTGAAGATGATTCAGACTTTCCAAACCAATGTTAATATTAGCTTAAGCCCCCCCAAAAAAAATAAGAAGTCATCTTTTATTTTAAATTATATAAGAGCAGAATAAAGGTGGTATTAAGATCACATCCCAAGTTCAAGTAACATCAATTGATGCTATTCATCAAATTCTTCTCTTGCCTAGTACGGATAATGACTGAACAGAAATTTGAAGGACTTCAGTTTGAGATCAAATTCTTTGCCAGTCTTGCAGGCAATCTTGGACAAGTTGCTTCAAACACTGAGGCTACTGTTCTCTTGAACTCTATGTGCGGGGAAGCCCCTTGTCTCTAACCCAGCCTAACAAGAAGGACCCTGCAAAGGTCAAAGTAGGATTATTCCCTAACCTCCTCAAACCTGTTCAACATAGAGAAATCAGATGCTTGGTCTATGTGTGAAGGCAAAAATCTTCACATATAGTTTGAGTTCTTCTACATGAGTATGCTATTCTTTGAAAAAGAATGCCTGTTCCCTCTAATGAGCCAGGTGTGGTGGCACACACCTGTAATCTCAGCAGCTCAGGAGGCTGAGGCAGGAGGATTGCAAGTTCAAAGTCAGCCTCAACAATGCAGGGGCACTAAGCAACTCAGTGAGACCCTGTCTCTAAATAAAATACAAAATAGGGCTGGGGATGTGGCTCAGTGGTGGAATATATTGAATTCAATCCCTGGTACTCAAAAAAAAATTCTTCCTCAAATGAGCAATTCCTGAGTGGCTCCTGTACAGTTAACTCTTGGGCAAACCTATTGACTACTTCCTAGCTCTTCACTTTTATGAACAAAGTGGCTGGCATATTGAAGTTTTGCTGACCACAGCACCATACCCATAGCCCATGGCTCTCTGACTTCTAGGACTTAGCACATGCTATTTCATCCATATGCATATCCTTTTTCCCAAAGGAACAGTTATCTATTCTTAATGGTCCACTTCAAATACCATGTTCCCCCATAATATTCCCTAAGGTCTGACCATTTATAACGTTCTTTCCCTTGCAGTTCCAATAGCATTCATATTGTGCTAGTTTATACCTCTGGATCTTTATTATATACATCTCTGCTTGATCTGCATATGTGCATCTGGGGACGTTATCTTTTTCATCTTCAGGATTTTCAGAGCACTTAATGCAGCATATCACAGATGTTCAACAAACATTAATGCTACCTGTAAACTACAGCATCTACCTGTAGATGTCACCTGGGAAATTGAATCTGATAACTCAATGCATGTGACTGGTTTGTGTCCCTGGCACCCATCCACAGAGTAGACAGTGCTGAAAGATTTATCCAAACAGACTAATTGTTTTACATCACCTTGACACTGTCTAAATCTTAATCAGAAAATGTGAGAATGAGAAATCCAGAAAACCAAAAGGAACATCTTTTTCTATTCTGGATGGAAAAAGTTTCTTGTGCTTGGATTTGGTGTTGTCCTTAATGACCTAATAGGAGGAACAACAGGCTTTGGCAGGGATGACTTCATTAGTATGCTGTGAAGATTCTAGGAGATAAACAACCAAAAAATAGATGATTTCAAAAGTCATCATGGATAATCTCAATGGATACTAAACTAGACCAAATCTCATCACAAATAAACAACTTTGGGTAGGAATAATAGTTGGAAATATGCAAACATGGACCAGTACCAATTTGCAACTTTTGTTAAGACAAAGTGGATGGTCTTTTGGATTTATCACAGCTATTTATAAAAGTCCATAGGGCTGTGGATTAAGAATAAAGTACTCGAAAATTGGCAAGGCGTAAAATCCATGGGCTGATGTCCAGAACTGAGGTCACCTTAAATGCTCAAACGGAGCCCTCTGTCTCACTTTGGAGAACTGAGTTATGCATAATGTTAAAGGAAGAGAAGCCATATGCAATTGAAGACGAAAATCATCAGAGTCAGAATGCACAAAGATGTCAATTGGCAAGCAATGTTTATCATGAATAATTAAATCCAGGATTGGTTGAAGCCAAGTAATTCCTTAATGTAAAAACCAAACTCACTGAATAACCTCAAGGGAAGATGCCCATGTGTTCAATGGAAATCACATCCCAAGGATCTGGACCTTGCTCTTGGAAAAAGAAAAAACTGGCTACACTTCTGACATTATCGCCAAAGAGCACTGCCCACCTGCTCAGGGATTGAGGTGCCCAATTTTTCTTTTTTTCTTAAATCAAAAGCATATAAATACAAAATGGTAATTACTTTTTTACCAGACCTACACTTTTTACCATAAATATTGTGCTTGTGTTAAGAGACACAGAGGTAATTAAGTCCTGGTCCCTTTCCTCGAAGAGCACACATTATATTAACAATAATTACAGTAAAATGATGAATGCAACCATAGAAATAGCATAGCTAATTCCTCATCCAATATATAGAAAGACCTTCAATCTCATTCTTTAATTGATTTTGCAATTCTAGTTTGCTTGCTTCTACATTTAATTTTATAATCTGTTCTGTCAGTTTCTATTGAAAAGATGACCAAAATTTAGAATGGAATTGTGTTGAATCAAATATCAACTTACAGTGAATTGACATCTTAACAATACTTAGTCTTACAACCCACAAACATGGTATAATATATGCATTTATTAGGGTCTTCTTAAAAATCTCAGTCATACTTTCAGTGAAAAAGTCTTGACTGATTTTTAAATATTTTGTATTTGGGGGCACTATTGTAATTAAAATTTAAACTCTACTTTCTTATTTGTGGATAGCATATAAAATTCATTAGACACATTTAATATATTTTATATGTTACACACACATATAAATATATATTGTGACTTTTTGTGGTTTGTTGATATGAGGGATTGATTCGATTAATTTTCAAATTTGGATAAGCCTCACATAACTCCAATAAAGCTCTCTGGATATGGTGTATAATTTTTTATACATTGTATTGAGTTCGTTAATGTTTTGTTGGGAATCTTTTACTTTTAGATTTATAAGAAAAGTTGATTTGTAGATTTTTTATCTTTTCCTTTCCTTCCTTTCTTTTGCATTGTCTTTATCTTCATTTATTAATAGTAAGAGCCTCAGATGAGTTGAGAAAGTCACCTCTTCTGCTTTCTGCAATAATTACATAAATTTGAGGTTAATTTTTCTTCAAACATATTATAGAATTCTCCAATGATGCCATCTAGGCTTGAAGATTCCTTTTTCAGGAGCTTTTAAATTATGACCTCAATTTCTTTGGTACTTATAGGATTAATCAAACTGTCTTTTTCATATTGTGGCATTTCAGTAGTTCACGGTTTTTGACGAATTGGTCCATTTCCGTTCAGTCGTCAATTTTATGAGGTCAAAAGTATTAAAAGTATTACTCTATTACTGTATTTTTAATGTCTGCAAGATATACATAGTGATAGTTTTTCATTCTGCTATTGGTGATTTCTTTCTTCTCTATTTTTTTGGTCTTATTAGAGGTTTATGCATTTATTAATTTTTGAAAGACCAGGGTCTCTTTTATTCATAGAGTTTTCCTGTTGTTTTTCTATTTTCAATTTCATTAATGTCCACTCTTTTCTTTGTTATTTTCTTCCCTCTGATTTCCTTTGAGTTTATTTTGCTTTTGCTTTTCTAATTTCCTGAAGTAGGAATGCAGTTTATTGATTTTAGACCTTTCCTCATTTCTAACAAAATCACTTGTGCTATCAGTGTCCCTCTCAATGCTACTTTAGCTGCATTCCATACATTTTGATAAGTTGTTTGCATTTTCCTTGAGTTCCAGGTGTTTTAAATTTCTTTTGAGACTTCCTTTTTGAGTCATAGATTATTTAGCAGTGTGTGTTTAATTTCCATGTTTCAGAGATTTTCCTCTTATTTTTCTGATATTGATATTGCCTTGAACATAAAGTGGTGTTTTAATTTTGGTGTTGATCATTATATAAAATCTATTAAATTCATGAGAAAAAGAATATTGAAAAGAAAAAATGTGTATTCATACTTCTGCTCTTTCTGTTCTTCCTTTTCCCTTTGATGCTCCAAGATTCTTTCCGTACCATGTCCATCCTGTTTAAAGAACTTCCTTTAACAAATCTTTAAGAGTAGTTCTAGCAGTCATGATTTTTTTTAGTTTTCCCTGTTTCCCAATATTCCTTTTTTTCTTAATATTTTCAAAAGCTGTTGATGAGCCTTTATTTGTATGCGGTGCTGAGAATTGAACCCAGTGCCTCACGTGTGAGGCAAGCGCTCTACCACTGAGCCACAACCCCAGCCCATATTTCCCAGTATTCCTGAACAATAATTCTAGCAGATATAGATTTTATGGTTGGTAGTTGTTTTTCTCTCAGTACCTCAGAAATAACACTTCCACTTCCTTCTGGCCTCCAAGGATTCACAAAGGAATGTGCTGTCATTTGAATTGGTGTCCTCTCACTTTTGGTTTGCAAAAGTTTAATTATGGTTTGTCTTGGCATGGATTTCTCTAAGTTTATCATGTCTGGGATTTGATCAGCTTCATGGACCTGTTTGTCTCTTTATCCAAATTTGGAGAGTTTTCAATCATCTCTCTTCAAATAGTCTTTCAGCCTCACTCTCTTTCTCCTCTCCTTGTGGAACTCTGTTGCTACAAATATTAGATACTTTCTTATTTCCTGCAAGTCCCCAAAGAGTTTGTTTTCCAGTCTATTTTCTCTTTCATTCAAGTTGGATGAATTCCATTGTTCTTTCCTCAAATTCACTGATTATATCCTCCTCACTCCAGATTATTGAACCCATTCAGCAAGTTCATAAAATTTCCGTTATTGTATGTTCTGGTTATATGATTCCCATTACCTTCTTTTTATAATTTTGATTTCTTTACTCAGATTTTATGCTTTTTCATTTAAATTTACTTCATGGGAATTTGTATTTGTGGAAACATTTTTATGATTGCTTTAAAATCTGACTTATCTCGATGTTGCTATCAGTTGATTGTCATTTGTCATTCAAATTGTTATTTTTCTTGGTTCTTCATTTTTGGGGTAATTTTCAATTGTATTTTCTACATATTTCTATATTGTTATGAGACTCTTGGTCCTCCATAAATCTTCACATTTTAGTGGTCAATCACTTATTGAGCTTTAGAACACAGATCAATATCTATTTTTGTAAGATATGATTTCTTTGGTTTTTTTTTTTAGTTGCAGATGAGCACAATGCCTTTATTGTTTTATTTTTTTTTTTCTTTTTTAGGGTTTTATTTATTTTTTTAAATTTATTTTTATTGTAAACAAATGGGATACATGTTGTTTCTGTTTGTACATGGAGTAACAGCACACCATTTGCATATTCATACATTTACATAGAGTAATGATGTTTGATTCATTCCGTTGTTTTTTTCCTTCCACCCCACCCCTCCCACCTCTATTTTCCCTCTATACAGTCCCACCTTCCTCCATTCTTGTCCCCCCCCCCACTCCCCATTATGTGTCATCATCCACTTATCAGTGAGATCCTTCACCTTTTGGATTTTTGAGATTGGCTTATCTCACTTAACATGATATTCTCCAATTTCATCCATTTGCCTGCAAATGCCATAATTATATTATTCTTTATAGCTGAGTAATATTCCATTGTATATATATACCACAGTTTCTTTATCCATTCGTCAATTGAAAGGCATCTAGGTTGGTTCCACAGTCTGGCTATTGTGAATTGAGCAGCTATGAACATTAATGTGGCTGTATCTCTGAAGTATGCTGATTTTTAGTCCTTTGGGTATAGTCCTTTGGGTATAGTGGGACAGCTGGGTCAAATGGTAGGTCCCTTCCAAGTTTTCTAAGGAATCTCCACACTGCTTTCCAGAGTGGCTGCACTAATTTGCAGCCCCACCAGCAATGTATGAGTGTACCTTTTTCCCCACATCCTCTCCAACACCTTTTGTTGCTTGTATTCTTGATAATCGCCATTCTAATTGGGGTGAGATGGAATCTTAGAGTAGTTTTGATTTGCATTTCTCTTATTACTAAAGATGGTGAATATTTTTTTATATGTTTGTTGATTGCTTGTAGATCTTCTTCTGTGAAGTGTCTGTTCATATCCTTAGCCCATTTGTTGATTGGGTTATTTGTATTCTTGGTGTAGAGTTTTTTGAGTTCTTTATATATTCTGGAAATAAGTGCTCTATCTGAAGTATGAGTGGCAAAGACATTCTCCCACTCTGTAGGCTCTCTCTTCACATTCCTGATAGTTTCCTTTGTTGAGAGAAAGCTATTTAGTTTGAATCTATCCCAGTTATTGATTCTTGCTTTTATTTCTTGTGCTATGGAAGTCCTGTTGAGGAAGTTGATCGTAAGCCAACGAGGTGAAGATTTGGACCTACTTTTTCTTCTATAAGATGAAGGGTCTCTGGTCTGATTTCAAGGTCCTTGATCCATTGTGAGTTAATTTTTGTGCAAGGTGAGAGATAGGGGTTTAGTTTCATTCTGTTGCATATGGATTTCCAGTTTTCCCAGCACTATTTGTTGAAGAGGCTATCTTTTCTCCATTGCATATTTTTGGCCCCTTTGTCTAGTATGAGAAAATTGTATTTATTTGGGTTTGTGTCCATGTCCTCTATTCTGTACCATTGATCTACCTGTCTATTTTGGTGCCAATATCATGCTGTTTCTGTTACTATTGTTTTGTAGTATAGTTGAAGTTCTGGTATTGCGATACCCCCTGTTGCATTCTTCCTGCTAAGGATTGCTTTAGCTATTCTGGGTTCCTTATTCTTCCAGATGAATTTCATGTTTGCTTGCTCTATTTCTGTAAGGTACGTCATTGGGATTTTAATTGGAATTGCATTGAATGTGTATAGCACTTTTGGTAGTATGGCCATTTTGACAATATTAATTCTTCCTATCCAAGAACATGGGAGATCTTTCCATCTTCTAAGGTCTTCCTCAATTTCTTTCTTCAATGTTTTGTAGTTTTCATTGTAGAGATCTTTTACCTCTTTGGTTAGATTGATTCCCAAGTGTTTTATTTTTTTTGAGGCTATTGCAAATGGGATTGTTTTCCTCATTTCCCTTTCAGCTGTTTCATCACTTGTGTATAAAAATGCTTTAGATTTATGCGTGTTGATTTCATAGCCTGCTATTTTGCTGAATTCATTGATGAGGTCTAGAAGTTTTCTGGAGGAGGTTTTTGGATCCCCTAAATATAGATTCATGTCATCCGCAAATAGTGACAGCTTAAGTTCCTCTTTTCCTATTCGTATTCCTTTAATTTCTTTAGTCTGCCTAATTGCTCTGGCTAGAGTTTGAGGACAATGTTGAATAGAAGTGGTCAAAGAGGACATTCCTGTCTTGTTCCCATTTTTAAAGGGAATGATTTCAGTGTTTCTCCATTAAGAATGATGTTGGCCATGGGCTTAGCATAAATAGCCTTTACAATGTTCAGGTATGTTCCTTCTATCCCTATTTTTTCTAGTGTTTTGAGCATGAAGGGGTGTTATATTTTGTCAAAGGCTTTTTCTGCGTCAATTGAAATAACCATATGATTCTTATCCTTAAGTCATTGACATGATGGATTATGTTTATTGATTTACGAATGTTGAACCATCCTTGTATTGTAGAGATGAAACCCACTTGATCGTGGTGCACAATTTTCTTAATTTGTTTTTGGATACCGTTTGCCAATATTTTGTTAAGGATCTTTGCATCTATATTCATCAAGGATATTGGTCTAAAATTTTCTTTCCTTGATGTGTCTTTTCCTGGTTTGGGTATGAGGGTGATATTAGCTTCATAAAATGAGTTTGGTAGGGTACCCTCCTTTTCTTCTTCCTGGAATACTTTGAGAAGTATTGGAATGAGTTCTTCTTAGAAGGTCTTGTAGAACTCGGCTGAGAATCCATCTGGTCCTGGGCTTTTCTTGGATGGTAGATTTTTAATGGCTTCTTCTATTTCATTGCTTGATATTGATCTGTTTAAATTGTGTATGTCCTCCTGGTTCAGTTTGGGAGGAGCATATGTCTCTAGAAATTTGTCAATGTCATCAGTAGTTTCTATTTTGTTGGAATACAGATTTTCAAAGTAGCTTCTCATTATGTTCTGTATCTCAGTGGTGTCTGTCATGATATTTCCTTTTGCATCATGTATTTTAGTAATTTGAGTGTTCTCTCTCCTTCTCTTTGTTAGTGTGGCTAAGGGTTTGTCTATTTACTTTCTCAAAGAACCAACTTTTTGTTTTGTCAATTTTTTGAATAGTTTCTTTTGTTTCAATTTCTTTGATTTCAGCTCTGATTTTAATTATTTCCTGTCTTCTACTACTTTTGCTGTTATTCTGTTATTTTTCTACGGCTTTGAGCTGTAATATTAGGTCATTTATTATATTTAGCTGTAATATTAGGTTCAATTTAGTTGTTGACTTTTCATTCTTTTCTGGAATGCACTCCATGCAATGAATTTTCCTCTTAGTACTGCTTTCATAGTGTCCCAGAGATTTTGATATGTTGTATCATTGTTCTCACTGACCTCTAAGAATTGTTTAATCTCCTCCCTGATGTTTTTTGTTATCCATGTTTCATTCAATAGCATATTATTTAGTCTCCAGGTGTTGGAGTAATTTCTCTTTTTTATTTTGTCATTGATTTCTACTCTCAGTCCATTATGATCTGAGAGAACACAAGGCAGTATCTCTATTTTTTTGCATTTCCTAAGGGCTGCTTTGTGGCATAACATATGGTCTATTTTGGAGAAGGTTCCATGGGCTGCTGAGAAGAAAGTGAATCCGCTCGTTGATGGATGGAATATTCTATATATGTCTATTAAATCTAGGTTATTGATTGTGTTATTAAGTTCTATGGTTTCTTTGGTTGGATTTTGTTTGGAAGATCTATCTAGTGGTGACAGCGGTGCGTTAAAGTCACCCAGAATTATTGTGTTGTGGTCTATGTGATTCCTGAAATTGAGAAGGATTTGTTTGATATACAGGGATGCACCATTGTTTGGGGCATAAATATTTACTATCGTTATGTCTTCCTGATTTATGGTTCCCTTAAGCAGTATGAAATGTCCTTCTTTATCCCTTCTGACTAACTTTGGCTTGAAGTCCACTTTATCTGATATAAGGATGGAAACTCCCACTTTTTTACTGAGTCCATGTGCGTGGTAGGTTTTTCCCCATCCTTTCACCTTTAGTCTGTGGATGTCTTTTTCTATGAGATGAGTCTCTTACAGGCAGCATATTGTTGGGTCTTTCTTTTTAATCCATTCTGCTGGTCTATGTCTTTTGATTGATGAGTTTAGGCCATTAACGTTCAGGGTTATTACTGAGATATGATTTGTATTCCCAGTCATTTGACTTATTTTTGGTTTTTAAGTTGGCTTGGTTTTTCTTTTGAGTGGTTTTTCTCTAAGGTAGTTCCTCCCTTTGCTGACCTACATTGTTGTTTTTCATTTCCTCCTCATGGAATATTTTGTTGAGAACGTTCTGTAGCACAGGCTTTCTATTTGTAAATTCTTTTAACTTTTGTTTATCATGGAAGGATTTTATTTCATCTTCAAATCTGAAGGTTAGTTTTGCTGGGTATAGGATTCTTGGTTGGCAACCATGTTCTTTCAGAGCTTGAAATATGTTGTTCCAGGCCCTTCTAGTTTTTAGAGTCTGGGTTGAGAAGTTGGCTGCTATCGTATTGGTCTCCCCCTATATGTAATCTGATGCTTTTCTCTCACGGCCTTCAAAATCCTATCTTTATTTTGAATGTTAGGCATTTTCATTATAATGTGCCTTGGTGTGGATCTGTTGTGATTCTGTGCATTTGGTGTTCTGTAAGCCTCTTGTATTTGATTTTCCATTTCATTCTTCAGGTTTGGGAAGTTTTCTGATATTATTTCATTGAATAAGTTGTTCATTCCTTTGGTTTGTATCTCTGTGCCTTCCTCAATCCCAATAATTCTTAAATTTGGTCTTTTCATGATGTCCCATAGTTCTTGGAGATTCTGTTCATGATTTCTTACCATCTTCTCTGTTTGGGCAACTTTATTTTCAAGATTAAATATTTTGTCTTCATTGTCTGAGATTCTGTCTTCCAAGTGGTCTAGTCTGTTGGTGATGCTTTCCATTGAGTTTTTTATTTGGTTTATTGTCTCCTTCATTTCAAGGATTTCTGTTTGGTTTTTTTTGAGAATCTCTATCTCTTTGTTGAAATGATCTTTTGCTTCCTGCAGGTGCTCTCTCAGCTTATTGGTATTATCATTCATTGCCTGCATTTGCTCTCTTATCTCATCCTTTGCTTCGCAAATCATCTTAATCAAGTATAATCTGAAGTCCTTTTCTGACGTTTCTTCTAACGTACTGTCATTGGATTCTATTAATATAGAATCTAGATTTGTTTGGATCATTTTCTTCCCTTGTTTTTTCATGTTGTTCATGTATCCCCTCTAGCAGTGCAGATCTGGGGTATTGCAGATTTCCCCCTATAGGCTTATAGTGGCCCTATAGGTTTCCAAAACTCTTTCTTTAAGGGGAGATCAATATTAGCAGTGCCCAAATCAGACACTATGCAATCCTAGACCAAATAGCCCCTATGGGGACAATAACAAAATTGTCATAGTAAACAAAATGAGTTCAAATGTTATCTTCGGTACAACAAACAGGTTTGCAATAAGGTCTGCAGTTTCTAATGGAGGACAAAGAGGATGCAGAGGGATGTAGAATGTGGCTGTTAATGGGATAAGAAAAGAATATACAGAAGTTATAGAAAATAGAAAGGGTGAGAGTGTAATCAAAAGAAATCGAATGTTAGCATACAAAAAAGGGAGAAAGAGACTCTGAGGGAACAGGTAAACAAAAGGAAAAGAGAGCAAGAAAAGTAAAGAAATAAAAACTTAAATTTTTTTAAAAAGGAGAAAAAAGAAAATCTACTGTATAACAGTCATATACTAATGAAGCCTCCCAGTGTTTAGTAGCCTGATGCATGAGAGGTACCTGACAATGAGCTTCAAGCCTCCAGCAGGCATAGCAGGATGGGATTTGCCCCACCCAAAGATCAGAGCTATGCCTTCCAGGATTGTCCAAGATGGCCGCCCTGGCTTCGAAATGTGTTGGCAAATGGGGAGCTGCAGCTCAGGGGTGGATGTGGTCAGCTGGAGGTAGGTCCTGGAGGCAGGATGTTGTTGGTCAGGCAGGGGTCCTGGAGGTCCGATGTGTTTGGTGGGGTTGTGGGATCCTGGAGGCCGGGTGCAATCAGTCTGTCTGAGGTCCCGGTGATGGGGCGCAGTCAGTTGGTCTGGGGGTCCTGGCGGCAGGGAGCAGTCAGTCGATGTGAGGGCCCCAGAGGCAGGAAGTGATCGGTCGGGCTGAGGGATCCTGGAGATGGGGCTCAGTCAGTCCGGCCAGGGGTCCTACGGGGCCTGGCTGTTGTCTCAAAATGGTGGCAGCCCCGTGTAATCAAACCTGCAGGTACTGTGACAGTGAACTTCCAGGCAGCAGCAGGCAGCTGGTGCTCCACTGTTGGTCCGCGATCAGTTTGCTGACTGTTGTCGGACAATCGGGAGGTGAACCTCGAGCGTTGGGGATGGATAGGTGTAAGGCAGGCGATGGACAGGCGAGAGGCAGGCAAATGGCGGATGATAGATGCCTGACAGTGAGCAATGTGCACTCAAAAAAGGCGTCGATATGCTGGCAGACTGCAGGTCATCATAGCAGACAAATGGGGGTGAAGATATGATTTCGATGACAGTTTAAATTTCAGAGACTTTGGGATATAATTTTGCTCTATTTGGTTTGTCTACTGACTCCAGTGCTGTCCAAATTGACAAAAGAGTTTGCCCTACACCAGGCTACCAGATGTCTTTTGGTGAGAGGAGGATGAGGTGGGATCCACCTAGCAGTGGTCCCCAACTGTTGCCTTTGTGTCTGTAGGTGAGGGAAGAGAGTGTGGGCCTATAGGGGAAGAAAAGAAAAAAGCCTTCCTAGATGAGGCCATCTAATCCATTAAAAGCTTTCCGCATATCCACTTTGGTATCTTTGGCAGAAATGGATAGTCTCAAATCTATAATGGAAAAAGAGACATCAATTGAATTTTATATATTAACTCAACCTTGCATTTCTGGAAGATGGACTCAATTTCCTTATTTTTTTGCTCAGGACTTGCATCAGGGGTTCTCAAGGATATCATCTGTAATTGTCTCTTCTTGTACTGACTCTCCTCAGGTTTACATGTTATAAAATAAATGGAGGTGGTTTCTCTCTTTTCCTGATAGACTGTGTAACAGTGGCTTTACATCTTCCTTGAATATTTGATAGAATTCACCAGTAAGACCATCCAGACCTGGAGGGTATTTTATTTGTGGGAAGGTTTTATGATAATGTATTCAATTTCTCAAATAGCTATAGGGCTATTGAGATTTTCTGTTTCACCTTGTATCACTTTAAGTCAGATTTATTTTTTTAGGAAATATGTCAGTTTTATCCAACTTGTTAAATTTGTTGGCATAAAGTTGTTTGTAATATTATAGTACCCTTTTAATGCCTTTAGAATTTGTTACGATAGCATTTTATTCCTGATATTGGGGATGTGTGTTTTGTTTTTCCCTGATAATTCCACCTGGGAGGGTTGTTAATTTTGTCATTTCCAAGAACCACATTTCTTAAAATATTTTTTTTTAGTTGTAGATGGACACAATACCTTTATTTCATTTGTTTATTCTTATGTGGTGCTGAGGATTGAACCCAGTGCTTCACACATTCTAGGCAAGTGCTCTACCACTGAGCCACAGCCGCAGCCCCAAAAGAACCACATTTTTAAGTAGTTAATCTTTCTTGTTACTTATCTCAGTCTTGTTTTGTGTATTTTGTTTTCTCATCGATCTGCTTTTAACCTTATTATTTTCTTACTTATACTTGTTTGGATTTACTCTGTTCCTCTTATTTTAGTTTCTTGTGAATGTACAATCTTTTTAAATTTATTTTAATTAGTTATACATGTCAGTAAAAGGCACTTTGACACATCACACATAAATGTGTATGTTCTCCTGGTTTCTCATTCTTCCAGTTGTACACAATGTAGTCATATATGCACATAGGGTAATAATGTTCGATTCATTCTACTACACTTCTTACCCCTCCCTTCCCTCCCTTCACTCCCCTCTGCCTAATTCAAAGTAACTCTATTCTTCCCTAGTGCCCCCCCTCACTTATTGTGAATTTGCATCCTCATATCAGAGAAAACATTCTGCCTTTGGTTCTTTAGAATTGGCTTATTTCACTTAGCATGATAGTCTCCAGCTCCAGCCATTACTGACAAATGCCATAATTTTATTATTTTTTATGACTGAGTAATATTCCATTATATATATATATATATATATATATATATATATATATATATATATATATCTCACAGTGCTGGGGATTGAACCCAGGGCCTTGTGCTTGCAAGGCAAGCACTCTACCAACTGAGCTATATCCCCAGCCCAACCACAGTTTCTTTATTCATTCATCTGTTGAAGGGCACATAGGTTGGTTCCACAGTTTAGCTGTCATTAGTTGAGCTAATGTAAATATTTACGTGGCTGGGTCACTATAGTATGCTGATTTTAAGTCCTTTGGGTATAAACCAAGAGACTGAAATAGAATGGTGGTTCCATTCCAAGTTTTCTTAGGAATCTCCATACCATTTTCCATAGTGGTTGCACCAATTTGCAGTCCTACCAGCAAAGTATGAGTGTACCTTTTCCCCACATCATTGCCAACATTTATTGTTGCTTGTATTCTTGATAATTGCTGTGAATGCACAGTCTTGATACAAGAATTGATACAATTGGCACACACCTGTAATTCCAATGGCTCAGGAGGCTGAGGCAGGAGGATCACAAGTTCAAAGCCAGCCAAAGCAATTTAGCAAGGCCTCAAGCAATTCAGCAAGACCCTGTCTCTAAGTAAAACATAAAAAAGGACTGAGGGTGTGTCTCAGTGGTTAAGTGCCCCTGAGTTCAATCCCTGATACCAAAAAAAAGTTTTGATAACATCATTGACATAAGAATTTAAAGTTCAATCTCTTCATATAAAGTGATTTTAGTTTCATCTCAAATTCTGACGTGTGTATTATTCTTCATCATATAGCTCAAAATGTTTTCTAATTTTCCCACTGATTTTTTTCTTTGAAACATGAATCATTTAGAAACACATCATTTAACTTCCAAATGTTTGAGGTTTACTTAGATATTGTATTGTTAATTAATTTGATTCCTCTGCAATCGAAAGTAATATTTTATAGGACAATTAAATGTATGGCAACTCATTTTATGACCTAGCTTATGGTCTGTTTTTATCAATGTATCAAAGAAAAGAAGGTATATTCTGCAGTTCCTGATACACTCTTTCTCTCTCTCTCTCTCTCTATATATATATATCAATCAAATCAAGTTCATTGATAGTTCTATTGAAATTTTCTAATAATTTACTGATTTTTTGGTCTAGTCTTTCTATCAGTTGTGATATGGGGTATTATAACCTAGTACTACAATTATGAAATTGTCTTTTCCTGTTAATTCTGTCAGTTTTCCTTTATGTGCTTTGAAGCTCAGAAGTAGTAAACAGCATGATATAGTCAGGAAATATTCACAAATGGGCAAGGCTGGCCATGGAGTTATGTTGGAGCTATTAATTTTCCTCTTTATTAAATCATGTCTGTTTGGGTAGTAATAACAACATTATCATGCTGTTTCCAGCTCATACTTTAAGACTTTATTACAATAAAAATAGACATCAGGAGAATCTCCAGGTGCTTTCAGAATAAAATACCATTAGATGGAGTTTAAATGTGATCCTTTATAGAAATTTGTCTTAAAATATATACACACAAGTAGGAGGCATCATAATGATTATCATTATAATATCAGAGGTAGAGTCCTCTTCTAACCAGCTCTATGCTAGAGAAGGTTGTGTTCTGTAAAGTCTTTAGTACTAAAAAAGTTCATTAGGGTTGTTTTTAAAATTATTTACAGGACTGGGGTTGTGGCTCAGTGGTAGAGCGCTTGCCTCACACGTGAGGCACTGGGTTCCACTCTCAGTCCATATAAAAATAAATAAATAAAATAAAGATAATGTGTCCGTCTACAACTAAAAAAATCTTTAAAAAAATAAAAAATAAAACTACAGAGTCTTTATGGTGTTAGTAAAAGGGAACTCTTTTCTATGGAAAAGATAAAAAGTTGAGTGGAAATTACAAATATTCTGAAAATATATCTTGATGAAGAATTAAGTCTGTAAATATGCATATGAAAAAAACTGACCAGGATGTAGTGTTAAATGAAAAATAGGAAATTGTAGAGCAATATATAATGTATTTTTTTTTTTTACACCCACAACACTTTTTGTTTAGGAAAATGTAAGGTCTATTGAAAAATTACAAGAATAACATCATAAATATCCATATCACCCCTTTTGCCACAGTTGCTTTAACTTTCCTCTTTTGTTTATTTTTAATGGTATTGAAATATAATGTAGATTTCAAAAGGCATGCACTTCTATGGTACATGCATACATGTGTATGTTTATTTGCACAGGTCAAGATCAAGAATGAAATTGTTAAATACAGACAACTCTGCAGGGAGAGACTTGAAGGCAGGGAACTCGTGGGCAGGGGGCATGGGGAGTGGGGAGTGTGTTGGGGGTGGGGTGGCAGGGGCAGGAAGTAAGGGGTTGTTCTGGTTTGGATGTGAAGTGTCCTCCAAAAGCTCACTGTGTGAGACAATGCAAGGAGGTTCTAAGAAGAAATAATTTGGTTGTAAAACTCTTAACCCAATCAGTGATTTAATTCCTGGATAGGGATTAATTGAGTGGTAAACGAAGTGGTAGGGTGTGGCTAGAGGAGATTGGAATTGGGGCATGGTTTTGGAGCATGTGTTTTGTGTCCAGAGTGGAGACTCTCTCTCTCTCTCTCTGCTTCCTGATGGCAAAGTTCACTGCTTCCCTCTGCCACACTCTTCCACCGTGATGTTCAGCCTCACCTCAAACCCTAGAAATGGAGCTGGCCCTCTATGGACTAAGACCTCTGAAACCGTGAGCCTTCAAATAAACTTTTCCTCTGCTACAGTTGTGAAGATTAGATCCATTAGTCATAGCAGTGAAATAGCTGATTAATATAGGAGTGCTTTCACTTTTTTCTTTCTAGAGTTTTATGTTATTTATATCTTCTTTTATCACCAAGAACCATTGTTAAACAGAAACTTTTTTTAAGTTTAATCATAAAATAACTAATCAAAAAAGCAGAGCACAGTATGTTAGTGGTAGAGCACTTGCCTAGCATGTGCAAGATCCTGGGTTCCATCCCCAGTACCACACACACAAACACACACACACACGCACACACACACACGCATTATAAATATACACCAGAAAATAGTTAAACTTTCTAACATTGGGAAAGAACAGAACCTTGAAGAAAGATAGAGGAACTCCTTGGTCAGTTTTCTTCTATAACAGAAGGCTGTTATAGATACATTTGGAGTATCTTTTTTTTCATAAATTCATAAAAATAATCTCTGGGATTAATAATAATTATAGATGACAATTTATTTGTTCTATTAGATTTTTAATCAAACTTAAAAAAGTAAAAATATGACTCTACCTCCTGAGCCATGTAGCACCATAGCAGTCCTCTCCTGTGCTGTACTTCATAAGATTAATTAAATGAAATTGGCTATCGGGGGTCACAAATTCTACAGACGCCTAAAGGACAGAGATGCATGGGGCTCCCCAGTCACTGTGGCACTGAATCGGGACTTGGTTTGATGGGCTGGTCACCAAGATTCAGAGGCTTCAAACAGTAGCATCCTTAAACAAATTCATTTTGTTCCAAATAGATGTGTTAGCCTACTCGAGTGTGGTCATTCAGAATGTAAAGCAATCCTCTAACAGAAAGCAGCAGTACCATTGTGTAACAGATGTTTTAGATGACAACCTAATGAACATTTCTCTACCCTTCTTTATTGCTGGCAGGCGCCTCCTCAACTTCCAAGAAGCTGAAAATTCAAATACTCCATTTCTTAGCCTTCTCAAGTGAGGGCCTGGTTATGTGACCCTGTGCTGTTCAGTGGGACGAGAGAGGAGGAACTTCCCAGGAATAAAGAGAAAAATGAATGAGAGACAGGCCTCTCACACCCTCACTGCTTTGAAATGTTGCAGGTTTTTGCTTCTACGGTTGCCACCCTGCAGCTATGGAGGGACACATGTCACTGATATACTGAGGGTGCCAGAGCTTTCGGTATGATGGAAATGACCTGGGATCATCATCAGGTAGGAACCTCTCATTTTAGCTGCCTGCCTTTGCATTTCTATTGACTTTTCCTTGGGTCACAGAGAGGTCTGTGGTCTGCTGAGAAGCTGAGCAGAAAGAGTGGACAAAGAGGAAGGACAGGTGTTGATCACATCTTTGGCAAAGATAGGAGACTGGCCACAGTATTGCAGCAGAAGTGTTAGGTGTATGAGTAGAAAGGTTCTGAGTCATCCTGTGTGGTCTGGGAAGGTACTGGAACCCTGGTGGCTGGAAATGGAGGGTGAAATCCTCCTCGGGAGACCTGTGGCTCCTCCCTAGACAGAGCTGTACTTCCAGAGGGAATCCTCATCTGCCAGACTGATCAGCAGTAAAATAGAACCCACTTAGATGTTCAAGGCAGATACCAAATCCATCCAATCTGTCTCCCATGTAAGTCCTTTGTACAGAATTTCTCGTTGTTGGACATCAAGGCCACATTTTCATCGGTTTTTCCAAGGACCCTCTTCAGAGACTTCTACCTTCAAGGACCTGCAGAATTCTGTACTGACCTGTTATTCCAGCTGAGGACATTAATAATGAAATAGTTGATATTTATTGAGCACTTATTCTATGCCAGGTAGTATTTTTTTTTTCAGTGCTTTTGTGTGTTACAAACAATAATCCCATAGAGAAGATACTACCAGTTTCCCCCATTCTATAGACAGGAAACTAAGGCATTAGGTAACTGTAATGAGACAAGGAAATAATACGAGTTGCTATAGTTGTGTGTTATGTAGTAATAATAAGCTGTATTTGGTATTTGCCTGGACTTATAAAATTAAAATCATAAAAGGTGGCTGGTGACAAACTTGCTGTGTGGCAAGATGACACTCCTGAATAATGTTGATATGAACTTTTATCTAAGATTTGAGTGGGGGCTCCTAGTCTAGTCGTGTTCTGGTCTTTATCAATGAAGACCAGAGCATGACTGGGCTGAAAATCACTACCTAAACCCCTGGACTTTTGGAGCAAACTGTCAGTAGCACTGTGACCAGAAGACTCCACATCACTCTGTCTCTTGACTGCCCCGGCTGCTGTCCACACTACTTCTGATTACTAATTGACCATTGTCACTGAGGCCAGATGACTGATCACCTCTCCTGCGACGATGACTGCCATCCAGTTTATCAGACACCCGAGGACATCCAAAGACATCCGATGAGCTGAGAGAGGCTACGACTGAGAAGAATCCCCTTGGTCTTATTGACTGACTTCTTGGCTAAAAGACATCGCATTGAGTAAGTGCATGGGGATTGGACTCTAGGTGAATAAGGAAGTAAATCTTCAATGTATTTGTGACTTGCTATTAATAGGAATGTTGAGTGTGCACTGCATGAATAAATCCACTTGTTGGAACCAAACTTGATTCCTCTCTTACTGCTCGCAACAGTAACTCAACCAGCATCTCACATCTCCTTGGTAGCAGAGCTGGGCTGTGATCTCTGGCAGTGTGGTTCCAAACACTGTGTGCCCAACTCCTACACGAAACTTCCTTTTTTTTTTTCTCTCTCTTGGAACTGGGGATTGAACCCAGAGGCATTTTACCGCTGAGTCATATCTTCAATTCTTTTTATTTTTTATTTTGAGACAGGGTCTCAATAAGTTGCTTAGGGCCTCACTAAGTTGCTGAGGCTGGCTTTGAATTTCTGATCCTCCTGCCTCAGCCTCCTGAGACCCTGGGATGACAGGTGTGCACCACCACGCCAAGCTGAAACTTCCTCTTAAGGAAGCTTCCTTCCAAATCCAAGGTGAAGGCAGAAAAGAAGAATTAACCTGGAGAACAGACAGGTAGAGGAAAGTGTAGGAAGAAAGAGAGGCCACAAGTGGGAAAGTGATCAACAATGTGAGTGACTCTCCTGTGTCACCAAATCATTCCAAGTCCCATCCTTTGTATTTCTTTCTTTCTGGAAAGAAGAGAAAACTTCACTGCAGTCAAAGTACCTCCCTCACCAGCTTGCCAAGGTTACTAACCTCTCTTCCCAAAGCTCCTACTTTTACTTTACACAATCCCTTACAGCATTTTGTTTGTTTAATAATGTATTTGCCATATGGTAGATCTGAGATTGACATTGGGTTTTTTTTGTTGTTGTTGTTGAGGGAGGGCATTTGTTTGGAGACCAGGAACCATTACCTTGAAGTTTCAATCTTCTTAAACAGAAAGGAGTCATGGGGTAGAAAGATATACAAGAAAAATCCCTCCTTTCCTAGTGTTCCTGTCACCTAAGGACACTCAGTCAACACAAGACTGGGCTCCCAATATTACATCTCTTCACTGCCACTTTTCCCAGTGAGGATCCCACAGCATCAGTGAAACTACATCAGAAATGGTTCCACTAGAACTTCTCCCTAATACAGTCGTTCTCAACCTTAGCTACAGTTAAAATCACCTGGGGAGCTTAAAAAATAAACAATCAAAACCAAAAAACAAACAAACAAACAACAACAACAAAAACCCAGGACCCACACTATGCCCCAAAGCAATTATTTCAGAATGTCTGGAGGTGCCACCCAAGGAACAGTATTATTTAAAGCACCCCCAGTCATCATAATGAGGTTGAGAATTAATTCCCTAAAATAAGGTGTGACCTCATTGTTAAAATATTTTCAAAAAGGTAAAATCATGACTCTTATGCAAATATAAAATGAATGTGTCAAGTTGTTCAACTCATCAATGAGTGAGCCAGTAATATGTCAAAACCAGTTCAAAGAGCATTTGAGGAGCTAAATATTTATAGGTGATGTTAGAAAAAGGTTGTTGTATTATATACAAAACTCATTAATGTCAGTCCCCGAAGCAAGTTACAGATTCAGTGCAATCCCTATTAAAATCCCAATGGCTTTTTGTTTTGTTTTGTTTTGCTTTTGGTACCAAGGATTGAACCTAGGGGCACTTAATCACTGAACCACATCCCCAGCCCTTTTTGTTTTTTTATTTTGAGACAGGGTCTTGCTAAGTTGCTTAAGGCCTCACTAAATTGCTGAGGCAAGCCTTGAATGTGCCATCCTCCTGCCTCAGCCTCCCAAGTCTCTGGGGTTACAGGCATGAGCCACCACTTCAGGCCCAATGACCTTTTTTTGAAGAAATAAAAAAAGTCAAACCTAAAATTAATATGAAATTCCAAGAGACACAAAATCACCAAACCCATCTTGAAAAAGCAGAACAACGTTGAAGGACTCACTAGACAATTCAAATATTATTACAAAGTTATAGTGCTCAAAATAGTGTGGGACAGACATAAAGATAGACACACACTACTGGAATTGAATAGAGTCTGGAAATAACCCACCTATAGTCATCATTTTGACAAGGTCATTAAATGAGGAAAGAACTAATGGAGCCAATTGATTACTCACATGCAAAATAATGAAACTGGACCCTTACCTCACACCATATACCAAAAAACTCTCAATATAAAGACCTAGGGGCTGGGGTTATAACTCAGTGGTAGAGTGCTTGCCTAGCACATGTGAGGCACTGGATTGAATCCTCAGAACCACATAAAAATAAATAAATAAGATAAAGGTGTCGATCTATAACTAAAAAATTTCAAAAAAATAAAAAATAAAGATCTAAATGTAAGAGATAAAACTATAAAGCTTGAAAGAAAACAAGGAATAAACTTTCATGATTTTGGATTTAGAAATGGTTTCTTAGGCTGGGCTGCTGGTGCATGCCTATAATCCCAGCAACTCAGAAGGCTGAGATAGGAGGATTACCACGCTCAAGACCAGCCTCAGCAACTTAGCAAAGCCCAAAGCAACTTAGTGAGACCCTGTCTCAAAGTAAAAAATAAAAAAGGACTGGGGACATGGCTCAGTGGTAAAGCATGCCTGGGTTCAATTCCCAGAACCAAATTAATTAATTAAGTAATTAAAAGGAAGCAAGAAATAGTTTCTTAGAATTGACACCAAAAAAACAAGCAACAACAGTAAAATAATAGAAACTTAAAAGTGAAAAATAAAATCCATAGAATGAGAGAAAATATTTGCAGATTATATATCTGGTAAGGATTTAATATGCAGAATACATAAAGAATTCCTAAAACTCAATAACAAAAAGGCAATCAACCCAAGTTAACCATGGCAAGGGATTTGAAAAGATATTTCTCCAAAGAAGATACACAGGTGGCCAACAAACACATGAAAAAAGTGCTCATTGTTTTTAATCATTAGGAAATGCAGATTAAAACTACAAGCACATACCACACTGTATACACAAGGGTGTCCATAAACCCTCCACAAAAGGAAAATAAGTATTGATGAGGATTTGGAGAAGTTGGAATCCCCATACACTGCTGGTGGGAATGTTAAATGGTATAGTTGCTATGGAAACAGTTTGGTACTCCCTCAAAAAGTTAAGCATAAAATTACTGCATGACCCAGAAATTCCACTCCTAGGTATATATCCAAAAGAATTGAAAACGGGTTTTCAAATACTATAATGTTCATAGTATCACTGTTCACAATAGCAAAGGTAGAAACAACCCAAATGTCCAGCTACAGACGAATGGATAAATAAAATGTGATGTCTCCATATGCGGAATGTTTTCCCATCTTAAGAAGGAATGTAGAACTGGTACATCCTCAACGAATTCAGATGAAACTTGAAAAGATTGTGCTCAATGAAAGATGCCTGACACAAAAGACTACATTTTGTATGATTTCACTTACTTGAAATCTTCAACGTAAGTAAATCCACAGAGACAGAAATCAGATTAGTGGCTGCCAAGGAGAGGGGAGATGGTGGGATAGGGGTTTTCCATCAGGGGTGTTGAAAACATTTTAGAACCAGATGGAGATGATGGCTGCACAATATTCCAAATATACAAAATGCCCCTGAATTGTACACTTGAAAATACTTAATGGTTGACTTTACACTACATAAATTTGACTCCAATTTTATAAAGAATTAGTTAATGTTCAACAGGACCATAAATGGTAACATTTAGGTTATCTGTTTCACCAGACAGAAATTTATTTCATCTGGCAAAACCCCAGCAGACAAAAATCTATTCATTCACCTTTGCCCTGGTGGGTTGAGAAATGGCCCTGACAATAGGAAATCAACCCAGCACTGCACTGAAAAAACACCCCATAATCTCTACCCTATTTCCAAGGATTGGATATTTTTGTTGACAGAGTCCAAGTTACCAGTTGAGACTTCATCCTCACCCTTACTGAGTGTTACTTTCATGTTTGGAGAGAGCTGCTTTATTTTATTTATTTATTTTTATGTGGTGTTAAGGATGGAACCCAGTGCCTCACATGTGCTAGGTAAACACTCTACCACTGAGCTACAACCCCAGCCCCCCACTTTTTTTTGTAATGGGGATTTAACTAGCTTTACCATAGAGCTACATCCCCAGCAATGCTCCCTTCCCCCCCTTTTTTTTAATTGTGAGACAGGGTCTTGCTAAGTTGCTTAGGGCCTCACTCAGTTACTGAGGTTGGCCTCAAATTTACAATCCTACCTCAGCCTCTGGAGTTGCTAGGATTACAGATATGTACCACTACACTTGGCCAAATCTGCCTTTTTTTTTTTTTTTTTTAATCAGTTGATCTCATTCAGGGCCACCCAAGTCCATTAGAAATTTTGTATTTAAAGTAGAAAGGGAAAGTCCTGGGATTTAGATTTCTTTACACCGTAAA
Source organism: Sciurus carolinensis (assembly GCF_902686445.1). NCBI lineage: Eukaryota > Metazoa > Chordata > Mammalia > Rodentia > Sciuridae > Sciurus > Sciurus carolinensis. The sequence goes on from NC_062229.1 coordinate 60,165,498, forward strand.
GATTTTTTAGCCTCTATGTAAATGTGCCCAACACAAAGCCCTCTCTGGGTAGATTTATCTATTTACTTACCTTTATCTGTGTGGGCCATGAGTAAGGAATAAACACCCTTCACTCAGTATTTTGCAAGTAAAGCAAATGACAAGTCCTACCAAACCCTTTCCCCAAAAGATGAAACAGACCGGGTGCAGGAAGAGGAGCAAGGAGAGATCTGGGAGAAGGGAAGACTCAAGAGCTCACAAAAGCTGGCAGTCACTGCGGTGCTTCTGTGTGTCATCTCAAATGTTGCTAAATGTTTTAGGAATGACAGAATCCTTTGGGATTCTTTTCCCGTGATTTTTTTCCCCTGTAGGAGAATATGCATGGATACATCAACATAGAAGTCTGCAAATAATTTCAGATGGTTTTGTGCCTCCAGAAAGATTTCTAGGTAAAGAATGTCAACTCTCGGTCCCCCAAAACCAGCAGATACAGTCAGGGTAAAGCATTTTAAGATTTTCAGTGTGATCTGACTAGCCCATCTGTAGACAAAGCCTCCAGTCTGTAGCTTTCATCTTCATTTAAAAGACCCACCGAACATATGAAATCGCTCCCTGTATTTGTAGGTTCCTGAAATGAGGAACTGTTCAAATTGTGAACAGGGAAGAAAACATCAAAGAGGAAAACTTCTGCATAGACTTGCTTTCTGGAGCTCTGTTATTTTAACTAATTAGTCAACTACTGTTAAAAGACATTATTTCAAAAAACTTATTTATTTTGCTCTGCCACATTGATTTGCTCAGTGTTACTCTTCTGTGTATAGATTACTGGTTAATGAATTCCAGAATGGCCACATCCAGCATGCATTGCAGTTTTAGGTGAAAGTGCAATGAGCTATCTCAACTTCTAACTGAAATTACTTATCCTCACTTTTTTCTCCACTCAAATACATTTTTATGGCCCTTTTTGCCCCTCCTACTCACAAACTCATTATTTTCATTGCTAATTTACTTTTTAATTATTTCTACCACAGCATCCTAATAGTATTCAGTGGTTCTTAGTAAACCTTGAACTATTTCAGAGAAAAAGGGGAAAAAAAATGTCAAAATGGTATTTTTTGAGGGGGTCTAAAGTTAAAAATAAGATTTACTTTGCATGCACCATTAAATGTGATAAATCTCTCAACTTCAGTTAAGAATATAATAGCATCAAATGTCACAAAAATTCCTTCTCTATGCTACTTATGTCATTATGAAGTTTAAAGTAGAATTTAAGGTCTTTTTTTTTTTTTTTTTTTTTTTGAAATGTCACAGAGTTGATGAACAATGCTTCCAGAAAGATGAGGAAAGAACTATAAAACCAGGGCTGGTAATCAGTTGTCACGCATCAGTACCCAGTGTGGATTTTCACAGTAAATATCCCTTTCTTTGGACTGGTAGTCATTCTGATTGGCGAGGCACCTTGATTAATCTGGGGTAACCAATGTATGCCTGATTGCATGGGGTTTCTCCAGCTTTAGAAGTAGAAGTCTCACATTCCTCCTCAGTACTAGAAAAACTGGGACAGTTAGCCACCCTAATTATCCCTTTCAGGAAAACCCAACATTACTATTTTAAAAGCACCTCAAGTCCACACTTTTTAACCTCTGTCCCTCACCAGGTTTATGATATACTCCAGGGGGGAAAAAATGTCTTTAATATATCCTACTTAAAACACATTTAAGACCAGAATGGAAATTACATGAGTATTATGTCAGAAGAGTCTTGTAGCAGAAAGATTAATTTGCATTGGCATTTACAATGGAGAAAATTTACATATTACTTGTGAAATTTTAAAAATAAAGATCTTAAAAAGAGGCAGATTTGGAAATCTGCCTATAAGATGTTAATCTGAGAACAGTACAGAATGGAATTTTCTTCTACAGCTCAGATGTGTTGTTGTTTTTAAATCTGAATTTTATTTATTGGAATAGGTAATAAACAGTATGAAAGTTCAAAAGAAACACTGTGTGCACCATGAATCATCTCCCTCCCACCCCATCCCTGAGCCATTCAACCACCCAAACAATTGTTAATTTTTAGAATACAGTCAGAGGTGATCTATGCAAATATAAACAACTGGAACTTTAGAGTAAAATGATATTTACTGAATATGGAGTTGGATGTGTACAGGAGGCCCAACCTGGAGCAAGGGTTGGGGAAGCCTGCCCTACAGGCTTATTTTAGAGGTGAAGGGCAGGGATTGCCAAAGTGGAGGGCACAGCATGCAGGCAGCTTGGAGCCTGCAGGGAACCACCTGCGGTTCAGAAGGGTCACAGCCTTGGGTACCAAAATGGTGGGGGCAGTGAGCAATTAATCTGGAGAAACAGGAAGGGCCAGCAAATAATTTTTCCTTTGGTAGGAAAGCACAGTTTTTGTTTTAAACGAATGTGAGCCAAAGAAAAGCAGACTAAGTCTCTAGCAGGGGAGGAAAAACAAAAGGTCTTGAAAGACAGTTCTCTTATCAGTTTGGACCAACCACTGCATGATGTGTCAAATGGCAGAAGACAGAGGAGGGAAGAAAGGGTATCCATATTCAAGAAGGTATCTACATTCAAGACTGAACTGAGTTGCCTCTGAGACTGGTGTCCATCTCCATGAAATGAACCACAGGGAAAGCTTTGACAAAGGTAGATGCTAGCAGAAATTTCTTGAAGGACCTCCGCTTCTCCCTGGACTGCCCAGTCAAGCAGGTGGGTGGTAAGGGCTGCTTTAAAAGGTTCTCATAGGTCCTGCTTCCTTCAATTAGAGTTCAGTCAGCCACAGCTGAATCTTGAAAGGGCATTCTCTGTGGTAGAAACAACTGGAAACGCTTAAGAAACACAGCCCTTCCATGCACATTCCTCTGCATATCAATAGGCTTCTGGTAACAGTGGGCATGTTCCTGTTACTGAGCCAGTCAGTAGGGACTTCTATTCTAGAGAGAATGACCTGCAAACTACATAGTAATTGCTAAGTCAAGAGAAATCCCAAGCAGGGCAAGGCTGTAATCCCCTGACCTGGCTCTGTATTGAGTCATCTTGAGAACTTAGAAAAATAAAAGGTTCAGGGCCCCAGCCTAGATGTACTAAGTCAGAAGACGGGAGGAATGATAAAAGAGTTTGTCTGAAAAAAAAAAAAAAAAAAAAAAAAAACCCACCCCTGTGGTTATAATGATAGATGAGATTTGGGACACTCCATCTACCACAGCAGAATATGTTGAAGTCCTCAACCAGTCAATCATTCGTAAACATAGAACTCCTTCGAATGAGCATGGAGGCTATAGAAAGGTTTCTAATGACAGTTTGGGATACTCTTTAACTCCCTGACAATTTGCTAGCTTACACAGCAGAGAAAATGGCCAGTGGAGAAGAAAATACTAACAGAAACCCTTTGGTGGAGGGTCATTTAACCATATTGGTGTACCTTAATGCAGATGTGTTCCAGAAACAAGAGCGAATTATCAAATTTTCAAATGGAATTTTTAAAAATTCTACAGGCAAACTAGAGACTTAAGGGGATTTTATGGGGCATTTCTCAAAACAGTATTTTATTTAAAATGTAAAAAATTCAAACAAGAAGAAAATAACATGAGAGTTTAAAGTCACTTCTACCCCTTTTCATTCCTCCAAAATAATCAATCTTAATCCTTTCTTATTTCTCAGTCATTTGTTTTTTTTTTTGGTAGGGGGAGTACTGGGAATTGTACTCAGGGGCACTCAACCACTGAGCCACATCCTCAGTATTATTTTGTATTTTATTTAGAGACAGGGTCTCACTGAGTTGCTTAGGGCCTCACTAAGTTCCTAAGGCTGGCTTTGAACTTCCAATCCCCCTGCCCCAGCCTCCTGAGGTACTGGGATTACAGGCGTGCACCACCGTGCCCAGTTTTTCCCAGTCATTTTAACTGTGTCCCATAATGATTTTGTATTTCTTTTTTTTCCCACCTATTAATACTATTAATGATGGGCACCATTCCATATTAGGAGATACAGTCCTCCTTTCTTGCAGTGACAGAATGAATGCATCATAGTATCTATGGTCTGTGTAACTATTCCTCTATGGAAATTGAGGATCTCTCTCTCTCTCTCAACCCACACACACACACACACACACACACACACACACACACACACAAATGCTTCAATGAACCTGCTGGTAAAGACATTCTGTGACTATATCTTTACACATATATTAAAACATATTAGTCCACTTTCTGTTGCTAAAAACACAATTCCACGGACCGGTAAGTTATAAAGAAAAGAGGTTTATTGTGACCCACGCTTTTGGTCCAAGGTTGAAGGGTCACATCTGTCGATGATCATCTTGCTTGGCAGAGTCTTGAGGTGGCACAGAGCATTATAAGGTGAGAGAGACGGAGAGCACACACTCTGCATTTGTCCTTATGTCCCTCTGTCTTCCTATTAGGATATTGGAATATAATCATGGGGACATTATCCTGAGGACCTCTTTTAATCCTAAATACCTCCCAAAGGCCCCCACCCAGGCCCCAAAGATAAAGTTTCCACCCTCTTAATACCCCTCAATGGGGATAACATTTCAATACAGCTTCAGAGGGGGCAAACCATACTCAAACCATAGCAGCAAATACACATATATCTATACGATAATATATAGTATACCCTCCAGATAATTTTTCAAAAGTAAAATTGCTAGGTAGAATATGTGCATATCAAATTTAGTAGACATTTTCAAAATGCATTCTCCCCAAAAGTGCACCAACCCCCACTCCCAACAGCATGGATGATGGTCGCTGCATTCCCATTTTCTCACCACCTCTCTACACTATCAAACTGGTTCCTTTTGGTCACTCTTATCAGCAAAAATGGCATCTCATTCTTCCTTACAGTAGTGTTTACTTTATGTGGAGGCTGAGTGTATTTTTCTGTGTTTACTTTGATCCTATTGAGAATTCTTTTGCAAAGTAGAGTCATTTTTCAAAGTGATCCTTCAGCTGCCATGATTTATCCCTTTCTAAGTTTGGTTTGTCACGAATCAGCCAGAACAAGTCATTTCCAAGGGGTAACCATGCACAGGTCACCCTTATTTTTAAAAAGCCATCACTGGATCCTGCTCCTGTCCCACTTCTCTCCTGCCTCACTGCCAAGAGATGGATGCTCATTTCCTCCCCGCCCACACCTTCCTTAGTGACCAAGCTCTGGCATCTGTCCCCACCACTCTAATGAACGGGCATTTTGGAAGGTCACCAAGTGCCTCCTGATTGCTAAACCCCTTGACCTCTGTTCTGTAATGACTCTCCTCCATCTGTGGCAAGTACTTAAGGGGCCCGACCATTACCTAACCTCTCGGAGCCCCAGATAACTCAAAAGATACTAATAAGAATATCCTTCTTGTCTTAGGTTTGATGGGAGTTTTAAATAAAAGAATATTAATGTACTTCGTAAGCTATAAAACACTACATAAATACAAATTGTCATCATTGTTCACCTGGACCCCTGCAGTTCTCAGGACAGGGTTAAGCTTCAAGGAGATAATTCATTCTTACTGATCAACTGCTGAACTGGCACTCTTTAGTGTTCTGTCTCTCTGGAGAGATTTTTATCGAGTACCTACTATGTGCTAGGTAGCATGAAGAGGGATTGGCAGTAAGCCCTTTGAGGAATATAGCCAGTATGTCAGCACTGTGTCTAGCAGGCCCCACGGATACAGATGTTTAATCCCCATATCAATTCTCAGAGGCAAGTATTTTTACTTCTGTTTTAAAGATAGGAATCTGAAGTCAGGCATGGTACTTGGGAGGCTGAGGCAGGAGGATTGCAAGTTTGAGGCCAATGTGAGCAACTTGCCAAGACCCTGTCTCAAAATAAAAAAAATTTAAAAATGGATGAGGATGCAGTTCAGTGGTAGAGCACCCCAGGGTTTAATCCCTGGTACTGCTAAAAAAGAAAAAAATGGAAATTGAAACTCAGAGAGGTTATGTAATTTATCCAGAGTCACACAACTACTAAGCAGGGAAGTTGAGATTTGAACACAGGTCTTGATAGCTGCTTCTCCACAAAATGCTTATGACATGGTACACTGGCCTCCCTCATATGGCTGGTGGGAGAGTTAAGTGAGACAAGGTAGATACTGAATGAGATGATGTAGCTAAGCAGGTGCTTATTAAAGGCAGACTCTTTAGTTCAAACTCCAGGACCAAAAATGTCAACATGGATAACTCAGTACACTCAGGTTCTAGACAGGATGGACACGAGCCAGCACACAGACCTGGGGCCACTTTGATCTTCCAGGTGAGACAATACTGGCTCTGCATGGTGATCAGTCTGTGCCACAGCCAATTACCCATGTCCTCCTCCTGCCACGGGAGTCCATAACCACTCCTGTTTTCTCTCTTTTTATGGCCTCTTGCTGGAGGGAACAACAAGGGCTCAGGTGTCAAGCTACAGTGTTAAGCCTGGAGAAAAGCTTTAGAATCAGGTCCCTGCAGGCAACGAGAGCAGTCTGCTTCCACTGGAGAGGAACTAAAGCACTCCTTAAGAATGAGGGAAAAAAAAAAAAAAGAATGAGGATAATATTCTCTTAAAAAGGACACCCTGAATTAGTAATCATTCTTGTTCCTTTTGCATATTTGTCAGATAAGTCAGAGACATAATTCATTAGTAAACCATCATATCAAAAAAGAAAAAGGCTGGACGCGATGGCACATGCCTGTAATCCCAGCAGCTCAGGAGGCTGAGGCGGGAGGATCATGAATCAAAGCCAGCCTCAGCAACTTAGCAAGGCCCTGAGGAACGGCTTAGCAAGAACTCCGTCTCTAGATAAAACATTAAAAAGGGCTGGGGATGTTGCTCAGTGGTTAAGCACCCCTGGGTTTAATGCCCAGTACCAAAAATAAAAAATTGCCTCCACAGTGCTAAATGGTTCCACTGGAGAAATTACACTTGGCCTCATGGGACATGGATTCAAGTCCTATCATGAGAGCTATGACTGTTGCCATTTCTCACCCAACCTAAGACAATAGCAAGTGTAGAATGTGCCACTTTTTAAAGAAGTGCTAAGAAATAAACACTTCCAGTTCAACTATGAAACGCCACTAATTGTAAGAGGCACCCTCATTTTAGAAGTTAAAAATGTGAAAAAAAAATGTACCTCAAAATTGGTAGCAATAAAAACAACTAAAATGTTAGTGTTTTCCACCTGCTGGCACTTTTTATACCTTATCTTATTCATTCTTCAGAACCCTGTAAGGGAGGTGTTACCAGCCCCTCTCTCACAGGTAGGACATAGGAGCCTAGAAACATCCCTACCAGACACGCGGGATTGTGGAAGTGTCCCTGGAATCTAGATCTGTCACACCCAAGTGCTCTTTCTGTCACCACCTCCCATCAATTTGGAAAAGGTCAGCATGTTCTTAGGAATGTCCAGTGGGCACTGTGGAACCATCAAGACCAAGCTGGAGAATGAGTATGGGTGGGAATGGTGCCCAGACCTGCCACCTGCCAAAAGACACCTGAACGACAGGCTGCAGGAGGCGTGTCTGGCTCCCTGAATAGTTTCACCAAGGTCATCTAACATCAAAGAACATGAGAAAAGTTCAAGACAAGTTATGGACTGTAGTTTATCACCAGGCCATCGTTAATCTCCTGGAGCAAGCTGACCTACGGAGGGTGACAGGAAACAGTGGAAGGGTCTCTCTCTGCTCACCTCCCTTCACCCCGTGTGGCTCCATTCTGGAAAGACAGATGCATCCAGACAAGGCTGGCTGTCCAAGTCAGAACCAACAGAGCCCCTTTTGGACATAGTCTCTGAGAAACCTCCAATGAACATTTGAAAAACACTAGTTACAGTCATATTAAATGCCTACTGTCAGCCACAGCTGCTCAACCTCCTCACATCGCTGCACAGACCAGCTCACCCCCATTTTCAATAGCTGAGCAAGTGCAACAGAAGGTCATACAGGTAGAGGTCACGGTCAAATAAAAAAGCCGGCCCCCACTCTGCTCCATCCCATTCAAACCAGTTTGCCTCGGGAGAAGAAACAGCTGAATGATTTTACAAGGTGTGTTAGCCTGCTTTTTGTTGCTGTGATCAAAGTAATCAGACAAAAAAAAACTTCGAAGAAAGAAAGTTTATTTTGGATACTGGTTTTGAAGCCAGAATTAAGGACAGGTAGTTAGTGTAGAAATAGGGGATCGGGTCAATTCGAGGAAAAGAAGCCATGAAGCCATGAAGCCATCTGCCTCTGGAAGTTGGAGACTGCCCCTGGAAGAATGGAATGTCAAGGATCTCCAGAGCCCATTGATTACCAAATTTACCTGCCTTTATCAAGGACTGCAAGCGTGGAGCTGCTAATTAATGCCTCCTGGGCCCTTACCTGCCTGAATCACCTTGGCCCTCCCCCTGCCCAGGCTTCTCACTTAATGCAGGAAGGAGAGATAAGCGGGGAGAGAACTGGAGAACAAAAGAGACTTTAACCTATAAAAGATGTAGGGTGCGCTCACTTCTTGGAACTTTAGAACATCAGCCATGGCCCCCTTCTTCCTGCCAGGAGAAGTCTGTATTATTACCTTTAAATAAAACCTGCTTAATATGCTCGCCTTGGCTGCTTCTCTAGTGCTCAAACTTCAACTTTAGAAGGAGCAGAACTCTTCACCGGTAAACGGCGGTATCAGTTTCAGAGTTTTACTCCACGGCCAGCTGTTTCCATTGCTCTGGGCCCAAAGTGAGGCAGACATCATGGCAGAAGAGTGTGAAGGAGAGAAGTTGGTCTGCTCAAGGCAGCTAGAGAGTAGAGAGAGGGAAGGGGAATGATCTTCAGGGAGAGGCACCCTTCCAGGGTAAGCCCCCAGTGACCCACCTCCTCCAGCCATGCCCCATCTGCCTCCAGTTACCACCCAGTCAGTCCATTCAAACGAGGATGCACTGATTAGGCCACATCCCTCATAATCTAATCATTCCACCTCTGAATATTCCTGAATTAACACAGGAGCTTTGGGGGGACATCATAACACAAGGGAAATCAGTTTTATGACTAATAAGGGACAGCAATGTCCTCCAGCGACATTCTCAATAGATAAGTCTTAAGGCTCTCCTGAGGACTCTCATTAAAAATACTGATGTCTGCGTCTTTCCCCACACCTGCTAAATCAGATGAGAATTTATATTTGTATTCTAGAGCTAGAATTTGTATTTTTTTAAAGCGCTCTTGGCGATTCTTCTGAGCAGGGAAGTTTGGAACACTCTGCCCTGCATGTACTTCTTGTTTCAATGGCTAAAGAGTCACAGAAACAGATAGCACTTGGTTAGCAAGTTGCTGAAATGCAAATTAACTTCTTGAGACAAATGTGTAATTGAAAGATTCCTGGTTCTTATTATTTCTTAAAAAAAAAAAAAAAAAAAAAAAAAGTCCTTCTAGCAATTTCCTGACATTGATGGAGATGACTTGTGCCTTAGTGGCTACAGCATAAGATAGCAACTCAAGAACTGCAGATCAGGAACCATAATTTTAGTGGCTACTGTTAAATTTCCTGAAAGCAAGAATAGGTGCGCATGGTTATTTTTCCCATTTCATAAGATGAAGATTCCAAAACTCAAAGAGGTTAGCAACCTGCTCAAGAGTCAAATAGTAGGCTAAGGGTTGGGGGTGTGGCTCAGTGGTAGAGCACTTGCCTAGCATGTGTGAGTCACTGGGTTCCATCTTCAGCACCACATAAAAATAAATAAAGGTATTGTGTTCATCTACAACTAAAAAAATATCTTTAAAAAATAGTAGGCTAGCTAATAGGAGCTGAAGAGATAGGAAGGCGTCTAAGCTTGAAACTGTCTTTTAGGTAAATCTAATCTCAATCTGGAAATGTTATGTCAGATCTTTTAAAAATCATTAGACTTTAAGATATGGAACCAAGCTGGGCTTGGTGGTTCATGCCTGTAATCTGTGACTTGGGAAGCAGGAGCTGGAGGATGGCAAGTTCAAGGCCAGTCTCAGCAACTTAGAGAAATTCTCTGGAACTTAGTGAGATCCTGTCCCAAAATAAATAATTAAAAGGGCTGGGGATGTAGCTCAGTGGTAAAAGCACCCCTGAGTTCAATCCCCAGTAACACACACACACACACACACACACACACACACACACACACAGTCACACACACATATACACACACAAATATACAAAGTAGAATAATAGTTACTAGAGGATGGAAAGGGGAGGAGAGGGAGACAAGAGGTTGGTTAATGGGTACAAAATCACAGTTAGATGGGAGGAAGAAGTCCTAGTGTTCTATGGCACAATCAGGTGATGGTAGCTAACTCATTCTTTTCATTTTTAATTTTTTGGTACAAGGGATTTAACCCAGGGGCACTTCACTGCTGAGCCACATTCCTAGCCCTTTTAATTTTTAATTTTTGAGACAGGGTCTCACTAAATTGCTTAGGGCCTCATTAAGTTGTCTGAGGCTGGTCTCCAACTTGCTAACTTCCTTCCTCAATCTCCCAAGTTGCTGGGATTACAGGCGTGCACTACCATGCCTAGCTAAACCCATTATTTTTAATAACAATGGGGAAATATTCATTGCACTTCAGTTGTACCCAATTAAAAGGTCAAATTTACAAAAACGGGCTTTAACTTTTATATAAATGCAAACATAACTACTCTCTCCTTGTGCTATTAAAATAATTCCTGGGCTGGGGGTATAGCTCAGTTGGTAGAATGCTTGCCTTACAAGCTACAAGGCCCTGGGTTCAATCCCCAGCACCACAAAAATAAAAAATAATAATAATAATAATAACAACAATTCCTTAGCTCTGCGATTGAATGTCAGTGTACAGAATACCTTTGCAGCTTGTTAGAAATGCAAAATTAATTCAACAGATTAGGTCTGGGGTGAGACTGAGAAGTGTGCATATTCATAAACAGCCCAGTTGAATCCCATGATGGGGATCCATTTATGAGACTCTGTATTAGCAAAACTTCTTGGTAACTGCTTTCCATTCTTACTGTCCTCTTTCACTCCAAGAGAAACAATTCTTTTTTTTTTCTTTTTTTTTTTTTAATATTCATTACAAAATTCTCAGAGGTGGCTGAAAGAGCTTTGAGTTTCAAGAAAAACAGGTGAATTACCAGCAGTGATTTACAAAGTGAAATGGCTCACTCATTTAGGCAAATCAGCTCCCCCTGGTGGAATGTCTTCTATGGCAGGTATTGGCTTCTGTAAATGAATCACAGATCTTGATACTGAGCTGATCAACAGAACTCCACCAAGAATATTCTTGTGTTTGTAGAAGCTGGAATTCTGGAAAAGCCATTTGGTTTTCTGTATCCTCCCTCACATGACTTCTTGCATTTGATCTGATGGTCAGAGTTCCTGTCCCACTGATGGTATGAATAGAAATTAATGGACTTAGCTTGTGTCCAATTTTCATTTGCACAAACCCACTTAGAATTTAATTCTACAATATCTGCTTTGCTCCAAGCCCTCTCTTTAAAAGGTAAAATCCCTACACAAACAAACCACCAACAAAAAAGTTTTCCCCTTGGCTATTTCCAAAGATAGATAAACTAAATGAATTTTATATAATAGCTTCCATCATCATTTCTAAAACAAACATTTTTTTTCAAACCCTCTTAATTCTATGATAATCTCTTGTAATGTGTGTTTGCAGTATTATTTAAGATTATTCAATTCTGCAATAGAAAATAAGAGAAGCAAATAAAGAGAAGAGATGAAATCAAACATAAAAGCAAGTAGCTTATGTGACACATTAGATGTAAACTAAGTAGAGCAAAACACAGGCTAAACATAGATAGGAGGGACCAGAAAGATCAACAGGTACCAAGTTCTCCTTCCACAGTAGAAGTTTGAGACAATTTTTTGTTGTTGTTATTTTGTTTGGAGGATTGTGTGTGTGTGTGTGTGTGTGTGTGTGTGTGTGTGTGTATCTGTACTAGGGATTGAATCCAGAGGAGTTCTACTATTAGCTACATCTTCAGCCCTTTGGCCTCAAAATTGTGATCCTCCTGCCTCTCCAGTCCTTGGGATTACAGGTATGCACCACTATAGATGGCATTAGAGACAAGATTTTTAAAAGAGATTCTGTGCAAGAAATGACATAAATGAAATTCAACTTCCGGGACAGAAGGCACTCAAGTATTCAATCTATGTGGTCTTAAATTTGGCTCCTATGGATAACACCCATTCTAGTCACAGAGTGTCTGCCCAAGAAATATCAATGGCTGCTTCCCAGAATTTTGGGCAAGTTAGAGATGTTGGCCAGGGGTACTTCCAAGTGTTTCTCTTTTTTATTATTATTGGTTCTTTTTAGTTATATATAACAATAGGATATACTATGACATAATTATAAAAGCATGGAATATACTTTGTTCTAATTCAGTCCCCAGTATTTCCCCTCCTACTTCTTTCCTCCTTCCCCCTGTTCCTTTCCCTCTTCTGTATTGATCTTTCTTCTATTTATACATAGTATTTTTTTAATTAGCATTTGTGGATGTACACTATGGTGAGATTCACTGTGATATATTCATATATGTACACAGGAAACTTAGATCAGATTTATTTAACTGAATTTCCCTATACCATATATCCTCCCTTCCTTTCATTCCCCTCTGTCTACTCCTCTGATCTACTTCTATTCTTTCTTTTTATAACCCCTTTATTTTGGATTAGCTTCCACATATCAAACATTTAACATTTAATTTTGGGGGGACTAGCTTATTTCACTTAGCATGATAGTCTCCAGTTCCATCCATTTACCAGAAAGTGCCATAAATTCATTCTTCTTTATAGTTAAGTAAGACTCCATTTTGTATATATAGCACAATTTCTTTATCCATTCATCTGTTGAAAGGCACTGAGGTTGGTTTCATGGCTTAGCTATTTTGAATCAGGCAGCTATAAACACTGATGTGGCTGTGTCACTGTAGTATGCTGATGTGAACTCCTTTGGATATATATCGAGGTGTGGGATAACTGGATCATATAGTGGTGGTTTCATTCCTAGTTTTTTGAGGAATCTCCACACTACTTTCCAGAGCGGTTGAACTAATTCGTAGTCCCATTGACAATGTAAAAGTGTATGCTTTTCACAACATCCTTGCCAACATTTATTAATATTTGTATTCTTGATACTTGCCATCCTTAGTAAAGTGAGATATCTCAGTATAGTTCTAATTTGCATTTCTCTAATTGCTAAAGATGGTCAACATTTTTTCATATATTTTTTCATTTCCTCATTTGAGAAGTGTCTGTTTAGCTCCTCTACCAATTTCTTGTTTGGGTTATTAGTGTTATGGTGTTAAGTCTTTTGAGCTCTTTGTATAACATGGATATTAATGCCCTGTCTGAGGAGCAAGTGGAGAAGGTTTTCTTTCGTTCTGTAGGCTCTCTCTTCATGCTCTTCATTATTTCCTCTGCTGTGAGAAAACTTTTTAATTTGATATCATTCCATTTATTGATTTTTAATTTTACTTCTTACATGTTAGGAATCTTGTTAAGGAAGTCAGTCCCTTAGCTGACACGTTGGAGTGTTGGGCCTACATTTTCTTCTAGCAAGTACAGGGTTTCTGCTCTAATTCCTAGTCTTTGATCCACTCTGAGTTGAGTTTTTTGCAGGGTAAGAGATAGGGGTGAAAGTTCATTTGACTACATATGGATTTCCAGTTCTCCCAGCACCATTAATGGAAGAGATCATCTTTCCTCCAACGTATGTTTTTGGCACCTTTCTCTAGTATGAGAAAACTGTATTTATGTGAGTTTGTCTCTATGTCTTCTATTCTGTTCCACTGGTCTATTATGATGCCTCTTGATTCACCTTTCTCACCAAGAATTACTTTGAGTGTACTGGGCCTCTTATTTTTCCAAATGAATTTCATGACTATTTTTTCTATGTCTCTGAAGAACATTATTGGAAAGGTTGATGGGAATTATATTGAATATGTACAGCGCTTTTGGTAGTGCAATATTTGACAATATTGATTCTGCCTATCCAAGAACATAGGCGGTCTGTCCATATTCTAAGGTCTTTCTTTAATGTTCTATTTTGTTTTTTCATTGCAGAGGTCCTTTTGCCTCTTTTGTTAGATTGAGTCCCTAGTATTTTTATTTATTTATTTATTTATTTTTTGAGGCTATTGAATGGGATAGTTTTCCTAATTTCTTTTTCAGCAGATTCATCATTGGAGTTTAGGAACATGATTGATTCATGCGTGTTGATTTCATAGTCTGGTACTTTGATAAATTCATTTATGAACTCTAGACGTCTTCTGGTGAAATTTTTTTAGGTCTTCTAAATATAGGATCATGTCATAGGCAAACAGAGATAATGTGAGCTCTTCTTTTCCTATTCGTATAACTTTAATTTGCCTTCTTTGCCTGATTGCTTGGACTAGTTTCAAGGATTATGTTAAATAGAAATGGTAAAAGTGGGCATCCTTGTCTTTAGAAAAATGCTTTCAGGTTTTCTCTATTCAGAATAATGTTGGCCTTGGGTTTGTCATATATAGCCTTTACAATGTTGAGGTTCCTTCTGTCCCTAGTTTTTCTGTTTTAAACATGAATGGGCAGTGACTTCATCAAATGCTTTTTCCACATCTATTAAAGATAATTCTTTGATTCTTGCCTTTAAGTCTATTTATGTAATGAATTACATTTATTGATTTCCACATGTTGAACCAACCTTACATCCCTGGGAGGAATCCCATGTGATCTTGGTGAACTATCATTTAAATGTTTTTTATATGTACCTTGCCACTATTTTATTAAAATTTTTTGCATCTTTGTTCATCAAGGATGTTGGTCTGAAGTTTTTTCTTTTCCTTGATGTGTCTTTTAAAATATATACATATATATATATATATATATATATATTTTTTTTTTTTTTTTTTTTTTTTTTTTTTTTAGTTGTAGGTGGACACAATACCTTTATTTTCATGTGGTTCTGAGGATCCAACCCACGGCAGCACACATACTAGTCGAGCGCTCTACCACTGAGCCACAACCCAGCTCCCCGTGATGTGTCTTTGTCTGGTTTTGGTATCAGGGTGATACTGGCTTCATAGAATGCGTTTGGAAGAGTTCCCTCCTTTTCTATTTTATGGAATAATTTGAGGAGAATGGGTATTAGTCTTCTTTTAAGTTTAGGTAGAACTCGGCTGAGAATCCATCTGGTACTGGATTTTTCTTTGTTGGAAGACTTTTCATGGCTGCTTCAATTTCATTAAGAGAAATTGACCTGCTTTAGTTTTTTATGTCCTCCTGGTTCAATTTGGGTAGGTCATATGTCTCAAGGAATTTGTCCATACCTTCAAGGTTTTCTAGCTAAAAGGACTATAAATCCTCAAAATAGCTTCTGATGATCCTTTGAATTTTAGTAATGTCTCTTACAATATTTCCTTTTTCTTTTTGGATTTGAATAATTTGAAGGTCTTCTGTCTCTCTTTTAATTAGTTTAGCTAAAGGTTTATCAATATTGCTTATTCTTGCAAAAATCAACTCCTTGTTTCACTGATCACTTGTAATTTTTTAATCTCAATTTCTTTTTTTGGCCCTGACTTTTTTAATATTTTTTTTTGGTTGTTGATAGGCCTTTATTTCTTCATTTATTTAAATGTGGTCCTGAGGATCAAACCCAGTGCTTCACACATGCTAGGTAAGTGACCTCCCACTAAGCCACAACCCCAAACCCTGGCTCTGATTTTAATGCTCCTGTATTCTACTCATTTGGATGGTAGCTTAGTCTTCTTTTTCTAGGGCCTTGAGCTATAATGTTAGGTTATTTATTTGCTATCTTTCCATTCTTTGAATGTATGAGCTCAATGCTATGAACTTTCCTTTTAGAACTCCATACTTGTCCCAGATTTTGATACACTGTATCACAGTTCTCAGTTACCTTCAAGTATTTTTTAAAATTTTGCTCTGATTTCTTCTGCTATCCATTCATCATGCAAGAGTATATTGTTTAATCTCCCGGTGTTATAGAGTGGTTTCTATTTTTAATCTTATCATTGATTTCCAATTTCATTCCATTGTGATATGATAGAATTCAAGGTATTACCTCTATTTTTTTGTATTTGCTAAGATTTGCTTTGTGAACTAAAATATGGTCTCTTTTAGAAAACGTTCCACATGCTGCTGAGAAGAAAGTGAATTCAGTCACTGATGAATAAATTATTCTAAAGATGTTTGTTAGGTTCAATTTATTAATTGTATTTTTTAGTTCTAAAAATAATCTTTACTTACTGTTTGGATGATTTAACCAGTGATGAGAGAGGTATGCCAAAGTCACCCAGTATTATTTTATTGTGGTCTGTTTGATTCTTAATAATGAACAAGGTTTGATGTACACAGATACTCCATTGTTTGGGGCATAAATATTTATGATCATTATATCTTGTTGATGTGTGATTCCTCTAAGCAATATAAAATGACCTTCTTTTTCTCTTTGGATTAATTTTGACTTGAAGTCCACTTTATCTGATATGAGAATAGTGACCCCTCATTGTATATGAGAACCACGTGGGTTTTTTTTTTTTTTTTTTTTTTTTCATCCTTTCACCTTCAGTCTGTGGATGTCTTCCTACAAGGTGAGTGTCTTGCAGACAGCATACTGTTGTGTCTTGTTTTTTTTTTTTTTTTTTTTTTTGCGGTACTGGGGATTTGAACCCAGGGCCTTGTGCTTGCAAGGCAAGCACTCAACCAACTGAGCTATCTCCCCAGCTGTGTCTTGTTTTTGATCCAATCTGCCCAGTTATGTCTTTGGATTGAAAGAGTTTAGACCATTTACATTCAATATTATTATTGAGAGAGATGATTATTTTTCCTGCCATGATGGTTTATTTCTAGTGTTTAGATTGAATTTCATTCTCTCTTGATTGAATATTCTTCTAGTGTAATGCCTCCCTGTGCTGGTTTTCATTTATTCTTCATGAAATATTTTATTGAGTATGTTTTGTAGAGCAGGCTTTCTACTATGAATTATTTTAGCTTTTGTTTATCATGAAAGGTTTTTATTTCATCTTTAATTTTGAATCTTAATTTTGATGGGTATAGTATTCTTCGATGGAATTGTTTATCTTTAGGAGCTTGGTATATGTTATTCCAAGTCCTCTATGCTTTTAGAGTCTGGGTTCAGAAATCAGTTGAAATCTGGATTAATTTACCTCCAAACATTATCAGTCATTTTTGTCTCAAAGCTTGTAGAATTCTATCCTCATTCTGCATATTAGGCATTTTTGTAATTTTGTGTCTGGGAGAGAATCTGTTGTGATTTTGTATATTTGGAGTCCCATATGCCTCTTATATTTAAATTTCCATTTTGTTGTTAAGGTTCAAAAAATTTTTTGGTATTATTTCATTGAAAAGATGGTGCATTCCTTTAGTTTGTGTTTTGGAGACTGCATCTATCCCAGTGAATCTTAAATTTGGCCTTTTAATGTTATCCCAGATTTCTTGAATATTCTCTTTCTGCTCTCTTAGCATCTTTTCTCTATGGTCAATTTTATTTTCAAGATTATAGACTTTATCTCCAAGGCCTGAAAATCTGTCCTCAAAGTGGTCCAATCTATGGGGATACCATCCATTGAATTTGTAATATGATTTATTCCTTTATTTCAAGAATTTCCATTTGATTATTTTGCAGAATCTCTCTTTAAGTGATCTTTCACTTCCTGTATTTCCTCTCTGATTTAACTCCTCACATCATCTTTTAGCTCATAGAACAATTTAACTGTGAATTCCATCTCTGACATTTCCCTTACTGACATGTCAATGGAGTTTGTTGTTGAAGCATTATGGGTTGTTTGAGATGGTTTGTTCCTTTGCTTTTTCATATTGTTTGTATATCTACCCATCTATCAGTATAGTTCTGACTTCTTTTTTTTTAATTTTTTTTAGTTGTCAATGGACCTTTATTTTATTTATATGTGGTGCTGAGAATCAAACCCAATGCTTCATGCATGCTAGGCAAGCACTCTACCACTGAGCCACAACCCCAGCCCCATAACTTTGACTTCTTTTAAGTGAAGAACTACAATATGAGCTACTTATTCTTAAGAGCCCTGGGTTGGATGGCTATCTATATAATGGTATTTTAATTCAATGTGTGACCTCTGCTGACCCCAATATTAGCTCTGCTTTAAGAGATACTACTGGGCCCAATTTACTATAATCATTTCTGAGCCAAATCTCAAACTATTCAGCCTTCTAAGAACAAAAACCGGTTACAGTTGTTCTTTGCAGTTCCTCGAATTCTGATAAAATAGAATAAAATTCTGGAATAAAGTTCTGAAACAGGTCAAAAATTAGTAGTTAAACTTAGTAAGCTTACCATAAACCTTAAATGAGTGCTTAAAAGTGGGAGGAAGAACGTTTGAGCAAATAGGGAAGGAAAAAAGAAAAAAAGTGAGACAAAGAGATTGAGATAGAGGGAGAGAGAAACTATAAAAGGGTAATTTACACCAAGGTAGAAAGGAGAAATTGGTAAATGTGTGTTATTTCAGGTAGTAGCAGATAGTGCAAGAAGATGAGTGGGGTAAGAGAAGCAGGTATGAACTAGAACAAGGAAAATATAGGTAGGAAAATTGATTCCAATTAATGTTTTAAATCATTGGATGAAGTACATTCAAATGGGATGGAGACTGTTTTACTCAGGCTTTTTTCTGCTGTGACTAAAAGGATCTGACCAGCACAATTATGGAGGAGGAAGGGTTTACTTGAGGGTTCACAGTTTCAGAGGACTTAGTCCAGTCTATAGCAGGCTGGCTCCATTCCTCGGGGTTCCAGGTGAGGCAGAACATCATGGCAGAAGAGCATGACAGAGGGAAGCAGCTTCCATCATCAGAAAGCAGAAAGAGATTCCACTCTCCAGATACAAAATATATACCCCAAATTCCAACCTCCTCCAGCTACACTCTACCACTTTAATTAATCCCATTGGGGATTCATTCATTAATTGGGTTAAGACTCCTGCAACCCAATCATTTCTCCTCGAAACTTCCTGCATTGTCTCACATGTGAGGATTTGGGGGACACCTCATATCTAAACCATAACAGAGGCGCAATGTTGGCTATTGAGTTAACATTATCATTCAACTTAAGAAGTCATTCATATGACATTAGAGTTGTTCATAGTCTTAGAGGGTGCAGTGTTGTGTCTTGACTGATTCTAATGTTGCAGAAGTTCAGGATGCAGGCTCTGAAGTACCCTGTGTTTGCTCTGGGTCACAGGTGTACCTGTTCCACTCTACTGGATCCTTTTGGTGGTAGCGAAGATCTGGAAATTGCCTGTGTGTGCAGGAACACAGGTTTTCCACAGGAAATTCTAGTTTTTCCCTTGCTGCCTCTGCTCTCTGAGGTGCTGTAGTGAAGGGTCTCTGGTGGTTCACCTGGATTCCACTTTCTGCAGCCCCAGGTTGTGAATGGTGGTCTTGAGTCCCACTGTTTAACAAGTGTGGTGCAAGGTCCCACAAGTATCCAAACAATGCCCTGTCACTTGCCAGTTGTGATCACCTTCAGGCTGTGTGCACCTCTTCAGGCTGGTATCCAGCCCTTTCTGCTGCATAGTCTCTAGCAATTTCCACTGGTCTGTATGTGACTGGATATTCAGGCAGTTTCCCTCTGGTATGGAGAGATCCTGGATCCTGAGATCCCAGGATTCCATGGTGCCTCCCCCACCCCACCCAGGGCCAGTGGTTGGGGCCTAGAGAATCAACTTTCCTTTGCTCTGGGTCAGAGATGCTTTGCTGTGGCCTCTGAGTTGAGGGAGCCTGTGCTGAGCTTCCTGCCCTTGCCTGGCTTGCAGAGGCTGGGTGGGGGGCTATCCCTGCACTATCCTTGGTCCAAGTCCCCCTAACTCACTCTTTTCCCCTGTTCATGGTGGGTGGGGATGGGGAGTGGGGTTTTTGAGATTTAGGGCCAGTAGTGGTCCTTCTGAGATAGAAAAGGTCAGGCAGTGGAGAGTAGGGAAGCCATAGTAAAGGTAGGCAAGTGGGCAGCATGAGGACAGCCATTTTAACATGAGCAACATGTTATTAAACAGTTCTTGTTTTTCAGAAATGGCATAAAATTCCATCTCACCCAAAGCTACTACATAATCCATAAGCCATTCTGCACCCACAGGACAACTGAAATATCAACAACCAACAAAAGCAGCAGCTCATCAACTTCCCCTTATGTGCATTAAAAGGAAGACCCCCTGCAAGACTTATGTGCCACCCTTGCCCCTCCCAGGGACGCTGGCCTGGATTCTGGATCTTTCTCTCATTTCATTCTTAATAAATTTCCCGCTGGCTCACTTACCTCAGGGGCAGTGGTGGTGTTCATTCTTCGAGTCCTTGGAACACGAGCTGGATCCAACTCCTGTCCATAACACACTTATCAGGGTTTTCTGGCCAGATTCTCAAGAAGGCGCACCGCGAGAGCTTCTCTCAGGTGTGGGAAGGCGCCAAGTTGATTGCAGAGGGTGACTGTTCAGCTGTGGATGCCCCAGGATGACTCAGGGGTGTCCTCTCAGCTTTCTCTTCACAATTTGGTTTTAAGAGGTTTGTGCTGTTTTAAGGAGGCTTCATTGTTTTAAAAATTTTCAACCTTTTAAAATCTTTTCAACACTTTTCTGACTGTTTTTAAGTGGGTGAGCTTAAGGGAAGGTTCACTCTCCCCCCTTTCTCCATCTCTCTCTGATGCACGCCCCCATCCACATGTTTGGGTTAGGGCACTCAGAGTTTTATTTTCACCTCAAGTAACCTATTCTTTCCAGGTCTCAAACTATGTACTGTCAAGTCCTAGGGCATTTATTTGTCACCCACCTCTTAATTCTGCTTTTATTCATTGTCTCCACTCAGTGGTATGAGGAGAACCAGATTTGCTGCCTCGTTTTACTTCCACCATCTTCCAAGAGCACAAAGAAAACAGCTAATATTTGAATCAAAAATTTGAAGCAGAAAACTCATATTCTAACCAAGACCCTCATGGTTAGAATCCTGTGACTCTGTCTGTAATAGTCATTCACCTTTCTGTAACTACAAGTCATTTCACTTTCCATATCCACTCTGCCTCTTGTACGGAATGTCAGTCATAATAAGTTCTTCTTTAAATTTGAAAGCATGGTGGATCCAATCCTTTTGACTTCAAAAGTTTTTGTTATTAAGGCAAGGCATGCTACAGTGTCATTTCTATTTCTCAATTGTAAATGACCAACTGAAAAGGAATTAATAGTTCTGGGGGGGGATGAATGTCCAATTAAGTGTAGCATTGTTTGTTTGTTTGTTTATGGTACTGGGAATGAATCCAGGGCTTTGCACAAGTTGAGCAAGTGAGTGTTGTCTACTATTGTACCACATCCCCAGCCTGACAGTTTTTGTTTTGTTTTGTTTTATTTTGGTACTAGGGATAAAATTCAGGGGCACTCTACCACTGAGCACTGAGCTATATTCCCTACCCTTTTTATTTTGAGACAGGGTCTGGCTATGTTGCTTAGGGTTATGGTAAATTGCTGAGACTGGACTGCAACTTTCTATCCTTCTGCCTCAGCCTTTGGAGTCACTGGTATTACAGGTGTGTGCCACCACACCCAGCTACTTCTTATTTGTTAATCAATGCAACAAGCTAGGTTTAGGATATAAGTATACCTCCAGTTCTCTATTTCTATTCCTATTTACCATAATTTTTTCTTTTTCCCTCCCATCTTCCCTCCCTCCCTCTGTCCTTTCTTCCTCTAAGGACCAGGGCAAAATGTAATCCAGGATATTGCCCACTTGATTGTGAGCTCATTTTACTTAAATGCAGACTGTCCTAATTTCCTCCACTTCGTCATTTTTTCTACTCTTTTTTAGAGATTTTTGTTCTTAACACTTTACCGAAAATACTAGCATTATTTTAAAATATGGGAATTAGAATTCAAGTTTCTCATTAGTACTAATGTAATACAGCTGTTAAATGAACTTTTATCTGCGCTTTCATTATTTTATATGAACTTTATTTGATGTTTACGTGCAAGGTCTCATCTTTCAGTCTTTAGCTACATGTTACCTTACCATTTAGACTTGCTAACCACTCTGTTATTTTTGCTCACATCATTCCGAAATCATCAGAGTTTTCTATTTTTGTTTGCTTTTAAGTTTAGACACAGTAAAATGGAAAACTTTGGTTAAATTGGGCCTGAAGGGTTTTTTTTTTTCCTCATAGTGTTTTTGTGAAATTTTGAATTCATTGTTAACCTTAAAACTGGGGAACTTTTGCATATTTGTATATATCTCTATCTTCTCATGAAAAATCAGAAGGCCTTGGAATGTGCCAGGTCTGACTGTCTCCTCCATCCTGTCCATCCCCAGCCTCGTCTGCTTTGCTCAGAGTTATATCCCTAATATCTATCACAAGGCCTGGCATGTACTAAATATTCAACAAGAGTATTTATGGCAAGAATGTGAATGGAATGGAAACATGTAGGTGTCTTATGTTTTTGTTTGTGTGCGTGTGTGTGTTTTGTTTGTTTGTTTGTTTTTGGTTTGGTACCAGGGATGAAACCCTGGGGTGCTTAACTACTGAGCCACATCCTCAGCCCTTTTTATATCTTATTTAGAGAAAGGGTCACACTAAGTTGCTTAGTGCCTCACATAGTTGCTGAGGCTGGCTTTGAATATGTGATCCTCCTGCCTCGGCTTCCGGTGGATTATAGGCACCTGCACCTGGCTCTTTCTGGAAGTTTTTAAATATGCCCACAAATTCCATGACACTTCTCCGTATAAAAGGCGGAGCCCAATCCTCCTCCCCTTGCATCACTCACTTCTAATGAGTAGAATGTGGTAGCTACAGTATGTGTGATTCTTGAGACTACACCATAAAAGATATTAATACTTTCATCTTGCTGTCGTGGCTGGAAGAAAGCCAGACTCAGTATCCTAAGGATACTTATGTGGCCCTGTGGAGAGATTCACATGGCACGGAACTGAGGCCTTCTGCCCCAAACAGGTCCCTGCTAGAGTGATCTGCCTTGGAAGCATCTCTACCCACAACTCAAACCTTCAGATGATTGTGGACACGGCTGCAGCCTTTTGATTTGGAGCCAGGACCTGCCCATGCCCCAGCCACCTCTGAATCCTGATCCACAGAGACTGTGCAGACAATGTTCACTGCCTGAACTAAGTTTGAGGATACTGCAATATATAACTACTATCCCTTAAAATAATCTAAATAAATTTGTTTGTTCACAATTCATGGAATGTTTTTGATGGACACAGGTTTCCCAATAGTCTGGGTAGGGGAGGGATCTAGTTCTTCCTCCTGACATAATTACAGAATGCAAACAACCGAAGGCAAGGCTCAGGTCTGATTTTTTCTAAGCAAACAAGCAGATACAAAACCATCACACATTCAAGTGTTTGAACTCAGCTGTATCCCTGTTTTCTGTCATTTCAGGCACCCTGAGAGCATCCTGCACAAAAGGTTTATTCTGAGACAAACTGGACCCTCTTGTGATCAGGTGAAAGTTGACTCAGATGAAAGAGTCTTTGAGTAAGTAAGCAGAGATGACATGGAACTGAACTGAGTCCTAACCTCAAGGTGATACTCAGGAGGTATTAGGCTTCTGGACTCGCCAGATAATTATACCTCAGCCGTGGCAGAGCGAAGATGCTGGTGCAGTTTCCTGCCAATTTCATATCTTCCACAAAAGAAAACTTATTTTTAACACTTCTATATTAATTAATAAAACTTGTGCTGATTCAGATAGGGATATTTGAGACGCTTGGCGATGGGGCTTCTCTGGTGTACTGATTCTGATGAGAAGTCTCAGATGCCAACTGCCTATGGATTCTTGATTAGGGCACTTTGACTATTAACGTTTAATGGGATGATGGAGTAATGTTAACTTGCACATATATTACTGTCATTTATTTATTTATTTATTTATTTCAATGCTGGAAATTGAACCAGGGCCTCTCACATACTAGGCAAGCACTACCACTAAGTCACATACCCAGACCTCCTCTGATGTATTTTATTTTATATTTTTCTATTTTGTACTTGGGATCAAACCCAGGGGCACTTTACCCATCTATACTTCAAACACTTTTTATTTTTTTATTCTGAGACAGCATCTCACTAAAGTTGCTGAAGCTGGCCTCCAACTTGTGATCCTCCTGGTTCATCCTCCCCAGTCAATAGGATTATAGTCATATTCTATCATACCTGACTCCTGGTGTACTTTAAATTACGCTTTAGAACTAGGGTTGTACTTCAGTGGTAGAGCTCTGGCCTAGAATGTGTTAGACACTGGGTTCTATTCCTAGCAATGCAAACAAACTAAGTTTAGACAAAGTAAAATTAAGAGATATGTGAGAAATTACTATCATGTAATGAGTCTCAAATATGCTGCCAAGTTAGGTAACTAGGAGGTCACTTACTTGGGATTCTTCCAACCAAAATAAGATGTTCAGATCATAAGGTTCATGGCAGTGATTAAAAACATGGTCTCATTTGGGCATGGTGGTGCACACCTGTAATTTCAGAGAATCAGGAGGCTGAGGCAGAAGGATTGCAAATTCCAGGCCAGCCTAAGTAACTTAGCAAGACCCTGTCTCAAAATTTTTTTTAAAAATTATATAAATAATTATATAAATGTAATATGTATAATTATATATATATATATATATAAAACATATATATAAAATTATATATGTTTTAAGCTCACCCACTTATAAAATGCTAGGGGTGTAGTGCGCTAGTATAAAGGGTCTCTAGGTTCAATTCCCAGTACCAAAACAAACAAAAATGACTCCCCAAAACAAACTAGTCAATCACACCTACAATGCCAAGCAAAGGGGTACAGACAGGGTATGTTAATGCACTTAAAACAGGGTACTGAGGGGGTGAGAGACCATGCTATCTGAACTCCGGGATGTGTATACATTTTCCCTCTCTCCTTCCTCTCAATACTCTTCCACTCTTCCCAGTGACGGTGTGTTTTCGAGGACCAGAGGCTGGTTTGGCCCAGACACCCAACAGACACGAGGCACCTGGGACCTCACCTCACGCTGGTCTCATTAGAAAGAACGGCGAGAACCGGGCGGGGATGGCGGAGGTGAGCGAGGCGGTGAGTCCCAGTCCCTCACACCCCTGAGCCGAAGCAGTGAAGAAAAGCAGAATGGAGAGCCGGGCGACCAAATAAATGCTCTCGGACTCAACATACGACATTGTTGGAGACCTGGAAAGACTGGAAGATGGTTACCAGAGGAGAAAGCGAAACCCCGCGTGCCCCAGATGAAGCCGTGGATGGCGGGAGGCGCAGCAGAGACGGAGAAGCGGGGAGCGGACCCTCCCTTGGGCTCACCCACTTGCACACTGTCGGGAAAAGGTTGAAAAGAGTCAAAATTCAAAACACAGAAGCCTCCTTAAAACAGCACAGCCCGGGCCTGGCGTTGTGGCTTGGTGGTGGAGCGCTTGCCTGGCATGCGTGAGGCCCTGGGTTCAATTCTCAGCACTGCATATAACTTAATGAATAAAATAAAGGTCCAGCCACCACTAAAGGTTTTTTAAAACATTTTTTAAAAAGTACAAACCACTTAAAACCAAATTGTGAAGACAAAGCCATCCTGGGGCATCCACAGCTGAACAGTCACCCTCTGAAACAGTCACCTTCTTGAGAATCTGGCCAGAAAACCCTGATAAGTGTGTTATGGACGGGAGTTGGATCCAGTTCGTGTTCCAAGGACTCGAAGAATGAACACCACCACTGCACCTGAGGTAAGTGAGCCAGCGGGAATTTTATTAAGAATGAAAGTGAGAGAAAGATCCAGAATCCAGGCCCCCATGCCTGGGAGGGGCAAGTGTGGTGCATAAGTCTTGCAGGGGGTCCTCCTTTAAATGCATGTAAGGGGAAGTTGATGAGCTGCTGCTTTTGTTGGTTGTTGATATTTCAGTTGTCTTGTGGGTGCAGAATGGCTTATGGATTATGTAGTAGCTTTGGGTGAGATGGAATTTTATGCCATTTCTGAAAAACAAGAACTGTTTAATAACATGTTGCTCATGTTAAAATGGCTGTCCTCATGCTGCCCACTTGCCTACCTTTACTATGGCTTCCCTACTCTCCACTGCCTGACCTTTTCTATCTCAGAAGGACCACTACTGGCCCTACTCTCAGAAACCCCACTCCCCATCCCCACTTACCATGAACAGGGGAAAAGAGTGGGCTAGGGGGACTTGGACCAAAGATAGTGCAGGGATAGCCCCCCACCCAGCCTCTGCAAGCCAGGCAAGGGCAGGAAGCTCAGCACAGGCTCCCTCAACTCAGAGGCCACAGCAAAGCATCTCTGACCCAAGCAAAGGAAAGTTGATTCTCTAGGCACCAACCACTGACCATGGGTGGGATGGGGGAGTCACCATGGGATCCTGGGATCTCAGCTCCATACCAGAGGGAAACTGCCTGAATATCCAGTCACATACAGACCAGTGGAAATTGCCAGAGACTATGAAGCAGAAAGGGCTGGATACCAGCCTGAAGAGGTGCACACAGCCAGAAGGTGATCACAACTGGCAAGTGACAGGGCATTGTTTGGATAATTGTGGGACCTTGCACCACACTTGTTAAACAGTGGGACTCAAGACCACCATTCACAACCTGGGGCTGCAGAAAGTGGAATCCAGGTGAACCACCAGAGACCCTTCACTACAGCACCTCAGAGAGCAGAGGCAACAAGGGGAAAACTAGAATTTCCTGTGGAAAACCCGTGTTCCTGCACACACAGGCAATTTCCAGATCTTCGCTACCACCAAAAGGATCCAGTAGAGTGGAACAGGTACACCTGTGACCCAGAGCAAACACAGGGTACTTCAGAGCCTGCATCCTGAACTTCTGCAACATTAGAATCAGTCAAATCACACTTCACCCTCTAAGACTATGAACAACTCTAATGTCCACTTTGATCATATGAATAACTTCTTAAATTGAATGATAATATTAACTCAATAGCCAACATTGTACCTCCTACCCATTTGAATGTATTTCCTCCAATGGTTTAAAGCATTAATTGGAATCAGTCTTGTTTCCTACCTTTATTTTCCTTGCTCTAGTTCATACCTGCTTTTCTTACCCCACTCATTTTCTTGCACTATCTGCTGCTACCTCAAATAACACTCATTCATCTATTTCTCCTTTCCGCCTTAGTATAAATTATCCCTTTATAGTTTCCCCCACTCCTTTCTGTCCTTTCTTTCCTCCTCTGTTTGCACAAACTTTCTTCCTTACCGTTTTAAGCACTCACATAAGGGTTATGGTAAGCTTACTAGATTTAACTACTAATATTTTGACCCATTCCACAACTTTATTCTACCAGAATTTGAGGAACTGCAGAGAACAACTGAAATCAGTTTCGTTCTTAGAAGGTTGAATAGTTGGAGGTTTGGCTCAGTAGTGATTATAGTAAATTGGGCTCAGTGATGTCTCTTAAAGTGGAGCTCATATTTTAGTTATCAGAGGTCATACATAGAATTAAAATATCATTAGCTAGACAGCCACCCAAACCAGGGCTCTTAAGAATAAGTAGCTCACATAGTAGTCCTTTAATTAAAAGAAGTTAGAACTGTACTGATAGATGGGTAGACATACAAACAATATGAAAAAGCAATGAAACAAAACATCCCTAACAACCCATAATGCTTCAACAGATTTCACTGACACCACAGTGGAAGAAATGTCAGAGATGGAATTTAGAAAATTTATGTTCAAACTGTTCTATGAGCTGAAAAACAATGTAAGGAGTGAAATCAGAGAGTAAACACAGGAAGTGAAATATGACTTAAAGAGAGATTCTGGAAAAGAATCAAGTGGAAATCCTCAAAATGAAGAAATCAAAATATCAAATTACAAATTCAATGGAAAGCATCACCAATAGATTAGACCACTTTGAGGACAGATTTCAGGCCTCAAAAACAAAGTATATAATCTTTTTATTATTTTTTAAAATACTTTTTAGATGTTGAAAGATCTTTATTTTATTCATTTATTTATATGTGGTGCTGAGGATCGAACCTAGTGCCTCACACTTGCTAGGCAAGTGCTTTACCACTGAGCCACAACCCCAGTCCCTTATTATTTTTTAGTTGTAAATGAACACAATACATTTATTTATTTTTGTGTGGTGCTGAGGATTGACCCAGTGCCTCAACATGTGCTAGGCAAGTGCTCTACCACTGAGCTTCAACCCTAACCCTCAACATATATAATCTTGAAAGTAAAGTCAACCATATTGACTGTAGAGACAATATGCAAGAAATCTGGGGTAACATTAAAAGGCTGAATTTAAGGTTCACTGGGATAGATGATGACTCTGAAACACAAATGAAAGATATACACAATATTTTAATTGCAATAATATAAAAAAATTTTCCAAGCCTTAAGAATGAAATGCAAATTAAATACAGGAGGCATGGACTCCAAATATAGAATATCACAACAGATCCACTCTAAGACATAATTTTCACCCAATTGTGAAAATGCCTAATATGCAGAATAAGTATAGAATTGTTAAATGTACAAGAGAAAAATGACTGGTCATATTTAGAGGTAATCCAATCCAGATTTCAACTGATTCCTTGACCCACACCATAAAAACAAGGAGGGCTTAGAATAAAATATACTAAGCCCTTAAAGATAATAGATGCCAACCAAGAATACTACAGAAAAATGAAGCTTCAAAGTTGAAAATGAAATAAAAACCCTCGATAAGAATTCATAATTAAAAATCTACACTACAAAACATAGTAAATAAAGTATTTTATGAAGAATAAATGAAATATAAAAATGAAAATGAGCATAGGGAGGCGTTACACTAGAAGAGAGTCACTCAATGGAGAAGCAAATTCAATTTAAACATTAGAAATAAATCAAAATGGCAGAAAATAAAAATCAACTCTCAATAATAAAATTGAATTTAGTAAGTGGTCTAAATTCTTCAATCAAAAGATGTATGTTGGCAGATTGGATAAAAAACAAGACCCAACAATATGCTATCTGCAAGATACTCGCCTCCCAGGAAAATACATCCACAGACTGAAGGTGAAAGGATGGAAAATAACATACCACTCACATGTATATCGATAACAAGCAAGGGTCACCATTGTGATATCAGATAAAGTGGACTTCAAGCCAAAATTAATCTGAAGAGACAAAGAAGGTCATTTTATATTGCTTAAAGGAATCACACATCAACAAGATATAACAATTATGAATATTTATGCCCCAAACAATGGCTCATCTATGTATATCAAACAAAACTTTATCATTGGGGCTGGAATTGTGGCTCCACAGTGGTAGAGCACTCACCTAGTATGTTTGAGGAACTGGGTTTGATCCTCAGCACTACATTAAATAAATAAATAAAATAAGAGTATTGAGTCCACCTACAACTAAAAAAAACTTAAAAATAAAACTCTTATCATTTTTAAGAATCAAAGTCGGGCACGGTGGCACATGCATGTAATCCCAGTGGTTCAGGAGACTAAGGCAGGAGGATCTTGAGTTCAAAGCCTGCATCAGCAACAGTAAGGTGCTAAGCAACTCAATGAGACCCTGTCTCTAAATAAAATATAAAAAAGGGGATGTGACTCAGGGATTGAGTGCCTCTGAGTTCAATTCCTTGTTTACCACCCCCCCCCAATCAAATAGACCACAATGCAATAATACTGGGTGATTTAACATGCTACTTTCATCACTGGATAACCTATCCAAACACTATATAAAGATTCTGTAGAACTAAAAAGTATAATTAATAATTTGAACCTACCAAACATCTTTAGAATATTTTATCCATCAATGACTGAATTCACTTTCTTCTCTGTAGCACATGGAACATTTTCTAAAGCAGACTGTATTTTAATTCACAAAACAAATCTTGGTAAATACAAAAAAAAAATAGGTATAATAGTGTATACTCTATCAGTCATAATGAAATTAGAAATTAACAATAAGATAAATAGAATCCACTCTAACACTTGGAGAATAAACAATAAACATTTTTTTAGTTATAGATGGACATATATATTTATTTTATTTATTTAGTTTATGCGATGCTAAGGATTGAACTTAGTGCCTCACAAGTGAAGGGCGAGCACTACCTCTGAGCCACAACCCAGCCCCAAACAATACACAATTGAATGATGAATGGATAGCAGAAGAAATCAGGGGAAAATTTTAAAAAATTCTTAGAGGTAACAGAACTGTGATATAAGGTTTCAAAATCTCTGGGAGTGTATAAAGGCAGTTCTAAGAGGAGAGTACAAAGAATGGAAAGATTGCAAATAAATAACCTATCACAATGTCTCAAGACCCTAGAAAAAGAAGAAACAAAATCAGTAGAAGACAGGAAAATTGATAAACCCTTAACCAAACTAATTAAAAGAGAAAGGAAAAAAACCTTAAGTTATCCAAATCCAAGAAGAAAAAGGAAATATCACGATAGACACTACTGAAATTCAAAGGATCATCAGAAACTATTTTGAAGATTCATACTCCAGTAAGCTAGAAAACCCTGAAGGTATGGACAAATTCCTTGAGACATATGACCGACCCAAATTGAACCAGGAGGACATAAAAAACTTAAGCAGGTCAATTTCTCTTAATGAAATTGAAGGTGCATGAAAAGCCTCCCAACAAAGAAAAAGCCAGGACCAGATGGCTTCTCAGCCGAGTTCTACCCAAACTTAATAGAAGACTAATACCCATCCTCCTCAAATTATTCCATGAAATAGAAAAGGAAGGAACTCTGCCAAACTCATTCTATGAAGCCAGTATCACCCTGATACCAAAACCAAACAAAGATACATCAAGGAAAGAAAACTTCAGTTCAATATCCTTGATTAACATAGATACAAAAATTCCTAATAAAATAATGGCAAACCACATACAAAACACATCAAAAAGATAGTGCACCATGACTAAGTGGGATTGAAATCCCAAGAATATAAGGTTGGTTCACCATATGAAAATCAATAAATGTAATTCATCATATAAATAGAATTAAAGACAAGAATCAGTTATCTCAATAGATGTGAAAGAAGCATTTGATGAAGTTGGCACCCATTCATGTTTAAAACAGAAAAACTAGGAACAGAAGGAACCTCTGTCCACATTGTAAAGGCTGTATATGACAAACCCAAGACCAACATTATTCTCA
This sequence comes from Sciurus carolinensis, assembly GCF_902686445.1. Taxonomy (NCBI): domain Eukaryota; kingdom Metazoa; phylum Chordata; class Mammalia; order Rodentia; family Sciuridae; genus Sciurus; species Sciurus carolinensis. Next base: position 60,196,643 of record NC_062229.1, read on the forward strand.
GTAGAGAAAACCTGAAAGCATTTTCTCTAAAAAGAGGAACAAGACAAGGATGCCCACCTTTACCACTTCTGTTCAACATAGTCCTTGAAACTAGCCCAAGCAATCAGGCAAAAGAAGGGAATTAAAGGGATGCAAATAGCAAAAGAGGAACTCACATTATCTCAATTTGCCCATGACATGATCCAAAATGTAGAAGACCCAAAAATACTCAATCAGAAGACTTCTGGAGCTCATAAATGAATTTATCAAAGTACCAAACTATGAAATCAACACCCATAAATTAGTTACATTCCTATACTACAGTGATGAATCTGCTGAAAAAGAAATGAGGAAAACTACCCCAATCGCAGTAGCTTCAAAAAAAAAAAAAAAAATAGGAACTCAAAACTCAAAACTCTAGCAAAAGAGGAAGAAGGACCTCTACAATGAAAAAAAAAAAAAAAAAAAAAAAAAAAAACACTAAAGAAAGAAATTGAAGACCTTAGAAGATGGAAAGACCTTCCATGTTCTTGGATAGGCAGAATCAAAATTGTCAAAATGACCATACTACCAAAAACACTATACATATTCAATGTAATTCCTATCAAATTTCCAATAGTGTTCTTCAGAGAAATAGAAAAAGCAGTCATAAAATTCATTTGGAAAAATAAGGGGCACCGTACACCCAAAGTAATTCTTGGCAAGAATAGTAAAGCAGGAGGCATCACAATACCAGACCTCAAATATAGTATGGAGCTATAGTAACAAAAACAGTATGGTAGTGACACCAAAACAGGCATGAAGGATCAATGGAATAGAATAGAAGACACAGAGACAAACCCACGTAAATACAGTTTTTCTTATACTAGAGAAAGATGCCAAAACATGTGGGAGGAAAGATAGCCTGTTCCACAAATGGTGGTGGGAGAACCGGAAATCCATATGTAGTCAAATGAACTTTAAATCCCTATCTCTTACCCTGCAAAAAACTCAAAGTGGATCAAAAACTAGGAATTAGAGCAGAAACCCTGTACCTCCTACAAGAAAATGTAAGCCCAATACTCCAACATGTCAGCTCAGGAACTAACTTCCTTCATAAGCCTCCTAAAGTGCAAGAAATAAAATTAAAAATCAATAAATTGGTGGCTGGGGTTGTGGCTCAGTGGTAGAGTGCTTACCTAGCATGTGTGAGGCACTGGGTTCGATTCTCAGCACCACATATAAATAAATAAGTAAAATTAAGGTCCATCAACAACTTAAAAATATATTTTAAAAAATCAATAAATGGAATGACATCAAATTAAAAAGCTTTCTTACAGCAAAGGAAACCATGAAGAGTGTGAAGAGAGAGCCTACAGAATGGGAGAAAATCTTTGCCACCTGTACCTCAGATAGAACCTTAACATCCAAGGTATACAAAGAGCTCTAAAAACTTAACACCAAAAACACCAATGACCCAAAGTGCAAGTGGGTAGAGGCACTAAATAGACACTTCTCAAAAGAAGAAATATGAATGGTCAACAAATATATGAAAAATGTTGAGCATCTCTAGCAATTAGAGAAATGCAAATTAAAACTATACTGAGATTTCGTCTCACTCCAATCAGAATATTAATCATCAAGAATGCAAATAATAATGTTTGTGAGTATATACCTAAATGGGTACACTCACATATTGTTATGGGACTGCAATTCAGTGCAACCACTCTAGAAAGCAGTATGGAGATTCCTCAAAAAACTATATGTCTTATATGATCTAGCTATCCCACCCCTTGGCATATATCCAAAGGAGTTAAAGTCAGCATACTACTGTGACCCTCGTCAATGTTTATAGCAGCATAATTCACAATAGCTAAGCTATGGAGTCAACCATGTGACCCTCAACAGATGGATAAAGAAAATATGGTATATATACTGGATGGATTATAACTCAGCTATAAGGAAGAATGACTTTATGGCATTTTCTGGTAAATGAATGGAACTGGAGACTATCATACCAAGTGAACTAGGCTAGTCCTAAAAAAATCAAAGATCAATTGTCTTCTCTGATATGCAAAAGTTAATCCAAAATAAATGAGGCAGGGATAAAATGAAGGAATAAAAATAAGATCAGAGGAGGAGACAAAGGGGACTGAAAGGAAAGGAGGAGGGATGGCACAGGGCAAGTCAGTGGAATGAATATGAACGTACATGAACATTAATCTCACCATCAAGTACATTCATAAGACACTAAGTTTTAAAAAACTATAAGTAAATAGCCGAAAGATCAGTAGAATAGAGGGAAGGAGACAGGGGGAGGGGAAATGGGTGGGGATGTAGAAATACTAGGGACTGAATTAGAACAAATTATATTCCTTGCTTTTATAATTATGTCATAGTATATTCTATTGTTACGTATAACTAAGAAGAACCAATAAAAAAGTTAGCCTTTGGCCTTTAAAGAAGTTATTACATCTCTCTAAACTTTGTATCTTTTAATTTATAAAATGAAGATCATTAGATAACACACTACAAAATATTGGAGAGATAATGAGATGATGCCAGATCTGATCCTTAGTACTTTATAAACGTCAGCTGTTGTCATCACTGGGTCACATGCTTTCCACATGGCTACCTGTGAGAGAGGAGTCAACTCACCCCCTCTTGATTTTTCTTACCCTTAAAATCCCCCTATTCCTGGTAGGCTGCAGTTTGAGCCAACAGCTTCTTGCTTTCTTCTTTCATTTTTTTATGGACACTGTACCTTCATTTTATTTATTTGTATGTGGTACTTAGGATTGAACCCAGTGCCTCATACATGCTGGGCAAGCGCCCTTACCATTTACCTACAGCCCTAGCCCAACAGTTACTTTCTTCAAAGGTGATTTAACATCACTAGGTGTGTGTTTGTTAAGTCCCTGAAAAACTGCCCCAACCGTCTTCCCGCAGGGTCAAATCCTGGCTTCTGTCCCTGACTTCCTCTCTCAGTCACTTGAACTCTCAGTTTGTTTGCCTATAGATAAGAATAAAGCCACTTTCCCAACTGTGATATTAATTAGAACAAGTAAAGTATTTGGGAAATGCAAAATACGGTTAATTTTTAAAGGGTAAAACATAAATGTTAAGTTCATTGGAAATTTTATCACACTGTAGAGGGAATGTAACTGCTTTAATGCTTTTTTTTTGCAGGAAAACATTACATGGTGGTGGTAATACTTAGCTTTCAGAGACCTGGGTTCATTTGGAGCATAGCTAAAAAGAGCCTTGGGAGCTGAAACAAGTTCTTAAAAATCGGAATAAAAAGAAACTAGGACTTTTATAGGACTACTTTCTCTATGAGATCTCTTTACTTAAAATGAATTTGTTTCCAGTTTCCAAAATTTTCCACTATTGAATATCTCCAGTTTTAATATGGGCATAGTAGCATACAACTTTTCTCTGTGTCACTAAGGGAGTCTCTGTTCAGTATTAAACTGCTCTTTTCACTTGTGGAAGTGAGGGCCCCTGAGTCACCAAACAAGTGTAATAGATTTTATGAGCTGGTTTCTATCAGTAAGGTGTTGTGGAATAATGACGTTAGAGAACTGTTTCAGTTTTGCTAAATTCTGGTATTATCCCTTTCACTAATAAAATTCACATAGAAATTCCTAATGGGGGGAAAAACTGTCAGGGCCCGCATGGAAATAAATGTTGATAATGACCAAGGATGCTGACTTGCTTTTATTTTTTTAAAGAGTGCTAATTTTTATTTATTTAATTTATTTTTATTACAACCTTTGAAGGTCCCCCGTGAAGTATAAGAACATTATCCCCATGGATGGGAGGAAATGGAGGCAGTTGAACTTGGTGACTAACTTTTCCTGAATTTGGGATTGAAGCTAATGAAAGAACCAAAATTAGATCATTGTGTTCCTGCCCACTCTGCATGCTCCGCTAAACCCTCTTCATTCCAGGCAAAAGCAAGCTTCACTTCACATTTCCTGTTTGGTCTCCAAGGAACTCAGCCCCTCTGTATTCATTTTTTTTTTTTTTTCTTTTGTCTGACCTTCCAAAGACAGGAATATTTATCAAAGTCCTCTTTCCAACAGATCTACCCAGTACCAGCCATTTTCGGGTTTTACTTAAAGAATAGGCTGGGGACACCCAGCATTGGGCAAATTGGTCTGAGGGGTGTAGTGGTGTGCCTCTGCAATGGAACAGATGATGATGAGATGATGAGATTTGCAGCAGCTCAGGAGGCTGAGGCGGGAGAATCTCGAGATCAAAGCCAGCCTCAGCAAAAAGTGAGGCCCTAAGCAACTCAGTGAGAACCTGTCTCTAAATAAAATACTAAAAAGAGCTGGGGATGTGGCTCAGTGTTTGAGTGGTCCTGGATTTAATCCTGGTACAAAAAAAAAAAAAAAAAAAAAAGAAAAAGAAGAAGAAGGAGAAGAAGAAGAAAGAGAAGAAAGAAGGAGGAGGAGGAGGAGAAGGAGAAGGAGAAGAAGGAGAAGGAGAAGGAGGAGGAGGAGAAGAAGAGGAGGAAGAGGAGGAGGAGGAGGAAGAGGAAATGGGTCCCATGTGATGAGGACAAAATTAGCTAAGAAAAAAAGAAAACAAAATCTAAAGAGGGCCTTGAACAAGAAATATTAAGAAAAAGAAAAATAGTAACCCGTGCTCTCCAGTGATTGAGAGCAGAGCTGGAAATCCCAGTCTCAAAGTGCAGGAAAGAGGTTGAAAGAAGAGGAAGTTTTTTGTTTCCGGGCTCTGATTAGAAGGTGGATAATTTGATGATGGTGATGTACTCAGGGAGTCTGAATGCAGAGCTGCCTGGGAAAGGGAATGGAATAAATGAGTCTGTTAGTCTTCTTTCTGTCCTGGCATTTCAGACTGAGAGCTTGAGGCAGACAGAGGCATGGCGATCTTGCTCAGTCAAGTGCGTATTCTAATACCCTATGCCTAGGTACTGCTCAAGTTTACATTTCTTTTTTTCTTTTTCCAGTACCAGGAATTGAACCTAGTGGTGTTCTGTTGTTAACTACATCCTCGGCCCTTTTTATATTTTTTATTTTGAGACAGGGTCTCACTAAGTCACTGGGGCTGGCCTAGAACTTACAATCTTCCTATCTCAGCCTCCCAAGTCCTGGGAATCACAGGCATGTGCCATTGCACCTGTATTTCAGTTTACATTTCTTTTTTCTTTTCTTTCTTTTTTGGTACTGTGGGACCTGAACACAGGGCAGCTCTACCACTGAGCCACATCCCTGGGCCTTTGTATTTTTATTTTGAGACAGAGTCTCCCTAAGTCACTTGAGGGCCTTTCTGATTTGCTGAGGCTGACCTCAAACTGGTGATTCTCTTGTCTCAGCCTCCCAAGTCACTGGAATTACAAGTGTACACCACCACTCCTGGCTTTCAGTTTACATTTCTATCCAGATCCCAGAGGCTGCTGCTGGTCAGTGAACCTCATTTTGAGTATTGAGACTCTAGAATTATGCTGTTAAATAGATATAATGAGAGCCACAAATATAGCTGTCAATTTTCTCATAGCCATCTTACAAAAAATAGATGAAAGTAATTATAATGTTTTATTTAATACAACATGTCTAAAATGTCTCCTGTTTACTATGTAATCAAACTAAGATTATTGATGAAATATTTTCCTTTTTTTCCATATGGAATGTTTGATATCTGGTGTGTATTTTATACTTACATAGCATTTCATCCCTTGTACTGGGTGTGCAAGTCTATACAACCCCAGCAAAAATTTAAGAAAAGTATAGATGTTATTGGCAAACTGAGGATAACTGTGATTTTAGCACTGAAACCACTGGGTGGGATCCGAGACAGTCCAGGTGCATCATGAATTCTCTGGTATAGAGCTGAAGTCTTCAAAGTCTAACGATTCACCACAATCCCCTGCAAACAGGGTTAAATTACAGATTCTTGGGCTTAACCCCTAGAGATTAAAAAGAAAATAAATAGAAAAACATTTTTTCATTAAAGAAAAAGTATGAACATCTATACACAAAAATAAAGAAAAAAATAACATTGAATCTCTCCCCTTTCTTTAAAGCCATTGATGTGTTTGTTAGAGAAACTGGGTCATTTGGGTTATCTGGGCTATTTGTCCCTGTTTCTAAACTTGGCTGATTGCTTCCCCATAGCGTTGTTTTCACTGATTCTTATATTCCCCATATTTCCTGCACACTGGCACTTATTGCTGGGGAACTGATGAGATTCAGAGTCCCAGAGATTCTAATTAGAAAAGGGCTTTTCAACCCTGGCTCCATGTGGAAAATGCTTGGGAATGTTAAAAATTACTGCTGCCTGGACTCCTGATTTCATTGGTATAGGGCAAACACTGTGCATCAGGACTTTTGAAAAGTTTCTGCATGGTTCTGGTATGCAGCAAGGGTGGAGAACCACTACATTCCACAAACTGACTTGAAATAAGGTAAGGGCTGCCCCACCTCCTTGTCTTTTGCTTATCCTACCTTCTGTCCTGAAGGTCTCCTTCTATTCCCATAGAAGGAGAAATCCCTGACACACTCCTAGAGCAAAGCCTAGAACAAGTTTACAACTTCTACTTGCAAAATAAACTTTCCATTTTTCATTTTAGAATTTGCCTTGCAAAGGAACTTCAGTCATAGGGCCTTTCTGGGAAGTTTAAAAAAATATCAAAGTCCACACTGCACCCTCGGATAATTTGATATAATTGTTGGAAGTGGGCCCTGGGTTCTTAGGTTTTAGTGTCTTCCCTGGTGATTTCAATGTATAGCAAGGATTGACATCTTGGACGTTCTTCTCAATTTGAATGAGCATACAAATCATCTGAGGATCTTGTTAAAATGCAGATTCTGATTCTGCAGGTCTGAGTTAAATCCCAGGTTCTTCATTCCCTCTGAACTCTCAGGTAATGCTGATGCTGCTGGTACCACCATTTCAGTAGCAAGTGAGCAGATGGATAATGCCCACTATTCCACTATGGCTAATATACACTATGGTGCAAGAAAGAACTGTCTTTGATTTCTGCTTTTGCAACTTTCTATCTTGTGTGACTTTCAACAAATCATTTCAAAACCTCTCTAGTCCTTTTTCCTCACCTACAAAATGGTGATAGTAATAACGCCTACCTTTAGCCCATCCCATGCCAGGTGTTCAGTAAATGGCAGCCCATTACTGGCGAATGTGAACAGCACAGGGAGCCCAGCTGGATGTTGAGTCTCTTGAAGTCTTTTCCCAATGATGCTAAATCATTTCCAGGAAGTCTGTTTGGCTTCTAGCAGATCCTTTGCTAATTCTGACAGATCAGGGCACTTAAATAAGTATTCTGAGACCCGCATCCCTATTCCTCTGCTTGGTGTCAGGCGCTCTGCTTAGCAAAGCAGAATTTGAGATAATCCATGACCTGCGCCGCCACTGCACTTCTTGTCCTCATTACCTCTGATAGGCATCCCACCCACTTTGCTTCTCTCCAGTGCTCTGGATTAATCGTCTTCATGTCGTCATAAATCAGAGCCGGCACCACATATTTCTGTGACTACATTGAAATAAACTCTTTTCTCACCATCCGCCTCACTTGCTCCTACATCTGAATCTCAGCGGGTTCTCCATGCCCTGACTTTCAGTGCTCAGAACACTCAGCAAGAAGAGTACCAACTGTTCACATTGAGAAAAGATACCCCTAGTAACAGAATGTAGGAACTGCAAGGTCAGATCCTCTGTATTTAGCCATATAGAACAATTTGGAAGTTTATAAATCACATGACTATATGAACTAAACCAAAACTACCTTTTTGCATTAAAATAAAAGGTGTGTGTGTGTGTGTGTGTGTGTGTGTGTGTGTGTGTATGAAGGTATATATACTTTTTTTGGGTGGTGGGTACCAGGGATTGAATTCAGGGGCACTCGACCACTGAGCCATATCCTCAGCTCTATTTTGTGTTTTATTTAGAATCAGGGTCTCATTGAGTTTCTGAGACTGACTTTGATCTCATGATCCTCCTGCCTTAGTCTCCCGAGCCACTGGGATTGCAGGTATGCACCACTGTGCCTGGCATATATATATATATATATACATATATATATATATATATATCCATCCATACATGTTATTTTATTTTATTTTAATATATATTTTTTAGTTTGACAGACAAAAAAAAAAAAACAAAAAAAAAAACTTGCCATGGCTTCTTGACTTCACAAATGCACTGTCCCAAAGCCAGCTGAGGTAGTGCACACCTGTAATCCCAGCAGTTTAGGAGGCTGAGGCAGGAGGATCATGAGTTCAAAGTCAGCCTCAGAAACTTAGCAAGGCCCTAAGCAACTCAGCGAGACCCTGTATGTAAATAAAATTAAAAAAAGAGAGGCTGGGGTTGTGGCTCAGTGCCTAGCATGTGTGATGCACTGGGTTCAGTTCTCAGCACTGCATATAAATAAATAAAGTTCCATTGACAACTAAAGCAAATTTAAAAAGTTGGGGATGTGGCTCAGTGGTTAAGGGCCCCTAGGCTGAATCCCTGGTACCAAAAACAAACAAACAAACAAAAACAAAAACACTGCCCCGGTGTTCTTTGTCACTGCTAACTGTTCACATAGTTAACTGACTAACACCATGAATTGTTTTTTAGTTCAATAGCCCTCTCTCATCTAAATTACTCTTAATATTTGTCCATTTCTTTCCCTGTGCTTCCCATTCTGGTACCTGAGTCTCAATTTCAAGTTTTCATTGTCTTTGGAGGGATCAAGTAAAAAAGCTTTTTACTTGTTTCCCTGTAGAGATATCCTTATGCTAAATAAAGTGATTGAAAATATGTTTTCTATTCAAATTGGAGAAGAAAAGATGCAACCTCTCCATGTCAGTATTTTAAAAGCAAAGTATTTATTAACTGATTCAATGAGCGATTATTGAGTGTTTGCTATGTTAAAGATCCCATGCTGAGTGCTGTGGAAGGAACCTAAAGAGATGAGAATGTAAAGTGTCCCGAAGGACTTGAAATCCTAGAAGGGAGAATAATCTACATATATGAGCATCTATAATATGGGCACAATGGGAAAGATGTTTCTCAAAGCGTTCAGATCCACTGGGATTTTGCTTGTACGCTGTGTTCACAATGCAAATATTATACATCTTGCTATAATTCGTTGTCCACTGCCTGTGCCCTTGGTAGGGCTAAAAAGACTGGAAGGTCTTATCTCAGTATCTCTGTGGTCTAATCCTGGGTCTGGAACACCATGGACGCTTGAGGAATGAATGAAAGAAAGGGAGGGAGGAAGTGGGGAGAAAGAGGCCAGGTTGGGAGCGAGTGGACCTGAAGGGTGAGAAATGGAACCTGTACTTTGGGCACTTGAAACCTGTGAGGGAAGTGAAATTTTAAGTCAGGTTGGAAGGTTAGGAATTACACCGAGAGGCTGGGGTCGTAGCACAGTGGTAGAGCACTTGCCTGGCACGTGTGAGGCACTGGGTTCGATTCTCATCACCACATAAAAATAAATAAATAAAATAAAGGTCCATTGACAACTAAAAAAATATATTTAAAAAAAAAGAATCACACTAGGTAAACATGTAAAAAATATTCAGACTCCATAAGCCAAACTCAGAAGGTCAAGGGTAGTGTTTTCTCTCATATGTGGACGCTAGAGAGGAAAAAGGAAAAGAACAATGGGGGGCCAGGGATCTCATGGAAATCAAAGGGAGATCAGTAGAGGAAAGGCACCAGAGGAAGGGAGTAGGGGAGGGAGGGGAAACTGCTGGTAAGTATTATTGGCCAACTTACTTTGTCATATTGTGTGCATGTAGGAATATGTAACAAATCCCATCATGAGGTACAACTATAATGCACCAATAAAAAATGTGGAGAGAAAAAAACAAATAGGGCAAAAAAATTCAGGTTCAAAAATGCTAGGAGAAGGCTGGGGTTGCAGCTCAGTGGTAGAACCCTTGCCTAGCACCTGTGGGGCACTGGGTTCAATCCTCAGTACCACATAAAAATAAATAAGTAAAATAAAAGTATTGTGTCAATCTACAAGAAAGAAAATTAAAGAATGAATAAATAAATAAATAAATGCTAGGAGAGCTGAGTGTAGTAGCGCATACCTGTAATCCCAGAGATGGGCGGCTAAGGCAGGAGAATTGCAAGTCCCAGGCCAGTCTGGACAACTTACTGTGACCCTGTCTTAAAAAAAAAAAAAAAAGGTGGGTGGTGGTGGTGATCCTGGGGATGTAGCTCACTAATAGCGAGTCCAGGGTTCAGTACCCAGCACCAAATAAATAAATAAATAAATAAACTGGGCTCAATGGCACATGACTATAATCCCAGCAGCTGGGGAGGCTGAGGCAGGAGGATCAAGAGTTCAAAGCCAGCCTCAACAACTTAGCGAGACTGTGTCTCTAAATAAAATATAAAAATGAGCTGGGGATGTAGCTCAGTGGTTAAGCACCCCTGGGTTAGATCCCTGGTGTCAAATAAATACATAAAAACTTTTAAACATCTCCCCAAAGCCAGAATCTCTGCAGTGAAAATGATAATGAATGAGCTGGTGAAAGTCCTTGTGGCAAAACCATCTATTCTCGCTTGTTCATTAACCTAATATGTATACTTGTATGCATTGAACCTAATCCTGTGCAGGCTCGGCTCCAGGTTCTGGGGACCAGAATACTGCAGATTAGACTCATGCTAGAGGGAGAAGAAGGGACAGTGATTAAAGAAAGGAACAGGGTCATGCACATACATGATGGAATAAGTTCCTATAAAGGGGACAGTGTGCTGTGATAAAAGTGACCAGTTGGTAGGGTGCTCAGGGAAGCTTCTGTGGAGCTGAGCTCAGAATAGTGCAAATGGAACAATCCAGAGTTGAGGGAAATAACTCGGGGGAGGGGGAAACAGCCATCTCAGTGGGGGGCATTTTGTCCCCAAGGAACATTAGGCAATATAAGGAGATTAGTTGTCGCATCTTGAGAGGAAGGAGGGTGGCTGCTAATGTGCAGCAGGGAGCAACCAGGGCTGAGGCCAGACGTTCTGCAATGCACCCGGCAGAGCCACAGCACAGAGATATCTGGCCCCAATGATTGGGATAAAAAATCCTGAGCAAGAGGACAGAGCAACTGCTAAGACCCTGAAGTGGGAATTAACTAAATCTGACTAATAGGCACAAGGCTGATATGGATGGAAGAGTGGGAGGCTTGGGAAGAGTGGAATGTGAAAGAAAGATGGAAAGGCGGGGCTGAGGGGTGGAGGGGACAAATCATGTGGGACCTTCTTGAGCATGATAATGAGCACACCTCAATTGTGGTAGTTTGGAACAATTAACCTGGATCCCATAGTTGCTACAATTGAGGACTTTAGAGGGATAAGTTATTTCTTTTTTTCTTTTTCTATTTTGTGGTGCCGGGGATGAGACCTAGGGCCTCACCCATGCTAAGCAAGTGCTGTACCACTGAGCTGCACTCCCCACCCCAAGGTAATTCCTTTAATAACTTTAAAATAAACATGTCATTGTAGGTGGGTTGCTATTCCCAGCTCTCTGCTATTCCAATAACAGAGAGAAAAAACAAGAGATTTCAGTACAATTTTCTCTTAAGAGTTTGAAAAAAAGGAACTTTCAAACAATTGGCCCCTTCATTCCGTGAAGCAAAATTCCTGCAGCAAACAGGGACCCAGAAAATGGAATCTTGCTTAACCTTGTTTAATCCAATTCTCCAGTCTTCTGTCATACATCTTTATGGCTCTTTCGCCCACCTAAATTGCTAATGTGGAAAGAAAGACACCTTCATTACTGAGAGCTCAGACATGATGGATGATGATGTAATGATTGATTGGCCCTTGTTGGAAAACGGAGCTGTACATGTTAAAACCTCATAGAGAGAAGCAAGATTGAACGGAAACGTGGCTATTAGGTGGTTGCAGAGAAACATGAAATAATGTGCCTTCAGAGGTGTATCATGTACACACAAAGATACAGCTTTATAAACGTATTCATAAATGCTTGATTCTCTATCATGCATGCTACTAATACTATTGAACTACTACTCTGTGGAGGAGAATGCTTATGGTATTAGAAACTGAAAGGAAAAATAAGTCAGAGTCCTTGGTTTCAAAGAATTTGTGGTTTAAGTGGAGAACATCAGAGAGTTGACAGAGCAGAGTGTAATCCAAAATGAAAGAAATGCCAGGCGGAAACCAGAGATATCTTATGGTTTCTGATCTGTCTCGCACGTATTCTCTTTGTTCTAATAATAACAGCTTGGTATTTTTTTGTCTTCTTGGAACCAACTCGTCCTTACTCTCAGTCCATGTGGGTTGGATCAGTTTGATTCTCACTTACCCTTATGCCACCAGGAGTAGGCACAGGATCCAAGCCCAGCCAAGAGCATATTCCATTCCCTTTGGCCACAGGTGAGCATGGTCCATGATTCTAGGATGTACATATGACCTACATTAGTTCAAGGAGAGTTAACCCCCTTAAAAAGAAAGTCTATCTGAGACTATATCCAGCTTAGAGTAAAAGAGACAAGAATTGGAGGAGGTTAAGTCTTGTTAGTATTGTTGGAGTTCCTGGATTCCGCCATGCCTGAAGTCAGTGTCCCATTTTTTAACAATATTTTTAAAAATTACATGCAGAAAGCTGACTTTTTTTTACATAGTTCTGAGTTTTAACACATGCATATATATATTCATGTAGCTACCACCACAATCAAGATTTAGAATAATTCCACCAACCCCCTAAAACCCACTCCCTCGTGATGTTTTATAATCAAATTCTTTCCTTAACCCTAACCCCTGGCAGTTACTGTTCTGTTTCTTCTCCTATCGTTTTAGCTTTTCCAGAATATTACATAAATAAAACCATGGAAATTTAACTTTTCGAGACTGGTTGTCTTCCCCTAGGATTGATACCTTTCAAATTCATCCAAGTTGTTACATGTATTAATATTCATATCTTGGGACTGGGATTGTAGCTCAGTGGTAGAGCATTGACAACTAAAAAGTAGTTTTTAAAAATTTGTATCTTTGTATTGCTGAGTAGTATTCCATTGATAAGACATATCGCTGTTTATCCATTCTCCTTTTGAAGGGAATTTGGGTTGTTTCCAGTTTTTGAGTGGTTATGAGTAGAGTTTGTAATCACATTCACATACAGGGTTTTGTGTAAACATACGTTTTCATTTCACTTGGGTAGATGCCTAAAATGAGATTTTTGGGTTGTATGATAAAAATATATTTAACCTTATAGAAAACTGCCAAAATGTTTTCCAGAATAGCTATACATATTCCCACTAGCAATGAATAAGAATTCAATTTACTACGAATCCCAGGCAGCACTTGGCATTGTCAGTCTTTTTTAAAGCCATTTTAACAGGTGTGTAGTGATACTGTGAATCAGTTTGCCTATATCTATGAAAAGTTCTTCTGGAATAGTGTTAGGAAATGCATACATGTATAGATTTATTGAAAAGTGATTTCTTAATAAGTGTAATGAGTCTTCCAGTCCGTGAGCATGGTATAGTTATCATTTGTTTGACTTGTATTCTGTTTATTTCATCATTATTTTGTAGTTTTCGGTATACTGATCCTGCATATGTGTTGCTAGATTTATACCAAAGTATTTAATTTGCAGGGGAGGGTATTGTAAATGTGCTTTTAAAAATTTCATTGTCAAATTATTTCCTTGAATCCAAGAACCTTACTAAACTCACCAGGATTTTTTGTAGATTCCTTGGGATTCTCCATATAGACAATCATGCATCTGCAAACAGGGGTTGCTTTATTTCTCCCTTTTTAACATATATCTCTTTTTATTTTTATGTATTTATTTTTGGGGTACCAGGGATTGAACCCAGGGTCCATTAACCACTAAGCCACATACCAGCCCTATTATTTTTTTATTTTGCAACAGGGTCTTGCTAAGTTGCTTAGGGTCTCAGTAAGTTGCTGAGACTGGCTTTGAAATTGGGATCCCTGACCTCAGCCTCCTGAGCCTCTGGGCTTACAGGCATGCACCACAACACCGGTCACGTGTCTTTTTAACTTGTGTTATTGCACTGGCCAGGATTGCTAGCATAATGATGAGTAAGAGTCATAAGAGTGGATATACTTGCTTTGTTGCCAGTTTTGGAAGCAAAGAATTTCAGTCTTTTACAAATAAATATGAGATTAACTATTTTTTTAAAATAGATGTTCTTTATCACATTAAGGAACTTCCCTTCTGTTCCTAGTTGACTGGGAGTTTTCATCATGAATGGATATTGAATTTTGTCACATTGTTTTCTGTACTAATTGATATGATCATATAGTTTTCTTTAGTCTGTTAATATGGTAGAATAAGCAAGGCACAGTGATTCATACCTGTGATACCAGTTACTCAGGAGGCTAAGATATCAGGATCACCAAGTTCAAGGTCAACCTGTGCAATTAAATGAGATCCTGTTGCAAAATAAACTAAAAAGGGCTGGAAATGCTGCTCAGTGGTAGAGCATTTGCATATATATGAGTGATATATTATATTAACTCATTTTCAAATACCACTGAAATTCCGAGTTATGGTTCATTATTTCTTTTTATTGTTGAGAAGTTTAGAGTCTCAGGGTTTTTTTGTTGTTTGTTTAAGCCAGTTTAGATTTCTGTCACAAGTATAGGCTCAAGAAAGTAGTGTGAGAACTAAAAAGAAAATAGAATAATTTCTGAAGGTTATATTCAGAAGAGGTATGTAATACCTTTCTTATTTCACAAGTGGTAGCTGGGTGCAGTGGCACGTGCCCTTAATGCTAGCTACTTGGCAAGAGGATTGCAAATTTGAGGTCAGCCTCAGCAACTTAGTAAGACCATGTCTCAAGATAAAAATTAAGAAGTAGTTCAGGGTTGGGATTGTGGCTCTGTGGTAGAGTGCTTGCCTCACATGTGTTGAGGCACTAGGTTTGATTCTCAGCACCACATATAAATAAATGAATAAAATAAGGTCTATCAACAACTAAAAAGTGTATTTAAAAAAATAAAAGATACCAGTCGTTGGTGACATGTCTTTAAAAAAATAAAAAAAGATGTAGTTCAGTGGTAGAGTTTCCCTGAGTTCAATCTCAAGTTTGAGAAAGAAAGAAAAAAAAAAAGTAGTAAACAAAATTGTAGAGTTTCCTATACTTGTTTTAATACATATTCTTAGACTTATGTCACAAAATAAATTGCTTTTATAATTGAAGTAGCTTTACTTTTTGGGATTGCACAGGTAGTATGTACATGCAGCATAAAATAACCAGAACTGGGAGATCTGTAGGACAAAAAGATGATTGGGGGTTTTCAGGAACTGCAGGGAAGAGAAATGGGAAGTGAATACTTAAGGGACATAGGGTTTGTTCTGGAAGTGATGAAAATCTTCTAGAATTAAGTACCCATGATGATTTGCACAACCTTTTAAGTATATGAAATGTCAACAAAGTGTGCATTTCTGAATTTTAAATTTCATAAGTTTTACAATTTGTGAATAATATCTCAATTAAAGTGTTATTAGGAAAAAGAAAGAATACAGAGAGATTTCAGGTGTCCAACTGGTAACAGCTTGCAAAAGTATAAGATGATATCACAACCAGGATATTGACAGAAAATTCCATTTGCTCTTTGTGTGGTATTTTGTCCATTTTCTAGTTGTTTTATTTATTTTTCTGTTGAGATTTGAGCAGTCTTTAAATACTTTAGAGACTAGTCCTTTGTTGGATAATCTGGTTTGCAAATATTTTCTCCTACCCTTGTCTTTCTGACCTTTCCATATGAATTTTTGCGAAGAAAACATTGTTAATTTTGATGAGGTAAATTTTAATCAGGTTCTTATGCTTTTGGTGTTGATTCTAAGTACCCTTTGCCCAGTTCTAGATCCTGAAGATTTTCTTTTTTTTCTCCAGATTTTTTATTCGACCTTAAGTACATGATAGACTTAGCTAATTTTTGTATACATTAGGAGAAAAAAAAAAAAAATATATATATATATATATACCGGGGATTGAACCTAGAGGCACTTGACCACTGAGCCACATCCCCAGCCCTTTTTTTTATTTTATTTAGAGACAGGGTCTCACTGAGTTGCTTAGAGCCTTGCTAAATTGCTGAGGCTGGCCTGGAACTTGCAGTCCTCCTGCCTCAGCCTCCCAGGTTGCTGGAATTACAGGCGTGCACCACTGTGCTCAGTTTTATGTTTATATTTTTGACTGCAGATGTCCTATTGCTCCAGCTCCATTTGTCGAAGAAGCTATTCTTAATCTATTGAATTATTATTGCATATTTGTGAAATAGTTCTTGGACCAGTGCTGTTCAAGATAACTTTCTGCAATGACAGAAATGTTCTAATCTGTTCTCTCCATTGTGGTTGTCACTAGCCACTGATGGCTACTGAGCAGTTGGAAAGTAGTTAGGAAACTGAATTTTTTAAAAAAATTTGTATTTAGTTTTCATTAATTTAAATAGCCACATGTGACTTTTGGCTTCCACATTAGCACAATTTTGGATGTCTTTTCACATCAGAATTTACACCTCTACCTTTTTTAAATTAAGCAAAATTGATATATTTTGTGTATTAAATGTATCTGTCTATCTAAATTGTTCTGCATAACAACAGACTCTCCATACCAAATTCATTCACTTAATCATTGCTACCTTTCTTCCTTTCTTTCTTGCAGTACTAGGAATTGAACCTAGGGCCTTGCAAATGCAAGGCAAGCACTCTACCAATGAGCTATGTCCCCAGTCCCCAAATACATACACACACACACACACACACACACACACACTTAGATAATATATATAATTATATAAAACTATATAAAAATATATAAAATATATGATTATAAAAATATATATATAATTATATGAATATATATAATTATTTAAAAAAATATATATTTTTTTGGTACCAGGGATTGAACTCAGAGTCACTTTGCCACCAAGCCACATCCCCAGCCCTATTTTGTATTTTATTTAGAGACAGGGTCTCACTGAGTTCCTTAGGGTCTTGCTTAGTTGCTGAGTCTAACTTGGAACTTGTGATCCTCCTGCCTCAGCCTCCTGAACTTCTGGGATTACAGATGTGCACCACTGCCTGGCTTAAAATATATATTTTTATAAAGAAAGTTTACATTCCATACGATAGTGAAAAGGAAGTTGAAACTTCAGTTTTGAGATAGATTTATCACATAGCAATTGTATCAGGGTTGCTTTGGGCAAAAAGTAATAGACAACTGTTAAAACAGTAGCTTAAGCAAATAGAAATTTGTCTTCCATAGGAAGTCTGAAGCTCAAGAGCATCACCAAAGACCTAGGATTTCTTCCATATTTCTGCTCTGCCATTCTCATCTTCATGCTCTGAAGCCTGGTGTTAGCAGGAATGCTGTTACAGCTCCAGCATCATATCCATTTCCAACTGCCGGAAAAGGGGAAAGAGGAAAGGGTCAGCTAAATCCATCCCTTACATGCACTTTTAAGATGTTATGGGAAAATAAACATCATTACCCTATGTAAACGTAAAAAAAAAAAAAAAAAAAAAATAAGATGTTATGGGAAATTTCAAACATATGCCAAAGTGAATAAATAAATGTCATGAACTCCGTCTAGTCATCATGTAGTTCCAACAATGATCAACTAATAGCCCAAATGGTTTAATCTATGTCTCTATTTTTCCTACTCCAAAGATATTCTGAAGCAAGCCTGAGTCTTCACTATCATTTCATTTTCAAATATTTTAGTGTGCATCTCTAAAATCAAAGATTAGGCCAGATTCAATGCTTAATATCATTATTACTCTTATAAATTTCATCCTTTCTTTAAAAAAAGAGTTTCTTTGAATCCAGAGCCCCTGCTAATGGTTGATATGATGCTCAAATCATTTTTAAATCTACAGATTTTATCTTTTTTCTTCCTTTGCAATGCGTTTACTGATGAAATAAGGCTTTCCCGTGGTTTTCCTTGGTCAGGTTTCTGATGTCATTGATGTGGTGTCATGTAATTGATTTCTTTCTGTATTTACTGTAAATTGATAGTTGAATAGAAAGGTTCTCTCCAATTCACAGATTCATATTCAATTTTTAAAATTTATTTGATTCACTTTTTGAAGGTACTAGGGATTTAACACAGGGGATTTCAACTACTGAGCTACATTCCTGGCCCTTTTTTTTTTTCTTTTGAGTCAGGTTTTCCCTAAGTTGTTGAGGATGACTTGAACTTTTGATCCTTCTGCTTCAGCCTCCCAAGTCGCTGGGATTACAAGTGTGTGCCACTATGCTGGGCCAATTTTTTAGAAAATTACTTTATAGGTGGTGATGTAGTCCTCTCTCAGGAAGTAGATATTAAAATTAAGCTTCACCAAACACTCTGTCTCTGCCTCTCCTGCCCAGTAATCTCCTGCTTCAGCCTTATTGATCAGAATGGGATTACATGACTATGTGTAGTTGCAAAGGACAATGGGAAGTCAAATATATAAAGTTAGCTGCACTCAATTCCAATAGCTAAACTATGGAACCAACCTAGATGCCCTTCAACAGATGAATGCATAAAGAAAAAGTGGTGGGGGTGGGGAGATAGCTCAATCGGTAGAGTGCTTGCCTTGCAAGCATAAGGCCCTGGGTTCAATCCCCAGCACCAAAAAAAAAAAAAAAAAAAAAAAAAACCAAGAAAAAGTGGTACATATACACAATGGAATATTACTTGGCCTTAAAGAAGAATGAAATGATGGCATTTTCAGGTAAATGGATGGAACTAAGAATATCATGCTAAGTAAAATAAGCCAATTCCCCAAAACCAAAGGCCGAATGTTTTCTCTGATAAGCAAATGCTGATCCATAGTCGGGGGTGGGTAAGGAAGAATGAAGGAAATTTTTATGCAGAGGAGAGCGGTGGGGCAGTGGGATGGGACCGACGGTAGAGTGAGACAGACATTATTACCCTACATAAATGTATGAAAAAAATTAAAAAAGAAAAGATTTCCTGGTTTTAAGTAGCTATAGTTAATTCGATGTGTCTCTTGGGGAAAGCTGAATGAAAGTACATGAGATTTTCCTACATTATTTGTACAACTTTGTATAAATCTATAATTATTTCAAAATAAAAATTTTAAAAATAAATAAAGTGAGCTGCACACGGTTGTACACACCAGTAATCCCAGCTACTCAGGAGCTAAGGCAGGAGGATGGCAGGTTGGAGGCTAGCTTGGGCAACTTAGCAAGACCCTCTACCAAATAAAAAATTAAAAGGGCTGGGAAGGTAGCTAAGTGGTACAACTTTCTGGGTTCAATTTCCAATATCATTAAAAAAAAAAAAAGCTGGATGTGGTGGTGCATGCCTGTAATCCTAGCAGCTTGGGAGACTGAGGCAGGAGGATAACAAGTTCAAAAACAACCTCAGCAATTTAGTAAGGCCCTAGGCCCTAAGCAACTTAGCGAGATCCTGTCTCAAAAATAAATAAATAAATAAAAGGGGTTTGGGAAATGTGGCTCAGTGGTTAAGCACCCCTGGGTTCAATCCCTGGTACCAAAAAAAAAAAAAAAAGAGCAGGATTGGGATGGGGCCCATTAACCCTACAAACTAAATCAGGGTTCTCTTAGGAAGAAAGGAAGAGCAAGAGGTATTATATGGACAGTGAATGTTTGCCATAGCATAAAAATTCAGTATTATCCCAGCCTGGCAAAAACTAAAACTGCATACAGGATTGTGCCAATAATAAGTATTGTTTCTAAAGCATTACAAGTGACACTTGTAGATGACCATTAGATGTTAATAAGAGAATAATTAAGGTTAATGATAACTGTCATAGGATTCTCTGCTATGTTTCAAATAAGTCCATCTATGTTTTGTGGCTTCTGTAAGTACAGTACGAAACGGCTTTTACAGATCATTTTTCTTAAAACAATTTGATTTTCTAAAATGATCCCTTAGTTTCTTACTCTCTCCTGTTTGATATGCTGAAAAGAATATGTTTCTAGGGTCTTTGAGAATCTTCTAATGAGTGCTGGCTGAGCAGCGAACCTCATATTTTCACATAAAAATAAGAATTAAGTGGGTTTATTGTAAAGTTGAAGAGCTGTTATTTGACTTTCTAATTTTCTCTTTTCACACCAGTTTCAAGGCAACAGTCTTATAAATTCCTTCAAAGTAAATGTTTTTGCATTAAAATTTTCATTGTAGAAAAGTTTAAAAATGTAAGAAATTTAAAGAAAATAAAATCACTGATAATTTTACCACCCTGAGTTAATCATGGTGAATATTTTAGGTATTTCTTTCCAATAATTTAAATAGGCATTTTTATGTTGAACTACAAC
Source organism: Sciurus carolinensis (assembly GCF_902686445.1). Taxonomy (NCBI): domain Eukaryota; kingdom Metazoa; phylum Chordata; class Mammalia; order Rodentia; family Sciuridae; genus Sciurus; species Sciurus carolinensis. The sequence continues at coordinate 60,216,874 of NC_062229.1, forward strand.
CATGTATTTTAATTTATGCCCTGATTCTTACCTTACAGAATAAGTTAAGCATTTTCTCTGCGTCTTCATAAACCTAATTTTACTGTCTATTCAGTAACCTATATTGATAGTAGGTTTTAATAGTTTTTTTCAACATATTGTTGTGCATTCGTAATTTGCTACTGTAAATATTGTTGCAAGGAACATCTTCCTAAGTATTTTTGAGGGACTTCCTTTTTTTTCCTTCCTTCCCCTTTAGTAAAGGGAATTGGACCCAGAGCTTTGTGCATGTGAGGCAGGTTCTCTACCACTGATCTACACAGCAGCCCTTTTGGTTTTCATTTTGAGACAGGATCTCACTAAGTTTTCAAGGTTGACTTATAATTTGTTATCCTCCTGCCTCAGCCTCCCAAGTGGCTAGGATTGTAGGCATGCACCACCATGCCTGGCTCCATTTGTAATTATCACTATCTTTTTTTAAAAAAATGTATTTGTTCTTTTTAGGCATACATGTCAATAGAGTGTATTTTTAAAAAATATTTAAGTTGTTGATGAACCTTTATTTTGTTTATTTATTGATTGATTTATATGTGGTGCTGAGAATCAAACCCAGTGCCTCACGCATGCTAGGCAAGCGCTCTACTACAGAGCCACAACCCCAGCTCAATACAGTGCATTTTGACATTTCATACATACATGGAGTGTGACTTCCCATTCTTGAGGTTGTACATGATGTGGAGTTTCACTGGTTGTGTATTCACATATGAACACAGGAAAGTGATGTCCCATTCATTCCACGGTCTTTCCTGTTTCCATCCCTCCTCTCTTCCTTTTGTCTATTCCAGTGAACTTCTATTCTCTCCTACCCCTTATTGCGCGTAAGCATCCGTGTATCAGAGAGAACATTCAGCCTTTGGTCTTGGGGATTGGCTTATTTCACTGAGCATGATAGTCTCCAGTTCCATCCATTTACTGGTACATGCCATAATTTCATTCATTTTTATGACCGAGTAATATTCCATCTGTATATATACCACATTTTCTTTATCCATTCATCCGTTGAAGGACAACTACATTGGCTCCATAGTTAAGCTATTGTGAATTGAGCTTCTCTTATGAACATTGATTGGCTGTGTCAATACAGTATGCTGATTTTAAGTCCTTTGGGCATATACCACTACTTGGAGTGGGAAAATTGGGTCAAATGGTGGTTCCATCCAAGTTTTCTGAGGAATCTCCATACTGCTTTCCAGAGTAGTTGCACCAATTTGCTCTCCTACCATCTATATATGAGTGTATCTTTTCCCCCACATCCTCACCAACATTTATTGTTACTTGTGTTCTTGATAATTGCCATTTTGATTGGAGCAAAATGGAATCTCAGTGTAGTTTTGATTTGCATTTCTCTAGTTACTAGGGATGTTGAGCCTTTTTTCATATATTCATTGACCATTTGTATTTCTTCTGTGAAGTGCTTGTTCAGCTCCTTAGGCCATTTATTGATTGGGTTGTTTGCTCTTTTGGTGTTAAGTTTTTTGAGTTCTTTAAAAAAAAAATATATATATATATATATATAGTTGTAGATGGACACAATACCTTTATTTTATTTTTATGCGGTGCTGGTGCTGTGGATTGAAACCAGGACCTCACACATGCTAGGTGAGTACTCTACCGCTGAGCCACAACCCCAGTCCTTGAGTTCTTTGTATATTCTGGAGGTTAATGTTCTGTCTGAGGAGCAGGTGGCAAAAGTTTTCTCCCATCCTATAGGCCATCGCTTCACATTCTTGTAATTATCACTATCTTAAGAGTACTAAAAGTGTAATTATTGGGCAAAAAAATACAAAGATTTTGAGGTTTTGATACAAAACTTACTGTAATGATTTGAATGTGATTTGGCTTTCTGGATTCATGCTGAGATTTGATCTCCGTTGTGATATATCTGGAGGATGGAAACTTAATTTGACTATGGTGTTGAGAAGTGGGCCCTTGGGGCAGTGATTAGGACTCAATAAGATCATTCAAATGGAGTTCCCATGATTGACTCCTGTTGGCTTTGTAAGAGGAAGAAAAAGAGAAGAGACACGAGTACGCACACTCCCTATTTCTTGCCATGTGATGCCTGGTGACACATTGAGGTTCTGCCAGCAAAAAGACCTGCACCAGATGAGACCTCTAGCCCTTGCATCTCTGGAGCCATGAGCCAAAATAAACCTCTTTTGCTTATAAAGTAGCTTGTCTCAGATATTTTGTTATAGCAATGAAAAACAGACCAATTGTTTTTCAGAACATGCATATCAATTAATATTCCCTTTTCACTGCATTTTAACCAGCATTTAATATTATCAATTACTATTTTGTGTGTGAATTCCCCATACACTTTTGTTTGTTTGCTTGCTTGCATTTTTTTGGGGGGGCATTGGTTTGCATATATTATGTATATCGAAATCAATCATTTCAGAAAAATAATTGGGAACCTTCTTTTCTATACTAACATGGAAAAATCTTGAACAGAAATCCTAAAACCATTGTTTTCACACATTTCATTTAAAGTCCCCTTATTTTCTGCAATTATGGAAAGCATTGTTATGATTGTGTGAAAACTGTTTTAAGTTTTAACATGTTAAATTTTAAAATCCTCATCATGAACAGCAGCATAATATTCCACTAAGTAGTTATACAATGATTTGTTTAAATTGATCCCCAACAGTTGGGAGATATTTTAGTTTGAAATGCTGTGATTAAGGTTCTTCTCCATAAATTGTTACAGTATCTGGTCACTCTGGGCTGAAGATATTTTGAGCCATGTAATCATGATTTGACTGTGACTTTAGCATTGAGGTCTGGTAACTAGGCCTCATAGCTTATTTCTGAGCCTACAGTATCCCATAACTGAGCCCCTTCCATCCTTGGTAGCTTCATTTCAAATTACCTAACTTCTCGGGGCCTTAGTTTCCATTCCTCTAAAACAGGAATAATAGTAGTTCCCACTTCAGAGGGACTGATGTCAAGGGTTAAATGAGATTGCAGCCACTTTTCCCCATCTAACCTTTTCCTATTTCTTGTCTGTCTAACATGCTGAAAACCAGGATGAGTCTTTCTTTCACTCCCAGATTGGCCAAGCTTAGGACCTAGGCAGGGCTGTAGGACCCAAGCAAGATCAGTCATGATATCTTTTGGGGAATCAACACTGAAAAGTTCTCAGAAACAGCAGTCCCCCGGAATCAGAGAAGGAAGGCAAGTCCAAGGATGGCTCCTTATTAGTTTCCTAGTGCTGCTATAACAAAGTGTCAGAAACTGGGTGGCTTTAAATAATAGAAACTTATTGTCTCACACTTCTGGAGGCTGTGAGTCCAAAATCAAGGTGTGGATGGTGTTCTGTTCCCTCTAAAACCTTTAGGGGAATTCTTTGCCTCTTCTTACTTTCTGCTGTTGGCTAGCACTCCTTGGTACTCCTCGGCTCCCAGATGCATCACTACATGTGGCTGCCTTCTTTTTGTGTCTTCACTGGGTATTGACCTATATCTAGGTCCAGTTTTCCTCTTTTTAAAAAGGATACCAGTGATGTTAGACTAGACCCCACCTTAATGACCTAGTTTTAACTTGATTACCTCTGTAAAGATCCTATTTGCAACCCCTAACAGGCTTGAAAACAGCAGTTAGAACAGGCAAGTTTGAGGGCAGCCTCTTGTCTCAAAATGAAAAATATAGGGTGGGGAATGTAGCTCAGTAGTAAAGTATCTCTGGGTTGAATCCCTGATACCACAAACAAACAAAAAACAGTTTTCTTTCTTTTCTTTTTGCAATGCTGGGAATGATCACAGGGCCTTACACATGCCAACCTCCACCAATTATGGGTTTTTTATTTTGTTTTGTCTTTTTTTTTTTTTTTTTTTTTGGTACTGGGGGTTGAACTCAGGGGCACTCAACCACTGAGCCACATCCCCAGCCCTATTTTATATTTTATTTAGAGACAGGGTCTCACTGAGTTGCTTCCCTTCTTGCCATCGCTGAGGCTGGCTTTGAGCTCCCAATCCTCTTGCCTCCCTCAGCCTCCTGAGCTTTGCCACCCCCAGTCTCTACCAATTAATTTGTTTATTTATTTACTTATTTAATATATATATTTTTAGTTGTAGGTGGACACAATACCTTTATTTTATTTTATTTTATTTTTTTTTTTTTGCTGTGCTGGGGATTGAACCCAGGGCCTTATGCTTGCGAGGCAAGCACTCTACCAACTGAGCTATCTCCCTAGCCCCCTTTATATTATTTTTATGTGGTTCTGAGGATTGAACCCAAGGCCTCACACAGGCTAGGTGAGCTTGCTACCACTGAGCTACAACCCCAGCCCCACCAATTAGTTTTAATAGTAAATGAAGTACATTGTTTGCAAAGAAGGTCACCACAATTCCTCCCATTCTTACATCCATGTCCCTTTGTGATGTGACATCTTCCTATCAAGCGCCAGAGTCTATTTCCGCCTCTTCTTGAATTTGATGTGGTGGTGGTGCAACTTGCTTTGATTAATAAAATGCAGTGAAAGTGATGAGTGCGACGGCTAAGCCTGTGTCTCCAGATGCCTGGTAACTATTGCCTTGGATAGCCTTCACTCCTGAGATGTTTTTGTGAATGGATTTGAGATGGGCTGCTGCAAAGACAAATGGACGTGAACAGCCAGTACCGCTGTATAAGCACTAGTGGAGTTTTCTTAAACGTGGCCCCAGTGGAGCCTCGGCATGCTGGAACGGTAGTTGCACGAATGACCTCAGACAGTTGAGTGCCCAGTTGAGTCCAGCCCAAACGCTTCTAGTCTAGAGCATCAAGATCAAATAAAATGGTGTGGTTTCAGGCTACTGAATTTTGGAGTGATTTGTTAACCTGACAATAAGTAATACAATAGACCTGGTGTCAGAAGCTCGAGTCTCGTTGTTTACAATCTGTCACCTCAATTAACTCACTTAGTTCCAACAGCTCCTGCTTCCTTCTATGTAAAATGTGGACATTTTACTTACCGGTCACCATTGGTTCCAGATTTCAGGTTTTTAGTTTTGATAAAACTCCACTCAAAGAGGAATAAGCAGTAAGAGGAATTTATCGGCTCAGGTAATTGAAAAGCTCAGTTTGTTCTGGCTTTAGGTATAACTTAATTCAAGGACTCAAATGAAGATACTGGGAGCTGCTTGGCCCCCAAACTCTCCATTCATCTTCCTTCTGTCCTTTCCTTGTTTTATCCTCAGGCAGCCTCACCGTAGGCCACCCGCCACCCCGCAAATTTCAAGGCTTAAGTTCAGCCAGTCTGGCAAACCCAAGAGGAAGTTTGACCAATTGGAAACAGGGCCCATCAGGCTTGGGGGCTGAGTTGCTTGTTCTCCATAGCAGGGGCTAGACATGTACCAGGGAGGTAGGGAGGCAGAGAGAGTAAGGGGTGGGGAAATAGCAGATGAGACTCACCAAGACCATCTGGGGAGATATGTACATAGGGAAACTGGGGTGTTATTACTAGAAGAAATGGAAGCCTGAACAGCTAGAAAATAACAGATGTTCACTCTCTATCACATTGCTGGGTGAACAGATAACAGTAATAGCTTACATTTATTAAATGCTTATTAGGTGCCTGGCACCACTTTGAGTACTTTATGTATATTAATTCTTTTTAATCCTCTCACTTTAGAAGTAGATGCTGTTATTTTCCCATTTTACAAATGAGAAAGCCCAGGCACAAAGAGGTTCAGTTACCCATGATCACGCTTATATAGGCAACACTAGAACCCAGCTAAGGTGGCTTGAGAGCTATTGCTTTAAACCACCAGTCTATAGAGATGGTCCCTGACTCATGATGGCTTGATTTTGTAATGGTGTAAAAGTGATCTGCATTCAGTGAAAACCATACTTTCAATTTTGAAGTTTAAACAAGATCGTGTACTCTTGAGATGCTAGGCAGCAATAGCTCTTAATTAGCCATGTGTTCATGAAGGGAAACAATATTCTATGGTTGCTTTGTTGCTAGTCTAGGATGTGCAGTAGGTCTATTCAATGCTTTTTGCCTCGTGGTATTTTTGACTTGCAATGGGTTTATCAGGCTGTAACCCTATCATAAGTTAATGTGCCTTGGTACTACAAATAGGTCACTAACAATATGGTCCCTAAATTTCCCACTCCCTCATATATAATCCTCTTGTCCTAAGAGTGGGTTAGATGTTCATATTACTAAGGTGATGGTCACTCTCAAAACTTTCATAGCTAATCTTATGGGGTTCTCCTGCCAGCTTGGAAGAAGTAAGCTGACATGTTGGGAGTGGCTTGAACCTGTAACAAAGAGCAACCCTTGGTCAACAGCCAGCAAGAAAATGAAGATCTCATTCCTACAACAAGAAGGAGCTGAATTTTGCCAGTGACTGGAAGAGGACCCCCAGTTCCTAAAGAGAAAGCCTGACTCACACCTTGATTTCAGCCACATGAGACCCTGAGCAGAGGACCCAGCTGTGCTGTGGCCCAAAACTCAGACTTTTAGATCTGTGAGATGAATGCATATACTGTTTTCAGCTGCTAAGTGGAGGGTAATTTGCTACCAATAGTAGCATCTTCTCATTGAAGCCTTCTCATCTTCCCATCAAGGAAGTGAGGTCCTCGATCCTTTCCCATTCCAGGGCACTACAGGCCAGCTCTGCTCCCTGTACTATGCAGTAGCTACGTGGTGTGGGGGCAATACACTTTGTGATCAGGTGGGAGTGTGGCCGGGTCACTGTCCAGTCATTTTGGGGCACCAATACTTGAAGGAGTATCTGGTGTTTATGCTGTGTGGTTGGTTGTAGAATGAATGAAAACACATCTGTGTAATGTACCTGTAAAACTTTTATTTTTTATAGGAACAGATGGGTCCTGGGTTGTGCTTCTGAGAGCTGTTTGGGATAAACTTCAACCTGGGGCCCCGGGGCAGTCAGTAGCCCAGACCTCATACGATATGAAATTATAGCATGGGGCCCCTGCACAGTGAGGGTGAGTGGTGATTCACATCCATCCTGAGATTTTTCTGGGACTCTGAAGCCTCTTCTTTCCATTTCACATTTCAGAGTTGTGTGTTGTGTTCCCAGCATGCTCTGCAAGGTCAGCGTTCAATAACGTTGAAGCAGTGAACAGTTCATAGAAAGAATTTGGCACAGTGCCTGGTAGACTGTAAGCGCTCTACAAAGGGCAGCTTTTATTATGTCCATTTAACAGATGAGGAAACTTGCCTGAGGATGCTGATTTGAGTGTTATTTAAATCTAACAGATTTCCCCCATTTTATCACTTAACCTTTAAAGAAGTAGGTTTCCTGGGGACATTACAAACTGTCTCAAACCCTTGCTGACAAATGAATGTCCCTTAAACCCAACACTTCCAAAAAAACTGGTCCTCACAAGCATTCATGAAGGATTCGGCACTCTAACAAAACCAGGAAGGACCAAATTCCAAAGCAAACAAACTGGCCTCATTCCCCACCCTGTGGAGGGTGTTCACCCTGTTCTGCTAAAGATAGAGCTTGGGCCCTCCCCAGGAACTTCCTGGCTTTTATTTGTTTGTCATCCCAAACCTAACTTTTCAAAGGTTTTTCTTTGGAAGTGTGGGTGTGAAATTGCTTCCCTAATCACATCTTGCGGGAGGATCTCCAAACATCTGTACATTATTTGAAAACGGAGCATCCGGTTGGGACATTTGGGCGTGTGTGGGACCCTGTCGTGGTGGGATGAAACAGCAGGGGCACGTTAAAAACATGTTAATAGCGCTTTTAAACAAAGGCAGAAAAATTAGGCAAAAATTACAAATGGCTAATTACCTTGGCTCAATTACACATTTAATCAAAAGCCCGCCTCCCCCACTTTTAGTATTAGCGTAAGAAGGAAAATAGGGCGCTTAGAAGTCTAAGCGATAAAGATCTTCTCACCGAGAGCCAAGGGACAAAACTCATTACAGATAAGCCTAGTCCTCCCTTTTCCCCCGGATGCCTCTCCCCATTGCTAAAGAAGCAGTGGCTCCCCGGGTAGCTGCCAGGAAATCAGTCCTGCCCCGCGGCGCTGCTTTCGGCCTGCCAGGGGTAAGAGGCGCACTTCCTGTGCCCTCCCTGCGGCCAGACTGGGGTACACGAACCTCTGGAGGCTGCGACTTGGGAAAACTCCGCCACCGATTCTTAGTGGCTCCGGGAAAGGGGGTGTGGGACTTGGAAGGGCTAGATTTTGTAAGCCTGGGATCGATCTCTCCCCTCTCTCCTCCCCAGTCGCGGACTCGGCCAATGGAAACTCGAAAAGGGGGGAAAAATTAAATCTCAAGGCAACCTGAGTGCAAAGGCCGATCGGCATTGTCTCCAGGCGGGGGAATGCGCTGGGTTGGGGGTGCGAACAGGGGGCGCGGGTGGTGCGCCCCACCGCGGCGCTGTCAAGGCAGTGAAGCAGAACAGGAAACCTTCTCGCCCTAGAAAAGGCAGCTTGTCGCCTCCGTCTTTTCCCCAGTCTCGGGCCAAGCCACCCTATACCCCACCCCAAGTCCGGGATCAGCGAACTGCGCGGACTAGGGAATCTAGCCAAACGCGCGCAGCGCGCAGCGTCTTTAAGAACTCGCACAACGGGAATCTGGCAGCACGTCGGCCTCAGCAGGCTGCCTCCCTCCTCTGCCTCCGAGATTGAGCCAGAGTCACCCCCAGCCACCAAACTCTTCACGGTAGAGCTCGCAGCTCCCGGGGTGCGCCTGCAGAGCCGAGCTGTGGGACCCTTGGAAGGCGGGAGCCAAGCGTGGCCGCTTTAAGAGCGCGGAGCGCGCGTCCCCGCCGCCGGCTGCCACGGGCTGCGCGCCCTCGTCGACCCAGCGCGTCCCCGCTGCCGCGCGCCCCCTGCTCGCTCGCTCGCCCGCTCACCGGCTTTAAAGTCTCTGCCAGGATCCATGCTCACATGTTACTTCCTGTATGGAGGCATGGCCAGTTTCCAGCCCCGCGCTCCCGATTCCTCCCCAGCCTGCGCCGGAGCCACAACTTTCAGGAGCATGGACTGAAGGCGCCCTCGCCCCAGCGCCCCTCTGAGATCCTTTGTGTTTTCCTGCGTTTCCTCCGGCCGTTTCTATTCTGGGGGGCCCTTCGCTCCCCGCGCCTCTGCCCTTCCCTTCCCCGCTCGCAAACATGCCTCCTTCCTTCCCGGGGCCCTGGAAGGAGCTGCCTGCCTGAAGCTCGGAGACGCCGCGCCGTGCTCAGCCCGCCGCCGCCCGCCGGCTCTTCGGCTGCGCTGTGCTGCCGACTCAAGTTGGAGATCTTCGGCTGCTCGCCGCTGCCGCCCGCGGTCCCTGCCTGCCCCGGGCCCCGGGCATCGTCGCCGTCCTCCCACTCCTCGCCCTGCCCGCTTCGCTCGCTCCTGTTTGAACGGTGACCAGCCCTTCTCCGCCGAGAGGATCGTCCCCAGCGTGGCTTTGCATCCCCAGTCACTTTTTGAGATTTTCCGGGGGGGCGCTCGGCGGCTTCCCGGATTCCAGGGGGATTCGCTGCCGAGCTTGGGGGGCCGGTGGAGCTGGCGAGCCGGGAAAGCGCCCAGGCTTAGCGGAGGCTCGCACGGAAGCAAGAACTTATTCAACAAGTTTACCCCCCCTGCTTTCTTCTTTTCGATGTGCGTTTTCGGACATGCGGAGGTTACTGGAACCGTGTTGGTGGATTTTGTTCCTGAAAATCACCAGTTCCGTGCTCCATTATGTCGTGTGCTTCCCGGGTGAGTGCCGGCGGCCGAGGGGACGCAGCCCCGGCCCGCGCGCGCTGGGTATGCGGAGTTGTTGCCGGAGCGCGGAGCTTGGGCGCCAGTCCTAGAGACCCTGGAGAGGGTGGAGGGGGGCCGGGCTCCCGGGGAGGAAAAAAAGGATCTGCTTCACTGGTTCTGGCGATGTTTAGGGAGGCTGGTGGTCTGGGAGGGTGGAAGCAGGGGACGGACGGGTAGGAGGATTGGAAACCAGGGGTCTGCTCCCGCTCTGGTTTTGGGGGAGGGGAGCGCTCGGGGAAGCTGGAGTCTGGAGAAAAGGGGACTTGCTTTACTGATCCGGCGCCAGTCGGGAGGCTAGAGTTGTAGGATGGTTAGCGAGACTAAGGCCATGGGAAGGATGCTTCTGTGGGTTTTGGGGGGGTCCTGGGTGCTTTCCTTGCAACAGCGGGGATTGAAGGAGCTCTTAAGGGGGGCTCGTTTTGCAGTTCTCCGACCCTTTGGAAGCCCTGGTGTTCGGGGGTAGTACCCGGTGGCTGGCCGCGGAGCATTAGGATATGGGGAACAGCGACGATCTGGTCTCAGGGGCCGGGGGCGCCTTTCCCTACCCCAGCTTGGGTCTGGGGCGCGGGCTACGCCTCGGTGCCGGCGCGAGGCAGCTCTCTGGGCTCGGGGGCCTGGGCACAGTGGGAGGGCAGAGAGCAGGCGGTTAAGGGAGATCGGTTCCTCTCCCGTCTCGCGGCCCCCTTCCTCCGGCTGCTCTGCCTTCTTGGGCTACCGGGGTCGGGGCGAAAGGGGGCTGGTCGGCGACTGGGTTGCCTTTCGCGCCGGGGCGAATTTTTTCCCACTCTCGCGCGCCCTGCCTACCTTCATCTTTGCCCTTTTGCAGGCTGTTCGCGGCTGATGGACCCAGACCCACTCCTTTCTGGCCAGGTTAAGACAGGAACAGTATTGGCCACTGGTGACAATAATAAATCACTGCACGTAACCGTATGCCGCTCGGCGACCCTCCACTTCCCGCAGCCGGCAGACACCCTCCCGGCTTCGGGAGGGCAGAGGCCAGCTGATTTCCTCTCCCCTTTGGCTGGGCCCCTGTGCTGCATCCCCAAGCTCCTTCGAAGCTGTCCAGCTCCTTCCCGGGGGATGGAGGCCAGGTCCTCTGCCCTAGGCTGGGGGAAAGGGTGGGAAAAAGGAGGCGACTCTCTTCATTGCTCACTCCCATAAGAACAGAGAATTCCTCGTTTTTCTGCCTTCTCATCCACCAGCTCTTGGATACTTGAAGGTGGGGGTTATCTGAATCAAGAAAAAGAGGCAGGTGTCCCGATGTTTCTGCTTTCCCTGGCAACAGCCGCCTGTCCCTGGCGGTCAGAGCGCCAGATTTTGGTGCAGCGGGCCCCCCAGCCGGGTTGTCCAGTTGTGTGCCCCACATCAGGGCGCGGGTGTCCTGGTTGCCCTCGGGGACCCTCTCCAGGGGGACTGGCTGCAAGTGCTCCCTTTGCAGGCTCGGTGGTGGCCTTGAGGGACAGAGAGGCAAAGCACTGTTATTTTTTTGGCACCCCCTTTTCTCTCTGCGCATCCTTCAGTCCCCGAAGCTGCACTGAGCTCTTGCCACAGTCCAGAAACCCAGCCCTGAGGCTGAGCGAGGATGTGTCCACAGTAACCTGGAGGCCTGGGGTTTGTCCACCAGAGTCCTGCCTCCACGGGAGTACAGACCGTAGGGCATCTACCCTGAGAAAGAGCTGCCCTTTCTCCCTTAAAGACCACGGGTCAGTGTTTGCATTAGTCGTCTTTCCTCGCCAGGACCTCCTTTGCCACCGACTTGCCGACTGAGTGGGTTCAGGTACACATAGGGGTCGAGATTTGTGAGGGCCACGCTTAAATAGGGGAAGGGGAAGGTAGCGGAGGACAGCTTCGAGAAACAAATTCCCAATTCCATTTCTGGCATAATTACTCAGTGATGTAGTTAATGTCCCCAATGTGGTTTTCTTTCTTTCTTTCTTTCTTTCTTTCTTTCTTTTTTTTTTTTTGTTGTTGTCTAAGAAAGCTTGAAATCCAAAATGGGACTGCCAGGGATGCCGCCTTGGGGGTGGGGGCTTGGACCATTTTCATCTTCCTTATTTCTGGTGCCCACGATGCGAGGTAATAGTCTTTACCCTTGTCCAGGAGTCGAGGTGTGTAGGAAAGGGAAGGGACGGTGGTGGGAGGCATAGGGAAGACAGGTGTTTGGTTTGGAAAAGTGCAGCCCCGGAGTGTGCAGCCGCTTTTGGAACCAGGCAAAGTTAAAATGTCAGAGCCATGAAAGACACCGGCTTTCGGTTTTCCGAGGGTGCCGCGACGCCGGTGGACCTCAGGGGGCGCCCCCGAGCCACTCGTCGAGTTCCTGTCACCTCCACTGGTGGGTCTCCGCCACCTCCACGCCGCCGGGATGGGCTCACAGGCCCACGTTGGAAACTGGGGGCTGCGACGACCCTGGGCGCCAGGAGGCGGCCACAGCTCTGCTTAGCAGCTCCCTCTGCAATCGGGTGGGGGGGAGTCCAGAGTTCGTGGGGGACTCCCATGATACTTGTGAAGCATTTCAGTGTTTGACCAGAGGGATAAAAATGCTTCTGGTTTTGGATTAGGATCTTCTTTGTGAGATCTTAACCCAAATCCAGTTCAGGATACAGGGTCTCTGTAGTCGCAGAGGGCTTTGAAAACAGTCCCTGGCATAGGTCTTTCCGCAGGGAATCGGAAACAGCAAAGGGTGGCTTTTACTCTTTGAACAGCAGGGCAGGTGTGGAGTCCGCCTCCCCTTTAGTGCTTCAAGTGATGGCTTTCAAAGCGCAAAGCGGAAGGATTATCAAACATGATATTGTGCATCTTACATTCTTCTATATCTTTTTCAAAAAAATTATGAAAAAATATAGACAGAAAAATATAATGGACTTCTATATATCTCCTACTGGGCTTCAACCATTGTCAACTTGGTCTGATTTCATCTATACACGCTCCCCATCACCCTCCTTAACTCATTCCCCCCCCAGGTCCAAATCTTTTTTTTTTTTTTTTTTTTCTTTTTGGTGCATTATAATTATACACAACAGTGAGATTCTGGTTACATATTTGTACATACACATAATAATAGCAGTATAATTTGGCCAATTTCATTCCAAAGTACCTCCCCTTTCCTTCCCATCTGCCTCCCCCTGGTCACCTTCCTCTACTCTGCCGTTCTGAACACATTATTTTAAAGCAAAGCTTATTCTGATTCATCTAAATATCTGGTCTGTATCTCCAGTCACTGGATGAAAAATAATGTTACTTCAAAGGGTTAAATTTTATCTCTTTTGCATTCTCTAGATATTCAGCACAAACTCTTAAAAATAGACTTCTCTCTTGGCCTTCCTAGTGAAACTTCTTTTTGATTCCAGTGTTTTGTACTGTGATTACTTTGCATCCAGAAGACTGGTTAGAAACACTTCAGATGGACAAGCTCAGCTGTATAGCTTGATAATATCAGAATCGGAAGATCCCCGATTGATCCTGTGAATCTGGATTCCCCTAAGCCATCTCTTCCTGCATGTGCATGTTTTGCATGCTTCTTAGAAAAAGGCAAAAGTAGTATTTGGAAGTTGACCATGTTACTCTCAGAAATGGTGTGAGTGATCACACAGATACTCCCTCCCCATCTCAGATATATAGTTTGAGAACTCTTTACCGAGTCTCTAAACTAGGTCTTTTTTTGACAGTGTTTATAAAATAAATTTTTTGATGTTCCCTCCTGGATGGTGTTTATGGGAGAGGGTTGATGAAACAGGAACATTTAATACAAATAGGTGTAACAGGATCTTTTGAAATAGAGGGAGTGGATGGTCCGCGGAGGAAGAATGGTTGTAGGAAAGGTTTGCTGACATAAGAAAGGTGCTGTTCCATGGTGAATTGTTGAACACATCCTGTTTTCACTGGAAGCAAGGTTATGTTGTTTACATGAAGCTTTCTAGGGGATGCCGACAATTTAATGCAACCAAACAAATTTTTTCCAGATTTACTTTTCTACTGAAAAACTCCTAAGATAACATCACATAATGGGTTATAATCGTGCACCAATTGAAAGGGACTTTCTTGCTGTTCATATAATATCATTTTAAATGCCCTAAGATGATTATTACTTGTTCTCTTTCTTATCTCTCCTCTTCCATTTTTCTGGCAACTTCTTACCCAAAGAAAAAGTCTAGGCACTTGAATTGTTATGACCTGGGTTAAGCATTGCTAGTAGGTTGTTTTTACATTTAACCTTTGACTTTGAAAGGTGGTGGTGGTTTTTTTTTTTTTTTTTTTTTTTTTTGTAGTACTATGTATTGAACCCAGGGATGCTTAGCCACTGAGCCACATCCCCGTCCCTTTTTTTATTTTCATTTTTTATTTTGAGACAGGGTCTTGCTAAGTCACTGAGTCTGGCTTCAAACTTGCAATCCTCCTGACGTAGCCTCCCAAGCTGCTAGGCTTACAGGCATGCACCACCACACAGGTTGTGGTTGTTTTTAATTTTGATTCCTACCCAGTGTTTTACTAGCAGTATGTGGGGCCATGAGTGTCATTTCTGAGCAGGATGAAGATTATGAGTGTGTATTCAGAAGCAGGAGATCAGAAGTTATGATTGACACTTTATCCTGGGGCACATCTTTCTTGAGCCATATTTTATAATGGGAAAAATTGAGGACATTTGAAGTTTTCTCAAAAGTATTTGATACCCTTCAGTAAGTCCTTGGTACACTTTGGTTACAGATTGACTTATCAGATGATGAGTGGGAGTCATTTGCACTGTGTTTTTGGTTGCATCTGTGTAGGGAATAAAAGGTCTGTAAATCTAATAATATAGTAGAATTCAAGAAAGAGGGACCCAGTCTTAATTCTCCTCCAGTGCTTAATCTGGGTCAAGCCGGCAGCCACTGCTGAAGTAGAGGGAAGAAGGAGCTCAGGGAATTGAGAAATGTTCTGAGACAGTGAGACCTTTCGTGTGGAATTTGGCAACCGTTACTGAATATGTCCCAGAACAAGGTGGCCTGGGCACATATTAGGCCAAAGTTGTCTGCGCTTGCTTTTGGCCCTTGGTAAATATTTGCAAAGGATTAAAAGATCAGATACCTTCTTTTCCCTGTCTGAGGAATGGGGGCGACCTTCTTGCCTGCAAAGAGACAAATGCAGGACTAGGACAGTGTTCTTTGCACTGAGGAAATCAGACACCCATCTGTAAAAAAGATCATTGGCTACTGACCTTGCTTCAACTTGTTTTGATGCTGTGTTTATATTGAGTTGTAACAAACAAGCAAAACACAACAAAAAATAGTGACTCCAGGACTGGGGTCTTGGCTCAGTGGTAGATTTGCTTAACAGGAGGCCGTGTTTGATCCCCAGCACTGCAAGCATGCACGCATGGAATCATTCTAAAAGTGGTGTTTTGCCAATCTGTGTTTACTTCCCCATTTTTTCCCTATAATTCTCCTGTCTTAAATTTCCAGAGCCAAAGAATTTTTAATCTCTAAGAAGAATAAAAATCTGGACGTAACTTCAGTGAATTTCCCTTCGAGGGAAGTCCATGAGGACAGAAACGTAAGCAGGAGATTCATTCTTGACCATTATTCTGAGAAGGATGGCCAGCTCTGTAAGTGGTGCCTGTGCAAGATGGTTGGGCTTAGCTAGAGGATGCCATGAACAATGTCCCCCTCCTTTAGGGACACCTGTAGTTGGAGAGGCCATTTTATTTGGTCTCACATGTAGCAAAATGTTTGGTGTTTTTAAAAGAAAAAAACATAATCAACGGAAAATGACTTACTAGGTGTGTGCAAGCTCATGGTTTTGATAGGCACTTGATATGACTAACATTTAAAAAACATTTTAACAAGTGTTCTTTTAGACTGGGTTATGAGAGTGTATCAGGTTCTCTATGCGGGTTCTCTCTTTTGGAAACTCAAAGTGGGTGATGTTACTGTTCTACTTGGTTGCCTCTGGTGGGAGGCGATTCACACCATGAATGAGAACTTTGGTGTGTGTCAGCCAGTTTAGGAGAGTAAGTGTACTGTTGCCAGCACAGAGCGAGAAGAAATCTTGTAGTAGTTTGGAACTTGTTAATGCTTTTAACTTTTTCTAAATAGGTTCACACTGGAGAGTTGTATGGAATATAGAGGATTAAGAATTTGGGCCTTTGGGGGCTGGGGAAATAGCTCAGTTGGTCAGCTGGTAGAGTGCTTGCCTTGTAAGCACAAGGCCCTGGGTTTGATCCCCAGCACCCAAAAAAAAAAAAAAAAAAAACAACAACAACAACAATAACAAGAATTTGGGCCTTTGAAACTAGCCTGCTTTGTCATAACTAGCTCTGCTACCTAAGACAAGCTACTTAACATCTCTGTGCCTCTTTTTGTTTTTCCCTTTGTGAAATGAGATAGTGATAGTATCCTGACTCCTCAGGTCCTTATGAGACTTGCGTAAAAATGCATGTAAGGACTTAGCATTGTACATGATAAATAGTAAGTTTCAATACAGTAACAATTTTTATTTTATTATGTGTTAAAGAGATTGGATAGGAATATATGGAAAGAGGAAAATGGATCCAAGGACACCTGTGGGTATAAACACACTTTTTTAGGGGGTGGGGGATACTGGAGATTGAACCCCGGGGCACTTAACCACTGAGCCACATCCCCAGTCCTTTTTTGTAAATTATTTATAGACAGGGTCTCACTGAGTTGCTAAGTTGCTGAGGCTAACTTTGAATTCATGATCCTCCTGCCTCAGCCTCTTGAGCTGCTAGGATTACAGGTGTGTGCCACTGTGCTTGGCCTCATTTGTTTTATTATTATTTATTTATTTATTTATATTTTTTAGATATTGATGAATTTTTATTTATTTATTTGTTTGTTTGTTTATTTATATTGGTGCTGAGAATTGAACCCAGTTCCTCACACATGCTAAGCAAGTGTTCTACCCCTGAGCCACAACCCCAGCCCTTTTATTTGTATAAAGTACATATAATGGGTTTTTGTTCCTGGCTTTGCTATTAGAGGTGGGGGAAAAACACTGACTTGAGAGCATCCCATGTCAGATTAGTAACATTGTTAAATTTTGAGGTGTAAAGAAATGAGAACATGGACTGGGGCTATAGCTGGGTGGCATTGCCTAGCACAGGTGAAGCATTGGGTTTGATCCTCAGCACCACATAAAAAATAAATAAATAAAACATAAGATTAAATTCTTTTTAAAAAAGAATCTGCATTTATGAATTGTGATGCATCCTCCTTATTTACATTGCAAAGGATGTGTCTGCCTTCTCAGCTTCAAATGGGAAAAATGCTTCCTGCGGTCTGAGGAAGCTCCATGTGAGTCTCCCAGATCCCGATGTAGGAAGAATGGCTTGGTGCTGCACCTGTGGTGGTGGTTCCTCTTGGACTCTGTCACCTGCAGGCAGTGATTCTGCTCTGTTGCTGTCATTTTGGGGTTTTAATTTGGCACCACTGATGGGAAGCAAACAGTAATATTGGGTGTCCACTCTCCTTCGGCACCTGGGTGACCCGCAACACACAGTGTCCCCGTCTCCCTGTTTTCACAGATCCAGACCTGCAGAGGGGATGAGAGGGAACCACAGATCCAGGCAAGGCCCCTGTCCTCTAATCACTTTTTTTTCCCAGACTGAAATCAGCCTGATGCTTTTCTGGCCAAACAACAAAATGTGATTTTAAACTACTTGGTTTAGCTATTTTTGGTGCGTAGCAAAGTGACACAGTTGGCTGCTGAAATCTAGCAACTGAAAAGGAAGGATTGAAAGCATAGTTCATGGAATATGTAACACTTCCATGGAAGAAAATAGGACAACTGGTCTTATTTTTGGGTCTGTGATACTATCTTTCTAAGGAGGCAAGCAGAGCGGGTTGTATAATGTAGCGGATTCGCTTTTGAGGAATTCATATCAGTTACTCTATGAATCAAAGAGCTGAGTTCTCATGCTGCTGCCGCCTTACGAATTCCACAGCACACTTACATCAGATAAACTCATTAATCTGGAATAATTTGGGTAGGGGGGTGTAGTCACAAGCCATTTATCAAGCATAGTCTCCATTAGGAGACATGCTGTTGATGTCAAGATTGTCTTTAAAACTTCTTCAGAATTGCTAGGAGAATCTGTTATGCATTAATAGTCCTGTCCATTTAGAAAATAATGCCCCTGTCTCTAAATAAAATACCAAAAAAAAAAAAAAAAAAAAAAAAAAGGCTGAGGATGTGGCTCAGTGATTAAGCAACCCTGGGTTCAATCCCCAGTACAAATAAAAAAAATAAATAAATACTCCTTTTTCTGAAGTGTTTCCTTTTGGTGACTGTAGAGGCTCAGGACTGGTGACTTTTCTTAGTGCTGGCACTGGGTGACAACACTTGCCTTCAGCAAATGACCCAGCATCTCACGGAAGTAGGGTTGGCTGGTGCTGGGAGTCTGAGAATTCCAGTTATACATACCTTTTGTTTAGAAACCATACCAAGGCCTCACACACTGAGGCTGGACTTCTTTGTCCATTGTACCAGTTGCCTCGTGCAAATGTGCCTCAGCTTTTTCATCTCTAAAATGGGTGCAATGGTTATAATAACCCATACTCACTGAGCACTTGTCTGGTCTAAACTCTGCTTGGGTTTCTTATATCCCTTAATTCTCTTTGGAAGTAGAGACCATGCCCATTCCCACTTTGGAATGAGCAGAAGGAGGTTTTCACTCATCTGAGGTCATCACCTGGGCAGTTAGTGGGGGTGACTATAATAGGTTTCTCTAATCATTTCTCAGGATTGTTTTGGTTTTCAGACCAGTTGCTGTTTGAAGACAGTTTCCAGACAGTTTTTCCTAATTGCACAGGAGAGACAATTAAAAGACACCCAGCTTTATGCCTCCTAGTGTATTATTTTTCCTATGTAAGTAAGTCCCCTAAATACTGGGTGGAATAAAGGTGTCTTCCTGTATTTGCTACAATTAAATAAGGAGGTAATGCAATTAGCATAGGATTTTATTTGGTTACATTGAAGGGACGACCTTTCAGCAAATTACTTCAGCTTCTGAATAAGCCGATAATAACTGCAGATAGACTGAATTTGGTGGTGGTGAGGGTTTTTTTTTTTTTTTTTTTTTTTTTTTTTTTGGCTCCTCACAAGAATAATCGAAATTGATTTGATTTGTCATTTGAGAACTACTGTTTGGGGCATTGACTGTAGTTACTTGGTAATAATGTGGTATTTTTATTATCCTGTATATCATCTGAGTGTGGGCTGCAGACTCTGAATCACGCGTGACTTCAGGAACAGGTCTGAGGGAGCTGGACTGGAACATGGCAAGAGATGGTTTGGATTCTGGATTTTTCCTCTAGAGTTTTGAACTACCTCAGGATGGTTGGTTAGCCAGCTGTGGAATTATGGCAAGGTTTTTGATTACTTTGGGGTAACCTCACGCTTTACTACATAGCGAGTATTGATTCTGTCCTGGGTAGGTTAGCAGTGTTGTGGTCTTTTTGCAATGTGCAAATCAGGTGCCTGGTGCTTATTGTGATTTGTGACTTGTGCACTTCCTGTTAACTTTTTCCTGTGAGTTTGCTTCCTACGGTGCTAAGATCCCTTCCATTATCTTGCTAACATTGCTACTGAATACCTCCAGGGGAGCCAGGTGTTAACCATAAGTCCCATAGGGAAGAGAGTATTGCCTCCAAGTCTGTGGATTGTACAGTTCAAAGAGGGAACAGCCGATGGGCTGTTCAAGGTCAGCCTCAGCAACTTAATGAGGCCCTGAGCAACTTAGCGGGCCCCTGCCTCAAAATGAAAAGTTAAAAATGGACTGGGAATGTGGCTCAGTGGTTTAGTGCCCCTGGGTTCAATGCCTGATAGAAAAAGTTAAAATAAAGGGAAAAAAAAAATATCACCAGGGAGTAGTAACAAGGTGGTAGACAGATTCTGATTAATGGAATGCCTGTTAGTTTCCCCACCCCCAGAAACTCATTTATTCAGCAGATATTTATTGAGTACCTATAGGCCAAGAGTGGTGATAAAGTGGTAAACAAGAAGGACTTAATTTCTGCTTTAATGGCGTTTAATTACATTAGTGAATAGCAAGGCCAATACAGGGTACAACAGTAAGAGCATGTGTAAGCCCAGGGACCAACCCTGATTGGGTATCAGTGCTCCTGGTCCTTGAGGATAAGCAGGAGGTGTTTGGGTTGGTGATTTGAATGAGCTAAAGTGGGTGAAAAAGCACCAAGTCAACTATAGAGGGTTAGTTGTGAAAAAAGGAGATGGTGCTCTTGTGTGGTGGTGCACACCTGTAATCCCAGTACCTCTGAAGGCTGAGGCAGGAGCATCTCAAATTCAAAGCCAGTTTTAGCAACTTCAGCAAGACCCTGTCTCTAGATAAAATATAAAAAGGTCTGGGGATATGGCTTAGTGGTTGAGCACCCCTGGGTTCAATCCTAGGTACCCATAAAAAAAAAAAAAAAGAAAAGAAAGGACTGGCGTAAAGCCCCTTTGGGTCCAGTCTTCTGCACCTAAACCAGAAGAAAACGAGTATGCTCTAAATGTCAGCAGGAGTACAGATCAAAGGCAGTGGCATCAGATGGAGATGGATTCACAACCTGTTACTGTTAGGTAGGAGTTCCCAAGATGGCAGAGGGCAGGGCACAAGAAAAATACTGCTGGAGAAGACAGGGAGATGAGTCATCAAGTCCCATTAGCATGACAACTCCTGCCACTGAGGACTTACTGACTTTGATAACTCCCCCTGATAACTCTTGCAACAGGTTTGGTATTCTAAAATAACTAATGGGGGTTAAGTGGGATAGTATGTTGTTGTTTTTTTGGTTTTTGTTTTTGGTATTGGGGATGGAACCCAGGGGCGCTTAACCACTGAGCCACATCCCCAGCCCTTTTTAATATTTTATTTGGAGACAGGGTCTCACTGAGTTGCTTAGGGCCTCCCTGAGTTGCTGAGGCTGGCTTTGAACTTTCAATCCTCCTGCCTCAGCTCCCAAGGTGCTGGGATTATAGGGTGCAACACCTTGTCTGACAAGTGGACAGCATCCTAATTAAGTGTTCTAAAGTAACCAGTGGGGGAAAATTGACTACATATATAATACCCCTTAGTAATACTGTCTCAGGCTTTATTCGTTGGTGTGTTTTCAACAAACTTTCAATCTTATTTCTTCAAAACTCCAGGTTAAAAAAAAAAAAAACAGAAAAACAGGTTCATGCATGCCAACAAAGTTATGGATGCCTTTTAAAACTATCTGAAGCTGGACACGGTGGCACTTGCCTGAAATCTCAGCAACTCCAGAGGTCGAGGCAGAAGGATCACAAGTTCAAGGCCAGTCTGGGCAGTGTAGCTAAAGCCTGCCTCAAAAAAAAAAAAAAAAAAAAAAAAAAAAAAGAAAAAGAAAAAGAAAAAGAAAAGAAAAGAAGGAGACTGGGAATGTAGCTCAGTGGTTGAATATCCCTGGCTTCAATCCCAGTATCAAAATAAAACAAAACAAAAAAACCCCTGATGATTGGGGTGTTGAGGAAGGAATCCGTCTAAAATGAGAAATCAAGGCTAGTTCTGACTCTTGTGTCTCAATGTAGAAAAGTATAGAGAAGGCAGTTATTTCGATGATCTGGATTTCTGTACAAGGTATTTAGCTGACAAATACTGTGTTTGGTCAGACTGGGTTTAAAACAAAAGATAAAAAAAATGGAGCCTTTCACATTCATGCCTTGGAGTGTTTCCCAAGTACCTCCTGTGTGCCAGGTGCTGTTCTATGCACTGGTAAGACAATGATGACCAAAACAGATGGCACCTCCTGTCCTCATGGGAGATTCCCATAAAAGGCTGGGTTACTTTGGAAAAATTGGGAGTTATGGCAGCTTTGGGCCTGTGTTCTTGGTTGGCAACAACGCTAAGCCAGAATTAAATAGCCACTGCCCCTTGGGATGGGGTGCTCACCTGGCCCGTAGTGGTTATTTACAATAGTCAACTGATCCCTAGAGGTATTGACTGCCCTTGAATAGATGATTACTACCTGAGGGATAGTTTTTCTTTTTTCTTTCTTTCTTTTTTTTTTTTAAATGCTTGTTCATGGTTTATACTGCCTGGATTGGTTATATGTCCATGTATGTGTATGTGCACAGGTGCTAGGCTGCTGATGGGATTTTCTTTTCTGTCAGTCTGCCCTATGAAGCTGAAGCTCAGCTGGGCTAGTTGGGTCCTCTTTTTGGCTCTGCAGGTAGCCTGCTGCTGGCATATTTTATAGCCATGTGTTGACTTCTGTTGATGATTTAAGTAATTATTAGTTTGATCAATGAAAAAAGTGATTTGAATAATTTCTCATTTGATGGAAGAATTGACTCCCTTGGTACTTTCTTGTTATCAAAGTATGCAAGATGGGGATGATGTGGAGTATTTTAGTCAGGTTTTTGTTGCTGTGACCAAAAGATCTGACAAGAACAATGTAGAGGAGGAAGAGTTTATTTTGGGTCATGGTTTCAGAGGTTCCCTTCATGGTTGGCTGACTCCAAAGCTCTGGGCCAAAGGTGAGGCAAAGCATCATGGCAGAAGAAAGGAACATAGCTCAGGACATAGCAACAGGAAGCAAAAAGGGATCTCTGCTCACCAGGACCCCAAAGGCATTTCCCGAGGGCCTACCTCCTCTAGCTACACCTTACCCACCTATAGGTACTGCCCAGTTAATCCATGCCAGTGGATTAATACACCCATTAGGTTAAGACTCTCATAATCTAATCATTTCACTTTTGAAAATTGCATTGTCTCACAGGTGAGCTTTTGGAGGACACTACATATCTAAACCATGGCATGGGCCAATAAAGCGGGAGGCCAGTGATCAATATAGTATAATTTGAATAGATCAGTATTGGAGAGGCTGTATTAGTGGGTCCCTTGCCACTTAATTTTTTCACATAATATCCCTGCACCTCTAATTTTTACAAATGGATTTCTAATAAATGATAGAAGTATCAAATATCTTAAAATTTCCAACAACATATGAAAGTCTGAGGTTTGTATTGAGTTAGAGTTGCCAGCTTTTGACATGGACAGACAGAAGATTTAAGGGAATGGATTCCCCATCTGTGACTCCATGCCTGATTAGACTGTACATGCTCTGTGAGGACAGGCCCATGTCCCTTCTCCCATTGTTATATCTTCAGTGTCTAGATGGCAGTAGTCACATTTGAGAACTGACAGAATGAATAGATAATGCTCTCCAAAATGACCACAGGACATTTTACAAGACACTGATATCATTGCATGTCATTTCCAGACATCTCACATTTGTATATTGTGTCCCCTTAAGAGATATGATATCAGAGATTAACCTCTTCCTTAAGAGAATTTGGAGGGTAGATGTTGTCATAGTGATTCAAGTCCATCTTGTGAAAGGGAAAAAAGCTAAATTTGCACCTTCTGTTGCTGGCCAGCAAGGTTATTTATTGCTGATGATAGGATGTATTCCAGTTTGAGGGGAGGATTGTGTGCTGGGTGGTTGCTATCACAGCAAACCTCATCCCCCTTCTGGAATAATGTAGGCTAAATTCTCTTATTCTGGTGGTCATTGTGTCATAATGGCCTTGACTTTCAAGTTCTCCAGAAGTAGCACTCTCATTTCTGCTTTGGTTGTTCTAGAAACAGTATGGTGAGGTATGTAGAGGGCAGCAGAGCCTGCTGCAGCTGACTGTAGTGGAAAGATGTTCATCTGTTGCTTAGTGATGACTCTGGGCAGGTTGGTGTAGGAGAAGGCCATTGAAACTGATCATTTTTGCTTGGGTTATAAGTACTGACTGGTCTACCCACCTTGGCTAATGCCCTCAGTTAGACACTTGTTGGCATCAGGGTGATTCGAAATGTTTTTGGACAGAGGCTAAGTTTTCTAGAACAGATGCTAGTCTGTGCCTGGCCTATTTTATTCTTTATCCAGGAAGTTGTTTTTTCATCTAAAACTGTCATTCTTCCTTTCTTGCATATGTGTAAAGGTCATGAGTGGAGGGTGTGGAATATCCCTTGATAGTTTTAGGCATCAGTTCATTGTTTTCTCAATTTGGGAAGAAGCTGCTGAAATTATTTCATGTGATAGGAGGTGGGTCAGTCTGGTATTCCAGTTATTTTTGAACATGTTTAAGGCTATGCTTTCTGGAAGAATAACTTCTTAACTGCTGTTGCTTCTTTTTGTTTTTTAATTTTTTAATTTTTGATATTGGGGATTGCTGACTATTGAGCTACATCTCCAGACTTTTTATTTATTTATTTTATTTTAAGATAGGGTCTCACTTCGTTGTCGAGGCTGGCCTTGAACTTGTGATCCCGTGTCAACTTCCTGAGTCAATGGCATTACAGACGTGTGCTACTGTGCCCAGTTGTCCTTTGTTAACTTTGTCTAGTTACTTCGCTTATTTGGTTTTCTGATCTGTAAAGTAGGGATAATGAGAGTTTTAAACTCCTAGACTCCTTGTAAAGATTAAATGAGATTTGTGGGCAAATCATCAGAAAAGCATTGGGGATACAGAACCTTATAAATAGTACCTGTTTTTAATAGCTGTTTTCAAGACTTAGGCAACAAATATTTGCATAAATATGCTCTCAACTAATGCAAAGCAATGCCATGAAGAGTTGAGCAAGTTGGAGCTCACGGAGAATAGAGACCCCACAGATGGCAAAACCAGAATTGGAACTGGCTCTCTGGATGTTGTCTTGCTTCCTTCTCTGCTAGGAGAGTAGATGGTTGATGAATTTAAGACCCATATGGCTACTCAATTTTTTATTGACAGCAATTTAGCAGAGATGGCTCTTGTGTTACTCATTTCTGTGGTTGTTACAAAATACCTGAGATAATCAGGAGAATTGTTTATTTTGTCTCACAGTGTCAGTCCATTTTCATTTGGACCTGTGGCAAGGCAGTACATCATAGTGGGAGCAGGGAGTAGAGGAAGTGTTTTCACCTTATAGTGTTTGAGAAGTCACTTCCTAAAGGTTAAACCACCCCCTAAAGTTTCAACTACCTCCTCACGGTTCTAACCACAAGGGCCTTTGGAAGACACTTCAGATCCAAACTATAGCAGCTATTAAAGTTTAATCTACCCTGTATACCCCACAATTTGAAGAAATGGATTTATGGGAATAGGTTTTTCTTCCTAATACTGTTGGTGTTTTCATTACTGAAATGATCTGTGTTAATAGGATGTATATGCCTCGTTATAATAGCTCCATGTTAAAAATGGGGACCATCATATCCTCTGGTTGCATAGAAACAGAGCCATGCATCGAAAGTCAGCAGTGCATGTCTTCTTCTTGCCCCTGTATTATTTTGCAAATTTTCTACAGAGGGTTAGAAGTTGGCGTTTGAGGTGAGGGTTCCTATTCCCTTAGTCATGGCAGAGGTTGCAAACTGATCACACAAATATTTCTGCCAGAGGTGTATCATGTCTTTGCTCTACTAAGACATATTAGCCAATCTTTGAAAATGCCATAACAAGGGGAGCCATACTCAGTCTTTTACGTCCTTGGAACTAGTTGTGCTGCTAAATGGGCAATTTTTAAAGTTTCCTGATCTGTGAAGTTGTTTTGGTTTCAGATTTGACTCATTTGTTTATTGAGGGTTGAAAAAAATCCAATCTCTTGGTGGTGGTTACATCATATTGTAATTGGTGAGATGTACTCATGGAGGTTTAGGGATCTAAAATGACTTGGTTATTTGTCCTTTCTTTAAGGCCCTGAGATTTTGCATCAGATATGGCACTCTAGGACTGTTTGTATTCCAATGTGACACCTTTCTGAATTCTTAGCTATTTAAGTAAGTGTTAAGTATGGGCTTGGTGACAGCAGTTTTAAAAACTGTGACCGACTTAATGGGTCCCTTTCCTCTTGTTTATACCTGGTAAAGTATCTTGCACTTATTCTGAATAAGTTCATTGTTACCTTTGAGTTAGCTTGTTTCTCAAAATTTGAGTGGTCCTCTGGTGAGTGTTGTTTTTGTAAGGCAATTGTAGAGTAGGGATGAAAGGAAAAATGAATTATTTTTTTATTATTTTTTATTTGTTCTAATTCGTTATACATGACAGCAGAATGTATTTTGATTCATGGTACATGAATGGAGCACAACTTTTCATTTCTCTGGTGGTACATGATGTAGGTTCATACCATTCGTGTGATCATACATGTACATAGGGTAATGATGTCCATCTCATTCCACTGTTTTTCTCACCCCCATGCCTCGTCCCCTCCTCTCCCTCCACTCTGCCCGATACAGAGGTCCTCCTTTCTTCCCTTACCCCGTCCTCTTTTATGGATCAGCATTCACATATTAGAGAAAACATTTGACCTTTGGTTTTTTGGAGTTGGCTTATTTTGCTTAGCATGATATTCTCCCATCTTCATTCATTTACCTGCAAATGCCATAATTTTATTCTCCTTTAACACTAATATTCCATTGTGTGTATATACCATAGTTTCTTTATCCATTTATCTGTTGAAGGACACCTAGTTTGGTTCCACAATTTAGCTATTGTGAATTGAGCTGCTATAAACATTGATATGACTGCATCACTGTAGTATGCTGATTTTAAATCCTTTGGGTATAGGCTGAGGAGGGGGATAGCTGGGTCAAATGGTGGTTCCATTCCAAGTTTTCTAAGGAATCTCCACACTGCTTTCCATAGTGGTTGCACCAATTTGCAGTCTCACCAGTAATGTATGAGTGTACCTTTTCCCCCACATCCTCGTCAACACTCTTTGTTGCTTGTGTTCTTGATAATTGCCTTTCTGATTGGAGTGAGATGAAATCTTGGAGTAGTTTTGATTTGTATTTCTCTAGTTATTAGAGATGTTGAACATTCTTTCACGTTTGTTGATTGATTATATATCCTCTTCTGTGAAGTGTCTGCTCAGTTTCTTAGCCTATTGATTGTGTTGTTTTTTTGGTGTTAAGTTTTTTGAGTTCTTTATATATCAGCAAATGTATTCTTTTATGAAGCTGACATCAGATACATTATTGGTGATTGGTACATACCAGATACTTGGATGGCATCAACTAATATATATATATATATTTTTTTTTGCGGTGCTGGGGATCGAAAACTAATTTTTTTAAGTACTTATTTTAGATGTTGATAGACCTTTATTTTATTCATTTATTTTTATGTGGTGCTGAGAATCGAACCCAGTGCCTCACACATGCTAGGCAAGCACCCTGTACCACTGAGCCAGCACCAGCTAATTTTGTATTTGGTTCCAAGATACGCATTTTTTTCTTCTAAAGGCCCCCCTCTGATAATAAAGTCTCGACTCATTTACTATGAAATGTCTATAGAACTGCTGTGTCTAGTTGGTAGCCACTAGCCTTGTGTGGCTGTTGCACATTTGAAATGTGGCTTGTCTGATTTTTGATGTGCTTTATGTATAAAATACACATCAGATTTCAAAGGCATAGGAAAAAAGGTATGTAAAATATCTCATTAAAATTTTATATTGGTTGCCTATTGAAATGATAATATTTTAGATATAATGAGTCAAAATACCATTAAAATTAATATCACTGGTTTCTACTGTTTCACATGACTACAATAAAGCTTAACATTTTAAATTAAAGGAAATTTAAAACATGACTCATATGCATAGCATGTATCATCTGTGTACACAGCTTGTGCTTTTATCTGAGTGGTCATCTGGAGTGCTTGCTCCAGCCTTACCTCACCGTGTGGATGTACGAATCAGAGCTATAGTCCTGTGTAACCCTGATTACCTCTTTTGCCATCCTTACCCCCTCAAAAGTTAGAGCCAAGAGAAACTTTGATCTTCTGTAAGACACTGTGACTAGCACACATTGGAGTCTGGGTATCAGGACAGTGTACTGAGTTATTAAGATTTGTGTCCTAGTTTGCCTGTTTGTGAAGTGGGATGATAGCCCCTGCTCCCTGACGTTGTTTGAGCAATACATTAAATAAGGCTATTATGATTTAGATACGAGGTGTCCCCCAGATGCTCATGTGGGAGACAATGCAGGAGGGTTTAGAGGTGAAATGATTGGGTTTGAGAGCATTAGCCTACTCAGTGCAAATGGTTGAATGGATTAACTGGTTGATGAATATAGGCAAGTAGGGAATGGTTGGAGGAGGTGGGTCATTGGGAAGGGTGCCTTTGGGGCTTGTATTCTGTCCTTGTTGAGGAGAGTTCTCTCCCTTTGCTTCTTGATGACCACAAACTGCTTTCTTCTTCCACACTCTTCCACCATGATGTTCTGTCTCACAGTGGGCCCAGAGCAGTGGAGTCAGCTGCCTATGGATTGAGACCTCTGAAACTGTGAGCCCCCAAATAAACTTTTCCTCCTCTAAAATTGTTCTTGGCAGGTCTTTTGGTCATGGCAGTGAAAACCTGACTGAAACAAAGTCCATATAAGGTGCAATAAAAGGCACACTGACACTGCTGGGCATACAGAAAGCACTTGGAAATAATAGCCATTATTGTCATTTTACCGACTTGCGAGTGAGCCCTGAGCAGAGTTCCTGGCATTGATTTCTCCCTCTGGTTCCTGTTGATGATGTGTCATGGGTTTTGTGGAGGGTTGCAGAACTCACTGGCTTCTGTTGCTGAAGAAATCCAGAGGCAGCAGCGAACACCTTGAGCATTCTAATCGAGCTCCTGCTCCGCAGTTTGAAATGCAAAAGGGACCTCAGAGATCTTCAGAGATTGCACGTGGCCCACAGAAGATCCTTGACAAAAGTGCCCATGGGTAGCAGCACTCAGTCCCTTCTACCTGGATGGAAGGATATTTTGTAATCTTTCCTTATCCGGCATCTCAGACCCTTGCTTTTGCTTTTCTGGTTTGTTTTATCCAAGCCCAGGTAACCATTTTTTTAGTGTCTAGCCAAGCCCATGCAGGATCTGAGCTCTGGACTGCAGTTATTCCAGTGGTCCAGCCTTTATTCAGTATGGCTGTGGATTTATTTGGTCAGTTGGATTGGGTGGTGCTCTCTGCATCTGTAAAGAGTTGGGACATCCCAAACTCCACTTAGGATGTTTGGTTCCTTTCTCTGACAGAATGTTAAAATGAGTGACTCTTTCAAGTGGAGTACATATTCTGTACTTTTCATTCTGCTACAGTCATCCCTTGGTATCTATGGGGAACTGGTTCCGGGACTGCCAAGGACATCAAAATCCACAAATGCTCTGTCATTTAAATAAAATGGTATAGTATTTGCATAAAACCTCTGTGCATCTCCCATATCCTTTAAATCATCTCTAGATTACTTCTGAGACCTAATAAAATGTAAATCCTATGTAAATGATTGTTATATTGTGTAATTGTCACACTGTATTGTTTAGGGAATGTGACAAAAGGTTGGTACATGTTTAATAGAGATGGAAACTTTTTTTTTTTTTTTTTTTTTTTTGGAATATTTTTGATTCTTCTTTGCAGAACCCATGGGTAAGGAATCCATGGATATGGAATGGAGGGCCAAAGGACCCATGGTACTTAATGGGGAGAAAGCTCTGTGAGGTGTGCCCAGAAGCTCTGTGGCATTGGATCCTGTTTTATTGTGCCAAGAATGTGGTAAAGGGTGGTCTGTGTTGGTGAGGGAAGCAGAGGGACAGCTGGGAAAAACCCATCCCTATTTAATTGTTTTTCAGGTTCCCACTGGGAATACTTCCTTTGCAGGGAGCTTGGCTGAGTGGACACCTACCCTTTGTTTGGTGCAGGTGATAAGAATCTGGGTTTCACTTGTAAGTTCTTTTACAAGGAATAAACAAGGATGTTAAAGTCTTCCAGTCAGAGTGGCCAAGGGGTGTGGGAGGAGACTGCCTTGGAAACCCAGGGGAGGGCTTCTGAGAGCAGCTGCACTACCCACATGGGAGGGGGAAGAGAAGCAGTTCTCTGAGGACTTCCTCACACTCTGCAGCAGAGCCAGACTTCAGAGTGACTCTTAAAGGAGACGGGTTCCCCGGCTGGTTCTGTCCATGCAGAGTATTGGCGGTTCCCTGCTTGGGTAGGAGGCAAGCCCCGTTGTGGAGAGGGCTGTCCTTGCCCATCTTCCCCAGCAATAGCTGCTTTTCTCCCTGCCTCTTCACTGTAGTATTTTCCACTGTAAGCCCTGAGCCATCTCTCTTCCACTCAGCTCGAGAGGGACAGGGAGGGTGTCTTGCAATTCTGCTACTCTCCTTGCATGGCATTTTTATTGTGCGGCTAAGGGAAACCACCATGTATTGAGCACCTACTGTGAGCATGAGCCAGTAAAATGTAATAGCCTCCTTTCAGGGTCAGGATACATATACCTAATCTGTTTATCCTTGCATTTCTGGTGTGTTCATATAGAAGTATTGCTAGATTAAGAAACTTGCTCAGGTAACTGAAAGTGCTGGGACCAGGGTCCTAGCTTCACAGCTAGCCATCTTTTAAACACCGTGGTGCTTCTATTCATACATAGATAACCATCTACACATCCTTTGTGAATTGCACTTATTGTTTTGAGCTCTTAGTACTTTTCTGGTAGCTGAGTTCTGAAAGGGGGAAAGGACTGAAGGCTAATTTGGACAGATGTCTTAATTCTGTGATACTTGGGATCCATGGAGTAGGGTCAAGTCATTGAATATGTTTTAGGGTTGATGAAATGCTAGAATGCATTTGGAATTTAGTAAATGACACATACATTAATAAGATTAAGGAAAAAAATAAGTCTTGCTTGTTTTTTTTTTTTTTTTTTTTTTTTTTTTCTTGTACCAGTGATTATACCCAGGAGTGCTTTACCAAAGAAGCAACTATGTAGCCAGGGATGAATTTTTAACTTCTGTTGGCAGTGGATACTTCTGAAGGCTGAATTGGGGGACACTGTTTGAATAATGAATCCCAGCTCTGGATGCTTGCAGTTCCTTCTAGCCTGCAGGAGCTGTTGCAAATCCACAGTCAACAATTCCTGAGAGAAAGTTGCCAAGGTTTGTTTGTTTCTTTCTTTGTTGCCACACCTGTTAATTAGTTGCAGACTCTAGTTAATGTACTGCAAGTGTGAAAGCTCAGGGGTGACAGGGAAGGTCAGACTGGTTGTCTTTCTCTACACACAATGGAAGCCCTTGTTTCAGTAGAAAGGTTTCATGGTGGCTTTTCCCCTTTGGCACCCTAATGCTCTGTGTGGTTCAGGCTTTACATAGTAGCTGTGTGGCTTTTGTCTCCTGTGCTGTTGGGTTTGTGCTTACCAAGTTAAGAGGGCGGGGTGTGGCTCAGTGTTAGGGCGCTTGTCTGACAGTGTGAGGCACTACATAAATAAGCGCCACATAAATAATTAAAATATAGGCATTGTGTCCATCTACAACTTAAAAAAAAAAGTATGTGAGCTGGGGTAGCAGAGGCAAAGGAGGGCAAGGAAGAAATGAGAGAAGCCAGAGTTGTTTCTTTTACCTGGGCAGCTGCCACACTTTATTTTTTATTTTGCCCGGGAGTGTGGAATATGTAATACAAATTTAAAAGAGTTTAAATGCAGTTTGAGTATCCCACATCCAAAATGCTCACCACTGGCATTGTATCAGATGTCAGATTTTTTTTTCTGGATTTTAGAATATTTGCATGTACATGATGAGATAGCTTGGGGATGGGATCCAAGTCTGAGCATGAAATTCACAGATGTCTTCTGTTTTTTTTTTTGGGTGCTGGGGATCGAACCCAGGGCCTTGTGCTTGCAAGGCAAGCACTCTACCGACTGAGCTATCTCCCCAGCCTCTCTCAGATGTCTTCTATGCACTGTACACACAAAAACCTGGAGGTAATTTTATATGCTATTTTCAGTTCACCTGCGTTTTGACTGCAGCCCCTTTCATGACCTCAGGTGTGCATCTTTCCACTTGCCATGTTGAATGGAAAAAAGTTCCACATTTGAAGCATTTTGACTTTGGGATTTTTTTGGAGTAGGGATTTCAACCTATATATGAGAGATGAATATTACAAGGGTACCAAGTGTGGTCAAAATCTGAAGTTTTTAATACATTCTCATTGTCCTGGCAAAACTGTGAAAGCACCTGCTTCTCTGTGGTATATGGCAATAGTGTGAGGTTGTACAATTTTGCTCAGGGGCTAAGAAGTAGTATAATTTGAACCCCAGACACCTTTGCCTATTTTTGCCAAGAGTGGGGTTAGTATTGAATTTAGCTGTGGATGATTTTTTTTTTTTTTTGGGGGGGGGGTTGGGTACCAGTGATTGAACCTGGGGGCTTTTAACCACTGAGCCTCATCCCCAGCCTCCCCCCAGCCTTTTTAAAATTAATTTTTAATTTTGAGACAAGCTCTAGCTAAGTTCCATAGGGCTTTGCTAAGTTGCTGAGACTGGTCTGGAACTTGTGACTGTCCTGCCTCAGTGTCTGGAACAGCTGGGATTATAGCCACTGTGCCTGGCTGCCATGGACGTTTCTGTCTGTTGGGATGCTGGGAGGGGGGCAGGGAGGAGGAGGACCAGATTCACTCTTGGGTGAAGCAGTTGACTTTGGGACCCTTCTATTTCTGGTCTGTACTGAAAGAAATGAATGTCTGAGCACTCTGGTAGGACAGACTGATTTAACGATGGTGACTGTTCTCCTGCACATGACTGCAAGGAAAGGAATCAGTCAAAATCAACTCCTCATGGAAACTTCATGAGTTAGCACTTTGCTTGGTGGTATGGGGGTTCTTAAAATGTGCGTAAATTGAGAACTAAGATGAAGGTCACACATAAAAACACATCGTATAGCTGAAGATGAAATGCTGAGGTACTGATTCAGACCTGTAAGTGTTCAAGAGCAATAGAGAATTGAGCTCAGATACCTCGCTGAGAGGAGGTGCTTTGTGAACTTTTGAAGGAACTTTAACATGTATGCATGCAGTAGGGCAACTAGCAGAGGAAACTGTCTCATTTCAAACAGTTGACCAGTCTGTGAATGGACTTGTTTCTAGGGCAAAGTCATGTGCTTCTGCTACTTGAACTCCTGTCTGCCTCATGTCTTTGCTGCTTCTTCATGGAATGAATTCTTTCATAACTGGATGGGTGCTTGCAGGGATTTTTTTCTTTTCTTTCTTTTTCTTTTTTTTTTTTTTTTTTGGTACTGGAAATTGAACCCAGGGACACTTTACCACCGAGCCACATCCCCAGCCCTTATTATTTTTTACTTTTGAGACAGGGTCTCACTGAGTTGCTTACAGCTTCTCTCAATTGTTGAGGCTGGCCTCAAACTTGTGATCCTCCTGCCTCAGCTTCACTAGTCACTGGGATTACAGGCTTGTGCCACCACTCTTCCCTGAGATTTGAAGGCATGGAAACCAGTGGTGGATGTGTTGAATGACCTTTGACTGACAGGTGGAGGCATTTAAACTTGATTCTCTTGTCCTTGGAGACTCAAAGGCACAAAGAAAGGTTTAATGACTTTCTCATAGCGATCTTGTGAACATAGACTGTAGTGTCTCCTTGCTTTGCCATGGACTTATTTTGTGTCCCTAGTCCCCAATTTCATATATATGTGCATGTATGTGTGTGTGTGTGTGTGTGTGTGTGTGTGTTTTAGTTGTAGGTGGACACAGTACCCTTATTTTATTTTTATGCGTTGCTGAGAATCGAACCTAGTGTCTCGCATGTGCTAGGCAAGTGCTCTACCACTGAGCCACAACCCCAGGCCCCCCAACCCCAATTTCTACATATATAAGATGGGATGATGCTCTTTTATCCATACAGTTGATGTAAGAATGAATTGAGAAGTAAACACTAGTTTCTGACAAGCGTTTGACTGCCGTTGATTTTGTTATTATACTGCTATTACTTTTCTACCCGTCTGGCATCTCTTTATCATTTTCGGGTAACAGCACCTTTGCTGCTCTTTGAGTATTGATCCTTCTTCCATGGTCTTGAAAGAACCTTCTGCAGATCAAGAGACTCTGTCATTCCTGATTGAGGGTGGTACAAAGCCCAGGCTACACTGGTCACACCTTTTCTCCCTGGACTTGATTGCTCCAGCCAGGTGACATAAGGATGCCATTATCTTTCTCAGTTCTGACTCCCTGAATCCTCAACTGCTCTTGTTTGGCTGTTGATTGAACTCTTTGAGATGTCCAGGATCCTTTCAGTACATTCTTTCTCTGCCTATATTATCCAATGGTTGATTCTGGTCATTTTCAAAGGGCCCCAATCTCAACTGGAGGGACACAAAAGGATGAGTGACTAGAGGTTGAGAAGGAAAGGAACATTCTCCCTGCCTGACAAAAATAGCCTTTTCATAGTAGTTTTGTTCCTGTCTGCTTGGTGTTTCAAGTTCATTCATTTTGAGCTTTTTGTAAGAATCCAAGGACTTTTATTTTGCTGTGAGGGGACAGCCTCTCTTGAGGACATATGCTGCTAACACTTAACCTTAACTGCTTCTCTTGATTTTATTTGTAAATTAGGAACCTAAGAATATGTAAGGAAATGAGTAAAACTTAATTGAGCAACATTTAGAGCCAGAATTAAAAAAATAATAATAAAAAGAGTCTCTAATGATGGTAAGAGGCCCCAGGGGATGAGAGGAATGCAAAGCCATGCGTCACACCTAATCCTTCTGGTCATGTTTTAACTACTGCTTAGACGGGAGGTCAGTGGAGTGTCTGATTGCCTCCAGAGTCCTCCCTTATCATATCTTGTCCCCGTGTGCAGTCTCCTCTTCTGGTGTTATTGGATGGCAAGTGTTCTAACCTAAATTAAAATCAATAAGAAGCAATTTCATTTGTGTTTAACTACAAAGATGAGCGTTTTCAGCTGAGCATTGTACTTCCAAGTAAAGTTCAGTTTTGTAGTTTTCAGTTTTGTTTTTACTCTTTCTAGCTGGTGCTCAAAATGCATTAATTTTCAGCTGGGCACAACGGCACATGCCTATAATCCCAGTGACCTGGGAGGCTGAGGTAGGAGGATCCAAAGTTCAAGGCCATCCACCAACTTAGTGAGACCCTGTCTTAAAAATCAAAAGGGTTGGGGATATGGCTCAGTGGTTAAGTGCCCCTGAGTTAAATCCATGGTACCATTAATTTTCAGTGTAAACCCTACTCTGATTTTGTTACTTACTATCATCATAACTTTCAAACTGGGATTGTTGGCATCTGAATTGTTTTTGTGTTTTGTAGATCCTCAGTAAATCAAAACACCATGGGGGTTGTGGGGCCTTTGCAAAGGATCTTCTTGGAAATGGAGGAGCTCAGCCCTGCCCTGACCAGTGGAAGCAGAATTTGCATTGCTGCAGGCTCCCCAGGCAATTTGGTGCACTGTGGAGTTTGAAGGCTGCTCCGTTTGAATGGGGATGTTATTTTAATCTTCTTGTTTTTTCATAATTTCTTCACTGATTATTGAACTGTAACAAATGTTCATTATAGAAAACAGAAGAATTCTTAAAGCTACATGGAAAAAATAGAAATCATCTGTAGTGTCAATACACAGTGATAATTCATGACTCTCCATTGGGTCTGTGGCCTTTTGGTGGGTCATTGGCACATTAAAAAATGGTATAGATTCATAATGTGTATTAAAATATCTTCAGCATGAAGATTAATTCTTAGGTGAAGATGAAGGTTCGAGTTCTCCTTTGGTCAGTGGCAGATTTTTGGAGAAGGATGATTTGTTTTGGAGTAAAACTTAATCCAACAACATTTAGATCCAGAATTTTAAAAATAATAGAAGGAGTCCCTAATGGTAAGAAGCCCTGGGGGATGTGAGAAATGCAAAGTCTAGTGTTACACCTAATCCATCTGCTCATGTTTTAACTACTGCTTAGACTGGAGGTCAGTGGAATGTGATTGCCTCCAGAGTTCTCTATTTTCATATCTTTTAGCATTTACGAGGGATTTACTATGTTCCGGATGCTTTTCCCTGCTTTGTAGAACCATTGTGTCAATCAAGTTGATAATCACAACTTGATTCCTTAATGGAAATTAAGGCATGGATTGGGCTTTTCAATCTTAACATGTACTTTTTTTTTTTTTTTTTTTGTGCAAAGGTGGGGATTGAACCCAGGTTCTCATGCACACTACGCAAGCATGATACCACTGAGCTACATCCCCAGCTCCCTAATATGTATTTTTGATGAAGTCTCTGGACAGTTGAGACAAAGGAAATTATTAATATAGTTTGCTTTTTGCTTAATTTTCCTCCTTTTAAAATCTATTTATTGCCTTGTTTTGCTGTTGAGGATTTTGAATTAATTGCAGCTTTAATTGCTTTCATTAGATGATAGATTCCTGTGATTGAGTAGACATTTTCCATCCCAGAATATCCTGGAGTTGAAACTTAAGGTCAGCGAGGACAAGTTCTTCAGCAGGGAAATTAAAAAAAAGAAAAAGAAAAAAAAAATAATTGTCTTGGTAGCGGCTGCTTGCTAATTACATTGCCAGTTGTAGTATCTATTTATGATGGAGGCACTGGGGACCCAATTAGCAGGTCATGTTCATGTAAGGGCTTTGGGATTGGGCCCTGGTGTATGAAGATGATATTGCAACAAGTGAGTGCCTTCTCCTTGCAGGGGAGCTGGGGATGCTTTTAGATCTGCCTTGGATTGCCATCCTTCACTGATAGGAAACTAAAGTTCCACTCTTCCTTCTCATCATTTGGTCTACCATTTTCCAAAGATGTCTTGCTTGCAGGGCCCACAGTGCTGAAAAGGTTCTGGCTTCCAGGAAGGAACCAGCCACAGTGATGAGGCCAATCAGGGCAGGGAAAGGCAGTGGGGCCAGGAGGGTATGGACATATCCCTTTGATCTCAGTGTCCCATTTGTCTTGGGGCTCTGTCCTTTTCCTGGAAAAGATCCACTTGGATTCCTTGACCAACGTGGTAGGGAAATAGCAAGACATCATCAGACTCACTGGGCTACTGTTTCCTCTCCCTGTTTCTTTCTTATCATTTGTAGGGCCATGTGTCACCCTGGTAGTTCTGTTCCCAGTAATGTCTGCTTGCTTCTGGTCCTCTGCCCACAGGTGGGTGCAGAGTGGGATGTGACTCACCTGGGGGTTGCCAAGGGCAACGATTATCTGCGATAAGGCCACCGTTAAAAGGAGGGGAGAAGATGGGCATGGTGGTACACACCTGTAATTCCAGTGACTCTGGAGGTTGAGGCAGGAGGATTGTCAAATTTGAGGCTGGCCTCAGCAACTTTGCAAGGCCCTTAGCAACTTAGGGAGACCCTGTCTCAACATAAAATACAAAAAGGGCTGGGAGAAGCATTTCGATTCCTATTATTTGCTCAGGGCAGAAAGTACAGCCCTGTGGTGACTTCAGACACAATCTTGATGTTAGCTGATTTGCATTGCTAATAGTAGATATCACATTACATGGCTTTGTAAGGTAGAAATCTAGAAAGCAAATAGGTGTGCTCCCTCTACTGAGTGCTTTAATAGGGGACCCATAGCTATCATTTATGTCTTTGAATTTTGAAATAATTTCATTTTTCCAGAGAAGTCTCCAAAGGATTCTCCCAATATTGTTTCTCATATTTGTTTTGTTTTTCTCTTTGTATACATATACCCAATCTCTCTTTCCCTCTCTGTCTCTCTTCTCTCATGTACTCATATACATAAACATGCTCACAGTTTCTTTCTGGACAGTTTAAAAGTTAAGTTGCAGACACCACATTCCTTTACCCTTAAATACCAAGGTGTATTTCCTCCAAACAATTCTCTTATATAACACGGATACAGTTCTGATATCTAATTGATAGTTTTTATTCATATTTACTTAGTTATTCCACTAGCGTTCTTTGGAGGAAAACAAGATTTTTGAAGTTTTTTAAATTTATTTTTATTTTTTAATTTTGTTTTCTTGGGCTGACAATGTAGCTCAGTGGTAGAGCTACATTGACTTCTAGCCTCAGCTCTTGCCCAACTTCCACATCTTGCCACAGATTCCCTGAGGTTGTGGGTTGACTTCTAGCCTCAGCTCTAGCCTAGCATGCATGAGGCCCTGAGTTTAATCCCCAGTAATGGGGGTGGGGGGAGAATGTAAAAAAACCCACCTGTTTTCTGGTCCACGATTCACATGATCATGTTCCATTAGTGTAGCTTACCTTTTTGCTCTTGAGGCTGTTCTTTCCTGATCTTGTCCTGTGATGAGTACCAGCCACTTATATTTCATATTCTCCCTTTTTGGGTTTGTGTGATCTGTGTCTTATGATTTGATTCAAGTTGTAGTTTGCTCTGTATTGCAGTCAAGTGTCCTGTTCTGAAAAGAGACACCTAGACCTTGCCTTAACCTTTTGGTCTGATCTTCTTACTGGGGAGAGAAAAAATTGAGCAGACTCCTGATATCTATATTTTTATAAATTATAGATGGACTGCTATACTGATGTCATATACATTATAGAATATGCCCCAAATATAAGATTTAAGAGGGATAACTTAATATTTATGTAATATATATATGTATATGTATAAGTGTCTATAAAACTACCTGCATGTCTGAGTATTTAGATGTTCTCTTTATTTCTTCAAGTAGCCCAGTGCTGGAGACTTCTGTAGGAACCATCAGTGACGGCTCTTCACATGGTGGAAACACTTATTATATGATAGGTTGGCGATTCTTGGTCTTTATGTTATAGGATTTCCTGTAATACAGGGGTCAGCAAACTAACCGGGCTTCAAATCTGACTCATAGCCTCTTTTGTATAGCCAGTGAGTTAAGATGTATTTACATTTTTTAAGTGTTAAAATAATTAAAATTTATTATTATTATTATTACTTTGTACTGGGGATTGAACCCAGAGGCACTTAACCAGTGAGCCACATCCCCAGCCCTTTTTAATATTTTATTTAGAGACAGGGTCTCACTGAGTTGCTCAGCGCCTTGCTAAGTTGCTAAGGCTGACTTTGAACTTGTGATCCTCCTGCCTCAGCCTCCTGAGTTGCTGAGATTACAGGCATGTACTGCTGTGTCTGTCTTAAAAATAATTCAATAGAAAAATATTATGACATTGAGGTTTGAGATGCATAAGTCAAGTTTCTTTGGAACCCAGCTCTGCCCAATTGTTTAAATGTAGGAGTGACAATGGTGTATTACTATACAGCTCACATCCCTGAAATAGTTACATAATAAGATTGCACTAACACTGTCTTGTTCATTAAACTGTCACATGTTAAGTGAATGATGTTTCAGATTCTGGACTTGGCCTTTGTCATTCGTTAATTTGACGTCACCACAACCTCCTGAATAGGGGTCTCCTAGGCTAGCTCATGAGAAATGAGAAAACTTCCAGGCTCCCAGAGAGAAAGGACTTCCCCCACTTGCACAGCTGGTCATTGGTAGAACTGTTTGTGTCTTGAGTTTTGGCGACTCAAGGTCATTGCACACTTTTGAGAATTCAGGTGGTAGGTGAACAGGTTAGTGTGAAGAGTCCAGGCCCTTTGACTGGTCTATGTGGTCAGGACTGCCTGGCACATTGCTAGGTCCATAGCACTCTGGGTGAATGGCAGGTGCTTGGTGAAGAGTTGGAGGGTGGGTGGATGGATGGATGAATGAATGGACGGATGGTTGATAGATGTCTCAACCCAACATTGAAATAAAGAGGGGAATAGAGACATTCGGTCAGGGTCAGCTATTAGATTAGATTAACAGAAAACAACTACTTCAAGTTGGATTAGGGCAAGAGACACACAACCTCAGGGAATCTGTGGCAAGATATGGAAGTTGGGCAAGAGCTAAGGCTAGAAGTCATGAGGGCATTGGACTGAGGTTTCCCAGACATGTGCTGGTAAGTGGCAACTGAGTATTGCATAGTTCTTTGGGAATGCCTAGATCTTGTTTCTGCGTTCCTTTTTAGGCTGTCTTCATATTTTACTGCAGGAGCAATATAGTACCCACTCCCGTGGTAGGCATTGCTGCAATTTATTCATTTATTTATTTTTTCCTGTAATTTAAAAACTTCTAAGCTGGGTATGGTGGCTCCTGCCTGTAATTCCATATTCCTGGGAGGCTGAAGCAGGAGGATCACAAGTTGAGGCCAGCCTTAGCACTTAGCAAGACTTTGTATTAGAATTTAGAAAAAGGCTGGGGATGTAGCTCAGTGGTAGAGTACCCCCCCCCCCCCCAGGTTCAATCACTTGTACAAAAAAAAAAAAAAAAAAAGGCAGCCACAAACAAAAAATGACAAGATAAACCCAACAACAAGAACAACCCCAAAAACAAACAGACTTCTCTGTAATATGAATATGTTCTTGTTCAGTACATTTCAGCTAAAGCTTTCATTTTTTCTGGGGGGAGGTACTGAGGATTGAACTCAAGGGTACTTGACCACTGAGTCACATCCCCAGCCCTATTTTGTATTTTATTTAGAGACAGGGCTTGCTGAGTTGCATAGCACCTCACCGTTGCAGAGGCTGGCTCTGAGCTCAGGATCCTCCTGCCTCAGCCTCCTGAGGCACTGGGATTACAGGCTTGCGCCATTGCGCCCAGTTTAAACCTTTAATCTGTTGACTTCTTTCCCCATCCTGCATGTAGAGAGCATGAAACTATTTTAGTGGTTTTATATATGCATTTATACAAACAGGTAGATAACTTCTACATAAATAACACTGTATCATTCCACTGCTTGCTTTTTTAAATTTAATAGTGGTTTTTTAAAACATTTCATTGTTGATTTCATACATTTAACAGTAGTCCTTTTAAATGCCGTGTAGTATTCCTTTGTTAAAATTATGCCACAGAGGTACTAGTCATTAAGACCATTGCACAGAGAACAGTCTTTGCATGTAATTCCTTGTGTACATTTGTCCGTATTTGTGTAAAGTCAATACATGGAATTGGACCTGCTGGGCCATAAGATGATAGAGAGATGTGATCTTGGCAAGCATGTTCCTCTGGCCCTGATAGCCTGCCTCTTCCCTAGGTCCCAGATCAGCCTTCTCTAGCTGATCCTCTTGTCCTTGTTTCTTGTACACATGATTTCTTATTCTTTCTTTGTAGAGGTGGAGAGGGCACAGGGATCATCCTGCTGTGGTATTTGCATGCCATGTATGCACAAATCTAGGAGCATCCTGCCTTCTGTGTCACCATCCCTGCCGTAGATTTTCTTCCCTCTTTTTGTGATGAGGTGTCAGAAAAGGTGCATTGAGATTTGCCAATATACCTTTGCCTTGGTGCTATGTATCTTTTGACCAGCATGGGCCAGTGGCAATCCCTCTAGGTCAGTGGCATGGAAACTATACAGCGAAGGAATAGGAAGAGGAAAAGGGCAGTGAGGAGTATAGAAGAATTAGAGAGAATCCTGTGGATGACAGATTTTGATCTTGGTATTGATTATGTGATGTGCTCCTGATTAGAAATATTCACCAGAATACCATGATACAGTTGCAGAGGAGTGAGCCGGTAGGAGGGCAGGGTGGATGGACTTTGGAGCTGGGTATAGAGAGTTGGTTCAAATCTTGCTTCTGTGTATAATCAGCCTAGTGCCTCAACCGGCTCTGAGCCTTGGTTTCCCTGAGGATCCTTTGAGATTCATTCCTCAAAGTAGACATACCCAGAAGATAATGGGCATGACGTACCACACATGGTGCCCGAAATTTAGTGGTTTGTTAATTATTCTCTGCTCTGCCTTGTTTACTAAGTTTTATGATATGACTAGAAAGGATAACTAAGATGTGCTCTTGCCTAGACTACTCATGATTTAGAAACTTTATGTAAGCTGGGTGCAGTGGCGCACGCCTGTAATCCCAGTGGTTTGGGAGGCTGAGACAGGAGGATTGCAAGTGCAAGGCCAACGTCAGCAACTTAGCCAGACCCTATCTCAAAATGAAAACTTAAAAAAGGACTGTGGTTGAGCACCTCTGGGTTCAATCCCTGGCACCAAAACAAACAAACAAAACAACAAAAACCCCAAACTTCGTGTATGTCAAAATTACTGTTTGATGAGCCTGAACTACTTAGTTTTCTCTGTCAGAGACACTGGGGTGGGGGGAGAAATGATGATGGACTTTACCCTTTCCCTGGAGCTCAAACTGTGTTCTCAAATAAATGGAGTCTGTACCATTCCACTCTTTTTTTTTTTTTTTCATATAAAGTTATGTCTAATCAAAACGGTTTCACATTAAAATCTTTTGGTAGTAATTTTTGGACACACCCACTTTTCAGGAAAGGGGTGGGTGTGTCCAACTGGTGATCTCTCAGACCTGGGTCTGAAAATCACCCTTTTTAGCTCCCTGAGGTCTGATTGGTTCCCATAACTGTGTGTTCCATAGGTCAAATAGCCCTGTAAGGAGGCATCACCTTGACCCGACAAGTTCCAGGAAGAATCTTAGGGCTCACCCACTTGGGTTGTGGTCTCATCTTTGGCCTAAGTGTGATGGCCAAGGAGACCTGCTGAAGGTGGTTTCCTAGGGAGAAGGCTGCTGGACAGGCACAACCAACGCAGACTCTGTATGGGCCTAGGGCATTCTGGGATATGTGGTATCTCACTTCTCAAAGTCTCTGATCAGTAGCATTAGCATCACCTGGGAGCTTATAAGATGCAGAATCTCAGACTCTTAGACCCCACATGGGGACCTCATGATCAAAATCCTGTATTCCAAGTGATTCTTCGGCACATTGAAATGTTCTTCTTTTAACCCAGGGCCTTACATGCTCTCTACCATGAGCTATATTTGCTACACCCCCACAGGGAAATTTGAGATGCCCAGGGCTGGGACCAGTCAGGGCCACTCCTCCCACATCCACTGTGCATTTCCCATGTGCTCCATACAGACATTCTGTTATAGTCAAGAGAGACCCCACTATGGTGAATTGCTTTCAGGTGGCCCTTTAGTTTCCTTTCAGTGCAGGAATCAGCATTTTCTTTGTTAAGCAGCTAGGTTAAAACAATGAGATTTAAAAAAAAAAAAAAAAAGGCACACATTTTCCTCATAGTCCAAATAACTGTGGTTTCATGGGTGGGAATTGCTGCTTTAAAGGCTTAAAGTCTGTTCCTTAAAAATAAGCTGTGTATACAATTCTCTTTCCTTGGCTAAACAAAATGAAATGGCTTTCAAAAATTGGAGATGAATGAGGTTTTTATAATAATCACTTGCATTTACTCATCAGCTCTTGTTCTCTTCACTTCCTTTCAGATGGAGACATTTTTAACCAGGAAAGGAGTTGAAAGGGGGAGTTGGGGGGGGGGGTCAGGGAAACCAAAACACAGAAAGAAAAATTCTGCTGAACTCCTTATCCATTCTCACTTCTTTAAAGTGCTAGGAAAGTAATATTTTGTTGCTACTAAATCTAATTAATAGCTAGCTGGTACTCATCAAGGCCTCATTTCTTTCAACCTTGAAGGCAATTGTAAAGATACATAGTTCTGTGTATTATCAGTGAAAAAATTCTCATTTTTTCTTAATCACTTAGAGCTTTATCAGCAATGTAGACAGCAGATGGACAGCTGTGTTTAAAAAAATATAACACATCTTAGGGTGTTCACTGTGGCATGTAATGAATGTGTATTGATTGTGAGAATTACTTTTTTTAAAAAAAATGTGATTTTGAAAGCAAAGTCTAAACTATGTACTAAGCATGTTTCTTAATTGAGTACCCAACCTGTTTCTGAGTGGTGAAATGAACAAGTATTTGGAAGCCAGAATGGACCAATCAGAATGTCATGGACCAAGATGGTTTTAAATTCAGCGAGAGAGCCAGGTGCGGTGGGTGCACACCTGTAATCCCATCAGCTTGGGAGGCTGAGGCAGGAGGGTCCAGTGTTCAAAGCCAGCCTCAGCAGTTCATCAAGACCCTAAGCAACTTGGGGAGATTCTGTTTCAAAATAAAATATAAAAAGGGCTGGGCATGTGGCTCAGTGGTTAAGCACCTCTGGGTTTAATCCCCAGTACCAAACAACAAAACCAAACAAACAGCAAGAGGATGAGAAAGCAGAATGCCGAGTAGATAGGTAACAACCTGGACACCCTATATCTTGGCCTGGGCAGGGTGCAACTGTAGGTTGTTAGTTCCATGGACATGTCTTCATTCTGAGCCCTCCAAGTGTGAATAGAATTGGTGGCTGATGTAGTCTCAAGGAAAATAGGTCAGACCTTTGTTGTGGCTGCTCTACCCTGGGAGTCCCAGTAGAAAGAAGCCGTGATTTCAAATGCTGTTTATTTAGAGTAACTTCTGAGGCTGGTGAGTGTGTCCCCACCCCCACCCCACCCCATCCAAATCAATTAATTCTGTTGAAGCACGCCTAGAATTAAAGTTTCAGCTTGGCAGTTATTAACTGTTAAGTATCTACTTTGTGCCAGGTCCTTGGTTTGAGCCTCAGATCTGCTTTTGGGGTGGTTATAAGGGTGGCATGGACATCCATCAGCACTTTGCATGCACCTAATTTACACTATGCTAATAATCTGGCAGCCTGCTTTCAAGCTGACTCTTATCAATAAAGCATGACAGGGAAATCTGCACAGTGTGTTCAGGGAAATAGTGTACAGGAAGAAACAAGATGTTGCAACAAAATTGGCCTGATCTAAGCAGAGCCAAGGTCTGAAATCCACAGGGAATTGTTACAATTAGTGCACTTTTTTTTTGGTTGT
This sequence comes from Sciurus carolinensis, assembly GCF_902686445.1. Taxonomy (NCBI): domain Eukaryota; kingdom Metazoa; phylum Chordata; class Mammalia; order Rodentia; family Sciuridae; genus Sciurus; species Sciurus carolinensis. The sequence continues at coordinate 60,261,082 of NC_062229.1, forward strand.
TGTTGTTGTGGGAAAATGAAGGCCATTTTCTTATTCCAGATGAAACATGAGAAAGCTGGTCTGTTTGCTTACAGATGTTGGTAGTGTAGTCAAAACACACAGATGATGGTCTACGTTTTTCAGCTTCCATCTGGACATGCTGCTCAGGTCTGCATATAGACAACAGCAGTTATCACCCCATCTCCCTGGACAGAACTGAATGACATGAGAGTGTTGCCTGTGTACCCTGAAGGTAGAAGCTTTGCCCTCTGTGTTTGCTGATGGACCATTTGTTTCCATGCTGGATGGATGGTTGGGGCAGTACAGTCATATTAACACTTGAAGCGTCTTCTGCCACTCAAAGAAGCCAACTAAGTAAAACCATGGGACTGAAATTTGTGGAGTTTTTGTTGTTGTTTGTTTGCTTTTTTCTTACAGTCAGGGATACATCCTCAAAGTTTGGATGTTCTGCAAGGTGTGTGACTGGCAGCAGTGTTAAAGTTCCAAAGACTAGATGTTACAACTTGGGCAAAGCAGGCATTTCCTGTAGCTATGAGGGGGAAGGTAGTAGAGATCGTCATTTTGATAGTTTAGTGGTTTGACCTTAGGTCTTGATGCTGCTACTAAATGAAATTATATCATACTCCTAACCTGGTAGGCTGGAGCACTGGATATACATATATACATAAATCTGCATATATGCATATGTGCACCTGTATACTTACACATATGTAATAAACATGTATTTGAATATAAATATGTTTACATATAAACATATTTTTATATGTTTATATTCACACAGCAGCTGTCAGGCTCTGGATGGGACAGTCTAAGATTTACATATATAGCTGAACTTGAGTTTCAGAGTCTTTATCAATTTCACAGGTATAAGTAACTGGTTTATATAATAGGCAAGAAGTCTACCTAATGTTCACATGAGAATTAAAGTATAGATAATTTATATGTTGTATTTATTTTTTTACTTCTGTTTGCACTCATAAATGAAATCTGAGGCAGCAACTAATGGAAGGTTAGCACCACTGTATACTTTTGCAGGACCTGGGAAAGTTGAAAATAGTTTTAAAAAGGAAACTGTCCCTCTTTAATTTTAATAATGTTTACCTAGCCCACCTTTGGCAAAAATCTCTTTAGGCAGACGTCAATTCATTTTGAAAACAAATATGAATCATCTCAATTTGTGACTGGTTTTAGAAATGGAAAATGTATGTGTTTTAAGTCAGTTTTCAGTGACGTCCAAAAATTAATGTAGGGCAGAGAATATTCTGTCAAAGTTGCTTTTCTTTCTCTTTTGAGGGGTGGGTGCTGGGTATTGAACCTATCAGTACAGCTGATATATATATTTCAATATCAGCCCGCTGAGATTTGAAATGTGTAGGTTAATGTAAAAATTTATATATTATCACCTGTATTCTTGACCCCTCTAATAAAAGTCCCAACTTGTTTTGCTGTGTATAAAGACAGTGGATGTGCACATTTATCTTAACATTAAGTGGAATTTTACATTATTTTCACATTACTTATGTGAGTGAGATAATATATACATAACATATCTGTTTATACAAGTAACAGGATTATTTTGGGAAAAAAAGTTCAGGTATTACCAGTAGTTTTCAAACTTTTTTTTTTCAAGCACAGAATCCCTTTTTCCTGTTTTTGGGGGGGTGGGGGCAGAGATTGAACTCAGGGTGCTTAACCACTGAGCCACATCCCTAGCCCCCTTTTTTATGTTTTATTTGGAGACAGGGTCTTGCTGAGTTGCTTGGATCCTCACTAAGTTGCCGAGCCTGGCTTTGAACTTGTGATCCTACTGCCTTAGTCTCCCAAGCTGCTGGGATTCCAGGTGTGCGCCACCAGGCCCAGCTCAGAATCCTTTTATCAAACCTTAATATTATTATTTTTTAATTGAAGTACAGTGTATGAACACATCGCATGGCCTCCTTCTTTGACAAATGATCTGGCAGCAGCAGACTGTGAGACCTTTGCCATCTTAGGCTTTAAAACAACATTTTTTTTTTTGAACTAGTGGAAACTATGTCTCATTTCTGATGAGAAAAACTGAGGTCCAGGAGTCTGAGACCCATTGAAGGTCATGGTGAGTTAGAAGTGAGTTAGTTCTCTTAGTTGCTAGCTCAGGAGTTGACTGATGGAGAGGGTGTTTGTAATTGCTTGAATATGAGTTTAGAGTCCCAATTACTTTTCCGAATGGAATAATTTTCTCAAGGTTTTTATGCAGTTTCATGTAACTATATAACTATGTCTTAGTCCATTTTCTGCTGCTATAATGGAATACCTGAGACTGGGTAATTTAAGGAACAGAAATTTATTGGCTCACGGTTCTGGAGGTTGGAAAGCCCAAGATCAAGTGACTGGCATCTGGCATGGGCCTTCTCACTGCAGCAACCCATGATTGAAAGGCAAAGAGATGGAGGGGGATTGAATAAGTAAGCAAGCATGCACGATCTCACAGGACTGAACTTGTCCTTTTGTTTATTTATTTTTTCCATATTTTTAATTGATGTATATAATGGTGGGATTTGTTACATATTTGTACATGCACACAATATAAGAATATAATTTGACCAATATCATTCCACTGGATTTTCCCTTTCCCTCCCCCTTCTTCCTCTGTCTGGGCCCTTTCCTCTTTCAATTTTCTGAACTTGTCCTTTTATAAGGAACCCACTCTTGCCATCATGAACCCACTTCCAGGATACAGTAATCCATTCATGAGAGCAGCACTCCCATGCCTCACACATCTCCCTTAGGCCTTATTTATCATTATGGCTCCAGTTTCTAACTCATGAGATGTGAGGGGATTCTTTCAAACCAGAGCAATGCATACACTATTGAAATAAATGATGTAGAATGTTTAATGTCACATTTAGCTTTCCCTGGTCTTAAGACACTACCAGCTGCCCACATTGTCTAGGGTAGCCAAGTTATTTGTTAAAGGGTCTGTTGATATTATTATTATTATTGGTACCAGGGATTGAGGCACTTAACGACTGAGCCATATCCCCAGCCCTTTTTATTTTTTATTTTGAGGCAGGGTCTCACTAAGTTGCTTAGGGTTGCCGAGGCTGCCTGTGAATTTATGATCCTCTTGCTTCAACCTCCCCAGCTGCTGAGATTACAGGCATGTGCCACCTTGCCTGGCCAACGTTGTGATTTAATCTTTGTACCATGTACAATTCCGTGTCAGGTCGTTGTCCTAAACGTAATCAATTTGTTTTAACATCTTACGTGTGGTTTGCTCATGTCATGTTTCATTTAATCCATTAAATAATTTGAAAGGATGTTGAAGATCTTGAATTTCTTGGACAGATTTTTTGTGAACCATTTAATGACTTTATTTTTGCCGCCTATTGATATTTACACGAAAATGAATAGAGGAGTGGTTTGCGTTAGTAATTAGGGTCATTTCACTAATATGAAATTTATCCTCTTAAAGCATCCATGGCCATTATCACAGAGCATAAAACAAAACAAAACATCGTTCTGGCATGGAAAATCCACTTAACTTGCAGTTTGTTGCCACAGTTTGTTTTTCTTTACCAACCAAAGATAACGGCTTTTGAAAACAAGTGGCATTGACCATGGGAAGGAGCCACTGGCACTGAGTGAATAGAACTTCTGCACAAGCTTGTTTTGAAACTCCGCTCTTTCTGTTCAGGGTGGACTCATCTCAATGGTAACAAGCTTAAAATGAAATAATGCCTTTTCGCCAACACCATCTCGATTCTTCTTGTATGGACTTCTTGAGCCAATGTAACACATAATGTAGAGTAAAACAAGGAATCGATAAAGCCATTAAGCTGCTCACTGTCTGGCTAGGAATGTTGATGAATGGGTCCACGTTTCCCCTTGGGTGTTTTTATTCACTGAGGGAAGAATAGAAGTGGTTCAACGAAGGAGAGAAATGGAGATCGGCCTTCGCCCCTTCGCCTGACTGAGACGGTGCAGCTGGTTTCCCTTTTTATCTTGGAGACTCCTCTCTCTTTTTTTTTTTTTTTTTTTAATGTTTTTTTAGATGTTGATAGGCCTTTATTTTATTCATGTATTTATATGTGGTGCTGAGAATCGAACCTAGGGCCTCACACAGGCTAGGCAAGCGCTCCACCACTGAGCTTCAACCCCAACCCCAGGAGACTCCTTCTCTTCCATGTGGACTAGGGTGTGAGGTTGGCTACCCTTTGCTGTCCCCTCCCTGTCTTCTTGTTTTGGGGGCTCATTACTTGATCAAAGAGTGAAGGAGGTATAAAACACACTCATGAAACTCAGCCACCTGATAAGTTTAAGTTCTCTAAGACAAGACCAGTGCCCTAGAACTTGGGTTTGACAGCCATGGTAGAGTCAATCTGCGGAAGAAAGTGTGAGCTCGAGTGGTGTATCAGGGACCCTTCAACAAAATACAGCCTGCCTGGTTTAGATAATGGAAATTGATCGTTTCACAGTTCTGGAGGTTGGAAGTCTGAGGTCAAGATTGGGGAGGGTTGGTTCCTTCTGAGGCTGTGAAAGACTGTTCCATGCCTCTCCTTTAGGTTCTGGGGCTTCGCTGGCAGTCTTTGGTTTAAAAAAGTACCACCTCAGTGTCTGCCTTCTTGCTCATGTGACATTCTCCAGATTTCCCCATTTTGTAAGAACAGCGGTCATTATTGGATTAAAGACCTCCCTAATGATCTCATCTTAACTCATTTCATTTGCTTTTGCCCTGTTTGCAATTAAGGACAAATTTTGAGATGCTCACTGAGATTAGACAATAGGAATTAGATTAAACAATGGGAGTTAGATTGTTGGGAGTTTTGGGGACACAGTTCAACCCATAGTGGATAGAAATATAACTCGTTTTGTGTCTCTAAAAATTTCCGGTAAGAGTGACTCCAATCAAGGAACCTACAGATTTAAAATGAGCGAACACCTGCGATGTCAGGACTTATTCTCAGTAATTACACAAAACAGGTGTTTGGTTTGGGCAATTCAAGGTATTCATCAAGGGTCATTTTGACTCTGAAACCTTGTATGCTGGCTTTACCAAAGTTTGGTGATGATGTGTTTTTGTGTTTAAAATGTCTTCAAGTTGGGTGTTTTCAAGATTGTTTTTAGCAGTGGAATGTGTTTTGCAAATGAAATCCTATTTGAAATGTCAATATGAAAAAACAGATTTTGAAAAAGTGCTTCATTGATTAACTTAGGGTAGAGGCTTCTGGTCAACCTATTCCTCCCCCCTCATCTTTCCTTGGCAAGCTAGTGAACTAACTCATCTGGAATATGGTTGCGGAAGACTTAGAGAAATAATTGAGCTTGTTTGACTTTGTGTGTGATGAGTGTTTTCATGGTGTGACTTTTATTTTTTAATTTTTGTTGGGCTGGGGATGTAGCTCAGTTGATAGAATGCTTGCCTCACAAGCATAAGGCCCTGGGTTCGATACCCAGCACTGCAAAACAAAAAAAAAATTTTTTAAAAATATTTTTGCAAGTAGGGCTTGAACCCAGGGGCACTTTACCACTGAGCTACAAGCCCCAGCACTTTTTATTTTTATTTTGAGATAGGGTCTCACTAAGTTGTTTAGGGTCTCATTAAATTGCTGAGATTGGCCTTGAACTTTTGATCCTCCTGCCTCAGCCTCCTGAGTTGCTGGGATTTATAGGTGTGCTGCACCATGCCTGGCTAATTTTTTTTTTTTTTGGTGGGGGATACTGAAGATTGAACCCAGAGATTCATGAATGCTAGGCAAGTACTCTACCACTGAGCTACAGTCTAGCCCGTGATAAGCATTTTAATACCTAAGGGAAAATTGCAATAAGTAAAGATATTTTAGTATATGCTTTGGGTTGTCACAGGTTATTTATAGACTCAAATCAGTGTTCATGGTATATTCTTTATTCAACAAATATTGAATGTAATTTGTGTAAGATGTTGGCGATTTGAAGATCAATGACATGTGATCTCCTCCACAAGAGTTCCTATAGTTCATCTGTTCATCCATCCACCGAGCACCTCCTATGTGCTATAGTCCTTTTTAGGTCATTGATAAAAAGACAAAACCAATAAATAATACCTGCTCTTGTGGAGCTTGTGTTTTAGTTGGGGGGGTGGTAAGTGCCAGAAAATAGGAGAGAAGGATTAAGGGAATTTGGGAGTTACTGGAGGTAGAGAGTTGGGTAGGTTGTCATCTATTTTAATTAAGCCTCATTGGAAAAAGTTGACATTTGGCAAAAATATGGAGGAGGAAAGTCAAGTCTGTAGGATCTGGGAGCAGAGAGGACAGCCAACTCCCTCTCATGCATGCTCTTATTTGGATCCTGCAAGAGTGGGTAGTGTCACATCCTGGACTGAAGTTAAGTTGTCCAGGACAGGTGACTAGGAAACAGTGGCAGATTTGTAGCCAGTGGGTGACTTTGTGCTTGATGCACCTGGCTAAGGGGACAAAAGTGTCCGGAACTGTATTAATGGGAGCTTTCTTGGGCTTCTGTTTTAGGCTCTCTCTAGCCTTTTGCCTGTCCTTGCTTGTTAGGAGGATTCACGCTCTCTCTTGCTTAAATGGTCTTCAGAGTACCTAGCTCGGAGTCCTTGCTCATTGTACGTGTGTGGATTGACCAAGAGTAATGGGAGTCTTCCCCACCCCTCGCCCTGTGTGATTAGCAAGAGGTTCAGACACCTGAGGCAGTAGTGCTAACACAGTCCCCACCAGTCCCTGGGGAATAAGCCTGGCTTCTGCCTGGTGTTACCAGTGGAGCATCCAGCTGGGCTGCAGCTGGGGCTCCTGTAGCTGCCTTACATAAGCAGGCCTCTAATTTTCTCTGTGGGTCACACTAAATAGTCCATTGTTCATCAAGGAGAGCGGAAATTGATTTCAAATTACTCCTGTATTGGTTAAAAACCGAACTGCCAGGAATGCTTTATGGGATCAGGGAGAAGATAGGCCCAGGGTTTTAGCTGCAGTAAAACCTGCTTAATTAACCGAACACTGTCTATTACTACGTGACAGCCAGCGTGACCCTCTTCTGCAGAGGGGCTTTGTTTTGAAGACCATGTTCCCAGGGCCAGGTGTAGTTTAGACCTGGAAGAATGGGGGATTTATATTGTAACGCCTTCTTTTCTGCTTTTCACCCCACTGCTGAGGACACTGCTTGTGCTGGCTAATGAGGTCACCAAAGGAGTTTCTGGCCTTGAGACCTGGACTCAGGGCCAGTGGGGTCCTTGGCATATGTGATGGAAAAAATTTTAGTACACACTAGTCAGAGACACAGGTTTATTTAAAAAGCAGATACATATTCAACGGAGGATGCTGGTCATCTCCAGAGGAAGAGACAGCAGCCTTTTTGTCTAGGGTGTTAATATTTACAGAGGGAGAGTAGCTAGTGACTGGACTAGAGGTAGAGTCAGGGCGGAGTTGCATATTTCAGCTAGTTTTCCCTATGTTCGGATATTGCCTAAATCATGTTTCTTTTTGCTTGGGAGGATATCTGCTAAGGACTTGTGCTAAGGACAGGGACTGGGCTGCTCTTTAGTTGCCTGTTTTGCATTTCAAAGGTTCATGGGTGTTTCCTGCATTGCAAGGCTTCCTGGGCTCTCCTCTTTTGAGACTCAGTGTATCATTCTTTTTCTGTATCCCTAGATTCCTGTCTCAGTGAGAACTGATTATTGCATATTCAGGAATGTTGGGAGCTGGTTATTAAATACAGTCTTTTAAAACACAGAATTATGTAAACTTACAATTAAATTATATTTAAGAAGCAATGAATACCCCCAAACTCATCACTTTCTAATTATTTCACTACATTTTTCTATCATCTGTATTCTGGAGGCTATGGTGTGTGTGTGTGTGTGTGTGTGTGTGTAGATGCTGTTTAATGGTTTGCTACTGCATATCTCTTTCCTCCTTCACATTTAATGATACCATGTCACTTTGGTTTTTTGGTTTTCTTTTTTATTTGATTTTAATTTTTGGTACTGAACCCAAGGGCGCTCTATCATGGAGTTATATCCGCAGCACTTTTATATTTTAATTTGAGACAGGGTTTTGTTAAATTGGTGACGCTGGCCTTGAACTTGGCAGTTCTGCCTCAGCCTCCTGAGTTCCTGGGATTATAGGCGTGTACCATCACATGCAGCCTGCCTTTAAATAAAATCCTCCTACATTCAGGCACCAAACTGAGTACCCTGAAATATATTGCCTAATTTAGTTTTCATGACAACTTTTGAGTTGTTCCTGTGTGTGTTATAAGTGTACTTTGCTTCTGGCCAGGATCATGGAGCTGGTTAAGGGCAACCGAGATGGGGCCTCAGATCTCTCCTGACTCACACACCCTCCTTATTTGATCCTATCACACTGACCTTGAGCAAATCTCACATCTGATAACCTGGCACCTCCCATTTCTGATCTTTCTCCTTGGTGGAGAATTTAGCTACACATTTATTTTCTCATTCTGTTAATAAGTATTGAAAAACCCTTGTCGATGTGCTGAGTCTGTTAGGGGGTGACTTGTGCCTTGAAAATAAATATCAGCAGTTCAAGTGTTAGTGCTAGAAAATTAACAGTCTACCACAGCCACATGCCCTTAGGAGGGCTTTAGGTCCCCTCTCTGTCTCTGCCATTTTCCTGGTTGCTGGCAACCCTCAGTACGTCTGGTGTATACAATTTCTTTTGCCAAGTAACAAGTGGCATTTTCTTTGGAAAGAGAAGTCTTTGCCAAGAAGGCACAATCCTTTAGCATGTGAAAATGACAGATGCCACTTTAGAGAGACCTGTATACCTATGTTTATCACAGCATAGTTCACAGTAAGCCAAGTTATATGATCAGCCTTGGGTGTCTGTCAGCAGATGAATGGATAAAGACAAGGTGGTATATGTTTGCAGTGGAGTTTGATTTAACCATGAAGAATTAAGTTATTTGCAGAAAAATGAATGAAACTGGAGATCATTAAGTGAAGTAATCCAAACTCAGAAGGTCAAGGGTTGTGTTTTCTCTCAAGTGGAAGCTAGAAGGAAAAAATAAATGGACGTCATTAAAGTATAAGGGAGACCACCAGGGGAAAGGAATGGAGCAGAGGAGAGAGGAAGAGAGGGTAGGGGGAGGTATTGAGGAGTGAAATTGATTAAGTGATGCTATATGCATGTATGAATACACCACAATGAAACCCACCATTCTGTATTATTAATATGTACCAATAAAAAATGAACAGGTGCTGCTGGGCATGGTGGTAACCTGTTACCCCAGTGACTTGGTAGACTGAAGCAGGAGGATCATAAGTTCAAAGCCAGCCTGCCCTAAGCGACTTAGTGAGACCTTCTCAAAATAAAATATGGAAAGGACTGGGGATGTGACTCAGTAGTTAAGTACCTTGGGTTTAATCCCGAGTGCCCAAAAAAAAAAAAAAAAAAAAAAAAAATACACACCTTGAAACCTCAGGTGACCTGTACATACTACACATGGACTTGACAGAATTCTAGGGGTCTAGAACTAGAACTCTGTGTCCTTCTGTCCTCTACACTATAGTTGGTTGAGACAGAAGTGGTGTGGATAGCCACCTGTGAAATAAAAGCTGGGGTTCAGTGGCCATCCCTCTTAGGTTTTTGATTTGTTATCAGTCCTCTGTCTTCTTGACATGCGGATCCTTTAAATACGTTTGAATATTGTCCTGAGAAAATGCCACAGGACTTCAGAAGTCAGATTAAACCATGTTCTTTGGGATTCGTTAAATCTGAAATGCCTGGAGCCAAATGCTAGTGAGATGAATCAAATGCTAAAGTTGATCTGAGCCACATCTCTATGGAGCTCTCATTTCATTGGATTTCTTTCCCACAGTAAGGCCATCCACAGTCTTTACATTTTGTGTGTGTGTGTGTTTTCTGTTTTTTTTTGGGGGGGAGGGGGTGGGGTGGGGTTGAAAGGAGGGTCTTGAGTAGAGGCCAGAATGTGACTAGGAATTTGATTATTAACCGAGTCTGCCCTCCTGCCTCTCCTTGGAAGTAAATTATCTGGGAGGAGGCCTAGAGGTGGGAGTTCTAGGTACTAGATTTTCTCCGAGGGCCTACTTTCTCCAGCAGGTCTCCGTGGTCACTAGTGCTAGGGATTGCCTACTCAAATAAATTCCATTGTGTTCAGGAGGCTAAAGACGAGAAGTGAGGTAGGAGAGCAGCAGGGAGTGACCAGACTCTAGAACTGGACACAACTTACCTCTTCCCAAAGGTGAGCTTGGTCAGGCATAGACTATTGCTCTGTGGATATTTGAGTGTGTACTGTTTGTTCATTCTAGTATTTTTGTAGAATCTAGAGATCTGATATTTTACCTAATTACGATTAATTTTTAAATTTGGCTAATGAATTCAGTTTTTATTATGTTATAAAGCCTGAAATTATTGTCTTGGATTAGACCTGGCCTATGAGTAACCAATTTTGATCTTTGGATTGCATCTTGCCCAGGTCAGAAGGTTTTTGGGGGATGCTATTTGATCCTATAGCAGCATCCATTTCTGTCTTCCTTTTTCCTAATGCAGTCTTAGTTATTTTTTGCTACTGGCAATTGTACCCAGGGGTGCTCTACCGCTGAGCTGCATCCCCAACCTTTTTGAGGCAGGCAGGATCTCACTAAGTTGTCCAGCTTGACCTTCCAATTTGTAATCCACCTGCCTCAACTTCTCGAATAGCTGAGTTCACAGGTGCACGCCAGTGTGCCCAACTAAGAGGCTCAGCTTGCACAGGTGCCCATTTTCCTCGTGGAGCCCTTTAGCTAGGGAGGAGCCAAACCCCGCCTCTGGGTTGGGTTTATTTGGTAAACATCCCTTATTCAAGATGGTTTCAGGACTGATCATGTGATCTGACTCTGTCCAATGAAATGGGAAGGTGTGCTCTTGGGCCCACCCAGGGAAAACATCTGTCCTTGAATCCTAGGAAGTAGTGGTCTCTGCTTGCTCAAGTGGCTGTTGGGATGTGCCACCTGCCGCTGCTGGGGGACTGAGGACGAAGTCATAGTTGAGGAGGCTCATCCTGGAAGGGAAGGGAAGAACCTGAACTCTTGTTGAGCTGGTGAATCAGCTGGCTCTGAAACCTCCCTTTCCTTTGGACTTTTATTGCCCTTCTTTATTGTTGAAGACAGCTGGGGATGGCCTGAGCAGCAGACTGGGGGAGAGGCTCCAGTCTACTCCTTGGCCTCAGAAACATTTATTGAAAAAGAAGGCCTTTCTTGATGCTGGGCTGGGCCATCAGTAGTTTGGGGCTAGATGGTGGTGGAAGGATTTTTATTTTTTTAATTTCCTTTTTCTTTCTTGTTTTTGGGGGGTGGTGGTGATACTGCTGTTTACCGGTGACGAGTTCTGCTCCTTCTAATGTTGAAGATTGAACACTAGAGAAGCAGCCAAGGCAAGCATATTAAGCAGGTTTTATTTAAAGGTAATAATACAGATTTCTCCGGACAGGAAGAAGGGGGCCATGGCTGATGTTCTAAAGTCCCAAGAAGTGGGCGCACCCTACATCTTTTATAGATTAAAGTCTCTTTTGTTCTCCAGTTTTCTCCCCCCCCCTTATCTCTCCTTCCTGCCTACTAGGCCTGATTTTGCATTAAGTGAGAAGCCATGGGCAGGGGGAGGGCCTAGGTGATTCTGGCAGGCAAGGGCCCAGGGGGCATTAATTAGCTCCATACATGCACTCCTTGATAAAGGCAGGTAAATTTGGTAATCAATGGGCTCTGGAGCTCCTTGACATTCCATTCTTCCAGGGGCAGTCTCCAACTTCCAGAGGCAGATGGCTTCATGGCTTCATTTCCTCGAATTGACCCGATTCCCTATTTCTACACTAACTACCTGTCCTTAATTCTGGCTTCAGTGGGGTGGGTAACATGGGCGCTTTTTTTTATTGGTACCAGGGATTAAACTCAGAGGCTCTTAACCACTGAGCCACAACCCAGCCCTTTTTATTTTTTATTTTGACACAAAACTTTGCTAAGTTACTTAGGCCTCACTAAGTTGCTGAGGCTGGCTGTGAACTTGGAATCCTCCTGCCTTTGCCTCCTGAGCTGCTGGGATTATAGGCAAGTGCCAAAGTGCTGCACTAATATATTTATCTTGTATCTTTATGCTGATCCCTTGCTGTTGACCCTTTGGAAGATGATCCAAGGTAATATGCCATCCTTCTCTTGAGAAGAAAGCCACCCTTCTGGGCTTGGAGGGGAAGAGGAATATGATCAGTTCTATCTGTTGTGGGGGCTCAGGGTGAGGACTATCAGAGACACCTGGTGTTCATCACCTGAAGTTCGGGACCTGGCCAGCCTGACTGTGATCTCAAGGACTTGAGTCTTTGCAGGGGGTTAGATGAAGATGAATACCAACTAAACTGTGACCTTTTCCATTTGTGAAAATTATTCTTTAGGATGTATCTTTATCATGGAAAGAGCCTCTCAGCCTTCAAGGGAGGCTGAATTATAGTTAGTATAATCCCAAAAGTTTCCAGTACTTGGAAAAGTACAAATCAAGAAAGCAATTCTGGGGGCTGGGGTTGTAGCTCAGTGGTACAGCACTTGCTTAGCATGTGTGAGGCACTGGGTTCCATCCTCAGCATCACATAAAAATAAAGTAAAGGCATTATGTTCATATACAACTAAAAAAAAAAAAGAAAAAAGAATAGTTAAAAAAAGCAATTCCTGCCTGACCATTGGTACTCTATGAAAATAAATCAACTTGAAGTATCTCACATCTCTGTGCATTCCTGATTTCTTTGTTTCTTTTTTTAATGAGAAAATAATGTTGCATTTTAAGAAAATGTTTTCTTATTTTTATCATTTTTACAGGTTATTCTTCCCAACCTTTTTCCAGGTAGTTAAAAGTTAAAGACTGCCTTTCTGTGAATAGCACAGCTAAGTTTCAATTGTGCGCTACTGATTTGCACACTTACATATTTTTCTTTGTGTCTAGTGTGAAGAGATGGTGAGGTTTACAGTATGGAGTGTGAATTTTGGAGCCATGCATCCTGGGTGTGAATCCCAGCTCTGGTATGGGATGTATTGGCTATGGGACCTTGGCAATTAGCTTACTCTCTTTGTGGTTCAGTTTCTTAATCTGTGACACGAAAGTAATTCTGGTACCAACCGTGGGGATATGAGAATTAACAATTTAATGCATTAGTACATTTAAAGTACTTGGAATAGTGCCTGGCATATTGTAAGTGCTATCTATTTGGGTTTGCTGTTAGGCATAGTCAAAATAATGGTAATAAAATCTGCTGTACTTTGGCTGACTATATCATCAGTCTCCGTTAAGAGATTTTGGAAGACCCAAATCATTTGGTAGATGTATTGTCACTGTGTCTTAGATTACAAGTGATTTATTGCTAGACATAAAAAAATTGCCCTGGGGGGCGAGCTTAGGGGAAGGAGCATCCTTGGGACAAGGATACTGGGCTGTAGCCAGCAGTCTTTATGGCAGATGGATAAAGAGATTATATAGTGTGTTTTCCTAGGATGGATTTGGCTGTCCTCAGGGTGATAGTAAGTACAGGAACTAAATGTTACTTAAGAGCTCAACACCAAAGCGTGTGGCATTTTGTGAGACAAATATTTCTCTGTCAGATAGCCATTCCTCTCAAAGCTAGGTGCAGCTCTTCCTTTCATTCACTCATCATTATTCTTCTGCTGTTTCGTCCTCTCCTTTTCTGAATGTCAATAGCTGTGTAAGTTTGCGAGCACCAACCCTAATCGTTTTGTAGTAGAAAAGGTGTGAATTTAGAGCAGTAAAACCTGTACCTGAACTCTGAAGTCATCATGGAATGCTGTGACCCAGTGAGGATGTTATTAATCTCTCTTGAGCTCAGTCTCCTCATCTGTGAAATGGGGACACCCATCTCTCAGAAGCTTGCCAGACAAATCAAATGGAATCACAAATGTGAATTGACCAGTGCTGTGACTTTCTTATCATTTTTCATTTTTTTCCCCTTCTTTTTTTTTCTGTATTTCTAATCAGCATCTTGGCTACCAAGTCAGAGAATTCAGAAACTTTTTTTGGAGGACTTTTACGTGGTGTGCCATTTTTTTTTTTTTTTTTTTTGCTGATATTTCTGGTAGAGTTTTCTGAGATGGGAGCCTATTTTAGGCTAAAAAAAAAAATTCCCCTTTTTTTCCCCTCTATCATGAGTAACTTCATTTTTTTTTTTTGGTGGTGCTGGGGATTGAACCCAGGGTCTTGTGCTTGACAGGCAAGCACTCTACCAACTGAGCTATATCCCCAGCCCCTGAGTAACTTCATTTTTATGTTATCTTTTTTTTTTTGAGACAGGGTCTCACTGTTTCCCATCAACTCCTGGGCCAAAGTCATATCCTCCTGCCTCAGTCTCCCCAGTAGCTGGAACCATAGGCAAGTACCTCTGTTCCCTGCTTAGTTACTACATTTTTTTAATGGGCCTTTTGTGTATTTGAAGTTGTTTTCCTGAAATTTGTGAGTGAGTTAAGGCAGAGATTGGCAAACTTTCTGCAAAGAGCCAGAGAGTGGAAATTTTTGGCCTTGTAGGCTGTCCATTTTAATTGTACCAACTCAGTGAGTTGTAGCACAGCAGTATCTTGTAGCCACAGACATACATCAGTGAGCAGACCTGGCCATGTACAAATAAAGCTTTTATTTATGGACTCTGAAATTTGTATTTCATGTACTTTTCATGCTTTTGATTTTTTCCAACCCCTTAAAAATAGTAAAACCATTCTTCACTCGAGGACCGTACAAAAAGCATCAGCAAGTTGAAGTTTGTTACCGCCTGTGTGAAGGGTTTGATGAGTGACATTAGAAGCTGTGTAGGGAGAGGCTATCATTTAAAGACCTTGTCTTATGAGCATCTTGGGGGTAAAGCTTCTTTCTGTAATATGTGTAGGGACTCTGCAGTTTGATTCAGTTGAGAAACTGTTTTCTTGGTCAGCATTTGCCCAAAGTGAGGTGCACACATCCTTTCTTCCCAGTTCAGTTCCAGGTAGTTCTGGGAGAGTATTATGTGGCCTGTTTCCAGTTACAAATGCTCACACTGTGAGCCCTGGTAGCTGAGGGGCATGGGTTGTCTGACGGCCACACTGAAAAGCTGTTAACTTCCCCACCGCCTCCAAAAGAGCTTCATCTTTGTGCATTAATTCCTCTGCTTATTTTCTTCCTTTGGCACGCGCCCCCCCCCCCCCATGCCTGCCTGTCTTCTCTACATTAAAGGTGCATTAATGTATTCTCAGTGCGACACTTCAGAGTACTTGGAATGGGCAGAGAGCAGTTATATCCCATAATAGCAGGATAATCAATGGAAAGAGATAGACTGCCAGGTTGTAAATCATGTGAGAAGATTTGATGATATCAGCTTGGGGGCAGCATGTGTGTGAGTGGGGTGGGTCTTATTACTCTTTCTAGTTCTGAATTCTCTGGTTCCTGGAATTAATTTCTTTTCTTTTTTTTTTTCCCCGCCTCTCCTTGCAATCATTTGGTGGAACAGCCTTTGCCATAAACCAGAGGCTGACTGAAGAATAGGTTGACTTTGTCCTCCACTCTCCTTCCATTCCTCCCTGTCCCTGTTCACCTGAGATGGGAAATGCTTTCTGCATGGCCACAGTCAGCACTGTGGAGTGGCTTCCACTTAGACTGTCAAAAAGTAGAAAGAACATTTATTCCTTCATATTCAAAAATGAAGAAAATCACACCTTTCTGACTAGGACACTCAAAAGCCTGGCAGCATCCTAGCAAAATGCAGTTGCTGGCAATAGAAAGTGAAGGGCTTTTTCTGTTTTTCAGTGAATAAACTGTGCCTTTTACTTTCTGACTTAATGCAAAGAGATAAAAATATGCTAAAAACATGCTTTTTTTTTTTTTTTTTTTTTTAAGACATAGACCAGAGACATTTTAGAACCTTTTCATCTTGCAAAGCCAGCTTCCCTTTAAGCAAAGCATCAGGATTGCTTCAATATTTAGGTATTAATATTCCCTCATGGCTCAATCAGCTCTTTGAAAATGAATTTCTCTGCACTGCTGTCACAATTAAAGACAGGCATGCTGAGGTGAATGGGAATTTGTGTGTTTCTTAGATTGGAAGAATGTGTTGAGTCAAATGAACATCCTCTCAAGGTTAAGTTATCTATTTAAATCCCTCCCAATTACAGTGCGAGGGACAATCTCTGATGAGATTCAGGGAGAACAAATGACTTAATCTGTGGGAGAGAGATTCTCTTTGTATGAAGGCAAGGCTATGAAATCAGAACGAACCAGATATTGTTTACTATTAAGGGAAAAATAGTTACATAAATTGAACACTGTGTAGTTCTGATAAAACACAAGGTATTATTGGGTTACTGAAGGCGTCACTATAGAAGCAGGAGGAGTGGTTTCCTTGCTAGTTGTTAATGGTTTGAATCGGGTTTTTTTGTGGGGGTGGGTACCAGGGATTGAACTCAGGCACTCAAACTCTGAGCCACATCCCCAGCCTTATTTTGTATTTTATTTAGAGACAAGGTCTTACTGAGTATCTCAGTGCCTCGATTTTGCTGAGGCTGGCTTTGAACTTGCCGTCCTCCTGCTTCAGCCTCCCAAGCCACTGGAATTACAGGTGTGCACCACTGTGCCTGGGGCTGCTTTGGATCTTAAATGTCACCCAAAGGCTCATGCATTGAAGGCTTGGGCCCTACCTGATAGTGTTCTTGGAAGCTAGTGAATCCCAGTAGAAGGGAGTTAACTCATTTGGGGGGGATGTCCTTGAAGGAGATATTGGGACTGTGGCCCCTTCCTCTATCTGCTTCTTAGCCTGCATGAGGTGAACAGGTTTCCTCTGCCATGTACTCCTGCCTTGATTATCTTGCCTTACCACAGGTGCCAAAGAAACCAGACCAATGGACCAAGGGCCAAAACCTCTGAAACTGTGAGCCCAAATGAAGTTTTTCTCCACTTAAGTTGTTTGTCACAGTAACTGAAAGCTGACTGAAGTACTAGTTGTGCTTTCTAGGTGGGAAAGAATCATGAAATGAGCAGAACGCAAACCCACCAGCAATAGATACTGTGACCCCTCTGTATTGCAGAGTCTCATTGGTTGGGACTACAGTTTTACTTAAAGAGATGATCTCATATTGTGACTTTCCAGAATCATCATCTAGGTCCTGTTGACTTTTTCTCCAAAATAAATCAGGGTTTCTCTGGCCAGTGCTCTTTATCTCTACTACTACTGACTTGGTAGGATACTGTCCTCTTGTAGTTAAAACATCACCACAGCCCTCCTAAGTATTTCCCTGCATTCAGAAACATCTTCCCATTACACATGAAAAAAATCTGAACTCTGAGCCAAGGACCTGCCTCTACCTCTTCTTCTTTCCTTAATTTGTTCCTCCTCACTGACCAGTTTCAGACTCTGCAGCTGGGATGCTCCAATGGACCTGACTCCATCTTGCTTCAAAATGCTGAGTTAGTGACTCAGTGTTGCCTTGATGGGTTGGGTAGTTGGATTTAGACTCTGGAGCCAGAATAGTAGGTTCAGATCCAAGCTGTGCCACTAACCAACCTTGACCTTGAGTGAGTTATTGAAAACTTACTGTGTCTAGGTTTTCTTTTCTTTGAGGGGTAATAATAATTCAGCTATAATAATAATAATTCCTCTTTAAGTTTTTATTGAGGAATAAATGACTTAATATATGGAAAGAACGTAAGCTATTGCTTTGTTTTCACTCCTGAGCACTGCATAGGTGATGGTACTGATTTGTTATAAAATAGCTGTTGTAATTATCATTTTTGCCCCTTGGGTTTTTATAGGACAGCTCCATTTCCGGCACATCTCAGCTCAAGTGCCCTTCTCTTATTGACTTCCCCTTTCTACCTTTTGAAAGGAACTACCACTTCCAAACACACCTTGCATTTTATCTATTTCAGGTTAAAAAGGAAAAGAAAAAATCAGGCACGGTGGCACATGTCTGTAATCCCAGTGTTTTGGGAGGCTGAGGTAGGAGGATAACAAGTTCAAAGCCAACTTCAGCAACTTAGCAGGCTCTTAGACAACTTAGCAAGATCTGGTGTGAAAATAAGAAATAAAAAGGGCTGGGGATATGGCTCAGTGGTTAAGTGCTCCTGGGTTCAATCCTTGGTACCAAAAAAGGGGGGAAAATGTGTGTGTGTATATATATATATATATATATATATATATATATATATATATATATATATATATAAACAATAGCAACATATAAGAATTCTCTTCTGCTGAACCACATGGGTTCATTGCTAACCTGGTGTCCTATCATCTCTGGACACTTGAATGTGTATTTTCTTCACAAAGGAACTCTTATATTATGACAATATATTAGTCAAAATTGGGAAATTAGCTGACACCATACTACACTCTGTTTTAGTCCGCTTTTTCACTGCTGTGACTGAATGACCTGACCAGCCCAACTTTAGAGGAAGAAAAGTTTATTTGGGGGCTCACAGTTTCAGAAGTCTTATCCATAGATAGTCAACCTCCATCCCTTGGGACTCAAGATCAGGCAGGACATCATGGTGGAAGAGTGTGGTGGAGAGTAGTGGTTCACATTATCAGGAAGGAGAGAGAGAGAGAGAGAGAGAGAGAGAGAGAGAGAGAGAGACTGAGAGAGAGACTTCATTCTCAAGATACAAAATATGCATCCCATGGCCATGTCCTAATTCTCACCTCCTCCCGCCACACCTTAGCACTTCAGTTACCTCTCAGTTAATCACTGTCAGGGGATTAATTCACTGATTGGGTTAAGACTATTACAACCTAATCAGTTCTTCTCCAAACCTTCTTGCGTTGTCTCACATGTGAACTTTTGGGGGATGCCTCACATCCAAACGTGTAATACGCAGACCCCATTCAGATTTGCCTTGACTGTCCCAATAACAAGAAACTACTTAGAATCCTGTCACTTGTTAGTCTTCTACAGGTCTAGAGCAGTTTCTCAGGCTTTTCTTGACCTTTATGACCTTGACACTTTTGAATCTAACATGCTAGTTACTTGGTAGGCTGCCCTTTGATTTTTGGTTTGTGTGTTTTTCCTCATAATTTTCTGTGGGTCAGGCAGAAATACCACAGAAAGGGTGCTCCATTTCTTCCGGCTGCATCCCATTTCCTGATTTTGCTCCCTGACCCCCCTGCTTTTAGCCATTAACTTTGGTCACTTGATAAGGTCAGCATCTACCAGGCTTCTCCATTGTAAAGTTAGTTTCTTTCCCCACTTTTAGTAAATATTTTGTTTGTAGGTACTTTGAAACCTTTTTCCTCCAACTTTCAGTTTATTCATTGATTACATATATTTGAACTTAAAGTCTGTTAACATTCTATTGTGCTCAGTTTGCACCACATTTATATTGTGGGAATTCATTTCAGTTGGTTCCTGTGTCCTTTATTATTTGAATATTTCCTTAGATTCTAGATCAAGAAGTTCCGGGTTCATGAACTTTGCTGGACCCAGCCCTGAGTTTTTGACCAAGAACGACCTGAGGAGCCAAGGAAATCCCATTTCTTTTAGAGAAGAATGGTATTTAGTAACCAATATCTAGGCATTAGGTATCCTCATTACTCTTGGGAAGTTACAGCTCCCAGATCATTTAGTGATTAAATATGTATATGCATGTTTCTATACACATTCTTATCTGTTTGTTTTCCCTGTGGTTTTATGTATTAAAAGTCACAAGTTTAAATTGTTGCCTCCAATTCAGTTAAACACCTCATGGTTCAATTTAGTTCTCTCTTTTATAGATATGTGTTTTAGGTAGGTTTTTCACTGCCGTGACAATAAAACCTGACAAGAACAACATAGAGGAGGAGAAGTTTATTCTGGCTCACAGTTTCAGAATTTCAGTCCATGGTTGGCCAACTCCATATCTCTAAGGCGTAAGGTGAGGCAAAACATCATGGCAGGAGGGTGTGACAGAGGAAGACTTCTTAGGACACAACAGCCTAGGAGGAGGGAAAGAACTCCACTCACCAAAGGTTACCTACCTCCTCCAGCCACACCCCACCTGCCACACTTACCACCCAGTAATTGAATTAATCTACTGATAAATCATTTTACCTCAGAACATTCTTGTATTGTCTCACACACAAGTTTTTGGGAGACAGCTCATACCTAAACCAACAATATGGAACTCTCTTCTCCAGCAGGGGAAAAAGTTTTCTCACTGTCTTGAGTATATTTACTTATTCAGTTCATTGCACCACATGGTGGGCCACTTCTCTGTGCAGATACCCTCCTCAAGTTTGCTAGACAACAACACTCCACACCAAGTGCTTCTCCCTGCTGGGTATAGATGCTGTCTTCACTCCACTTGGAAATCCCTTCTGGGTAGAGCATGCCTTTGTGCGGTAAAAACCTTGATCTGGTTGGAGAACAGTGCTTTGCCAGGGTGTACTCAGCTTGGCAAGCAGGGTAGGGGGAGTTAGATTTCATTTCCCCTAGCTGACTGTGTTCCTTTGTATTCTGTGTAAAGCACATGCCTTTATGTGGCCGGGCCACCCTGAAGACTCTTGGTCCCTGGTTTCAGTTGATTGGCTCATAGTGGGCTCCTAACCCACACTGGGACTGAGATGCTGCTGCTGTTGCCGCCACCACCGTGTTGAACCAAGGGGATTGGAGAAACAGCTGCAGGTAGTTGACTTCTTGATCTTAATGGTGGAAGACAAAAAACTTGGCTCAGTGAGAAGGAAATAAAACTGATGGGGCAGAGAAGGGATGGAGGAAGAGAACTGATGGAAGCATGGGTTTGTGTTTGGGTCCTGGTTTGTGTCTGAGGCTATTTGCAGGAACAATCCTATATTCTTAAAATACAGTTATGTCTAAATTAAGCTACCGAGTCACATGGCAAGCCCCAAGATAAGGGACAGAGTAGTATACTGTGTGGGAGGCGCTGTGAAGGTGCCTGGCAAAGGACCCGGACACAGGGACCCAATTATCCAGTCTACTAGAGACAGGTCAAATTGTCTACCAAAGGCCAACTCTTTAATAAGTGGTGGAGCTAGGAATCAAATGAGGTCTGTCCAACTAGGTTGATGGCATCTGTCTTCTGGATAAAATAGTCAGGGACTCGAGCCGCATGTAGTTTTCTTGGGGTGTGCAAGTGATTCCAAGGGCTTGCTCTTTCTTTTGCTTTCTCTGCTTTCTTCTACATAGGAAGTTTACTTTCAAGAAGATAGTGTTAATCAGATACACATCTTTAAAGAACCAGATGGCTTTCATTTCTTTTTCCTGATTAGCTATATAAAACTAATTGTCCAACTGAGAAAGGCTTAATTTTAGAGGCTTATAGGGAAGGCAGGTTTATTGTTTACAGCTTTTTGCCCCCCTCTTGCCTCCCTTGCCAGAGGCTCTGCTCCAGTGGGGGATCTGAATCTAATACTGAAGAATTTTGGAAGAAGTTGGATTTTTACAAGGAGTCACCACATAAGAGGTATGAAACACTTCAATTCTGTGAGTTAAAGTTGTGCTCATGAGGTTCTTATTTCTGCATTTCTTGTTCTCTTTTTTATTTGTCATATTTTTAAATGACTTTGACCAGCAGCAGGAGTTCGAATGGTGTTTTTAGGAGAATGTCTGCATTATTGTCCTGTAGGCAGAGGCCCAGGAACGTTGGAGACCATATTCAGTAATTGTAATATAAAAATTATGCTGCATTATAAATGTGCAGGAACACATTATTCTAACTAATTATTAAACTCACAAAGAGGCCAAGTGGTACTTGGTAAATCTGATTACTTAGTGTGGTAGAAAAACTATTTTTGCATCGGAAATATTATGCTAAAGCATTGTGCCTTTTATACAGAGTAAAGATAATAGTGGCTAGAATACAGGATTAGCCATGCACTGTATGAAAGATGGCAGACTTTAAAAATCCATTTGTATTTTTGGCAAATTGTCTTAATAGAATCCAACATGCCCTTCTAATTTAAAATGCAAAAGTTAAATAAAGTTTATGCTTGAGTTATATCCATTAAGAAACTAGTAAAATAGTTAAGTCATAAAGCCTGGACTCTCACATTAGGGGTGGGTGTGTGTGTGTGTGTGTGTGTGTGTGTGTGTGTGTGTGTCCTTCTAACATCTGAACTGTGAATTCACTTTGTATTCCCTCGTAAGAATATGCCATTTTAATTAAGACTAAAACATGGCGGGATAGTCTAAATTAGAAATGATTATAATTGCAGATGGCAATTGAGCTTTTTGGAAGCCGTTTTTTTTAAACTGTTAAATAAAAATTGTCTTTTTTAGTATTGGTTTGCAAAAGATCAGCAGTAGTTGCTGGGGGGAAATATCTTTCACCTCTTTATTTCCATTGAACTAAATATCACAGCATATCCTTCTCCTACTAAGTGTTTGGCTCTGAAAAATTTTTTCTTAAGATTTTCTTAACAATGGATCAAATGAGAAATCTTGGCCGTTAAAAGTGAACTTTTGCCAGGCGTGGTGGTGCAGGCCTGTAACCCCAGCACCTCAGGAAGCTGAGGCAGGAGGATCGAGAGTTCAAAGCCAGCCTCCGCAACTTAGCAGGGCCCTTAAGCAACTCAGTGAGACCCTGTCTCTACATAAAATATAAAATAGGGCTGGGGATGTGGTTTAGTGGTCCAGTGCCCCCGAGTTTAATCCCTGGTACCAACCACCAAAACAAACAAACAAAAACAAAAACAAAAACCAACTGAACTTTTCTGGAGTTTTTCTCTTGATGAATATTGAAAATTCATGATAAATATTGTCCAGTTGTTCTTCTCTGGATAGTTACTGAGCCAATGCAATATAAACTGGCAACTTTTGGAGACTGAGCTCATTCTACCACTGAGCTACATCCCCAGCCCTAACTTACCCAGTTTGGCCTTGACCTTGCCAGCTTCCTACCTCAGCCTCCTGAATCACAGGCATGAGCCACAGTACCCAGTCTGTCTGTTTGTTGTTTAAATGGTAAAGAGTCCACTTGGTCATTAGTATCCTTTCAGTGAGAGTCAGTATCTTAGTTTGGCCTTCTGTTTGGGAGACAAACCTCTGTTCTGTGTTCTTGAAAGGAAAGGTGGGCGTGATGAACCATTGCCTGGGTGTGGAATGGATTTGTGTATGGAGTTCTCTGTGTATAGAAATCATACTCATCAACAGTTTCTACCTGTCGATGGTATGTAAATCCACTAGACCAGTAGTTCACAATTGGGATTTCAGTTTTGTCCTGGCAGCATTTTCCATCGGTCAGGACTAGGGGGTGGTCTTACTGGACTTTGCTAGCTAGAGGCCTCTGGGATGCCTGGGATGCCACCTCACATCCTGTAGTGCACAGGACAACCCTCTGCTCCCTGTAAGAATTATCTACTGCAACACATCAATAGTGCAGCTGTTGAAAAACCCAGCACTGAACACTGAGCCTGTAGTGCCTCCCATGGTCTCCACTGTAAAAATGGGCCTGGAGTCACTGTGAACCTACATACTGTATCTTATTCTCTCATTACAGTACTGGTGGGTTGTCTAGTAAATTAAATGTGAGTTGATAAAAAAGAGTTTTCTGGCTCAGGGTATACAGCTCAATGATAGAGTGCTTATCTAGCAGGCACGAAGTCTTGTGTTTAGTTTGTAGTACTGCTCCCCTCCCCACAAGAAGTGTTTTCTGGAAGAAGTCAACAAGCAGGTCAGAGCTGAGCCATAAATCAGTCTTAAACTGTGTAAGTGGTATCCTGGACAGCAAGCCAGGTAGTGGATTGGTTTGTTGGCTCTGATTAAATGGGCTGCTTTGATCCCTAGGAAGTTAACTTTTTTTGGGGGGGGAGGACGACTGGGAATTGAACTCAGGGGCACTCGACCACTGAGACACACCCCCAGCCCAATTTTTTATTTTATTTAGAGATAGGGTCTCACTGAATTGCTTAGGGTCTCGTTAAGTTGTTGAGGCTGACTTTGAACTTGTGATCCTCCTGCCTCAGCCTCCCGAGCCCCTCGGATTATAGGTATGCACCTCTGTGCTTGGCTTAGAAAGCTGACTCTTAAAAATTTTTTTAAATTTAGGAACTGGGAGTGTAGCTCAGTGGGAGTGCTTGCCTAGCATGGGTGAGGAATGGGGTTGTATCCTCAGCACTGCATAAAAATAAATATAAACATAAAGCAAAAGTATTGTGTACATCTACAACTAAAAATAAATAAATAAGTAAATAAAGGTATTGTATCCATCTACAACTAAAAATAAGAAAAAAAATTAAAAAATGTATTTGTTTAGAGGTAGATACTGGGGATTAACTCAGGGGCTCTTTACTACTGAGGCACATCCACAGCCCTTTTTATTTTTTATTTGGTTATTTGGAGATAGTCTCACTAAGTTACTTAGGGCCTCATTAAGTTGCTGAGGCTGGGTGATTCTCCTTCTTCAGCCTCCATAGTTGCTGGGATTATAGGCATGTGCCTCTGCATTCAGCAGAAGTCAACTCTTTTTTTAGGGCCCATCTTGTCCCTGAAATATTAGTTCTCCTAAGTGCTGGATTCTTGAAAAGGTGCTTATGAAAATGTCTTAGTAAATAATATCCCACAATTGTGTTATCCTTCACCCTGAATTCTGCCTAATGAAGATTGGCTGTGTACAGCCACCACTGCTTCATTTTATTACACTTTGTATATGCAGCTCTGAAAATTAAGAGACTCAGGGAACCAGTATTGAGCAGAATAATAAAAGAACTTTCTTGAATGGTAGCACTTTGGATATTTCTTTCTGCCCTCCATGACTGGAGGAATAAGGAAGGAGGATATCATGGGGTTTATAAACAGCTGATAACAACAAGCTTCATTTACATTTTGTAGCTCCTGTACCCACCTCCTTCAAGCACGTGCGGAGGGAATTGAAATTGCAGTTTGCCTATTATGTGTTGGCAGTAATCTTTCAAAAAAAATTTTTATGTTTCAAAATCAGGCAGCCAACAGCAGTAGCCGGTGATCTATGGGGCTATTGATGTGAATTGAATTTGCAGAGGGAAAATGGGATTTGGTTGCAGTATGAACTCATAATGAGGTGGCCCCACACATTTGTAATGGTCAGCCATTGTTTACGCCCAGAATCAGCTAGAAATCAAATACCTTCTGAGCAGAGACTGAAATGAGATGTGAGGGTTTTAAAAAAAAAAAAATTGTTTCCTCCAATGCAAATAAGTCATTCCAAATTGATGTCATTTAGTTTGACTATCAAAGATGTGCAAAATTAACAAAATGACTCCTTTTGATAAGTGGAGTGTGGATCAGTGATCTTCACTACTCTCATTATCTTACTGGTAAGGAAATTGGACCCAGGCCCCTCATGTATGTATTACACAAATATATAAAATATATGCATTTTTTAAAACTCAGTAATGTATATGTGTTCTTATACTAAAATCTTATGTAAAGTAGAAAACATAAAATACGCAAAGTCTGAAGTAAAAACTCAATAGTTTTTTTTGGAGCGAAGGGTAGGTAACTCTTCTCACAGGCCAGGTGCATTTTCTTAAGCACCCCTGGGTGCTCATGTTGGAAATGAGCCACTAGTTAATACTGCTTTAGGTGACAGCCACAGGTTAGGGAGGATCCTGGGCTGCTCTTCCTATGAGTATAGCATCTTGCTGAAATATGAGTTCATTTTGAATCTTTTACTCTTGATTTTGTGGTGGGAGCTATAGACAGGGGTGCATTAGTATTAAAGATTCTGAAGCTGTTCTCCCAGTTGTGAAGTGTAGGCTAGAAAGAAGTTAAGTCAACTGAGCTCACCCACCCCTCATGTGTTACCTGAATGCTGTGCCTAAAAAGTTTTATTTCCTGATTCATCTCAGTAGTTTTCTTCCTCTCTCCCTTTCTTCCTCACTCCTTCATTCCTTTTTAAACCTTCCTTCTTTTTGGTTTTGGGGGGACTGGGGCACAGTAAATATGTTTATTCTCTGAGATCAGAGTTTGGGGTTAAAAGTATGGGATTGGAAGGTGGAGTATTGCTGTATTTGAATAAGCCAGTGAATGAATATTGGATTTGTTCCCATTGTCCAAATTGTAATGCTTAGGTGACCCCGATGGGCAAGCTGGTAAAGTCCTCTGATTCGACATTTCCTTATGTGTGGCCCATGTGAACCCAGGTGCTTCTCTGTAGGATTTAGTAGGGTGAATGTGAAATAGCCAGCACAGGGATTGGCATTGTGTAAATGCCTATTTAATCTTGGTGTAATTATTCTCATGTCAGTTCTGTCCTTCCTGGAAGTCTTCAAAGTGTTTCTTTTCTTTTCGGTTCCAGGGATTGAACCCAGGAGTGCTTAATCACTGAGCCTCATCCCCAGCCCATTTTATTTTATATTTTGAGACAGAATCTCACTAAGTTGCTTAGGGCCTCACTAGTTGCTGAGGCTGGCAATCCTCCTGCCTCAGCCTCCCAAGTCTGCACCTCTGTGTCTGACTTCAAAATCTTTTTTAAAGCCTTCACTTAACCTCAAAACATCTTATATACCCAAATGATAACTGGGAAAATATATACTGGACCTGGAACATTCATTTCGGCGTTCTTTTACCTTTTCTATTTTTCAGTAAGTTTTTTGGAGGGTTGAAACCAAATCTTAACTTTCTATTATGGTTCACGTGTCTTGCTTCTTCCCCAACACCAGGCAGAGTGGGGAAACTGAACAGCTAATTCTTAGCTGTCAGGTGAAAAGGGATTTTTGTTGTTTGACTATGGCTTTAGGTTGAATCAGAGGATTGTTTCAGTATTACAAAAGTTGAATGAGGTGAGGAGGAGCTGGAAGAATTTCAGGAAGGAAATTTTGCTAATTGTAATTAGTGTTGAACAGAAGTTGGTGCATTTCTGTAGTTTTCTGATGTCAATCACTTTTGATTAAAAAAATTTTTTTTGCTATTATTTTTAAATGACAGATTGCAGTACGTATTTTAGGACCTGCCACCCATTTTGATTGGAAAGATTATGTTGTCTGAATTTTAGATACTGCAGGTAAAGTCCTCATTTAACTAAATAACAGGGACTTAAGAATCTTGTAAATTGCTCTTGTAAGTGAAGGTGTTTTTCTCTGATTTATTATACAAATAAGTTTAAATCCTATAATTGAGCAAAATAAAATTTTTCATGTCCTTTAGAATCTGTTGTTTGGCTTCATCTCTAATGGTCTTACCTTAATAGGCAAGTAGTTTGCTTATTTCCGGTTTGCAACTGCCTTTTAGTGTATCAGATTGAATGCCACAGCCACTTCCTTTTCTCCAAGTTGCCTTTGGGAAGGCACATTTGCACCTCTTTTTTTTCTTTTCTTTTCTTTCTTTTTTCTTTTTCTTTTCTTTTCTTTTTTTTTTTGGTACCAGGGGTTGAAGTCAAGGGCACTTCACCACTGAGCCACATCCCCAGCCCTATTTTGTATCTTATTTAGAGACGGGATCTCACTGAGTTGCTTAGGCCCTCACTAAGTTGCTGAGGCTGGCCTTGAACTCAAGATCCTTCTGCCTCAGCCTCCTGAACCACTGGGATTACAGGCATGTGACACAGCACCCAGCACATTTGCACCCTAAATGTAAGACAGATATTGTTGTTTTGCTCTTTTTAGTAAAAGCATTCTAGAATTCCGGACATCAACCCCCGAAACTGAAGGAGAATCTAATTTTGTACTGTGCATGTTAATATTAGGGATGTATCTCAAATGCACATCAAGCCACACCACAGAATTCTTGATTGCAAGCAACAGAGTGGGTTTTGACTGACTTGGCTTTGGAAGAGTACTACAGACCTCTTCTCAGGATGGAGGAAAAGAGTGGGATAATCAAACCTTGGAAAATATAGGAGCTAGTAGAGTGGGGAATGGTGAACAACTGGTGTTGGAATGAGTTGGTTCCTACCGTGTCGCCTTTTTAGGGACAACACTTAACACTCAAATCCCTCTCTGGGAAACCTCATCAGCTTGGTCAGGGGGAAAGGATGTTTACATGGATAATACAGTGGAACATGGGGAGCTATGACATGGAGAAGTGGGGAAAGGACCATGGAGTTGATTACAGTTGGACTTTCTTTCCCTTTGAGCTTGTGTCATAGAGTCACTTATCAACTGTGCGTGCCAGAAAGGGCTCCAAACCCCCTCATGCAAGCCCTGAGGATTAAGTGACTTGTTTGGGAGGTAGAGCCAGTTCTATAACTGATTGTTTCACCTAGTTTTCTTTACCTTGCATCAGGCTAGAGAATTTGGTTCCTAAGTGATGCTATCTCAAAGAGGGAAAGAAAAATCTCTCTTAATTAGCAGAGATAAAGTATTGACAGTGCTTTGGAAAGGTGGATGCCTGTAAACATAGACCTTCTATAATTGGAAAGGAGCAACTAAAGAAGATACAAAGAATACTTCCACTTGCTGTTTGTAAACACCAAGTAAAGGTTTACCTGTGAAAAACTTCAGCCATTTAAGGATTATAAGTATCCCTGGAACAAGCAAGACTCCCATGGGCACAGTAGCAGGCAGGCAAGTCTATTCCCAAATTTCACTGCCCAGCACCAAATACAACCTCTAGTGTTTATTTGGAAAATGCTCTTTTTAAGGTTGGAGCATGGGAGAGGACTTTGCTAGCCCTCCTACTTGTTTAGATTCATTGCCAAAAGGTTCTCAGTTTACCTTGAAACCCCAAGGAGAGGCCCCTGAACTCAGAAGCAACTCTTGGGAAACCAGACTCTACCACCCTTTTCCACATAGGACCACCTCTTTTTACAGGTTTTGGGTTTTCTGGGGATGTGGTATAGCATGGAGATTCCATGTGTGTTTGAGATTAAGACTTGGGGTTGCATCCTACTTTCTCACTAAAGAGCTGTGAACTGGGACATGATTTTAACCTCTTTGGGTCAGTTTTAGTCAGTTTTGTGCCACTGACCACAAAGACCATTCAAGAACAATTGGGAGGTTGCCTGGCACCTGTGAGGCACTGGGTTCAATCCTCAGCACCACATTAAAAATGAATAAATAAAAGTATTGTGTCCATCTACAATTACAAAATGTATGAAAAAGAATT
Source organism: Sciurus carolinensis (assembly GCF_902686445.1). Taxonomy (NCBI): domain Eukaryota; kingdom Metazoa; phylum Chordata; class Mammalia; order Rodentia; family Sciuridae; genus Sciurus; species Sciurus carolinensis. The sequence goes on from NC_062229.1 coordinate 60,290,033, forward strand.
TGAAAAAAAAAAAAAAAAAAAAAAAAGAACAATTGGAAGGATTATTTTGGCTCAGAGTTTCAGAAGTTCAGCCCATGGTTGGCCGACTTAATTACTTTAAGCCTGAGGTGAGGCAGAACATCTGGCAGAGGAAAGCAGCTCAGAACATGGTCACCAGGAAGCAGAGAGAGAGAGAGAGCTCTGCTCACCAGGGACAAAATATAAACCCCAGAGCATGCCCCAGTGACCTACTTCCTTTAGCCACACCCTGCCTGCCTACTGTTAGTTCATATCAGTGGATTAATTCATTGATTGGCTTACACCTCTCATAATTGTTTTACCTCTAAAAATTCTTGCATATGTCACACATGAACTTTTGGGGGACACCTCATGTCTAAACTATAACAGGACCTTTGCTAGATTTGCCTAGTAAGGTGCCATTGTCCCCTTTTCCCTTCTTAATTGAACCTGTTATTGTGATGATAATGAACCCATAAAAGAATGGCATTTCCCACCTCCCCTGCCAGTAGGGATGATTGATGAGTTACACGTGAAACTTGTTGTTTGGGGCGCTTGGAAATGCTATTCCAAAGGGATGTATTAGGTGGGAAGTACGTTCTTTTTGATTTTTCACATTTTGCATTTCAGATGTGAAACATATGTAATAACTTGGAGCTGAAGCACCCATTCTGGGACCATGGGGGGAAGACCAAAGGAATTGCAGAGATTGGGGTATCTTCCCACCACTATATATCTGCAGCCACCTCCCGTCCTCTTGTTATATGAAAGAAATCAATCCTTAAGTATTGCAGCCCCTGTAATGGGTCTCTGATAGCAGGAGCTTCTGATACCAAAACTCAAGATTTCCCATTTGGAAACTGAGGGTAATAGCTCTTTCTTTGCAGGGTCATTTCTCAGGATTCATTGACAACATGCAACCTGCCTGCCCCGCACCTACAGCCAACAGCTGTACTTTTCATGTTAAGTTACTGTTGTCACATAGTGCATAGAGACAAGTATTAGTTTGCTAGGGTTGCTGTAACAAAGTACCACAAGCTGAGTGACTTATTTATTGCCTCAGGGTTCTGGAGACTATAAGTCTAAGATCAGGGTATTGGTAGGGTTGGTTCATTTTGAGGACTTGGAGGGAAGGCTATGTTCTGGATCTTTCTCCTTGAATGAGAGATGGCTCATTAAAGGCAGATTACTTTCTTTTTTCTCTTTTCACATTATCTCCTTTCTCTTCATGTCTTGTGTCCAAATTGCAAGGATATGAGTTATGTTGGTATGGGGTCTATTCTAAGACCTCCTTTTACCTTGATTACCTGGGTAAAGGCTTAATTCCAAATGAGGTCATGTCCTGCAGTTACTAGGTAGAGTATAGAACTCCAGCACACCTTTTTTCAGGGCACAATTGAACCCTTAAATTGTATTTATGTAAAATATTACCAGTTAAGCTTTAGTCTCTCACTTTTTTTCTGATTATAGAATCAATCTCTCTCTCTCTCTCTCTCTCTCTCTCTCTCTCTCTCTCTCTCTCTCGTACTGGGAATTGAACCCAGGGGCACTTCACCACTTAGCCACATCCCCAACCCTTTTAAATATTTTTATCTAGAGACAGGGTCTTACTAAGTTGCTTAGGGCCTCACTAAGTTGCTGAGACTGACTTTGAACTTGCAGCCCTCCTGCCTCAGCCACCCGAACCACTGAAATTACAGGCATGCACCATTGCTGATTATAGAAACTCTTTACAAATAAATCAAAAACCTGTAATCCCAGCTACTTCAGAGGCTGCCGCAGGAGGATCACCAAGTTGAAGATCAACTTCAGCAACTCTGCCTCAAAATTAAAAATTGAAAGGATTGGGAATTGTAGCTCAGTGGTAGAGTGCCTCTGGCTTCAATCCCCATTACCAGGTATTGGGGGGAGAACTGAATACTTGTTCATGAAATATGCCCCCAAAGATGTCCTGTTTTATAAATGACTTTTAATTTATATCTCTGGATTCTCAACTCGTAGGGCTTATAAAGAGACCTTTTACAGTTTAGAGGTGATGATTATTAGCTCTTACGATTCTCCTGGGTTTGGGCATTCATTTGGATAAGTTTAAGGCTTATTCCATAAAGCATCAATGTGATCAAGGTCATTTAGTGTTGCCCGGTGGCAGGTGCTCTTGGTGGTGTCCTGGAGCATCATGGTACAGGGTGCCCAAGATGGGCTTCTGCCGGGTATTTGACAATGCTACTGAACATTTCAGCCTCCAGTGAGTTCACTGAGGTGGGTCTTGCTCCTGTCATGTCCTTAAGTCTCCCCTGTTGGCAGAATTCTTCAACTCCCATTAAATTTGGAACCTAGCATTCTTACAGCTGCTTTCTTTTACTTTGCAAATATTTCAGGCATTGAGAACATTACCTCCTGAGTGTGGCACGATGGCTTATGCATTAAATAAATAGCATTCCTGTCCCAACTGTGTTTTTTTTTTGTTTTTTGTTTTTAAAGATCACTTTTAGGCAGCATTCTGTATTTGTAGGGACTTGTCTGCAAATAAAAGGAGTAATTGAAATACAGCTGAATAGGAATCAAGAGTGTGATTCAAGTGTAAGGTAAAACTGATGACATCCCTTATTGCTGTATAGATAAATTACTTTATGGTGGCCTACTTCCCTGATAAAGCTTTTTTTAAAAACTAAAAAAGCATTTTTCTTTACTCTAATCGTCCATCCTGACAACAGCAAAAAAAGAAAGGACTGTTTCCCCCCCTCCCTTAGCAGCGATAGTAGAAATTGCTTATTGCTTGAAAATCTATATTTGCCTGCTGGTGTACCATTAAAAAGGGATTTGATCACCCAGATTCCATTTTTTATTTAACAAAAGATAGAAAGGGTTAGAGTTTCCATATTGGCAGAATGTGGAATTGGTAGGTAAGTGACTTGAATGTTTTCTTTTTTAATTAGAGTATTAATGTTCAAAGCCCACATATGCCAAGGTATTGGGAATGTTTAAATGTGACCCGCAGAGATGGTGTTTGGGTAAGTTCTTTCTGCATCCACCAAATTATTAACCATCTCAGAGTCATAAGCCCAGCCAGGGAGGTAAGGTCACCACTTGGCAAATGTTGCTCTGTGTATCCCAATGCTGGATTCCAAAGGTGGCCCTTTCTCAGCTTCCCTGCAATGTCAGGAGTCAAGGCCAGTGGCAGGCAGGAGGCAGAGGTTTGTTTGGCAAATCATTAAAGACATTTTGCATTTGTTATCCAGTTTCATTTCCATGGCCATGTGACTACCTATGATGTATGTTTTTGGGAAAAAAAGGTAATTTAAATCAGATCAAACCTCTGGATGCTTGGGATGGAGCATAATGTAAAATGATAGAGCTCAAATGGGATCAGAAAGACCCAGAATGAGGGGAATCCTACGCTTCAAATTACACCACTTATTCAACAAAGTTATCAAAGAGTTTAAAGAAGCAGAGAAAACCTTTAGATTAAAGGAATTAAGAGACCTATTAGTCAAATTCAACTTGTAGACTTCGGGTACTGATTTGAACAAATCAATGTTAACTTTTTTTTTTTTGGTGGGGAAATTTGGATACTTGGATGTTATCTGCTTTATGGGATTATCAGTTTTTAGGAACAGATGAGAGAACAAGGTCGGAATTCTATTTTAAAAAGAGTCCTTATCTTTTTGATAGATGCTGAATTATTTATAAGTGAAAATTTGGTATCTAGAGTTTGCTTTAAGATAATTGAATTGTGTAATCTCTGTAGCTTGGGAGGGCGAGGCAGGAGGAGTGCAAGTTTGAGGCCATCCTCAGAAACATAGTGAGGTCCTAAGCAACTCAGTGACACCCTGTCTCAAAATAAAAAATAAAAAAGGACACAGGATACAGCTCAGTGTTTAAGTGCCCCTGAAGTAGGAAGTTGTAGGTTGGGGTACGAAAGAAATAAGGTTTGCCATGTGTGGCAGTTGTTGAAAGTGTATGTGTATGTGGAGACTCTTCTATCTTTAAATATTGGAAATTTTCATAGTACAAAGTTAAAAAAATAATAATGACATACCTGTGTTCTGTTCTTCATGATGACCACAGATGTTGCAAGGCCAATGTCTTTTTAAAATCTTCTTGGGGTAATGAATATTTGAATTATATAACCTTTTACCCCAAAATACTCTTAAGTTTAAAACTGATCATTTACTGCAGCAACCAAGTCTTGCAGAATGGACAGGTTTTGTTTAATGACCCATTTTCCTTTATTTGAACTAAGCCCTATGGAATAAAGGGGATGTTTTATTCATTAGACTCTTCACTTTTTTTTTTTTTTTTTAAATCTTAGAATGCCTTTGTAGGAATTAGCAGGTGTTTAATTATCAATAGGAGGATTCTTTATTTGCCAAATGCAGTAGAAAGTCATTAAAACAAGTTTAAAATATGAAAGAATCAAATAGAGGAACGTGGGGGAAATGAATAGATCTGGGTTTATCAATGTCCTGGGTTTATCAAGGTCAGGTGATTTATGGCTTAGAGTCTTGCAGCTCCATGGTAAACTGAGCCAAAGTAAAATCTTTCTGCTCTTTGGTCAGACATTCCTAGTGAAGAGAGTACCAGTTAGGATGGATTAATGCCAAGGTTTGGGGTCATACCATAGATCTTAAGGTTTGGATATTTGTGATATACAAGGATTTGTGGACAGATTTGTCCCCAATCTCTGCTTTAAACCCTTTTTTGTCAGTGTCTCATGGTCTAGATACATTGTGGACTGCTTATCCTGTGTTCACCTGTGTGCTGGGCCTTGGGGAAAAATACAAGTAAAAATTATATATATTTTGCTCTTCTGTCTGTCTTCCCTCGTCCTGTTTTCATCCACTTCTGTTTTTCTAGCCTCACCGTCTTATCCATTTCTATGATATAATGTTCTTGGTGATAGTTGTTGGGATCTGAAAAAAAGATGTGGTTAAGTTGAAGTGGTTTTCAGATGGGGTTTGCAGTAGGGGAAGGTGAATGGCTACCATTAATCCAGTTCTGACTCTGTGCCATGTGCCTTAATTTATTTCACCCCCAAATCCTGCATGAGAATCACTGCTGTTTTGTAAGGAAGAAAAGGAAACCCAGAGCTTAAGCCACGGTCACTGTCTCATGGCTCATAAGATTGTTTGATGGTAACTACTGAGTCTGTTTAGCTTTGCTTGTAACCAGCATACCATATATTCAGGTGATAGACAATTTGGGCAGTTTTTAAGAACACATCTACCATTTTCCACCATGATGTTGCTTTTTACTGATTCTATCATGGGAAGCAGAGAATGAGGTAAGACGGGACTTCTGGGAAGTAAAGGCATTTGTGCCTTTCAACAATTCACTTAGGGCACCTGCATGAACTCTGATTCACTAAGTTAGATTTAGAGCTCAAATATTTTCTGAGTAAAAGGAAGGAAAGATGAACAGTGATAGGTTTGGCTGTTGTGAAATGACTCTGCTCTTCTACATTGCTGCATTGTTTTAACCTCAAAGTTGAAACCATCTCCATGATGTAATACAAAGAGATTTTGAGAACAAGTCTCCTTGCAAATCACAGGCATTGACAGGAGTGTGCTGTCTTCTCCTGCTTGAAACTGATATTACTTTTGTGGTCTTGGGCAAGAAGGAGATAAAAAGGGTAAACGTTTACTGTTGTTTCTTTGGAAGGCATGTGGAGTTGATGAAGCAGGTCGCATTTGGTCCCTTGGAAGATCTGCATGCTACACAGTATCTTTAGCTTGGACGCTTTTGCCTTTCAAGGGCCCCTCTGTCAGACTATGGGCTACCACACCAGGGACAAAGTTGGATGTTAAAGCAAAAATGTTTGCTAAGCAGGGTTGATGGAGAGTGCATTTCAAGCTAATGGGGAATAAGTCATAGAAGTTACTCAGGCTGCAGAAAAGTGCCCAAGATGTGAAGCATAGGCTGATGATAGATGTGCATTTATGTTGTTCTTTGTGGGTCCAGGGTGGTAGGAATCAGTCAATTAGATGTGTACTTTAAACGAATGATATTATTGGTAGGAAATAAAACAGTGAGGAGAGACTATTGATTTGTTTTCTGCATCTTATTCTGGGTCTTCTTTATAGATTTAGGGTAAGCTCTCAGTAAGAGAGATTGTCCTGAGCTTCATTCTCAGGGAGTTGAATTGAGTTAACTTGTGTAATGTGAGCAACTTCTGCTTTCTGGCCTTCCAGCTATGTAAATACAAAAGTTACCTAGGAAGCAGACATTTATGTTTTCTTTAGTGTCTTAAGTACTAAACTATAAATTACCCGGAATGCTTCAGTATTCTTTACTTCCCTGTTAATAGTAACCTCTTTTTTTTTTTTTTTTTTTCCAAATCAAAGATATTTCTTGTTATTCACCTCTAATAAGAAAAATAAATATAGTGTCTATCTTTCTTTGGAGAGGTCTTTAGGGGATCTTTTTGTGAGTGAGGTGCTAGGCATCAAACTCAGGGCCTGTCTTATTGTTAGGCAAGGGATCTCCGCAGGCACACCTCCAGCCCATAAATGATCTTTTTAAAGATTGGCTCAGCCAAAGGAATTTTTCAGTTCAGTTCACATTCTTTGCAGTGTGTCTGTGATCTGGCATGGTTCAAAATATTTGTCATTTCCAATCTCTTACAATAAGAGTAGAAAGAAATACTAGTGAACCTTCCCCAAAATGTGGTAGCAATTTTCAGCTACTTAAAAACTATGTCCCTAAAATTAATAAAATTCAAATCTTAAAACTATTAGGGGTAGAAAACTGTCATTGGGAATGAGGAATCAAAGTTGGCTGTTGGTCTTACTTCCTTGAAATTGTACAGTTAAACAACAAAAGAGGCTGGCTGGGCACAGTGGTACACACCTGAAATCCCAGCAACTTGAGATGCTGAGACAGGAGTAAATGATGGGTTAACAGTTGCCAGCCCCTCTTTTCTTTCTTTCTTTCATTTTAATTTTATTTTATTTTTTGGTTACCAGGGATTGAACCTAGGGGAGCTTAATCACTGAGCTACATCCCAACCCAAGTCTTTTTTATTTATTTATTTTTTAAGACAGGGTCTCCTTAAATTGCTTAGAGCCTTGCTGTATTGCTGAGACTGGCTGAGATTCTCCTGTCTCAGCCTCCTGAGTCGCTGGATTTACAGGTACCTGGCCAAAGATGGACATTTAAACAATAATCAGTTGCAATTCAATGGTGTAGCTGCTCTGATTGTCTCTCAGAGTGAAAGGGAGCCAGTTACAGGAAGTGATCAGTTCTGCAGAGATGAGATTTGGAGCAAGTAGTAGAGGAAATTATAAGACACATAGACAATGCTTTTAATACTGGATAGGGAATACTGAGTTAAAGGAGGTAGGCAGTTAAAGTGTTCTTTGTTTCTAGAAAAAGAAATTATAGTCTTTTCTCTGTATCTGTGGGTGTTTGGTTTCAGGAGCCCTTTGAGTATTCCCAAATCTGCATACGCTCAAATCCTTTAAACAAAATTGTGTAGTAATTTGCATAGAACCTGTGCACATCTACTCATGTATTTAAATTATCTAGGTTACTTATAATACCTAATGCAATATTATTACTATGTCAGTGGTTGTTCTACTGTATTGTTTTAGGGAATAAGGACAAGAAAACAGTTTGTGCATGTTCAGTACAAATGAAACAATTTTCTCCCCAAATATCTTTGATCCCTGGTTTGTCAGGTCTGTGGTTGGGTGAATCTGTGAATGTGATAGAGGACCACCTTACTTCTGTTTTAAGAGATTAGGGAAGGCCTCAATGAGGAGGATGATAATTTTGCTGTATGTTAGGCAACCATTTTCAGTTTGCAGTGAGCTGCCTGGTACATAGTCTGTTAGTCATATGAAAAATGTGGGAGGCAATTGAGATAAATTATATAGTATCTCAGAGAGGGAGGAGATATTCTCAGGGTCACACAGTGAGTAATCATGTGAGCTTGCACCTGAGTTGAGCATTTCTGACCATTTATTTTACAAAGAATTGGAGTGATCACCTTATGTCACTTCCCTTCATCTCTACCCACCACACCACCCTTCTTCCTGCTCATGGCTTCCCATAATGTGTGGGGTGCAGCTTTCGCTGTAGGCCATGGTGTCGTCTTCCCCCAGTACTGGCACCCTTGCTTACCCTGGATGTCAGCTGTTTCAGGAATATACTAAGCTTATTTTCAATTCAGGGTCCTTTAATATACACTGTTCCAGTTGCATGGAAGGCCATCCTGCCACCTCCTTTCCTGATTTGGCTCATTGTTAGAATACCATATCTAAAGCTTGCTTCCCCTTCCTGTCAACCTCTATCTCTTTTCCCTGATTTAAATATTTATTATTTTTTTGGTACCAGGGATTGAAGCCAGGGGCACATAACCACTGAGCCACATCCCCAACCCTTTTTTATATTTTAGTTAGAGACAGGGTCTTGCTGAGTTGCTTAGGGCCTCGCTAAGTTGCTGAGGCTCCCTTAGAACTTGTGATCCTCCAGCCTTAGCCTCAGCCTCAGCCCCAGCCTCCTGAGCCACTGGGATGACCCCGATTTACTTTTGTTATGACACTTAGCACTGCCAGAAGTTATCATTGTTCATCAATTTGTTGCCCTGTATTTCCAACTACAAGTGAGTTTTGTGGTAGGGGTTGACAGTGATTTATTCTGTTTTATTTTATTTTATTTTATTTTTTGTTTAACATTATATCCCCATTACTTGTGATGTAGAAAACACTAGATAAATCTATTAAATGGACAGTTGCTTAAATTATAATTCAGGTAGTTTTCCAAAAACCAGAAGTGAAAATCATTGGGATGATTTTTGGGACAAGGTGATGTGAAGCACAAACTACTAATTTTTTTATAGGATTGTTCACTGCTGATTTACAGAAATATGATAGATTTTTGTATATTTACCTTGTATCCTATAACGTTGGTGAACTCCTTCATTATCTCAGATAGTAAAATTTTTTTTGTGAATTCCTTAGGAATTTTGATTATGTCAAATGCAAATAGTTTTACTTCTTCCTTTCCCATCTGTTCCTTTCTAATAAAATATCTTTTATTTTTTTCTCTTGTCCGTTGCCCTGGCTAGAACCTCCAGTGTAGTGCTGAATACAAGTGGCCTCTAGGAGAGAAAATAGGAGATCAGACAATCTTATCTTGTTACTGATCTTCGGGGGGAAGCAGTCTGTTACCCGTGAATCTGATGTTCTCTGTGGGTTCTTACAGATGCCTTCTAGCAGGTTGAGGAAATTCTCTTTTATTCCTGCTTTGTTGAGTGGTGCTGTTTTAAATCATAAAATGGTGCTGAATTTTGTCAGATGCTGGCTCTGTAGAAACCTAAACTTTTAGAGGAGCATTCTTCTTTTTGAAGCACAGATCGCGCTGCAGAACTTTCCTTCCTGACCCTGGCTCAGCAGAGGTTTGAAAGCTCTGCCCTTCCTCTAGTGACCTCACTAACCACCTGGAGCAGCATTTGTCTCAGGTTAACTGCCCAAGAAAGATGCTGCCTTGGTCCTCTGGGAAGAACTCTAATGACAGGGCGTTTCTCCACAACTGCTGGAACACAGTGCCACATCGGGCAAGCAGACTGTGGCTGTTTGTTTTGCGGGTGTAAGACTGTCACCACGTTGTTGAGTGAGTGATCTTGAGCTGTTGATATAGTTCAGACCTTGGCAGTTGTCTAATCTCCTTGAAGCTTTAGTGTTTGATTGAATTCGTTTGCCCTGCAAATAGTCAACGGTGTAAGTGATCTCAAAGTGAGAATATATCTAAAGCCTGTATTTATAATAGACAGGGTTCAAAGGAGAGCCAAGACCTTGTAAAATACACATACGGACTTCCTGAGCAAGTAATAAGGACTTAACTTTCATTCTTTGGAACCTGTCAAACAGTCATATTATAGGCCTCCTTTGGTTGCATGGGACTCTTTCTTTTTAAATTTATTTTTTAATTGATATATAAAAACATAAAAATTATGCATATTAATAACTTTTTAGTCACTACAGTATCATCCATAAAAAAGATTAGAATCTTAGTATCTTAGGACAGTTTCTGAGAACCAAATGGAAATAAATCCCTGTGGCAGTACACGTGACCCAAACTCAGGTTGCCTGTGCTTGAATGCTTCTAGTACTGGGGAGCTCACTACTGCATGTTGTTAGTCTTTTCTGTTGGTGTGGAAGTTCTTCCTTTCTTTAGCAGTCATAATCGATTTATGTCTCTAAACATACAGACAACTAAATGTTCTTCTAGATGCTTTATTTTTCTAACAGCTTTAATGAGATAGAATTCACATCCCATACAATTCATCCATTTCAAATTTTTCATATATTCATGTTTTACCACCATCACAAGAATGAATCTTAGAACATTCTAATTAGTAACTACTAATTACTTTGCTTTTATAAATTTGCCTATTTGCGGTACTTCATGCGATTGGAATCATTTAATATGGGACATTTCCTGACTGGCTTCTTTCATTGAGCATATCTTCTCCTCCTCCTTGATTACCCCCATCTCTCCCCTCCCCCTCCCCTCTTTTCCTCTCCTCCCCCTCCTCTTTTTGGTACCAGGAATTGAACTCAGGGACACTTAACCACTGAGCCACATCCCCAGGCCTTTTTATTTTATTTTTTTTGAGACATGGTCTCACTGACTTGCTTAGGACCTCAGGTTGCTGAGATTGGCTTTGAACTTGTGATGATCCTCCTGCCTCAGGCTCCTGAGCTGCTGGGGTTACAGGTGTGTGCCACCATACCCAGTTGAGCATATTTTCAAGGTTTGTCCATTTTATAGCATATATCTGTACTTTATTTGTTTTATGGGCCAATACTAGTCCACAATATGGATGCACTATTTTTTTTTCTCATACATTATTATATGGACATTCTAGTAGTTTCTACATTTCGACTGCTAAGAATAAGTGCTGATATAGCTATTTGTTGCAGGTAAGACTTGGAACAGTTGCTCTTTCCCTGCTTCTGCACCATTTACCTGTTGGTTCATCTGAATATGATGTTATACTTGGTAAAATCAAGTACTGTTGGAACTGGTTCCATCTTGTTAAAAGTGTGAAATTTTGGTTCTTTGGCTAGATCTGTGATGTGTCCATTCCAACCTGTGTGTTATGCCAGCTGGTTATATCTAAATTCTCTGTCTTCATCCAGTTCATAGATCAGAGCACTGAATAGAGTGAGTTTGGCAGTCTGACACATTGCTTGGCACTGTGGTGGGGGTGGGAGTCGGGGTGGGGTGGGCAGGGCCGTACACTCCTAATCATTGGTTTCTGTGCATTTTAGGGACTAGTACTTTTTTATGTTGATGTGAGGTATTTGCACAAAGTTATTGAAAGGACTGCATGAAGCAGTTCATATAATAAAGTTCACATCATGTGCCAGGTACGTTGCTAAGGGCTATATTTCAAACAAGAAAACGGAGGCCAGAGAATTTTCTGAGTTTCTCATTTCTCAAAGCTGGAGCAGCAGCCATCCAGCAGAAATACTTTTTGTTTCTTTGGAGACTTGTTTGTTAAAGGTTTCAGTTTCTGAAGGAAGCAAATCTGTTACTGATGCTGAAACACACACCAGTGGACTCAGCCTTCTTAGGACCTGGCCTGGTTTACTTTATATGGCTTCCATGCTACTCCTTCCTCAGCACTGTGGTCAGTGGCGGGTTTGTATGTGTGTATTTATCCTTTTTGGTCATGTACCACAAACAGAGATGTCAGTTACATCTGAAACCCTGCAGGACCAGGCTCTGTTGCACATACCTGTAATCCCAGCAACTCAGGAGGCTGAGGCAGGAGTATTGCAAGTTTGAGGCCCTAAGCAACTTAGTGAGTCCCTGTCTCAAAATAAAATAAAAATTGAGAAAAATAAAAAGGGTTGAAACTCTGCAGGTCTCACCATTGAGAAATCTCCTCCTATGAACACGGCCCAGCGTTTGGAGAACCTCATCTCCCTTGTGAGGTGGATAAATGAGGATAGCCATCTTATCATTCAAGCCTGTGAATTACTATTTACTTGACCTAGAATAATCTTCGTTAAGAGAATTGTGTGGAACCTCTGCATCATAATCGGATTTCAGTTATCACTTGGAATTGTGACTCCATCTTAAGTAATTTTACGGGCATAATTAAAGAAAATCTTGGGGCTGGGTTTGTGGCTCAGTGGTAGCGAGTTTGCCTAGCATGGGTAAGGCCCTGGCTTCAATCCTTAGCTCCACATGAAAATAAAATAAAAATATTGTGCCCATCTATAACTAAATACATATATATTAACAAAAAATCTTGGTTGCCTTCTGAAAAAGGGATTTGTTATCCTTAAATCTTCTAAACCTTCGGTCACTGCTTTTTAAATTGTGGCATGAAATTACTACAGGTTGAATATCCCTTTCCTGAAATGCTTGGGAAAAGAAATATTTCAGATTTTTGACTTTTTTGTACGTTGGAATATTTGCAGACTTTACCCATTGAACAGTTCTAAACTGCAAATCCAAAAAGACAAAATGCTACCAAAAGCAAAACTTTTTGAGTGTCTTGTCAGCACTCAGAAGATTTTGGAGTATTTCGAATTTTTGAATTAGGGATGCAGAGCATATACTTGCAGATATTCTTATAAAAACCAAAAATACCAAGGAAGAAAGTATCTAACTGCTACTTCTCTTTGGATGCTGATATGGTTTGGTATTCAAGAGCATCCACCATAAGGATATTTAAATTAGTGTATGCATATGGTTGTTTCCTTCTGTTTGGTTTAGAAAAATGTCGAGACCATACTATAGCAATGTGTTTCTCAAATTTAATTAATGATCAACAGAAAAACATATTGGAAGAACCGTATGAATTTACCCATGCCCTACAAACGTAAGGTACCTCATTTTTCCCCCCCACAGGGGGAAAATATATATACATTTGTGTGTGTGTGTGTGCGTGCGTGTGTGTGTGTATGTATATATATATATTTATATTGGTACTGGGGATTGTATTCAGGGGTGCTTAACCACTGAGCTACATCCCCAGCCCTCCTTTTTTTAATGTTTTGTAACAGGGTCTTGTTAAGTTGCTTAGGGCCTCACTAAGTTGCTATGGCTGGCTTTGAACTTGTGATCCTCCTGCCTCAGTGTCCAGAGCTGCTGGGATTATAGACATGCAACACCATGTCTGACCTTCAAAAATATCTTGACTGCCTGCTTTCAAGGCTCTTATCTGGTTTGGTCTTCACAAATGGGAATATTTAATTTTTAGATTATGGTAGAAATGAGAAACTTGAATCTCTGAACTCCTTTTCAGAAACACTGCTCCTTAGATGAGCCCCTGGGAGAAAATGATGACCTGGTCAACCCCAGGAGGAGAGTCCAGGTTGTACCTTCATGAAGCTTGGGGTCAGGCTGTGAGATATTTTTTTTCTCTCTTTTGGGAATTTGTAAAGTAGAGGGTACAAGTTTGCAGGGCAGTTTTTAAAACAAAATATGTATGTGTGCGTATAATTCAGATATGTATTTATCAACTTAACTTCATGACTTCTTATCTCAACTAATGCCATGGTTCCTTGGACTTGTAAACATTGGGCTGGACAGTCTCTGCATACTTATCTTGCCCCAGCTGTCTTGAGCCTCACTGCTGATTTGTCACTGTCTGGCAGAATGTGGAACCTTCGTGGTTGGGTTTGTGGCTCTTGGACTCCTTAAGGACAAGGAGGTAACTCTTCAACTCTGCTGCTTGGACATGTATTTTATGTAAAGCAAAGTAACTCTATGAGTTTCCTAGGACTGCACAGCAAATTACAATGAATGCAGTGGCTTTAAGCTGTAGAAATTGAACTCTTGCAGTTCAGGAGACGTGAGATCAGAAATCAAGGTGTTCGCTGGCAGGCCTTGTTCCCTCTGGATCTTCTAGAAGAGATTTTTTTTTTTTTTTTTTGCCTCTTGCAGATTCTGTGGCTGTTGGCATCCCTTTGACTTGCAGCTCCCGCTCTGTCCCCATGGTCCCACTGCCTCCTTCTCTTCTGCCTGTCCAATTTCTCTCAGCCACACTCTCTTGAGGGTAATTGTCATTGGGTTTAGGGCCCACCTGGGCAATCTGAGATAAGCTCCTTTCAGAATCCTTAATGGCATCTTTTGCCATGTAAGGTAACATTTACTCTTTTACCACAGAATGTGGTATTTGCCAATTCCAGGCATCAGGGGCTTGAGAGCATTGGTAAAGCCCACAACCATAACCTAAACTACTAGGTTGCATAGAGCTGGCACAAGCATAAATGAAGAATGCTGCCTGCATAGTAAAACTTTATAGAGCTGTCATTTTTCCTTCATGGAAAGTAGGTGATGTCATTGGGCTACTTTTGCATTGTTCTTTGTTTTTCATTCAATAAAAACGTAGCATGTACTAGGTCTGGGGTGGGTGTGGGGGTTACCCTCTGTGTGTTGTGGACACTCTATCTCTCTTTCTCTGGGTTTGCATTCCTCTGGAGAGTCTCAGTGTGTGCCTCCTCTGCCCTGGACAGCCAGACATTTCCTTCCTTCTGGCTGTCTACCCTCTCAGAGTCCTGCCTATGACCCATGATTGACTGCCCAGTTTTCTGGTTGAGCACTTTATGTGAACATGAAAATTCATAGCCATCTTAAGGGAGAAATGAAGCTCATGTGGCTGGTGGGCAGAGGATGGCCATCCCTGTCTTGTCTTTTCCCAAAACAAAAGCTGCCCTGTAGAGAAATCAGAGAAGGCTATGGGGGCAGATAGCTGGCCATTTCCAACACTAAAATGGGCTTTCTCTCCTATGTGAGATGGGTGTTGACATGTCTTCCTCCTCTCATTCCTCCTTAGAAGCAAAATTTATTGACTGTAAACCAAGGGTGGGGCTCTGTACCAAGAGCTTGTATTTTCTTCTCCTGTAACCCCCAGAGGAACCACGGTTATCATCCCTCTTAACAGATGAGGTGCACATCTTGGGGAAAAGAAATCACTCAGCTAGCAAGTGTCTGAGCTGTGTGACCCAGAGCCTGAATGAGGGTTACCAGTGAACCATCTTGAAAACAGGCCTTCAGGATTTGAGGAATTGAAGTCTAACAGAAATCACAGTTCCTTTAAAGAAAATACAGAGGTTTATTCAAGATCCACTTGCTTTCAGATATTTTATGTTCTGACTCCTGGGTTGTTCCCAGATCTCTTTCTGAATATGGTGGATCTGGAAAAAACAGTGACTCAGGCTCTGAGAAGTTTCTCTTCATTCACTGTCTCAAGTGTGGGGGCCTGTTGGTACATCAGGAGAGAAGATGTTGGGTTTGGGGGTGCCCCTTGCCTCTTGAGGGATCTCTAGGGAACTTGGCATGGAGATGGAGGAGATCAGGGAAAGAGTGCCTCAGCTTTGGCCATGGGAAGTCCAGGTAGGTTATTTTTGATTTCCAGGGAAGAATCTGAAGCTTGACTCTCATCATCTCCCTTTAAGTTCTGAAGGACTCCTGGTTCTGGAGAAATGAATGGAGTTCTTCCTCTATGGTGCTGGAGATGCCATAGTGAGGCAGCAGCAGACAACGTTCCCGCCCTTATGGGGCAGTCCTCTCCCTGGGACAGGATGGAATCCCCATGAGCGTAAGGCACGTAGCACCTGGTTACCTGCGGACCACAGTTACAGCAGTAGGATTTTGTTGAGCAATATTTCCCTTTATTAATCTGGGAAAGAGAAAACTGCCAGATGTTCATTTCCTTTTGCCTTCTTTCTCTGTCACCCTTTTTATTGGTTTATTTTTAAAGAAAAATCACACAGTTAGTTCTTACTCTCATTTATGTAAATGTTTCCAATTCATTGAAGGCTTATCAGCTTTTGTGTTTCCTCCCAACTGCAGATGGGCTCGTGGTTCTGTTTAGAAGATGGGCCTTCAGTACTTACAGAGAAACTTAATCCAGGTTTAAGAGTGTCAACAGATGTCCTTGCGGAATCTGACAGCGATTAAAAACACAAAACAAAACCCCACAATTCTTTGTGTGGTTTGGGAGGGGCCAGTCCGAATCCAGGAGTAGTCACTGGCCATAATTTTGGTGCTTATGCCTTTTAGAAAAATTAAAATCAGCAAGTAAACCTTGCGTGCTGCAGAGGTCTGAGATTTAGAATGGATGGGTCTAATTTTGTTTTGCATTTATATTTAATGGCCTAGGCCCTTTTCCTGTGGGCTGGGACACATTTAGCTAATGAATACCTTCGTGAGGGGACCTTGTTGGTAACAGGGAGGGCTTGTCCAGCCTCACCATCTGGAAGCCCCAGAGAAGCCACTGCGGAGCTTACCTGCAGAGTTGTTGTCGTGCCTCCCATTTGGCTGGGTTGTTAGTTTATAAAGGACTGAGGCAGAAGCCCAGGTGCTGACCCCAAGTTATTAATTTGGCTCCTCCAGTCGTCTCTCTTAGCCACAGTGCTGCCTGCTAACCCTGGGCCCTGACCCTGTGCTGTAGTGTGCACCCATCTGCGCCTGGGACCTGTCCGCCTTCCCTTTTCTAAAACCCTTGTTCCATCAGGTTGAGACTGTTGATTTCATTTTTCCCATGTGCATTTTTTCCCAGTTTTCCCTGTTTTGCTGCCCTCACGTGAAGAATTCCCCGACCCGCCTCGGGGATACTCTGTTCAGGTCACCAGTGCCTGCTTTAGATGTGGAAAGCAGCTCAGGATCCCCTGATGACTCTGGGAAAGTAATCAAGGAATGGACAGGTTCCCTGAGCAGGTGGCTGGGTGGATGGCTAGGCTGCTGACCCTCTGAGAGGTCTGCATTGTGCCCCAGGCAGCAGAGTAAGAGGGCCTTCCAAGTTTTCCCCCAGTTCACCTGTTTTTCTTGCTGCCCTTTGTACTGAGTGGACATAGGCTCTTGTGCGGCCAATCTCCCCTTTTGGGGAGATCCCTGAACCTGAGATGTGACTTAAAAATAATAAAACTTTTTGGTGGTGGCTTCTGGTCATATTCCATGTAGTAGAAGTCTGGATGTGTAGTATGTGTGTATTTTAAAAAAACATTTAAAAATACTCAGAAGACTGAGGCAGGAGGATCATGAGTTTCAGGCCAGCCTGGGCAACATAGCGAGAGAGGTATTAAAAACAAAACAAAACGAAACAAAACAGAACAGAACAAAAACCCCATTAAGAATAGCTTTTGGAACTGGGCACAATGGTGCACACTTGTAATTCCAGGCACTCAGGAGACTGAGGCAGGAAGATGCCAAGTTCAAAGCCAGCCTTAGCAATGTAGTAGGACCCTGTCTAAAAAAAACCCAAACAAACAAACAAACAAACAAAAAACCAAAAACCAGACTTGGGATGTGGCTCAGTGGTTAAACCCCTGAGTTCAATCCCTGGTACAAAAAAGAGTAGCTTTTGGAGCTGGAGATATAGTTCTGTGGTACAGTGCTTACCTAGCATACATGAGGCCCTGGGTTCCTTCATCAGTATCCCCCCCCCACCCCCCACCCCCCAAAAAAAAAAAAAAAAGCCCCAAACACAAAAACCCAAAGCCCAAACCATAAACAGTCTTTTAGTTCTGGGTAACCAAGGTGCAGATGAGGGCAAATTTTTCTCTACAAAATCATCATAGCTAGAACTGAAGGCAGAATGATGAAAGTAGAGGATTGCCATTTTGTAGCCCATTAATAAAGTGACAGATCTGGGCTTGCAACTTCAACCAGTTGGTAATATCCCTAAAAGAGACAGCCATATGCCCCTGGTGGTGGAACACTTTATTATCTACAGCCAACCTGATTTGTTCAGCTACTTTTTATAAGAGTTATAGAGGTCAGTTAAACTTGGTAAACATCTTGAGAAATAATTGGGTAAATTTCAGACTGACTAGAGATTTCATTACTTGAACAATTAAATTGCAGTAGAAGAAAAATGGAGATGGAAAACCTATAGACCAAAGAAATTTGAGAAGACCATATCAAGGGAACGACTGTTGAAATTTTTTAGGTACAGGAATACTTTTGTGTCTTTATTTTAAATATTTGTGAATGAGTTGGTATGGTGGTGTATGTCTGTAGTCTCAGCAACTTAGGAGTCTGAGGCAGGAGGATCTCAATTTGGAGCCAGCCTCAGTGACTTAGTGAAACCCTCAGCAATTTAGGGAGATCCTGTCTCAAGAAGAAAAAAAACCAAAACACTGGAAATGTAGCTCAGGGTTAGAATACCCTGAGTACAGTCCCCAGTATCTCTCCCCCGCCTTTAATTAAATAAATATTAGTGGATGAATATAATTGATATTTGTTTCAGATTATTGGAAAGGAGAATGAGGGTGGATGTCGTAAAACAGGATTGACCATGAGCTCACAGTCTGTGAGTCCAGGTAGTGAGTACATGGGAGTGAGGCTTCTTTACAGTTATTTATTTTAGCCTGTGTTGGAAATATTCCATAATTGAAATGGAAAAGGGAAATATAGTAAGGTATAATCAGAAAAGCTTTTATTGTTTTCCTAAAATAAAACCACATGTGCTCACTGTAATAAATACAGATAACATAAATCTCTTTGAGTTACTTGCTTTGAATACCTTGATGTGTTTATGTGCATATACATATCTCAGTTTTTAAAAAATGACAGCCAATACTATTGTATGCTTTAGTAATCTGCCCTTTTTCATTGATCTGTTTATTTTGAGTGTTGTTGTAGGCTATTACATCTCTTCTGAAACCTTTAGAATTGACTGTAGGGAAATGTTTGATTTAATGCTTGTACCATGATTTTATTTAACCATTCCTTTATTGTTAAATAAATGGTGCTTACAATTTTGGACGTGATAATGAGTGCTGTGATGAAAGTCTTTCTAACTAAATCTCAACTCATATCCTTCTTTCTTTAAAATAAATTTCCTGCAAGTGTTAACCTATATTTATCCCCAGCATTTCAGGTAGTTTTTGCTCATGGGCTTTGCTTATGAGATTTTCTTCACTGCCTTTTGCTAGGTTTTCACTTTCCTTCATGCATTATACCTGTCTTGAATTCAGGCCCTATATTTTCAAAATCCTTTGTGCTTCATAAGTTTGTCTAGATGTTCACAAATGTTTACTCCATTGCCTGTATTTCCCCTAATCTGCAAGGAATAGAATTCTTACTAGAGATTGGCAGTGATGATGACATTGTTAATTAATTGTGCCCATGTAGCATCTTTAAAATAAATGAATATTCAACATTTTTGCCAGGCTAAAAAAAAAACAATTGGACACCCAGCCTGTGCTCTGACATTTATGAGTCTGAAGGTAAAATTTTCCTTTGTAAGCATGGAGCACTGAAGGTGAACTGGTAAGAAAACGACTCTGCAGTGCTCGTCCTCCATGCACATTTGGAAAAAGAATTTATTAGTAAGTGCCACCTCCATTGTTTAAAATGCTTTAGTTTTGTTTGGGTGGCTTGGGTGCAACCAGCTGTGAGGTTGTTGATATGGTGTAGAAGCATGTGTTTTGAGATCAGAGGGCTGCTCTACACCTCCCAGACCCCTGACCTGTTTTCCCCTTTCCCAGTTTGAGACTGGATTATGCTTGAAAGATGGGCATGGAATTGCTGCTCTGTGCTTCCAAATTCCATATAAGAGCTCTGTGACAAGGGAAATTTAATAAATTTGAGCATCTCTAATCTGAAAACCCAAAATCTGAATTGCTCTAAAATCTGAAATCTTTTGAATCTTAATGTGACAGCAAAAGTGAAACATTTGCACCCCTAGTCTCATGCAATGGGTTGCAATCGAAATGTGTGTACCCCCAAAATATTGTGTGAACCCCCAAAATATTGTGTGAAATGACCTTCAGTCCATGTGTCAGGTATGTATGGAACGTAAATAAATTTATACTTAGGCTGTATCCCCAAAGTGTCTCATTTGTCTATGTGCAAATACTCCACAGTCTAAGAAATCTGAAACAGTTCCAGCCCCCAGCATTTCAAATAAGCAATGTTGAACCTGTGACTACAGAATGAGTTGTTTGGTTTGGAAAGCAGGTAGATGGGGTGGGGCATTGTGCCTTTATAAATAGAAATAGGAGTTCTGTTTTTAAAAATGGGAAGCATTGGGCTGGGGTTGTAGCTCAGTAGTAGAGTGCTTGCCTAGTATGTGTGAGGCACTAGGTTTGATTTTTAGCACTGCATATAAATAAATAAAAAATAAAGGTCCATGGACGACTTAAAAAAATAAAAAAAATAATAGAAACATTGCTGGGCATGGTGGTGCACACCTGAAATCCCAGTTGCTGGTGAGGCCGAGGCAGGAAATCGCAAGTTCAAAGCCAGTCTCAGCAACTTAGTGAGGCCCTAAACAACTCAGTGAGACCCTGCCTCTAAATAAAATATAAAAAGGGCTGGGGATGTGGCTCAGTGACAAAGTGCCCTTGGGTTTAATTCCCAGTACCAAAAACAAACAAAAAGCAGTATGATAAGAGAGATGAAGTAGCTTGCCTAAAATCACAGTGTTACTGATAAGAGCAAGTCTTCACCCAGGTCTTCTGTGAGGGAAGCCAAGTGGATGGAGGAGTCAACCTCTCCTTGGCCCTGTGTAACCCACACATGTGTGGTCTTCTATATAGCTTTAGAGGAAGAGGTTAACTCTAGTTCTGTGTTTAAGGGAAAAGGCTGTAGTGTAGACAGAACTGAGTTTGACTTTTAGCTGTGCCACACACACAATTTTGTCATCTTTGGCAAAATACGTCAACTTGTGCCTCAATTTCCCCACTTGTAAAATGGTGAGTACAATAGGGTGGCTGTGAGGATTAATGAAATAATGAATGAAGCAATATGTATGTTTGAAATGGCTGTAATAGCACCTGACTTGTAATTAATTATTATGTTTATACTGGCTTTAAAGCATCTCATCTAACATGATCGCATATGGCAGACATCAGTAAATTCTTGTTAAATTGTCAGTTTCATTGTATGCTCTCATGTTTAACTATTGCAAGTGAATTGGGATACTTTTTCTTTTCTGAGTGACCATTTATACCTGTAGAATGGAACAAATGACTCCTTTTTTCTTCAGATTTTTCTTCCTCTGGGTTCTGTGGAACCTTATTCCATTTTGTAAGGAGTACTTATCCTAACAGAGATGATCATGGTCACGTTTAAATTACACTGAGCACCTACAGAGTTTTAGCGCATGTGTGAATATCAAGTTATTAATAACCAATTGGATTCTAATTTTGTGCCCCGAAGTTCTTGGAGTTGATAAAGAGGTATCACCTACTGTCAACTCTGGAAAAATCATTTTTGGCAGGTGTACCAAGGTTACCTTTTGAGCATTAGGCTTTTTTTTAATTCTTTTTTTGTTTGTTTGTTTTTTCTTTTTCTTTTTTTTTTGCAGTGCTGGGGATTGAACCCAGGGCCTCATGCTTACAAGTCACGCCCTCTACCATCCCCAGCCCGAGATTAGGCTTTGAATGTCATTCCCCCTAAGTTTTGGTTTTATTTGTTGGTGCCTCATGAAACATTCCTGTAAAACAATATGACTTCCTCTACCATTTTCCAAAGCAGGGGAGGGTAGTAGTGTTTTATTGTTGGAGAGGGAAGGACTTAATGCTTCTGAAGGCAATTCAAGAGTGATTCCAAAGCCTGGTGAATATTTGGTATATTTTAGGAGATGTTATGGTTTACATATGGGGTGTCCCTCAAAAGCTCTTGTGGGAGATAATGCAAGAAGGTTTAGAGGTGAAATGATTGGGTTTCAGAGCCTTAATCTAATCAGTATATAAACCACTTGAATGGATTAGCTGGCTGATAACTATAGGTGGGTAAGGTAGGAGGAGGTAGGTCACTGTGGGCACACCTATGGAACATATATTTTGTACCTGGTGAGCAGAACTTTCACTCTGCTTCTTGATGACCATGTCCAGAGTTGCTTTCCTCCTCCACACTCTTCTATCATGATGTTCTGTCTCAGTGTGCACCTGGAACAATGGAGTTGGCCATGTGCCCCTGGAGTGATGGAGTCAGCCATCTGTGGACTGAGACCTCTGAAACTGTGAGTGCCAAATAAACTTTTCCTCATTTCAAATTGTTCTTGTCAGGTCTTTGGTCACAGTGGTGAAAAAACTGACTAAAACAGAAGGTACCATTTTCGAAGGGCCTTGAGCTTGGACCTTGCAAGACTTAGTTCAAGCACTACGAATATGTGCCTCTTATTTGTTCCCTTCTTCTTATTAGTTGTTCCATCTCTGTAGCAATTGGAAATAGTGTGGCTGTAGTTAACTGGGAGCAATCTTGAATACATGTCAGGATGCTGAGAATGATCCTTCATATTTAAGACTGAAGGAACTCTGTAAAATTTGAAAGAGGTATTTTGAGTAAGATAATACTGGGAATTGAACCCAGGGGCTCTTACCCACTGAGCAACACCCCCAGCCCTTTTAAAAAATATTTTCTTTTGAGACAGGATCTTGCTTAGTTTCTGAGACTGACTTTGAACTCGCGATCCTCCTGCCTCAGCCTACTGAGCTGCTGGCATTACAGGCGTGTGACACCTTACCCAGCTGCTTTGTCTTTTAAAATCAGCTTCATCCTAAACACACACGATGGAAGAGGTTCTGAGCTTGGGTATTGTTGCTTTGCCTCCTACTAAATTAAGGGCGTTAAAAAAAATTGAAGCCCAGGGATAAAAATATAGTATAAAAGAAATAAAGGAAAACTGAAGAGGAAATTAAACAAATAGAAGTTCAAGTTCAGCAAATATTGACAATGATTAACACTTCTTACTGGTCAAGTTGGCAGAAAACCCAGTGTTTGGGTTGAGCCACAGAAAGTAAAAACTAACTAATTTGGGTGGTGGTTAATAGCTTTATCCACATTCCACGTACTCCTCCTGTGCTGTGGTTTTGCACGCTTGCTGTCTGGAACCCCTTCCTGAGTTTTGCCTTGCCTGCTGTGAGACCTGGTTGGAGGTGCAGCGTCTATCTGACGTTCAGGTTTCCAGCCTCCCTTGCAGCTAGTTGGGCATGGACCTGGATGCCACCAGTTGCATGTATCTGCCCCAGACTTTGGATCTGTTGGTGATTCTGCAATCACAGAGATAGAGGAAAAGACATTTTGGCAATGGCTATATTTTACTGACAGGGAGACATTTGTGGTGGAGGGCCCTCACTGCCTTCACTGACCTGGTTCCTGAGCTGGGTTATCTAGGCCAGGGTTAGGCACACTGTTTTCTATGAAGGGCCTGATTGTAAATATTTCAGGTTCTGTGGGCCAGACAGTCTTTGTTGGAACTACTCAACTCTGCTCCAGTGGTATAAAAGCAGTTTTAGACAATGCATAAATGAATGAGCATGGTTGTATTCCAATAAAACTTTATTTAGAGGAACAGGCAGAGGATTGGACTGGATTGTCGTTTGCCAATTCCTAATCTCACCTACCAAGTGCACCTGGAAGCTGGGCTTCCGGATGCTTGTAATAAATTCTTTTTCTTATATCTGGTAGAGTTGGTTTATTTTCCTTGCCACTAGGATACTAATTTCTACTTCTAGACTCCATTGCCTAATTTACTGTGTGTAGAGGTTCCTACTTTATAGTATACAAATAGGGATCACTCTATGCAGAGGTGGCAACTCTTCTAGGGTAAAATAATGCTCACTCCTAATTCTTTGCAGGAGATATTTCATTCCTCTTATTTCATTCCTATTTTCCTTTCCTTCCTATCACCCCTGCCCACCTGCTTCCTTCCTTCCAGCTGGGGATTGGACACTGTACTGTACCAAGAGCTACATCTCTAACCCTTTCCCTGAATTTTGGAGGGGACTCATTCAAGCCACATCAGGGCCATTAGGATAATACAACAACTAGACTTTATTGTGTTAAGCACAGTACAGGGTTGTTTACTTGTATCTTGATTCCTCTTAGAAATGGATCATCTTATTGTATAGATGAGCAAACTGACAGGGAAGTTTTAGATTTTTGCTACCAATCCTAAGATAGGTGATAGGGCTTGTAACTGATAGAGGCCACATTTGGAGTTTGAACTTTGCTTTTTTTTTTTTTTTAATGTCTCTAGGGGCTGGGATTGTGACTCAGTGGTAGAGTGCTTACCTCGCACATGTGGGGCACTGGGTTTGATTCTCAGCACTACATAAAATGAATAAAATAAATTAAAGGTATTGTGACCATCTACAACTAAAAAAACAGTCTCTAACTCCATTATTTTGGTGGGATGCTGTGTTGTAGCTTATCAAAAGCAAACTACAAACAACTCCTTTTACAAATATCAGCCTGAAAGACCTAGTAAACTGGCTACTTTACACTGAACTTACTATGGAGCATCTCTGGCTTCTTTCTGTTTCATCTGTCCTTAATTCCTCCCTCTGTGCTTCCCCAAAGCAAAAATAAAGCCCACAAGTACCAGGAATTAAAATGCTTGGTAATCCCCCCCTCCCCCGTACAAATTCAGCAATGCACAGTGAATATACGAAAACCAGGGCTGTACACTGCTGCTGAGAGATGATCTTTTAATGCGTCAGGGTTGCAAAATAGCATTGAGGAAGCCAATAGGAGCGGGGGCATTATGTCCCGTAATCCAAAACACATCGAATGCCAACGAAGTATCATGGAATTTGCCATTGCCACATACTGGGAACAGCAACAGGAATGTGTAATACAAGATTTTTGTGGAATGAGACTAATGTTCAAAAAGCTGAGGGGCGAGTTCTGCCCAAAACTTCTGAGAAGCAGCCAAAAGAGAGCTCGTGAATGATGGAGCCCTGGCCAGGAGAAGGGGAATTTGGCACCTGGCTTTATTAGGTTGCAATAGTTATCCAACTTTTGGATGCATCTTTGGTTTTCATGAGGGGTTGCGTGAGGAAGTTTTGTCTTTGAGTCCATGTGTTTTTTAACCAGTAGTGTTTTTTCCCATGGATTAAATGTTTCCTAGCACGAGTATGAAAATTGAATCAGATTAAATAAACATTTCATTATCAAGCACACAGGTTTTTTTTTTTTAAACTTTTTTATTTGTTCTAATTTGCAAGTTTTCTTTTTTCTTTTTCTTTTTTTTCCTTTTCCTTTTTCTTTCTTTCTTTCTTTTCTTTTCTTTTTTTTGGTACCAGGGATGCTTAACCACTGAACCACATCCCCAACCCTTTTTAATGTTTTATTTAGAGACAGGGTCTTGCTGAGTTACTTAGGGCCTCGCTAAGTTACTGAGACTGGATTTGAACTTTTGATCCTCCTTCCTCAGCCTCCCAAGCTGCTGGGATTACAAGCATGTGCCACAGTAACCAGCCAGAGTCAGGTTTTTTGTTTGTTTGTTTGTTTTGAAATTTTATTTGTGTGATAATTTTCAAATGCTTCATAAATACACGTGTGTGTGTGTATGTGTGTGTGTGTGTGTGTGTGTGTGTGTGTGTGTGTGTGTTTTAGTTACTGGGGATTGATTGAACCCACAGGTGCTTTACCTCTGAGCTACATTCCCAGCCATCTTCCCCGACCCTTTTTGAGAAAGGTTTTGCTCAGTTGCTGAGGCAGGCCTCCGAACTTTCCATCCTCCTGCTTCAGCCTCCTGAATGGCTGGGATTACATACTGGGGTCTTCACGCTGTGCTAAATGGCTTCCTATTGTTTTAACTCTTGATTTGCTAGTAAACTTCTTTGTGAGATGTGCGCATCTGGAAGGGTCTTTCACCATGGGGCTTATAGCTTGGTTTACTTGTTGATGTTATAAACTAATTTTAACTACCAATAAAAGTTTTAGGAATCCTTTTTACATCTGAACAATGATTCAGCCATTTGAACCTATATTTTTTGCTCTGGAGTTGCCTAGTAAAATGTTTATATGGCTTTGCTGACTCTAATGGCTCAGATAAATTACACATTTATCTTTGTGTATGTTTATATTTCTTTTCTCTCTGCCTACACTTTTAGAATCCTATTCATCAACCTCAATTATATGGGTGTGTTTGGACACTCTCTTTCTCTGCCTCTTTTTTTTTTTTTTTTTTTTAAAGAAGAAAACCATAATTTCTATGTGCTACCAGATGGGTAGGTATATTGGCTGGAAGATTTAAAAAAAAAAAAAAAAAATCCGAAAATACTTAACAGGCCATCTGGTATCTTGGTGGGGTTTAGATGATTAAGCTTTTGGGTCTTGATTTTCAGCCTCAGCAGAGGTAATCTTATCCCCTTTGGATTTCTACTTTACAAAAAAAAGTTGTCATTTATGTTTTGTCCCATGGTTATTTTTTATTTTGGGTACTCGGTATTAAACCCAGGACACTTTGCCACTGAACCACATCCCTAGCCCTTTTTAAAGTTTTTATTTAGAGACATGGTCTTGGTAAGTTGCTCAGGACCTCATTAAATTGCTGAGACTGACTGAACTCTGGATCCTCCTGCCTCAGCCTCCCAAGCCGCTTAATATTTTCTTTTTTTAAAACAATCTTATGCTCAAAATTTTCGGTGATAGATTAGCCATTATTCACAGGTTTATGCTGATGCCGGTGGACAAGCTGTAGGTTATTGTGAACAGGCTGATGAGGCTGGAGAAGGACTCTTTGGGATGTAGCTTTCTCCAGGAAATGGAAATGTGTCCATTTGGGAATTGAGCTTTTGTAGATTCACTGATTTAGAGATGAAGCTAAGCAGATTCCATGCATCACTATGTTGGAAGTCCGTATATAGCAGGCTGCTTCTTAACATTGTGCCTTTTGTGTATGCTGGGCAGGATTAGAAGCTTGACAGACATTGACCCATGTAAGCCATAGAAGAGACAAATAAGTGGCA
Organism: Sciurus carolinensis; assembly: GCF_902686445.1. Taxonomy (NCBI): domain Eukaryota; kingdom Metazoa; phylum Chordata; class Mammalia; order Rodentia; family Sciuridae; genus Sciurus; species Sciurus carolinensis. The sequence continues at coordinate 60,316,711 of NC_062229.1, forward strand.
CCCACTGTAGTCTCTAGTCTGCAGATGCAGCGTGTGCTAGCCATTGGCATAACTCATCCTCCATTCTGCCCCGACTCTGAAGTTGGAACTGCCTCTGTGCTGCTGCCCTGTGCTGCCTCATGGAGAGGACTCTTGCCAGTCCTTGCCTTGTGCCGTGGACTGTCCCGGGGTTAACTTTTTCCTCTGTTAGTAATATTTCACGTTATTTCAAGAATACTGTTTCTTCTATCATTTATATTTAGGATAGGTCCTTAGACTCCCTACTTCATAACAATACACCTCAAAACAGGGTTTCTTCAACCTCACCATTACTGACATTTTTGGGCCAGGTAATTCTGCAGCCCTGTGCATTATGGGATGTTTATTTAGCAGCATCCCTGGACTCTACCTCCTAAAGTCCCCCAAAAGTGACTCCAGAGGTTGCCAAAAATTCTCCAAGTGGCAAATAGCTCCTAGTTGAGATCACTCTTTTCAAGTAACTGCCAGCTGTTTGTCACTGGGTAAAGGTTGCTTCTGGCAGGTGTGGAGTCACCCTATCAAAGGGCCAGGGAAGGAAGTTCTTTGACCGTCCACTGGATATCATGGGGACAGAAATTACATCCACCAAGAGATTGTTTATTGTGGAACTGTTAATAATAGTATCTGTAGAGATTGGTTCCAGGAACCCCCATGGGAACTGGGTGCAGTGGTACATACCTATAATTCCAGTGACTGAGGGAGGCTGAGGCAGGAGGATCACAAGTTCAAAGCTAGCCTCAGCAACTTGGTGAGGTCCTAAGCAACTTAGCAAGAACCTGCCTCTAAATAAAATATAAGAAGGGCTGGGGATGTGGCTCAGTTGGCTAAGTGTCCCTGGGTTCATTTCCTGGTACAAAAACAAAAATAAAACCAAAAACAAACCATGGAAACCAAAACCAGAAATACTCAAGTCCCTTATAAAAAATAGTGTACTGTTTGCATAGAACCTATGCACATCCTTGCATATACTATAATCATCTCTAGATTACTTACAGTGCCTAACAAAATGCTAATGATATATAGTTAGTATACTGTATTGTTTAGGAGGTCAAGGAGAAAAAGTCTGAATGTATTCAGTACATATGTAATTTACTTTGCCTTCAAATATTTTTGTTCTGCAGTTTCATTGAGTCTGAGGTTGTGGAATATGTAGAGATGGTGAACCAATTGTACGCATAAGATAGAAAAGGCTACCTTAAAAAGCAACTATAAGCAAAAAGGGAAGAATATTTTAAAAATTATTTTGTAATCAGAGATAAATGTAACCAGACATTTTGCTATCTTTAGTTTTGTTTTTCTATGCATACATAATGTATAGAAAAAGATGTGTGTGTTGGGCTGGGGGGATAGCTCAGCTGGTAGAGTGCTTGCTTTGCAAGCACAAGGCCCTGAGTTCAATCCCCAGTACCGCAAAAAAAAAAAAAAAAAAAAAAGATGTGTTGAATACACAGGGACAGATGAGATGTCTGTGATGTTTTGTATTCTGCTTTATCACTTTATATTGAGAATCCTTCCCCATTTTCTGGGGGTCGGGTGGGGATACTGGGGACTTAACCTAGGGATGCTTTACCACTGAGCTTATATCCTCAGCCCCTTATTATTATTATTATTATTACTATTATTATTATTATTAGAGACAGGGCCTCATTAAATTGCTTGCTGAATTGTTGAGGCTAGCCTTGAACTTGTGATCCTTCTGTCTCAGCCTCCTGAGTAACTGGGATTACAGGGGTGTGCCATCATGTTGGATTGCTCCCTCATTTTTCAAACCTCCTTTTCCAGCATGGTTTATGACAGACAGTACAGCTGCTTCCTATTCCTCATCATTTCTAATAGCTATAATGGTAATCTATTAATGAACCAATATTTAGTTTTCATTTTTTGATGGACATTTAACTTAATTTAAAAAATTAGGGATTGAACCCCTGTTCTTTTTAATTTTTATTTTGAGATGGATCTCTCTAGGTTGCTCAGAGTATTGAACTTAGGGGTCCTTCTGCCTCAGCCTCCCAAGTTGCTGGGGTTACAGGCATGTGCGTAAATAATGCTTTGATTTACTCCCCAAATACTTATTTATACCCTACCATATGCCAGGCACTCCTGTTTAAGGCACTCAGGATAGAATGGTGAACAAAACAAATTTCTGGTCTCAGGGTCTTATGGTCTTGCTATAGAGTTGTAGCTGTGACTTTACTTTGTGTACATCTGTTTTTTGCAGGGAAGGGGGTTTGCGGATAATTGTGCCCCGCAGTTGTTCATAGGTGCTGTCCTGTACCCATCCAATTTTGCTTGCTCTGCAAGTCAAAGTCTTCATGTGTAAGGACCCAAGCTCTATGAAAAGAAAGCTCCAGAACTTGTTTGTCTGTGAGATTAGAATTAACCTTGGTTCAGACTGCTTCCAGTTTTCTCGTGAAATCAGCAAGAGCCAGAATCTATGAAAATCAGCATGCATTCTTAACCGAGGGGAATGATAAAGGAAGGGGTTAGGCCCATGAAGGACCCATTCTGGGTAACTGAGTTGACTGAGTGTTGCCTTTCTTGTCCTGGTTTTCATGGATCGTCTCAGGGGAAGAAAGTCCAGTGCAGTACTAGAGAAACATGAAGGGTATGTATGATTCCATGCCCTTCCTGGGCTCCTGGGCCTTGGCAGGTTACTCAGTGTCTTTAGATTTCAGTTTGGTATTGTGCCTCTTAGACTTGGTGTGAGAATTGAAACAAACACAGGAGCAACATTTATCATGGGGTCAGGGGAGTGGGAGGTCCTCAAGAGAATGGAAGCTGCTCTCACTACTGCATGGTCTTATGAAGGACTCTTCTTGTAGGTATCTGCCATGTGCCAGGTACTTGACATGTGTTCTCTAATCTAATCATCTGAGCACACTTAGGAGATGTAGGTAGAGTTCTGTCAGGTTTTGCTTCCTGTATTTTGGGGCTCTGTTTGGTGAATATATCTTTATACTCTCTTTCCGGTTGATTGGCCATTGTATCCTGGGTTCTTGCATACAGCCGGGGCCTCATGGTTGAACTTCCTGCTGGTGACAAAGGGGATCCACTCCTGCTTTCTGATTATTTCATCCAGATGTGGGGCAGAGGTGGTTTTGGTCACCTGATGAGTCTCTGAATGCCATGCAGTGCCTCTCAGTGCCAGGAAATAGCATCTCCTCCTTCCCTGTTTTTCCTCATTTCATCCCTGATTATTATCTTCCTGGCATTTAACCATAGTTGCAATTTACATCTTTTCATTTATTTGTTGCCCATTCCTGTAGATGAAGTTCTACAGGAACTGTGTCAGTTTTGGTCATTGTTGTATCATATGGTCATAGAATAGTGCCTGGCACATGCCAGGTGCTTGAAAATGTAGATGGAATGAATATTATCATTGAAACGTCTCAAGCGAGAATAATTGTCAGCTAGACTTGGTTGTTTTGCCTGAAGATGTACTAATTTGTACTAATAGGTGGTGGTACAGTTTGGCTATGTCAAAATGCTTGAGTTAGTGTTGCCTTTTTGTGTTAAGGCTGGGCAGTGCAGAAGTGCCCTTAATCTCAGGGATTAGCACATGCAGAATTGAAGTGCTTCTGTAGTCCCCAATTTATAAGTGAATAGTTAAGAGCTGACATTTCCAGGAAGTAGATGTAACTGGAAATACATTTTAAGGAAAGAGTCTTAGGACGGGTGGCTTTCCAGAGGAAGAATGAAATACCAGTCCTCTGTACTTGGTACCAATTCCAGTCATTCCCCTTTGACTACGTTATTTTAAAAATTCGCTGTACAGGCTTCTTCAAGTATATTCAGTCTTATAACAATGCAATTATATGATTTCATTTGATGGATCTATTAAGACTCAGAGTCTCTAGGATTCTGAAATGCCAATTTTACCTTTTAGGAAATAGGTTCCCTGGGTCATGTTCAACATCTTTGCGAATTGAAGACATTTTCTTTTGTTTCTTGATTTTTGCGTTCTCAGCTTATATCCTTTTGTTGTTTTTAATATGTTGCTATTGTAAAATATTTTTATTTATTTCCAAGACATTTATTTATAACCCTAAGTCTAACACTCCTCTTTAAGACTCCCAAAGTAGAACACTGAACGAAATAAACCCCTTTCTTCTTGGGGCTACACATGTTCATGTGTAGGGACAAGAGATTCCTCTTCTCACCCATCCCTATAACAAAAACAGAAGAATTTGTTCATCATGTTTTTTTTTGTTGTTGTTGTTGTTGGGTACTGTTTTAAGGAACACTTTACTACTGAGTCACATCTCCAGCCTTTTTTATATTTTATTTAGGGAGAGGTTTTCACTCAGTTGCTTAGGGCCTTGCTAAGTTGCTGAGGCTGGCTTTGAACCTGCGACCCTTGTACCTTACTTAGCCTTTTGAGTCTCTGGAATTACAGGTGTGGATGTCATGCCCAGTTTATTTAACAGAAAGTTTTGCATGGCATGGAAGCCTTCAAAAATTAAGCAGAGAAGTAGGGAAACTGTATTTATGGACCTTCTTGCAGAACTCTGATTGAAGGACAGGGTATGATTGAATGGTAATAAATCAGGGGCAGGGGAGCTCAAGAGAACTTTGTTTAGATTCTTCCTGGCATATCTGTGTCTTCAGAGATGGCAACCCCTCTGGAATAAGGGACTTATGACCTAACTTGTAGGGAGAAGGTCAGCTTGGAGGAAAACGGGAGGGGAAGATCAGAATGCCCTTCCTGCTCCTGCTGTTCTCAGATACCCACATGCCATATTTTGGGGCACTGTGTTCTGGACTCTGGCACCTCTTGTAGCTCAGTCTTGGCAAGTATCTTTGCTTTCTTAGGATTCATTGTAACCTAGTGTTTCCTGCGTGTGCTCTCACCTCTTCAACTTTTCTTCGCCCACAATATAATCAGTTGATTAAAAATGAAATGGATTCAAGAGTCTTTTAAAGCAGTCATTCACAACTAGAGCATTTAGATTTCCCCACTTAAAGAGCGCCGTTCACACAGCCACCCAGAGTTCTGCGGAGGCTGCTTCTCTTTGTCCTGAAGTGGATCAATAGCAGGCGGCAACGGGGAATGTGCTTTGGAGTTTGCTTGTGAAAAAAGAGGGCTGCAGAGCAGCTGGGACCAGCTGCGCCCTGGCCCTGCTGATGCGTTGTGTGCATGTGCATGCATAGACTGTGCTCATGGTGCTGGCTTTGAACGAGGATCAACACAGCTTCATGATGGACCTGCTTGAGAAATCCAAGAGCTCCAGGCTCTGGGAGAAGATGCAAATAGGACCTAACTCTGAATCCCAGATTTGGAATTGAAGAGTTTTTTTTTAATCAGGTGACTCTTCTGAGGTGGACTTCGTGGTGTGGATGTTTTCAATTCCAGTGGCTACCAAAACTGCTGGGATAGAGGTATTCTGACCTGACTCAGTTAGGGTCTGGTGCCTGTCCACACTGAAGCTAGACATTGTGAATCCAGGTGACCCCCGCAGGAAGGTGTCCCAGGACAGTGACAAGGTTCAAGGGGGCAGCTTGCAATCATGATGGAGAACTTTGATTGGTCCTATAGTCAGGGAGCAGCAGTTTTAAACACCAGCTTTAGCTATTTATGCCACCCTGGCAAAGTTGTACAACAGTTTGGTCTCATTTCTCCATCTTTGCTTCTTGTTGTGTGTTTGTTACTTGGGATTGAACCCAGGGGTGCTTACCACTGAGCCACATTCCCAGCCCTTTTAAAAATATTTTATTTAGACATGGTCTTGCTGAGTTGCTTAGGGCCTCGCTAAGTTACTGAGGCTGGCTTTGACCTTTTGATCCTCTGGCCTCAGCCTCCCATTCTGCTGAGATTACAGGCCACCACACCCATCTTTCTCCATCTTTGAAATAAGGATCTGATGTCTCACTTAGCTTCCTGGCTTCTGTTCTCTACACTCTTCCTCTGTAATATTTCATTTTCAAACATTGTTCTCTTTCTATCACTCATTCTTAAAGTGTTTATTTTGTTGTGTGTTTTACCAGTTGGCATATAGGTTTTTTTGAGAGCGAGGGGATATGATTTTTCTTGTTTACTGCTCGGTCCCAACACCTTTGACCTATCAGGGAACGTATTTATCTGAGGAAGGTTGGGTTTGCTACAAGCTCATGGCCATGATCTTGTGCACCCCCTATTTCTTAGCCACATCCAGGAAAGATCATCTATAAGTAACACAGAGCAAGTTGAGCATCCCTTCTCTGAGACACTTAGGACCAGAAGTGTTTCAGATTTCAGAGGTTCTTGTATTTGGTATATTTGTGGATTAATGAGATATCTTGGTGGGACCCAAATGTAAACCCAAAATTCATTGTGTTCTGTCAACACCACCATACACACAGCTGAAGGTAATTTTATCTAGTATTCTTAATTTTTTATATGAAACCATGTTTCACACAGATGTGGATGTCTATATCTGTCATCTTTTTGGCTCTTAGTTTTGGGTCTTGGAGGATTTTGAATTTCAGAGTTTGGAACTGGGGATGTCCAATCTGAATAAGACTGTAGCCTTTTAGACATCATGGATTCTGCCCTTCATGGCCTTGGGATTCAACCTCTGAGCCTGTTCTCAGATGAATAGAAGCTTTGTTGTGGCCTGCTTTGGAGGACGTCTTTGGGAATTGTCGCTGACAGCCATCAACTTAGGAACATGAGCTCTCCTGTTTTTTTTTTCTGTCCCTGTCCTGTTCCCCTGTCTCAGACAGTGCCCTGGGCCTGGAAAGGGTCCTTCTTGGTTCCTCCAGCTTGAAAGCCCTGCTGATCTCTGCTTTTAACTGTCCTGAGTCCTGGTCTGATGAACATCAAAGACAGGATACTGGTTGTGTTATTCTTGTAGCTCCAAAGCTGTCAGTCTGATTAGGGCTTTATATAGGCATAGAAAATATATGTTTTCTCTCATCCACAAAGGCTGTAATTGTGCAAGTCCAAACAGTGCCGCTCAGCTGTGTGTTTTCAAGTTTAATTTTCAGGAGCTCTTGACTGACTGCATTCTGCTCATTGGAGAGAAAGATGCTTTGGTGATGCTGTGTGTACCTCTTCAAGTGGAGAAGGCTTTGCAGAGTGTCTGCATGGTGGAAGCAGATTCAGAATAGGATCCTGATTTTGAGAGCTTATTTCCCTAAAACACATAGGCAGTTAAATGTTTGTTTTTAAGCCTTTGAGGGTCAAGTTCCTTCTTTTTTCAAAGAGTTTATTAGATTCAATGCGGTAGCCAATCAATTTCATTTTGAGTGTTGTTGATGATAATTAGGTAGAGACAACTTGGAACCCAGTATTGAGAAGGATTCTGAAGTCATGTGACCTCAGTGGGAAAGTGTCAAGACAGTTTATAGGTGACCTTTTTACTTATACCAGATGTGACTAGTTTTTCATTCCTGTGTGTGATATGCAGTTTCTTTTAAAATAAATTCATTTCATTGAAATATTTGAGATAGTGTTTTAAATAGGTTAGAGATTAGGAGCATGAAGTTATGGCAGAGATTATTAAAGTCATATGAGATAGAAATTCTGGAAATACTAAGAAGATGAATGGTAACCTGTCTGACAGGATTGATTTGGGGTTTGCTGCAGATGGCAGTCTTTTGTGCTTTTTTTTTTTTTTTTTTTTTTGTGGTGCTGGGGATTGAACCCAGGGCCTTATGCTTGCAAGGCAAGCATTCTATCAACTAGCTATATCCCCAGCCCCTTTTGTGCTTTTTAAAGGTAGCACAGAGATACCACATTGTTGTTAAGCTTCTTTCTTGATCAGGAGGTACACCTGAAACTAGAGTATCCCCAAGCAAGTGCCTACTGGTCTGTGTTCACAAGACTTGTGAGGGGGAAATTCTTTAACTTCCCTGAACCTCAGTTTCCCTTGTGTAGAAATAGGAATAATAATAACATCCACTTTATGGTTTTGATGTGAGGATTAAAGGGCTGACTCACAGTAGCACCTGGTTTGTTGTAACACAGTGTGCCTGTGTTGGTGATGATGGTGATGTTGGTGTCAGATAGCTTATATGGTTGATTAAACAGGTTTAAATATTTCCTCCTTATTTACTTCCCACACCCTTTTTGGTGCTAAGGATTGAACCCAGGACTTTGCACATGCTGAGCACAGAATCTTCCATTAGCCATAACTCCCAGTACCTCTCCCTCATATTAAAACAGATCGTTGACCTTACTGATTACTGAGACTGAAGTCTTACTAGTATTATCAAACTTGCCCTTTTGTGGGGGTGGAGGGGAGAGAAGTTATTTCTGGTAGGAGGAGTAGGAGACCTTGACATTGGTGAATATCTTATTTCTTCCCCAGTTTCTATGTGTTCCTTTTTGTGCTGTGTATATCTTACTTATCTGGCCGCCCGAGGCAGTTTAGAATATATAAGCATTTATGCAACTGAATATCTCTTAAAATTGCAGCATCTTTGGTGAATGACTCCTTCTAGGCTGAGACATTTTATCATGCTGTAAATACCTGAAACACTAGAAACTGAAGTTTTTTCATTTTCATTTATAAATCCTATCTCTTTTGTTTTTCATAGAATAAAGAACTTTGTTTAAATCTTCTCATCTTCTTTCTGTGTACTGAATGAAGGGTAGTTATCAACTTGTTTGTACATAGTAGTATTCTTATATAAAGAAGGCAGAACCTAAGAATTAGTTTTGGAATGCGAATGTGCAAAAAACTATAGATTGAGCATCCCTAATCTGAAAGTCCAAAATCCAAAACGCCCTAAAATTTGAAATTTTGGGGGCACCAACATGATACTGAAGTAGTTTTGAATTTGAGGCATTTTGGATTTCAGTTTCTCATTTTATGTATGCTCAAACAGGTAAAGTATGTGCAAACATTGCTAAATCCAAAACCACCCAAATCTGAAACATTTCTGGTCATAATCCTTTTATATGTAACAATTTTGGTTTAGGAGTCTGCAAAAAATCCAAACAAAACCCAAAAATATCTGTTTTTAGATATTAATAAATTTTAATGAAGCACCAGGCTTCATACCTTATCAAGTAAATCATCTTTATTATTATTCACACTTTGGTGTAACTCTCCTATTGATTAGATCTGGTTAGCCCTCATCAGTCAACAGAAACCAACACTAAACTCACCTTAAAGGTTCTGATTTTGTGGTTAATTAGTCTGAGTAGGCTTGATTTCTTCTTCTCATATTGGAGAGAGTTAAAAGATAACAGTAAAGTGATACAGCCACATCAGTGTTTATAGCAGCTCAGTTCACAATAGCTAAGCTATGGAACCAACCTAGGTGACCTTCAATAGGTGAATGAATAAAGAAACTGTGGTATATATACACAATGGAATATTACTCAGCCTTAAAGGAGAATAAAATTATGGCATTTTCTGGTAAATGGATGGAGCTGGAGAATATCATGCTAAGCGAAATAAGCCAGTCCCAAAAAACCAAAGGCCAAATGTTTTCTTTGATATGTGGATGCTGATTTGTAATGGCGACTGGGAGGAACTTTGTTTTGGGCAGAGGGGAGAAGGGAAGGGGGCATGGGAGTGGGAAAGATGGTGGAATGAGATTAACATCTTTACCCTAGGTACATGTATGATTGCATGATTGTATGACTCTCCATCATGTACAGCTGGAGAAATGAAAAGTTGTGCTCCATTCGTGTACAGTGAATCGAAGTGCATTCTGCTGTCATGTATAACTAATTAGAAGAAATAAATTTAAAAAAAAGAGAGAGAAATGCAACAACAGCAACAACAACAACAAAAGCCCCAGTAATTTAAAAATAACGTGCTAACGTTCTTTGGTAATTCCTTCTTTCAGGAGCTGACACTTAATTCTCTTTCCACTGAATAGGAGCTAGACTTAGTCACTCACTTCTAATGGACCCAATAAGGTAAAAGGGATGCAGCTCTAGAAATGAGGTCTCTAGAAAGACTCCTGCTTTTGGGTCACTCATTCTGGGGGCTGCTACCTGCTATATTGCGAGGTCATGCGAGCAGCCCTGTGGAGAGCCCATGTGGTGAGGAATTGGGGCTCCCTACTAATAGCCATGTGAGTAAGCCTGGAGGCAGAACCTCTGTCCCAAGTCACTTACCATAGCCAGCACGTTGACTAACCCCATGGGAAATCTTGAGTCAAAACCACCTAGTTAAGTTGCCAAAAACTGAGATGATAAACGTTTACTGTTAGAAGTCACTCTGATGTGAACTCATTTGTTACACAGTAATAGATAACTAATACATGTTAGTGATGGTAATCGAGTGGACAGGAGCAGTCACTGACCAGTTTATCCATAAGATGACTCTCATTGGCATTTATACCCTCTTCATGGGGACCAACAATGGTGGGTTCTCTGGGTGAGGCCTTTCTAGGGGCAGAAAAAGGAATATTTGGGGATCATATTTGGTATTTAGCATAAACAAGGAGAATCTGTTCTAAGAGCAATTTTGAAAGACCTCCCAACTAAGAATTACTCATGGTATCTTGGTGCATATGGCTGTCAGGATGCAGGCCTGTGGGTGAGCAGGGAGTTAGAGAACAGGTGTCATAGTTGGAGAGTCCAGAAATTGACTTCTGTTTCATCTCTAAATCAAGTAGCTTCTGATGTGACTCCTGTCCTAAGTTTTCAAAACCACTGTAAAGAAGCAAGGATGTTGGTACCCTAGTTGTGTTTTGTGTGATGATTGTAATCTCTATGTAGGCCAACATGTGTCTGTCTGGTTCACTTTTTTTTAAAAATATTTTTTTAGTTGTAAATGGACCTTTATTTCATTTATTGATATGTGGTGCTGAGAATTGAACCCAGTGTCTCACACATGCTAGGCAAGCGCTGTGCCACTGAGCCATGACCCCAGCCCTGTCTGGTTTACTTCTGAGTACCTGGTGCCACAGAATATGAAATGTTCTCAATAGATATTTGTTGAAAGAATGAATGAACATCTTTATATGATTTTGAGCAGATGATATCCTTCTGAGCTTGGAGAGCCTTTTCTGTATGATGGGGATAAATCACCCCTACCTCTTGTGGTCATTGTAAGACCTAGAGAGAGTGTGTTTACAACCTCTGCCAGCATGTCTAGCCTATAGTAGTTGACTTGCATTTCCCCAGATCCTCAGAATCAACTCTGGTTGTGATGGTCAGAGAATGAACATGAAGTGTGGATCATGTTGCACTTTCTGTTTTGGCAGAATTGGTCTGGGTAATTCGGGTCTTTAAGTTGTCAGTGATGAATTCAGAAAATGAACGGTTGGATTTGGCTTCACGGCTGAATCATGTTAAGTGGATTATCGCCAAGTTCCCACTGTACATGCTCCTCATGCTGAGGCTGATGTCACACCCCTCTCCTTTCTAAGCAGATAACATTACAGCTGTGAGTCCCAGCTCTCCAGCAGGAAGCCACATACCAGGGACCGACTTGGTGGCTAACAGAGCTCTTGATCTGATGGAGCCCACTCCTTGTATTGTAGTCTTCTGTCCCCAACCTTGTCATGGTCTTTTATTTTTTCCATTATGATTGTTCCAATAAAGTCATCTAGTATAACTGCATTTTCAGTAAAAACAACTCACGTTGACATTTGTGCTATACATAGTAATTGTGAGTCTTGTAGAAAGAATAGGACCCTTTTGTCTGAAAAGTTATGTGAAGTTTAAGCGTAGCATGTCATCTGTTTTTGTTTAACTGGTTTTTTTTTTCTTTCTTTTTCTTTTTTTCTTTTTGGTTTTAGGGATTGAACTCAGGCATTTAACCACTGAGCCATATCCTCAGCTCTTTTTATATTTTTTACTTAGAGACAAGGTCTCACTAAGTTGCTTAGGGCCTTGCTAAGTTGCTGAGACTGACTTTGAACTTGCAATCCTCTGCTTGTTTCACTTTTTTTTTTTTTTTTTTAATTTCCTTTTGTTTTTTGGTAACATTGGCAAGTGGAGTTTGTTATAAATCTTAGTGCTTCTCTCCCTGTCACCCTGTTTAAATAGACTTATGATGGGATTCACACTTAATGTCAGATTTGTTCTGGTTTGCCCTGCTTGGTGAAATTCTGAGGGAAGGTTATTTTATATTATGTGCAGGGGACAACCCTGACCATGCCAGCTTCTTCTTGTCTGCCATTGAGAACTGGAGACCTAGACAAAGTAAGAAATGGGAATCAGACCTTTTGTGATGCTGGCCTATCTGCCCTCTTCCTGCAAATGTGGTTCTGCCTCTATTGCACAAAGAAAGATAGATAGGTTTGTTTGAGTCAAGTCAACAGTTATTTTGGGGGGTGAACAAGTCCTGGGGATTGAACATGGGGTGCTATACCACTGAGTTACATCCACAGTTGTTTGTATTTTTTATTTTGAGACAGGGTTTCACTAAATTGCTGAGACTGGCCTTGAACTTGTGATCAGTTTCCTACCCCAGCCTCCAAGTCAGTAGGACTACAGGTGTGCCCCACTGTACCTGGCTCAACAGTTCTTTTGTAGAGATGTGCCTACATTTTATGGAGATTCAGAGTTACATTGCCAAGTCAGGACCAAATTAGGACTTTAAAAGTTCAAAGCAAAAGATACTGAGTTTTAACTGGGGATATAGATCAGTTGGTACAATGCTTGCCTCATATGCACAAGGCCCTGGGTTCAATCCCCAGCATCACACACACACACACACACACACACACACACACACACACAAGATACTGAGTTTTTACTGGGGATATAGATCAGTACAATGCTTGCCTCATATGCACAAGGCCCTGGGTTCAATCCCCAGCACCACACGCGCGCGCACACACACACACACACACACACACACACACACACAAGATACTGAGTTTTAAAAAAATGAATACATAAATATATTAATTAAATAAATATTTTATTTTTCTAAAAAGGAAACATGCAGATGGAAACTCTTAGTTAGAATTTTATATGTGAATTTGAGAAATAGGAAGCTGGAAATGAATTTTTTCACCCCAAATAAGATGGCTAATTGTACTGGGAACCAGAAACAGGTGGCTGTGTATCTTACTTGATAAATAAAGAATGATGTTAACCTTTCCTGAATGCTGGTGGCTATTGAGTTTGGGCAGAAAATCCTATAAAGGAGAAAGAGCTGCAGAGTGTAATCAACTCCCAGGTGCTCGATAAAGTGCCTGTTCCTCCTCTGCTGGCTGGTCAAGATCAAGGGCGCTGCTGCTGAGCTGCTGAAGTCTCCTTCCTGGTGCTAAGGTGATGAGATTTCTCTTCTGCTATCTGTCTGAATTACTTCTGGACTTGACAACGATGGGGACTCATTTGATAGCAGCTCAGAGACTTTGGATATCTTATTTCCCTTAAGTTGAACCTACCAGTCTTTATTTGCTGAATATTTTCCACTTTGGGCGGTGTGTGCGACAAACCTGCCAAGCTTGTGTTCCGTTCCTGATGTTAGTCTGGGCCTGTGGGGCTTGGAGCCAGCAGCCCACTTCTCTGTGCCATCTCTCCTGGCCTCTGCTGATATACAAAGGAAAAAACCAAACTGTGTTGTTTGTAGGGTTGTTAAGAAGGTGAAATGAGATGATTTTAAAAAAGGAGCTGGCGAGTGGTTTTTCTTCTTACTGCTTTTCTCCAAATCTAAGGCAGAGTTTCTCAATTTTGCCTTTGTTGACATTTTGAAACAGATGATTTCTATGGTAGGGCACAGTCCTGTGCATTGAAGGGTGTTTGGAGTATCACTGACCTCATGGTAGATGCCAGTTACACCCCGCTCCACTTTGTGACACCAAAGATCCCTCCAGATAAATTTGTCCCTTACCACTGATAAAAATGCACTTACAAAAACCTGCTGTCAGGTTTTCCCTTTATGAAAAAATGGTATAGAAATAGTACTTGGAATGAATGGATGACAATAATTTAATAATTGCTTTTACATGTAATGAATAAATTATATGATGGCAGTGCTCTCCCCACTCTCAATTTGTTGAGTTGCTGATTGAAAAGGTGCTTTTAAAACTTCGGCTCAGCCATCTGCTCATTCCTATTGCTGGAAACCAGCATTTAATGCTTTAGGATAACTTTGAAAATAATAGTGAAAATGGTCTCCTAGGATCCCAAATCACAACAAAAGAACTGAGATCCAAAGACAACCACAAATACCCTGGGAATAAACTCAAAACTTAAATGTGTCCCCAGCAATTTAAATTTGACTTGTGTGACTTATGTATTTGTTTTGACATTTTTGCTTCTATAATTTTTCCCTCTTTGGGAATGATAGGGATGGAACCTGGGCCTAAGAAAAACACATGTATGTTACTGGTTCATGGGTAATAATGGTATTACTTGTATTAAAAATACTGCATGTAGCAAACTCATACACAACTTAACATGTAATAGCTACAGTTCTTTTCTTCTTTCACTTCCCTGACTTCTTAGAATAAGCTTATGGGGAGGTTCTGTTATGCTTTCTTCTCCCTCTGCATTTAATAGAAAAGAAAACTGAAGTGAAGAAGTTAGGTAAATAGCCCCGGACCACCTAACTAATAAACATTAGCTTTGCCTACTAGTCATATTTTATTCAGTCGATTCTAAGACTAGATTCAAAAGACCAAGGGTTGACAAATCATGGCTTATAGGCAAACATCTGGCTTACTGTCTAGTTTTATAAATAAAGTTTTTTTGGAACATGGCTGCTTCTTTTGGTGACTTACCATCTGCTGTTCTCTCACTAATGGCAGAGTTCAGTATTTGCAATAGAGCCGTATGACTCGGCCAGCCTGAACTATTTACTAATATATGACTTTTTACAGAAAAAGTCTGCCTACCTCTTCAAGAATATTCTCATCCATATGTATGATTTCGAAAAAATAAAAAATAAAAAATCCCCATAATTCCATAAATTCAAAAATACAATTTAGTTTAAATTCATCTTCCACATTGAGACTCTTAAGTATTTTATGGCATGCACAGTGTCAGAATGGATGTTAAAACATTTATAGTACAACCCTCTTCCTCCAGGCATTCCCAACAATTGTAGGAGAGAAAGGGGGAAGGAGCAGATACAGTTGAATACATGAAACGTGGGAGCAAATGTGACAAGGTAGGTTGATGGACACTTGTCAGACAGTATACAATGAAGGTCTTGCAGAAATGAAAAGTGAGGGTGGACAGTCTTACTCTCAATGTGGAACTTTCAGTTCTTGCAAAATTTGAACATAAAATTCTTAAAGTTTCTATTCTTCCTGCTGCTTTCCTGCAATAGGTTGGGAAAAGAAAGTGATTTCTTTTATAGAAAATATTTATAGAAAGCACAGAGCAACCCTGGTGTGATGGTGGTGCGTGCCTGTAATCCCAGTGGCTTGGGAGGCTGAGCCAGGAGGATCTCAAGTTCTCAAGGCCAACTTCAGCAATTTAGTGAGGCCCTAAGCAACTTAGTGAGACCCTGACTCTAAATAAAAAGATAAAAGGTCTGGGGATGTGACTCCGTGGTTAAGCACCTCTGGGTTCAATCTCTAGTACCACGAGAAGGAAAGGAAGGCAGGAAGGAAGGAAAAAAGGAAAGCAAGCAAGCAAGCAGTCTGTGGGTTGTCTCCTTTTAGTGCAGCAGCTCAAGTTTGGGAAGAGGGAGACCAAGAAATGAGTGTCTTTTGTCAAATCAGAAATTATGCAAATTCTACAAAAAGTATTAGAGGAAATGTGTATGGCTTTAATTGGTTTTATGGCTTTATCGCTTTTTAAAAAAAGGTTACTTTGCGAACATTACCCTCTGCTGCCTCTGCTGAACATTGTAGACACTCCCTGAAGTTTAATGAGATCTTGGAGGAAAGTCACAACAAATGTGACTCTCAAATATTTTCAAGAAGTGGTATTATCTTAGGCTAAAAGTGTGTTACAGTAGACTGTCCCTCATTAGGAGGATTCACTCCACTACCCGAGCTTCTCTTTATCTGAAATTACTAAAAGCTGCAACATGAAGCTTTGGGCTCACACCAAGCCCACAGAATACTTATTTAGTGTGTACTAAATCAGTGGTGGCCTAGTTTTTTTTTAGGCTCATTTATTATGCTGAACTTTAGTTAAATGGAAATTCTTTATAATTACAGTTTTGTCCCCTGGTAAATCTAATACTGTGCATGGCATTTTTATTATTGACATTTCCTTCTAGGCCCTGGAGTGAAGAAGGCTGGGTTGCTTTCTATGATCGGTAATTTTAAACTTCAACTTTTGTTTGAAAGTGGCCTGAGCTTGCGTGAATCCAAACAAAACATAAGAGCCAGAGTGTCTGTTTCAGGCAGGGTCTTTTCAGTCCTTCATTTCCCATGTGGGGGCGGATGGATGATGTTTGTGGTTTAGAACTTGAGATGTTGGTTCACTGAGATTTAGAATCAGGTCATAAGGACCAATTTCAGATTGTGCAGTGTGGGGCTGGAGGTGTAGCTCAGTGGTAGAGTGCCCTGTGAGCCCTAGATAGCCTTCCTAGCACTGCAAAATAAATAATACATAAATTAACTAATTGAAAACTTATTTTAGGTGCTGGGGATGGAGCTTGGTTGGAGAGCATGTGCTTAGCATGTGTGAGGTCCTGGGTTTGTCTCCAGCACACTGGTGTACACATGAGTGTGTGTGCATGTGCACACACACGTTCTGTACCATGCTTGAATGCTGGTAGGGAATTAAGAGGCATGTGTTGGTGGCTATACAGTCACGCCTGTAGCTGTCCTGTGGCCTATGGTGTCTTTAGGAACATCCTCTCCTGCCCCTTTTATTCTTCCTTCTCTTTGTAGATTTGACCACCACTGTTAATTACGGTCGTGTCTATTTCAGACATTGAATTAATCTGTTTAAGTTGACAGTTGGACCTCAGCGCCTCTAGTGTATTGTTAAAGGAATGACTGTTCTGATACTTCTTCAAGGAATTTCCTGCTTGGAATCACACTGCACAGGTTTACCTTTGTATTCTATAGAACGTCCATCACTTGTGGTATATTTCCTCCATTGCTGCAAAAAATCTGTTGTTCTTTAGACACTTGTGGCATGGACTGAGAAGGAACTGAGGCATGTTCTGGTTGGGCAATGACAGGCTGATATTGGTGACAGGCTAGGAGGTCTCAGTGACCAGAGCATGTGCGCCTATGCATACAGATGGAGGTCAGTTAGTGCAGTCATGGGAGGCTGCTCCTTTTGGGGGAAGAGACAGTTAGGTATGGTATTTAAAAGTTGCAGCTATGAAGTCTAGGAAATCTAGATTTCTCCTAGACTCATTGACTCCATTGACTCTTTGACTTTGAATAACTTTAACCCCTCTGACCATTAGTCTTTTCCCTTTGATGGGGATAAGTATTTGCCTCATAGCCCCTTGGAAAGATGTTACAAGCCCAATGCTGGACCTGCAATCCATACATTAGTGTTAGTTTTCCTATATTAAATTTGAACTGATTGAATTGCATTGGGACTCTACCCTCAGTGGCTAATGTACAAAAAAAACTTGGGAAGACCCAGGAGGGAGTTTGCTTATACTGAAATCAGGTTCTTTTTGAAAAATTGCTAATTCTTTCTGGCCAGTAAAGTGTCATCTAAGGCTGTTGAAGAATTAACTAGTTCTCAGGGGTCTTAAAATGTCATTTTGGCTTCCAGACACATCTGAGTTATTCTTAAGAGCACTTGCCTGGTAGGAATTCATTTTGTTAAACTTGTTTAAATTATGTTATAGTGCATTGTGGACTTGTAATCTGTTTTCAAAATGGTATTATCTGCCCCCATATTGATCAACGCCACATCTTATACTTGCTTATCTCGGCTTCGCATATGGTCGGACTCCAAACAGACCTAGAAGGGACCCGCTAACTCATTAACCTCTTTGACACCAAACACAAACCTTCCAGAGGGGAACTAGCTGTGGGAGGCCAAGCGTCTAAAATCTCTTTCTGCCCCGTTGCTTTTTCCCGAGCCCTGGTTATAGGTGTTAGATTTGGTGCAAGTTTCCACAACATGGGAGAATTTGTCATGGTTGGGTTTGTGCTGTCATTTGAAAATTATGGCTTAGTTCTTTGAGAAATAATTAAGTTGAAACACAGAAAAGAGCCCTTTATTGGCTTTCTTTTGCTGTCATTAGAGTTGTTATCTTAGCCCTCAGTAAGCTTGCCCTGACATGGCGGAGGTGTGCAGCAGAAATATTGCAAAATTGGAACATTCAGGTGGTGCCTAAGTTAATTTCATCTGAGACTGTGATTTAACTTGAGAACATGACGGTGTCTGTTTCCAGGCTGTGACAGGGTCCGGGAGAGACCAATGGGTAGAAAAGAAAGAAAGAAAAGAAATTAAGCATCTATAAGAAAATAAACTTTTCTGTACGTTCTAATCCTGACACAGTGTGAACATTTTGCAGAGAAAACTCTTTGGAAGAGCCCCTCATGTTTGGAATCTGAAATGATGTAAGTTGTCCCTTTATGTAAAGCAGAAGTTGTCCTGCATGTAAACCAAGTTCTCTGTGCCTTCTGAAAGTCATAGAAATTTCTGTTGGATTGACAGCCTGGAAAAGGTGCTTTCTAGAACTTTGGGTTAGAGGTTTTGGTAAATGACAAAGTGCCTGAATGTCCCATGGGATTAAGCACCAGACTGAGACTTTGAAAGTTGAGCTCTTGAGATATTCCTCAGTGTGTGGAATAAGAATGATATGTTATGGAGAGTAGAATTCAGAACTGTCATTGAGTGATGGCTTGCCATTGGGCATCAAAATGAGTAGATAATATATCCCAACAAGTTTTTCTTTTTAAATAGAGATGAATGGATGAGCACCACCTGAATGATGGGGAATACTGGAGTAAGAACAATGTAAATTCCTTAGGTTAAAACATGGCAGAGAGGGCTGGTGCTGAAGCTTTGTGGCAGAGCACTTGCCTAGCATGTATGAGGCACTGGGTTTGATCCTTAGCACCACATAAAATAAATAAATACAATAAAATAATTTAAAAAAAGAATTGCTATAAAATCAAAACAAACATGACAGAGGGGATAGGGATGTCCAGTGGTAGGGCATTCACTTAGCATGCAGAGGTACTGTGTTCAATCCTAGTACCCTCTCCACACCCAAAGATTTGGTTTGAGCATCTCTAGTAATAAGAGAAATGCAAATCAAAACCACCCTAAGATTCCATCTCACCCCAATTAGAATGGCGATTATCAAGAATACAAGCAACAACACGTGTTGGTGAGGATGTGGGGAGAAAGGTACACTCATACATTGCTGGTGGGGCTGCAAATTAGTGCAGCCACTCTGGAAAGCAGTGTGGAGACTCCTTAGAAAACTTGGAATGGAACCACCATTTGACCCAGCTATCCCACTCCTTGGCCTATACCCAAAGGACTTAAAATCATCATACTAGAGATACAGCCACATTAATGTTCATAGCTGCTCAATTCACAATAGCCAGATTGTGGAACCAACCTATATGTCCTTCAATTGATGAATGGATAAAGAAACTGTGGTATATATATACAATGGAATATTATTCAACCATAAAGAATGATAAAATTATGGCATTTGCAGGCAAATGGATGAAACTGGAGAATATCATGCTAAATGAGATAAGCCAATCTCAAAAAACCAATGGACGAATGATATCGCTAATAAGTGGATGATGACACATAATGGGGGGTGGGAGGGGTTAGTGTTAGGTTAGAGTTAGGGTTAGGGAGGGGGGCAAGAATGGAGGAAGGAAGGACTGTATAGAGGGAAAAGAGGGGTGGGAGGGGTGGGGGGGAAGGGAAAAAAATAACAGAATGAATCAAACAACATTACCCTATGTAAATTTATGATTACACAAATGGTATGCCTTTACGCCATGTACAAACAGAGAAACATCATGTATCCCATTTGTTTACAATTAAAAAAAAAAAAAGATTTGGTTTGAGGAAAAAAACCCACGTGACTCCGCGTAAGGAAAAGTCATTGGCTTCAGTAGAAAGACTGGATCCTAACTGGGTGCAGTGACACACACCTTCATCCTAGTAGCTACTGGTGAGGCTGAGGCAGGAGGATGGCAAGTTTGAGGCCAACTTGGACAATTTGGTGAGAACCTGTCTCAAAATAAAATAATAACAAAAAGTGGCTGGGGATGTAGCTCAGTGGCAGAGCATCCCTGGGTTCAATCTATACTATAGCAATTAAAAAAAAAATAGATCTGGATCCTGATCTCCATCTTCCCCTTCCATTTTTAGATTTTACCATAATGTAATACATTTACAGCCATAATGGGACTCCATAACTATTCAATTTTAAAAATGGTTGGAAGGAGGAGGGTTCCCTAGTTCTCCTAAACAGTGAGACTTGATACAGTACTGAGTACTCTTTTGTTTAGCAAATGTTTATTGACTGCCTGTAGGTTGGATTCATAAAAAATGAATCCAAAATAATTTTTTCTTGACCCTTTCTTTTTTGCAATGTTTACATCACCTCATGAGTTAGCTGGGAAAGTCCTAGCATGTATTTCAAACTCTGGGTGGGGAGTTACTGTTTAGAAGTTGTCAGCCAGTGTCACTAGGTGATAATTCGCCTCTGTGCGAATGTCATGGTTACAGTCTTTTTTTTTTGCCTCTAAAAGAACAATTATATTCAAGAAATTTCCTAGTGCATTTAAAAACAGCTGGGTGAAAGTCATTTTAAATCCCCAAATCCAACACATTAGTTCTTTTATGCATTTAATTAAGCAGAAGTTAAAATAAATTAGAACAGAAGACATTCAGTGCTGATTGTTGAATCAACAAAGCAAGAAACAGCCTAGCATTACCCCACCGCAGATGTCTGTCATTCAGTGCTGGTGCCCTATAAATTTGCATCAACTCTTAACATTTTTTGAATAATGATTTCTTTTCTAGTAAAAACTGGCATGTGATATATAGCAGGCAGTGTTCTTTACAAAAACTATTGTCTGTGTGTGTGTGTGTGTGTGTGTGTGTGTGTGTGTAATTTGTCCTCCCTCTTGATACCTTTCCATTGCTCACCGAGAACTTTTTTGGAGGATGGGGAGAGGGATAAGCAAGATTTGCCAGTAAATTTGGGTATTTTTAGTGGAAGTGACTGTTGACAATGGTTTCGTTTCTTGCATGAAAACTTTCTTAAGGACAGAATGAGTTGAAGTTTTTTAATTTAATGCGAATAATGTACTGTTTGTGACAGAAAAGGTTGAGTAAAAACACATCATCCAAAAACTGAGCCCTGTATTCATATCACCCAGGGGTATAATTGTTAGTATTTATGTGCAAAGACTTTTCGTTTGCATGTATGTCCTTTGGCTACTTTCTTAGAAACAAATATGCTTTATAGAAAGTCATATATCTTTTTTCCCCTTTAATATCATAATTGCTTTAGTATTTGTTATTGGCTTCCAAATAATCAGGGTGAGGATTGATGGTATGAATGATTTTTTAAAAAAGATTTTTATATTTTGTTTAGTTGTAGGTGGACACCATACCTTTATTTTATTTTTACGTGGTGCTAAGGATAGAACCCAAGTCCTCATGCATGCTAGGCGAGCGCTCTACCACTGAGCCACAACCCCAGCCCATGACTAGTGTTTTAGTTCAAGCGATATTAGCTTTATGATTAGGATAATTTTGTGGGCATGGTGACTCATGCGTGTAATCCCAGCAACTCAGGGGGCTAACGCAGGAGGATTGCAAGTTTGAAGCCAGCCTCTGCAAATTCATGAAGCCCTGAGCAACTCAGTGAGACCCTGTCTCAAAGTAAAAAATTAAAAGTGCTTGGGGATGTGACTCAGTGGTTAAGTGCTCCTGGGTTGAACTTTTAATTTCTAGTACCACCAAAAAAAAAAAAAAAAGAGAAAAGATTAGGATAATTTTTGTAGCTGGGTAATAAGAATATGAGGGTTCACTACACCCTGATGCTTTTGCACACAGTTTGAATTTCCATTAATTTTGTGTGTCACCTAGTCATAAATGTTTTTCAAAGGTCTATACATTCACAGCTATGTCCTTATTACTCCTGTGAGCTTTGTTTCACTCCATTGAGTATGAACCATAATTTAGCCAATATCCTGTAGTTAGATACCTCTGTTCTCAGACCATTCTTGCCAATGGATGAAAATTTGTTGGATCATTTTCTTAAGATGAACTTGTAGGTTAAAAAGTTTTATTCTTTTCATAACCCAACAAAGAATCTTCAATTCTGGTAACCAAACAGATTGGCTGGTATTTTACCTACTTACCTAAACAATAATCAGAAAATTTAGGAAAGTTATTAAAGTCTGTGAAATTGGTAAATTTTCTGGATTCTTTATTGTAATTCAGGTGCATTGTGCAGTTTCACACACATACTCAGGCACACACACACATATACGTTTAATCTACTTGATGGTTTTTATTAGAAGTCTTGGTGCCAGATGTATTTTTATCATGGGACACAGTGGGTCTTCTGGAGACATCTAGTGAGAAATGGAGATTGGATAGTTCATGTTTGGTCTGTCTTCCTGTAGTTTTGTTTATTCACCACTACCTATTAATTCCCATTTCTCAGCTGAGAACTTTTCTGGACAAGAGAACCAGAGAGACTGGGTAACTCTCCCAATGTGAACCAGTGATCTCTTTGTTATCTGTTTCCATGCTTTGGTTGAGAATCCTCAGTGAGGTGTACTATCTGTTTTGTAAGCATCAGGTCAACTTGGGTGAAGCAGTTCATTAATGATTACTACCTCTTAAGTGTATGTAGCACGGGATGGGTACTGTTACACTGGTACCTACTTTATCTAACTGACTCTTTGCAGTAGCCTTTGGAGGGCAGTCTGTGGTCTTCTCCCTATTTATAAGTGAGGAACTAAGACCTGTTATCAGGCTGAGATAGCTCAGTCGGTAGAGTGCTTGCTTTGCAAGCACAAGACCCTGGGTTTGATCCCCTGCTCCACCCCCCCCCCCAAAAAAAAAAAAAAAATAACACCCGAACAAACCTGTTATCAACCCATTTAGTGGCTTGGATCAAGATCCTGATGTATCAGTGATGGATTTTTGGTAGATGTGCATTTCCTTAATTATAATATATGCAAATAGAAGTCCTAGATATAGACCCATGATTAAAATTTGCCTGTTGGTTATTCTGAAAGTTTCTTTCCTATCCAAGCCTCTGTAGCTAAATTTTGCCAACTTTCCATTTTCTGTCCTTAATATGATTCAGAATAAACAAATTTCAAATGCACAGTGTCCTGGGGCAGTGGAGTAGCTTGCTTATTTGACACATTTCTTAAGTTAGAAATTTCAAAACTGGCAGCCCCCTTTGACATAGAAGACCTAGACCGTAAGTCAATTATAGAGAACTTACAGAGCTGGGCAGGGTTATGCATGTCTGTAGTGCCAGCAGCTCAGGGCTGAGGCAGGAGGAGGATCACAAGCACAAGTTTAAGACCAGCCTCAGCAATTTAGTGAGACCCTGTCTCAAAAGTAGAAAGGTCTGCTGGGCCCAGTGCTGCTGAGGGCTCTAGAGACTGAGGCAAGAAGATCGTGAGTTGAAAGCGAGCCTTGGCAACTCATCGAGGCTCTAAGCAACTCGGTGAGACTCTGTCTCACAATAAAATATAAAAAGGGCTGGGGATGTGGCTCAGAGGTAGAGTACCCCAGGGTTCAACCCCCAGTTCTACACACACAAAAAGAGTGCTTATGAGTGCTGAGCAGTGTGGTTGGGAGGGGCAGGAAGATGACTGTAGAATCTCCATAGGTTGTTTGTATATAGCCTGTCCTTATGGATTAAAATTTATTAAAGTTGTTTCAGGAAATTTGATACCCAGGGGTATGGGCACTGCTCTTGCAAACAACATGCTGTGTGCAGAGCAGAGTTTTGGTGTTGAGTAGATTAGGGTGCTTTAGCATCATTAGGCCAACAGCACAGGCCGGCCATAAGTAGGGGCTGGCCTGAGATGAGTGGGCTCCACTCAAGCAAGTCAGAGGTGGATGTGTGTGTGAAAGGTGGATTGTGGATATAAAATGACTATTGCTGCAAAAGCCAACAGAAAACTCTTCTGAATGCCTAGATGGGTAGCTTAATGGGTTCTCAGAAACAAAGGAAGGACTAGCTCCCTATGCTCGGTTCTGGGAAGGACATGATCAATATGTGTTTGAAGATGTCTGCTTATTTGTCTATAAGTAGTGACATCTGAATACACATGGGGGCTTTGAAACTGGGAGAAGACAGGTATGAATGGAATTGGCAGGTACGTCCGGTTTGTCCCCTCATCCTCACCGTCTTTTGAAAGATGTTTATATGTCACTGGAGATTTTCTCCTCTTTGTACCTTTGATTATTCCAGCTCAAAGTTTCTCCAAACAAATTTGCTACCTGGTAAAAAGTTCTCTGGTGCCAGACAAGGTGGCTCAAGTTTATCATATCAGCTGTTCTTGGAGGCTGAGGCAGGAGGATGGTGAGTTCAAGTCCAACTTAGCAATCTCAAACAAACAAACACAAGCCAAAAATTCTTTGGCTGAAAGCCCAAAGTGAATTTCCCATCCTGGCCTCAAGGTTTCTCAACTTGGCATCCTACATTTGTAGAAAGAGTCACAATTGTGTTATAAACCATGTCCCATTTTGGTCAGTATCCCAGACTCACCCATTTTCTTTTGGTTGTTTGACTGAAAGTTTTTGTTTTTCAAAAGTAGATACCCATTGTAATAGCCAGTGTCCTCTTTCACACCCACCCCCAAATTGTGGAGTCCTTCCAATGCCTACCCAATGAAAGGTCCTGTTAAATACATTTATTTTCCTTTTTTCCTTTCCTGAAGGCTACAGTGAAGACAATCACCCTAAGTTAAGTTTATCTGAGGTGGAAGGGGAGAGAATATTTAGGGAGGGCTTCAGACTGTGGGTTCGCAGACACTGGTAGTGATGCTGCAAGCCTGTGCCATGGTGAGATTGGATAGTTTGCAAATCTTGCTGCCTTGGGGACGGATGTACATACAAACTCCAAAATGGTACATTAATTGATTTTGATTATATGACTGATTCCAAAGCTGGAGCATTTCAAACTGTTTTCAAACTAATGGCCGCTACATTTGGCAAGGAGCCTAACTGCACGCAGGGTTCATTATAAAAGGAAATCTTGACAGCCCATCAGGAGGACAGAATGCATGCTAGGTTTCTGAGTACTTGCTCAGTTTTGGAAGAGTTTGCATTGTTTTTCCTTGAAAGGTTCCAGAAGTTGAGCACCCCATCCTACCAGAGCCAGGCCTGTACATCACAGAGTGACCCTATTAAGAACATCAAGCCGGGCTGGGGAGATAGCTCAGTTGGTAAAGTGCTTGCCTTGCAAGCACAGGGCCCTGGGTTCGATCCCCCCCAGCACCATAAAAAAAAAAAAAAAAAAAAAAAAAAAAAAAAGAAAAGAAAGAAAGAAAAGAAAGAACATCAAGCCCCTTACCATTATGGTCTTAAGGTCTCCTGATTAGATTCCAGCTGAGGTGCAGGGTGGAATATGATGGGGAATCAAGGCTGATCCTCAGGAGAAGTAAAAACCTGTGACACCTTGCCTGCTTCCATGTGACCCACTTTTTCCTGACCTGCTCAGTTACTGGAACATTTTTCTCTTTTTTCATTTTTGATGATCCCCTTCAGCAATTTCCTAATTAGACTTAAAACTTCTATCCTCTCAGTCCCCGTGCCAAGCTGATGAGCACAGCAAACCAAACCAGTGGAGCTAAACAAAGGCAGACGAGGATGCCTATACAAAGAATGAAAACCAGAGCCAGAAATGGTAACCCAGGCAGGGTGGCCAATGTCCTGTGAGTGCCATCTTGTTGGAGTATAGTTATTAACAGCCCCTCTTTCCACTGTCTGAAATGCTCTGGTGTGGATGGCTAATTATGAGGCCACCATCGAAGCCAGAGCATCAATGTGTGGAGCAGGGTGGTTGAGTGGGAGAGGCCCTCATTTTACAGGGGCAGCTGGCAACCTGCTACAGCATCATTGTCACTGGTGAATGGGCACCATTGTTGCCCCAGATGAGTTTCAAGAGAGACCAGAAGTCTGGATTTTTAGGTGAATGTCATGATTTAAAAAAAAAAAAAAAAAATTGGCAGTTATCTAGATTTATAAAAACACTGGAAAAATATGTCTGTGGTATTTGGCTGATTTGAATGAAGCTTTCCACTCATTCCTTTAAAAAACAAAAACAAAGGAGAAACCAGGAGATGAAGGGGGAAAACAGAACATCATGGAGATCTATGGCATGGGCTGTGATACAGTGGTGAGCAAGCTGACTGTTCCTATAGTCTTTTTTTTGTGTGTGTGTGGGGGGTGGGTACTAGGGATTGAACCCAGTGACACTTAACCACTGAGCCACATCCCCAGCCCTTTTAAAATATTTATTTAGAGACAAGATCTCACTGAGTTAGGGCCTCGCTGAGTTGCAGAGGCTGGCTTTGAATCCATGATCCTCCTGCCTCAGCCTCCCGAGCTACTGGGATTATAGGCGTGTGCCATCCTTCCTGACCCTTCTATAGCCCTTAGCCCTTTCTGATTGTGAGGTTGTGGATCAGAGTACAGCACGGTGAAGGATGTGGTTGACCCTGTTGACTGTGGGTTGGGATTTGATGTCTACCAGTGTAACTTGGTGAAGAATGAAAATCTGTATGTAGCACATTCCATGTGCTCTGTGGGATGTGTTTAGTATGTGGGAAACAAGCAATATAGAAATCATCATTTTCAAATGTGGCCATAGTTTTTAGGCTGTGAATTTTTGTACATTTCCACAGCCAGTTTAGATGAACAGCTTTGGTTTTGAGTCAAGTTGAATTAATCTTATGTCTTTATGTTCTTCTAAAAAAAATGTAATAATGTCCCAGCTTCCCTGGAGCCATTTCTGTCTCTACGAAATGGGCGATTTAAGGTCCATCCCGCCCAAAAGCTTTTAGCTTGTGCAAAGCTTCTTTTTTTGCTTTTAAAACCTTCACTCTGTGTTTAGAATAAATGGCAATCCTGGATCTGTAAAATAGGCAGTTAATAATGCCATCGAAGCTGCCCACTGCACACCCTACCATAAAACCTGCTCAGAGGGCAAGACATGTTTAGAATATCCTTTAATGATCAGATGCTGAAACATTACAGTCAACCGTGATCCTGCAGTCCACATGGTTAATTGCAGTCTTCATTTACAGTGGGGTATTGATCTGCTTTTAGATTGTCCTGGAGGTTGATGGGATCTCAGAGATCTATTCATGCTTGTGGGGACCAGCTTGAAGTCAGCTCTTTAGAGGAAGCATTGTCATAGGGAGAAGATGAGGCTATTCCTTTCACTTTGTTATGTTTTCCAATATATGCTTCATTCTTCTGCAAAATGTGGATTGATAGGACTCATGTCCCATGGAGTCTTCATGGGGTTGGGATAACTCCTGTAAAGTGCTTGCTACAGGCCCTGGATTTTAATTTTTTAAGGTACTGAATATTGGATTAGTAATGTTATCGGCTCTGGAGGAAAGTTGATAAAAGATGTTGGTTTCTTTTAGTGATTATTGGAAAGTGAGCTGGTCAGGAAAACAAATGACATAAACGAAATTTTGGGAATAATTGGTGAAATGCAAATGTGGACTATAAATTAAATCACATTATCTCAAGGTTCAATTTCCTGAATTTCATTATTGTCATTACATCAGAGCGTGTAATTTTTTTAAGAAATTCACTCAAGCATTTTGGCATAGAAGGAACCTGATATCTGTAGCATACTCTCAAATGGTTCAAGAAAAAGTGTGTGCATAGAAATTTTAAAGCAGATGCCACTGAAAGTTGACAGTAGTGGGAATGGATGAAGGGTTTGGAGTTTGTTGTAATGTTTAATGTTTTAAAAAGCTTTGGGTAAAGCAGGCTGGCGAGGGAAGGTGCAGCTGGTAAGTGTTTCATGTTTCTTCACCAGGTAAAACTGCTGTTTCAGTTCTCATAGAACTTCCTATCAAAAGGTGAATTTCTCTCAGTTATTCTCCTCAGCCTACTCTTTTCCCAAAGCTGCAGTTGTTCTCCATTCCTGGAGATGGTTATTTGATAAGAGAAACTTCCTCACCATAGTTAGTGCCCCTGCTGTTTTCGTTTCCAATTCCCAGTCATAATCCTTTGTTCATGACATTATAATCATCACCACAAGTGGCTAATTGTGATGTCACAAACGAAGGATTATGACTCAAATGAGGAATAAACAGCAGGGGCAGATTAATTCCTAAGCAACGAGGAGGAAGATTCTGTTTGGTGCAAATGCCCCAGGGTAATAAAATTTAAAACAGAAAAAGGCAAGAGGAGGAAGACAAAGACAAGCATATGTGATCTATTAGCCAAATTGTCTTTAAGTGGAACCCCCCCTCCTCCCTCCCTCACTTCTGGTTTACTTAATTTTCCACTGGCACGAATAACTCCTTGATGGTAGATAAATGGATTTGTTTTTAGGTCTAACAAAGCTTGAGGTGTCTTGCTGACTAATTATAGGGATGTCACACCTGGGCTGAAAAGTGGGTCATTATGAAGCCATTGAGGTGTTTTTATTTTCCATAAAGTTGAATTGCTCTTTGTAGTCAGCATTGCAAAAGTCAGGCAGTAAAGATAAGCATGATGGCTGCAGACAGCTGGGCTGATAATTGACAGCAGTCCCAACCTGGAAACCCTGGGTGAGGCCAGCAGCGCCAGAATGGCATCAGGGGCTCAGGACAGTTTTCTGAATGGGTTACATGTAAATGAAGCACTGGTAACAGCTGTTGCTATGGATTGGACTAGAATTAGTAGTCAATTCTCTGTGGAACTGTTCAATTCCAAGTTGAAGGATGTATTTTTCTGCCGTTTTAGGAAATATGTGGTTCTCATACTATTCAGTTAACCAAGCATCCAAATTCTCCTCTGCAAGTGACATTTAACAGCTCCTTTTCCCCTGGGGGTTTATTTGGCAGTCTCAGGAGTACTCTTAAGTTTGTGGCTTACTGAAACCATGGTTTCAGTAGCCACCTAAATTGAAAATCCCTTTGAATTGTTTTCCTCTTCCCAGGGCATTGTGTTCCCTTGTTCTGTCCATTATATTTAGTTCTTTCCCTCACTCTTGTGAATTTTGTCTTAACCCTTGATTTGAGCCAGGAAAAACATCAGTGAAACTGGGCATGGTGGTGCACACCTGTAATCCCCAGTGGCTTAGAAGGTTGAGGCAGGAGAATGGAAAGTTCAAAGCTAGCCTCAGCAATGGCAAGACACTAAACAACTCAATGAGAATCTGTCTCTAAATAAAATACAAAATAGGACTGGGGATGTGGCTCAGTGTTTGAGTGCCCTTGAGTTCAGTCACCAGTACAAAAGAAAACAAAAACAAAAACAAACGAAAAACCAAAAAACCATCAGTGAAAGACTTGGGGCGATAGTCTGGCATTTGCAGTGGAAGAGCTAAACCTACATTTCAAAAACATGGTAAATTGAGTTATAAAGGAGACTTCCCATTTGAGTCTAGGCATTTAATAATAGCCTTTATGCACAAAGTAGAAATTATGTGATTATTATCTTGGGGCTGTGATTAGAATGTGTTGCTATATTGGTAACATTTAGAAATGTGTAACTTTATCCTGTGGCCTAGATAAAGCAGTTCTGTGGTATGGCAGCATGGCATGAATGTGGTCTTGCAGTTGCCTCTAGTTTGAGGTTCCCTCTGGGCAAAACAACCATGAGAAAGTCATGCTCCCATTGGTCACTGTTTTCTATGGGAACAGTCTGCTTGCTCACCACTGTAACCCCATACCCCCTGCCAACAGTGAGCAACAGTGAGGATCTCCAGGATGACAGTTGGCTGTTCTTTGTAGGTGAACTTACATTTAGTTTTTCACTTTGGGTATTTTGAATGGAACATTTGTGGCCCTTAAAAAAAAAAAAAAAAGGCAGTCATTTGGTGTGGGTTTTCTTGGAGCCAGTATTTGCCACACTCCACTGATATTGGGAGAAACAAAGGAAGTGAGTCCAAGCCTGGAGGGCTATGTCTCAACACGTGATAGGAGCTCCCAAACTTGGCGTGGTTGTTATTGTGGGAAGTCTATCACCGAGTGCTGGGGGGAAGCACAAAACGTTGGAAAAGCTGTGGCCCCTGATCCTGGGGTGTTTACAACTTCATTCAGGAGCCAAAACACTGGACTTTGTGTAACAGCTAAGAGCAGTTTCAAAATTGAGAATCAGCAGTACAGATTAAAACTTGCCTGTAAGATTCCAAGCAACTTGGAGTTTTAAAGTAGTTAGGTTGGGGAATCAGGTTTTAGAAGAAGCAACAGGGATGGTGAAGATGACCATGATCTCTGTCACCTGGGTGTGAATCCTTTCCCTGCCCCTGATTGACCTTGGGACAAATTAGTTAGCTCAAGTCTAGTCTCCTGGAGATGTAGCCATCTCTCCCGATTGCCCCCCCCGCCCCCCCCCCCCCCCCCAAACACAGGAGCACCTATCCACATTATCACATTGTCAGAATTCAGTGAGATAGTGGATGTGAAGAATTGGATACAAATGCTTGCTTTTACTAAATCAAGAACAATTCTAAATTATCAGTGGGTGCAGGAGGTATGCCAGACAGGAAGACTGGCATATGCAGGCAGACACACTGACAGGAAAAGATTCCACCCAGTGCCCTATCGTGGAGGACAGGTTAGCTTGGCTGGAAAGGAAAGTCTGGGTCTTGAGGTGCAGTTCACAGTGGTGTGTGCTTAGCATGCACAAGGTCCTGAGTTCATTTCCTAGGATGCATACACACACAAATTAGTTAGCTCAAGTCTAGTCTCCTGGAGATGTAGCCATCTCTACAGAGAAAGTAAAAGAAAGCAAGGCCTGAGGAGGTCTGACCAGGAGAAAGTTTGATTAAAATTAGGAGTGCTTGATGGTCCCCATAGGGATCTGACTTGCCCATCTATGTCATTAAACCAATTCAGGGATGCAGGATGCAGACACTAAGTGGTGCAGGGCATTTGTTGGAGGTTAATGTCTGAGGCAGAAGAAGGGGCGGGGAGACAGGATTGGACAGGAAGAACCTCAGAACAGGATTCACATGGTCTCAGTTCTGCAGTGAGAAGCTCAGGGGCCATGGTTCCCTGTGTGTCCACCTGGGCAGTCTTGGGCTGGGGATGAACTTTGCTGTGACCCAAAGGTTGCTCGGATCCTGCAGGTTCCTTATAGCTGAGCAACAAGTTCCTTTTTGAAAGGGAGTAACAAGTGCTCTCCCTCCAGGGCTGCATGAAAGCTGGGGCTCCTATCCTATCACTTCTATCACATTACCATGTTTATGTCTTTATAGCATTTTATCAGGTAATAACAAACTCGTGTAATTCATTTGTGTCCCCAGAGTATGGGGTCTATCAGTCTCAGATGCTCGCTCACCTAGGCACATGGATGGGGCTTAGAGGTGGGCATTTCTTGGCACCTCTCATTTGGGCTTGGAAAGATTAGTTACCATGTGTTGGATTGTGAGTGCGAATGCAGTCGGTGTAAGCATTTGCTGAGCTTTGGCCAGTGCTGTGTATTTTGGTGAGTGACTAGTGTATGATTTCTCATTCCTGCAGTCCACCCTGGGAAAGGACTGGCTTCTGTTTGTTTAGTGGAAGGATGCATGCACACATTTCCACCTGATGATTGAGGAAACCAACCTTGAGAGAGCTTACACATTTCAGACTCGCCAGGAACACTCACTTCAGGAATGGCAGAGACAAGACATACGCTCTCTGCAGAAGCCCACCACGCCTGCTATCTAAATTACTCTGCTATGAGTTGGCAGATGGCAGTTGGTGAGTGAATAGAAGGAGAATTTGACCCACACCTGCCCTCTGATACTTCTCATTGTTCTCTGTGCCAGAGTTAATGGCCTTTTAAAACTGGCCTATGCCATTAATAGTTGGTGAGGCTGTGGGGAGATGAGTCATCTTAGATGTCACTAGTGGGACTTCAAACTGGTATAGTATCTGTGAAGGGACTAGGCTGTGTCCATTGCAGTTAAGCGACATACCCTTTGATCTGGCAACTCCTGTCCCCGCCAGGTGCTTACCCTACAGATATACTTGTCCACAGTGCAAAATGACTAATGTCAAGGTTATTCATTGTAGCAGCATTTGGATTTGGAAAAAATTGGAAGTAACCTGACAGCCCATTATTAATTGGGGCAGTTTTAATAAATTATGCTCTGCTAAATAGCAGCATATGTGCAGCTGTTACAATTAGCAAAGCGTCTTCCTATGAACAGATACTTATGTTTACCCATATATCTATCCATATCTATGTCCCTGAGATATCTTGTTAATGGGGGTGGGAAGAAAAGTGTAAAACAGGATCTAGATGAGGGTAAATTTCTATGGGATCCACATATGGGTTTTACCGAATAGTATTGGAAAAGATGAGGGAAGAGGGAATAGTTTGTACTGTCCATCCTTTTCTACCTATGATGTTGATTTTTGTAATATATGCATGCATTGTCAGTTCAAAACAATAAATTCAGTTAACAAATCTCTAAAACTCACTAACCAGAACCAAATTAGGCATTGGTCATTAGGACCAGGAAAAAGTTTATTCATAGTTTACCAGTATTTGTTTCTTTTCAATCAAGAGGAAAACACAGGAGATTTGCCTTCAAGTTTGGAAGAAATGTTGGGAATGGTTTGACTTGAAAGTCTTATCTGGAATTTCCTTTAGGGCCTTCAGTGACACCCTTGATAAGTCCTTGACCACTTGCCTGGTACCTGCAGACACAGATGTGCAATGGTGGGTGTGGCGCTCTGTTTGCCGTATTCAGGGTAAGAGCCATCATGTCTTCATGTTAACTATGATTGGTGATACTCCTGGAAAGTGCTGCTGGAGAGCCTGCCTTCCAGATGGATTTGTCAAGGCCATAAATGGACGCTGGGTCCAGACACCAGGACACCTGACCGTACCTGACTAAATGTGGCTTTGGGACCCTCTTGAAAGTTAACTGGTTGATACTCTTTTTTCCTTCAAAAGCAAGTGATTGCCACGAAAAGAAAGTGAAACTGTTAATTTTTATATTTATGCAAAAAGTAAGGGAAAGAATGAGGAGTAAGGAAAGCATGCATTGTTTTTTAAGTAGGACTTTGTAACTTTGCTGGTCATAGAAATCTTTTTATTAACACACTAGACAAATTCTGTAGAGGCCAATTTGTATTCACTTAGAGAAACATTTTTGTGGGGGTGGTATATAAATGTGCAGCAATACCTGCTCCTTCTTGGGAAATCAATTTGTTAAATAGCCCTGAGAATATGACAGCTTTATGGTAGGATTATGACTTTTTTTTGTTTCCATGTCTGCTATAAGGCTAACAGAATAAGACAGTTTAATCACATGCCATTATGTTGATAGGGGTGTGGGAAGCTCAGACATGCCTCCAACAGAGGAATTGGGTACTCAGCTTTTGCTAGTAGCTTCTTGGCAGGGGCCTGTAATTAATTACACAGTTTAGGTACATGCCCACTCAGCTCTGTCTTCTAAAGGTGTTTGACTTTCCCAAACTGTGGCTGACAATACTTTGGTCACCGCAGATCTGTTAGGTGGTTGTTAGGGAAAATGTATTGCCAAGTAAGGGCTTCATTTCCAGAGAGAGACAGAGACAGGCAGACAGACAGGACTTCCCCTGAGCTAATCCATATTTCCAGCCACATTTCTTCTATTTACAGGAGTTAGACAGGGACCAGGATTTAGGCAGGTGTTACCTGGAAAACCATTTTCTGTCCTTAAGCCAAAAACGGCTTTGTGTTGGACCAACTGAGGAAGTGTGGGTCCCCAAGAGGCTGCATAGGCTGTGTCCAGGCATTTGTCATCCCTGCCGGGGATCTTTGAGGAGTTGGGGCTGATAAAGCCCAAGCTCATCAAGGATCTCTTTTTCCTCTTCCCCTCCATCCTTCCTGAGACTCAGAGGCCACCAGCTGTGGCTGCAGGTCTCAGCTTTGTCAGTGATTAGCTGCGCGGCAGGGAAGACTCTCCGTGTTTCCTTCTGTTCTGGAGCTCTTTGGTGGATTGGAGCAGTATAATCTGGCCCCTCACAGAGCAGGATGCAGGAAACTCAGAGGAAGAGAAAGGAGCCACCCCCTTGTGTTTTCCATACCAAAGGACTTAGCATTTATGTTTGCAAAATTCAATTGTCAGTGCCCTTGTCAGCTATTACTTTAAATTCTGTGTCCTTTCCTTGTTTCTGGGTCACTGCCTAGTCAATGGTAAACATTTCCATATTCCAACTTTCTTTTTCTGGGTTACCTCTGTGTGAGTCTTGTCAGTAGCAGAAGCTTAGATAGGGTGCCTTGACCTTGACTTGTCTGTCATATTCATATGTGTATCTTCTCAGCATACCAGGAGAAATATCTGAACATGTCTAGTGTGACCTTTAACCTGAGAGAGATGGCAGAGGTTGAGGAAGTTTGGCAATGGTTCTGATCTGGAATAAGGAGCTGGCATCTGTGAATCACACCTTACTTCTCTTGGAGGATTGTTCTTACTGTAATATTTAATCACTCTGGACTTTATATTCTAGGAATGAAAATTGTATTTACTATTAGCCAAAGAAAAACAGTTTTGGCCCAGGAGCATTGTTGCAGGCCTATAATCCTAGCAGCTCCGGAGGCTAGACAGGAGGATTGCAGATTCAAAGCCAGCCTCCGAAAAAGCAAGGTGCTATGCAACTTGGTGAGATCCTGTCTCTAAGTAAAATACAAAATAGGTCTGGGGATGTGGCTCAGTGGTCGAGTGCCCTGGTACCAAAACAAAATACATTTTGGCAATTCATATTTGGGGCCTCTAATCACAAAGATCCTAGCACCATCCAGAAGTGATTTGGGATTGGAATTACCAATTTTTTGGCAATGATTCATACACTGGCTCCTTTATCATCATCTGTCATCAAGAGTTAACACTATATGTATGTATAGTGTATAGTTTATACACATGTGTATAAACACATACTATTTTTTTAACTAGGTCTTAACAAAAATTCTAGAAGGATTTTCAACAGAATGTGGATACATAATTATGATGGTATGACTTAAAATGTAGACTGTGTGGCATATATGAAATTTGGGAGTTGTGTTAGTCTTCTTTTTGTTGCTATGACCAAAATACCTAAGAAGAATAACTGAGAAGAAGAAAAATTTATTTTGGACCCATTGTCTCAGAGGTCCAGTTCATGGATGGCCAACTTCATTGCTTTGAACCCAAGATGAAGTGGAACATCATAGTGGAAAGATATGGTGGAGGAAAAGAGCCCAGCTCCTGGCAGCAGGGAAGCAGAAAGAATCAGGGACAAGAAATAATCCATTAGGATATATGCTCCCCACCTTCAGTGACATACTTCCTCTAACCCCCGGGCTCCTGCTTATCATTACCACCCAGTAGTCTATTCTGATTATTTATTTATTTACTTATTTAGGTATTAGGGATTGAACTCAGGGGCAGGTAACCACAGAGCCATATCCCCAGCCCTTCTTTGTATTTTATTTTGAGACAGAGTCTCACTGAGTTGCTTAACACCTCACTAAGTTGCTGAGGTTGGCTTTGAACTTGTGATCCTCCTGCTGAACTCTGTTTTGATTATTAATCTACCAGATGGATTAATCCACTGATGAGGTTCCAGCTCTCATACTCATTTCACCTCATCATCTTTTCTGGAGACATCTCACATCCAAACCATACAAAGAGCCTTGGGAGAGCACTTCAAATAGATGAATATATGAAGAAGGGAGGAAGGAAGGAATTCTCCTGTAGGGCTGCTGAAACTGAGATGTAGTAAGAGGCCCATGTGGCGACCCAGCTGGGAATATCTGATCTCTGCTGTAGGCTGCGGAGGACCATGGTGTCTTTGGCAATTGGGGAACCAGAGCTGGAAGTAGCAAGGGAAAATGTGAATTGTGGACATTGACTTACCTCTTTCAGGTGCATTTCTATGTAGCCCAGGTGCAGTACCATTAGGAATTCTAGTCTTTATATTTATCGTTGGTGAATAATTCTCCTAAGAAGGAAGAGGACAAACTAGCAGGATAATCTCAATGATGACAAGAACTAGAAGTCTGTCTCATTTAGAGCATGATTATCCCCATCACAGAAATGAATGGATCAGAGAGACTCAAGTCTCTGTCAACTTCTTTTTATTTTATTCTGGAGGAATTTGGTGAGTTTCAGTTGTATTCTGATAATTTTCTAGGTAGTAAGCTTTAGAAGGGCTCAAAGTAATGTTCCTCTCAAGAGCATTGGATGGACGATCAGGCAAGGGGCACATCTTCTTGAAAGTCTCATTGTTCTTCCCATTTACTGTCTGCTTCCATTTCTTTGCTTCCTCTGGGTGCCATCCAAGCGCTCTCCTGGGTTAGGTGATGAGCCAGAGCTT
Organism: Sciurus carolinensis; assembly: GCF_902686445.1. Taxonomy (NCBI): domain Eukaryota; kingdom Metazoa; phylum Chordata; class Mammalia; order Rodentia; family Sciuridae; genus Sciurus; species Sciurus carolinensis. Next base: position 60,352,996 of record NC_062229.1, read on the forward strand.
TGCCAGACTTCATTCTGGCATTAGCCAATTAACTAGGCAATGGGCCTTATTTGTTTGACAGTGTCACCGGCTCTCACTGTAGGCAGGCAGATGGCTTGGACTGCAGAGGCAGCGATTCCTGTGGTTGCTATCACTTCTTGGAAGTTCAGAGACCTCCAGGTTCTTCAAGGCCACTAAACCCAAGAATGGAGAGAGGGTGGATGGCAGAGACTCCCAAAAGGGGAGTGTCAGATTCCTTTCTGACTGTTGCTGCCTCTCTCCAGGACAAAGTGTAAGTGCCTAGCTGTCTCTGAGCTCAGTGGGCACATGTGTTATGTACAGTAGTTGTTTCAGGACCCTCTCTGCCTGAATATCTCAGGCACGCAGAGTGGAGGTAATGTGGGAAAGGGTAGAAGACAGGTTGGATAAACATGCACAAAATTAGGTAAAGTGTGGGTCCCTAAAACCCTAGAGGTTTACCAAGGGATAAATTTATCCTCCTTCTCTATCATCTTGCATCAAGCCTGCCAGTGATGTGCATTTATAGATTCTACATCCTAAGAGAAAACCATTGGCTCACATAGTTTCTGATAGTTGACTCCTGTTCTCTTTGAAAAGTCCTTCTAAGTATTTGGCCAGAAACAAAGCTCTTTGAATAACAGCAGTCCTCTATTGGCTTTTGAGCATGTGTCAGGCTTTTGCTAGAGAGTGATTTTTTTTTTTTTTCCCAAGGAAATTAATAGATGATACATTGAATGCCAGACAGTTTTAGATCTCGGAGCTGTCTTCCACGAAAGGCACATTATTGTGTCTTTACATCCTCAGATGGAACTGCTTAGGGGATGATTGATTTGTGGAAGGAACTGCTGGGTTTTATATAGACAAAGTAGAATCATGTAATCTGTCAATGGAGGAATGGTTGAATAAAATATGGCATGCCCAAAATGTGGAATATTAGGTACCCTCAAATGTCCCAAGTGTGTATAATGACATGGAAAAATGTCTGATGTGTTGTTGGGGGATAGAAGTAAGTGGCAGAGCTGTATTGGAGATTGATCCTATTTGTGCCTTACAAATGAATTTCAGGACCTACCTAAATATGTATGCATATCTCTGTGTATGTTTGCATATTTATTTTAAAAATTTGACAAAAAATATGAACAGAACTGTGTTCCCTCAGGGGTATGGGTCAGCATTGACTACAAGGGAACAGAGGTGATCACTGTGTTTTGCTTAAACCTCTGTGTTGTCTTAATCTCTCACAATAGGCATATATTTATATACCATGGATATACAAATTCTGGAAAATCTCCCAGCAAGGTTAATAACGCAGAGAGTACCTTACCTGAGGCTACCATTCTGATTCTTATCAAGAGCATATGGTAGCATCAAGTATTTCAGTAAAATGTTAATACTTCGGAAAGCATGTGGATTTCACCAAGATCTGTCAAGTACAGTAGAGTGACATTAAGTAAAGAGGGTCTATGTTTGAATCCCCACTTCATAATGAACTTAACTGATGGGGGGGACAGAAAGGGATATTGATATCACAGATGAGTGCATCTTAGGTTGTGGAGAATAGATAAGGTAAGTAGAATGAAGAATGAATATTCCACCTTGAGTTTGCATATGTCATTATTTTTTGAGTACTTTCCAATGCTAAACAGTGAATAATAAATCAATACAAATATTAAATTTCCTTTTGCTACCATGCTGTGCCCCCTTAAGGATGCAGCTGCCCTTTAGTGGGTACGGTGCCAGTTAATGGCTTGTTGAAGAGTTTAATGTTAAACATAAATTGCAGATAACATTTGTTTTATTTGCATGTCCCATGGAACCGGACAGATCAGTGTTCACATCTGTATTAGACAGCTGAGGAGCTATACATTCTTGTATTAAACTTTCAGCTAGGTTTTCAGCTCTGAAATGTAAATAACAAAATTACTTAGTTCCACGGGTTTGGACATGTTAAATAAAATAGTGCATGAGAACGACAAAAGTACAGTTGGTGGCATGTCTTGTTGAATGGATACTAACTGCTTTTACAACATGTTATACTGTGGAAATGAACAGAACTGAAAAATTCATGGCAAAAGTTAGCTTCTTCTTTGCAAGCATGTATTAAGATTTTTCTTATATATTGTTCATTTTCTTTCCATCCCTTTTAGTAATAAGTTGTTTTTATAGCAATTGGATATGATGTGAGACTAAGAATTTTTATTAATTGGTTACTATTCCCTGGAATAAAAATGAAAAAAAGATTAACAATGGAAGAATATTAAAAGTGTGATTTGGCCATTCATTACATCAGATGTTTCAGTTTTATGGAGACGTAGTCATCATATTAAGGTCCAACTATTTAGCAAGATGTATAAATGATTAATATACAAGAAATTGTGAATTTAATACCTGTCTAAAACTTGTTAGAATAAATGATTTTTATGTTTCCATTAGGTTTTGTGATGGGAAATAATATATTTTATGTAAGAGAAAATTCAAATTCTTCTACTTATTACCCACAACATGTCTGTAAAGTTGGCACCGTATTCTTTTTTTCCTAATGTATTCTGAGCTCTTATGGTTAAATGCCTAGGTAATGTGTTGTAATTGAATATGTGCTTATATGGGTGGTGTCTGTTAGCCTGTATCCTGAGGATTCAGCAGATATTTTCTGTCCATTAAGGTGGTTGTACTCAGTGTTAATGAGTGCCCCAAGAGGCTGAGACCTTTACCCTAGAAAGGCGTCCTCAAATACCCCAGGAAGAGGGATGAAGGTACAGGCTGCTGTAGAACAAAGATCTTGAAAGATGTGTGCATTCCCGGGTGGGAAGGGACAAGAGAAAGACCTAATGAAACTTGACTCTGGGCTTGCATGTGGAGAGATATTAAGAGAGGTTAAAACTAATATATAATTGGTATTTGGGGGTTGAGTAGGGGATGATTTCCAGACAGATGAGAACCAACTGTGTCATTTCAGAGGGAACAGCATTTTGTATAGAGAATGTAGAGGACAAACATGTGCTAAGACCTGTGCATAAAAAATGCCAGTGAATTCTTTAATCCATCATGTCCCAGTGTCCCATATATAGGACATATATAGAATAATTGAATAAAAGAGTAACGTATATATATTTGTTGCTTAAGTTGGTATAGGTGTCCTGTATATGGAATGCTGGGACATAGTGGGTTAAGGAATACCGAAGCTGAAATGGAGATGAAACTGGGTTAAGGTAGGCTGGAAGCCAGTTCACCAACGGTGTTGGAGTCCTTTGCAGACATTAAAATTGTGGCTGCTAAGGGACCATCATAGGAATAGTAGTACTAGTAGTAGTAGTTGTCATTGTTTTAAATAAAGTCCCTTACATATAAAACCACAGCATTATTTATCTCGCCTTGATTGGCAAAGGTGAACATGTTTGACAGAACAGTAAGTTGATAAGGATATGGATCAAAGGACTTTATTGCTGTGCTATTGCCAGGCTGCAGCCATGCCAGTGGGAATATATATTTGTTTCAGTGACCTCTGAGAAGAAATCCTTCCATTTCCACAGACAGTAAGAAAAAGTATGCCTTTTGACTCAGTGATGCCATTTCTGGGAATTCATCCTGTGGAAAAACCTGCCTGTCAGTACCAAGGCTGAGGGACAGAGAAGGACATTGTGGCAGCTATTAGAAGAGTATGAGACTGGAAACAACATAAATATCTGTGATTGGGGGTTTTTAATTGTGACATACTTGTGTAATGGGGCACTAGGTAGGCATTTATAGAAAAAGGAGGCAATTCTATGCATCAGTCTAGAATGATTTTCAGTCTGCATAATGAGTTTTTAAAAAAAGCCAGATGTAGACTTTGCGTGGTAATCTGTTTCAGTTTATGGGAGACAGGAACATATTTGTGCATGCATTCTCTTTCTGTCTCTGCCTCATCCTCTTTGGAAGGATCTGGAAGAACTGTTACTAAAGGTGGCTTCTCAGGAGCAGACGTACACTACCTGCTTTGTATTTATAGTCTTTTGAACTCTGGAAATTTTTGTTAACAGAATTTTCCATCTCCTTAAAATTTAAAAATGACTATATTGACTCAGGGCTCCCTCATGTTGTAAGAGCATTGAAATGTGTGAACCAGGTTATCTTGAAAGATCCTGATACTTAATTGAGTTATTCCTGTGTCTCAATTTTCTTTTTCTGAGAACAACTTCCTTTAACTAAAAGATTGCTTTGCCACCTGTGAACTCCAGTACCCTGCAGGGTCCCACCTCATACCTGCCTGTGTTTTAGGCATTCATCTGAGATTTTACAATTTGGTTTGATTTTGGGGGGGGGGTATGGGGGTGGGGGTGCTGGGAATGGAACAGAGGGCCTCAGGCATGCTTGGCAAGTGTTCTGAGGCAGAACTACATCCCCAGCCCTTTTTGTGATTTGATTATTGATCATTCAAGAGATGTTTTAAAAGTGCAACATTTCTATTGAAGAGATGAGTTTTATTGTCAGTGTGATTTGTCCCAGTTTGTGGTAGGGTAGCTCAGAAGGTACTTTATTGAATTTTAATTTTCCTGTTTTCATCAAGTGAACAGTGATTGTAATAAAAAATGCTATTGATTATATAATGAGCAGAGTCATTTTTGAGATTTAAAAATACTGCTATATTAAATATACATTAATTGTAATAAATACATCCCAAGTTCAGAGTGTTAGTGGGAATGAGAGAATGAGTGTGGATCAGCAAGGGGGAAGGAATGAGATAGGGATTTAAGGAAGTGTTTTTTTTTTTTTTTTTTTTTTTTTTTTTGTACTGGGGATTGAACTCAGGGGAACTCAACCATTGAGCCACATCCCCAGCCCTATTTTGTATTTTATTTAGAGACAGGATCTTGCTGAGTTGCTTAGCACCTTGCTGAGTTGCTGAGACTGGCTTTGAACTCAGGATCCTCTTGGCTCAGCCTTCCAGCTGCTGGGATTACAGGCATGAGGCCCCTCCCCCTCCATTATTTATCTCATCTTGATTGGCAAAGGAGGCAAGGGAATGTTTTAAGAACATTTCATGGTGTAATCAATATGGGGTTGGACTGATTGGAATATAGCTGCATGTTCTTAAAAGGAAGACTTTGAGGATGTTGCTATGAGAACACATCACAGGACTCTTTCATGTACTATAGTGCCCCTAAATTCCCTCTAATGTTTATGTGGTCTAATCTCATGCTCATTTCTTTTCTTTTCCTTTTTTTTTTCTTTTGGAACACTAAAGCATAATTTATTCAGTATTACTGTGACAGGTGCCAAGATTATCATAATAAGAGAGAGACCAGGCTCAACTCTGAATACAACAAAGACAACTGGGGACTTATAGTTAATAAGCAGAATGAGGGAGTCATTGGAAAGAAAATGACTAAGAGGGGTCATCAAGAGTGAGTGCAAGGTGGGTGGATTCTTGCTCAACTTATTTAACAGGATTCTTGTTGAAGGTAGGCTCAGTGGGGGATGAAGACTTGATCAGACATCCAGGGTGATCAGATACCCAGGGATGGGATTCTCTCTAAACTGACTTAACAGGATTCTTTTTTTTTTTTTTTTAAACATAGCACAAATTTAGTATTGATGTTTCATATAATTTTACATTTAGAATATAATTTTTCTTCATTTCTACAGTTGTACACAATGCAGATTCACACTTTTCATGTAATCATACCTATACATAGGGTAATAATGTTTGTCTCAGTCAATTATCTTTCCTTCTCTCACTCCCTCCTCCCCATTTTCCTCAACATTATCCAAAGTTCCTCTATTCTTCTCCCCACTAACCCCCGCATTATGTATCATGATCCACTTATCAGAGAAAACATTTGGCCTTTGGTTTTTTTGGGCTTGGCTTATTTCACTTAGCATGATATTCTCCAACTCCATCCATTTACCTGCAAATGTCATAATTTTATTCTTCTTTATGACTGAGTAAAATTCCATTGTGTATATATACCACAGTTTCTTTATCCATTCATCAACTGAAGGACATCTAGGTTGGTTCCACAATCTAGCTGTGAACATCAATGTTTATAGCTTCTTATGCTCATTTCTAATGTGAGCCCTGCTCAGCTTTATAAGGCTTCCTCAGTGATGTGCTCCATGAATACCTCTCTTCTGTATCCACAATGGCCAGATACCTTGGGGAGCAGGTAGCTGATGATGCTGGTAACTAGACTTGCAGTGGAAATGACTGGACTCCTGTGCTGTTATTGGTGGAGAAATTACTTTCCTGACTTTTGCCAGTATAAGTCAGAGTGCAAGAAGGTTTTATGAAAAGTCACCATGTTTACTTTTCATGCTTGAATTAGAGTCAGTCTTGGGTTTGCATGCAGCCTTCTCCAGTGGAAGAGCCTTGTGACCTGAAAATACCTTAAACTTTGTGAGCTATAAGGTTTTTTTTTTTTTTTTTCCTCTCCCTGTATACAGTGAAGATAAAAACAGGGTCTCCCTCATGAAGTTATTCAGAAGATTGATCTTGTCGGGGTTCTGGACACACTACTCCAAAATCCTTGGCATTTGAGAAAATAGCAGAAGCAAGAGGGTCACTCTCAGCTGTTGCCATGTCCTTGTCTGATTTGGGTCAAAAACCCTTATCTGAGAGGTTCCCTTCCTTTACTTGGAGGAAAGGAGCTTCCTTACCACCAAAGACAGTGCCTGTTCCCCTTCATGGATTGTTGTTGGATTATATCCATGCATCCTCCAGCTTGTTTCTCCGTGACTGTCATTCATTGTCAAACCTAAACATACAAATACAGGAGCTGACCTGCTTCCTAGAGTCATCAGTTCCTTATGAAGGGTTCCTTGTCATGAAAAACTTGAATGCATTTGTACCCTCTTGTTCGTCTGTCATTTGTTTTATGGTGCATCATCCTTGGATCCAAGATGGGAAGAAAATATATTTTTTATACTTGCCGTTGGGTCTGTGTAATCTTCCCATGGCACACAGTCTGCCTCATGGAACATGGCTAATTAGGGTTGCTTATTACCACCACCACCATCAACATCACCTTCATTATCATTTCTAAAAAGGGCCGGATAGTAAGTATTTAAGGCTTTGCAGTAATACCTTCAGCTATGCCCTTGTAGCAAAAAAATAGACATAGACAACATGTTAACATATGAGTATGACTGTGTTCCAATAAAACTTTATTTCCATAAACCCACACATACACACTGTATTTGACCCATAAATAGTTTATGAAACAAATGTAATTGTGTGCCAGTACAACCTGTTTTACAAAATCAGGCAGGTTAGATTTGTCCTATGGGACCTAGTAGTGATTCTCAGAACTTTTAATCTCAGATTTCCTTTATACTCTTAAAAATTATTGTGGAGGGGTTTGGGGTTATAGCTCAGTGGTAGAGCACTTGCCTAACGTGTGAGGCACTGGGTTTGATTCTTAGCACCACATAAAAATAAATAAGCAAAATGAGAGTGTAAAAAATACAATAACATTTGAAAAAATTATGTGGAGGGCCAGCTACTTGGGAAGTTGAGGCAGGAGGATCGCCAGGTTGAGGCTAGTCTGGACAAGATAGCAAGACCTTGTCTCAAAAGAAAATAAAAAATGGGCTGGGGATGTAGCTCCAAATTAGTTGGCTTGCCTAGCACACATGAAGACCTTGGATTTGATCTCCAGCACCTCTCTAAATATATCAATCAATACCCTTACCTCCAAGAATTTTTTTTCATAGGTTTTATCTGTTGGTCCTCATCATTTTTAAAAATTGAATCCAAAAACTTAAAATGTACTAACTCATTTAAATTAACAGTACAAACACTATAGCATGTTAACATAAATGGCACTTTTTAAAAAATTTGTTCTTTTTAGATACACATTGCAGTAGAGTGTATTTTGACATATGTATACATGGAGTATAATTTCCCATTCTTGTGGTTCCCTGTGATGTAGCGTTTCACTGTGGTGTAATTATATATGAACATAGGAAAGTTATGTATGATTCATTCTCCTGTTTTTTTCTATTCCCATCCCTCACTCCCTTCTCTTTTTTCCCCTTTGTCTCATCCAATGAATTTCAATTTTCCCCTTTCTCCCCCTTATTGTGTGTAAGCATCTGCATATTAGAGAAGAAATTTGGCCTTTAGTTTTGGGATTGGCTTATTTCACTAAGCATGATAGTCTCCAGTTTCATCTGTTTACCAGCAAATGCAATAATTTTATTCTTCTTTATGACTGAATAATATTCTAGTGTGTATACATTTGCCCTATCCATTCGGTTGGTTCCATAGCTTAGCTATTGTGAATTGAGCTGCTATAAATATTGATGTGGGTGTGTCACTGATTTTAAGTCCTTTGGGTACAAACCTAGGAGTGGGATAACTGGGTCAAGTGGTGGTTCCATTCCAAGTTTTCTGAGGAGTCTCCATAATGCTTTTCCAGAGTGGTTGCATCAATTTACTGTCCCACGAGCAATGTATGACTGTACCTTTTTCCCCACATCCTTGCCAACATTTACTTGTATTCTTGACAATTGCCATTCTGACTGCAGTGAGTTGGAATCTCAGTGTAGGGCTGGGGCTGTGGCTCAGTGGTAGAGCACTTGCCTAGCACGTGTGAGGCACTGGGTTCAATCCTCAGCACCACATAAAGATAAATAAATAAAGGCATTGAGTCTGTCTACAATTAAGAAAAAATATTTAAATAAAAAAATCTCAGTGTAGTTTTAATTTGCATTTTTCTAATTGCTAGTGATGTTGAACATTTTTTCATATATTTGTTGACTGGTTATATTTATTCTTCTGCGAAGTGTCTGTTCGATTCTTTTCCCCTAAGTGGCACATTTTTATGAATAGGAATTATTTGCCCAAACTAGACACTTCAGTGGAAAGAGTGCCTTGGCTTTACGTTTTTGCACATCTCCACATCCACTCAGCAGAAGATGGCTAAATTCTCATAACTGCTTTTGCATCCAAACCCTTGTGATGTTCCAAGTCATGTCGTCTTGGGAAAAACTTCCCTCTACCTACCTCCCAAAAGTGTCTTGGGGTTTCTATACCATACTTTTGAGAATCTCTGTTCTGTAGACATCATTAATGGAAATGAAGTGAGCCCTTACCTGGTAAATGGCAGCTACTTCTACCTGTTATTTCAGAGTTCTTTGTCATCTTTTTCTGAGCTTGGGGTGAACACAGCAGTGTCTTCCCTTGCCTGGTCTGCCCCCACCCCTCCCGCCCCTTTTAGTCATGTGGTAAGAGTTGATGAAAGTAAGGCTTGCTTTCTTTTCTGAAATGATTGTCACCTTAGCTTCCATTGTCTGCCTCTGCATCACAATGGAGTTTCACTACTGTCGAGAAACAAAAGCCAGGAGATGGTCTGAATTCATTGGAGTAAAGGCGAACAAAAGAAGCCTGCTTCAGAGCAGGCAGAGGCCTGTGATGACTGAGAAACCCCAAAGAATGATTTGCATAAAACTGAAACACTTGAAAAGCTCCAAGAAAATAAGGTTAAGTACAAAAGAGGCTCAACCTCCAAGTGGCTGCTTTTGAAATAACTTTTCAGGGTTCTTAAGAATAAACGTTTCACACTGTAGTGTGGAGGGCCCTTGAACTCCAGGGCAAAGATGTCTAAAATCTGGGTTCTCTCTCCGTGGGCCTCTCAGAATGCATCCTTATTTCACAAGCAGGTGGCTCTGAGACCTGGGGTGTTTCATAGTCAGTGCCTCCTCTGCCCTCGCTCTGCCCCTCCAAGAATTTCCATAGACTGGTGTAACTTGACTTTTCAACCAATAAGTAAGTTTGATTCTGCCTTGCTGAGATCCTGCTGTGAGATCCTAATAGAAACTATGTATGTGAGATTTTTCTCATTAAGAAAGGCAAAAATTATTTCATCCAGATGTACTTTCTTAGATACGTGTAAGTAAATAGATTGGGGGATAAAGTTGCAAGTACGTTGAGATTGTTCAACAGCGAGATTTCTCCTCCTCCTGGCTAGTGAGAGAGAATATTAAAAGTTATTCAGCACAACGCTAAAAGCTTATACCTAATTGCCTTTTCTTTATATTTAGCTTAACTTTAAAAGAAATTTATAACTAAATTGGGCTCAGTGAATTCCCTGGTTGACTACTTTTATTACCCATTATAACTTATTTCTATATTTCTGTTTAATTTACCTCTTAGAGCTGTGTTCCTTCAGTGACGATACGAGGATGTATTTGGAGGATGGTAAAGTGAACTTGATTGTATTTGGAGGTTGAATTCTAGGGCTTCTTAAAGCAAGAAAGAAAAGAAAACTGGACTTGTAACAGTGGTTCATTTTATGCTTTGAATATAGCCCTTGCTGCTCTGCCCCTGTGACTTACTTTTGAAAGACAAGTCTCTCTTCCTCTCTCCCTCCTCCTCCCTAACCTCTCCCCCTCTCTAATCTCAGGGAAAACTGGATTACCTTTCTTCCTCATCCTAGACATAGTCATCTGTCCTTGAGCACACACCCACCAGGAAGGAAGCATTCCAGACTTTGGGGATGGCACCAGAAGAGCTCACAAATGACTGTCTTCCAAATTAACAAGCAAATTACAACTCCAACAGAGAACACGTGGAATGTAGCCTTTGCATCACCTCTTTAAAAGCCCCTGTTCCTGCTGATGGGCAGAATCACAGCCTCTGAAACAGGAGTCCCCTGTGCTTCTCCTTTGCTAGCAAAGCAGTAAGCTTTTTTTTTTCCCCCTTTTTCTCAAAATGGTATCCTCATTATTGGATTGGCATGGGGAATGAGGACTGAGCTTTTAGTAAAAGACCCATGCTTGTAATCCCAGTGTCCCAGGAAGCTAAGGCGAGAGGATCACAAGTTCAAGGCCATCTTCAGCAATTTAGCAAGACCCTGTCTTAAAATACAAAAATAAAAGCTAGGGATGTGGCTCCATGGTTAAGTACCTCTGGGTTCAATCGCTGGTACTAAACCAAACCAAACCAAACCAAACCAAAAAAAACAGTCACAAAGCTACCTCACCTTGTACCCAAATATTCCCATTTTTTCCCCCTGAATGTAGGAGCATTTTTTTACCCCCATTTTCTCTCCCTTATGTTCAGCTGTGTTATTTTCATTCTGTGTGTACACCCCTTCCCCATTTATGACATCTGTTACTTTTATATGCCACAGGAAATCCGTGTGAAACAGCGGAACCACTCTGATGAGAAACAAATGTGCACTCCTATCATTAAAGTTACAGCTGTGAGCTTTGCCTCCATTCAGGTCAAAAGGCCCTACCATATAAGGAACCCCAGCCATTAGCCCCCAAGTGAAAACAGGCTAGCAGAGAGAGGCTCCTGGTTTTCTGGAAACATATGCAGGGGGAGTGGTAGCAGGCCTGATCCGCCCCACTGCCTGCTCCCCTGCTCGCTGGCCCCTTTGTTCTGTTGACTGCTGGCTACATGTTTCTTCCTGTGTGTTCCCTGCGCTCTCCACCATCACACAATATGGGCTTTTTCCTCTGGTGATTAATCACGTTGCATGCTGGGCTCTCTGATTCACTGGGGACTGTGTTTCCTCCTGGTCTTGTCAGAACATGCAGAACAGCTCTGCAATACTTCTCACGTTCGCACCCACTGCTAACAAGGTACCTGAACAACTCCTCCATGTCCCAATGGATGGGAAGACCCAGGGAGGCTACTGGACCAGTGCTGTTTAATTTTCAGATCTCTAGTAGGTCCGAATTTGAGGAGACACAGGTCACGTTTTCTTATTTCTGTTGCATCTTTAATTTTATGTTGTTGTGATATTTAATTTTTTGTTTTGCCAAAAGTGGAGTGGTGAGCAAAACCCACATTCAGTGACTAATTCCTACCTGTACTATACATTAATGAACATAAGTACAGAAATATTGAAGCATTATTATCCTAAAAGTTGGACTTTGTGGCACATGCATGTAATCCCAGTGACTCAGGAGTCTGAGGCAGGAGACTGCAAGTTTGAGGCCAGTCTTGGCTACTTAGCAAGACTCTCAGCAACTTAGACTCTTACCTCAAAATTAAATTTAAAAATAAAGAGGGGGAGGGACTGGGGATATAGTTCAGTGGTAAGGTACCTCTGTATTTAGTCCTCAGTACCAAAACCAAACAAGAATTATTATAATGATGACGACAGAAAAAAATAATAATTTGTGTGCTGTCAGAAGATAAAATTACAACAAATTGAGTTTTGAATCAAATTGACTTTTATTCATGCCTGAACCGGTGCAGCCTCCTTCCTTTGGAAAAGAATCTGAGCTCCTACTGGGTAGTGACAGAATAGTGAGTTTTGTAAGTAGAAACAAGAAAACAACAATTCGGAGGGAAAGCTACTTGTTTAACATCAGGTTACTTCAGGTTACACTTTTGTGAGTGTTTAAGCAGAGGGGACTTTCTCATCCCAGGGATTCAGGTATATTGGAATCTCCTGTTTTCTGGAAGAATTGGTCTGAGTTGGGGTTCAGTGTGATTAAGTGCTGTTTAGCCTGAGTGACTCCATTTTGGTTTGGTCTCGTCCTTTTGGGTATAATGCAGAAACTCAGACCTCCCATAATTTTTTTCAGCAGTGCTTTGAGATATCATGCTAAGATTTCATCCACTCTTTTCTTTTTTAATTTTTTTAGTTGTAGATGGACACAGTACATTTATTTTGTTTATATATTTTCATGTGGTGCTAAGGATTGAACCCAGTGCCTCACACACACTAGGCCAGTGCTCTACCACTGACCCACAACCCCAGCCCCAAGATTTCATCTACTCTTAAACCTCGTTTCATATTTACCCACAGTTGGGCATGTACCTGTAATCCCACTTGGCTCAGGAGACTGAGGCAAGAGGATCACTGAGTTCAAAGCCAGCCTCAGCAACTTAGCAAGGCCCTAAGCAACTCATTGAGACCCTATAAATAGTCTATAAATAAAACACAAAAAAGGACTGAGGATGTGGCTCAGAGATTTAAGTTCCCCCGACCCTGAGTTCAATTGCTGGTTTAAAAAAAAAAAAAAAAAAAATTAACCACAGGTTGATAAGATTAGAAACTATTATTATCATCATTTTAGAAAAGTTGAGGCCTAGGAGGTGAAGTACCTGACCTTGAGTCTCTCAACTATTAAGTGGCAGAATCACATGGGTTTTCTTTGTATTTTAAACAAGTAAACTTCTCTTGTAATTGAGTTAAAATGTACATATCTTTATTCATGTATAGTAAAGTGCACACATCTGAAGTTTGTGACTAAATACACTTATGTAGATGTGTGACTGTCAACACTACCAGCACCCTAGCCACCTGGGTCATTGCTCCTTATCCCCCTGCTCCAGGGAACCACTATTGTGATTTCATTTATCATAAATAATGTTGCCCATAGAACCTCAAATAAGCAGAAGCCTGCACTATTTTCTCTCTTGTGCCTGGTCTCATGTGCTCAACATAACGTCTATGAGAACCACTCATGATGTGGTGTGGGGTATTTAGTCTTTGGTTGTCATTGATTGTATGAACACATAGCCTTTCACCCATTTTCCTGTTGTTAAACCTCTGAGGTCTTTCTAGTTTCAGACTTTTTAAATTTTATTTTGGTACTGGGATTGAACCCAGTGCACTTAACCACTGAGCCACATCCCCAGCCCTTTTTATATTTTATTTAGAGACAGGGTCTCACTGAGTTGCTTAGGGCCTCACTAAGTTGCTGAGTCTGGCTTTGAACTTGCAATCCTCCTGCCTCAGCCTCCCGAGCCACTAGGATTACAGGCTTGCACCACTGTACCTGGCTAGTTTTACGCTTTTAGGTATAATACTGAATAGTGTTCTTGTAAATGCTGGTTGGTGCATGTTTATGTGTGATTCTCTTGGGTTCATCCTGTAGGGAGTTGCTAGGTGGGAACAGAACTGCACTTGAACCTTGATTCTGCATCTCTAGAGCTTTGGTCCTTCACCACTACCCTCTGCTGCTGCCTGTAATTAAAAAAAAAATCTGCACTTATCCTCAGGCAATGATGTTTTTGGATAGTTTGTGAAAGGCCCAAAGATCTGCACTTTGAGGTGTTTCTTAGCAACTTGTCCTTGCCCCACTAATGAATTTTCTGACCCTAGCTTTTGGTAAAGGGCAGGAGAAGAATCATCTCAGCACTGCTTGAACTTACAAGGTTGTAAAGAAGTTTCAGTTATAGTCATGTTAAATTCCATAAGACTGATGTTAGACAAGTGGTTGCATTTAACTTGCAGACACTTTTCCTATCTTTTAAAAATATATATATTTTTAGTTGTAGATGGACACAATACCTTTATTGTATTTATTTATCTTTATGTGGTACTGAGGATGGAACCCAGGATCTTACACCTGGGCTTGGCTCTACCACTGAGCTACAACCCCAGCCCCACTTTTCCTATTTTGACATTGTTTTATTTAATAGTTTTGGTAGTAATGGTGAAGTAATCCAAATTCAGAAACCAGAAATAGTATTTCTAGGATACTTCACAGGTTTATTGGGGTTGAGGCTATTATTTCCCAGACTCCACTTTTGTGCTAATTGGTTGTGGGGCCTTGGAGCAGTCACTTGGCTTTTCCTGCCTTTCTGTGCTTATTTGTGAGAAGGGGTTGTGGGTTGTTATAGCATCTCATCAAGGGTTCTTCCCTTTTTTGGTCATCCAAAGGATGACTCTCCCTTTGAAAACCATATACACTAAGTACAGAATTTTGTCTGGGCTTCTTCATACTTCTGAGTTCAGAATTCCTTGCTAACAAAAGATAGTTCCAATTCTAATATTGGAAAGCGCTCCTACTTTTTATTATTATTATTGATACGGGGGATTGAACTTAGGAGCACTTAACTACTGAATCACATCCCCAGCCCTTTTTATATACTTTAGAGACAGGGTCTCACTAAGTTGCTGAGGGTGGCCTCAAATATCCATCCTGCCTCCGCCTCCCAAGTCACTGGGCTTACAGGAAAGCCCCTCTGTGCCTGGCATATCCGTGATTTGAAGACATCTTTGCATCAGGTTGATTGTGCATCAGGTTGATTTTGCTAGATTCCCGTAGGTACTGTCATAGCTAAAAGGAAAACAGTACCATGACCTTCCTGTATCCGAAGTGAGCCAGCACCACTGTTCCCACTTTATCCTGCTTATCTTTGTGAACTTTGTGCCACTCTAAGGCATCCTTGTGCTGGGAGGGTGAGGAAATGTCCTCCTGCAGCTCCTCCCTCCTGGAATGTACAGTGAGGGACAGAGTTGAATTTGGTGAATAGCTGTGGAGAGGAGAGGCCAGGTGTCTGGGAGGCCAGAATGTGTAACAGTGAAAAGTCCAGACCCTGAAGGCAGATGGCCAGGTTTGAATCTCAGATCTGTATGGATCAGGTTTTTAAAAAAAAATCTCTGCCACAGTTTGACCATGTGTGAATACGGTATATTAATCATACCCATTGTTTAGGATTGCTGGCGCTTTAAGTGAGTCTGTGCCGTTTCTCACTATTGTTTGACACTTTGTGCCACACAGTTGTGGTGGAGGGCTGGCCTGTGCTTGTAGGGTATTTAGCAACATCCTTTACCTCTCTGTCCCTTAGATTCCACCAGTGTGGCACTGAAAAATGTCTCTAGGCACTGCCAAATGTCCCATGGAGGGGACAGAATCATGCCCCAATTCTCCCTGCCCTTTGAGAACCACTGGTCTTATGTTAATTAGCTTCTAAATGCTATGGCAAAAACTGTCCTTTGAGTGGGTGAGATGATGCATGCCGGTAATCCCAGTGACTCTGGAAGCTGAGGCAGTAGGGTTGCAAGTTTGAGGGCAACCTCAGCAATTTAGCAAGTCCCTGTTTAAAAATAAAAAATAAAAAGGGCTGGGGATGTGGCTCAGTGGTAAAGCATGTCTGGGTTCAATCTCTAGTACCAAAAAAAAAAAAAAAAAAAAGTTCTTTGAATAAGCTCTAAGTCCTGCCTGCTTGCCCTATGGATAGAAACAAAAACCCAGGTAGCACAGTGTTTGTTCCTATTCTACTGCTTGCTGAATTATGTGTGTGCTTTCTCAATGAGCTGTGTTCATTCAGGTAGGGTGGATACTCACCACCTTCCTGTAGCTTCTTTCTGCCCGGCCCTTGCCCCTGGCCTCTGTGACATGACAGTTCTTCCTCCTGCCTGTTTACCCTGGCTTCCTGCGAACAGGCTTTGTTTTTGTGGTTCTTTCTCCAAGAAGACCCATTAAATCATGTTCAAATCAGGCAGCTCTGCCAGGAGAGCACTCCTGCTGCTGGAGGTGTGAGCACAGGTGCATGGGCCTGTGAGTTTTTCTTTTCTTTTTGCTTTTTGGTACCAGAGATTGAACCCAGGGGCACTTAACCACTGAGCCACATCCCAGCCCAGTTTTTGCATTTTATTTAGAGACAGTGTCTAGCTAGGTAGCTGAGGCTGATTTTGAACTCAGTGATCCTCCTGCCTCAGCCTCCTGAGCTGCTGGGATTACAGGTATGCACCCCAGCATCTGGCTCGGGTGAGCTTCTGGATGGGAATCAGAGACAGTTGCATCAAAGGGCTTTGGGTGACTGAATTCTAGGTACTGACTTGTCATTCCTTAATGACCACTCAGCCTGGAGGTATCAACTAAGAACTGGTGTTCGGGACACCTCAGGCTTGAAGTTTAAGTTGGTGAAGATGCCTGGGATGGGCGTGAAGAAGAGGTAGAAATAACACTACTGAGAAAGCTCAGGGAGAGGAGGGAGCCAAGTTGTAGCATCTGATGGGTTTGGATTGGCAGGGGAGGGAGTGGGAAGGTGGGAAAAGAGAGGGGGAGATTCTCACTCTTCCTTTTTTTTCTCTCTATCTTTGTTCAGGGATATTATTTTGTTAGTGATTTTGGGCTTTGGAGTTCATGGACCAGTTTAAAACAAAACTAGAGGGCTAAGGTAAATGAGCTAAGTTTGAAATTTGCCCAGTGAGGATTTTTAAAGGAAAAAAGGATACCATTTACTGTCACTATTGTTGCATAAGAGAAAGGAGGTTTCATTGTAAGAAAAGTAGGAGGAAATCCCGGTGCTTCAGAAGCCTGAGGCAGGAGGACAGCAAGTTCAAGGCCAGCCTCAGCAATTTAGGGAGACCCTAAGCAACTCAGTGAGACCCTGTCTCTATATTAAATACAAAAAGGAGTTGGGGATGTGGGGCAGTGATTAAGTGCCCCTGGATTCAATCCCCAGTACGAGAGAGAGAGAGAGAGAGAGAGAGAGAGAGAGAGAGAGAGAGAGATAGTAGGAACATGGAAATAGAATAAAGAGAAATCCTTTAGGTTGAACACTTCTGTTGTGATGTAAGATTTACAGGAGACCTTATTTTTTGTTATTTCATCAGAGGCAGGTGAAGTTGTCGTCAGAGGATACTCCGCTTTCTTTTAGTGCACACAGATGGGACTTGGGCATAGAGTATGGCTAATGGGACTGATGGTGTTCCTCGCCATCAGTCTTGATGAGGACTGATGAGTGAGCAGAGGCCACAGACTGCTCCTTGTGTTTGAGGTGCCCTCATCAGGGCCTTTGTCTCCCACTTTTCTTCTACTATTCTCTCTGTTCTTTGCTTTTATGTTATTTATTTAGAGACAGGGTCTCACTGAGTTGCTTAGGGCCTTGCTAAGTTGTTAATGCTGGCTTTGAACTCTCCATCCTCCTGCCTCAGCTTCCGGAGTCAGGGGGATTACAGGTGTGCGCCACTGCATCCTTTGCGTTAAACCTCTCCCTAAGTAGGTAGCAAGATTGTAGGAACCTACCTAAACTTCTTAGTAGGCATCTTGTTTCCTATGGTTAGTATGTGTCCCGAGGCACAGTATGTTTCCCCCCATTCCCACCCTCATCCTCCCCATTCCCCGACCAGAGAGGGGCTGTTGATTGACACGTGGGGAATGTGATCCCTGCCAATGCAGACAAGATTAAATGCTTGTGGTCTGTTGACACTCTGAAATGCCTTGGGTACTCAGACTTAAAAAAAGAGCTTTTAGAATTGGGGGCTACCTGTTATTAAAATATCCTATTTTTAAAAAATCTTGAGAGACTGCAGAATGTAGCTGGTAGTTGTCCCAATGATTAAGTGCTCAATATGAGCTGCGTCTGCAGTTTAAATCAAAGCTCTGACCTATTTTTCTTACTAATCATTGGAAAATATATAGTGATATAGTATCTATAGTCAGGATAGATCCTAATTTCTTTCTTTGGAAAATGAATGTGAAAACTGCATCACCTGAGTTTCTTTTCATTTCATCTTACGTGCCAGTATATTTATAGTTTTGTTGAACTTTTTTTTAAAATTAAAAAAGCAATGTACGAATACAATGCTCTTTGAAAAATTTTTAGAATATGGGAATACACTTGACCTACTTCTAATTCCAGAACCCTCTTAGAGGAGACTGTTATGAATTGTGGGCATTTATTTATGGGGAAATAAGTAATTTTTATATTACATAAATGACATATTTATGTTAATATACTTTTTATCCTATCTAATATCTCCTGGAAATCTATACAAGTTACTGTGTAGATAGTAGTTGCATAATTGTTTACTGTTGCATAGTATTCCACAGTTACGTAGTATTCCATAGTTAATAGAGCGCATAACTTTTCATAATTGTATACTGTTACAGTAAAAATTAAAACCCCAATTCATTCACATGTGTGCTTTTATCTATGATTAAACACACAGAACAATTAGTATTTGTATTAGTTAATGTTCTCTGGAGAATACACACACACACCTATAGCACA
The DNA here is from genome assembly GCF_902686445.1 of Sciurus carolinensis. Classification (NCBI taxonomy): domain Eukaryota; kingdom Metazoa; phylum Chordata; class Mammalia; order Rodentia; family Sciuridae; genus Sciurus; species Sciurus carolinensis. The sequence goes on from NC_062229.1 coordinate 60,371,693, forward strand.
CGATTGATACATAGAGATTTATGAGAAGGAATTGGCTCATGTGATTATGGAGGCTAATGAGTCTCAGGATCTATACTCATCAAGCTGGGAGAACCAATGGTGTCATTCCAGTTCAAATTCAGTAGCCTCAAGACTCAGGTAGAGCTGAGTTTTTAATATCAGTCTGAAGTTAGGAAAGGGGGTTTACAACATGAAGACCCTCAGGAAGGAGGAATAACCTGTTAAGGGAGGATTGGCCCTTTTTTTCTACCCAAACCTTCAACTGATTAGATGAGGTCCGCCAATACAGAGGTTATCTGCTTTACTTAGTCCACAGATTCAAATATTAATTTATCCAAGAACACCTTCACAAACACAACCAGCATAAGGTTTGACCAAATACCTCATCGTCCCATGGCCCAGTCAAACTGATGTATAGAATTTACCATCATACAATTGAAGAGGAGTATTGTTTTATTTGAGTCTGGGGATTGAACCCAAGACCTTGTGCTTGCTAATAACATGGTCTGCCATGGAGCTAAACCCCCAGTCAATGGCACTTTTGTTTTTGATGCACACTTTGCTTCCCCAGAATGCTTTGTCACTTTTTAGTACCGCCATATACAAAACCTGTCATTCTTTCACATCCCAACTGATCATCTATGTCCCTCACAAAGTACTGTGTTACTCTGACAGAACAACCTGAATATCATCAGTCTCCTGTGGGAATGAAGGGCGCCTTTTGCCTAAAAGTCATCCTGGACAGTGACCTGCCTCCAAGGGTGTCTATAGAGGCCACGGGACACTGGGTGCCTTTCCCACCCTGATAGGTAGATCATTGCAGTCTTCACCAAGACCTTGCTCCTTAGATCTATCTTAATGAGCTAGCACTCTGCAAATTTTAAATTGAACTGTGTGAAAACTTTAATCCTGAGCAGAGAATACCAATTTGGTTTCTTTTTTCTTTTCTTTAAAGGTATTGGACACAATACCTTTATTTTATTCATTTATTTTTATGTGGTATTCAGAACTGAACCAAGTGCCTCACACATGCTAGGTAAGTGTTCTGCCCCTGAGCTGCAACCACAGCCCCCAACTGACTTTCTCAAGAAAGTTTTAGAAACTTCTTATTCTTCATTTTCTCACTTCAAACTGTCTTTGAAGGGACTTTCCCTAAGAACACAAAGTAAATCAGATAATTAAAAAAAATCCAAGTCCATGGTGTGGCAGGTTTGGATTCTGTCAACAGGGAAGCCAATGCTAGTTGTAAGGACTGCTAACCCTACTGTGTTATTCCACCACCATGTGTGTCTAGGCCTAGAAGTTTCCGTGCGTCAGGAAACACCAGGTCCATCTGGTGTTCAACCCTCCCCACAGCCTTGCTGAGCCAGAGCTACTACTGTCCGCATTTTGCAGATGAGGCTACGGAGATAGAGCTTGCTTGCATGCAGCCTGTAGAAGGATCACCTGGATGACGCAGGTGATCCATGGGCCTGACCCGACCCAGAACTCTTCACTGGGTGTCAGCCGAGTGACCACCTCCTGCTTGGTAGAGCCCCTTAGCTGCAAATGACTTTTACCTTTTTGGGTGATTGCATTTTAAATGGTTACATAAATACCTGCATACCTTGATTTTTGCTGTTTGGCCCACAGAGTGAGAGATGTTTACCATCTAACCCTTTGCAAAAAATATCCCGCAGCCCCTCCTATTGACTGGTATCCCTTCTCTACTACCTAAAACTGAAACCTTTTGGGTCAGATCATAGAAGCCTCTTTTTTTAAAAATTTTATTTCATCAACAAATTTTAAAATATGAAAATGGAAATAGGACTTAACTACTTCAGCTTTTCCTTCTTAAATGTTTAAGTCACTAGAGTTGTTTAATACATATTTAAGCCTTATTGGTATTTAAATGATGCTCATTGGTGTCAATGATGATACTTTGCCAGGTGCAGGTAACATTTAAGTGTAGGTACCATGCTAGACTCTTTGTGTTGAATCTCATTCACCGAATTCAGTAATCCTAGGAGGTATGATCTTAAGAAGCACATACCACTTAGCCATATCCCCAGTCCTTCTTTTTATTTTATTTAGAGACGGGGTCTCACTAAGTTGCTTAGGGCCTCACTAAGTTGCTCAGGCTCTTTGAACTTGCGATCCTCCTGCCTCAGCCCTCCAAGCTGCTGGGATTACAGTTGTGCACCACTGTGCCTGGCAGCGCAGAAGCTTAGTGAGATGTAAAAAGGAACTTTTGTCAAAGTCACTCAGTTTGTAAGTGGCCCCAGATCATTTGGACCTTGTTTATATTAGAATTTTCCCTTCTCTCCATTATTTCCTGCCTCAGTATTCCTCCATGGCTACCACATGAATTTAGGTTAAGTGCATCCTGTCTTTGTAAAATTACAAAGGATTTACTCTGAAGGAAAAACATGGCCCATCAGGTACAATATTATCAATGCCATTATTTTCCTAGAAGAAGTCTCTACTTTTGAGTCTCTTTGTCTTTTGTTCTTTTTTTAAAATTTCGAGTTTCATTCAGTTTTTACATGGAGAAAATAAACCAGGCACGTTCAGCACATGTAAATATTTTGTCACAATTACTTAAGAGGTTTTTGTTTTTAAAAAATAGAAAACAACAGAGACTTGCTAAGTTCCTAAACATCCATACCCCTTCCTTCTCTAGCCCAGGGTAATCTCTTGTTTTATTTATGCACACTGATATATGTGGTCAGACTCCAGAAGCATGCATGGAAAATCATGTGTCGTAGCTTTGGCATATGATGTCATCGTCATATGTGTCGACAGTTGATGGAGAAAGTCCTTTGTGAGAAGCGATGGGAATAGACCATCAGCTCTCTTGATATTCCAGGGGCTTTTTTAGGCAGCACATTATACCAACACCTGGAATTCTATCTGGCACCCCTGCTCTCCTCATTTCCATCAGACAGGGTTTTTTTTTTGTGTGTGTGTGTACCAGGGATTGAACCCAGGGGTGCTTAACCACTGAGCCACATCCCCAGCTCTTTCTTATATTTTATTTAGACACAGGGTCTCACTGAGTTGCTTAGGACCTTTCGAAGTTGCTGAGGTTAGCTTTGAACTCTCCATCCTCCTGCCTCAGCCTCCTGAACTGCTGGGATTACAGGTGTGGGCAACCTTGTCCTGCAGGATTTTGTTGTTGTTTGGTTGTTTTGTTTGGATTTTCCAATGTCTCTCTGATTCCTATAGTGCATGCCTTTAGGGTTCAGAGCTTTAAGTTCTTTTTTTTTTTTTTTTTCCACATATTTACTTTTTGTTGAATTTGTTAATATTACAGAGTTCTTGCACTGCCAAACCATGCCTGAGAACAGAGCTTTAAGTTCTTGTCAGAGATTGGACAGAATCTTGGAACCAACAAAAACGTTTAAGTCCCAAGAGGGATACAATAGAGAATGAGGGTGTGATGAACATCACCCTTTCCCCCAAAGAGCCGGTATTAAGGCCATTCCAGTTTTCATCCTCTCCCCCCAATTTACTATCATGATTTTCCCCAAAGTTACCAATACTTGTAGTCCAATGGAGGCTCAGGTTTTATGTGAGGGCCTTGGGGTTCGGCCATGGTCAATGCCATCCTTGTGTGCGGCCAGCCAGGTGTCCTGATTTTTGGTTCATAAAAGGTGGTCACCTTATCTATTACCTAGCAATGAGGCATCTATGCTTTTATTAAATGGCCTGCAAAAGCTAGGTGCCCATTTGTTATTAGACATTGTGCTAATTGCACGGGTGATTTAAATGTTAAAAAGGCATTAAAGCATTTGTTGTAATAATTAACAAAGGGTTCGGTAGGTTACAAATGAATGATAGTGCCATAGTTTTAAAATATAGCGTTTCATTTTTGCGTAAAGTGGGATAGTTATGAAACATTAATATCCAAATGAGAGATTTGAACTGAATGATCTCTAAAATCCATTCTAGTACGTCCACACTGGCTTTTCAAAGTACAAGCTCTACAACTATTAATACATTTTGTGAGAAGTCAACTGTGCCACACTTCTGAACACCTCAAGGAGAAGCCACATGTGACCCCTTTTCATTATACCATGTCATTAATCGAACCTTTGGAGTCGTCTAGAGGCTGCTCATAGTCTTTTTTTTTTTTTTTTTTTTTTTCCCCCCTGAACAGTAAAAAACCTTTGTTTTTGAGATGAGCACAGAGCTACTTGGAATAAAGACCAGCCTTCACTCTTTCTTGGAGTTAGCTATGATTTAAGCTCTGGCTGGTAGAGTGTAAGTGGAAATGACACACAGCTTTCCAAGCAGTTTCCTAAAACAGGATAGGAGCGTATCCTTTGTTGCTTCTTCTTTTCCTGCTGTCTGGAATGTGGACATGGCGCTGGTTCTTAAGCAGCCATTTGGGATCATGAGGTTGGTACTGGTTGCGCAGTCATCAGATGGAAGCAGTTTGGAGAGGACTATAATATTCTGTGAAGAAAGACTTGAAAGGATGGACGAGGGATGGACTTTGATCCAGGCTCTGTTTTCCAAGTTGTGTACCCACTTTGGGCCTTTTATCAACAAATGAATCATGTGTTTGCCAAACCACACACCTTCAGGGCTCCATTCACCTGGGAGACCTCTTTCTAATTTTTTCAAAGGTGTCACAAGAATCCTGATACTGTGGAATGCCCCACCATCCCAAACACTCTACCTCTAAGCTACATTATTGGTAGGGAAAAGTAACAAGAAGAATCTTGTTTTACCTTATATCTATTCTTTTTTGGCATTTTCTGTTATTAGTACCTGAGCTGAATCTTGATAAATATATCACTGTCTTTATGTTTGCACAGGTCACTTTGGGTTGATTTATTTGTAAATAATAGAAAGCAAATATGGGTTGTTTAAGGCAGTTGAAGTTTTTGTCATCAGGACCTCACAGATTAGAGAGGCAGACTAGACCATGGTAGTCATGGGGAGGAGATAGAGAGATGGCATAGCCCTGGAAACCAGACTGGGAAGGGTGCCAGGGTACTTTAACTCCTAGTAGGCTGGGTCTGTCAGAGATGGGGTTCCTCCTGTAGGACACCAGTCCTCATTCTTGTCTTTTTTATTTTAATTAATTTTTTAATTGTTTGTTCTATTTCGTTATACATGATAGCAGAATGCATTTTGATTCATTGTACACAAATTGGGTCCAACTTTTCATTTCTCTGGATGTGTACAATGTAGAGTCACATCATTCATGTAATCTTATATATACACAGGGTAAGGAACCAGTCCTGACTCGGGAGGACTCAGTGATTCTGGGAGATTATTGTCCACTCTGTGTAGCCTGTATCATGTGTCTTATCCCCTGACTGCTGGGCTGGGCAGAGGAAGACCCTATCCCTTGGTCTCCTGCTCCTGTAGTAAGATGACTTGCTTCTGGCTCAGTGTCTCACTGCCTGCAGTGGAGGGAACATCCCCAACCCCTCAAAAAAAAAAAAAAAATCTAAAAAAGCCAGTAAAGCTGCACATGGGGGTAGGGGGATAGGTACTAAGCAGCCCAGAAGGAGAAAAAGGAAGCAAAATAAAATAAGTTGATAAAGATGATATATGTGATCACACCCCTGCACACTCTCAAAGCCAGAAATGGAAAACGAGTTTCTAATAGTCCTCTCCTACCACCTTTTTCTTTTTCTTTTTGGGACTGAATTCTCTGCCATCAAGAGGCTAGTGCTAACTCTGTTAAACCTGATCTATTAGTCCACAGTTCAATAAGTAGATCCTTATCGACTCTCTGTTTTGTATAGGGTGCCCTGCAAGATAAAGAGGGGTGTAGTGACAGGGTGGATGGAGCGGGCCCTCCCCTCTCCTGTGTGTTTTGTGTTCTGGCCTGCAGAACTCTGTGGAAGTTGCAGAAGTGGCTTTGACTTCTCTACCAACCTGCTCCCTGCCACTCCCCTTTCCTTTCTAACCCTTTGGGTAATGGTTGTTCTTCTTTTTCTCCAGAGTCTCTGGGATCTTGTCTCAACTCTGAGATTCTAATATCAACTCAAACCCTGCAGAAGTAAGGTTCTTGCCTCTGAAGTGCTATTTTGTGGTAATTTTATGGCTTTTCTTTATGAATAATTTACCCGTGGAGTCTTGATACCTTTGTATAACAGTGAATTTCGTTGTTTATCAAGGATGTATCTTACCTTGAAGAGTGAGATCAATTTCTTATTACGAAGCAAAACAAACAGATGAAAGATCACCTGCCCTCTGGGAAAAGTCTGTTTTATAGACATTTTGGATGATGATTATTTAAGTCTTAAGGCCATAGGTATATAAATAAATTACAATCCCATCTCATAAAGAAAATGGTATATTTATTACTCTTCTTATATGTGTTCTTATGATCAACTTCTGTTGTTGGGTGATGATGTGCCCTGTGTTCCCAGTGTCTCAGGGCCAGAAGACTTAAACCGCGTTCCTTGCCATTTTTGTCCCCATGAAAATTGCATCTCTCTCCATTTTTTAAAAAATTTTTTGATCTTTTTTATTAGTGCATTATAGTTACACATAATTGTAGAGTTGTTTTGACATATTCATAAATGTATAACATTCATAAATGCATATGGCTTATTTGGCTCTATTTCAATTCCTAGTACTGCCCATGTCCCTCCCCTCCTCCCTCTCTCAGCTCCCTTCCTATATTCTTTTGATATTCTGTGAATTTATTTTTTCAATTGGTGCATTATAGTTACACAAAAGTGGAATTTATTGTGATATATTCATACATGCACATAGCATAGTTTGGGTAATTTTATTCTGCTGTTCCTTCCCTTTAATAATTGCCTGAATTTTTAAAATAAAAAATTTCCAGTAACATTAGCTCCATAAACTGGTGACTTATCTTTTTGCCTTAAACTTTTTTAGCCCTTTCTGGAAAAGGTATGTTGATACTCTTGTCCAATTTTTTTTTTTTGGTACCAGGGATTGAACCCAGGGGTGCTTAATCACTGAGCAATATCACCAGCCCTTTTTATTTATTTATTTTTTTGGTATTGTGGATTGAACTCAGGGGGTGCTTAACCACTGAGCTACATCCTCAGCCCTTTTTATATATTTATTTAGAGGCAGGGTTTCCCTGAGTTGCTAAGTACCTCACTAATCTGCTGAGACTGACTCAACCTCCTGAGCTCCTGGGATTGCAGGTGTGGCCAGTGTGCCTGACTTCTTGTCCAACTTTTATATACAGATTGTTCCTTGGCTCATGATGGGGCTACAGCTAGATAAGCGCATTGTGGGTTGAAAATTTTGCAGGTTGAAAATGCATTTAATACACCTTATCTGCCTAGCACCCTAGCTGGGCCATGCTGGGTGGAATAGATTATTCCCCTCCTGATCCACCTGTCGGAAGTGGAGCTGTGGCTCCTTGCAGCTGCCCAGCATCCTGGGAGAGATTCTCTGCTCTGGGAAAAGATCACAGTTCAAATGCAAAGTGTGGTTTCCACTGAATGCATGTCACTTTCACACCATTGTAAGGTTGAAAAATGGTGTCAAAGCTTCTTAAGTTGGGGACCATCTGTATAGATTTCTTGGAATCACACGCTGCAAAATGGGTGCCTCTTCAGCTCAAAAGCCCGTACTGTGTGTTTTTCTGTGCCTTTTGTACTTAATCTCTGAATGCCCAGAATAAAGGAGACTGGTGATAATAATGGTAATGGTTACAATTTATTGAGTATTTCCTTTAGGCAGTCATAACATCTGACCATTATCCTGCAAGGGCCATACTGTTGTTACCTCCATTCTGTAGGTGAGGACCCTGAGGCCCATGCAAGTTCTCAGGTCCAAAGGCAACAGATGTGGAACGTGAACGATCTCTGTCTCTGGGAAACCCAGATCACTCCTCTGTTTCTCCACCTCTAGTAAATTGATATATACCATACATTTTTACTTGAAGGAGAAATTGCAGGTATGACAGTAGGGACCAAACTATGCTTTATTGTAGGTACAGGTTGAACATCCCTACAGTACAGGCTGATCCATGCACTCAAATAATTTCAGGTTTCAGAGCATTTCCGATTTTGGACTTGTTGGATTAGGTGTATGCTCAACTGGTAAAGTCTGAAAATATCCCTTAGTCTGGAAAGTCTCTGGAACCTGAAATACCCAAACATTTCCGGTAAGGGATACTAAACCTGTAACAGAATATGTTAAATTACTGTTTGACCCAGAGAATCTCCAACTTTGTTCTCTTTGGGTTGGCCTGTTAATGTCAGGGAAGAACTTGTTAGATCAATGATATGACACATTTAAAATCTAGAACCTTTTTTGTCAGGCAGCAGGTAGGCCTGGGAATTGAACACGTGGGTGCTGTACCCCAGAACTATATCGCTGGTCCTTTTTTATTTTGAGACATATCACTTCTCTGGAAAAGATTCAGATGCAAATTGTGGTTTCTACTGAATGCATACCACTTTAACACCATTGTAAGGTTGAAAAATCATTGTGACATTGAAAATTTGAGTCCAGTCTCTGCTGAATGGGGACTATCTGCCTCAGCCTCTCCAGTTGCTGGGATTCTAGATGAACACCACTGCACCTGCTATGGGACTGTTTTATAATGGTTATTGGAGGTAGATAGAAAGTATGGAGAGTAGAATTTTTGCCTGAGGAATTCAGTGTGTCTCCAAGAGCAGCCTGTGTGCCAGCTTACTTGCTACTGAGGTTGAGTAACTTTCCTTAGGGGTTTGAAAACTGGGGCCTTAGGAAAGCTGAGGGCTTTGAAAGGGCCCAGAGGCTCAGGACAGGGGACAAGCTCACCAAGTGGAGTTTCTGCATAGGTTTTGATAACCTTTGGCCTGGTGCTCTGCTTCCTTTAGTCCATTTTCCATTTGTAATACAAGCTTGAAATTCAATGCTGTTGACTTTGAATAGTCATTGAATTGTGAAGCACACAGTGAATTTGGAGTTTGATTCTAAAGTTGCAAGGGGATAAACCATCAGCTTTGAATTGTTACCTGTTAGAGCCTTGGTGGCTCCATTAAATGTCTCTAGTGATCCATTGTGAATGGTAGACACACCAGTCACCTGGCTTACCAAAAGGGATAGAAATCCTCAAACCTGCTCCTGCCACTCCTTTTCTTGCTAATGTTTCAACAATCAGCAAGGATTCCATATATGATATACTGTATTGCTTCTCCTGCTACTGAACCATAAAAAAGCTTTCACAGAGGCGTGGGAGTGTGGCTCACTGGTGAAGCACTTACCTATCATGTATGAGGCCTTGGGTTCAATCCCCAGAATTGCCAACAAACAAACAAACAAACAAAACCCAAAACAAAGCAAATAATGCATCAGAGAGAGAAAAAATTCAATTTCTCTTTCTTTCTTTCTTTCTTTCTTTCTTTCTTTCTTTCTTTCTTTCTTTCTTTCTCTTTCTTTCTTTCTTTTTAACTTATGTTATAATGATGTAATTGAAGAAAGTTCCTCGAGTTATGTTTTTAATTAAAAGATTCCAAGTTGGGCATGGTGGTGTATACTCATAATCCCAGTTACTTGGGAGGCTGAGGCAGGAGATTTGCAAGTTCAAGGTCAGCCTGAAAAACAAACAAACAAACAAGGCTGGGGATGTAGCTCAGTGGTAGAGCACCTCTAGGTTCAATGTACTGGGGTATTAGGTGTACTAGGTGGTGGGGGGTGGGGGACGGAAGAGCACCTGCAGCCTTGGGCCTTGATCCTAGGGTCTCCAGCAACTGTGATGTGCAGGTCTTTTCTTCCCAGTGTACTGGGGATATGCCTCCTCTATGTCCTTCATATGCTTCTCAGGATTTTCAGGCTGCAGCCACTCTCTGTTGACTCAGCTGTGGTCGGCTCCTCTGCTCTTCTAAGTAGGTCTCCATGCTTCCTGACCGCCTTAGTGACAGCAGGTGTCTTTAGCAGCAGGCATGGTACTAGTATGTGAGACCCAGAACAGGAAGAATGAGCCAGTGGTGGCCCGCCTCCCCTCCTGTTTTGTCCTCTTAGTAGTTCATTGCCTCTGATGTGAAATCTTGCCTCTTCATTTGAGTCTGCCTGTGTGTAGAGGCTGGAAATTTGGGCCTTGTGATTGGGTTGTTATCTGTTGTGGTTTGAATGTGAGGTATCCCCCCAAAAGCTCTCATGTGAGACAACAGCAAGAAGGTTCAGTGGAGAAATGACTGGGTTGTGAGAGCCTTAACCCAATCAGTGAATGAATCCCTGATGGGATTAACTGAGTGGTGACTGGAGGCAGGTGGGTGTGGTTGGAGGAGGTGGGCATTGGGGGCGTGGCTTGGGCGTGGCTTTGGGGTATATATCTGTATCTGGAGCGTGGAGTCTCTCTCTGCTTCCTGATCACCATGTGAGCTGCTTCCACACTCTTCTGCCATGATGTTCAGCCTCACCTCGAGCCCTGAATGGAGCTGACTGTCTATGGACTGAGACCTCTGAAACCATAAGCTGCCAAAAGAAGTCTACCTCTTGTACAGTTTTTTGGTCAGGTCTTTGAGTCAACAGCAGTGAGAAAGCTGACTAAAACAGTATCTCCGAGTATCACTTTCATGGTTCTTTGAAGAATGACAAACGTGTCATGGGTTGGGAAGGAGCAGCAGAGCTCCCACTTTTTTGCATCTGTTTTTGTTCATGTTCTTTCAAACTCTTAGTCTCATCGTTTCCTCTCTCTTGCAGTGTTTCTCTGGGGAGATGTTGCCACCCAGGGGACATTTGGCAATGCCTGGAAACATTTGGGCTTGCTCTTTCTGGGGGAGGAGCTTGCTAATGACATCTAGCACATAGAGACTGGTGATGCTACTGGAATAACCCTCCGCCGGAGTGTATTGTCCTGCTAGAAGCATCAGGAGTGCTGAGGCTGTGAACCCCCTTCCCCTGAGACACTCGCTGGCCCCAGCAGGAGCCTGTCTTGCCTGGCACATGTATTAATTGCTGATTTAGCTGTCGGAAGTGTATAAAACTGATTTCCTAAACCAGTAATCATTGTCCTTTTAATTTGTATTGCAAACTCTCTTTTTAGACAAGGCCAATTTAATTGCTACCCCAAAGGACCACAAATTCCAAACTAGTGGACTCCAAATTGGAGTGGGTTTTCATTTGTTCTTTTTTAAAGGTGCCGGGGATTGAACTCAGAGGCACTTGACCACTGAGTCACATCCCTAACCCTATTTTGTATTTTAATTAGAGACAGGGTCTCCCTGAGTCCCTTAGCACCTCCCTTTTGCTGAGGCTGGCTTTGAACTCTTGATCCTCCTGCTTCAACCTCCCCAGCTGCTGGGATTACAGGTGTGTGCCACTGCACCTGACTGAATTGCAGGCTTTATAACCTGGAAGTCATGCCAGTTATCACTCATTGATAGAAAGTCTGAATGATCCATGGTGTGGTTGACTGGGTTATTTCAGCTAGGGACTGAGAGTAGGGATTTGAAGTTATCAGTGATCCACCTGGTGTGAACGATTACTTAGGTTGATCACTTATCTTGTGCCAAATAATTTTGTGGTGTGTTATTTTTCTGGTCTCCCCTGCACTGTGCCATTTTGGGGTTCACCTCACCTGTCACTTTCCCTTGGAAGCCTCCTCAATGCCTCACGTTCAGATTCAGTATTCCCCTCCCATGCTGTTATCACTCAAAGTGCTTGAATCTCAGTGGATTGTGACTTCGAGGGCCAGTGCCTTCCACCTGTCTTAATTCCCTTCTTCTGGACACTTAGTGCAACCTCCGTGGATAACTGAAAGTCAGCATGTTTGCTTAATTGTGGAAGGAATGAAGATATGAAAAATATAGAGACTCGGTGTCAAAAAACACATGTTGGTATCGATCGATCCATGACTCTCCTTTATCAAGTAAATGGACTAAATGAAAAGTTCTAAATGGGAAGCCTTGTGTCCCCAGTAGGCACCCTCATGGGTACAGTACTGTCAGCATGAAAGTTTGTCTGTGTTATCGAAGACAAAAGAATTCTCCCTCTTGGAAATTTGAGTTCTTCTTATTGAACCCAGGGGTGCTTAACCACTGAGCTACATCCTCAACCCTTTTTATTTTTTATTTGGAGACCTGGTCTCTCTGAGTTGATTAGGGCCTCACCAAGTTGCTGAGACTGACTTTGAACTTTCCTCCTGCCTCAGCCTCCTGAGCCACTGGAATTACCAGTGAGTGCCATCGTGCATAGTTCTTACTGGGAGCAACAAGCACATGGAACATCTGGTCCCCGTCAGTGTCTGACTTCTGCTGGATCCCTCTCTAGCTCAGCTCTAGCACCTTGTCCTGCTCTGTGGGCCTAACATTTCCCAAGCATCTTCTTGCCTCAGCAATTTATGCAGCAGTCCCCTTATCCACAGGGCATGCATGTTGCAAGACCCCTGGTGACTCAGTACCAAACCCTCTGCACTTCATGATTTTTTCCCCCTGTACATATTTAACCATGATAACATTTAATTTATGAATTAACATAGTAAGAGATGAACAATAACTAATAATAAAGTTGAGCAATTATGGAGTAATGAAAGTTATTTAATTCTTGTGAATTATTTATTTCTAGAATATTCCATTTAATATTTTCAGACCGCAGTTGACCACAGGCACTGAAACCAGGAAGCAAAGCCGTGGGTCAAGAAGGGCTGCTGTAATTGCTTTTCCTTTGCCTGGAATATTCTTTTTTTCTGAGAGACCCGCATGGCTTGCTTTGAATTGCCTTGTGGCTCTTTGCTCAAAGGCACATTTCCATAAAACCCTCTGTGGATACTCTATCGCAAATTGCAGCCCCCTTTTTTCTTGTGCTAGCTCCTCTCCCTGCTTTATTATTAATTTTTTTCTGCTAAGTGCCATTTGTTATTCTATATATTTTACTTTTATTTTTAAATCTTGAGCATTGTCTCTGTCTTTCCTTCCTCCTCCTAGAATGTGAGCATCAGGAGGGCAGAGGGAACTTTCTGTTAATTTTTATTGAATTGTAACACACCTATGAGAAAGTGCAGAGTTTATAGTGGACAGCCTGATGCATGGCCAGAGTCTGAACACACCCATGTTCCCATCCCTTAGGTCGAGTACCCCAGGAGACTTTCTCATGTCCTCTTCTTCCTACTTCAAGGACCACTAGCCGTCCCTACTCGGACATCGCTGGTGAAGCTTGGATTACCGCATCCAGAGCACATGGTGGGCACAGAGTCCACACTGATTGAATGAATTAAAAATCATACTGGCAGAAAAACCTGCGTATCTGATGTAGCTGGATTTTACAAGCTGATCTCTATTTATGGATTAATCCTTGTCTTTGGAAAATGCAGTTAGAGGCTTTTGAAGTCTTATCCAGTTGCAAGACACCAGCCACTATAACTTAGGCAATTAGATTTGTCACTTGTTTCTGCTGCGTTGGCCTTGATTATTTAAGTATTTTACCTGTGATCTCTTTAGGTCCACTCTTCTTGCTCATAATTTTAATTTATGGTCTATTCTATTTGCTAGGCACTTAATCAGACATCTCTCTGGTGATTGTCTTACAGGATTATTTAACTTTTTCTTGTCTTTTGACTACATTGTAAATTTAACCAAGCATAATAAATTTGCACCAAATTTTACCCTTCAGTCTTGATTCTTTCCTAGCTGAAAAGATTGTGCATTTCAGCTCTTGGTCACTAGCCAGTCTCTGGGGCTATTTGAGAGTTGGTTACTGTTCCACATGGCTGCCTGCATTAGAATTACAACCTGAGTTGTTTTAGTACTTTAAGTAATAGAGTGTCATCAGGTCTGATTACATGGCTCGCTGTTTGAGATTCAATGATGAGTTCAAGGCTACAGTGGCTTCTCCAGCAGTAAAGATGTCTATAGATTCAAGGATGTGCTATTCAGTAGAGTCACTTTGTAAATGATGAATGAAGTTATTGGGCCTTTGTCCTGGAAGATGGCAGAAAAGTGTCCAGAGGAAGGAAAACCTTTTCTAACTCACACGAAGTTCCGTATCAGTTGACTGTGGGACTTGATCCTGTGAAGGAATATTATACAGTCAATAAAAATCAAGAAAGCATTACATTTTAAGGCCAATTTGTGTCCTATTAACACCACACCCTGTGTATTTCCTTAAGTGGTGAAACATATGGAGAGGTCAGATTGTTTTTCTTAAAACCCCCAGAGATGCCCCTCAACCCACCTCTCCGCTGCACGATAGGACTGCCTTGTAAGCAAGACTCAAACATTGCTTAGGATATTCTTAGCAGTGAAGAAGAAAGCTCCTACTGAGAGCAATGAGAAAATAAATGAAGAGGTTATGTACCTCTAGAGAACCAGAGGTAGTGCATTTTCAGGATCTCAGTAGCCAGTCAGCATCAGGGGGAACACACATTTTTGCTGTCCTTCTGCTCTGTCATCTGTGTTATCAGCTTTGTCCCCAGAGTCATTTTCCTCAAGGTGACAGAATACAGCAGCATGAATTGTGACATCCAGACCAGCACAGATTGGGAAGACTGGCCCCGACCATCCACCAGGTCCTGTGAAGTCAGGTGGTATACCTTGAAGCTTGTATGACTGTGTTCTGTGCTGCTGTAACAGAACAGAATAGCACAGACTGAGCAATTCATAAGGAACAGAAAATTACCAGTTCAACAGCTCTGCAGGCTGGGATTCTAAGATTAAAGGGCTGATATCTGGTGACCTTTCTGTTTAGTGATCCCCTAGTGGAAGGTCAGAGAAGGAGTGGGGGAGGGAGCAACAGAGAGGACAAACTATTCTTTTTATAAAGTTACTCCAGCAGTGACATATGCTCTCCCAAGATCATGGCGTTAGTCCATTCATGAGGGATCTGGGCATCCCCGCATTGGGCCCCACGTCCCAGCACCTCTGTGTGGGGCATGAGGTTACCAAGACATGGACTCTGGGAGATCCATTCAGACCATAGCAAGCTCTCAGCTGAGGGGTGGCGGGAAAATCCAGGGACTGAACGGATTCTGATCTGGAGAAGGAAGCAGGTTGCCTTAGAGTGGATAATAGATACAAAATGGGCATCTGGCCCACCTGCTGGTATTCACATTGGGCTTATGCATAAATCTTTCCAGATTTATATTCTAAGCAACTGCCTGAGCTATGTATTAGATTTCTAGTTCTGTTTTCCTTTGATTTTTATATTTCAAAGTTAAATTCCTATTTTGCTTAGGTAATTAATAATAGTGAATTTTTAAAATCATTGTTTATTTTAGTTGATTTTCGCACATGGGGGTGGGGGCAGTGCTGGGTACGAAACCCAGAGTTTTGCTAGAACTAGGCACGTGCTTTATTACTGAACTACACCCTGACCCTATATTGGTTAGAAAACTGCTTTTTAAATTTTCCTTAAGACTTACTCTACTGTCTGGCACATAGATGATTATCACATAGATATTTAATTGTGGAAATATATTTTCTGTTCTTTAGAGCTATATGAAGGTGCCAGCCCATATTGTAGAGTTAGGAAAGTCATGTTTTAATTTGAATGGCTTAAAAAGTAGAAACAGAACTTAAAGGATTCCTTGGGTTATTGTTTCCCAGGAGGGGACAGAGGTGAATAATTGATTTACTGTTGGTTGGTAGTCTGTCCTTCCTTCTTTCCTTCCATATAGGGCTTGAACCCAGGTATTCTACCACTGGGCCACATCCCCATCCCCGTTTTATTTTTTTATTTTGAGAAAGGGTCTTGCTATATTACTAAGGCTGGTCTTGAACTTGCGATCCTCCTGCCTCAGCCTCCGGAGTCACTGGGATTACAGGTGTGCACCAACACACCTGACTTGCCTATCTCTACTTAAGAACTACTCAGTCTTCTGCCTCCATCTAGGTGGAATTATTTAGGACTGCTTATGTTTTCTTTTCTTTCTTTTCATGAAATGACTTTTTTTGTAGAAATAACGTAATCCATCGCTTAATTGGCATATTGCTCAAAGTCTGGTAATGTGAGGTAACATGCTGTTTTATTTTCCTGTATTTTATCAGATAATCAATAGGAAATATACATTTAAAGTAAGGTGGCTTTCTACTTTTTTTTTTCAGTCACAACTTTATTAACGTTCTTGATCTGATTATCTCTGTAGGTATCTTTCTAAGAGGTTGTTAAGTGTCAGGAGCCCCCATCCTCTCTTCCCTTTGGTTTTACTAATATAAATAGAATATGTGTGTAAATTTTTGGTGGAACAAGAAAAAGGAAAAAAAAAAAATCCCACATTCTCATTGTCTTTGTTTTATATATTTATTTTTGGTACTTGTGTTTTACCACTGAGCCACCTCTGCAATCCTTTTTATTTTCTAATTTGTGATAGGGTGTTGCTAAGTTGCTGATATAGGCCTCAAACTTGTGATCCTCTTGCCTCAACCTCCCGGGTAACTGGGTTACAGGCATACTTCACTGTACTCGGCTTATGTTTATACTTCTGATATTTTATCTTATGTGTTGTGTAACCACTGTCAGAATCAAGATTCAGAATGATTCCATCACTATAGTATTCCCCTCATTCTATTTTGCAGCCACACCCCGCCCCCTTACCACTTTCACATCCTGGAATCCACTAACTTTTCTACTTTTCTATAATTTTGTCATTTTGAGAATAGCATATGTGTGGAATCACATGGTGTATGAATTTCTGAGATTGACTCTTTGTATGTGTGTGGTACAGGGATTGAACCTAGAGCATTCTATCATTGAGTTACAGCCCCAGCCCTTTTTATTTCATTTTGAGAATAGGGTCTTGCTAAATTGCCCAGGTTGACCTTAAATTTGAGATCCTCCTGCCTCAGCCTCCTGAGTAACTGGGATTACACCTGTGTGCCACTGCACCCAGCGAGTCAGGATTTTTTTTTTTTTTTTTTCTACCAAGGATTGAACCCAGGAGCACTTAACCACGAACCACATCCCCAGCCCTTTTTATATTTTATTTAGAGACAGGGTCTCACTGAGTTGCTTAGGGCCTTGCTGAGTTGCTGAAACTGGCTTTGAACTTTCAATCTTCCTTCTGCTTCAGCTTCCCCAGCCATGTTCCACCACTCCTGGCAAGACAGGATTTTTTGATCATCATTATACCTCTCTTCCTCTCTGTCCCAGTTGTGTGGACCAGTACCTCACAGCTTCTTTATGGAATAGGTTTCCATAGCATGGATACCCCACCATTTGTTCAATCTTTCGCCTCTTGAGGGAAACTTGGGTTGTTTCTACTTCCTGGCTGCTTCAAAGTCAATTATTAACAGTTGTATATAGGATTTTTGAGTGGGCATAAGTTTTCACTTCTCTGGGACAAATGCCCAGGAATATAGTGGTTGGGCCATATGGTGAGTGTATGTTTAGGTTTTGTTTGTTTGTTTGTTTAAGAAACGACCAAACTCTTTTCCAGTGTTTATTACTGTTCTGCAGTTCCCAGTATGTCTGTATTTTCTTATTTTAACTATTTTTTTTCTTTGATACTAGGGTTTGAACCCAGGGGCACTTAACCATGGAGCCACATCCCCAGCCCTTTTTAAAAATATAATATCTAGAGACAGGGCCTCGCTAAGTTGCTGAGGCTGGCTTTGAACTCAAAACCCTACTGCCTCAGCCTCCTGAGCCGCTGGGATTATAGGCGTGCACCTTTGCTCCTGGCAGTGTAGCTCTTCTGATGGATATGCAGAGATACCTCAGGGTGGTCCCAATCTGTATTTTGCTAGGTTAATATTATTGCTTATCCCCATATGCTGTCCTCTGCTTGTGGCCCTTGCCCACTTTCCTACTGGATTGCTTATTTGTTAATTTATTTTTTACTGTTGAATTTTGAGAGTTCTGTGTACACCGTAGATGGCAGTCACCTGTCAAATACGTGGTTCTTAGTCTGCAGCCCGTTCCTACCTCTCTTCACCAAGGCCCTTTACAGAGCAAAAGCTCTTACTTTTGATGAAATCCTCTTTATTAATTTTGTCCCTTCTCATCATGCTTTTTTGTGGGTGGGGGGATCAAATTGAAAAACTCTTTCCAAAGCCTCAGGTCCAGAAGATTTATTTTCCTATTTTATTTCCTAAAAGTTTCATATTTTAAATCTATAGCTATGATTCATTTTGCGCTTTTTTTTTTTTTTTTTTTTTTTTTTTTTTTTTTTTTTTTTTTTTTTTTTGCGGTGCTGGGGATTGAACCCAGGGCCTTGTGCATGTGAGGCGGGCACTCTACCAACTGAGCCATATCCCCAGCCCGCTATGATTCATTTTGAATTCATTTTTGTAAGGGTTTGAATAACAAATAGCTCCAGCACCAGTTGTTAAAGTGTTCTTCCTCCATTAAATTGGTTTTTCACTTCTTTTTATTGTGTGTGCCTCCTTGTGTGTTCTTTTCTGTTCTGTTGTTCTGTGTGTCTTGACTTTCTGCTCACACCACATATTTTAGCCGTGTAACAGGTATAAAAATTGTTTTTCATTTTTGTTTTTGTTTTTGGTACTGGGGATTGAGCTCGGGGACAGGCAACCAATGCACCACATCCCCAGCCCTCTTTATATTTTATTTAGAGACAGGGTCTCACCAAGTTGCTTAGGACCTCAATAAGTAGCTGAGGCTGACTTTGTACTCGTGATCCTCCTGCCGCAGCCTCCCAAGTTGCTGGGATTACAGGGGTGCACCACTGTGCATAGCCAGTTATGAAAATGGGACAGAGTTATTCTTCCTACTTGGCTCTTCCCTTTTGATGGTATTCTGTCCCCCCACATTTTTGCTGGGCATGACTCTGTTCCTGCAAATGACTTCAGGGCCCTTTGATGTGGTACTTTTCCTGATGGCCAATTCCAAAGGATTAGTGATGTCTGCTTATCATCTGTTGCATTTCATTCTTTTTCTGGAATCCAATTTTGGGCCACATGGAGAGGACAAGGCGAAACTGCTCTGAGCCTCGAGTCCTACCTGCTTTGGGTTTAGAACAGGCCCATGCTGTCAACAGTGCTTGGTGTTTGCCTTACAAACTTCAAATAAGGTACTGGCAAGCATTAGCTGGAGAAGAGCCAGAAGATTCTGACCGCCTTGGAGGGGAGTGGAAAAGAAGTCTTCCCTGCACTTTTAATTTAACCTCTCTGGTGTAAGTATTTGCAATGGATCATCTTCCTGCATGACCTTGTAACATAAATCTGCGTGGAGCTGCAATTCTTATCTTCAGACTTCAGTCAAATCTCATTATGGTGTTTGGTATACTGTGGCTTTCTCTTCTGGGCCTCTGCTTACCCTGCTGGTGGCTTGTTTACCATCTCTTTCAAGTGCAAGGGTGTCTTCCTTGTTAACTCCATGGGATATTTCTCACCACAGTTAGAGATGTGTATGGGATTGTGACTGAAAATGTTACTTGTTCAGAATATATCTAAAGCAATTGGGCAAATGATTTAGGAGGAACATCATATCAGACCTCATTTGTATTGAGAGTTTTTATAATGGAAATGTACTGCCCTTTAATGGATACCACAAAATAGATGCTAAATATTATTGTGAGTAGACACTTCTGCTTAGGGTATATGAGGTGCCGTCAAGGTTATTTTATAATCTATTAAATCCTGCTATAGTGTCCCATCTCTCCTCTGTCTGTTTCTAAATTACCTGTTTTGAGTCCTGAAGTTTCCCCATTGAGGATTACTATTATGGTATGTTTGCATCCCCAGAAATCTTCTATTAGGTTGACAGTTACCCTGAGTTCATTGTATGGTAAGCTGTTCCTACCTACGGAGATTGAACTGTTGAATTTAGTTTTAATTTTCTGTAGCTATTTTCTGAGTGTAGATGTTTGGAATTGAAGAGTGGAGAGGGATGGGCCTGAAGTGCAAGTGTGTTCGGAGAATGGTTTAAGTCACTACCATGGAAAACCATGATTTTCAAAAACATACCTCTTATACAAATAAAATGAATACATGTCAAATTCAAATCATTAATAAAGAAAATAATAATATGGCAAATCTGGTTAAAAGGACATTTTAAGAAACTGGGTATTTATAGGCTAAAAAGGAATACCAGAATGTGAGTAATAGGTTCTGTCCAATGCTGGTTAATGTCTACAGGGTAATAAACCTATAACCTGTTTTTCTTCAAACTGAGCTTCAATCTACAGATTTAATCTGTATCTTTACCAAGTCTTTTCTTTAATCATAGTGTACAGCAAATCAAACAATGGTGTGTTCTCTGGGATAATTAAGTAATTTTGGGGTAAGGTTGTACAGTTCTGACCCAAACTGACATGGAAAGGGCATTCTTTATTCTCTTTACCTTATTTCCAAGTTTGGGATGATTTTTACCCCCCATCAGCAGTTTTTGAAGCTTCATGGCAATGGCAAATGTCTGGATTTTACCAACTTCACCGTTTGCCTTTGTCTGGTTCTGAAGGCTGGTCTACCTGTCTGGAGGATGAAGGACTGTAAAAACTTGGAGACAACCCATTTTTGAATTTTTTAAAATTGCTTTTCTCCTTCTCTATTGACATTTGGCAAGGTAAAGTGTCAGTCTTCCTCACTTCCTTCGTCCCGTTGAATACTTCTATGCCCTTCCTAGTTTCTGAGCATGCTGGCACAGAAGAACGGGCTATTGGAGAAGACTGAATTCCAGAATCCTCCCTTACGGTCTGTGCAGTCTTGGGCTCAGCCTTGTGTGGACATGCCTCTGCCACACATGACCTCTGTGACCCAGACCAAGTCAGCCTCTCCAAATCTCTATTTTGATTGCCTAAAATGGGCTCAACACTGGTGCTTACTTTGAAGGGATAATGTGAGGATTAAAGGATTAAAATTAGTATTAAAGGTTCTGCTTAGCACAGAGCAAGTTTTCAGTTAAGATGATCTCTACATATTGTTGTTATTATTTTGTTTTTCTAAAGGAGCACAGAGGTGCACTATAGATTACTTAGATGATTTGCAAAAGTCAGCATGGGTGGAAGACAACTGGCATCCTATATGGGGGAAGATTCTTGATTGTCGGGGTGATGGGCAAGGGGAATGCGAAGGTGGCCCACCACTGGGCATCTGAGGCTGCAGTCACCATGGGGTGCAGAATGGCTTCATGTGAAGACTCAGTGAGGCCTCATATGAATTCTCATATTTCTTCCCCTCTGTAAATGTGGACAACTGATTGACAGCAAACATGTGCCAGATTTGTGGGTATCCTATAGTTGGCCTGAACTTGCTCCATTTGCTCTGGGTTGATTCAACAAGAAAAGTACATTATTTAAGTCAGATTATGTCAGACCTTAGGTGACTACAGCAGTCATTTCCCTAGCACCCAGCTATAGGGACAAGGTAGTGGGTTTGGGCAGAGTTCCATGGCCTCCTAGTGGTGGAAGTTAATTTCACTTTTTTTTTTTTTTTAAACTTTTGGATGACTGTTACTAGGAAAGTTAAAAGCATTTATGTGACTCAATCATGTTAATTTCTTTGGAGAGTACTAGAGGGAAAAAAAGCTGGAAAAAGCAGTGGCGGAAAGAACACACCATTATCTAACATGTCTAAAAGGATTGCTCTAAAATCGTGTATGGTGCTGTGAAAGCCACATGTTTTTAGGGGAAATGAGCTTTACTTTTACACATTCTTCCATTTGAGGGGTTTATAAAGGTTGGCACAGACTCATTTTTGGATGATTTGCCATGCATTTTAAAAAATGAGCCTATTGATTATTGGAACTGAAGAGGGGAATACACCAAAATCGGAACAGTGTTTATGGTTATTTTTATTTTCTAGTTTATGCTTTTTATGTACTCTCTTGTCTATTTAATGTACTCTGCTCATTAATGTACTTTGCCTAATGTGCTTCTATCATGAATATTTATTGCTTTTATAATCAGAAAAAGCAATAAATGCTATTAAAAAAAGAGTTTATCATAGAAATGACTAGATGTGTGATAATATGATTATTGATCAGTTCTACAGTCCCAAGAGTGTTGCCAGCAAATAATGATTCACTACTTCATTTGCTCCAGAAAAATGATAGTGCATCTTGCTTTTTTCCTTAGATATGTTTGCATGGGTCTTCCTGAGGTCTGCAGTGATTTCTTTTGCAGAATGGGTTTGAGACCATCACAGGGTGACATCTGAGTTGCTGGTGCCACCCCTGGGCAGCCTGCCTACGAGGGATGCCGTCTGTTGTGGCAGAGCCAGGGACTCGTCCTGCTGGGTGGAAGCCTGCCAACTGTTGCTGCTACAGTGTCCCAGCTGTTGTATTTTTACACTAACTGTTATTAGCCATGCAGACCTTTATAGTTCAAACCAGGCCACATCTGTTGCAAATTCTGTGACCTTCAAAACCCAGACCAGGAAGAAATACAAAAGACAAAACTTCTTATCTCCAGGCTTTCTGCAAACACTTCATGTAAGAGGGCTTATTTAAAAATATTTTCCTACACTTATTGTATGAAAGCCTTTCAACTTTCCTTGTCTTCCTTTAGCAATGTCTTCCATACATTGTTGATAAATTGAGCAAATGAGCATTGCTTAGAATGTGTTTTATGGCTACTTGTGTCTGATCAGAAGTTTGTCAGAAAATTTATTCTGGAGCCTTTTAGGACACCAATAGAAATCGTGATCTTTTGGGTGTATAACTTCTTCTTTTTCTTTCTTATACTGGGGATTGAGCCCAAGGATGCTCTACCACTGAGTGTCACCCCCACCCCCTTTTAAATTTTATTTCTGTTCTGGTTCCTACTAGTTGCCAAGACTGACCTTGGACTTGAGATCCTTCTGCTTCTGCCTCTCTGGTAATTGTGATTACAGGGGTGCACCACGGCACCCAGCTTCCAGTAGTACTTTAGTGATTTGGGTATGCAGGACTTCGTGCTCAAAAGAACTTTTTCTTTTGGAGGATTAGACACAAAGCTATAAAATTGACAATAAGATGAGCAGTCATGTGTGAATTTGGCATACCCAGAAATGCCTAGTTTTATTAGAAGGATTGCTTGTGACCAGGCCTAGTGATACACACTTGTCACACCTGTAATCCCAGTAACTCCGGAGACTGAGCCAGGAAGATCAAAGGTTCCAGAAGGCCTGGGCAATTTGGCGAGACCCTCTCTCAAAGCAAAAAGTTAAAAAAAAAATGAATAGAATGATGCTCAGTGGTAGAACACCCCAGGGTTCAATCCTCAGTACAAAAAAAAAAAGTTTGTTTTTTATTTTTCCTTGTGTTTGTATATCACATAATGGAGAAAGTAAGTTTAAAATTTAGGGAGAGGTCCTAAAGTCATGTTATCTGGGAAGCGTTCATGGTCATTGCTTGGAGCACTGTATTTCTGGTTGAACATATCGATCCATTTGTTTTTCAGAAATAGTAATATCTAGGGTCTGGTTTGGTGGTGCATGCCTGTAATCCCAGTAGCTCGGGTGGCTGAGGCAGGAGAATCTGAGTTCAAAGCCAACCTCAGCAACTTATTGAGGCCTTAAGCAACTTAGCAAGAATCTGTCTCAAAACATAAAAAGGACTGGGGATGTGGCTCAGTGGTTAAACACCCCAGGTTCAATCCCTGATACCAAAAGAAAAGAAAAAAAGTGATAGTAATATCTAAACTGAATTTTTTTCCTCTGTATTTGCTGTGTGCTCCATTAACTTGGCTACCTCTGAAAAACTGCAGACCTTTTTTCCTACTGTTCCTGTGTTCTTCAAGACCTATAGACCTCCAGATGGATTTATGAACCTTACATTTCCAATAGTAACACAATGAATAGAACAGGAACTACTTGGCTACCTAAAATCCCTCTGGCTCTTATTGAATTAGTAGTCTCTTGAATGGAAAAACAGGTAAAACAGAAGAAAATTGAATTCCCATAATTTGTGTGAATAGGGTAAGTAGAGAAAAGGAAGAGGGAGAGTTTGACCAAAGAGCTGTACTCTGGGGCAGGGGCACGAATAGGAAGTATGTCACCAAAGAGTGACATTTCTAGCTGGCCTCCTGGTTCCACTCCAAGATTTAGAGCAACAGGTTTTTAGACACATTAGGTAAGGGTGATCTGCTTTCCTATAGAAAACTAATGTGAACAAGCTGCATAGATACTTTTAACTTTCTTTTTTTTTTTTTTTTTTTTTTTTTTGGGTACCAGGGATTGAACCTAGGGGTGTTCAACCACTGAGCCACATCCCCAGCGCACCCCCCCCCCTTTTTTTTTTTTAAATTTTGAGACAGGGTCTCACTAGGTTGCTGAGGCTGGCTTTGAAACTGCAATCCTACTACCTCATCCTTCCATGCTTTTTGGCGTGTGCCATCATGCCTGGTTGCTTTAAACTTTCCTAGCAGCAGTCATCAAAAGTAAAAAGAAACAGATGAAATTAATAATTTATTTTATGTGATCCAGTATATATCCAAAATATCATTTTAACATGTAATTAAAATGAAACCTTATAAGGAACATTTTGCCTCCTTTTTCTTCCTTATGTAATCCCAAGTCCTGTGTGTAGTTTCTTAAAGCTGGCCTGGCTAGGGTCCTGTGTGGGATGGTGGGGTGCTAGAGGCTCCTCCTCATCCCCAGGTCTTAGTTACTGTGTGAACATATGCTGTGTGGCACATTCCCTTCCTCTGTTTTAGAGAAAGAGCCTTGTTTTCTCCTCGGCTAGTTGTTGTTAACATAATGCTTCCTGTGTAGGCTGTAGTGTTAGAATTCTGTTTGTGAACCTTATAATAATTTGCAGGAATTATCACTTTTATTACAGTATCCTTTGGTGCAACTAGAAGGACTTTACTGTGTGAAATCACTTAAAAGGATAATCAAAAACACATTCTGTTTCCTCTGGGACGTTGGGCATCTAAGTACCTTAGTGGAGTCCTTGAGACAAAATATGTCAAATTAGCATTGTCCAGGAGATTCCTGATTTGAAGGTCACTTTGTAACATGCAGTTTTAGAGTTTTGTGTTTGGGTCTTTGTGTATATTTATTTAGAAAGAACCTAGATCTTCATTCATAGGAGAACGTCAGTAAAGATTTATATTATTTTCTCTACCTGGACAGTGTCAGGGTCAGGGTTTGAATTCATTTTTCTGTCACATACAAAGTATCTTTGGCAAGGGACTTTACTATTTTGTGCCTTGGTTGCCTGTTTTTTGTTCTGTTGGTATTGGGAATTGAACCCAGGGATGCTCAACCACTGAGCCACATTTCCGGCCCTTTTTTATATTTATTTTGAGACAAGGCCTTGCTAAGTTGCTTAGGGACTTGTAAGTTGCTGAGGCTGTTTTTGAACTCAGGATCCTCCTGCCTCACCCTCCTGAGCTGCTGGGTTTACAGTTATGCACCGTTGTGCCCTCCTATTGCCTGGTTTTTAGCCTGGGAGTGATGAGAAGATTATCCCTCAACATTCTTCTGATGACTGCCTGAGGTAATCCAGTTGAAGAAATCCTAGCACTCTCCCTCCTGGTCCACAGTAATTGCAAAAGAAATGTTCGTTGTCACCAGCATCTTTATTTGTTGTTTTGTATTTTTGCGGTGCTGGGGATTGTGCATGCGAGGTAAGCACTCTACCAATGGAGCTATATCCCCAGCCCCAGCATCTTTATTGATTTTAGAAATTTAAGCAGTGTATGTAAGAGAAATTTTAGGAATGGATATACTTTGACAAACATATGTTAAAAACCTTCCTTCTGCCCCAGTGTCTTCAATCCCATTTCTCCATTCCTTCCACAATTTGGTGCTAAAAGTGAGTATCTCTTCATTCTGCGTAAATTATTTTAATAAGAACTTCCTGGTTAGAGTATCACTCTTAAAAATACAAGTCCCAAATACATTTCTCGCACCGTGTTTTCTTTTTCTTCTTTTTCTATAACACTAGTTCCTGAATAAACCTCAGATATCATCCAAGGGCTCTAGAAGATCTAAAATCAGCAGACTGTTTTCTCCAGTTTTTGGTTCCATTGTATTAAATAACAAAGGATGGATTAACTAAACCATGGATGGACCAGCAGGAAAGAAAAACACCATGGTTTCTATTTGCTTCTAGTACCTTCCTGGCTCTACACTTAATACTCACTTGCTGATTATGCTGGGGTGATATTTAAGAGCCAATCTGTTGAACAGACCTTTGTAAGTAATATTTAAAGGAGTGCTTATTTTTCATGATTTACTCAGAATCTCTGTCGTCTATGGCCCTGTACTTTTGGCCCACGTGTTGTACCAGTTTGTTCCAGAATATTCAACTGCATATGCTACATCTTTCTTATCTGCTGTGCAAAATCAAATGAATAGTTTGCTTCATTCAATTTTGCCCGATATTGAGGCCCCAAAGACATATAAAAGTTGCCTGAATATTTATTTTAAACAAATAGGACACACTATCTCTTTATTTCCCCTCCCACCCCACGTTTGACTGACTTGCAGTCATAAAAGGATTTAAATTTAGAGTAGAAAAGTCTCCCTGAAATTGATTTCGCTATGCTTCTTGTATATAAATAGGTATTGAGGGGGGAGGAGATATTGAACTGAAACTTTCAATTTTGGAGTTGAGCTTTTTAAAGTCATAAAACTGCTTTTTCATTTGACTCTTGATGGGACTTGTAATGTAATTGGTCAGAGCCAGAGAAGATTTTAGAAAAAGCAGAATCAAGGAAGGAAAAAGAAACAAACCCTGCTTATTTAATTGCCATCCTTTCTTCATCAGAAAGAGGACATTTGGTGAAATAGCTCTTTTTCCAAAACGGAGAAATTTTTTTCCCCCTTATAATTATTTAAGAAATTGCTTTTAGAGCTATCTAAATAGACTTAGAGATAAGTGCTTTAGCCATCTTGATGTGATCTGGTGAAAATTTTTATGTGGTTAGGATTTTTTAATTAAATCGTTTTATTTAAGATCGTAATAGCCCTCTTAAATTATTTTCCTCAAGACTTGTATTGTGTTATTTCAAGTTAATAACTCCTCTTCAAGGAAAGCAAAATGCAAGATATTTCTTCTGATGATTTCTTGCTGCAATTGAAGAGAACAAAGCCACCCTCACTCTTGCTTTATGGAAGCAAATCTAACACTTAATAAAAATGGAGATAAAAAAAATGAACTTGTAGCCCTGGGATATTCTGACTAGCAGCATTAAAGTGGTTGCCTGGGCAATACTAACCCAGTTCTGTGGGTTATTATTATTTTTCTTTTAAAGACCAGGGACAGGTGTCATTGATTGAATCAAAGAAAGCCAACCAGTAGCCTGTTTTTCAGGGTTTCAGGAGGCAGAGATGGTCCTGGGGACTCAAAATGGAGGAAGCAGTTCATTTGGTCATGTGTCTCCCTATCAGTCACTGGCATGTTTATCCCTGGGTGCATTTGCATGATGTAGACAGGTGCTAAAGACAAAATGTTTATCATTGTGCAGAGATGAATTACCTTCGATTTCATTTATTAATTGACCTTTGTCTTAGTTGCTTGTCTAAGTTGCTTTCTGTTCTATTTGCTCACCTCTACTTGTGCAAGAGTGGTTTTTTTTTTTTTTTTTGGTATTGTTTTGTTTTCCCCTCAATTATTTTCAGGGGCAGAGCTAGGGTTGAGGTCATGCTTTCATTGCTCTTTAAACATGAAATAGTTTTTAAAATATCTCCCTCTAGGGTCCCTCTGAAGTACAGTAGAGTCACCTATTCCTTTCCAGGGAGCATATAGACAGGTGCTTATTATTATTTTTTACATGATATGGCAGATATATAGTTTTATGCAGTACACAGCTCTAAGAAAAAATACAGTGAGAAAGATTATTATTGCTTCTTTTTAAAAATTTTTTTTAGATGTTGATAGACCTTTATTTTATTTATTTTTTTTATATGGAACCTAGACCTCACACATGCCAGGCACGATCTTTACCACTGATCCACAACCCTGCCCCTCTTCTTTCCTTTCCTAATAGTATCCGCTTGAACTCTCATAACTGCTGTCTTTTAAACTGACATGCGTAAGCACCCCACAACTGCCGATTCTGGGCACTCTACCACTGAGCTACATCCCCCAGCCCTTTTTATTTTTTATTTGACACAGGGTCTCGCCAAGTTGCACAACTGGTCTTGAACTTCTTGAAATTTGAATTTGTTCTATTTTTAGTTGTCAGAGGCTTACATAGAAACTGGTGATGTAATTTACCATTGAGCAGGCAGAGGAGCTATTAAATCTAAGACATTTTGTTAATGTGTGAAAAATCTGTAAGAGGCCAGAGGTGTGCCTCAGTGGTGGAGCACTTGCTTAGCATGTGTGAGGTCTGGGTTGCATCCCCAGCAACACACACACCCACACAAATAAATAAATAACAATTTAAAAAGACTGAAATACAGCGTTAACTCTACAATCTGGAGAGTAATATCTGGCTCAGGTGTCAGTGTTCTTGTACAAGTAACATATCTAACATATCTTTTCTGAATGTTGTACCTAAACTAGGATTATTGGAAGGATTACATGAGCCAGGGTATTGATTGTACTTTTAACAGTGTTCAACTCATGGGCAGTAATTGACTTAGTGAATAAATTACGATTATGCCAGGCTATGGGAGCGTGCTCAGCTGGCCCTAGGTAGTCTATTTAAGACTGGGTGGAGAAAGGGGCCAGCTGGAGATTCTTGACTCTTCTCTTAAGGAACTTCTTGCTATTCACATAGCATTTTGTTTCTAATTGGGAGTAAAGTCCAGACTTGCCCCTAAAATACAGAAGATAAGCTGGGCTTGATGGCCCATGCCTGTAATCTCAGAGACTCAGGAGGCTGAGGCAGGAAGATGGCAAAGTTCAAGGCCAGCCTCAGCAAATTAGACCCTAAGCAACTTTTCAAGACCCTGTCTCAAAATAAAAAACACAAAAACGGAAGGGTACGTGGCTCAGTTTAAGTACTTCTGGGTTCAATCCCTGGTTCCTCCAGCACCTGTGGCCCCCTCTTCGGGAAAAAAAAAAAAAAAAAAAAAAAAAAAAGACATTTGACATTTGGTTTCTACTCTGCCTTTTTCTATTTTGGTATTTTTGGAAACACACACACACACTCTAAAACATCTGAATTCGTGGGTGTGTTCAGTATGGTGGCCATGCAATCTCTGGGCTGTTTTTTGTGAACATTCAAAGAGATGCCACAGTTGTCAATTTGGAAGTACATATCTGTGGCCTGGGACATTTTTACAACACTCCCTCTGAGTATTCCTCATTTTCTGGAGAATATTACAGAATCAAGAGACTTGATTCTTTGCAAAGTATAAGATTAAAACAAGCTGCAAGAGCGCTCTCTCTCTCTCTCTCTCTCTCTCTCTCTCTCTCTCTCTCTCTCTCTCTCTCTCTCTCTGGTCTGTATCTGTCTATCTGCTTACAATACTCAGATTGAAACAAGGGGCGCTTTACCACAAGCTACATCCCTAAACTGTTTTAAATTTTGAGACTGGGTCTTACTGAGTTTGCTTAAGGCCTCCGTAAGTGACTGAGGCTGTCCTTGAACTTGGCGATCCTCCTGCCTCAGACCCCTGAGTCCCTTGGATTACAGATGTGTGCCACCCCACTTGACTGGTTGTTGTATTTCTGTATGATGTTATAAAAGGTTTTGAAGCCCCCCTTTTTCTTTTAAAATATATTTTCTTCATGAAAGAGAGAACTGACATATTTTCAGTTTCTTCACAAATATATAATGAGTCCCATTCATTATAAATCATTTTCTAAGTGTACTTTTCTTAGACCTGTTGAAAACTCTGTATCTTTTTTTTTTTTTTTTAAATTTCTGATGTTTTTAAACTATGAGAGTTAACAGCAGAGGGATGGGTTTTTTTGGGGGGGGGCAGTCCCTTTTTCATCCTGATTTTTTTTTAAAAAAAAAAACGAGTTCTGTTCTTTGGGAACTGCATTATTTTGAATAAAACAATGAAGAGAAGTTCAGTATTTTGCTCTTCCACCTGACAACTCAGTTTTACAAGGGCATTTTGTGTTTCTTTTGCCCCCTGGGATACAGCATTGCTGTGTGATTCCTTTTTTCCCTTGCCTCTGAATTTTAGTAGTTCATTTTACTTACCAAAAAAAAAAAAAAAAAAAAAAAACCAAAAAACCATGGCTCTATATTAGATCTCTTTATCACTTCAGATGATGAAAAAAATTTCTACCTTGAGACAATAGATGCATTTGAATATGATAAAATAGGCAATCTACTGTAATATAATCTATTGTATTGAGGTTAGCTCAGTATCACAAACAGCTAGAAGGACCATTTGTAATGCAGTAGTTGTAGAGGAACACACTTCTTCATCCTCCTCTTTGGGACACTCACCAAGTACATTTTACCACAATTAATTGAAATACAGGCACAAAGGAAATGAGAGACTGATTGGAATATTTAATTACTTTTAACTATAATTTGATCCTTTTGCCTATTGTAGGCACAAAAAAGATAAAGATATATTCATTTCAGACTATTGTGTGGGATTTAATGTTCGCAAATGCTCTTTAAAACTTGGAGAAAATTGTGCTTGATGCAGATTTCGCCGTCCTTGAGGGATCTTTAATTTGTTTGTTGTATGAGCAGTTATAATAGATATAAACAGCTTGCTTAACTGCTTGTCTGCTATTCTGAAAATCTATATTCCGGACTTGAAAATGAGAGTGCCTATTGCTTATTTTTAGTGGGCTCGTTTTTCGGCAGTGACTCTGGAGGAAGAAAGAGGACTCCTTATGTGAGTGTGATCCGTCCATCATCCTAAGTAATTTTTCATTCTGGCACAGGGGAATCAACATTTCTGTGTTCTGCTGTTTTCCAGTTTGAACTATTTTGCCAGGCTCTTCATCCTTTGGAATGATCTAGAACTGGATCTGTGGTGAAGTAGAAATAACTTCGTGTGTGCTACTGCTGTAGTTTGCTTTGGGCACAAGATGTGCAGCCAAGGTGTGGAAGGACCTTTGGGATGTTCCTTTTATTATCGTCCACTGGCTTCACCCATGTATAACCTTTGTCATGTATCTACTTTTCCCCATGGAAGATCAAGATAGCAGATATCAAGTGGACTTTGTGGGTCTGTTTGGGAGGATGAATCAATGCTGTGAAGGACGACAGTGTTTCATTTGGTGGCCACCTGTCTTCTTTTCTTGGTGGACATTTCAGACTTCCATTCCCATTCCCATGTACAAATGCATGTAGAAATGAACCACTTTTGCCAAAACAAAGTAGGATGTTGTCCTAATTTCAGTTTTGGAAGAAAAATATTCTCAATCCACATGTAATGACTTTATTCTTATCTAATCCAGACTCAGTGATCCTTGCTCCTTTCTGACAGTAAAACCTGAGACATGTATGTCAAGAACATTATTTAATGTGGTGCCCAAAGGAAGGAGGCTCTTAGATGGAAAAATGTTCCCTGCAAAATAACAAGAGTTAACACAACTTGAAGTACCCACCCCACAAAAGTCAAAATATCTGTGAAACACTGAGAGTACTGATTACACAGAATTCTCCTGAAGATCCAGTTAAGGCAGATGGGTTACACATCTGCTTTAATATTCCCAGAATAAAAACATTTATTCTTATAAACTATGTCCAGTAGCTCTGGGAAATTAAATCATGCACAGAGGAAGCAGTTTCGTTGATATCTTCAGTAGTAGGTAACTCTGAGGATATTTTTATAGGAAAGGATTGGGCCTTTGGGGCTGGAAACATTTTTATCTTTTTTGCTTCAGGCTGGAAATGAGGTAGGCTCTGTAGAAGTTCTGAGAGGAGATGGAGTCTCTGAAAACTCCCTGATGAAAATACCTGTCACTCATTTAACTCTCTGCCTAGCAACCAGGTTGACTTAAGATTCCTCCTGCTGAGTGAGATGTAAGCATCCTTGGCTAGTTAATACTATTGGTTTTGAAATCTCCACTTTCATCTTGTCGGAATTGAGAGACTTAAATTCTCCTATAGGATGGGAGTGGCTGGATTCTTCCTTGCTAAAATCCATTTCATTATTACATGATCCAGACCCTCCAAGACAAGTTCAAAATTCCTCACACCCTGGTTTGCCAGCCTGTCAGGTGTGTGTGTGTGTGTGTGTGTGTGTGTGTGTGTGTGTGTGTGTGTGGTGTTGGCTCAAATGATACTAGAAGTGACCTCTTTGAAGAGAAGTATACAGCTGTGTATACGTCTCCATGCCATATATAACTGTTCTTCCAGTAAGTTGCAGTGTTATAACATGATAAAAAGCCCTTCCAAGCTTTCCTTTGACAAATGACTTCAATTCCATAAACCATAGGCATTTGGTGCTATAGAACCTGGTCAAATACATGTTTACATAACCCCAGTCCTCCCTCTTATTACTCCTGTGATAACCATAGACAGATTTACACTTATTGTCTGTTCTGAAGTGAAGCTACATATTTTCATAAGCATGCTCCATTTTTAATTGTGTAATTAAGTTGCTGACATAAGCAAGTATGCAATTTCACATTAAGGTAAGGATCCGTACAGGCATGCATTTGCATAATTTAATTTTCTGCACAGAAGATATTGAAAATCAATAGCATGATTCATAGCCATACCATATCATTGCCATGCTGCCATCGGTTGGCTGTTTGAGCTTAGAAGAGTACAAAGAGTATTAAAATTGATTGAATTTGGTGTGCTGACTCTGTAGCTTTACTTGGGAACCATAGACTGTTTCTATTTGCAAATCTCTGCTCCTTGCCAATAAAATATTAAGTTGTTTAATATACTCTATATACATTTTTGACTGCTCTTCAAATAATAGTTTAAAATTTTTAAAAAATCACTTTATTAACTGAAATGCATTAAGGAGAGAACTTAAAATTTTGTTTTAATTTATGCAGTAATCCAATAATACATGATTATTTTTTGGGGGGGTGGGGTAAGAAATCACATGTTACTGACAGATGTAATAAAAGGGAAAACTAAATATAGTCATCTTTAATGAATAATTTATGTGTTGAACAAAAAAAATCTGGTGCCAAGTGATAGAGTCCTTTGCTACACTGTTTCTGTGTGGCCTACCTGAAGGTTTGTTTATTAGGTACTCAGGATGGTTCCTGCTTCAGATCTTTCTGATAGGTGCATATTGGCTCCAGTGAGAGACAGTGAGGGTTAAGGTGGTATTTTTGTTATGTAAGCACACATATACACATACACAGACTGTTACATTCTCTACCTACCATGACCCTTTCTGTCATTCACTCACTCACTCACTCACTATTTGTGAATACACACTCTGTGGGGAGCTCCACTCTGAGGGATGGTTTAGCAGTAGTCCAGGAAACACATGTGCTCTTCTCGGAGCCTTGACCCCTCAGAGGCCATGCAGCATGCCTTTCAAAAGCAAGTTTTCCTGCCCAATGTGACCTGGCTGTGTAAAACCAACATTGTACTTTCGTACTTTGAGGGGGTATGAGCAAGACAAGGTGAACCCATCTCCCTTGGGGTGGCCCTCAACTCTGTGTTACCACTTGCCATCTGGGCTGTGCTCGGCATTACCACGTCTCCTGTTTGTCCTAAGGGATCCATCTTTAGAAAGGCAGTTTCAGATCAGTGGTCCCTACGCGACTAGGAAGGTGCCTACTCTTTGGGGGGTATTAATTCCATAAGGGAGGATCTTATGGTGTCAGCTTTTCTTGTTTCTTCAATTGGATGTATCTTTGTGGATTTGGTTTTGCATTAATAGTTTACTTTGCTTTGGGAACTGGTAGGAGTGGGACATCAAACCTGATAGTCTAAATGCAGACTAATAAAAGGATATTGGGATACAGATCCTTATAATAGCATGGCGCTCGGAGATGCTCAGGCTTACCTGACTCAGCTCTGGACCTGCCACTCTGCTTTCCCAGCAGGAGGATAATCAGCTGCCAGCTCCAATATTCCTCCAATAGGAGACCTTCCTGGCAGTCTGTGCCCCCCCTTGTACTACCCTGATGATCTCAGAGGTTCTGGGAAATGAAAAACACCTCCTTTTCAGGGAGGGGTGGGGGAGGATTGTAGTGGGAATTATGAGTCTAAGTTCCATTTTTGTACAGAGCATATGTAGGAATTAATGTCCTTGAAGAAAACCTCATTTCTTCCTTAATTTCCTAGCTGGTTTGTTTATGAACTTTCAGGTTAGAACTCTGTTCTTGCTCAGATTTGTTTGTCTGAATTTTGAAATTGGTACAATGTCATTGTCAGTTCTGCAGCAAGCCAGCTCCTTTCTGCTCTGCCAACCCTGCATCAGTGTGAAGACTTTGTGAAGTTACAGACTGTGAGGGCAAGAGTTGAGAATGTCAGAGATGAGTGAGATGTTAGGTCCAGCACAGATGGAATATTTGCTGGTTCTTAATCTCTGGCTTCAATATGGAATTACTGGGGGCAGGGGCAGGGGCACACTCCCATAGCCCCAGCTACCCAGAAGTCTGAAGCAGGAGTTTGGGGATAGCCTGGGATACATAGCAATACCCTGTCTTTAAAAAAAAAAAAAAAAAAAAAATTAAGATATTGATTATCTGGGCTCGCCCCAGACCAATTAAATCCAAATTCCAGGGTACTGTGGTTGTTGTTTTTTTTTTCTTTTACTACCAGGAATTGAACCCAGGAGTGCTCAATTACTGAGGCACATCCATAGCCCATTTGAAAAATATCTAAAAAATTTTTGAGACAGGGTCTTGCTAAGGTGCTTAGGGCAACTTAGGTTGCTGAGGCTGGCTTTGAACGTAGAATCTTCCTGTCTTGGCCTCCTAAGCCTCTGGGATTATAGGCATGTACCACCACATCACTCCTGGCTTTTTTTTTTTTTTTTTTTTTTTTTTTTAAAAGCAGTCCAGACCACTATTCCAGTGGGCCTTTATGAATGGAGAAATTGACAATCAGAAATTGAAGCAACTGTTTAAAAGACACTGTGGGTCTCATTGGGGGATCTTTTGCATGTAAGACAGAGAAAAACACACTTTAACAGGTAATTGGTTCAAACCAACAGACAGGGCTGGCTTTAAATTGCCTTTGTCCTGGTCATATACATTATCAAGAGAATTCATCTATATATAGGTTTGCCTCCTCTTACTTGGTTCCATTTTTTATCCCTCTGTTGATACCTTAATTGATCCTTGGCCACCCTCTTGAGTCTTTGGGCTAATATTATATCACTTTCAGAAGGAAAGAAGAATCTCAGACTGGCTAATATTCCTAGACCTGGATGTGTCAGTGAAAATAGGGAGATGATATAGTGATTGACAGGCTTAAACCAAATAAAGTCCATCCCTAGAGCTGGCAGGATTGGTGGTGACTGGGAGTGGCTGTCCAGTCTGTAATACCCATTTAGGATTATTATTGCAAATAAGGAAACTGTGTAGTAAATTTCCACTACATAGTGTTAAAAGGGAAACCCTTAGGTCAATTAAATTTATTTATCAAATAACAGCTTATTTGAACAAAACCAAACCAAAAGTGATTTGTGGATTGAACAGCTTCTGATAACTCCAACTAACATGTGATCAGACAGCATTAGTAGGGAAATGAAGGTAAGACAGAGAAAAGAATTTAATGGCTACAGTTTAGTCAGTCAGCTAGTTGGTTGGTTACCGAGTTTTTTAAAACCTAATATTAATTGGCTCCAGGGGCTTCTGCTCCCTGCCAAAACTCAGTTATTGTGATTAAATTTAGATATTGGTGTGGTCTCTTGACTTCAGTCCAAATCCAGGGCCAATATAAAATATTGTTTTCGGGCATTTAAAAAGCATTGTTTATTCAGTAGTTTTTACTCTTTTTGTCTTGACACAAGGAGAAAGGGTTATGTGATAATTCTTATTTAAAGCAGAGTAAACAGATAAATAAAAAAGTTTCCCATAGGCAAAGAAAATAAATAAGCCTAATGATTAATAAGTTAGTATTCTTTTGCTGGACTTGGTAGTGCATGCCTATAATCCCAGTGGCTCGGGAGGCTAAAATAGGATTGAGAGTTCAAAGCCAGCCTCAGCAAAAGTGAGGCACTAAGCAACTCAGTGAGACCCTGTTTCTAAATAAAATACAAAATCAGACCGAGGATGTGGCTCAGTGA
Organism: Sciurus carolinensis; assembly: GCF_902686445.1. NCBI lineage: Eukaryota > Metazoa > Chordata > Mammalia > Rodentia > Sciuridae > Sciurus > Sciurus carolinensis. Next base: position 60,407,530 of record NC_062229.1, read on the forward strand.
CTGAGTGCCCCTGAGTTAAATCCCCACTATTAATAATAATAATAATAATATTCTTTTGTGGAGGGTAAAAATGGATTAGGAGACTAGAAGGTGAGAAACTTCATTTTTGACCTCTAGAAGTTCAGAGTGATGGACTTCCTTGGGGGCTCTGAAGGATTCATCTCTAGAATCGCAGGATGGATTGACTGATAGGTACCCAAGCCTTCATCGTAGTAGCTTACAGATCAGTAGTAATTTAATCAGTACCAGTGAATAAATATGGGTGATACCAGGTTTACTGTTTGGTAATGTTTTGGGGTTTATCAGATTCCTATTTTCCTCTGAAGGGCTCATCTCTACAGAATCTTCTCTGCTCAGGCCTTACTTGTGTTAACGCTAGTCTTTGCACTTGAGGTTTTAGCATGAAGTACTTTACCTTTTTCCTGATTTTTCTTCAAGCCTGTCACATCCTCATCAAAGCTACATTATAATATTATTATTATTTACTAATTTGGAATGGTGACTGGGAGTGGCTGTTCAGTCTATAATTGTGCTTCTATTGTGCTTTCCTGTGGCTCTCTTCATCTTAAATTGAATATACAGTTCCTCTCCCCATTTTCTTTGCTTTTGCAAAGCGCTTGATTTTGTTTGGGTGGATTTGAATATTAACACCGTCAGGTGGTGTGTATTGTTGGAGTATAATTGTGTTTCATTTTGGATTCTGGGCACCTGTGATGTTTCTCTTCTTATATATCAGTGCATTCAGGTGTAGGTTCACAACAAGAGACATTTGCATCCATGAAGAGGCTGGGAGGAGAAGGGCTTTGAATGTGGGAGCAGGCAGATGGAAGCTCTCTATAATGGTGTTGAATATTTTTGCTTTTGCTCAGTGGATTGGATTCATTTTGAGTTTTCAAAAAATACATCATTAAGCGGTGTTTCTTTTCTGAGATTGTTTTGGGAGCTTCTCTTTTCGTGTGCTCAGTACTGCAGGTGATGATTTGTGGGCTCAAGGGTGTAGAACATGTGTACTCACCACCGGAGTCCTTCTGGTGTCACACTGTGCTTTGTTTGAGGGGCACAGACTCTGATTCCCTGATCTGCTTGCTTACCTGTGGATCCTGGGACTAGTATGTGTCTCTGAGCCTTAATTCCTCTAATTATTAAACAGGTAGAATGAGCCCTAACTGTATGAAGATCATATAGTCCAGGCTATATAGGCTTATTGATGTAGGTAGAACCAAAGCCATAGATTCCAGTCCTACCACTTGTCTGACCTTGGGCAAGTAAGAGTTACCACACTTCTTGAAACTTCAGTTTGTTTATTGTTTGTTCTACTGCATGGTGGTATTTTGTAGACCAAAAAAGATAATACATACAAAATATTCGGTGTCCTGCACTCCTTGGCACAAAGTAAAGGGCTCATGGTAAGCTGTTAATGAACAGTAGTCATGATAATCTGTGGATTCTCCTGCAGTTGTTATTTTCTGTAAAATGAGGTTCTATTCAGACATCCTCAAGGTCTTTACTTCTCTGAAATCTCCCAGATCTGTTCATGAGATTCCCCCTCCGTGTGTGTGCTGGGGTGATGACTTCATCTCACTGTGGGTCTCCTTTCCCTCTTGCAGCATTGACAGAAGGCTACGTCGGGGCCCTGCACGACAGCAGACACGGCAGCTCAGTGCAGATCCGCAGACGCAAGGCTTCAGGCGACCCATACTGGGCCTACTCTGGTAAGTCAAGCTGTTGGGATTGGGGCCACAGGCCAGTTAGCATCCTGTTAAGTCTGGCTCAAAATCATACTTTCATCACATTCACACCTGAGTTCTGTTTATTGCACCCTTTTATAGTTCAGTAAAAGTTGAACGTATTCAAGCCTGTTTTTCTCAAAGTTGTTAATCTTTCCCACCTGTTTTCTCCCTCAATTTGCATTTATTTCTGAACTCGTTAATGAGTTATTGTACCTAACTTGTGACTTTTCCTAAAGACACACGTTTTCTTTTCTTTTTCTTCAGTGGCTGTGTTTTTCAGAGTCCAGAAAATATAGGACTGGTCTTGAGTTGCTTAAACTTCTGCTAAGTATTACAAAGTATTAGATATCCACAACTAAGGAGAGAAATGCAACTTTATTTTCTAACCAGTCTTGTTTGTGGAATTTATTGTAGTTCCATAGATTGCAGTTCTTTTAATTTTATTTTTACTGTTAGTCTTTGAGCCAGTGAAATGAGAGATCCTTGTTACAACTGTGTTGAAAATTGCATTGGAAATAATTTTCTTGCATTCTGAGGAGGGGAGCATGGAGACATACCATGTGGAGACCTTTCTGCAACAGGGTCCCCACAGTTAACCAAAATGTGACAGGTGGATTGTGATTTCTCAAAGAGATTTTGAAGCTCAAAAATATATGGGAAATGGATTATAGCTAATTAAGGAGGAATACTCAAGGAAGATAAACCACATTGGAAATTACTTTGGCACTCAATAATTCAGATTCCTTATATGAAGGAGCTAAAAGTCATAGAGTATTAGTCTTAATAATAAATCTATGCATTATGCAATGTTGTTGCATATAGAACTGAGAGCTATCCTTTCATAGTGAATGCTTTGGTTTTAAATTCTGAATTTCCACCTGCAAATTCTGTTAAATTTGTGTCAGTATAAAATTTATAGGTCTGATCTTTAATTACACCTTATCTATTGGCTTTTTGCATCCTTTTGTCTATTGATAAATCTCCTGCCCCTACAGGGAGAATAGCCTATCTGTTTTGTTTTGCTACTAGCAGATAGTGATTCTGAAGTCTTCCATCACACCCAGTTCTTTGTGATTAGAATTATCTAATTAGAGCCTTTTTGTCACCATTTCTGATAAATGAAGGAAATGGGAGATGAAGGCCAAAATTACATATATATATAGCTTCTTGCCAAGAAAACCAAAGAAAATTTATCATTTTGTTCTTTGTGACTCTGATATCAGTCAGGAAGAAGCGCAAAGTGGCCTACTATTTACAGTTCATCAATTTAGAATAATAATGCTGTTAGTCAGGAAATTGGAAGTTATATCCCATCAGCATCTCCAGTTGCCAGTTGAATGAAGAAAGGAAAGGCCTAAAACTTCTCCCATTACTCAGTTAAGGCAACTAAAAAAAAAAAAAAAAAGAAATGAATGGATGTTAGCAATGTCATTCTTGGCATGGAGTGATTATTGATGTCTTTACCTTATGGTGGGCTTAAATAGTCTCTGCTTGGACCTTGTGGAATGCACTGTGTCTGAATGTGTCCAATGGTGGAACAGCTAATGGCACAAGTTGAGGAGCTGGCTCTTCTTCTGAAGAGATACACATAGTAAATATCTTAGGCTTTTCAGGTCATATGGTGTTAGCTACTAAGCTTGGCTATTATAGCATAAGAGCAGCCACGGACAATGCAGGGCTGTGTTCTGATAAGACTTCATGAATACTGTAATTTGAGTTTTATATGACTTTTATATGTCAGGAAGTACTGTTCTTTCAACTTTTCCACCCAACCATTTACAAATACTAAAAATGCCTTCTTTATTTATAGGCTGTGCAAAAATCCAGTTTGATACGGTTCACAGGCTACAGCTTCTCGACCCTTGTTTTAATTGATATTTTCCCTTTGGAATTTAGATACGATAGTGATTTGAGGAATCTTTCAAAGGATATGAACTGGTTTGTTAGGTGTAATAGAGAAAACAAGAAGAGTGAGACAGATATTAGTTAATGGTACAGATTGAGTATCTGCATATTATTATTGGAAATACTTGGGAGTATTTCAGGGTTTTTTTGGTGGGGGAGGTCCTGGGGATTGAACCCAGGGGCATTTAACCACTGAGCCACATCTCTAGCCCTTTTATATATTTATTTAGAGACAGGGTCTCACTGAGTTGCTTAGGTCCTTGCTTTTGCTGAGGCTGGCTTTGAACTCATCATCCTCCTGCCTCAGCCTCCTGAGACCCTGAGATTATAGGTGTGTGCCACTGTGCCCCGCTGTGTTTCAGATTTTGGAATATTTGCATATATAAAATGAAATATCTTGGAGATGGGAAGTAGGACTGAGCGTGAAATTCATTTGTTTCACATACACCTTATACAGATAGCTTGAAGATGCTTTTGTACAACATTTTTAGTATGCCTGTGTTTTGACTGAGATCTATCATGAGGTCAGGTATGGAATCTTCACTTGTGGCATCATGTTGGCACTCACTTTTGGGTCATGGAGATTTTCAGATTTTTGAATTAGGGATGCTCAACCTTGTGTGCAGTCATCATGTGTGAAATTGTTTTTCCTGAGAATTCCATAGTCCCAGTGTTTGTTACATGCCAAAGTGGTGCTGTATCAGTTTCCATGTCAGGAATACATGGGGTCCATCAAAGACACTCTTTAGCATTTGGCCAATAAAAAAAAGGCAGGAAGAATTAAGAGTCGGGCCTGCTATTTTTGGCAGTTAACACCTTAAAGCTCTAGCAAACCAGATGTGGAACTAATAGTTGCACATATGAATTTTGAGGTATAAGTTGCTTGGCAAATAGGACTGACAAATGAAGAAAGGCCCTTTGCTAGGGGAAATGTTTTTAAATTTAGCTAAGCTGAAGCAGGCCATTCTGAAAGACTGCAGTAATGACCCATCTTTAATTTCATGTCTCTAATTCTCTGATTCATTTGGTTTCTCCTATAGTATTGTCATAGGTGGTTTTGGGAGTGGTGTGTGAGTATGAATTTTGTAGTCTCATAGCTAGACCACAGTTTAATCAATTATGATTTTGGAAGGATATCTAATTGCTTGATGCCTCAGTTTTCCCATCTGTGAAACAGGAATTTGTCTTGAGCTGCGGTATCTTCAGCAAGCCTTTTCCATAGCATTCACACTGAATTCCATCGATCCTTCTTTTGGACAGGACTTGGGAGCAGGGAGGGCAAGTGGAGAAGGTGGTGTTTTGGGGAATGGGTCAGAGTGACCAGTTGTGTTGCTTGCTTTGGGTTATTGTGTTCTGCTCTTTAAGTCACCTATGTGGAGTGAAGTTTGATTGATGTTGACTCTGTTACTCCGATGACATCCCTCCCAGAGAGGACAGAGAACTGCACGGGGTTTTGACCATGTATGGCTTGCTTTTAGGATATCTCCATGACCATAGTTCATTAATATCAGGGTAACACTTCACCTCTCACTTTAGGACTAGCCTAGTTATTTCATTTTCACTGTGTCACTTCAGATAATGGAGATACCTGTTTATCTTTGAAATGTTAAAAAAAACTTTGCTTTCATAGGATTATCAAACAATTCCTTTGTGAACACCTACAACTTTAGCAGAGGGAACTGTTGATGGCGGAATCTGTTCAGTCCTGTAATGGTCATCTGAAGATGGTTTACCTCTTTGGTTCTTAATTTAGTCTCCTGTACAAAGGGATCATAATATCAGCTCAATGTGAGAAAATCATCCATAGAGTAGAAAAGAAGATATTGTTGTTAACTCTTAGTAATAGGACTATAATTTCAAGATTGACTCATATCTTTGGATTACTTTTTTCATATGTTAACTGAGGGGGATTAAAAGGGAATGATCTTTATGTATTTAATGTGGAATTAAACCAGGGGAAAAAATTCTATAAAGACATACCTCATTGGGAATAGTAAAACAATTTCTGTTAGTTTTACCCAGCTAAGATGTAGATCCTTTTCTGTGTGACTTGAGGTGATGACAGCTCATGAATTTTGGAGTTTGCCCAGAACTTCTGTAATTATTACACAAAAAGTAACACATGTTGGGTAGGTCACTGTTGCCGGAAAGAGAAATGAGAAACAAATCTGGAACAAACCAAGTGGAAATTCAAGGAATTATTATAAAGCTGTTTTCTCTCCTCTCCCTCAGTCTGAGAGAGAGAAAAACAGGTTGTGGTCTCCCCGACTCCATTTTTCCCCTGCATCTTTAATAGTCTATATCTCATGTTCCTTCTGTGTATAAAGAATTAAAAAGTTGGCCAGGTGTAGTGGTGCATGCCTATAATCCCAGCTACTCAGGAGGCTGAGGCAGGAGGATCACAAGTTCAAGGCTAGCCTAGGCAATTTAGCTAGACCCTGTTTCAAAATAAAACAAAATAAAAAAGAGCTGGGAATGTAGCTCAGTGGTAGAGCACCCCTGGGTTCAATCCCTAGTACCAACACATAAAAATAAATAAAATAAATAGAAAATTCTATGAATCGGGGCTGGGGAGATAGCTCAGTCGGTAGAGTGCTTGCCTTGTAAGCACAAGGCCCTGGGTTCGATCCCCAGCACCCCCCAAAAAAAAGAAAAGAAAAGAAAATTCAATGAATCAAGACATCATTAGAAGAATCCAAAATTGAAGCATGTGTTGACCAAAATTCCCTGCAGAAGTTCTGGCATTGGGATTAGATGAAGGTCAAGTAGCATAAGAGACATTCCTTCCTTAGCCAGGGAACATGCAAGATCCTATTTAACAGTCCTGAGGTCCTGACTTGCTCAGCCATCATATGGAGACAAATGGAGATGCTTGGTGGGGTGACTTTGAGGGTTAGAGGTATATGAGCACCTGATATAAGTTTTGGCTTGCACCCTGCCTCTCAATTATATGCTACCCCACTACACGTTCATATGAACATTTTGTTTTGCAACAAGATGTTGGAGTATGTCTCATTGACTCGGCTACATGTAGAATCCCTAAGGACAAGGATTATAGTTTAGGAATCAGAAATCCTGATTTCTTCTGCTGTTTCAGGGCATCTCCTTTTGTGCATATTTGGGGCATAATTTTCAAAGGGGCAGAGGAATGGACAGATGGATGAAGATCATGACAGTCTGAGCTTAGGCACTCACTCTAGGGCCTGGGGGTCCTGCCATGAGCTTCTGATACAGTGGAGGGTGATTCACAAAAGCTTTTCCCTGTTGGATCCCTTCAAGTAACGAGCTCCCCTGGTGAACTTAAGATATAATTAAATCCCTTAAAATTACATTTCCATACCTATTTTTAAAAAAGGTCTGTGCAGCGTAAATCAAAATATGCATGCCTGCAGATGTCTGCTTTTGTCATTAGAAGAATAGAAGGCAAGGCAGAGCCCTCAAGGTTTAATGTTAATATTGTCATATTATTTGCACCTCTCCTAAGGCCTCCTACGAAGTCTCTTAAAGGAATTCTTCCCTAGAGACCTTCTCTTCGCAGTTGACATCTTCTGTTCTAATGGAGCCACACCAGTGGGGAGAGATCAGCCTTGAATTCATTCTTGCACATCCCCAGCCCAAAAGCTGCTTCGGCATCGATGCTTAGCTTTGATCCATCTCTTCTTTAGCTCCCGAGTCTCCTTTATATTTTAATTTCCATCTTCTCTCCACATCTGTATTAATCTGGTGACACTTTGTAAGTAAGAGTGTTTTGTTTCTCATGCTTGTTAGCTGCTTATTTTCTACCAGATGTGACATCATGAGCGGTGACAGAGTAGCTCCTTCACAAACTCGCTGCTGCCAGATCCCTGCCTTTAAATGTGGGTTAAGTATGTGCCAGTAGCCACAGAGGCCTTTGAGACATGAAATGCTCTGGGGATGACTAGGGAATTGAAAGTGACTTAGTATGTCTGAAGCACAAGGTAGGTCAAGGAAAGTTAGGGAGTAATACAGAGTATTGGATTTTGGACACGGAGAGGGTTGCAGTATTCCAGTGACTTAGAACTTCTTTCTGGAGGTATTAGGGAGTTATGAGAGGATTTCATGGACAATCATGGCTTTTCTGGCAAGAGTGCCATTTAAGGATTGGTTGGAGGGAGGAAGAATGTGAGAAGAAAAAAACGTTGAGAAACAAATCATTGAAAATTTTCAAGGTAAAAGGAAAGATCCCATGGGAATTTATTACTCCTTAGATGTAGCAGGAGTTGTCTAGCACAATCCCTGGGGCCAGTGAAATTGGCACTACTTTTAATTTAAAATGAGTAAAGGAGAAAAGGAGTGGTTGGATAGTTACAAAGTTTGGACTTGAACCAATAAAGATGCGGATTTGTAGGTTCTGTCCATCTTGTGTTCTTTAGACTTGACTGTTGTTTGAGTAGCAAATTTATAATTAGTCTTCCTTTCCCTGTTCCTATCTCAACTTTTTTGGGTGTAGGAGAACCTCAAACTAGGGAACACATTGAAGAACAAACCCTCCTCCTGTGGGTACTCCGTCTGTGTTTACAGGGTTAGAAAACATGAGAAAAAACACACGGTCACATAGTAGTCAGGGCTTTCTGTGTAAAAGAGAAAAATGTGCTGCCATTTGCTTTAGGAGCCTTGAACTTGTCTTAGCACTGGGCCAAGTGTGCCCCGCCCCCCGCTTACCATTTACAAGAAGTTGTTTTCTCAGCTGAGATATTTTTTTCCTTTTCTTCTCCCAAGCTTTATTCTAGTCCTTGCTACTCCTACAGTTTCTTGGCATCTTCTCTCTGGAGCTGGTTTCTTAAGCGTTTGTAAAGTTAACAGATGCCGATGGGTATGATAAGAGGACACGAGTGTGTTTCGTAGGGTCACCCTGGGGCAACCTGTTAGGAGGGTGAACTATTGCCCAGTGTGGTGTTGGTATCAAGTGCTTTGTGCCAGTGATAATGCAGCTGTGTTGGGGCTTTTTAAACACCTGTAAATGGAAGGCTGAGAATTTTCATTTTAAATGGACTCTGAAGGGAGCATGTTTGATGAAGCCTTTTTGGAGGGCTTTTTGGGAATATCTGTGAAAATATTAAATATTGATAGTCTTTGGTTATTGATAGTCTTCTGCTTTTAGGGACTTATCTTTCAGATATACTTGTGCATGTCCCCTAAGTAGTGCTGTATTGAACAATCTAAATGACCGTCAGTAGTGATTTGGGTATTTATAGTACATCCTTATGGTGAAATGCTTACCTAACAGCCACCAAAATGAAGTAGGTCGGACTAGAGGAGGCATTAAAATCATATGGGTAAAATGGTCCTGTTAATGAATATAGTCAAGAATTTTGGAGACTACCCACCAAAATTTATTATGGTGGTTATCATTGAGAAGTGAGATGTATTGCCTCTTTACATTCATATTTCTAAACTTGTTTAATATTTTATAAAAGTGTATCTTGAGTATTTCAGTGTCTTATTCCAGTATATCCATTTTTTGGGGGTGGGGTACCATGGATTAAAACCAGGGGCACTTAAACCACTGAGGATTGAGCCAATCCTCTGCCCTTTTAAAATTTTTATTTTGGGACAGGGTCTCACTAAATTGCTGAGGGCCTTGCAAAGTTGCTTAAGGGCCTTGCTAAGTGTCTGAGACTGATTTTGAACTCATAATCCTTTGGCCTCCCAAATTGCTGGGATTACTGGTGTATGCCACTGTCCCAGCTCCATAATATTTTATAAAATGTTCCTTTTATTTTAGAATAGGTAGCTGAGTTGTATCAAATTCAGACAATTTTCCTTGCAACAATTTTGAGGAGAGAAGGGAACAAAAAGGAAAACAAAGAACCAACACCAAAGAACCTAAAAGGGAAGCCAGAAGGAAAGCAAAAGCCTTTTCTCTCTTTAATTGGCTGTATCTAAACTTTTTTTAGGTGAATGTTTTCACCAGCATTCAAATGTTATAAAATGCTGATATGAACCATGGAGAAATTAATGAACTGATATTGACTCAGTGTGAAAATGAACATGGAGATTTATTGAGCAAAGCAGTAAATATTGACCCAGGCAGAGATAAGGTCAATATTTACTTTGACATAACATAAATCCTTATATTCATTAATCTATAAATTTAGTGAGTCTATACAAGGCATACAGAAAGTTATATATAAGTATATATTTTTCATATCTGTTATGGATCAAAGTCAAACATCTTTTTTTCCTCGTCATAAATTTGAAACGAAGATATTCTCTCGCCTTTGAAACTGACTTCTTGGCGAGAGATGGGGGAAGTGTGGCAGGTGGAGGACATGATTAATTTAAAAGTTGGAAGGAAAAGTATACCTGGCCCAATACGTGCCTAATAGAGAGTAATGATCTGCATGTGCTGTGTGATGTACTTAAAGGCTGCAGGTCTTTCTTTGCAACCTAACAAAATGTACTCATTTATTGTATCTGATTTGGTTCATAAAACCCACTTTCTGCTGATATAAAACGGGAACATTTTGTGTTTCCCTCTAGATATTGGTAAGCTAACTTTTGCAGAATTTTCTTTGACAAATAAAATATCATCAGTATATATCATGCTGAGTACCAGTTTGTTGGCCCTACTGAAATTATTAAGTTGAATTCAAGGCAATCTTGATGGTAGTGTAAAAGTTAAATGAGAGCCAGACACAGTGGCACACACTGTTAATCCTAGCTAGTTGGGAGGCTGAGACAGGAGGATCGCTAGATTGAGACCAGCTTTAGCAACTTAGTGAGTCCCTATCTCAAAATAAAATGGAAGGGACCTGAGGATGTGCCTATGGGTTAGTGTTTGCTTAGTTCTGCCAGAAATAAACACAATAAATAAAATAATGGGAGAACTCTTTTACTATATCATGAACTTTCAGTATTGCTAGAATGTAGCTGGAATAAATGTCTAATGTATGCATAAAATTGAATTAAGTTTTCTCTTTTTTTATTTTGGTGCAGAAACTAATTCAGTCACAAGGTTAACTGCAATCTTGCACCTGAGCAGAGGTCTTGTGTCTTACATGGTACGGTTTTGATCAGTTCACCAGTTGAGTTAGTCAGTTTTCTGTTACTGTGACAAAAGATCCAAGCTAATCAACTTTTAAGGAGAAAGGTTAATTTGGCACACAGTTTTAGAGGTTAGTCTCTTGTTCTGGGCCTATTCTGAGGCATTGCATCATCGAGGAAACTGCTTACCTCATAGTAGCTAGGAAGCCATTGAGAGAGGGTCTAACGTTCCCTTCTGTGGCACTCCTTTAATGATATAACTTCCTTCCACTAGACTCCCTCCCTCCCTCCCTCCCTCCCTCCCTCCCTTCCTTCCTTCCTTCCTTCCTTCCTTCCTTCCTTCTTCCACGCTTTCTTTCTCTCTTCTCTTTCTTTTTTCATTCATTCATTTATTTATTTTGGTAGTGATCAAACCCAGGGCCTTAAGCATGCTAGGCAAGCACTCTTACCACTGAGCTATATTCCCAGCCCTTAGACCCCCATCTCTTACAGGTTTTACCTGGTCCCAGTAATACCACAGGTTAGTGACCAAACCTTTAGTACATCAGCCTTTGGGGGTGTTTAAGATCTAAATCGTAGCATCTGGAGTTTTCTTTGAGTGACAATGCTATTCTTCCATGGTTTGTTGACCGTTTCTGAAATGACACTCACCTCTATCCCTCAGCTGCTGACCAAAACTTTTCGAGGTCAGCAGCCCTAAGAGTCGTGTGTATCTGGGTTGATTTTCATGCTGTTAAAACTGAAATGTCCGATGACATTGGGCGTGTTCAGTGTGGTATGGCCGTATCAAAATGCATTCTCCTGTCATGTATAACTAAATAGAACAAACAATTTAAAAAAGATATTGTTTAAAAAAAAAACACAAATGTTTCTTTTACTTTAAACCCTGTTTCCTATTATGTAACTAAGACCTGTAGTTTAAAAATCTCAACAGTTTAGTATGTACCTAGTTTAGAACCTTTTTTTTTTATGAGAAATACTTGGTAGTAACTTTCAGAATCCTCACTTTTCATTAATACCACTCTAACACATATTTTCACTGAGTGTAGCCCTGGATGTGTCTACTGTGCTACAAGGATCTGAGTCATTTCTTCTTGAGTGGATTTTTAATCAGGCAGAGACTGTGGTAGGAATATGTCTTAAACACTTCTTGATCACTTGCTAGTATCTCTTTCCAGCAAAAAGCCATTAGACTGACTCAGAGTCTTTAGCAGGGAGAGTATGTTAAAGCTTGACCTTGTGCATTTCATTATTTCCTGGTACCTTTCCTGTTTGGCAAGCCCCGCCAGTTTTCCGTTTTGGTGTGCTCTGTTTCCTATTAAACCTTATTTAAGATCTTATTAAAAGTGGGCCAGTTTAAAGAAAATTGTTATCTAAACAGTAGTGCAGCTGGTATTCCAGTATGGCAACATAGGTTTTCTTCTGTTGAAAGTGTTCTCAGCTTCTTGGAAGGACTGGAGAAGCCACCTGTTATATGCCACACAATCAAACTGGTTTGTGATATGAAAAATACAAAGTTTTCTTGAATTGATATAAAACTTAAGGAAAATATTTAAGGTCCTTATTCAGAAACCACAGCTCATTTTAGGTCCTGGCTCTAGTGTATGCAAATATGGAACACAAGCATAATTATAAATCTTACAATTTACTCGTGACCCAGACTCTCTGCCACTTCCCTAGAAAACTGCTTTGCCTATTGTGGGATCTCCTCAGGGTCTTGCAGTGTACCTCCACATGCATCCCATCACCCATTCCAAATCTCTGGTTCGTCAAATGTTTTAAATATCATCTCTGTGTATCTTGATTGAGGGAATTTTTGTGAGCGGTGGGCTGAGGGTACCAGACGTGTTTCAAACCCTGTCCTCCACTTCCGGGCTTGAGATCTTCCAGGAAGTTGGGCAGGCCAGTGGATCCAGATTTCTTGTGTATGTCGATTTACATTCTCCCAGTTGAAGGCCATTCCCTGGGAGGAAAATAAGCTCCTTTTGAAGCTGCATGAAATTTTGCTGCTCCCAAAGATACCATTTAGTAGCTCTCCTGGTTATCATCAGCCCTTTTCCCTCCTGTAGCCAATTTTTCTCTGTCCCATCGTTTCCTGTAGTTCCAAGTGTCAGGACATTGTTGTTCTATCTTTTAGCAGGGCGTATGTGCCATTAGCACAATTAGTATTGATTGGCTATTGAAAATTTTAGCAGGAAAATGAAACGTGAACCTCTCTTGGGCTGTTTGACTCATCTGTAAGGATGAGTAAAGCCATTTTTGACTTGTTTCTGGTTCTGCAGCTCACTGTGATAATGGGAGGTACTTTTTTCTCACTGTTGTTAAGTACATAGTCCACACTCTCCTCTTGGGGAGTGGTTTTGACACTTTTTGAAGGTCCTGTGGCTTTTATGTTCTTACACCACCTCCTAATGAGCTATCTTATAACATCCTTTTCATGTAAAGATTGCCCTTTCTCTCACCATCCACTAGGGTGTGAAGAGGAAGTTTCCATACTCACAGCCAATTGGGCTGCTCACCTGCTGTGCCAGAAAGAACTAGTCAAGGTTCCACTTCCCTTTGTCACTTGAGTACACTGCAGCAGCAGTGTTACCAGGATTTTTCTCCTAAAATCTCACAGAGGTAATTTCCAAGAGCGTATTTTAGCCTCTGAAAAATAACCCTGACAGATGGCTTATCAAGGAGTTTGTTATCTCATGTGTCTCAAGAAAACTTTGGGCAACCTGTTCGTACTGACTCTGTCATCTTTAAGGTACACTCTGGTCTTGTTTATACTTGGTCATACTTAGCAGATAGGCTTGGTGTTTAGAATGCTTCACTCCTGGTTTCACTTGGCTTCAGGAGTTCTAGAAGTCAAGTAGCTGAGTTATAAAGACCAGATATAGAAAAGTGTCCCTTTCTTGTGTCTTTATTTAGAAGCAAGCAATATATTCCTTGTAGAATCTCTCAATGAATGAGTCAACCATCATTCATTGGCTAGACCTAGATCACATGCTCAGGCTAACACCAGTAACTGCCAAGGAGAAGGGTATTGGCATGACTGGCTTAGACTAATCAGGACTTATTCCCAAGTCAGAGTAGTTGACTGTTGGATAAATATCCTATGGTTGCTGCTACGCTTGGCAACTTTTCTAGATCTTTAAGGTTAGTCAGCCCTATAGTGCTTAATAATGGAAGAAGTTATAAGAAAGCAATTTTTTTAACTTTTGAAATAGAAATTTTATTTCAGAAGGCCTACCTCATTGCAAATAAAGTAATAAACCTCTGAATTTGGAGTCCTTTATAATATTTGAGTTGCTCTGTCTACTTAAGTAGCCATGGGTCATAGGTTGCTAGTGAAATTTAAACTAATGCAAATTAAACTAAATTTAATATCCAGTTCCTCAGTCACACTAGCCACATTTCAAGTGGCTACCATAATAGCATGGATATAGAATCTTTTCTTCCTTGCAGAAAGTTTTTTGTTAGACAGTGCTGTTCAGAGACTAGACTTTACAGAGGAACCAGTAGACGAACATTTATTGAGCATTGATTCTGTCCCAGGCACTGGGCTGATTCTTGTTTCTTGTTGTTTTGAGAGCAGGTCTTTTTATTTTGCTCAGTCTGGTCTGCTTCAGCCTCGTTAGTAGCTGGGTCTGCAGGCACGGGTCACCATACTCTGGCACTCTGTCTAAATCGATGTTCCTGTCAATCCGTGGAGCTATGCTCTTTTTTTGGTGGGAGGGGGCATGAATTAACTTCAGGCCACTGAGCCACATCCCCAGCCCTATTTTGCATTTTATTTATTTTATTTAGAGACAGGGTCTCACTGAGTTGCTTAGCACCTCGCTTTTGCTGAGGCTGGCTTTGAACTCTCAGTCCTCCTGCCTCAGTCTCCCAAGCTGCTGTGATTACAGGAGTGCACCACTGCACCTGGCTAGCTATGCCCTTTTTGAGGAAGAGAAAGTGGATTCTTGGAGAGCAAGTGAAAGACTGCTCATAAGAAGTGACACCTCCTCCCACTTGTCCACTCTACCTTCCCAATTACTAAGACTGAATTTGGGAAGTGGGACATTTTCTTAAATGGAAAGCATTAGGTGCAGATGTTGATTTGTGATCTTTCTGAAAAACTTACAAAATGCCCCAAGTGTGCAAACTTCTCAAATCAGGGTGGCCCATGTAGACCATCCACCTTCTCTTTGTGGGACTCAGAAGTGGAGCTAAATTATAGCTCCTGCACATCATTTTCACCAAGGTTCTCTATCTTTGGCTAAATAAATCAGGGATTTAACAGTAAATAGGATGTTTGGGGATGGAAATTTCTCCTGCCAGTCTTCATTCATTGAGCATTTACTGAGAGAGTATTTGTTAAGTGCTGACCAGGTCGCAAGCTGAGTTCTAAACATGAGGACTGCAACAGAGAACAAACATGAATTCCTTTTCTACCTGGTGGAGATGGACATTGAAGAATACACAAAATAATGTGTAGTCTCATTGCATAGTGCCATAAGGTAAGTCAGGTTGTGCTGTAGAGACTGGCAGAGGCCAGCAAGGTACTCTTGTAGCCTGGAGACATCTCTTTGATGAAATTTAAGCAGAGACCTAAATGTAATGAGGGACTGAGTGCTCTTATCCATCATATTGGGTAGGCATCCCAGGCTGAAGAAAAGGGAGCAGACATTGAACTCGGAAAGATTAAATGTTGATGTACCTAGTCTAGTTTGGCCTCATTCTGGAACCCTCTGTCTCTGGAGTTTGACTTAGAAAAAGTTTTCTATTGTGCTAGAGAAGTAGTTCTCAACTAGGGACTATTTTATCCCCTTTTGGAACAAACTTTTTTTTGAGGGGGTGGGTTTCTGGGGATTGAACCCAGGTGCTCTTGCCAGTGAGCTGCACTGCCAGTCCTTTATATATATATATATTTTTTTTATCTCGACAGTGTCTCACCAAGTTGCTGGAACTGACTTGAACTTGTGATCCTCCTACTTCAGCCTCCTGAGTTACTGGAATTACAATTGTGCTCTATTGAGCCCGGCCCCTGAAAATGTATTTTGGTTGTCACAATTGGGGGTGATTGTGTAGACAACTGGCATTTTATGGTAGAGGAACAGAATCCTATTTAGCGCCTAGCAATTCGCAGAATAGTCCTCATTTGAAAGAATTATGTACCCTCAAATGCCTGTAGTGCCAAGATTGAGGAACCCTGGACTAGAGACTCACCAGAATTCATCACTTCTATGCACTTGGTTGTTTTGATGCTGTGAGAGTTAAACCTTACTAGCTAGTTATTGACCCAGATTTTTCCTTGAGTGAGTGTTGTCTGGCAGGAACAAAGCAGACTATATTGTGCAGAATGGCTAATGCATTAGAGAAGCAAATGAGTGGCTTGGGGTTCAGTCCAGTCTCTGGAGAATGGAGAGTCAAAATGGAAAGTTGGTAAGCTGACCATTGCAGAAGTCTCTGCATGAAATCATCATGGCATGGATCACAGTTTTGATCACAAGAATCCTACTTTCCATGTCATGTCATGTGGAGGTTACAAAGGATGGCAGGGCCTTGATCTAGAGGTGATGAGATTGCTTTTATTATTGTTGTGTTATTTTTGAGGTCCTTGATGACTACTCAATGTGTTAACTCTTTGATCTAAGAGGCTGTTAGGAAATAATATCCATTTTAGTATTACTAACCATAAATGACCCTGAAGAACCAGCTGGCATGTCGTTACAGTACTGTAAGATAATTTATAGTTATCCAGTTATAAACCTTGACAGATCACTTCAGGGTTGTGCAAGGAATAGCCACTTCTTAAAGGGAAATAGAGCTATGAATGGTGATTGACAGACCACTATATCAGTTTTTTGTCAAGTGTCACCACCTTAATGTTTGATGGGTTATGTAAATGGAGTAATGACCACAGATTCCTCTCAATATAGATTTTTCAACTTTGTGTGCAGGTTAGACCAAAATCCCATCTTGCTGGGGTTTAAAGGCAAGTCTGTTTATCTCTTCCTGTCCTGGTACTTTAACTTACCACAGAGCAGATTGGTGGTCTTTGCTATTTGCTAACTTTCTCACCAGCCCTCTTGTACATGTGTGATTTTAAAGATGGATTCATCTGGGCACTGTCTCCAGGAAGCTGAGTTTCTTTTCTTCTCTTTTGAAAGTGAAATTTTCATATCAATGACAGCCACTGATTCTGTAGATTAAATATACCAAGATCAAATATGTTTATTATGTTGTCCTTTGTTAGACCCATAGGTCTACCTATTTCCAAGAGTTTGACAATGTATAAGATCAATCATATGCCAGATCCACCCAGAAGCATATATATTTTTTTTAATTGGAAGGATAGTATCTTACCAAGGATTGACGTATCATCTGAAATTCTGTGTATTATTCTAGCTCCCTCTGTTACTGCAATTGGGAGCTGAAATTCAGAAAGTTGATGATGAAGGTTACAGGAGATGCACTTCTCTCCCCAAAGGGAAGTTGGCATCATTTTAGCAGCTTTCTCCTGCCCTGGATTCTTTCCCAATCCAAGAGTTGTGGAAAAATGAATTTGTGCTGTCCATACTGTTAAGGAGACTTCATTTTTGCTTTTAGCTTTTCTCTCTTCGATTTTGAGTCTAACATCCCCGATTGATACCGCATTTCCCAGGTCTCCATCTATATAGAAAAGGGGATTTAACATTTCTTCAATAGAAATAAAGACTGCATTTTTAAAAAGGAAAGATGGAGGCTGGGGTTGTAGCTCTATGGCAGAGTGCTTGCCTAGTTTGTATGAGGACTTGGGTTCAGTCCCCAAGACTGAACTACCCCCCATCTTCACCAAGAGGAAAACATTTACTTATCACAAAAGTAGTGTTTAGCACCATTATTATATTAAAACATTTTGCTATTTTAAATGCTAATAAAATAGCCAAAGATTATTAAAGCTAGCTATTTAAGAGCAGAAGAGTCACCAAACTCCATTTTTTAAAAGTTAATTTTTAGTGGTTTGAAAGCAATTTCATGTTATTTTGCTCTTATTTCCTTTCTGTTTATTTAAATATATGGTGATTTTCTTGTGCTAAATTATTTTTAAAATTCTCACACAATTTTAAAATGTATAAGATTCCTATTTAAATTATTTGCCTAAAGTTAGCTTCCACCGAATTATGTCATTTGTAGAAGGTTTGGAAGGCATTAAGAGCATTGGTAGTGTTCTTTGATATTAATTACTTGGCACTTTGGTATTCTATTTTAATAAATTAGGTAAAGCTTTGATAGAAAAAGTGGAAAACATGTTTTCACTGTTCAAAGGCACTTAAGTGTATTGTGGAATACTTAAAGTATTCCAAGTTAAGATGAATATTGGGCTGGGGTTGTGGCTCAGTGGTAGAGCGCTTGCCTGGCATGTGTGAGGCAGCACATATAAATAAATAAATATCCATTGACAACTTAATAAAAAGAGAATACTGGAAAAAGTTTTTAAAAAAGATGAATATTTGATACTTTATTTTGAACTCTCATAGAAGAGAATAGATTTTTGTATTTGGACAGATAAAGTAATAATTAGAAATATATTAATTATTTTTAGATTTTTGTCTGTAAAATAGTAGTATAAATATAGTTATCAGAATTCATGTTTATGGTCTTGGAATTCGATTGAGACAGAGAGTTATTCATCAAAAAAGCCACCAGTCTCACCATTTATCACAACTAATCGTGAATTTATATCTCTGCAACTCACAGGTTTGATGTATGTCTTTTTTTGGTAGGGACATTTACGACAGGAATTAATTTCAGACATTGGGAGACTTTTACAGTCATTTTAACTGTTGAGCTACCTAGATTGAAATAATTTCATTGGTTTCTTGGCATTAGTCTCTGGGAGGACAATCTCTCTATACAAAACATATCATCAGTGCAGAATTGAGTCCTTCTCTGGCCACCCCTCCCTTTGCTACTGATTCCCTGTGGAATTTCAACCAGTGGTTGCTCAGGGTGATTCCGCAAGGTCTGTGCCTGGAACATTAGTGGAGTTGGTTATTCATAGGCCTTTTATGGGAGGAAGGTTCTGTGACCAGGGAAGATTGAGAAATACTGAATAAAGATACTAATACCGCTTGCTTTGTTGTAGGACATCTCGGAGCCTTTAGGGTGCACTCTTCCTAAAGAATTAGTTGCTTTCTTTCACTGTGTACTTACACATTCCTTTAAGAAAGGAAAGAGGAAAAGGAGTGTGTATGTGTGTGTGTGTGTGTAGGGCAGCGGGTGGGAGGTAGGAGGTTTATTCTCACAAGCTGGAACAATGCCTGCTATCATCAGTGAATCCCCAACAGCTCGAAGAGGATTTTGCTATCCTTGAGGATTGTGGTGACAGGGAAAGTTCAGTCTGAAAAGATGAGTTTCCAGTGATTGCCACACTTACTGTAAAGTAGCCAAAGGAAAAACTACACCAATATACATCAGAAATGTTTTCCTTTTTTATTTGTTCCAAATGGAGCATTTGTGTATTAAAGAATTCCTTGGGGGGTAGGATGCTGTTTAGTTTAATGTGATGAAAATCTGTTTTTAAATCACTATAAATGAAAATATTTACTAGAAATGACTGTATTCAAATTTATGGACATATTTTTATGTATTACCTTCCTTAAGAAAGTGATATATGAGAGTTTTATTTCACATTGAATTTGGGAATTGTAAAATTGTCACCACAAATGGTTGGATGAAAGGAATAATCCACCCCCGCAACACAAATGAATTTGTGATAGCAAGAAATTAAAGACTTCAGTGAAGCTAGACCACGTGTGATTGGTCCTTAATGGTAAGGGTCCAAAAGAAGATTAAGTTTGGAAATTTAATTTTACTAGGGAAGAAATAGTCTTGAAGATTATTTATAGAGGAAGAAGATGGTGATGTGATTCTCTAATTTGTCCTTTTGTTCTTTCCAACTGTAAAGCGTAGCACATCCCTTAGTTGGGAAAATTATGTCTGCAGCTGTTGCCCCACGTCCCCCAGGGAAGCAGGGGCAGACTCCAACTTGGCTGAGAATCACTGCTGTGAGGCAGGCTTGAAATAATAGGTAGTAATAATACAGAGTAGTGTAGAATTGCTAACTGGTAAATATGGGTATGATGATTGACCTCCCAACTTGATGGAGGTAATTCTAAAAGATGCTTATTACACGTGGACCTATTTTAAATCTTTCTTATCATTTGTCACAGCAGATAAGATAGGTTTTTATTTCCCTTTGATTAGTGCTATGTCAGCTTTGGAAAGCTTAGATGATGTGGATTATAATTTAGATCAAAATGACACTCAGTTTAAGAGGGTGTGTGTTGATCCCCAATCTGTATGATTCATTGTTAGAGGTTAATATTTTGGGATGAGTGTTTGGGCTTGTTTTTAGACATTGGCTACTTTAGCAGGATTATAGTTGACAGAACTTCATCTCATATTTATGCCTATAAAGAATCAAAGCTGATACAGTTAAAACAGCAAACAGGGTTGTAATGTTAATTATCTGAGTATGTTAGACTGCACAATATGCATGTATACATAGACCTGTATATATGTATCCAGCTGTGTGTGTGCTTGCATGGAGGGTGAGGCTGATTATTTGAATGACTTTCTTTGCGTAAATGTTCCCTGCCCCCCACATTTAATCTGTTTTCTTTAAGATCATCTCTAATATCTGTAGAAGTGGTTTCTTCATAAAGAGTTGAAAATGAACTGTAACTGGAGGTGTACTCTTAAAAATGGAGATTGCATTTATCTGGGTTAGAATTTTATCTGGAATTATAACTTAATAGCTCTTAACATTATTTTCAAATTCCTTTTTTTTTTCCTTTTTTTTTTTTTTTTTTTGGTACTGGAATTTGAAACCAGGGGTGCTTAAACACTGAGCCACATCTCCTGCCCTTTTTTGAATTTTATTTAGAGGCAGGGTCTCACTGAATTGCTTGGGGCCTCACTCAGTTGCTGAGGCTGGCTTGGAATTTGGGCTCCTCCTGCCTCAGCCTCCTGAGCCACAGGGATTACAGAGATGTTCTAATGTGCCCAGCTCCAATTCCTATCTCAGTGTGATGAAAAGTTAGCTGTTTAAGTTTTAGGGCACAATGAAGGCTTTCTTCCCACCCAACAAACTCTTCTTTTGTCCACCAAGTGGTGATCCCACCTCCCCAACTTGGCATGGCCAGGGATGCCCTTTGTCAAAATCTTTACTTTGAAACATGGTGTGCTGGGTCTAAAATGCTGTCTGGCAGAATTTTCTGCTTTCCCCTTTTCTTTCTCCCTGATGGAGAAAAATTATGCCTTCCTATGACCCCAGATTGTATCTTAACTCAGCTGCATCTCACCATTGCCATGGCTTCTTTCTGGACATCTTTCATTGTGGAGACTTTGGTAGGTGGGGAGAATTGAATTTGGTGAAAAGGAATTGAACTCTTACCTGTTTCACACTAAGCAATGCCTTAAAAAAAATAAAGAACAAGGGAAAAATAAAATGCATTATAATGAAGCCTTGGCAGTTTTCCATAATGAAGCTTTTTAGTTTCCATAATGTTGAGTTGAGGGCAGAAAATCTGCCAAGCCTCTTAATCTTTGTCCAGCTTATGTTTATTCTGGCTTCTAATAGGACAGAAACAAGGGGCTGCAGAAACTTGAGAGCTTTATCTTTGGGGCCTTTTATTTTTGTCATTAAAAAAAAATAACCTCTTACAGAGTCAAAATGTGCATAAATTTTATATTCCAATAGTTCTTTGAGTTTCCTTTAGACCATATAAGCGGAGCATTCCACATGACTTCTGCCTATGTGTTAACTCACATTTAAAGATCATTAGCATGCTTAGGTTTATTACTAGAATCCTTTGGCATCGCTCGTAACTTGTTTTTACAGTTTAATTGCCATAGAGTTGAGATATACAAGCAATACCAAAAATAATTATTATGCCTACACAGCTCATATTTCCTACTTTGGTTTAATGTGTTCAAGTGCACTGTCTTTCTTTAGAATAAGTTTTAAAAGTTAAAATGATCCCTACCCTACACACACACACAGTAGGCTGAAGGCAGCTTGAGCAGGCGTGGGGCTATGGTGGCCTCTGAACCATCTTGAAGTTCCCTCTTTTTTATCACTTCCCACTGTGGCCCACCAAGGGCAAAAGCAGGATTTGCAGGAAGATTACGTAGTTGAAAGAGGGCATGGGGAGGTAAGTAGGGAGGAGAGAAGTGTGCTGTGTCCATCAGAATCTATGAAGCACATCTGGAGTATTGTGTGGGAGTTTGGGAAAGCTTGACTTTTATAGCTGCCTATCATTAATGATATATAGTATTATAAAAATGTGTACAAATACGCTTAACCACTTACATCACTTCTTTTCCATAATGTCTGATTCTTGGATCTTTATTTTTTCCTTTATGTTTTATAAATAACATGCATCTTCTAGTAAATTAATCTATGGAAAAATCGGTGGTGAAATTGGCCACCCCATCCTCTAATCCTGCCTTCCTAGGATATCCATTCTAATCTTGGTTCATGCACACCACAGAGCAAGCTAGCTTCCCTCCCTCCCTTCTTGTTCTTTGCTAGCATCTTCTCATATCATTCACATCTGAGTGAATACATTTAAAAAAAAATCCTTGTTAAAAAATAATTGCATCTCTTTGAACATTTCCTTATTGGTGGGCATTTGTATTGTACATAAGTTTTGGATAGTCCCAAAACTTTGCAGTATGCACTCTCATATGCTGCTGCTTTGCTGCTTTTTTTTTTTTTTTTTTTGGAGGAGAAATGGGTCAAAATGAGATTCTTGTTTTTATGTTTTTAGAGTTTGGTATTGCTTTCTTTCTTCCCTTCAGTATTAGGCTTTTCAGATTTGGTTATTTCTCCATTAGAGAATGGGAAGAATGAATGGAACAACTCTGTATTAGACTAAAAATAGGTGAATTGATCAACCATGAAGGAATTGCTTTTATAGGCGAAGATAACATTTAAAATATCACATGTTGGTATGCTGAGCTTAAAATCAAAACATGCAGGTGCGTGTCTCACAAGGAAGAATAGTGAGGGCTGGTATAAGTAGGTTAGAGTGCTGGGAGGTTTGTGTTTGAGGGACTTGGTTGTACCCCATTTAGAAGAGTATCTGACAAATGTAGTCAGTCATGGAAAATTTTAAAAGAAACTGACAAAAGACCCAACTGTAACAATCATTTATTAACTATAGAGATAGGAGATAGGATTTTTACCTATAGATAGAAAATATGAGAATTGAAAGTGATTCTCTGATTTATTTTATGTCTTATATATTGTTTCTCCTTTTGAAAAATGTATTTTACTTGAACTGAAGAAGAGGAGGGAGGAAGAAGAAAGATTAATATATAACTCATGACCACTGAAAGCAAAGTAATAAAAGACTCCAGTTCACTGGGGGAGGAATGGTACAAAGTTCTAGGGATGCTGTGGATTTGACAGAATGATAACATTTGGGTTAAAAGAGAGGCTTTTGGGATCAAAGGCAGTTATTGGCTAAATAATTTATAGCTTTGTATAAAAGTATTTGAGGTGAATAATGTCTTTTAATTTTTTCCAGCATTCTTAAGACAAGGGTATGGAAAAGCAAGAGTCATAGAATTACACATAACCTGCCCAAAGCTCATTACTTAGGCTGAGAGCATTTAAAAATGTCTAGCACATAGTATGTGCTGAGGAAAAAAAAAATTAGTATGAGTAAAGAACTTCAAAGCTTCTTCCTGTTTGTCCATCCATTCGATACTTGGAAAGTATCTAAGAGATTGCAATGCTTCTTCCAAATTGACCATATGGAATATGGCAAAGCATGACACTGAAAGATTTTATAAAAACAAAACCAAAGACAAACAAACAGAAACAAACAAATAAATTGAGCTGGGCACAGCAGCACACGCCTGTAATCCCAATAGCTCTGGAAGCTGAGGCAGGAGGATCATGAGTTCAAAGCCAGCCTTAACAACTTGGGAAGGCCCTAAGCAACTTAGCACAACCCTATCTGTCTATAAAATATCCAAAAAAACAAAAAAAAAAAAAAAGAAAGAAAGAAAGAAAAGGACTGGGGCTGTGGCTCAGTGGTAAAACACCCCTCAGTTCAATCCTGAGTACAAAAATAAAAAAAGTTAATTCACAAAGGTCAAGTGCAAATGAGTTTGGCTTCTAGGAATCCTTGAAGTGTGAGATACTCACTGTTCTTGCCAGTGTACTAAGAAAGTGTATCTGGGATCAGGTTGTGTTTATATGCTTTGGCTAATCATTTTTGCAGATGATTATATTAATTCTCCATGTAGAGCTTATTTACTGGCACTTAAAAATTTGGCTTCTGTGTAAGTAATGTGATAGCTAGTACTGGAGCTATTGCATAAGAGTCCAGATCGGTTATGAAGTCTGTCCTATCAGTCGTAGCCTAACTGGAGTGACACCTGAGGACAGTCAGGCTCTGGGATGCTGGCAGCCTTGATTCAACGCAAATCTGGTCTGTTCTGGTTTGTTTTCTGTTTATAAAGCTGGATGTGTCTTGACTACTCTCCTGGGAGATTCAGAGTTAAAATCATTGTTTTATAATTAGGCAATGTTAAAATCATTGTCAATTATAATAGAGTCAACATAAAAGATGTGTTTCCTGGCTCTGTGCTTTCAGGCAGAGGGAGGTGAAGGATGCTTGCTGGCTGGAGTCTCTGCCTTACTCCCTGCCCACATATGGCTGTTGAGTTGCTTCTCAGGTTATTAAGAATACAGAGCCCTTAAAAGGTTATTGGTTAAAACAAGATTGAAATGGGTACCGAAGTGATCCAAGTATTGCACAGTGTCAGAGTGGTCCTCAACATGGAGAATATGTTCTTTAATTAATGCCCACTCTGTACAATTCCAAATTAAACCCTTTTCTTGGAACTTCTATAGTTTCAATGCCAGCAGAAGGCGGACATTCTCCACTGTTAACCCAGTTAAATGGTTATTTTGTGATTGTGTGACATTTTATCACCTAAAAGTTCTTTCAACATTTTTAAACTTGCAAGACGATAGCAAATCTTGCAAAGCACCATGGCCTGCCTTCCCTGCTGATTATGAGTCTGTCTCTTTAGTCGTGTCAAAATAACATTGCCAGAAAAATGTTTTCCTCAGAATGGAAATCTCACTTTTGATCCTTTTGTTGATAGTAAAAAGAGTCTTATCAAATGCTCAACAGTCTTAAAAATAGCTTCACATAATAGCTCATTTCCATTGATGATAAACACTGAAGGTGTTGACTGAGAATGTGAGGTTCTGATACCATCAGTGGATTAGGTTGCGCTGACAACCTCAGCGCCTTCAGATTTTTATCCAAATCTGCATCATGGGGAGTGATGTGGAGCCTCAAGGACACAATTTGCCTAGGGATTGGTATTGCTGGCCAACCCCAAAGTGTCCTGCCAGTCCTTTCTTTGCACGACTGTGAGTCACAAATTTGATTGACTTCATTAAAAGGTTAGATGACTTTTTAACCCCAAGTTCTCAGATTATTATTGGGATTTTCAATTCAATTTTCTTGAACAGATTATTAGCAAAGAAGATGTTTTCCTCTTCTTTGCCAAGTATGTTCATGAATCCAAAAGAAACACTTAATATTTATATAAAGAACCAGTTTGTGTCTACTGTTAGTTTTTTTCCTCTTGATCAGAGTAGTTCCTCAGACTCAGAAAATTTAAGAGGAGAGGGTACCAACAGTAGTGAACTAGGAAGATACCTTCTATCCTAGGACTTTACTAGATACTACCTCTTATGGTTTGGGTGTGAGGTAACCCCCCAAAAGTTCATGTTATGAAATGTGGGAGTACTTAAGGGTGAAAGGATTAGATTATGAGAGCTGTAACCTAATTAGTGGATTAATCCATTTGATTGATTAATTCAAATGCATTACTGGGTGGTAACTATAGGCAAGTGGTACAAGGTTGGAGGAAGAAGAGGGTCCCTGGGGGCATGGCCTTGGGGATTATATTTTGTTCCTGGTTCTTTTCTCTCTTTCTGCTTCCTCATTGCTATGAGCTAAAAGCTTTTCTCCACCACTACCTTTTGCCATGATGCTCTTCTGCATCTTCACCCCAGAGCAATGGAGTTGGCCAACCATGGACTGAAATTCTGTGAATGTGTACCCCAAATAAACTTTTCCTCCTCTCAGTTGTTCTTGTTTTAGGTATTTTGGTCATAGTGACAAAAAGCTGACTAACACAGTACCCAATTTCTTTCACAAGAAATTCTATTCCTTTAACTGGAACCTGTTCAAGATTGCCTGGTTGCAACCAATTGTAACCTCATATTTTTCCATGATTTCTCTTGTATTTCATACTTGAGCACCAAAAATATTTGTCTTTTGAACATTCTTGATTTTTCCTGCAGCTGAATCCTAACTTATATAGACTTCAAATCTTGGATGGCTTCTTATTGTCTGTTGATATCCTTCCTATCTTCACGGAGTACCTCAAAAACTGCTTCCTTGCCTAAATGTTGCTAGAATTTAAGTTTCACTCCATTCTCAATTTTATTTAATTATTGCAAGCCCATATAGCTTTCCTTATTTGTTAGTTTTTGCACTGAATTGTAGGTAACTATTGATTGGTGTGCTGTGCTATGCTTTGCATACTGGTTTGTGAAATTCTTTTCTTTTTTATACTGGGGATTGAACCTGGGGCACTTTGTGTGCCATCTACCCAGCTGATTTATGAAATTCCTGAGGGTCAAGGTTTGAGCCTCTTCTTACTCCTCTTTTAATCTTTGCTGGGCCTAATCTGGTGCCTCACACAGAGAAGTTCTTCACTATATATTTGAAGCATTTTTAAGTATCTCTGTGGAATGTTAGATATAACAGTTCTTCTAAGTCAATAAGTAATAAAGTGTTTACTTGTAGCTTTATTGTATAAAGATCCATACCAGCACTGTCCAATAGAATTCTCTTTCATGAAGGAAATGTTGCATTCTATGCTAACACAGTAGCCACTGGGCACATGTAATCATCAAATGCTTTCAATATGTATAGTGTAGCTGAGGAACTGAATTTACTTTCATTTAATTAAATTTAAATACCCACTATGGCTAGTGGCTACCATGTTTGTGAAGGCAGAGAAATAAGTTTTTCGATCTTGATCTTTTTCTCCTTTATTTCAGTAATCTTTATGAAGCACCTGTTAGGTGGCAATCCATTCTCTAGGCCCTGGGGATACAAAGAAGGATTGGTTCATTCTAGGACTGGGGAGAAGTGTTCACAGTACTGCAGAGGGACTGCCAAGATTCCATCGCCATTAACACAAGGCAGTAAATGTAGTGCTGTTGGGAAGGGCATGCAGTTTGAGAGAAACTGAAGAGGCTGGTTTAAGCAAAGGATTGTTTGTAGGACAAACCTCCGAATTGAGGGCCATGACAGGATAGGTCAAGAGGTGTTCATGGAGAAGAGTGAACATAGTTTACTGGCCGTGGTGGGGGAGGTCATTAGCTATAGGTTTGTGAAACATGGCAGGTGGCAATCAAGTGACCTGTTTGTTCTGAAGAAAGTCTCCTGTAAAAAACAGAGCTTTGAATTACTAATACTTTCTCCAGTACAAATAAGTAATTTCCTATTTGTGCAGCGTTTAACTGTCAACTGAACACTGTAAAATGTGCAGGGTTTCACCAACAGGTATATCAGTCTTATAGTTGGATCGCCAGTATCTAGTGCAATACCTGTCATGTGCAAGGTACAAAGGAAATTTTTATTTATCCATTCATATAGCAAAGACTCACTGCCTGCTCATTAGCACTGCCGCTCCACTGGAGAATGTGACCCATTTGGTCCCTGCTCAGAAGACACATGTCTTAGTGGGGCAGTCAGGCAAGAAACCAATGGAACGCTGTTTTAGTCAGCTTTGAGTCACTGTGATGTAAAGACCTGAAAAGAACAACTTAGAGGAGGAAAAGTTTATTTTGGCTCACAATTTCAGAGGTTCAGTCTATGGTTGGCTGACTCCATTGTTTTTGCCCCAAGATTGAGGCAGAACATCATAGTAGAAGAGCATGGCAGAGAAAAACAGCTCAGCACATGGCCACCAGAAAGGAGAGAGAGAGTTTCACTCACCAGGCACAAAATTATAAACCCCATTGACGTGCTCCCAGTGACCTCCTTCTACCAGCTATACCTTGTTTGTAGTTACCACCCAATCCATATAAGCTCTTATAATTTAATTGTTTCACCTCTGAATTTCCTTGCATTGTCTCACACATGAGCTTTTGGGGGACACCTCATATCTATATTATAACAAATACATCAGTGGCTAAAACTTAGGTATTATAGCCATCAGGTTAATGAATGGGTCTGTGATAGGTGGCAGCATTAGGGATCAGTTTTAAATGTGATGAGTGAAGGTTCCACAGTCATGTGGTCAATTAAGGGGAAAGAACTCCAGGCAGAGGGGATGGCAAGTATTAAATCTTGGCCATGGTGGGGGAGGTCATAAGCTATAGATTTGTGAAACATATCAGGTAGCAATTAAGTGACCTGTAATCCACATCTTGGTTTTGAAGAAAGTCTCCTGTAAAAGACAGAACTCTGAAGTTCATTACTTTGTCCTGCTCTTAGACTCTCAGCCAAATACTATTAATTATTCAGGGTTTCACAAAAAGCTATTTTTATCTTACAATTGCCACCCCTATGGCTACCACTTAAACTTCTGGGGAAAGCACATGCCATGTTCCAGCATTTGACTGAAGACCCAGGAGGCTGGAGTGAAGTGAGGGAGAGGGAAACTGTGTGAGATGAGGTCTGAAAAGGGAGAGGAAGAGGAAGGAAAGATCTATGTCCTGTAGAACCTTGGAGGATATACTTAAGGGAAGAAAGTTCTAAGGTTGATAAGCAAGTATTCAAGGTAAGTACTAGTATTTGCATTCATTTCAAAGATGTTTGCACACATGGGCACTCATTCTAAGGGAGGAAAGTCTGTAAAGTTCTAGTTCATCTGAGAAGTTACTGACCACTTCCTATGGTTAGTCACATTGCTATTTTGAGGTACCCTCATTTTGGCCATAGTTTAAAATCCATTAGGAAACTGCAGAGTTCTGTACTCTCCTGTGAGTGCTTAAAGCTAAGTAAACTGGGAGAACATCTGATGAATCTTTGGAGAGGCAAAAATGGAGGAGATAATGCTGCACAAGTAGGTTTTGACTCCAGGTCTAATTTTAAGAGGGAGCTTCCCTGTGAGATACAGTAATTGGCCAGAAGAGTGTGATTGCTCCTAATTGCCTTCCTAATTACACACACCAGTGTTAGGGGCTGGAGGCCTGGTGCTTGGCACTGTACATCACGGTTGACTTGTCCCTGGAGAGCTGAGACTAAAATATCTCCCAAGGATGAGTCTATTTTTGCCACTCTCCAGCCATTGGAGAGGTAGAGAGAGGTTGAGGAATGGAGGTTGTATAAATATTCTTTTGTAGAATGTGTGATCCAGCTTAGAGAGTAGATGTTCCATCAAACCTTCTAGCATTAGGATTGGTAATTTCTCTTGTTTTAACCTTTACTCAGGACCACAAGGGTGTACCCACAGTCCAGGGAGCATATATTCTGTTATTTCCTTACTCATCTTTACATTTCCAATCACTACTTATCTATCTTGTGCATGCTGATCTATTATCTGTCTTTGAGTTCTCTGGGAAAAACAGGAACCTGCATCTGGTAATCCAGGAGGGCTGGGGAGATTCATGTCCCTTGGACAACAGCTTTAAGCCAGTAATTGATCAGAGTTGGAAATCACTCACTTCCCTACTGTTATGGATTGGATCTGAGGTGTCCCCCCAAAACTCCTATGTTAGTGCAGGAATGTTCAGAGGTAAAGTGATTGGTTGGTGAGAGCTCTAATCTAATCAGTTCACCCTAGTTTGAATGTATAGGTGGTAAAGGTAGGAAGGTGGGGGCGGGCACGACTGGAGGAGCTGAGTCACTTAGGGATGTGCCCTCAAAGGGTGCATCATCCCTATGTTTCCTTCTTCCCCTCTCTTTTTGCTTTCTAATCCTTCCATGAGCTAAAAAGCTTTCCTCTGCTGGACCCTCCCACCATGATGTTCTGCCTCACCTGTGCCCAGAGCAATGGTGTGTGTCCCCTATGCCCTGAATCCTCTGAAACCTTGAGCCCCAAATAAACTTTTCTGCCTCTAAGTTGTTCTTATCTGGTGTTTTGGTCACAGCAATGAAAAAGCTGACTAAAACTTCTAACTTGTCTTCCCCACCCCCTATTGTTTTCTGGGTCATCTCCTAAATAAATTACTGGTACTTGAATCTTTGTCTCAGGACCTGTTTGGGGAGAATCCAGGCTAAGGTACTCTACCTCAAGAAAAGTTGATACAAGAGCTTAATGGGCCACAAAGCTTTATTGTTAGACTTGGAAGTCACATGTGAAGCCTAAGTGTGTTTCTCTGACCAGGACAGTCAGGCTTTGTAAGTAAAGTATATAGAATGGTGACAAATAGCTTGAAATCAGTCATTTAATCAGCACCTCTGGATAATGATGATCTCCCTTTGTTTTGTTGTTTTGTGATGTAGATCCTTTTATGAAGGTGGAAAAGTATCTGAATCTTGAGTTGGGGACAGGTGGATACTTAAACGCTCAGTGAAAATTTTGGGAATGCTTAATGAAGTCATTGTGAGTTTATGCATGGAACTAAATCACTGATAAAATGGAATTGTCTCAAATTGTGGACTGCATTTGCTCATATAAATGTTTTGTTTATGTATCAGTGTTTTTAATGTCTTAGGATCCGTTTCCAAAATTTAAAAATTGGGAATTTTAATTTAAAAGCTCATTATTAATATCTTCTGTTAAAATCATTGTGCACGTTTTCTTAAAGGAGATAAAAATCATGCAGTAGAACAATAGTGAGTGTATTTCTGCATGTCCTTAATACCTCCTACTCAGTGCCTTCTGCTCAGGAATATTTTGAAGTATGCCATCCATACTATCTGCCTGTCCCCATGAGACAGCAGAATTTGCATCTGTGATCTCAGAATTTGTTTTCAGTTCATTAACTCTTTGAAAAACTTAATTTTTAGACACTCCTGCCAATTAGCTTTAAATATGAAGATAAAAGATCTTTGGAATTAAAATGTGAGCCTGTGTCCATCCTTTTTATTGTCGAGGGTGTCCTACTTGATGGAGTGATATTAGAAGTTAATGGGATTTTGTTAACCAAACACGGATTAGTTTAGAGCTGTCCCTGAATGTGCCATCTGAGGGAATGGAGAGGAAGTTTTATAATTATGTAGCTCTTGGAGTATCTGACTTG
Organism: Sciurus carolinensis; assembly: GCF_902686445.1. NCBI lineage: Eukaryota > Metazoa > Chordata > Mammalia > Rodentia > Sciuridae > Sciurus > Sciurus carolinensis. Next base: position 60,438,439 of record NC_062229.1, read on the forward strand.
AGTCTCTGTAGTTATGTTATCTAATTTCAGATGGCGTGGAGTGTCTGACGGAATGTTTAGGGAACATGTGCATTAGAAAAGGATTTGGGTAGGAAAAGCTCAGTGGTGATTTCTGTAGGCAGAAGGATGCCCTGTGGCTGTACCTGGTGTGGAATTCAGTATGGATTCCCCAGCTTCCATCCTCATTTAACAAGTTCATAAACTTTAGCAGTGGAAGAGCTAATGAATCATGAATTGTTTCATATAAAATGATATCAGTTATGTGTGCTTTTCAGATGAAACATTGAAGGATGACGGGAATTGAGCATTTAGTCAATTTTTGTAGAACTATAATGATAGATAAAAACTCTGACTTCAGTTTGATGACTGTCTGATCGATGATTATTTCTAATCTATTTTTTGAAACTCATGGGGAATACTCCATGTTGTGTGGATCAGTGACTTGGAAATAGTTTCCATCTCTTCCTATATCCTGAGTGAGTCTTCTACTGAATAAAATTTTGTTCATGACCATGGTATGCTTCTTATCAAGTATAACATTAATTCCGACTGTAGATAAGCAGTTGATTTTCAGTTGCACTATTATGTCAGTTATTGAATTAACTGAGTATATTATGTAATTAGTCATTTTTCCTCTCTTTTTAAATAAGTGATTAAAATGATTTTAATCTATCAGAGTTTCTATTGAGTCCACGGTGGCCAGCCAGCACCTCATTGAATGAGCATCATCCCAGCCCTATGCAAAGTAAGGCAGTGAGTAGTTATTTTATTTTGGCTCTCTGTGACATTGGGAAACACCACTGTAGAGTTCCATTATAATTTAGAATTATGCCACTTTCTTTGAGTTTCATTAAAACTTATGTTAAAACTGGGTGTGATAATACATGTCTGTAATCCCAGGGACTCAGGAGGCTAAGACAGGAGGATTGCAAATTTGGGGCCATCTTGGGCAACTTAGTCAGAACCTTTCTCAGAATAAAAAAGGGCTGGGTATGTTGCTCAGTGGTAGAGCACCCCTGGGTTCAGTTCCCAGAACCCTGCCCGCCCCCCCCACCCCCAATGCAAATTTGTGTTAAAGATGAACTCACTTAAATGAACATATCTCATCCAGCAGCTCTTCAATTTTAGGTGTTGTTAGTTTTCAGGGTATCACTGAGGCAATTTGACAAACCCATCAGTGCTAATTTAATAATAGATGAAGACAATGCTCTATTCATCAGTTTAGTCATGTGTTAAATCTGTCCGTAAATTGAATATGAACCTTCAAGCCTGCCTGATGAATCTGGCTGTGGCAAAACTTAGTTCATATGAAAGACAAGTAGCAAGTAAATCTTTTCATCATTTGTCGATGCAAAAGTGTAATGTGTGCAAAGAAGAAGTTTGGTGAGCTGCTAAATGAGGGTTGAGTGAGCCAGAAACTGAAGTTTTAAGGAAGGGGGTAGAAATTGATGTGAAGTGAGGCAGCACGGTCCCATGAGATATATCTGAAAGGAAATAATGAAGAGGAATATGTAACCTAGTTGCCCTAGAACCTTTCTTGGATGATGTGATGTTTAAAGCTGAGGGTTCTATCCATCATCTGCTTTGCTTTCCCAGGTAATAATTGCATGAATGTGGTTTTATTTCCTTTTTTTTTTTTGTGGTGCTGGGGATTGAACCCAGGGCCTTGTGCTTGTGAGACGAGCACTCTACCAACTGAGCTATCTCCCCAGCTCCTTTGTAATTTATTTTTTAAAGTATACTTATTTATTACTTATCCACTTTGTGCCAAGCACTCTCCTGGGCACTAAAGCTCTTAATACATTCACTGTGGTTCAAATGGGAAAGACACAGGTGACAGTTCACATCATGCTGTCATGTGATAGCTGCAGTATTAGGGAAGTGCATATATTGTTGTAGGACCCAGCCATATAGGACCCTCCAAGGCTGAGGCTTGGTGGACAGGGAAGACATGCAGTAGGCATGCTACTTGTGGCATGGGTGAGAAGGATTGAGGATGGTGTGTGTGCGGGTTGAGACTGACATCATTTTGGGGGTGGGGTGATGGGGGTGGGGCAGGTGGAAGCATGCTCATACAGTAGACAAAGCCTGAGCAAGACATGGAGAGCAGAACTGGAGTGGCTAATTTTGGGAGGTCATGGGCGGGTCCTGGGCCCCAGAAGGTATTTGAGAAGATGAACTTGGGTTGCCATGCAGGAGGCTCACTGTGGAGATACTTTGGGTGGTATTTTGAATTTTGTAATAGAAAGTGGTGTAAGGGACCTGTGCAATTGTTTGATGGGGTTATTTGGAGGTCATAGCAGGAAGTGCTGTTGGAAAGGCCCAGCTGGTCTATTTGAGCGTGGAGATTGGGATGGGAGTGAGGATTTGGGATTGGTGAGATGACTGAGGAAGAACTGGTACAGTAACACCCCCTGAGAAACGCCCAGTTTTAAGGAACTGAACAGGCAAGAGGAATTCACTAAGGGAAAGCTAAGAACAGGGAAATGTACCTAGTAAAGTCAGAGTATTTGATGAGCCAAAAAGTGGCTTGGAAGTTTTAAAGAGGACTATCATGGATGGGGTGAGGAAGAGCCATCCATACTCCCAGGAGCCTGTCTTTCCATTCCCAGCAGGTGATCTGACAGCAGTACTGAGCCACAGGGCTTGGGATGAGGTTAATCAGTGCTGGATCAGGCAAGAAGCCCTGTCAATCAACAAATGGTTTTTTCCTTCCTCCTTCATTTTTTTAAAAATACTTTTTTTCTTAATGTGTAAGATAATATGCAAATTTGGTTTTGATTTTGCAAAGACATGTTTCTAACCTTGGGAATCCTGGGGTTTCTTCCTGGAAGGAGCAATGAGGCTGGGGAAATTGAGGCCGAGTTAGATGCTGGGAGCCGATTCTCTCTAAACTCCCCTGAGGCATGTGCTACGTCCTTGTGGTTGTATGCTTTTAAGTACTAGGAAATTAGGAGCCTGATAATTTCATTCAGTGACCATGATCTGTTTCTTCTGCTTTTCCATCTTCACGTGTAGAAGCAAATATCATTAACAACCAAAATGATCCATTTGCTCTCATTACGTGATACAATTCTTCTCAAGAATTTAGTATGCATATCCTTGACCTTTTTGGGAATTAAAAATTATCTTGCAAATTTACCTCTACATCTGTAATTTCTGTGGTGTGCTCAAGAACAGCTTAATAGTCTGAAAACGGATGAATTTAAAATTAGAGAGTTGAAGGTCGTCACCCAGCCATGATAACTCAGCTAATGAAATATTCATTTCCAACTACAAAGTGGCACTGTATATCAATATGTTGTCACTGTCTGTCATCGTTACGTAGAGCGCAGGTATATTTATGCATTTATAAATAGCTAAGGGGAGAAAAAAGAGGCTAATTACATGCAGGAATGTTACAGAAATTTCCAGGGCCCTGCTTCTTATCGGCAACCATTAACCATTTTTCCAAACCACGTTTGTAAATTAAGTATGGGTTCTGCACATTAACCTCTGGTATATTTGGTTTTAGAAGGTTGTAGTTGCAGGGAGGACAATTCAGGAGATGTGCTACCTTTTTTTTTTTTTTTTTCTTTGTAGGTGCTGTCCACACCAGCAGTTTGTTTATACATATGTAAAATGAAGTATACAATGTAGCTTGTACCCAGAAAAAAAAAAAAAAAAAAACTGAAAACTGGTTTGAAAAATCTAGATCATTGTAGAAGAGATATATATTTATATAATTAGCTTTCCCAATTAAGAATGAGTCTACTTTAGCAAAAATCAATGTAATTATCCAGATAATTCAGGCTAATTAAAGTCCTTCTCACATCTGTAGACCTTCATTAGCTGTGTGCTTCTGGTAACAGTCAATTTTTTGGTGTTAAATTAGCTTTATACTTTGTATTTGTCTTGCTCTATTTTGCTGGTGTAGACCTGGCTTCAACTGATACTGCCTACTTGATCAATAGATACCCTCTGGGGAGAAAATAAAATGGGAATTATAAAAGATTGCCCATCTTTTAAAAAACATGAAAGTACTTAAGGATACATTTTAGGATATTGGTTCTTTAGACCCATGGAGACCACAATTAACCACAATGGAAAATTTATAAGAAACCTTATAAACCAGGTTGAATGTATACATAGGATCATGAGAATAAGACTTCAGTGAACAGTCTGCCTAGCCAAACACACACACACACTCTCTCTCTCTCACACACACTCTCTCTCTCTCTCTCTCTCTCTCTCTCTCTCTCTCTCTCTCTCACACACACACACACACACACACACACACACACACATACACATGACATGCTTCAGGGAAGCTGTGCTACTTCCATCCCACATTTTCCCTTTCTTTAGTCCTGTCTTTCCCCCTGTCTGAAGGCATCTACCATTCTCCCCAATCTGACTTTTTCTATAGCCCCCTCAAAACCGAAAGTGACAGCCACTGAATTTATAAATAAAAGCCACCTTAAGTAAATGTCATATGTAGGTTCTCTAAAAGTCATGTGTGCCTTTGGCTTTTTTCTTACCCTTCACTATGGGATTTTTTTAAAGAAATCCACATTCTACCCCATGATGTGAGGCGGGTGGAGTAGGTGGTGTCAGATGTGTGCGTCATGGTGGTGGTTCAGAAATTAAAAGATTTGCCTTGGGCAATTGGCAGTTCTCATTTGAGCTCCTGAAAATTTCATTTTGTTCCTTTTCCCCTCCTTTCTTGACTGTTCCTAGCTTTTAATGGGAAAAAAGAACACAGATTATCTCGTGGGTTTGCATCACGACATGGAAGCCACTTGATCACAGCTAAATTTGGTTGAGTACACAGCCTGGTTGTGAGGTAGCATGATACCAAGGGCTGGAGAGGTCTTTCCTTATTAGTTGATCACAGTTATAGCACTTTGTCTTTAGAGGGCTTTGAAAGAACTTCTAAAACAGCTAGACTGGTTATTAACATTATTGTAGGAATTCAAGGGTGGTTGGGTAGACAGGGTAGGGAAGCATGAGGAAGGAGGAAAGAAATCGATTCCAAAGCAGGGTGCATATCACTGGTAGTGTCAAGAATAGGCGTTTTATTGTGGGGGAGGGTGAGGCCCACTTTTACCTTTCCTGTCCTTCTATTTTTATTCTTATGTCTCATGATTTTATTTTTAAACACCAGAGATGACATATGTCTATCAAGTTTGGGGACTAATATATTTTAAAATAATTATTCTCTGTCTGATTAGATCATGTAGATTTAGAATATGCTAAAAACTGAAGAAAATTAGCATTGTGTCTTTGAAATGTCCCGCTGGGAATAGAAGCTGTACTCACTAACTGTGTGCTAAAAAGACAGGGAGAAAACAGATGTGTTTGAATTCTTTCTGAATTATACCATGATCGTTCACGTCTCACTGCTGGCCTTTCTAATAAGCTAAGTACATTTAGAGTTTTTAACACATATCCCAAAAGGGAAAATGGTGATCTAATATGCTGCTTCAAATGTGCTTTATAACATAGGCTAAAAGAATCTCAAATATTTCCCTTTGTAAGAATCTGAATTCTTTATATGAAAAAGAGGGAGGGAGGGACGAGGTGGGGGGAGGGCGGAGATTGATTTTGATGGGGGGGTTGTGGGAGTTGAACTCAGGGTTGCTTAACCACTGAGCTACATCCTCAGTACTTTTTATATTTAATTTGGAGACAGTCTCGCTGAGTTGCTAAGGCTGGCTTTAAACTCTGAATTTGCCATCCTCCTGCCTCGGCCTCCCTAGCCACTGGGATTACAGGTGTGCTACCATGACCGGCTAGAGAGATTGATCTTTAACCTAAGAAACAAATACCTTGTGGAGTTGAACTTTTAGCCCAGAGGCAGAACACCTATAAAAACTTAAATAGAATAAATAATATTTAATAGGCAATGACAATTTAATCATAAAATTGCAATATATATTGATATATTAATATATACAACATCTAGATTGTGATTTCCAACCTATCTTAAAGCACCCAGGTCAATTTCTTTGAAATATTCACAGAACTGAAAACTTGGTACTTAAATGGGTTAAATTTATCCATATCTCCTCATGCCCCCAAATAAGGTGATTGGTTAAGAAGGAATTATGGCAATGAATAATTCCTAGTGGGCTCTTAGTGTTCATTTGTGTTTTTCTAAGGATAGATAAAGTTAAGGAAAATTACTTTGGAAAGGATCCAGCAAGATGTAAAACGCCATACTTAGAATTACTGAATTGTTGTCACTTTCTTTTCTGCCTGTTTTCTGAATGCATCTAAGGCAGCTTTGTCAAATTACGATGTCCCTCTGGAAAAACTTCCCTGTGATTAGTTTTGGTGGCTGGATAATCTTGAGGGTATTGAAAAGGTGAATTCTGAGGGGCAAACTTCCTGTTCCATTTTCGGTGGGCTGTGACCTCAAGTGCCCCTGCATAAACAGGGTTGCAGTACAGACAGGAGCTCCATCAGCACGACCTGCTTGATTAGGCCCATCTAGTAGGCTCCTCCGACTTCATCACGGACCCTTTGAACCTTAAATGTCTTCCTTTGCCTGTTCTGGACTTTAATGTCCATTCCTGATTTTCTGAAAGCCTGTAATTTCAGTACAACCAACATTATATCTCAATAGTTCCCAAGGAGTTGTTAAAGTCAATTTGTTCTTAGGAACTTCTTAAAAGTCCAATTTATTGACTCGATGGGCTGTAAAACTGTTTCCCTTCATTAAGAGAATTACCTTCTTAGCCAGGCACTCGTGGCCACGATGGTTTTCATGATCATTCTCTTTACCCAGTGAAGTTCGGTTAAAATTCTTGAAATGAGGCCACCTGTTCCTGAAAGATCTCCTCTCAGTGGCTGTACTTTTGTTTTGAAGATGGAGCCCAATATAGGGGAGTCTACCAACTTGTGAATTGGCCCAAGAAAAAGATCAATATATGCAAAGTATCCAAGACAGAGGCTCCAGGTTTGAGAGCTGCCTGTCCCTTGCTTCTTTCTCTGTCCTCAAGATTAGCCATGTTGGTCAACTTCTGTCCCCGTCCAACTGTCACAGTAATGTATTCCCATGGTTCAGACTGTAGTTTCCAGCTTCAGTGTGATCACACCAGCCCTTGTGAGTATCCAGGCAGGGAGATACTCTTTATTCCTGGCTACCAGAAAGTAGATCGGGCCCCTAATATATTTTTAACTGTTTTCACTAGAGTACATATGCTTACAGAGTGAACTAATTATATGGAGATAGTTGTCCAAACATTAAAGTTTGTGATTGGCAATACACGAACATTTTATTAACATGCTACAAAATTCAGTAGCTGGTCTAACAACTATCACCACATTGAAGTCATCATGAGCACCTGTGACATTTTGAGATTCCTGTCACAACTATAAGCGATTTCAAATGAGGACAAATTCTCAAGTATTGCTAGTAGTACTTTGCTTGTTCCTACATTCATAATTGGAGGAAATGCTTAATGTTACCTTCACCAACCTGTCAGAGGTTATTAAAGACTAATTCCTTTCCTACTGCAAGTTCATAGACTACTGGAATTTTAACTGCAGTTTGTTCTAGACCAGAAGTCATAAACTTTTTCTGTAAAGGTAAATATTTCTGGCTTTTGGCATCTATTAAACTCTGCTCCATGAAAGCAGCTGTAGACAATACCTAATTGATTGGTCTATGCTGTGTTCTAATAAACCTTTATTGAGAATTACAGACACAGGACTGGACTCGGTCCATGAACTATAGTTTGCTAACCTCTTTGTTAGGTAGAGGTTGTTCTTGCCAAGACTTGTTCCATATCCTGACCGGCAAATTCTCATTTTGGGGCTTAATTATTGTTGCTGCTCTTTGTTGGTCTGCTTATGCCTCTCAGGTTTGGGAGCTGTCTGACATTGTTTTCATACTGCACTTAATTTTAAAAGTCTTGTTACTTGAGCACTCATATATATGGTTTCTTAGAATACAAAGGTGGTTATGACTGGTTCTCTAACCTTGCAGTGCCTCACATTGGTTGTATAGACCAACACAGAAGTGGAATGTGTAAGTAAGTAGATTGCTATTATTGCTATAGTAGTTAAGCATAAAATGTTTTTGAAACAATGAGAACCCCCAGAATGACACAGTTTTCCTTGATGCAACATTCCTCTCTACTTTGCATTCAGTATGTTTTAAAAGTGCCTTTTATTTCTATGACTTGATACACCTGAAAGTCAGGTCTATATTTAAGTAAGTATTTTATTTGAATGGGCAAAGAACACAGAAATTATCATTTAGATTATGGTAATAGAAGTTTATTTGTAGAAAATCATGAATGTCCTTTCTTTCAAATGAGTTGGCTCTTATTTTAAGCTTCTATTGTTGGGTAGATGGGATAAAGATAATACTTAAAAACACTCCTCTAACCTCAAGGGAGTAGATTTTGCTCATGGAGTGAGTTTTTGCAACTTCCATGACCTGCCCTGATCGAGTCCTGTACATCATATTATAAAGGATTTCATTTCCAGCTTCTAGGTACCATCTGGGTGAGCATGCCCAATAGGTTTTGTTTTCCTTGCTTCTTCCAGTGGATGATGCCTTCCCCCATGAATGGTGCTTCCTGGCTTGTGATGTATTCACAGGCTGTACCTGAGCTCAGTGTGGCAGACTGGTGTGGTCACTTAGTTGTATCTCTCATGGGCAGTGGAATGCAAAGGGCGGCTGCTCTCTCCCATCTCATACCTGCACAGGGGGAACCCTGAAGGTTTATGGTTTTTTTCATAATTTAGAAAATCCTTGGGCCTGGGGTTGTGGCTCAGTGGTGGAGCGCTCACCTAGCATGTGTGAGGCACTGGGTTTGATTCTGAGCACCACATATAAATAAATGAATAAAATAAAGGTCTGTGAACATCTAAAAAAATTAATTAAAAAAAAAGAGGGGCTGGGGTTGTAGCTCAGTGGTAGAGTGCTTACCTAGCGTGTGTGAGGCACTGGGTTAGATCCTCAGCTCCACATAAAGATAAATAAATAAAATAAAGGTATTATGTCCAACTACAACTAAAATAAATGTTAAAGAAAATCCTTACCTGCCGATCTTTCCAGATCCACTGCTTACTGGTGACTTTTGGGGTCATTTCTTTCTTCCCTCCCTCCATTTTGTCCCCTCCTCTTCAAGCCTGAGGTACATATGAGAGCCATCTTGTCTTTGAAATTATCTCATTCACCTATTAATTGTAAATTTGCAGTTGAGCAAAAAGTGTTGTAGTCCAGTGGTTTAGATTAAAATCAAACTTGATGACAAACTGAAACTGTGTGCTATTTTACTGAAAACATCAGTATTGAATTTCTCAGGTCTCGTAGAGCTAAATTAAGAGCCATCATGAGCTGGGCAAGGTGGTGCAGGCCTTTAATCCCAGTGATTCAGGAGGCTAAGGTAGGATTACTGTAAATTTGAGGCCAGCTTCAACAACTTAGCAAGACCCTGCCTCAAAAATAAAGAATAAATGGGGGTGGGGACGTACTCGGTTGTAAAGCACCACTGGGTTCAATCCCTAATACCAAAAAAGAAAAGGCAAAAGGCAAACCTTTATGGAGAACACAGTCGCTGTGGGGTTTTTGCTGTCCTTCAAGAGTAAAATACCCTTTTACTTTTCGATTAAGTTTATATGTAAGGTTATAGACATAACTTTCCTTACACACATGCTGAAGTGCTGGAACAGAAACTTTATAGCTATTTACTTTGACCTTGGTTCCCCAAATATCATTACCTAAACCCCATAAGATAACCTTTCAGTCCCAGGATCACTTTCATCTCTAAAATTCTTTGGTATCTTTGACTATTTGGGGGGGGGGATAAATTTTTCATTAAATTATTTATTCACATCATGATTTAATTATTTCATCTAGGAAAGTATGTCTGAATAAGCCATTCATCTCTGTCATAAGTTGATGATAGATCAACAAATCAATCTTTAAAATTCAATAGGATAAAGTATATGTAAAAGCAGATTTTTTGGCTTATTATATATCAGCAAGGATATCCTTGGTTAAAATACATCCTGGGGATGTAACTCAGTGGTAGAGAGCTTACCTAGCATGTCCAAGGCCCTGGATTCAATCCCGAGCACCATATACCCTCTCAAAATAAAATGAATTATAAATCAATGAATTTTTTTCCTTTTTTGTGTTAAGACTTTGGCCATCCATTTAGATAGCCTAATCAGTGGTTGTTATGTTGCCAGATTATCAATGAACAGCAGAGAAGTGTGATATCATTTTTTAAAAATGTGACTTGACTTCTTTACGTGTATTTATATATAATTGTTCTTGAGGTGGCAGATCTCAAGCTTCAAGGACAGGTTTGGGAAGCCAGAAACCATAGTTTCTTAGTGGGCAGGAAAGACAAAGGCAGCATTTGCCTTGGGTACTTAGAAAGTGTTGTTTCTTAGATTTGTAACTTGGGCTCACTCCCACAGAGACTGGGAAATACCTCCCACTTGCAAAGATGGGTTTCTCGAGACGTGGTGGTCTAGCCTTTGATTCCACATCTCCAAGTGACTTTAGGTACAGAAAGGACCTTATGATCCTGTAACTTAGATCACCTGTTTGAGGCCAAGGTTGGTGAGCTATTTGTAACAGTTTTAGGTTCCCAAGCCTGCTCTGTTTGTAACAAAATTATTTTTAATACTTAATGACTGTTCTACACATTATAAGTCTCTGTGCTGAATGTGACATTTTTTTCAGGTACTCTCTTGCTTTCAGAGGTATTTAAAATGTGAGCCTTCAGGTACAGCTGGTTCCAGAGACTGAGGTGGTGTCATCATGGCTCTCAATCTTTTTTTGCCTGTTAGGTTAACACAGTAATTAATGGTTTGTCATGCTTGTTGCTAAATTATTAATGGAATAGGGAAAAAGTGTGGTGTATTCTTTATTCATGAATTATCTAGGAACATATGTCTGAATAAGTCATACTTTTCTGTCATAGTTAGGTGGTTGATTTATTGACACATCTATGAAAATCAGTAAGATAATGTATATGTAAATTCAGATTTTTTGACCTGTTGTATATTAGCAAGGATATTCTTGGTTAAAATGAAGTATAGAGGTTGCGGATTCTTTGTATGAATCTCACCTCATTTTTTAGGTTTTTTTTAGTGTTTTTTTAACTTTAAATGCTTTGGTGTTTCACAGGAAGTATAAGATCCATTGAATGGTTGTGAGTATTGGACATGTCAGGATCTTTCTTTGTTGGTCCAGCCCACACTTTCTCAGGTTCCTTGGTGGTCCTCACTCTTCACAGCCCAAGGGGGGCTGTGGATCATAGTGACCAGAACAGGAGCTGATCCCTTGCTTGTCCAGGTCTCTCACATCATTGGGTATGTGACACGGGCTTTTTGGAGTACTTAGCAACAGGGGTGGTTTCAAAACTGGTCATGTCTCTCTATAAGGCTAATGACTATCTTCCCCTTAAACAGAGAATATCTTTTTAAGAATTTATTTCTCAGTCAAAGGAGAGAATGGCTTTGTGAAGACAGTGTATTAGCCTAAAAGGCAAAAAAGGAACCAGAACCACGATGACACCACCTGAAACCAGGTGTACCTGAAGCCTTGTACTTTAAACTTTAAAACTGTATTTAAAACTTAAGTGTTTAAATTGACCAAATGTATTTTCTTGTCTGTATATTTTTGACTTAGATTTATTTATTCCAAAGGTAAGTAATATGCTGGGGAAGTAGGCACAAAATACTGCTGATTTAAAAAAACAAAACAAACCACTGTTAACTACTCAAAGCCTTAACCTACAGAGTAGCAGTAGTCTAGATACAGATTTTGGGATGCTGTCTACTTATCTTTTTTTTAAATAATTTCTGGCCCCTGCCACCATCCCTTGCTTGTCTACTTTTAGCTATACAGAACAAAATTAATTCTAAGTTTGGCTAGGTTGTGAAGAAGAAAGAGGGGATCAGCTGTTCTGTTTCTTCCTGCTACACAGAAATAAACATCGCCTCAATTATTCAGTTACAGCTAATCTGCTGTTTTTCCATGGCATGTTGAAGTTGTTTTCACCAGATCTTGTTGGAGCAAACTGATTTTGCTGTACAGGAGGTGATATTCCTGGAAGTGGGTGAGGTTGCAGGTGTGCTGTATCTGCTTAGTCCTGGAGGCTCACCTCTCCATTCATCTTGCCCTGCTGCCTCGTCTTCTCAGCCCCAAAGATCCTTTTACATTGATGCTTTTATCTAAATCCCATCTTTTCCGCCACTTTCCCCTGTTTCCCATCTCCACCCCCTATTTTACTTTGTAAAAATCAGAATAGAATTTATCACGATTAGTTATTATGGCTTGTCTTTGGGTGTCCTTTAAAGGATGTGTTAGAATTACTATTATTTTTAAAATTCTTCTTGTCTTTATTTTCTCATTGCCATCTGTTCTTTTAAATATTCTCAGATTGTTTATGGTTTCAGTTTTCCCTCCATACATTTCCTGGCATTTGGCTCTCCTTTTCTGACATGATAGGTCAGGCTTTTAGAAATCTGGCCCCTGTGTAATTTGACTTTTTTCCTTAGTCAACATACCGCCTATGCCTTCGGAAATCTTTCATCTCTTAGGTCTTCAAGCAGATGTTAACTGTTTAAATATTTTGTTGTTTTGGTGTAAAGAAAATTGAAATATAAGCCGTCAGTGATAGCATGCGTTGCTTATACCAGAGCAGATTGCTGCTTACAAGTGGAATATGCAAACGTCTTTAAAACATGGAACATTCCCTTATGCATTTTAACCATCATCTACAGGTTGTGTGCTCTGAAAAGTGAGTGAATGCTCCAGGTTATAATTTTTGTTGAGTCTGGACCATATCTAGAAATGGGCATTTTTATTCTCTTAATTTTTTTTGAGCAGGGGTATGCAGTACTGGGAATTGAACCCAGGGGCACTTAACCACTGAGCCACATCCCCAGCCCTATTTTTGTGTTTTATTTAGAGACAGGGTCTCACAGAGTTGCTTAGGGCCTCACTAAATTGCTGAGATTGGCTTTGAACTCAAGATCCTGCTGCCTCGGCCTCCTGAGCCACTAGGATTTTGGCGTGCACCACCACAGCCAGCTCTGAATTGGTTTTTAGTGGTGGGTTCTTACCTCGGAATAGACTTTGCCTTGTGTATGAGAATGAGAAGGCAATGGTCATGTTTGTGTGTGTGTGTTATATTCCATAATTTCTGGTTTACATTTTATCAGTGGTGACATTTGGACTTACTTGTCCATCATATCAATGGCTAAAATAAATGAATAGGAAGCTGTTGGTGTTGTAAAGTCAACTAGGAGCATTCCATCACACTTAGCAGCAGTAATAGCAGCTGTGGTATTCGTGAACAAATTAATTGCATATTTGGCATATATTGCTGATCCTGTCCCAAATGTCTTCTCTAGTCTTTCAGCCAGCTCTGGGTGTCCATCCCTTTGGCGATCTCATTTTATAGACAAGGGAACTGAGGCTCAGAATAGTTAAGCAGTTTTCTTAGGATCATGGGACTGGGCCTATAATCTGTGTGGTCAGTCCATGCTAATTGCTCATGGGCTTGACCACTGGTGAAGGGCTTTTTAAGAGTCCAGGTTATGAAGATCAAGAAGATGTGTCTTTGTTGTTTCCAGCTGTAAATATAGATAAGAATAGTATCTACGTAAGTCGAGAGGTTAAATGACAGTATGCAGATACCTGGTTGGTAAGTGGTCAGTTAATAATCAGTTGCTGTTATTTTTAAAGCTATCGATTACTGTTACACCATGGAACTTCAGGCGTTATCGTGCCTCTCGCCTCCATTACGAAGGAGCCTCTAGACAGTAAAAGTTCATTACAGTTTTGAGTGTAATCATATCTTTGAGTAGATGATGCTTCACTACCTCTGTCTTACATGATATGTTAAATAATTGAAGAACAGCAGGTATCTCCTTCACTCTATTCAGATTTCATCCTTGGCCCGTTTCTCTACCAGCCAAAATGAGGAGAAATTTGTAGCTCAGGCCCTCAAGTTGAAATGGACATTAATATTAGCAAATTCCCTTTAATAAGCATCACATTAAATTTGATGACTGGAGGGGACATCCTCATAGCTTATAACCAGGAATTAATGTGTGCGGGAGACAAGGGAGCCTTCCCCAAATGCTAACTCTTGAGCAGGCTTAAAGAGACAGATGACCCAGGAGGCTCAGAGTGGGCATTATCAGTCCTATAGTGTACACTTGGTAACTGCTGCCAGGTTTCCTGAGTACCTGTGGTCTTTTACTTTTCTCTCCAGAAAGAAGGTTGTAGAAACCCATCTTGGAGCAAGGATTATTGACACTTTTTCTTCTACATGACTCAGAACAAGAGGACTATAATAACTAATGACTCTGACCTAGGGTTTATTAAATAGGAGTCCTTGAATCTTGCATACAGTAGAGCTGATAGTTGCCTGGACAAGAGTCTGGATGGGCAGAGCTTGGTTCCTTGAGGCCCTGCAAGGTGCCTAGAGGAGATGAAATCTTGCAGAGCACTCAGTGCAGGTTCAGCAGGGGCAGCAAGAACCGGAGGACTGTGTGCAGGACAGGGGATGACTCCTTGGCACTTTGCCCAGATCTTTTGCCCTTGTGAGGATCTTCCCTCTGCTTTCTTCTACTCGTCCTTCTTTTCGCTGTGTTCAGATCACAGGTGATAAGCTGGTGAGTAATTCAAAGTTTGACCCCTCCCCAGGACTCTTCTCTTCATGGTGTCTCTTCTCAGACACCAAAGCAAGGATTTTGTCTGTCCCATGGCAGGGTGGTGGATACCAAGTTCCCCAAACTATTTAGAGCATGAATGCCCATTACCATCTTACTCCAGGTGTGTTCACGAAACCATCTCTCTGTCTCTTTTTCTCCCAGGGAAATGAATTAGTTTTGGGATCCAACTGGATAAGCATGAAGGTAAGAAGTCCAGGGAAAGACTGTAGGAAAACATGTATGAAGCATACTGCCCTGTCCTATCAGGTTCTTACAGCCAGGGAATGGGCAGGCGCCCTTCCTTTCCCCAAGGGCTGAGATGACCATCGTCTGCAAAATACAGAAAGGATGCTTACTGAGTTATGGGCTTCCTTGGAGGCTTAAAGGATTTAGCAGATTTTTTTTTTTTCTTTATGTTAACATCTCTGAAATCAGGATGTAGTTTTCATTTCATCAAATTTGGAAATTGTTTTATATTTTTCATATTTAAACATCATTGAAATTGGAACAAATATCAATAATGTCTGAACTCTTGAAATAAGGTAATTGTGGCAGGCATGGTATGGGTGAGGATAGATGTTATCATTTTCTTCTGGAACAAAGGAGAAGAAAATGTAGGTGCAAACATTGCCAGCAGAAAGAACACCACCTTCCCATGGCAGAGAAGCTTAGGCCAGGATCCACAAGGCAAGGCTCTTTCAGATCTAGGGCTGGCACTAACCCCCTGTCATTTTATTTCCCTCTGTTGTCTGTAAATCAAAGTTTTGGGTTTGGGGCAAGGGTACTAGGTTTCATTTCTGGTGCTGTTGATTGACAGAGGCTCATTTTAGTCTGGTGTTCAAAAAGATTGTGTGCTGAACTCTAAGCCTCTAGGCCCTTGTCAGAATCATTAGTGCCGTGGGGCATGGTGGGACACACCTGTAATCTCAGTGATTTGGCAGGCTGAGGCAGGAAGTTTGGGGCCAGCCTGGGCAGCTTTGCAAATCCCTGTCTCAAAAAGGACTGAAGATGTAGCACAGTTGTAAATTGCCCCTGGGTTCAATCCCCAGTATGATAATTGCTGCAAAAATAAAAAAAACCAAAAAACCAAAACAAAACAAAAAAACCCACCCCCCCAAATCAACAACAATAAACAAAAAAACCTACTAAAAAAAAAAAAAGATGCTGGAATAAGATGCAGAGCAGGAAACTACCCTTCATTCCACTCGTGGACTATCTGGGCATCAGCTCTAATTTCCAATGTTAAGAAGAGAAGAGTGAGGGAGGGAAGAAATAGTTGTAGGGAGGGAGGGAAAAAGAATGAGAGAGACCTTTCAGAAGAAAGAATCAATGGACTTCCTTCCCAGCATAAGATAAAGGAAAACAGTGATTTTTCGAGTCTTCCTACTGAAACCTAGCATGTAGTCATTCTCTTGCAACCATTATGGGCACATAATTTTGTCCCTTCTTAGAATACATGCCTGCATTTTAATGGGGATAATTGTATGAATTATCTCTTAAAAGAATATCTCTTACGTTTCCTATAAAGACTAACTCTGCCCACATATTGTGGAGTTTTTTTTTTTTTTTAAGAATTTATTGACTGTGATGTAGGAAAGAAGATTTCACTTCCACTCCAGAAGGTTATGGAAGGTAGAGGACCCAAGTGTAACTGAAATGCTAAAATGCCAGCTCAACATTTGAGGACCCCCAATGCCCTAGCCAAGCTCCCACCAAAATGTAAAATGTGACCTAAAATGACATCTAGTTAATTCTTTTGGTCGGTTAAGAAGGGCTCTTCAGATGTTGAAAATAATATGAGGCATGAATTATTTTTTAAGTGTAGTATCTGTTAAAATCATCTGCAACTCATTGCTCTTAGACTTGTGTACAGAACATTTCCTAGAAAGGAATTAAATTTTTTAATGTTGTTTGGTTTTAACAGCCTGTTTCTTACCTTACTAAAGCATTCAAGGTGGTATTGCCCCGACTCCCTGTTTCCTTTTTAAACTTCTGATGATGTGAATCTTTTCCTTTTTACCTTTGCATGGACCAAACCAGATGCATGATGGGACTTTGGTTGGTTCTTGCTGGTGTAGGGTGGTGTAGCACAAAGCCAGCCTTCTGTTCCCCTCACCGTGAGCCTGGCAACTTTGAGGATTTCTTAGGTCTTTTATGCCTTCCTTCCAGGTATTTGGGGGCATATTTTTAAATAAATTTTTATTTTAAAAGAGTTTTAGATTTATGGAAAAATTGTTGACATAGTACAGAGTTCCTACACCTCTCATAACCAGTTTTACCTATTGTTAACCCGTGATGTTCAGTTGGCACATTTGTCACAACTACTGAACAAAAATCTATACACTGTAAAGTGTGTGCATATTCAAGCTTGCTTTGTTTTCACCCAGTGTCCTTTACTGTCCCAGGATCCCATATAGGGCCCCACATGATGTGTCGTGATCACTTCTCCTTAGGTTCCTTTGGACCTTGACATTTCCTCACTCTTTCCTTGTTTTTGATGACCTTGACAGTTGGGAGGAGGGCTGTTTCAATGTTTTATAGAGGTCCTTTAATTTGGGTTTGTCTGATGTCTTCCTCACGATTAGATGGGGTTTCTAGAGTTTTAGATAAGTTCACAGAGGCAAAGTGCTATGTTCCCAACACGGTTTATGACTCCTGATGTTAATCTTCATCACTGGGCTTGAGGTGGTGACTCTTGGACTTCTCCACTATAAATGTGCTGTCCCCATCTTTTGCATACTGTGCTCTGGAGGCAAGTGTCTATGCACAGCACCCCTCTTCCAGGAGACAGGAGTGATTTTGTGTCCCAACTTGGAAGTGTGGACATTTCTCTCCAGAACATGTGCATGTTAGCAAGATGGTGGAGTCTGAATGCAGGATGTGGAATACCGTTGTAGCAAGTGTGGATTTAGTAGCCAAACTAGTCTAGGATATAGATTCCAACCCTGTTCTTTGCCATCTCTGTACCTGAAGAAGTTAGTTCACCTCTCTGGGCCTTAGTTTCCTCATTTGTAATAGGAGTCTAATAATAGGATATAGTGAAGAGTATAATGATAGACTAGAAATAATATATGGCACAGTGCTTAGGTCCTGATGGGCAATTTAGAACTGCTTATTAATATTGTGCTTATGTAAAGAAGTGAATTGGCATGGGGTTGGGGTAGACATCCCATTGGTTTTCAATTAGTTTCTTTTCCCATAGAGCCAGTGTTGTAGAAGGTGCTAGGTTTTCCAAGCAAATTAAAGACCACTGATACCCAGCTGCAGCACCGATTTCCAAATAGAAACGAAGACACTGTGGGTCAAAACTGCTCTGAGCACTGGTAGAAGTTAAAGAGCTTCTCTGCAAAGGTTAGCGGCTGTAAGGACTGTGAGGGACATTCTTAAGGACTCTTCTCCATATCTTTGTGGGTGCAGAGATTGGTGCTGGCTCTGGATAAGCCCTTGTTGCCTCCAGGGCCTGAAGTTCCCTCTGAGTTAGATGATGTTCTTATTCCTCTTTTAGGATTCCTGTTTCTGGGTGAACTTTGCTGAGGTAATTGGAGTGGAGGAAGAAGAGTGAATGTAGTGAATACCAAACTCTGCGCAGGTCCTTTAGAAGGGAAAATGGTGTTAGGAAGCAGAATCTATGGAAGAAGCTTTGTTTGCTGTGTTCCTCGGGTCAGGCCCTGCCCCGGGCTCTTCTGTTCCAGCTTCCCTCCAGGAAGTGACTTCATAGTGAGGTAAAAAGTGTGTAACCAGATGCTTCTGGGAAACAGATGTACCAGCAGCTCAGGGGAATGCTCCTGTTGTGGGAAATGGCTTCTGACTGCTTAATTTTGCTTCAAAAGCACACACATTTTCATTATTATCACCTGGAGGTCTATACAACATACACAGGGACACAGGCAGGACATCCACATTGACCTTCCAGGTATAGATCCTTGGAGTGTGTATGTGTGCGTAATTTTTTTGCACACACATACACAGAAACAGCAGAGGGGTGGAGCAGAAAGGGTGAGATGGAAGAGGAAGGGAATGGTTCTATAAATAATCAATGTAGGACACCAGCAACAGGTGCAATTGGCTTCAACATTAAAGGAAAAGACTAAACTTTGGCCTAGCCTTCCTCTTGGTAGGATCCAGCTCCCCAGGACTGTCAGGAACCCTGTCCTCTTTTTGTTTCAGGGCTCTGTCATCTGCAGTACAAGTATCATCTTAGCTCTGGCTGTGCGTGTTGCTGTGTGTGGAAGGTGTTGTTTGGAAGGAAGAACTTTCTTGGGAGCACTTAAGGTTCAGTGTGCCAGATCGTATTATTTCGTCATAGTGCTCTTTTGCTGTAGCTAGTCATTTTCAACCTGAGGTTTATGGTGCAACCCTATAGTCTGGGTGGAACCTGAAACTATCTTAAAAAAAAAAAAAACATGGGAATTATCACTAATTTATAAAAGTAGTAGCAAAAGTACAGTGAGCTCCAATGTGCTTATTAACCAGCCCAGGATAAACTTTTATTTATTTATTTTTTTGCTTTTAATCATCAGTGCATGATTCAGATAAAGAAAGTGTGATGACTTAGACTAAAATCAGGATGATGGCCCAGGGATGCTAACTTTAAGCTTCAGAAGATGAGGAAGGTGAAGTGAATGCTGGGAATGTAACCACCGTGTTCATTGCTTGGATGTTGTAGGGGTCCCAGTCCTGATTGACATGTTAGAGGAAGGGTTGTTTACTATTCATTCAGTATGATATACAGAAAGAGTCATCAGCAGTTTACTTTATTGTTGATGTCTGTGTTTTGGGGAAGGTTGACCAATATTTTTTGCAGATCTTATTTCCTTTATCACTAGGATAATTATACTCATACCTGTTGAAATCTGTTATCGATACGTAATTGTTAATTAAGTCCCTCCTTTTCTTCTCAAAATTGATTTAGTTTGGACATTAAACTGTGTGGTCAACATACTTCTTCTCTCATAGAAATGCTCATTATCAGATTCCCCAATAGTCTGTCACCTTGGGGTGCCTCTTTCTGTACTACCAACTCTACAGCAGAAATACTAATGCATGTGGTATATCACTCAGATTTCTGTATGACAAATGCTTGAGAAAAATAACCTGAAGGAAGAAAGATTTATTAGGGTTCAAGGTTTCAGAGTATTCAGTTTGTGGTCCGCTGGCTCCATTGTTTTGGGCCAGCGATAAGGCAGGGCATCATGGTGGAAGGTTTTGACAGAGCAAAGCTGTTCATCTCATGGTGGTCAGGAAGCGGGGGGTGGGGAGAGAGAAAGAGACACTGGGGAAAAGGCATTGTCCCTAAGGGCATGCCCCCGGTGACCTACTTCTTCCCCTTAGGCTCCACTGCTTACCATGTTTCCCCACCTCCCCAGATGCCATCAAATATGAGTCTCTCCATAGATTATTCCACTGATGAAATCAGAACCATTATGATCCAATCCATTCTCCAAAGTTCACCTTGAAACACTGCTGCCTTGGAAACCAAGCTGTCAGTATGGGCCTTTGAAGGACATTCCCTATGCAAACCATCACACATGGCCATTGCACAAAAGGCCAGTTAGTCTTGGGAGTGATGGACACTGTGGAGACCAGGAACACTCATGCCCATTCCAAAGGCATTTTACTTGTAGATTTGTCCAAAACCCATGCTGAATACAAAAACGTATTTGCCGACCACATTCAGACCATGGACCCCTAGAATATTCATCTTCCTCTTCGTAGGAAACTGCTAGTTGACCCAGGTAGGCCAACTAGGACACAATGGCCAAATTCAGCTTTCAGTCTCTTTTGCAAATAAACTGTGTTTGGAAACCAGCCACACCCATTTCTTGGCACCTTATCCATGGCTGCTTTAGCACCATAGTCCCAGACAGAGGCTAAAATATTTTTTTTGTCAGGCGCTTAGAGGAGTTTACTGACTCCTGTTCTGGAACATTGTGGTTTAATAGCTGCATTCTTTGAGGCATCAGTGTGACTCACAAATGTATTTTAAAAGTTTCTAGAGGTCACACTGAAGAAGTGAAAAGACACAGGTGAAATTAAGCAATATTTTCTTCAATCCGTTGTGTCCTAATTATCAATTTAGCATGCAATCAATGAAACTATTGGTGAGAGATTTTTGTATTCTCTTTTTCCTCCTTGAGTGTTTGCAATCCAGAATGAACACATCTCAATTCTGACTCTGCCACATGTTGAATGTTTAATTGGTCACAGTGATGAGGAGCTGCTCTATTGGACAATGTGGTTCATAGAGATTGGACCAGAACCATTTCTCTGAGTGTAATGTAACTTCTAGTACTTTTCAACTCCTGTTCATGTTTTATTACATACCTTAATTTTCTCCCAAATGATTTTTTTTTTCTTTTTTAATTTTACTCCTGTGGAATGATGATGGCTCACAACAAAACAGTGCTGGGTTGTGAGTGTCTGGTGATTGACCAGTCTCTCTCACTGAGTGACAAACCTCCATATACCAGATTTCTGGGGCTCCAAATTGTTTCTTCTTCAAGAGATTTAAAATTACCTATTTGTCTTGGCTCTTCTGGGCCTGTTAGAATAATCACCAAGCATTTGGAAAGTTAAAAGTTGCAGCGCCAGGGTCTTTTGTGCTTCCTCTAGGACATAGCTGTCAGGTATGAAAAATCTACCACGGCAAGATCCATTTGTTGTATTAATCACTACCTTTCCCTTGGAGTTGATTTACGGTTCAGTGGGAGATTCTGGAAAATGCTTCGTGCAAACCAGGCTAGGTTCATTCATGGAGAGAGAGTGGAAATGCATGCTCAAAGCAAAGGAAAATACCAATTCCTAAGTCCCCTTGGGGAAAAAAGTTTAAATTCCCATAGGCTTTCTGTAAGTTAGTATCTATTTGCTATCCTCAGTTGGGTCTTCTAGCAACCTGCAGGAAAGCAAGAGAGCAGTGTTAATTGCACAGGGTCAACTCACTATTAAATGTTCTTTTGGATTAATCACAGGTCTCTCTGTTTGAGACTGATAGATAAAGACATAAGGTCCAGGATTCCCTTTCTTCTCTTATTGGAAAGACGCTAACTTGAGGGACAACTTGGGGTTAAGGGTGAGAACTAGTTAATACCCTCATACTGGAATGTGAGCTGTGTCACCTGAGTAGCCCAATTTCTAAGTGAAAGGAAGGTAATCTTAGGTCTTAACTTTAAAGCTGCCAGACTTGGTTTGCCTTTATATCTCCCAAATGGAATTGGAACCCTCTCTATCCCAGTGGTACTTTGCAATAGACTGTATTTGGCAACCTCTTCTGCCAAGGGGTTAAAATAAATCTGTCTCATCAGTGTCTTTTTGTTTAAGGATAGCATAAAAGTGCTGATGGTTAGCTTTACTTGTTCATATGCTCATTTTTTATTTTTACTGCAGGATGTACTGGCTTTTCCCCCCTTTCTCTCTCCCCAAAAGAAAAGGAATGACAAAAAAGTCAAAACGATGAAAAGATATTATAAACATACTTTGAATTCCTTCCGTTTCTTTGCCCTCCACCCCCTTTTAAAAATAGGTCTCATAGCATTAGACATTTGCCAAAACAGCGGTTTTGAAGCCTGGATTTTCCCCTTCCCTGATGTATAAATGCCAACGCTCTTTTCCCCTCTGCAGACACAGATATTTTCCCCTTTGGGGGTTCAAGTTTTATGTTAGGAGGTGATGAAAAGTTTGACAGAGTCTTTAAGATAAAAGTCTGTTGTATTTTGTTTTTGGTGGTGATGGGGACAGCGGCAGTGGAAATGCAGAGAGGCAGGACAGATTCGCAACATTGTTCCTAAAACATTTCAGGGCTGACCTTAGTCATTTTAAAGGGGTTATTTCCTTTGATCTAAAGCAAGTGTTTTCTCATGTTGGGGTGGTTGTTTCCTTTGAGGGGACATTTGGCAATGCCTGGAGACAGTTTTGGTTATTACAACTGGACTGGAGCCAGTAGTATAGTAGACCAAGGCTCAGGATGCCACTAAACATCCTTCAGTGTTCAGGACAGTTTTCCCAACAAAGAATTATCTGACCCGAGTTGTTAATAGTGCCAAGGTTTTGAAATGCCATTGTCAGGAATGCTTTCTAGGATCAAGTTGTGGCTTATGTATTTCTTCTGTCCTTTTTTTCGCCCTTTGCTCTTTAAAATATGTGCCACTAAGTCAAGAACCATCATGTATAGTCATAATAAATTGCCTCTTAAAGAAAATCTCATGTCTACTATTCCTGAAAATGGGAAAGAAAATCCAAGTGGTCCCATGTTACCAGATATCCATTGATGGCATTTCCTGAAGAGGGGTTTTTAGGTTCAACGTAAAAGTTTGCAAAGTCTGTGTTAAAGGACATCACTGACTTAGCCTCCAGGTGAACCTCTCCATTAGGATGTGGTATGTATAGTTGTAGTTAAATCTTCTATTGTTTTTACTTTGTGATTGGAAAGAAATAAAGGACTGCTCTTTAGTCATTCTTACCCAGAGTACAACTCATATTTTTTATTTTTATGTACTTTCTTGTTCAGGCTAGATGTTGGGTAGAGGGATGTTGAATTTACAAATATTGTGCTTTGCAAAGTATGGCATGACCTTTTGTTTTTATACTTTGGACTGTTGTCTTCTATTAAACTGTCAATCATGTTCTCTCTTTGCCATTTAAGAAAAAGAAAACCGTGGGCTGGGGATGTAGCTTAGTGATAGAGCACTTACTTAGCAATAATGAGATTCTGGGTTCATTCCCCAGCACCACATAAGTAAGTAAGTAAATAAATAAATAAAGGAAATCCTTTTGTAAATATTAGTACATGGTGACAAAATTTGGTGGGATGATTACCGAAGTTCTAGAACAGGCCTTTGGAACTGATTTCTTTCAAATTGATGAGTATCAAATGAACTAAATAGAATTTTCAATGCTTTGATCTCTACACGAACTTGATCTCATGAGACAGGGAAACCTGGAATGATCTTGAGCATTATCATTCTGGTCTTTGAGAGTGGCTTTGGGGCAGGGGGTCAGGCAATCCAATTATAGCAGGCATACTTGATTGAATGATCTTAGAATGGACTTTGAGGGAAATAATGGTGTTGGCGAGAAATAAAGTTGGGTTTTTAAAGTTAGTGAGCCTGTGCATCTGTCAGCACAAGTGCATCCAGGCAAAGTCTCCCTGGAATAATTCAGAGGATATTTGTAATGGATGGGTTAAAGACTTCATTTCACCATCATCCTCATCCAAGTCTAAATACACATGCCCTGCCTGCTCTATGGCTCATTTTAGATGCAGTGAGTGGAAAATTGAATTTAATGATTAAGTCCCTTTGGTTTCTGAATTTTGGATATTCTTATGATATTTTTTGTGTGTGTGCTTCCAGATATACAGTGCTTCGTAATGAATATCATGTTTTTCCCTCCTTTAATTATCTAAAAAATGTGATAGAAGAGTAGGCCTGTTGTACTGATTACATCTATGGGCAAGCAAAGGAACTAGAGGTGACAGAACAAGGTTCCAGTGCTGGTAATTATTCTTTAAATACTAATGTAGAGTTTTACCTCTTAGAAGTCTGATAAAACCAGGATCTGCCATGTATATGATTTTGCTGTTGATGTGATTTTAGGAAATCGGATGAAGCGGGTTGAAAATGAGGTTTCTTGCTCAGTGACTGGCATGCCCCTTCCTAAGTTCTGTTGGTCTTAATACAAGTTTTGCTGTGAAAACACAGCAGGACTAAAACTTTTATCACCTCAGAGAGCAGGCCCTTCATAAATAGAGAATACGGGATCATACTTTCTATCTCACTATTTAAATATTCTTCATTTTCTGCACCGAAGTTATTGATCACGTGCAGAGAGGACAATTTAGAATTTTGTGTTTCAAAAAAGGGAAAGAGAAGCCGTTCTAATTCCTATTTGATGAATGACATGGGCTGTGCATCACTTTCTAATTTCTGAGGTGACTTGTAAATCATGAGACACAGGAGGTTCTACCATTGGTCAGGGGGAAAATGGGAAGTCTGTCAAAGTCTGGGAGACCCTGCTTGGTGAACCAGTGCATTTTGAAGTTTGTCAGACTTGTAAGCACAGGGAGAGTTCAATTAAAGTTACTTGTCATTACTCCATTTTGCTACACTGTCTCTGGGACAGAGTGTTTGCTTGCCAGTGACCTTGTCAGAAGTTGGATTTGACCTTGAGAGCTGTGTTTTTCTTTGACTCTATTCCCATTCCTCTTTCATCATACAGAAATTTGTAATCAATTCTGTGTCACGAATTTGATTAATAGAAGTGCCAGTGGTTAACTAGATTGTGTTTTTATTCATTTTTTTTAAGCCAATAACTATGAAGTAGTTAAAGTAAACTGAATGCCTGGAAATGCCTACTAGCATACACATATATACTGTGTAAACCCTATAAACGCACACACCACTGCATATTTTCCATCTTGATAGAACACTGTGTATGTTTGTATACATGTGTGTATAGAATCATTGATCTCGTCCAGGTGATGGTTTATCCTTTCAAACTCTGAACCATGTATTGAGGCTATTTATGCTTTTCTTATAAGCGAAGCCCTTTCTTTACTTCCTTTCTGCAAAGAAGCTCAGAGAGTGACTTTATCTGGAAGATGACATTTTTGATCTTGTGTAGAGCAGGAGTACTCTGACATCTGCTTCAACAAAGTCTGGAAGGCTCAGGCATCCAGTCCTTGTGCTGCTGCTGTTAACGCCTGTTTATCAGATTATTGAAGGGCAAGCTGCTTGCCTCAGAATGTGCCTGCTGCTCCCAGAGTTTGTGTAATCCTATCCAGGTCCAGCCCTCATAGCTTTGAACAAACGCAACTCTCAGCAGACACCACTAAAATGCTTAGAATGGATTCCTTAGGATCAGGCCTTTGGATATAACTAAATAATGTAGGTGACCTAATATTCACAGTTTGTTGCTTTTCAAAATTGGTGGTGTTGATCTCAGAGAAGTTGAGTTTATAGTAATGGTTATCCAAGACTGGGGAGATGGAGAGAGAGTGGCTAACAGGTACAATGTCACTGTTAGGAAGAACGAGCTCCTGTGTTCTGGTGCACAGGAGGGTAACTGTAGCTAACAATAATGCATTGTATATTTCATAGAGGTGTAAGAGAGGATTTTGAATGTTGTCACAGCTAAAAAATGACAGATATTTAAATTGATGAATATGTTGATTACCCTGATCTCATCCTTATACATTGTACACACTGAAACATTGTACCCCATAAATACATGGTATTATTTAATGTCCATCAAAATAAAAATAAACTGTTTCACTTAAAAAAGTGATAGTTTTGGAAACAGAAGCCAAAAACTCTTGAGAATCTCCATTGGATTTGTTGTTTGTTCGATTCTTAATAAAAGCATGTGTTTCAGAGTCACTAGCTGTTAAGGTGTGGAATGAACCTAGATGGATTGGTTCTCAAATCCTGCATCTCATCAGAAACCTCTGGGGAGCTTTGTAAGTGGACCTAACTCTATTCCAACTGTGACATCTCTCTTTTTTATTAAGACAATTCTTTATGGGCACAGTGGCGCACACCTGTAACCCCAGTGATGGGAGGCTGAGGCAGGAGGATTGCAAGGTCAAACCCAGCCACAACAAAAGTGAAGAGGTGCTAAGTAACTCAGTGAAACCCTGTTTCTAAATTAAAAAAATACAAAGTAGGGCTGGGGATGCGGCTCAGTGGTTGAGTGCCCGAGTTCAATTCCTACCCCCCCCCCCCACATACACACACACACACACACACACACACACACACACACACACACAAGATAATTCTTATGCAGATGATCCCTTGGTCCACTTTGGGAATCCTAAAATAGGTTATCAATCTCATCATAACCCACCCAAGCAGGAATCAATTTCTTTGAGCCGTTTAAATTCTATTATGTGATATTGGCCCTTAAAACAGATTTTATTATATAGGACAGACCATCCTTGTTACAAAACACAGATATCAAGTGAGGCTTGAAGTCTTTGGAACATATAATACATTGGGCACAGATCCCCTGGCCTAGATAATACTGAATTAAACTCCTCCCTTTCCTGCCCTCCCACATGGAACTTGGCAAGAGAACCGCTGTGAAGGCTATTCTTAAAACCAACCCCGTTGTTCAAATCTGGCAGTGAAAAAGCCTTTAAGACTTGGGTGTACTCCTAATGGAGCCTCTTGATCCAAGTGCTTTAAAGTCTAGACCTTTTGTTTCTTTGTTGATGAAGACGAGGTGTAATATACCATTTTAGAATGTTCCACTATCTTTCATGGTTGTGTCGGCTTTGAATCTGTGTTTGCTTCCTATTAGGTGTGTGGCCTGGAGTAGGTGACTTTAACCTTGCCACACTTTGTTTCTTTACTGGCAAAGTGGGTGCAGTGGAATCCATATTGTAGGAATAAATGAAAGAATGTGTAAAGTGTTAGCTCATTACTTTCCATTTGGCAAAGGCTCCATAACTGTTGTGTCACATTATCATCCTGGGGGAGCAGGGGGCTTACAATGTAAATGGGCAGCAGCCATTGCCATGCAGTGTTAAATATGGAGTAAGGTGGAATTACATACCCTCGTGCTGGTAGGAAGGACAACAGAATTTCAGAAAAGAACAGGAAAAGACAAAACAAAAAAAAGACTCTCGCAATAGGACAGAAAAATGATTGCACTATTCCCAAAGGGGATGTGACTGCTAGTGGCCTTTAGCTGACTCTTCAGGGGATGCATCCATCTCCCAAGAAAGGACTTTACAAGCTGAGCCTGGAAGAAGTCACCTAAGAGGCTGGGGCAACCAAAACAATCCAGAAGAGGAAATGATATGGTGTGACATTATCTGGCGCACAGAAAGTGCTCCAGAAACAATGGTTGAAAAGTATAGGGCTTTATGGAGAGAAACTAGCATCCGTTCTTATTAATTTCTGTAAAATGGGTGTTATGATGAGGACCACAGAAGGGCACATGCACCAGGTGATTATCCTATATAATGTGCTCAGCAGGATATTTGGCACACTGTAAGATTGAAAAGACATTAACATAATTATTCTCTGTTCCTATGATGGGGAAGAGAAAGACATAATACTAGAAATATAAGTGTGGACCAGTAATGAAAACATTTTAATACTAAGCTAAGGAAGTATGGATTTTATTCATTGGCACTTGAGAACCATGGAAGCTTTTTATGCAGATGGGTGTGTAGACATTGAGACTCTGTGCTCTTATGACCGGGTGTGCTCT
Organism: Sciurus carolinensis; assembly: GCF_902686445.1. Taxonomy (NCBI): domain Eukaryota; kingdom Metazoa; phylum Chordata; class Mammalia; order Rodentia; family Sciuridae; genus Sciurus; species Sciurus carolinensis. The sequence continues at coordinate 60,466,339 of NC_062229.1, forward strand.
TATGCAGATGGGTGTGTAGACATTGAGACTCTATGCTCTTATGACCGGGTGTGTAGACATTGAGACTCTGTGCTCTTATGACTTCAAGATTACGTCCTGTGGGAATAGCAGAAAGAGACCAACCCCCCCCCCCCACACACACACATATATCCTTTCCAGGAGAGATGTCCTGTTTGGGATTGGGTCTGTGCCTACTGCATAGCTGTACAGGGTGGCTAAGGAGTCTCCTGATGAGCCTGTGTAGCTGGTCATGGGCTCTGTGTCTACTGCATATGGCTCTTGGCTGTAGCCAGGCAACAAGTGACGTGTGGTAATCCAAAACATAGTCCACAGGGATTGCAGGAGAAGATAAGAAAATCCATCCAACTAGCACAGAGAGGAGGAAGGGAAGACATTTATGTGGAAGGCTGGGACATTTTGCTTGTAGGCTCAAAGTGAGTTCAGGGTGCAGTTGGAATGTCTTGGAGGAAGAGATCAACAGGGAGGAGGAATTTAGGATCAGAGCACATGGGCCTTGAAGTATTAACCTGGTATTATTCACTTGAAAGGTATCAGAATCCCAACTAAGGAAAAATTATAGAAAAATTATTAAGAAAGGAGTAACAAGCCCAAGGGAATAACTTCCCTTTTGATCCTTTATAGGCAATGGCAGCACCCAGGGATGCCTCATTTAACATTCGTAAAATCTCTTCATCTCCCCTGTAGGAATGTGATCTCAGTAAAAGCAGTAGTTTGTTCTTCATGCAAAACCACTGAGAGGAAGGTTCCTGGGTCTGACTGCCTATCCCACTTCCTGCTTCTACTCTTGTTTCTTTGCAGCCTTCTCCAAGCAGAAATTCATTTGCTTCCACTGGGCCTTTGATGGCAAAGTAACAGAGACCCACTGAAATTAATCTTGATGAACCAAGCATTTATTATAATTTAATATAACCCATTCAAGGACGAATGGAGATCTCCATCCCCAAGAAGGCACTGTAAAGAGAGCGACTCTTGGCCTTTACTTAGCTTTCCACCATCAAGGTGACACTGCAGGGAGAGAATGAGTGTCTGATTGGCCACCTGCCCACCAAAGAATCATCTTCCCTGCATGAATCATCTGCAAGAATCATCTCCTCTTTAGCCTACCTGTGGTGGAGGATGAGGGACTATCAAGAGGAGGGTAGGTTAGAGGGCATTTGGAAGTCAAGATGTGGTAGACCTGATAGGTAGATTTGACACTCTCAGGAACAGTCCTGTGGCCCCCTTATGGGGTGAATGTGCCATGCCTCTCACCTGGGCCAACTGAGCCCTGTTGACCTTGGGTTGGGCTCTGTGTTTCTCTTTAGTTAGTGGAATGTAGTGGAAGGCATATGAACAGAGAGCTCCAGAGTGCTTTCTTGGCTTGACTCAGCCTCACTTCTTCTACTGCCTGCCATGAGAATAGCATGACCTAGGGTCACTGGTCGCTGCTGGTCCCAGAATGAGAGAGATGTGGAATTTCCTGTCTCCAGCCTGTAGCATAGCTCTCAATCACCCAGTGCATCCAAATACTAGTGAGCAAGAAATAAAAGTCGGTTTTGCCTAGTAGTGTTATTTTTTCTTTGCCCATTCATTTTGGCCACACCATATTGTCCCAGCAGAAATCTGACCTGTACAGCAGGCAAGTTGACTTGTCTATCTACTCTTCAGCCAGAAAACTGAGAGGAACCAGAATGGTCAGCAATGTGGGAAATGAATCCATTGTATCCAGGGTCACATAGCCCACCCTCCGTTGGACCACAGCTATTGTCAGTCATGCTGTGCTCAGTATTAAGTGATCTTCTTCTTTTCTTTTAAAATGAAACACAACTTGGGCTTTCGTGTTCTGATTAACAAAGGCAGGATATATTATTAGTGTTAATTTAAAGGTGTAATCAGCCGTGTCAGTCAGGTACGGGAGAAAATGGTGCCATGGACCTTTTCCAAATTCCCACAGGCTTAAAATATAAAAACTCCCTCAAGAGTGCTGACAGCACACCTTGCCTGTTATTATAGCTTGGGTTTTGTTTTTGTTCCTGTGCCAGTACGAGGATATCATTAGGTTACAAATCAGATCTAACGGTTTAGATTATTGTTCATCTTGAGCCCTGTGCTTTCTCTCCATTAGTTGTGGCATAACAGAAATAATTTAATTTATTAGTCGGCCCATCATCAAAAAAGGCTTTTATTACCAAGTGTGCTTGAGGACGTGGTGTGGGGAGTACCATGGACCTGTCTTCAGTCTTTTCAGAAGGGAAAATTACTAGGATATAACACATTTCGAAATATATATGTGGTTTTGCGGAATGAAGAGATACTTGTTACCTGATATAGCACATCCTTGCTACAAAGAACAGAATTTCTGGCACCTTCTTTCTGGTAGCTGCAGTTGGTTTTTTCATCATGTCAAAACCATGATTTTAGATTTATTGTCTCGGGGGTAATTGAGCAATAGTTGCTGGCACTCATGCATTCATTCACTTCGTCAATCCGTCTGCCAGTGGTTCAACAAATATTTATTCTCCATCTTTTTCGGGCATGATCAATTTTTTGTTTTATACATAGTAGTAGTCTTTTACACAGGTTGAAGATTATGCAAAACGAATATGTATCTTTTAGCAGTACAATGAAAACTCACCAGTTTAAGCTCAGATTTGTTACTAAATATTCTGTTGCCTCATAATGATTCAATTAGTTGCTTTCTGTAGTGGAGCTTGTGGATTTTTCTAAATAGACATGTACGCCTTTGCATGCCAATTTAAATTCAGACTTGTCATTAAATTTCCTAGAATTCAAGATAGTTCCTCAATTAGCTGCTTTTCACAGTAGAGATTTTGAGGAGATGACAAAATCAGCAAGATGTTTCCTGGTCATTGTGGGTTTTGTTTGTTTATTTGAAATACTGGGGATAGAACTGAGGGCCTCTTGCATGCAAAGTAAGTGTCCTACCATAGAGCTACATCACCAGCCCAGATGGAGATCTTTAAAGAAGTACAAGCACCCTCAGGGCTTCCCTCATACCCACTCTGCCCATCTTGGTCCATCTGTGAGTTCCTTCAAAGGTGCGCATGGAGTGTGGGAAGTGTTGGAGGACATCAAGACTGACAAAAATGGGACTGGGGTTGTGACTCAGTGGTAGAACACTTGCCTAGAACATGTGAGGCACTGGGTTTGATCCTCAGCACCATATAAAAGTAAAATAAAGGTATTAGGTCCACCTACAACTAAAAAAAATTTTTTTTAAAAAAAGACTAACAAAAATGCTGTAAACAACTGTTTTATTGGTTTTATGAATATTTAATGTGGACCTACTGGTTTAGGATATTGGATTCACCTAAATGTGCATAACTGCTGATAGGGTCTTAAGAGCTGCCCTGTGATTTATGGAGACATTTAAATTTTAACTTCCATAAGCAGTGTTGTTACACATAATGAATTAATTGCTTAGATTATCTGAAACAGGTTTCTATCAATTATTGTTCAGCAAAGACCAGTGTCTTGATATACTGTGACAGCTGAGTGAGGTAGACCATAGGAAATTTTTTCTAGCATGGGATTTTGTGTTCAGCTCCACTTAGTGGTAGAGGACAGTGGCTGAGGCTATAGAGACAGTACAGAATTTAAGAACTAAAATCTTATTTGTGTGTGAGGGGTTGATTTATGTTGATTTGTCTTTTAGCCATTATGGCATGAAGAGTTCTGGATGCCTATAGTGTAATCACAGAAGTTATTATAGTCATAGAGATAGTAACCATTTATTCATTTATTTATTTTGGTGCTGGGACTCAAACCCAGGGATTTGCACATACCAAGCATGCATTTTTACCACTGAACCAACAGTAGTCATTTCACCTCTAGTACCAACAGTAGGCATTTATTGAATGCATACTATTTTCCTGGCTCTTCCGATGGAACATCTTGTTCGATTTATACCAATAAACCTAGGGTAAAACAGTTGTTAATTTTCTCATGTGACAAAAGAAGCAAAGTCAACGTCTCAAGGAACGTTGACTTATATAGTGCTGTTCCACTTATATAGTGCTGTAACATGCACTTTTCACATAGTACCTTAATTCTTACAGAAACATCAGTAACTTGTGTGTATAGCAATGACATCCAAGTGGAGTTAGTTAGAGACCTGTTCAAAGTCATGGAACTCCTTAGTGGTGGAGCAGGATTTGAACCAGATGTTTTACCTTCTTGGTTAAGAGCTTGTGCTCAATAACTGTTGAATAAACCTTGTAAATAAATGTTCAAACTGAAGGACAGGCTTTGCCTGTTTCCACCCCAGACAGCCTATCTGAAATCTACCAGGGAATCGATGTGTAATGGTCATTTGCATTGTTGATGTATGAGCTTGCTGGAGTTCAGTGTCTCTAGTAATTCCACATTTTCTGCTATGTTTTTCTTTGTGACTTCAGAACTGATGTTCAGGTCTTATCCCCCAGGGAAATGTGAGTTACAGAGCTGGCTGCTCACAATTCTGTAACGTTGGGATTAGACATCTGGGGTACCTCATTCATAAGCAGAAGGAAAAAGAATATATAGAAAAACATGGGTGCCCCTATAGCGTATCTCTGTTGCTTTCTACCTTTGTCTCACTTTCTTCTTCTTTTTGTTCATTTAGGATGAGAGGATATTAATTTTCTTCTGGAAGGGCTTGGGAGAATATGTTTTGTTCCATGACTGTTCTGTGTCAGACATGTACCACGAGTGCTTAGCATACCTGATCTCATTTGTCCCTGGTTGCAACTGTTAGATAACTAGCAATTTATATTTTTATATTGTAAATAAAGATGCTGTGACTTAGGCCGGCTGGTGGTGGAGACAGGATTTAGAGTTACATCTGCCTGGCTTTAAATGCAGAACATTTTTCCCTCCGCAGGAGTAGCCTCAGACTCAGACTCTATAGACCTGCCTGCTAGTTAGGCCCATAATGGCTGCTGCTTTCTCAGATTTAGTTTTGTTTATTATTAAAAGAAACCTCATTGTTTCATTTTTTTCAGACTCTTTTCACCACAACCCTGTTTCCAGTGCACTCCTGGAGATGGAATACATTACAATGGGGATAACCATTTCCCTGTGTCATTTCTCATTTAAGCTAATCAGAGAATACGAGCTTATATATTGGCAAGATTGTGGGGCCCAGATCATGAGCCTTCATTGTTTTACTGAGCAAAAGTAGTTTATCCATTCTTTATTGCAAGTGCTTATTGAGAACCATATTGCTCTATGGTCGCAGTCATTACTGAGCAAGATGAAAGATACTGTAGCAATTTATTAGGTTAAGGGAGGTCCATGTATCCATCCAATAAATATTTATAAAGCTCCTGTTTGAAGCTAGGCACTGGTATAGGCACTGGGGATACAGGAGTGAACAAAGCAGATCAGGATCATGATTTGTCATAGAAACCTAACTAGTCTTTGGAAATTGTACAGTGGATCTCTTATGGTATTCTTTTTATTTCAGGATAGGCTGTTTTATGTCTTAAGATTACTGATTACTGGCCATCATGAATCCCTGAAAATATTGTTTTGAGAGCAGAACCCATGAGTGTCCTTGTGAGCAGTTGAACACCTCTTTAAGCTCATTGGTGAAATCTCCAAGGTGACTTCAAGACCATCTTTGCCAGGCTCCCACATTTACTTAGTGAGCACATTGAGGTCAAGTTCAAACAGCAAGTCTTCTTTGTTCAGAGAAGGAATGTTGACTGGCTGCTTTTGTGTCTTGGCATTCCTGAGCTGAATTGATAATGCAGAACAAATGGCGGACTCCATCTGCCATTTACTGGACAGTTTAGCTTTATCCATTCTTTAGGTTTTGAGGGCCAACTACTCCTTCAAAAACTTTTCCCCACAGAAATTGCCCCATGAATACATATATTCAGTTTCTACAGTTTTTGAAGATTGTTTGAAGAGGGATGTGGTAGACTGTGTTTTTGGTGATAGTTGAGGATGAGGGAGACAGAAATGACCAGAATTGAAGTTGTTGATGGTGGATAGGAGTGACATCTCACTGTGCTTAGGAAAACAGATTCACTTATAAATTCACATTGAAATACTGCTTTTTGAGTGGAGATGATTAAATATAATTTAATGGTAAGAAGCTTGTCGTAGTTAATGTTTCAGTAATCAGTTTCCTTATGTCTCTTTAGTGATATATTTACAAACAGCTATTGATAATCTGAAATAAAAGTAAGGCTAGATCTTTATTTTTATGGAATAAATCCTTGAACAATTTCATAGAAAACATTTGTAGGTGGCGGTTTTTGCTTTTTGGAGGCAGTTGAGACATTTTTATGTATCTTTAAATATTTCTAAGAAAAACAAAAATATTGATTGTCTTGAGAAACATTATAATTTGAGTTGTCAGTGAGCTCTAAAAAGAGAGCACCAATGGTGACAGTTTTTCAATCTCAAATTCTTCCACGGGGAAAAAAATATAACAACTAGGGAAGCTAAATTATAAAATCACAAACATATTTGCAGTACAACTAGGTTATGAGGTATCCTCGTTCATCTCATAATACATGTGGATGAGATAAATGACAGACATCTGTGGGACTGTGTGGAATGATCCCTGGAGTGAAGAGACAGAAGACCTGCACTCTCCAGATCATTGACAGATTACAGGCACCCATGGGAAAGTGTGTTGTGCCCATATGGAATGTTCTTCTGAGACTGGAGTGGTTCCACAGGATGCTAAGTTCCTGGATCAGGACAAGGAGACTGTAATATATAGCAGGATTCTGTGAAGCCAGGGTTCTGTCATTTCCAAACTAACAAACTAAATTTCCCTTCTAAGGTAAAATGCACCACCCAGTGGGAACTGGTGGGAGTAGAACCCCTATTGAACAACAAGATGGAGGCTCAGGGCTCAAGGGAAGGGAAGGTTCTGTTAAGAACGTGGGCCTTGAGGAGACAGATTTATGAAAGCAGAAGGTCACAGGTGTTAGAATAATTTTGTGAAAATAATGAAAAGGCAGATGTAGATGTTTGCATGCTCCCCAATGTTTTGTAATGTTTGTTTTACATTAAGATGAACAAAAGGAAAGGATTATAATTGAACCCCAAACAAAGCTCACATAATAAGAGAGAGAAAGAAGCAGTCTCAGAAGAGCTGAAAACTATGTCCCTGATATGTTAGTCTTAGAGAAGTGAAGGTAAGAAAAGAACGATGTCAGAATTCAGGCAAGAAGTAGAAATAAAAGAAAATGATTTTAGAAATTAAGAGTAAACTTGAAAATATCACAAGAGGAAGCAAACACAAGTGTTAGTAATTTTGTTAGTAAATTCTGTTAGTAGTTTTTCCATTACTATAGTAAAATACTTGAGATCGTCAACATATAAAGAGGAACGGTTTATTATGGCTCATGGTTTTGGAGGTTCGGTCTGTGGTTTGTTGGCTATATTGCTTTTGGGCCCGTGTCGAGACACCATGTTATAGTGGAGGAAGCTGCTCACTTAATGGTGGCCAGAAGTGAAAGAAAGAGTAAGAAAGGAGCTGGAGTCCCACTATCCACTTTGAGGACAAGCCTCCATATGACCTAAGACCTCCCACTAGGTCCCTCCTCTTAAAGATTCTACCACTTCCTGATATTGCCAAGCTGAGAGCCAAGTCATTAACACATGGGCCTATGGGGGGACATTGTAGATCCAAACAGTAGTAGCACTACTACAAGTAAAGTAGAGGAACCCAGTGCAGTAGCTAATGCTGTAATTCCAATGACTTAGGAGGCTAAAGCAGAAGGATCACAAGAGACCAGCCTCAGCAACCTAGCAAGATCCTGTCTCAAAATAAAAAAAATAAAAGGCGCTGGGATGTTGCTCAATTGTAGAGCACTCCTGGGTTCAATTCCCAGCACTGACCCGCCCCCCCCAAAAAAAAAAAATGGAAGCAAAAGAAAAGAAGGAAAAAGTAGAGCAAACAGACATATAACTTTCTTTTTTATTTTTCCTTGTCCCCTGTCTCTTGTTTTGCTGGTATAAGCACTGCATAAGTGAGCTACTTCCCCAATTTTATTTTAAGACAGTGTCTTGCTAAGTTGCCCAGACTGCTTTTGAACTTGTAATCCTTCTGCCCCCATATCACCAGTACTTGGGATTACAGGTTTTGCCACCATGCCCCACTAAGATGGAGTATTTTAATGATCAAAGAGAATATAGTTGCAATAGTAGTCCTCAAAGAAAAAGTCTTTGAAAGAAAAATTTTAAAAACCCTAAGAAAACCTAAATAGCTTAAAAAGTCTTTTTTTTTTTTAAACGGTGGGAGGTGGTGGTAGTGATGGTGTGGGGGTTTGATCCCAGGGGCACTTAACCACTGAGCCACATCCCCAGCCCTTTTTATTTTTTATTTTGATAAAGTGTCTTGCTAAGTTACGAAGGGCCTTGCTAAATTGCTGAGACTGGCTACAACTTGGAATCCTCCTGCTTCAGCCTCCTGAGCTGCCGGGATTACTGTACCAGGCTGAGATAAAAGTTCTTGAAAGCTACATGGAAAGGGCTATTTTTTAAAAAAATTTATTTTTATTGTAAACAAATGGGATACATGTTGTTTCTGTTTGTACATGGAGTAACAGCATACCATTTGCATATTCATACATTTACATAGGGTAATGATGTTTGATTCATTCTGTTATTTTTTCCTTCCTGCCCACCTCTCTTTTCCCTCTATATAGTCCCTCCTTCCTCCATTCTTGCCCCCCTCCCACCCCCCATTATGTGTCATCATCCGCTTATCAGTGAGATCATTTGTCTTTTGGATTTTTGAGATTGGCTTATCTCACTTAACAAGATATTCTACAATTTCATCCTTTTGCCTGCAAATGCCATAATTTTATTATTCTTTATAGCTGAGTAATATTCCATTGTATATACATACCACAGTTTCTTTATCCATTTGTCAATTGAAGGGCATCTAGGTTGGTTCCACAGTCTGACTATTGTGAATTGAGCAGGTATGAACATTGATGTAGCTGTATCTCTGTAGTGTGCTGATTTTAAGTCCTTTGGGTATAGGCCGAGGAGTGGGATAGCTGGGTCAAATGGTAGGTCCATTCCAAGTTTTCTAAGGAATCTCCACACTGCTTGGAAAGGGCTATTTATTGTATTCCTCAGAAAATTATCTCACATCACCTCTGAGACACTATAGTGAAGATATGGATCATTAATGGAAGGCAAAAGCAAATCCTTTGAGCATCATGGCAAAAAGACTTTATTGCTAGCAGGGAAGGAAAATTGAATTCTTATGAAACTTTTTAACAGTGTTGTTGTATGCCGAAAACCAAAAACAGTGTAGTATTGTATTTAAGATAGTTAAGGAAGAAAATGTGTGCCATGAATTTCATAACAGTTCATATAAAGCAGCAGATAGGTGATTGTGAATGTGCCAGAAATCAAGGAATTTTTAAGAACTTTTTAAGTCACTAGCAATAGCTTCAGACAACCACAAAACTGGGAGTAACTTCTCAGGAAAAAGATTGGTGAGCCACCAAGTGATTGATGAGTGGTGCTTTCAGGAGTGTTCCAGTTAGAAGGCCACTGGTTTGTGGTTAAGATGATCATCATGGGAGTTTCCAATGAACTCAGGAGAGGTAGCACTAGAATTGACACAGTTTTGCAACTATTTGTGGCAAAAGTCATTGAGAGCCACTAGTGTCACAACTAGGGAGATACATGGACCTTACATATTTCCTGATAGATGGGTTCAAAATTATCTGTGAAGTAGTTCTACCAAATAATATGCATGGTCTGATCAAGCTTCTGGATCTGTCAGTGTACAGAAAATAAAATGGGGAAAGTGTTCATTGATAGGATGGGGATGCAATCCGGAAAATTGGCAAAATCCAGAACATGGGAAGCTTCACAAAACAATGGGAAAAAGGGAATAAAAGGGGAACTTTGAGGCTAAGAGATCGAGGAACATATCAGTTTATCTTCATGCATGAATCTTATTTGGATTGTGATTTCAGCAACTGCAGATTGAGAAAATTATGCAATTGGGAAAATGTGAATAATAGATTTTAAGGAGCTGATTCATATTTTTAATGTTTCATGATTTTTTGACCTTTTTTAGTAAGAATACTAAAGAACAGATTAAGAAGTAAAGGTTTTGGTGACCAATTAAAAAGCATGAAATGATGACCAATTCACTTGAGATCTTAGCAGCTATATTTGAGAAACAGAATCAGCAAAGAAATTTATTGTACAGGTTAAGCATCTCTGATCAGAAAATCCAAAACTGAAATGCTCCAAAATCTGAAAATCTTGAACATTGATATGGTGGCACAAGTGGAAAATTCCACATCCTGACTTTGTTTTATGCAAGAAAATTATTAAGGCTAGTATACAAAATTACCTTCAGGCTCTGTGTATAAGGTATAGATAAAGCAGAGATAGATTTTATGTTTGGACTTGGGTTCTGTCTCTAAGATACCTAATTTTGTATTTGCAAATATTCCAAAAGCTTAAAAAAATATCTAAAACTCTTAAACAATTCTATTCCCATACAGTTTGGCTAAGGCATACTAGGCTTGTAGGAAATTGGCTCATGTGATTATGGAGTCTGAGAAGTCCCACAATCTGCCATCCTCAAACTAAACTTGTCGGGGAGCCATTGGCGTGAGTTTCCATCTGAATTTGAAGTCCCAAGAAGACCAATGTCTCAGCACTCAGGTAGAGAGAAGGTGAATTTTTCCTTCCTCTACCTTTTTGTTCTATTTTGACATTAGGAGATTGGACAATGCCCACCTACTCTGAGGAGCCCCATTTGCTTTATTCAGTCATCAGTTTAAATGCTAATCTCTTCCAAAAATACCCTGGCACACACACCTAAACATAATGTTTAAACCAGATACCTGGGTACCCCAGGGCCCAGTCAAGTTGACATATAAAATCACCCATCCTGGTAGAAAACTCTTCATTTTTATTTCTCATTCCTGTGTTCTTTTGTCCTTGGGGCTATAAGTGATCAAACAGTAATTTATTGGTGTTGAATCACTGTGGTCATCAAAATGGAAAAGCAGATTTTGCAGTTTAGTAGTGAGGCTTCCTGACTGCTGGGGATTGTTCAGACAATAGGCACAATATTCCTTTTCAATGGATCTTTTTTTTTTTTTTTGCGCACCTCTCTGTTACTGTGATGAAAAAGTGTATGTGAGTGGGATTTCCTGGGGTCCCTTGGACACTCTAGAGAACTTAATTACTTGTTACCTCTAACACCTTTATTCAACTTGGTATGCTTTGATTCCCTGGAACCATTTATGGGCTTATTCTTTTCCCTACACCAAGCATTTGGACTACTGCTTTCCTTAATCAGATTTTTAAAATGTCACCTTTCTTATGAACTTTGCCCCTAAGTTTTGCAGTATTCATTTCAGCGTCGATTTGCTTCAACTGTGAGGAGCTACTTTTTTCCCCTTAAGAGTTCTTAACATTTTTGATAGTAATTAATAGCAACAACTACAAAATCATACTTGCTGTGACCAGTTCTCATCTGTACTACCTTCTTAGGTTGACAGAAGATTTGTACACGTTTTACATGATGTCATCCTGGATGGTAGGTAGCTTTGCTTTCCTGATGTAGACCAGAAAACTGGGGCTAAAATGATAAGTGACATGCTATGAATTATGAAAGCAATGAGGGAAAGCTGAAATGACCCTAATGGTACAAGAAAGAGGCAGAAGAAGGAAAGGATGAACAGGTTAAGGAGGTATGAAGAGCAGGAAGTAATGAGCTGTGAACAGCAGGATGAGGGATGACACCGTTAACGATGACAGCGACAGCAAACATTCTTCTGGAAAGTTAGGTTGAGAGCTTCTCTTTATCACTGGATTCACAGCATCTTTATGAAGTAGCCACAGTTATTTTCTGTGTTGTCTGGATGAATGAACAGAGCCAATGGGAGATTTTGTAAGCTGATCTGGGCAGAGCCAAGAAAGGAATCTCTCATGTTCTTTCTGGGAAGTGTTATGACTTTGCCCAGTGAGTTTGTTTCTGGAATAGCTTCTACAAGGCTAAATTCTTGTCCCCTCAGTTCTGTTTCTTTGACTTCGTCTCCTGTTTCTTATTGTTCACCTCTTGTCTTTCCTCCCACATTCCCAAATGTGCAAAAGAGATTGGCTTTCACGTTATAATTGGAAAAGGCAAAAGCCAGTCTGAAGGTAATTCTGGCCCAGAGGGAATGTCAGTTTGATGTTTAGAGAATTATATTCTTTCTTGTCCCTGAGTTTAGATTTAACTTTTCCATTAAGGAGAACTAACAAGTCAGTGTTGGCCCTGAACTTTCTTCACAGTAACTCACTAAGTGGAAGCATCCAGAGCCAGCCCCGGTTGTGAATGTAGAACCCCAGGCTTCTGTAGAAAAAGGGAAGGAGAAAGAAATTTGTCTTCACAGGGATCCTTTCTGTTTGGAAAAACCAATTGGACAAGAAAAATAAATCAGGCACTTGAAGGAAAGAAACATCTTTGAGAGTATTATATTTGTGAACATTCTCATCACCCAGAGATTTCCTTGCCAGTTGAAGGAAAGAGGAATTTTCCAGTGTGAAACTATTTTCACATGGTCACTATCAGGGCATTTTTGGTGCAAAAATAGTTTCTGGTCCTTAGTGTAGCGACCTTTACCCTTTGAGTCAGATGTATTGCTCTCCCAGCCACACACAGTAGGAGACTTTCCTCTGTCACTGTGTCTTCATACCTTCCCCACAGAAGGAGACACAGGAAAGGAATATTTGGTTTGAGATGGAATTTTCCATGGCTGAGGGTGCTTGGAAACCTCCTCCCTGTGTTTTGTTTCCACGGATAGAGAAGAGCAATTGAGCATCCATTCTCTGATGCTGTTAGAGTTAGCAATCCTTTGATAGTCCTTGTGCTACGATTCCTGAGAGTTTTGAGTCTCTGAGGATATTTGCCACCATCCACTCCAACCCTTATATGTTTGTTTGTTAGTTAATTAACTAATTAATTATTTTTTTGCAGTACTGGAGGCAGGGGCACTCTACCACCGAGCTATATTTTGAGACAAGGTCTTGCTATGTTGCTGAGGCTAACCTCAAACCTGCCATCCTCCTGCCTCAGCCTCCCAAGTAGCTGAGATTATAGGCATACACCTTTCATGTATTTTTTTTATCCAAAAGTTGGTTGCATTGGGAGATCGATGGAGCTGGAATTGATGAATCAGTGGCATAAAAGATTTTGGTGAGTGAAACCATTTTTTCCAATGCAGAGGAGCAAGTAAAACTTAATCATGGCAGGAATATTTGGTGTATGAAATCTGTGCTTTTAAAAAAGGAAATTAATTTATTTTAAAAGAAGTGATAGAAAACTTAAAGATTATTGTGGCCATTCGTAGTATTTTTATTTTGTAGATTAGCTCTTAAGGTAAAAGAAGATTCTTCATGAAGGTAAAGTGTATATGGATTCACAAAATGTGGAGGAATTGATAACATAACACAGAAACATCTGTGTTTCTTAGAAATGTCTGTCCAGCAAATGCCCCAAATGATATAACGATGGAGAAAAATTGGTTGGTAATTATAAGATTTGGTTCAGAGATGTTGAATAATTTTGGCAAATCAGTCTAAACGCTTCTGTTGAGTTAGTTTAAGACATTTTCCAGGCTTTTCTGCATAGAAGACTTGTCATATTTATAGATGAACTTGTTAATTCTGCCTGAGAAACCAGGTTGAATTTTTATTCATTTACTTCTGTGGGTGTTGAGATTTTGCTTCTTGAAAGAGTAGGCAGCCTTTACCCATAAACTCCATCGAACTTTCTACCACCGGCTTGCTCAAGTAGGTAATTATATGAAGGAAAACTAAAATTTACATTGAAGATGGCTCTCCTTGCAGCAGGAAAAATCGTAGCTACAAGTTGATTCCATGTGAAGATATGTAACCTCAATGGAATGTGATTTCTCCACAGCTAAGAAACTATATGTGAGGTAAACCGCAACCCCTTACTTACCTGCTTGCCATGTTGATTAACCATTCAGTGTCCAACTGGATTCCTTAGGTTTAACAACCCATGCAAGCCAGTGCCTGTTGGTTTAGCCACCGGTGGTCCAGAATCTTATTTTGCGGATGAGCAGGGGCCGAATGGATAGCTGAAGCATCCTTGCAGAGAATTTACAGGGAAACTACCATCTTTTAACCCTGATTTCTGGGTCTGCTCTGAGGGTGAATTTGTGAGAAGGGTCAAGATGCTGAAGATGCACTAGTAAATGTATCTCTCACTGGAGAAACTTTCCCATTTATTGGTCCAAACTCACTAAAAATGCAGTACATCAGCATACCTCAACACTTTTGGGGATCACCAATGAAGACAAACTGAACAAACTTATCCTCCTCCTAGATTTTATTTTAAAGGTTGGTAAGTTCAATGCTTTAAGTGTTGTGACTGTTCATATTGAACATAGATCAATAGTAAAAATACTGAAAAATGCAGATGGGGACTTATAATCTAAGAGGTGAGTTTGTTTTTGGTGATGTCCCAGTAAAGACTACAATATATGCAGGGTGAAAATAGAAATGTAAGTGTTGCATACCTATTGTTTTGGTAATTTTGTAATGTATACCATAGTTTTTAAAAATTAAAAAAGCTACACTGAATGTTAGTTAAAAGATTCTAGGTATGAAGTAGAAGTCAGTTTTGTAGAGTAGTTAAATGAATGTCATGAGTCTAGAGTAAGACCAAGATTCGAACTTAGATCTATCACATGATCTTAGTAATAAAATGAAGCTAATAATAACAATTTTGTAAGAGTTGCAGAAATAATGCATGCAAATTACCTAGCAGTGTGTCTGGCATATAGTAAATGCTCCGAAATCTTTAACCATAGTTATCATTAAAAAATGTCCCCATGGGTTTGAAAGCATGAGAGGAGTATCTGAAATAAAACTTCTTTTTGTTTTTATTGAGGTGCACAGTGTTGCATGATGTAGTTGGGGAAAGCCTCTTTGTTTGCCTCCTAGAAATTTTATCTGTATCTGCTAAAGATGTTGATCCCCTCTGTCAAAGGGTCCTCTCTCTCGCATAGTGCGTTGCATGTACAGAATATCAATGCAGATCTGTGAAAGTCCTGGAAGCACAGGGGACTGGCCCACGGTGATGCTAAGTGATTCTGACATGGCAATGACATGGAGGTTGTCATGGAGGTTGCTGGTGATTAATCCAGGTCACTGGAGAATCACTTGGAAGTGCATTTGTCCTTTCACCTGACCTTCCCACCCCCATAAAAGTGCTTAACAGGAAACTTGGGGTCACCCTCTCCATTTCTCTACATCTTCCAGAACTTAAAATCAAGTGTCTCAACTTTTGGTGATTGTTGATTTGTTAAACATGTAAGAATGTCTTGATGTTTGTGTTAATGGAAGCCTGGAGCTACATACGATCTTCCTTTTCTTTCTGTTTTCCCATGTCCTTCCCTTCCCTTTCTTGAGCTTGAACCCAGATCCTCTAACGTGTCAGGCAGTGCTGTACCGCTGAGCTATGCTCCAGCCTTATGTGTGGTATTCTTGATGATTAGTGCAAAGTGCTTCTTACACTGCTATCTGCATTGCACATTTCCTTTTAAACCTCTTTTTGTAAGCAAAGATGATTGACTCTGTTCTTCCTCTGTTAAGCACTGCAGGTCTAGAGCTCATGAGACAGTGTGACCAGGATAGAAAGCATTCTGAATATAGACCCGCCCACACACCCCCACCAATTTTTTCCCCAAACCTAACTGGTCCTGAAGTCATTGGTGATTTAAGCAATAGTCACTATGTTTCAAGAGATGTTTTGACTCTCCACCTCCAGGCCTGTGATAGCCTTAAATTTGCTATCCTCTCCTGCTTTGGGCATAGCTCTCACCCTAGCTCAGGAAAATGGAATGCAAATGAGTATAAAGAATACTTTTATCTTCAGGTGGGAACTTTAAGAGGGAGGGTGTGCTTTGGTATGGACACCTTTTCTTTCCTTTGCAAACAGGGAACCTTGAAGAGTAGCTTTCCTAGCCTGGGAACCTCAGTGAGAGAAAGGTTGAGCCTCTTCTCCTAAATGGTTCATTTGGAGCATGAGCAAGAACACAGTGTTGTGTTTTAAGTTGCCGTTTTGGAGGACTATTTGTTTTTGCCACATGACCTGGTTCACTTAGGAAATCTTGAGGTCAAAAGGAGACTTCCATGTTTAGTGATTCATATAATTTGTTACAGTTTTGGAGAAGGATTTCAATCCCCAGTTCCTGCTGTCATCTCTGTATATCTCTTGTTCTGAATCATGCTATCTTCTCCCTCTGTCCACCTCCGTAAAGGCCAACATCATATGGGAGGAGAGACTGAAGGATGTCAGAACTTGGTGCTGGCCTTGCTCATAGATCAACGTCAGAAATCTCCAGGTCCCATCCAACCTCCAAAAATTCTTCTTGTGATATTCTGATATCCTGTGGCATCCCTTCAATCCATGGAAAATGTCCCTACCTGTAATGATAATATATTTACCTATCTATCTGATTATATTCATCTAGATAGATAGATAGATAGATAGATCATATAGTCTTTCCAATTTTTAACTTCATTATATTTTATAAGTATCAAAATGATATAATATTAATGTCAAGTAGGTAAAATACAGTTTTTTTTTTTTTCCTCCTCTAATATAAAGGTCACAACTGCTGGCTCTATCCTTACATAGCTAGTTTAGAGATCTGAGGACATGAGGTATTATCTACTTTGTAAAATCATTTCAAGAATAGATGCATGCTGTGTTCATATTATAGGACCTTAAAATTTTTATAATGAGGCATAATAGCACATTACTTTATGCATACTACTCAGAGAGAGGTGTCTTCTGTTTATTTGGAAATTTGAAGTGCTTTCCTTAACATTAAAATGTGTTTTCCCTAGTCATTTCCTTCAATCAACTTGATTGTTATATCAAAATAATTATTCATTATTGATTTATATTCCATGTTGTTTTGCTGTTAGTAGTGAATTATGGCTACATAAGGAAGGGTGCTTTTTCCCCTTCCTTATGACTTCTCTTCTCAGTATATAAAGGCATGATACATGGGTTCTGTGTTCCAAGCATTGCTATGAGATTATATAATTGTCATCACATTTTAGAAGTTTAAAATATTGAGGAGACAAAGGGAGAAGTTGCTTTCTCATATACAGTCAAACCTGTATGACAGTATGGAAGATAGTTACTGGTGTACACCTGCATCCATCCTTTAATGTAACACCATGTGTGTTGTGCAACTACCCTGTACCTGGTGTTATCAGAAACATCTGAAAACATACAATTTAAAAGGATGCTAGTAAACTAGAGCAAGGTAGACAGCTCTCTTTAGGGCAGGACCTGACCCCTTCATTCACACAGCTCTGGCACATGGCTAACACCAAATAGCTAGGAAGGGGGCGTGTGGACCTGGCACCTACAGTTGCCCAACACCACCAACAGGTGCTTCATGTGGCCTCCCCAGGAGGTCCTGCTCCTAACTGGATGTGATGTATTGCAAAGGCTGCAGCTAGGGAGGTATGGAACCCGAGCTAGTGGGAGTGGGGTTGGTGTAGAACTGGGCATGGGAGGGATAGGGTGACAAGTTCTGCCTGCAGCAAGAGCAGCCCGTGCAAAGGCACAGCGGCAAGGCTTACGTGGAAAGAGGCGCACTGTGGTTTTCATTTCCCTAGGTATCTGTTTATTTGGACTAACATCATTTCTATTTCTTTCCTCATTTTTCTTGGTCAAGAGTGTAAGATTGTGACTACCACATGTCAGAAGAGGTCACAGCCTATAACAGACCACATCTGCATTGCGTGTAGTGTGTGTTTTGTAGGTCTCTGCTTGAACCACGTGCAGATCTGTATCTTTTGCACAAAGCGTGTGTGCACATGTGACGGGTTGATCGGACTTGGCATGCGATGTGAAAGGATCTATTCAGTATTTGTTGAGACTCATGCATCCCCACAAAGGAGAGGTAAATGTCGGTGGTGTCCCACATAAAACACGAAGCACTAAATAATATTGAGAGAGCCTCGCAGAGCCCTCCACAAATAGTACATTAATGTCAAGGAAGTGTTGAGGAATTCCCAGAGAGCATTGTCGTTCAATAATGACCGTTATTTATCACAGACGTGCATTCTGTTTGTTCACATTGGGTAATGAATGACCTTTCTGTTTCCACAGCCAAGGCCAAACGGACCTCTGTTGATGCTGGTGCAGGCTAGGGGCTATTTATCATGCCTCACTTAGCCAGATCACTGCCTTAAAGGATGCCACCCGGGAAATACTCAGCTTATGGGATCAGGCCATGAGAAAGCCTTCATGGGTTAAATACTCCAAAAACAAATGCTGACTCTCCCTTCCTTCATGCTTGTGAGCATCTCTCTCTCTCTCTCTCTCTCTCTCTCTCTCTCTCTCTCTCCCCCCCCTTTCCCCCTTTTCCCTCTCTTCCTTCCCACCTCCCTTCCTCTCATAACAAGTTATCCTTACTAGAGTTTTTTTCTTTGATTTTAAAGCTTTTTTTTTTTTTTTTTTTGAGTTGTAGATGGGCACAGTACCTTTATTTTGTTTATTTTTATGTGGTGCTGAGGATCGAACCCAGTGCCTCACATGCTACCCCACTGAGCTACAACCCCAGCTCCCTGGTAGAGTTTTCATCAAGACCCTTGACCACTGGGACAGGGAGAGTATATTAGTGTATCTTTCTATCTGAAGTCTATTTCCAGCATTGATGGCATTTGTAGGATTTGGTTCCTGTTTTGTTATCATATGCGATAGCTTTATTTATTTATCTATGAAATCTTCTATTATCCTTCAAGTGAGAGACATACAGTTCAGAAAAATCACCCAGTAATGTTATTTGGTGCATCAAGGTTCCGAACTTGGAATGAAAGGAGAGGACATGCCTGTGAGTGTTGCATGGGGGAGGTTGACTTAAGATCTGCTTAGGGCTTTTAGCTTTGCATGCAACTGAAGAGAATCCATGTTTTTGTTTTTGCTTTTGGTTTACTAATGCCATTAGGTTCCATGGGGACCAGATCCTGGAAAGGAGGAAGGAGAAGCTTTTCTTCTGATGATTTAAATACTGCAATGTGAAGACAACATCTTTGTCACATAGAGTAGTTGTCCTTAAAAGTTAGATTTACATCAGATGCTGATCAACTTTTCACTTAAAAATGCTTTTAAAAGCCAGCTCTGAGAAATGCTGTGATGTCATCTGGCACAACCCTGGGAATTATGCCAGTTCTAGAAATCTGGGTAGCAAATCGGAATTACCATATTTTTAGAAACTTGATGGTGTGAATTTTGAGACCACTGTGCTTCAGAATTGGCTGGTGTAAGTGATGTTACTCCCCTATAATACAGAATGCTATCATTTTTCAGGTTAAAATGTTTAATTTAGTGAAGTGATTGTATTTCCACCATAAAAACCAAAACAAAAATTCCTTCTTTCAAAACCAGAAAAGAAATCCCTCCTTCCCCTTCTTTGCCCTCCCCTCTTTTCCTGACCTCTATTTCTCCATCCCAGGTTTGCTGACTTTTGACAGATTTATTGACAATTTTTTCTCCATCTTCAACTTATTTAAAGCTGGTGTTGGCTCTCTTGATCAGGGTTACATCATAATTTGTGAAGCTAAAGTGAAGTTTATGCTTTGTTTTCACTCATTGGCATCATTAATTTTTTTTAAGACCTAGTGAGACAGTTGCTGGTTTAACACTTGAAACTGTAGCTTGATATTAAGTATTTGAAGAACATCAGGGGAATGATGGACATTTAGCTACAAAGTATATTTCTTCAATGATATGCATGCTTAATCTCCCTGAGCTAAGACCATAAGTGTATCTATCCTTGTTTTATGGAGGGATCAAATTCAGCCAAAACCCAGGATGCTCCTAACTGATGGTGCAGACTTTTCCACTGAAATATTGTATTTATGGGTATAAACATCTCTCTCACAACTTTGGAGAGGGAACATCATATGCATTTATGGTAAAAGAAGGAATCAAATTTTAAGAATTGAAACTGAACAATTTTATGTCATGTAACTTGCATAAAATCATTGTAACTTTTACTTATTGTAAGTATACACACATGGAATTTTTGTTCCCTTTTTTTATTTTGTATGATTGCCCTCCCTATTTTTCCTTTTTTTGTTCCACCCCCCCCTTTATTTTTTTATTATTATTATTTTTTTTAATCTTCTATATCTTCCCTTTCTTGATACTCAATCCAGGTGGAAATGAAATTAAACTCAAGCCACTATTCATTTGCAGTCCTGGATGGCATCCATCTGTTTCCTTCTTGCTGTGTTAATCCAGTTACTCTACCTACAGGTGTTTCTGTGGTTTTATGACTTAGGAATTTTAGGAATGGATGAGCTGGGTAAAGGTTAGTGACCATTTTAACAGAGCCAAAACTCTACCAAATATTTTTTTACCTCTCCTTATGGGAAATGATGTTTTTGCTTTTCCACTGGGGGCAGGGAAGAGATCATTTTGAATAAGAATTGTTGGGCATTTAGATAAATAGCTAAACCCAAATAAACATATATACATGTACACATATGATAGATATTGATGGTGGTAAAAGTTTCTAATTGCTTCAGATGAGAAGACCAGGAAAATTACTTACTGAAAAAGAAAAGAGGATAAATTTCCATTTTCATCATTTATAGCTATTCTAGGTGGTATGTTTTTTTAAAATAATTTAATATTTCTATAATGTTTCTAGATGAGGGATTATATTTATACTCTGATTTATACATTTGTATCTTATAAATATCCCAGAAAGAGTCAATCAAGAAATTATATCTGCCAAAATACGTGTAATCATGTTGTTCAGTCAACAAGCAGGAGGAGGTGCTTTGCATGCACAATTCCATGCAAATGAATTCACATTTCCATTTAGCTGTAATGGGCATATTCTCCCCACAGCTGTGCTTTTGATTTTGACATGGTGATAGAAGCCCCACTTTCAAATTATTGGATTTGGATCTGGAGTTTGGAATGTTGAATTAGCTGCCTAAAATAATAGGTTAAAAAAATAAAAGCATTATCAGTTGCCAGGCACTGGTTAAACTCTTTGCCTGTACTAATTTACTTAATTTTCATTGCAACCCTAGGACGTAGGTATGTTAGAACCTTGCAAAAGAGTCTACAGACAGAGAGAGGTTAGGCATTTGGGCCAGGATCGCACAGCTGGGAAGAGAATTGACAGCACTTAAAGCTGGGCTTTCTGGCTTTGGATCCCCCACTGCTGACTACAGTGGTGTTTTGCTTGGGGTCTCGGACCCTCATCTCATTTTATCTCATCTATTTCCCTCTGAGTCCTATAGGGTCAGTATTATTTTCTTCATTTTAGGGCTAAGGAAACAGACTCAGAATCCCTGACAAAAAAGAATGGGTGTGCTTCCATATCTACCTGCTTTTTAAAAAATTTTTAGTTTTGCAGTGCTGGTGATTCAACTGAGGGCCTCACATGTGCTTGCCAAGCACTCTGCCTCTGAGTCACATGCCCCGTTCTTACCTGCATCTTTTTTCTGGGCAGGTGGAGTAGAGTTGACCGGATATGTGGGTAGAGTCTCTTGAATGAAAATTTTTTAATGGATTCTCCCTATTCTATAGGACATATACTTTAATGCCTTCAATTTTGTAGGACAATTTGGTACATCTGTCAACTTAAACGTGCCAATTTTTGATATAGCAAATCTGCTTAAAAACTAGTAGAAGAAATCTCTAGAGTTGAGCTGTCACTGGCTTAATTGAGGTCCCCCCCCCCCAAAGTTTAGATTTTATGCTTGGGTCAGTGTTGTGGCAGTTCTAGCATTAAGGGACCCTTGCAAGGACATGCCCCGCCCTGGTGGATCCCTTAACCCTTGCTGTTTTTCTCCCAGATTTCATTCCTTAAGTGTTGAAGTGTTTTTTAGGGTTGCTTATCTTGGAAAGGAGTGCTCCGTCCAAATGTTAGATATTCTCATCCACAAGGTTATGGGTTTTCTTTATTTCTCCTCTGTATTACTACTTCAATTAGTCACAGTACAGTAACTTGATATGATTAATAAAGTAGAGGTCAACTTTAGACCTTCAGGAGGTACTTTTCTTGGAAAGTAAACATCATAGATAGGTTGTTCCTATTTTCCTTCTTTGAGATTATTTGCCTAAGAAGACAGCTGCTTTGAAAGGAAATTATTTGTCATCGCATCTTCTTTTGACATGTTGCCTCTTTTGAGTCATTTCTTCACAAAAAAAGTCTCCTGCAGTTAGTGTTAGATTGAGCTTTGATAAACATTGGTCTCAGAATCATCTGAAATATTTATACTGTCAAGTATGTTCATAAAGCTTCATTTTTTTGGCCTTAAGATGATTTTTCTCTCAAAGATATTCTCTTGGTAGGGGGGCAATTTAGAGTTCAGAACTTTCTTTACTGTTGAGCTTAATTTATTTAAAAATCTGATTCACATGTGAGGTGCTAATTTTGGTTTTCATTCTGAAAGTTTTTTAAAGTGGTCATATCAGGAATCTGGGTCTCAGGATTTAGACAGTTGGATTTTATTTCAGCCAGCTTGTCAGTCCAAGCCCATAAAGGCTTGCTTTTGTAGGCTTGTTATTATTATGTCATTGAATTTGTTTCATATTTACAATCTTTTACTTTGCTTTCCATCTTTAATTCAGCTAAACATAGAAGTAAAATCCTAATACCCCTGAGATCCAGTGTTGTAAATGTCAGATCCTTTGAGAGATGATTTGTACTTGTATTCCAAATGATACTGTCCAGCGTGGTGGGTTGTGGTGTGTCTGTTGTTGTGTGAGATTCAGGCTGCCTTGCTTTAGGTCATTGCTGTGACTCTGCCTCTCAGTTCTCAGGAGAAATGGGCACTTAGATTCTTACATCAGCTTCTGGTCATTCCTCTTCCTCTTGTGCTTGCCTCCTCTGCTCCAGGCTCTTCCATGAAAGGTGAAGTCAGTTTTCTTCCTTAATCAGATCATGCCATTGCTGTCATCCGTGTCCTTAATGATCAGCCTTGTTGGCAACCTCAGGTCGACCTCAGTGGTTCTTGAGCCTACTCTGCCACCAAGATGACTTTAAGAATATTATAAAACAAAACACATGCACACACATGTTCCTGGACCCTGCTGTAAGTTAATGGCTCTTTGGGTGTCTCAAGCATTGAGCCTGATCCAGGACCCGAGAACTGTGTGTGGGAACCACTGGCAGGTCTTCACTTTTGCAGTCTCTTCTCTGCTTTGCAAACCATTGATCTTTATTTATTATAGAGTGCACCTCTTGTGTGTTCCATATCTTGCCTCTGACCCCGCTTTTTCCTTGCTTCCTGAGTGTGTACCACATTTTATAGGTTTGGAAATGGTCGACATGAAAGTCTTTGAGGTCATAACATTCTGGGGCATGGCATTAGTCTACAAGGATGGTAGGCTTTATTCCTGAACAAACCACTATGTTTTTACCTCACCTGTCAACTTCATTTAGGAACAGTGACCAGAAGTTGTGGCAGCTGCTATTTACTGTGTGCTTCTACCTTACAGACACATTGCTTAATGCCTCCTAGATATGACTGAAATCCAGGTTTGACTTGAAAGGTATCAGGTATCTATTGCCATCACTTTATAGTTGAAGAAACAGAGGTACAGTATGAATAACCTGCTCAATATGGTATAGTTTGTATGTAGGCGAAGTTCAGTATGAATTCAGGTGTCTTTGACTTTATTTAGACCTTGTGCTTTTGACAGGTACCCAGAAATACCTCCTGAAATGCATAACAGTGGAAGACAACACAGTGTGACTCACAAGCAGGGCTCCCTTTTGCCCACGCCTTGCAGAATACTAGGGATGCTCGGGTACCAGACTGCATACAGATATGCAGTCTGAAAGTAAGTTATCAATCAGGGAGGGGCAGGGCATCTTCACGATCGGATGAGTGTCTGAGTTCAGCCTTAGATTTTTCAGCCTGACGAATTGTCAAAAATAAGTGAAGGCCGGATGCTGTGTCACATGCCTGAAATCTGAGTCTTAGGAGGCTGAGGCAGGAGGAAAATGCATTCAAAGCTAGTCTCAGCAACTTAGTGAGGCCCTAAGTAACTTGGTGAGAACCTGTCTCCAAATAAAATATTTTTTAAAAAGTGTGTGTGGCAGGGGGAGCTGAGGACATGGCTCAGTGGCAAAATGCCCCTTGCTTCCCTCCCTGGTACCAAAAGAATGAAAGAAAGTGAAAACAATAATGCCAGGTATATTAGTCTTCTAGAGCATCTATGACAAAATACCACAAACTGGGTGATTTAAAGAGCAGGAATTTATTTCAGAAGGCTGGAAGTTCAAGATGAAGGAGTTTGCATGTTTGTTTTCTCCTGAGGCCCCTCTCTTGGTTTGCAGAAAACTGCTTTCTTACTTTGTTCTCAGTTGGTCTTTCTTCTTTCTCCTCATTTATAGAGGCATCTGTCCTTTATGATTAAGGCTCTACCCTTATGACCTCATTTAACTTTAATTGCCTCTTTAAAAACCATATCTCCAAATAGATGGTTTCTAACTTAAATAGTTGGATTTAGGATTTAGGTTGGATTTGCACTTTGGTGCAAAAGTGATAAGCAATCAGTGAAAACTGCATTTCAAATCTTGAATCTTGGTGTTTTCTAGGTTAGCAATATGCAATATGATCCTGACCCAGGATGCTGGACAGTGGCAGAGAACTGCCCCCTCTAGTCGCCATTTGATCATGATGGTAAATGATCTAAACTACTGAATGCTTGGTGTTCAAAGATGGGTGGTTCTGTAGGTTAGTTGTACTAAATGCATTGGCAGCTTATGGATTTATCAGGACCTAGCCTCTTGGTAAATCAAAGAGCATTCATACATTCACCTTACAGTCAGGGCATAATATCAGAGGAAGTGAAATCCCTGGATAGATAGGATGGAATTGGGCCAGGAAGCCAGGTTTCTATGACAAAGGATGAAGGCACGAGAATCATCGTCCTGCACTTAGTAACTTGAGAAGTTACTAAGGCTTGTAACTTGAGAAGTTTTGCTGTTGGATTGCCTATCTGAGAATTGTTTTTTGTGTGAAATGATGGAACCTGGAAGTTGGATCTGACTGTAGTTTCAAGCCACTAAAAATACACAGATATATGTACTTTTTTTTCTTCCTTTTAATCCCTTTGAAAAATGCCTTTTGGATGTAATTGCAAAATCAGATTGTCAAATTTAACTTCCATTTAATAAGTTTAAGCATGCCTTTGAGATTTCTATGTGCTCGACTCAGTAAATTTAACTTTCTATAGATGATTGGTCTAAAGCAAATGAACAAAGCATTCAGTGTGATATTCTGACCCACATGGTGATTAAACCAGGCTTTCCTTTAAAAATTCTACATAGTTGGCTGGGATTGTAGCTCAGTGGTAGAGTGCTTGCCTAGCATATACAAGGCACTGGGTTTGATCCTTGTCACCACACATAAATAAATAAAGGTATTATGTTCACCTACAACTAAATTTTTTTTAAAAAATTTTACATAGTGGTTTATGGCTACAAATCCTGTATATAAGAATGATGTCTTAAATAAGGGATGCTTTAATTTTGCTGTGTGTACTAGACCTTTTGAACTAAATATACCAAGTTAGAAAAACTTTAAAAATATAGGTGATCGAATTTTATCTCAAACCACCGGAATATCCCATATTCAGTGACTGAACAAAAAAAATGAGGTACTGAGTGTTCTCATCACTCTTCTATTTTCTTCATTTGTTTTCTCTTGCTAAAATTGCCATTTGAATTAGTTCTTGTCTTGTGTTTCTGTAAATAAAATTGATAGCATGTTATTAGTGTCTTTGTTTCCAGAATTCTGAGAGTTTACATTTTAAAATGAGCTATATAAAATCTAAGCTTCTCATGCTTAAATAGGCTGGTCTTTAAGTAAACAATAGTGTAAAGTTAGCAGATATTAATTAAAATGTCTGGAAAACCAAAGTTTTATGTATTCAATAAGGATTGACAGAAGTGTGTGGGTTTCTGATTTATATGTTATTTTCAGAGAATTTTTAATGTAAGCAAATCAGAAACCAACAAGGTATATATACCTCCTTAAAGATAATAGATAACCTTTCATTCCTGTGCTTTAACGTAAGAAACTTTGCTGAGAAAAGACATTTTAGAAGAACTTGTTTTTATTGGTGGCAAGAAAAGCTCATTTGATGTGTGAAATATATTTACATAACTCTTGAGTTGAGTACACCTGAATAATATTTACCTTTAGATAGATATGAGTTTAGCCTTTGTAGAACAAATGTTATTTTAGATGCATGGAAAGCAGTAGACACAAGAGAATGTTCTGTGGTATTGTTTTGTTTCTCTAAAAATATGTCCAGCTGCTCCTGGAAGCCCTAGATCAGCAAGGAAGATAAATGCAAAAACAAACCAAAGTCAAAGAGTAAATGTTCTCCAGCTGCCAGAAGAAACTTCTAAGAAGGACCAGCTTCAAGACCCACAGTCTGAATGACATGCCTTAAACCAACCTTGACAGAATTAGGGTTTGAACTGCAAAGATAGGAATTTGCCTTACAATGCAGTACAGCCTCATAAAGCCACATTGCATTCTTGTTTGAAAAAAAAAATGCTTTAAAATATTTTTGATGAGATTTATTTTAAGGTTATAGAGGCACAGGTGCTCAATAGAGACACATTAGAAAACAAAATTTTATAGAAATGAAATAACAGTTACATCAGGAAAAATAAGTACTTTTGACATTTTGTGCATTTTCTTTCTGTTCCGTTCTCCCACTTCCTACCCTTTCATCTCCCCCCCACCCTCACCTACACAGCAATTTCTTCATTAGAATATCACACCCCTCATACACTAGGTTTATTTTGTAATCCTAATGCATCTGAGTTGTCTGGATTTTATGTGGTACTATTTCTTTTTCCTCCAAAAAGCTGCTATTAAAACAACTGTGTATTTCAAAATTCATGGAGTTTTATAATTTAGGGAATACAGCACACATTTGTTTATGTCTATACTTACAGTTTGTATGCACATATAAATTTAGATGTCTGTCTGCATTTTCCCCTTGATATAAGCATTTCCTAGTAGTATTAAGGTCTAGACCCTTGAAATGGCAAAATCACATTATGTAATTATGTTTTAATTGATAGGATTTTGCTTCAGTTAGTCATTGCTATTGCTTTTAATCTTGTGACTAAATATAGGTAACTTTCTTAATAATATTCTTGGCTACTTCTCTATTTAAATATACAGAACCCACTTTAATCCATATTCTTATAGTTACTAAATCTTTAATATGTAAAATGGAGTTGGATACCCATCATGATCTAAGAAGCGAATATCTTACACACTGAATTGAGATCTGGGCAAATATTTTGTATTGTTATAGGGCAACAAAAAACATGAGCTTTTATCTCAAGTAAGTGATTTAATAAGCAGTTAATGAGTATGTAATGAGGATGATTTGGATTTTATTAGAAATGATGGCAGAGTGTAAATTGTGTAAGGCTGCCTTTCTTGGGTCATGCCAGTCTGAACTCCAGGAATAAAAATATTCCTTTATTCATCAAGGAATCTTTAAGTGGCCTGTCACTCTGTGTGGGCACTATTGGGATAGGATGCTTTTTACATTTTGGAGTTTACCTTGGAGAGGACAGGAAGGCCTGAAGACAGGCAAGATGCAAGGATACAGGATATGGGTAGCAGAGGTATACCTTTTTTACTAAGTTCAGAAAAAGTTAAAAAGCAGATCTCATTCATCATGACCATTATAGAAGTTTAAGCAAAAAAAAAAAAAAAAAAATTGTTGAAGAGGTGTAACTGACAGTCATGTTATAGTGGCAGGATAGAGGGGGACCTTAGTTTTTGAAAAACCTTTTGCTTCTAAGTCAGATGGTTGTTGAAAATACAGGAGTTCAAGCGAGGACTTCCAGTAGAGAAGAGAAAATTAAGATCCTATTGCTTTCTTTTTAGTGTTGTGAGCTTTCTTTCTTTCTTTTAAAAGAAAGAAGGGGGAAAAAAATCTTTGTCCTGTAGGTATAAAGTCATTACAGGGACTAATGGGGCATTGAACTAACCTGAGGTACAAGGTTGACTCTTTTTATTGAATCCTTTTCACTGTCAGGTCAAACAAGATGTGATTAAGCTTAGCCCCCTCCACCTCCACTCCCATGCTGCTGCCCCCAAGAGTTATTTTCATGGTAAGGAAGTGGTACCTCAAAAGAGCCATCATTGCTTTCCATCTTCTGCAATTTACTAAGTGAAATAAGCTAAAAGTAAGGGAAAAAGAGAAAGCTATGGAGTGGTAAAGTTGCTCAGTACCAGGCACATAATGGAAGATCCATGGATGTGCCAAGTACCAGGGGGGCCTTTAATGTGTCCAATAACAGTCTTCTTCTTGGCCACCTCTGCCTGAGATTGACTTAGGAGACATGATCTTCCTGAGAAGCTATTCTGGGGTGTTGGAGGCAGAGGATGCCAGAACACAAGATTGCTTTTGGGGGTGCAACTGGAAGGAATCAAGTATTTTTTATGGGTTCAAGGAGGAAGCATAGGCTCCCAGCCACATGAGAGCCTGCAGCTGTGTCACTGAGAAATGGCAAGAGTTCCGTGGAAGGTGAAGCCCACCAATGGGAGCTGGATCAGAAGGTTGTGGCCCCCTGGATGCCTAGGCCCTCACTTTGTACATGCCAAGTCTGGTGCTTTCAGAGCCCTGTTGAAATGCACAGTACTAAGGCAGTCAAAGACCTGAGATGGTTAGGATGGTTATGGGAACTCCCCTGTTGAAATCTTTTAAAATTAGATCTAGGAATTGATGCCTAGTTTCTAGATGAATCCAATCAAAATATCAGAATTTTAAAATTGAAATTTGATCACCTGATAAAAAATATATCAGAAATATAGGAGATATACACAAGCCAAAACAAATTGGAAAAATAACAAAATAAGTGGCTGAAAGTGTCTGATATGAAAACTTTGTTAAGGCTACAGCCATCTAAACTACGAAGTCCATGGAAAACTTATACATGGTTGTTCATAATTGTCAAAGATGGAAACAACTGGAATGTCCATGAACTGGTGAGTAAGTAATTGTGGTACATCCATGCCCAGAAATCCACCTTGACAATAGAAAGGAACTTATAACAGGCGTGAATCTCAAAAACATTGTGTTTTGTGAAACAAGCTAGACACTATTTCACTGATTCAAAATTATACAAAAAAAAAAATAAGCTATGATAATGAAGATCAAATGAGTGCTCTCTAGGAACCAGGGCTAAGGTGGGGAAGAAACTGACTATAATTTTATGACGTAAGGGAATTTGATGAGGGAGGTGTAATGGAAGTATACTATATTTTGCTTTTAATGCTGGTATTCCAATTTTATTATTTTACTAAATAAACAAATTGTACAATTAAAATGAATAGATTTTACCTTGGGCAAATTATACTTTAATTAAGTTGACATAAAATGAAAATGAGAGGTCATTAGGGCTCTTACCTTGCTTGTGGAAATTATGACTAAATGGAGAGTTTGGAAAACTGTTCCTTCCATAGAATATAATTTTCCTAAACTGTTGATGTAAACAGAAAATATAATGTTGTTTTAATTCACCTAAGTTTTGCAGTATTTTAGGTGCATGGAATTGGTAAATTGGAGAACTTTTATTTTGAAGAAACATCCAATGTTTTAGAGATTTATTTGCTCTGCAGTCTCAGGTACCAACTGTTGCAACTGATGAATAGTATGTTTTACTTTAGCTGTGTTTGAGAAAGATTTGAGCTAAGATTTCAGCATCGTAAATGAAAAAACTCTTTCTGGTCAATGGAATCTTGCTGATAGAATAAATATTTGGGGTATGGTAATAAAAAGGAGAGGGAAATTGCCCCAGAGATTTACCTCCTGGATTTGGGAAGGACTGTAGAATCTGGGAACTGACAAAGTTATTAAAATACCTTACATAAATGCTTAGTCCCCTAAAATGCTGCTTTTTCACCAAAACTTTTAAATTAATTTTCCCTACCATGAATTGTCTCAGTATATTCCCTGAGGATAAGTTTTATTCATTCATTTTTCTCTCGTTTTTCATTTGTACATGAATCTTGTTTCTAGGTTCTGTATGCTGTTTATTTATATTTATTTTGTGTGTGTGTGTGTGGTACTGGCGATTGAACCTGGGGTGCTCTGCCACTGTTCTACATCCCCAATCCTTTATTTATTAATTTTTTTTCAAAGTGCGAATCTTGCTAAATTGTTGAGTCTGGCCTCAAACTTGCTGCCTTCCTGAGTCAGCCTCCAGAGTAGCTGGGATTACAATTGTATGCCACAGTGCCTAGCTTCTATTGTGTTTCATTTTGACAATAACATGTTGCTTCAGATACTAACTTTACAGTATGCTTTTTCTTGTAATAAGAACATTAATATTTGTATTTGATGATTTAAGTTTTTTCTGGTGGTTCCTGCTTCATATGAACTTGGACATTTCCAGATATTGGTGGTCATGTAGCTCATCAAATTTTAAATCCACATATGCACTAAAACTGGCTTTTCTTTGCAAAATGATCAATGTGAAGCTGAGAAAGAAGAGACTTTTTTGCTAGGCATGGTGTTGCCTATCTTCATTGATTTGGGAAGCTGAGGTAGGAGAGTCAGGAGTTCAAGGCCAGCCTGTGCAGCTTAGCAAGGCTTTGCTCAAATTTAGCAAGGCCCTGCTTAATGGACTCAGGATGTAGCTTACTGGTAGTATGCCCCTGCATTTGATCCCCAGTTTTGCCAAACAAACAAACAAAACCAGGAAAGAAAAAAGAAAACAGGAAAAAACCCACAGACATTTCCTACAGAGTGGGAAGCATTATAAATCAGACTGGCATGACCCAGTTGTAAAAAAGATGCCAGTTATTTCATGAAATATAATTTGGGTATTCTTTTTTTTTTTTTAATTTTTTGAGAGACCTTTATTTTATTTATTTATATGTAGTGCTGAGGATTGAACCCAGTACCTCATACACACTAGGCAAGCACTCTACCATTGAGCCACAACCCCAACCCATAATTTGGGTTTTCATTTGATTCGCAATGTCTTATGCATACGTTGATATGCATAGCTCAGTGGTAGAGGACTTGCTCTACCACTGGCTGTAATAGGTTCTCAGATCTTAATGGTTCAACACATTAGAAGTTTGTTTCTAATTCATGCAAAGTTTAGTACAGGTGCGTCTGTTTACTAAGCTTGCCTTTGGGTTGTCATTCAGGGACCCAGGCTCCTTCTGGGTTGTAGCTCTGTAGCTCTGGTGTCCCCAGTTAGCTTCAGAACATTATATGGTTCAGGCCCAGAAGTAATGCATATTGCATGTGTCACATCCATTGCCTCAAATACTTTTGTAGTCCACACCTTCACTGCACTGAGAGAGTTTGGGAAACTGTGTATTTTGGGGTGTGTGTATGGTTCTGGGGATTGAACCCAGCCAGGGGCCTACTTCATGTTGGGCAAGTACTCTACCACTGAGCGATACCCAGCCGTCCTTACTTCATCTTTGTCATAGGGAAGAAAAACAAATTTTGTTGTAGCAGTAGAAGCCTCTACTGTAGCATATTTGAAACATATCCTGTATGTACTTAATAATGTCATTTGACTTGGTTCAATGTAGGCCTGCAGTATCTTTCTTCACTAGCCCCGATATAAAAGGTGACCAATTTAGTGAAAGTAGATCTGTACCATTTCCCTTGAGGGCATTGGTGACATTGAGAAGTCCAGAATGAGGACTCAAGCCAAGCGTTGCTGCTCATAAGGCTGGCGAGAGAGCATACATATGTTTGGCAGGGGATCCGCCACCCTCCAAGTGTGGCCTTCCCTTCAGGCACAATAGAGAATTTTCCTGCAGCTGAGTGATGTATGCACATGGAGGTGATGGATGTTTGAAGCAGCAGGTTGCTAACCTCGACTGTTTGGGATTAAATGTGGTATAGGGTGTAAGGATTATTTGAAAGAGTGTACTTGAACAATCTTATTTATCTCTTGCCCTTTTCAACCCAGTTCTGGTTCCTGTAAGTGTATTTATCAAATAAAACTAGAAATTTCAATCCCACAAAGAAAACTTCAGTTAACTTCCATTTTTTTGTTCACTCCTCAGGGTTGGTGTGTTGTACAACCCAGGGGGTGCCTCTCACAGCAGCTGTCATGGAATTGTATAGTGACCCAGGTTCTCCTGTTCCAGTCTTCCACACTGTAAACTGGATGATTTTATGTGGTAATTTGCCTATGGTTATTAACTCAAACAACCCTAGGAGTAAAACCTGTATTTCACATTTCCTTTTGACCAAATGATATGTCAGGATTACCAGATAAAATATAGAATGCTCAGTTAAATTCCAATCACAGAAAAAGGACAAATAACTTTTGGTATAAGCATGTCACAGATACTGCCTGGGACATTCTAAAAAAATAACGGTTCCTTGATCTAAACTTTAAGTTGAGTTGGGTGTCAGTACTCTGTTTGATCTGGCAATTGTAGTTTTGAAAACTATTTCATCTCACAACTTTAAATAGTCATAAAATGGCTGCATTATGTAGGGATAACTACTTGAAAAATTGCAGTAGTTGGAAGGTTTTGTTTTTTGTTTTTTTGTTTTTTTTTGTTTTGGGGTACTCGGGATTGAACCCAAGGACATTCAACCACTAAGCCATATCCCCAGTCCTTTTTATTTTTTATTTTAAGATAGGGTCTCACTAGGTTGCTCACAGCCTTGCTAAATTGCTGAGGCTGGCTTTGAACCTGAGCTCCTTTCTTAACCTCCTGAGCTGCTGGGATTACAGGTGCACCACCAAACCTGGAAGTTGGAAAGTCTTTTGAATTCATATATACTAAGGCAACGCTGTATCGGCTTATTTCGTTGTTCCTGATCCTATTACAGTGTTTGGCAAACAAATGTCCGATATCCATTTCTTATATGGATGTTGATAAATAAAGGAAATTCAATTCATTCATTTTGTCATTCTGTTACTTTTAGTTTTGTCACACTCCACAGCAGTTGAAGGGTCTTGTAGGTGGCGCTTGTTTCCTGTTCTTTTGTGTTTCCACAGTATTAGTGATTTGAAAGACACTTGGCAGTTACCTGGTAGGAGATTTGTGGGTGAAATATTCAGTTGTTTTAGTGGGTGCAAACACACTGATGGATGATTTGAAAGAGCAGCTTCTGGTTCCTATCTTGAAATTTAACAGAAAGAATTCTAGGCTACAGATGAGGACCAACAGCCTCACAGTGAGGACTATTAAACTGTCCTTTGCCTCTTGGGGAAAATGGTAAAGACTATTTCTTTAGGTAGCCAGAGGCAGATATCTCCACTGGAAAGTTGTCTATTGAACTTATATTCCAGGGATCTGAAATAACTTTTCAATTTTCCTCCCGAAAACCCATGATGTCATTTTAAAAATAACATTCTTTATCTTTAAACTTTCATGCAAAGCTATTATTTGAGGTAAAACTCTCTTCCAAGAAATGTCTTCAAGGAACACATTCAGTCTAATGATGTATATTGTGGGAGATAAGGTGGGGCGGAGGGAGGTGTTTTTGTTGTTCCTTATGTTAAATAGGGTGCACTTTTTACAAGGTACCTCTGGAAACTGTGAAATGATCATATAATACAGTGTTTTTCATTAATTTGTTGGTTCATAAGCATATGTGTAAGTTGTCCAAAGTCAAATGACAGAGAGGTCCTGGGAGAGAGTTTTTTTGCAATTCCCACCTATGTGAATTTGGATCCTTCATGGGATGGACCATTCACTTGCTCTGTGACCTGGAGCAAAGTGCTTAACTTTTGAAAGCCTCAGTTTATCTGTCCAACAGGGATAACAATGGTGATTGTTGAGAATCTTGGAAGATCTGTATAAAGCACTCACTTTAGTGTCTAAATGCTCTGCAAACTTGATCTGCTATATTTTATTACTTATACAGGTAATGTTTAAGAGATAATCATTGTTACATTGTTACGACTTAAAACTACAATGGCAAGTAATTAATTCGTATGACAGCAATTAATATCTGAGTAATGAATTGTCTTCCTGTAAGAAACAGCTAGGCAATTAGTCAACCATGTGATTATTGTGTGTCCCAGGGCACTTTCAGAAAGGCAGAGCTAGCTGGTAGAGCAGCATGGCGGAGTCTTTGGAGTCAAAAAAGACCTACTGGGAGTCACATCCTAACTCTGAACCTGTCACTGATAGGCTTTTGGACCTTGAATGAATTACAGGTTCTTTCCTTTCTGAATCTGAGCTTTCCTTCCTGGGTAGTTGGTGGTAGCAATCATTCCTGTGCGTGGAGCTTGCCGCCAAGTCTGGAACAGAGCAAGTTTTGGTAAGAGAACACAGTGAAAGAGACCACATGTTAGCCAGATGAATGCTAATAAAATGCAAATGAAATAAAATGAAAAAATTTAGTACCTCCTTGGTTCAGGTTGAATTTTACCCCCCTTTCCTTTATATGCATGGGTTAAAGCCCTAATGCTCAGTAGCCCAGAATCCTGGAAAATAGAGTTATAGAAGATAAAATCATTAATATGAAGTGTCACTGCAGTAGTATAGACTCCTAATCCAGCATCTCTGGTGTTCATACAAAGTAGGGAAATTTTAGATGGAGACACTCAGGGAGAGCAGCATATGAACTTGGGGTCAGGGTCCAGGATCGTGTTATCTACCAGCCAAGAAGTGTCAAAGACTGCCAGTGAACAGCTACCAGAAGCTAGGACCAGAGGCTTGGAACAGATTCTCCTTAGGACCTCAGAGGGAATCAACCTGGTCAACACCTTGATTGCAGAATTGTGAGACTATATATTTCTGTTGTTTAAGGCACCCAGTATGTGGTACTTGGTTAAGGCAGGCAGCCCAAGAACATTCAGTGCACCCAGCTCAGCTAGTTGTATACAAAGGGCTCATCAGCCACCTGCAACTACCATCTTGGAAAGTGAAGATATTGAACTTGAGGATCTCTGTAGAAAGTCCCTGTGGACAAGATTCTTTTGGGGAATCCAGGGTGTCCATAGCCCTCCAAGCTCCAGCTTCAAAAAAATTGAGGAGGATTGGAATGAGTTGTATGACTTATGTTCTTTTCCCTTAAATTCGGAGCAAAAGGAATAAATGATTTAAAAAAAAAATCTGCCTTAAGACCAGGGTGGTCATTATGGCCAATCTCGTCAGGGACTTCCTGCTCTGGAGGAGGTGGAGACCACAGCTGAGATGGCCCTGTCTCCTGTGCAGGATGGATCTCTCATCTGCTTCCACTGTTAAACTCTTACATAATTGCATTCTATATATAGAGCTTCCTTTTGTATCCTGCTCTGCTTCTCCCCTGTCTTCTTCAGACTCTATAAAAGTGTTTGCAAAGAATCTTCGCCCCCCTGCTATGGGCTGTAAATAGGCAGAGAAGGGCCTGCTAGGCTGATTGGTGACTGATTGTTCTGCCTTGTGAGGGTTATGGGGCCTTCCCTGGTTTTGAGCTGTGGCTGAGGATACATTGTGAAACTCTGGTGCACCCTTGCCTTTGGCTGGAGCACAGATGTCAGAGGACCTGTCCCCAGGGTGGTTCATGACATGTGACTGGCAGTGAAGAGCCTCCTAGGCCTGGAGTTGAGGTGAAACCCTTCTGTTCTAGGTATCCCCTTCCTCCTCTTTGGGATTTGTATCTGCAGGTGGTTGTGACCTCTGGTGAGATGTAGGTCATCGGTCTTCCTGTAGGCTTTTCCCTCTTCATGAGGTTATTCTCTGGTCACTAGGCTGGCTCTGTGCTGTCCTTGGTCATGTGGGAGCAGTTTGCGTGTCTGGCCTCCAGTGACTGCTTCCACTTGGCAAATGACTGTTGGCAAACTTGCCCTTTGGTGAGTCAGAATGTGCTACCTTTTCAAGTTAAAGATGTTCTTTTAAAAGTAGGGTTATACTTTAGAGTATCTTAATGTCTTTTATAGCATCTCATGATCTCGAAAATGTGTCTTATCTTTTCATGGTAGAAATGTTATTTTAGACTATTTTTACTCATTAAGGCTTTGGTTAAACTGAAGTGGTTCCTTTAAGGAACAAGGAACTGCTTTTCCCTAAAATAACTCAGTACATTGTATTTTTGGTTGCTTTACACTTTAACTGATAGTTTATTTAAGAAAAAGCATAAGATATACATGTACGTAAATTCACATTTGTATGTACAGATGTATAAAATACTGCCCTACTATGTTGTAAACACTCTGCAAGACACAATGCATTCATTTTAATCCTTACAATAAATCTTACAAAGGCACTAGTGAAATTAATACCATTTCATACATGGGGAAGCTGAGGTTTGAGGGCCTTCTAACAGTTTTGCTGACTGAAAAACAGAACGAAACTTAGCTGACACCATGGTCTCCCTTATCCCCCACCCAGTGCCTGACACCATGGTCTCCCTTATCCTCCACCCAGTGCCTGAGAAACAGTGATTTCATTAAATATTGTTCCAACCAAAAATTGTGTCTGTTCTTGCAACCTTTGGAGCACACTGGGTCCTTTGGAGTTGGGACAAGCCCATTTCCTTTCTCAGTGGGAAACGCTCCAAAGTATTCCTCTTGAAACAAAACACCAAGGATTATTTTTACAGACTTCTGTGGAGTCATTTTTGGACAACACCCTAGAACAGGAAACCACAGTTTCTCCTAAATTTGTACAGGATGGAAATAGATAGCATTCTTCCTAAAACCATTGCCACAATTAGTGCTTTCAGATCAGCAGAAGGGCAGAGGGTTTGTCTTAGGCATTTTTGTACCTGAACAGATTATTTGAACCTGCAACATGGGAAGTTTCTTGGATAATTTTAGAGGGTTTTATTTTATAAACTAGAAATGCAGTGAAAATGTATATTGAGTTGAGGAGAGTGCTATAGGATGCAGACTGTTTGAAAGGTTTCCTTGGAAAATGGATTAGAAATAAAATGGGGTATAGAACTGTAAGCGATGAGAATGGGCTTTAGAGGGGTTTGCAAAACCTGAGTAGTGCTTGGTGTTGTTGGAGAGAATGCAATGAACTTAATGAAAGAGAAGCTGCCATGTGGTGACAGCCTGCACAGCAATCAAAAAGCACCTGCTCTTACACACTGAATTTTTCTTAGCTTGTCTACAGAGGAGTAGCCAAAACTATTCAAGAGCAAATCCTCAGTGCACCCAAGTTCAGAAAGGATTAGGGTTCTTATCTATTTAACCCCAAACATGGTGCCTGCAGTCATCTTTCTAGAACCTCTGGGACTCCTTTCATTTTAGGTCTATTTTGGCTATGTTCCAATAGCTGAGTTGACTGAAGCAGGTTGAGTTTTTTTGAGGTTACTCTGTTTTCATGAATAGTTTTTAATTATTACAAGCAATGCATGGTTCTGTTCTGGTGAGAAATTTAATGTTTCATACAAATCTCATTCCTTCCATTTATTCTCTAATCCCAGGCCCCTCTTCCTGCAAATGTGCTGGACGTGGTGGCATAAACCTGTAATCCCAGTGGCTTGGAGGCTGAAGGAGGAGGATTGAAAGTTCAAAGCCAGCCTCAGCAAATTAGTGAGGTGCTAAGCAACTTAGCAAGACCCTGTCTCAAAATAAAAAAATAAAAGAGGTTAGGTTAAGCACCCCTGGGTTCAATTCCTGGTACAAAAAAAAAAAAAAAAAAAAATTCAGCACTGGGTTGGTGTGTATATTACTGGTTTGCTTTGCTTTTATTGTGTGTGTATATATATATAGATATTTCCATGGGAAATATTTATTATCTTTTTTTTAAATATAGAAAGTATGCATGTTTATGTGTGTATGTCTGTATGAATAATGTGCTTTAAAAATGATTTTATCTTATTTATTCCTTATATAAGTTATCTATATTGCTTTGTGTATATTTTCTTCATGTTTTAAACTACCATAGAGTATTTCCTTACTGTGGTTATTCCATAGTGATTTATTTGGTTTTTGCTTGTGGGATGTTTAGGTTGTCTATATTTTATTGATATTAACAGTTCCTTAACATCTGTCTCTACACCTCCATGTACATAAATGCCAGTGTTTATGGTAATCACATTTAAAATTTTATTTTATTTTGGTACTGGGGATTCAACCCAGGTGTGGTTAACCACTGAGCCACATCCCAGCCCTTTTTATATTTTATCTTGAGACCAGGTGTCACTAAGTTGCTGAAGCTGACCTCGAACTTGTGACCTTCTGACTCAGGAGGCTGAGATTGCAGGTGTGCACCACTACACCCTACATTTAAAATTGTAATAGACTATGTGCAAATAAGAGCACCGTTTTAAAGCAAATCTTAGGCATCTTTTTTACAAAGCAAAACATGTCTTTGTATGAAGTAGAATATATTTAAAGGTGGATCCCAGGTTTATTTCCCTGTGTTATCTGATAAGAGATGCATGGATTCCTGTGACTAGGTATCTTAGAGTATACAGCACCTTCCAGATAGGTACTAGGATAGGTGAGATTCTCAGTGTTCATAGTACTGCTCCCTATTTTTTCTGTCCACTGATAAAGTGTTCTGGCTATTGAAGAAGCACTATGTGGAACTGAGACCTCAAATAATAAAAAATTGACATGGGTCAATCACTGTTGCAAACAGCAGAATGCTTAGCTTCAGCATGGATGTACTTTGTTGGAGAAAGATAAAGTAACTGGTAAAATCTGTGGGAAAACTGAAAAATCCAGGTCAGAAGAGATTAGATCATGTGAATGTGACCTGAATTATTATTGTTATTATCTTTTCAACCCCCCTTTTCCCCCCAACTTCCAAGCCTCTACTCTAGGGAGAGTGAATACCTGCCTGAATGAAAGATTCCTGTATCTAGTTGGGAAAGTATTAATGCAAAAGAAAAATCCAACTGCTTTGAGCAGAGTGGGGAATGCAAATGCTGAGTGGCCAGAAAATACGCAATAACTGTTCCCAACAAATAAATTTGCCAATGTATCTCAGAGCTTTCTTTATCAGTATGAACTGCCTAACATTTTCAAAATTTGACTTTCACATCTAATTCTTGTTTTTTTTTTTTGCCTGATCAGCAAACAGGTTGTTTGAACTGAATTCATATTTATAAATATTATAAAGTGGCCCCAGAATACAGGATAACAAGACCAGACCATAAAGGCATTGGGACTTCTACCTTGATCTCAGGGATTTTCCCCATGTAACAAGCTAACCATCATATCACTTTGCCATCAACTGGCACTATTTTGCTAGTCACGGGAATTAATCACATTGGAAATAGATCCACCAGTGCAGCTTTAGGTGACTTTTTGCCTAGCTGACATCTTAGCTGCAACCTTATTAGATACCTGGAGTCTGAGCCATGCAGCTCAGCCATGGCTAAGTTATTGACCAATGGGGACTGGGATAGATACTAAATATGAAGTGTTAAGTGAGGTGTTAAGTTACTGAATTCTGGAACCTCTTGCTATGTGACGTGTGATGACTAACAGAGAGGAAAACCCTTCTATAAAAAGTGCCTTTGGGGAAATTACTGCACTCCTGCTTTTTCTCTTCCAGGTTGATGTATTCTGGAGTGAGCTATTTTCCTTCTGTGCTCTAGGAATGGATATGTGACTAGGCCTGTCATTTAGGGTGTTAAGATTGCTTTGAGAAATGGACTTGCAGTCAAGGCCCATTGAGTGATACTGAGTTTGGTGTTTTTCTTCAAATCACCACGTCCAAGTCCTTTGTATACTTGAGTCTTCTGCGCCCATAAGAACATAAGCTTGGAGCTCTGGGTGAACCATCCAGAGAGGAATGCCTGTTTTGACAGTGGTGGCAGCATTGGAATGCAGAACTGAGAGAATGAGCGGATGAGAGTCTGAGCTCGGTATTTAATACTGCAATATACACAGACACAAATGCTTCCCTGTTTGCTTGTTTATTTATTTATTCAGGTACTGGGGACTGAACCCAGAGGTGCTTAACCACTGAACTACATCCCCATCCCTTTTCTTTTCTTTTCTTTTTTTTTTTTTTGAGACAGGGTCTTGCTAAGTGTAAGATTAGACTGGGATAACCTGATCAGACAATGGTAACTGGAGAACAGACAGACCAGATGTAAATCAAAAAGAAAAATTTTATTGGAACAGCTGGTCAGACAGGATGGGACCCCAGGAATTCCCATGTAGCCCCCTGGGGCAGCGTTTTTATAACCTGGGGTTGGGGAGGGGAAACTTGAGGACTCTATGTTCTGGGATTGACTGGGAGCATCAGGTGATTACGAGGCACCATTTGGGATTGTTTGTCAGCACCTGATTGGTTGCTCCTTGGGGCTTGTGCAAGCTACATTGTTTCTGTACGCATGCACAGGCTGCTTGATGTCCTGCCCCCATCCAGCAACACTAAGTAGCTGAGACTCTTGTAAGTTACAGAGTCTGGCCTTGAACCTGAGATCCTTCTATCTCAGCCTCCCAGGTCATAGGGATTACAGATGTGCACCGTCATGCCCCACCAACTCCTGTGTATTTTAGATTTGTTTCATGTAGGCCACTTTGAAATAGGTTTGTCTCACAGCCCATGTCCTGAATTATTTGCTATACCTAAAAACACATCAAGCCTCAATTTTCTCATTTATGAATAAATAGGTCTAATTTCATCTGCTTTGGCCTGCTTGTGGTTAGAAGTTATTAGGAAAGGTATGTACTTACAGAATGTGGCAGAATGTTAAGATTGGATGGAACATGTAATTCATTGATCTGTTTAACATATTTAAGGCCCTAGGTTTTAATACCTAGCATCCCCCCACCCCCACGCACAAAGTTAGGATTCCTCTTTCCTCCTCCCTTGATCCTCTACTCCATTTTAAAAAACTGAGAGTGTTTTTGTCTTGAAGTCTGTGCTTCTTAAATATAGCAGGGCTGGTGATGTGGCTCAGTGGTAGAGTGGTTGCCTAACATGTGTGAGGTCCTGGGTTCAATCCCTAGCATGCAAATAAATTAATAAATGTGTACACATGCATGTTTACATACACATTTTTAAACTTGCCATAATACACTATAATAAGTGTGCTGTCTTGGCAGTTTGCAGGCTTATCAAAAATGTGCTAGTGGATCAGACATAGATAAGACCCAACAAGATCGTTTCCTCATTTCCTGTAATCGGAGCAGTCTGAGTGGGCAATACATACCTGAGATTTCAAACAGTTGTCAGGCAGGAATATTGGCATTTGAGGCTCCACGTACCTTAACAACCTCTAGTGTGAAATGTATAGACAAAGTTAATACTGATAGTGTGATAGGGAGAATAGTTTCTATTTTTGGCTTACCAGTAATAGGTTTGTCTCCCTGTTATGCTTCTGAATTTAAGGTTCAAAATTCCATATGTTGTGGGATTACTTTTTTCTTTTTGCTGACTGCATTCCTTTTTTGCATTAATTTTTGTAGTAAAGCTGGAGAGGTGCTGGCATACTGTGGTATGAAGTCTTTTTGGAGATGGCTGTGATTTAATATTTCTTATTTTCATTGCTTTAGAAGGTGAACAGCTCCTGTGCAGTTCTTATGTTTGACACTAGCCTTTCCTTGCTAGTTTTGTGCCCAGCCCTATGGTAAGGTGAAAGCCATAAAGATAGAAAGGAGATGAGGGGTCACAGAAGAGTGGCCATGATGTAAAGTGTAGATTTAAAATTCACTTCTACATGGATTAAAAGTCCATATTTAGCCATGTGCTGTGGTGCATGCCTGTAATCCCAGGGGCTTGGGAGACTGAGGCAGGAGGATTGCAAATTCAAAGCCAGTTTCAGCAAAAATGAGGGGCTAAGCAACTCATTGAGACCCTGTTTCAAAATAAAATACAAAATAGGGCTGGGGATGTGACTTAGTGGTTGAGTGCCCCTGACTTCAATCCCTGGTATCCCCCCACCCCCAAAGTCCATATTTAAAGATTACCAACAGAACAATTAAATCAATTATCAGACCTTGTCCACAGGTACACCCATGTAGTGCTGTATTCACAAAGCAGAACACATCCAAAGCAAAGAAGAGAATAACATCTCATTCCAGTAATGATGAATGAGTCAATAAATGACCCCCATCCTGGTCAACATGCCCAATCATCAGCACAAAGGAGAACTATAAACACCCTCTTCAATCAGTACTATAGATTTTATGTGTATAAACATGGTTAGTACATTCTCTCCAACACCTGTACTTTGCCCTGTCTCTCTGGGGGCGTGTTCTTCTTTCTTTCTCTCAATAAATTCAATCTGTGCCCCAGGTTGACCCATCCTCAAATTGCTTTTTGTGACAACATCAAGGAACCTCGCAGCCTGAATCAAAGTCTGCCTCTCTTTTGGAGGATCTCCTCAGAACCCTTCCCAGAGATACCTCTATACAAGTCCCTGAAAGCATCACTCAGCTTTCTGGTTGTGGCTACTAGCCTGAATACTTAAGACCTAGAGGGTGAAAATAATAGGATGTGGAGCTCTTACCACTGGAGTTTTGTTCCAGTTCATCTGTCCTCTCTTCTGAAGGAACTAATTTTTCTCAAGCATCTCTCTCAGTGCCTTGGATTTTAGAGTCATCTTGTTGGAGTTTACACCTCCAGACTCTCTGATAATGAATCCTCTTGGCTTTCATGGTGTAAAGATATTCTCACACCCCTTCCGACAAAGCAAGACTCCTGCCCAGCTCGCCTGGTTTTCTGGTGTGTGTGAGAATTCTGTGGTTCCTTGGCATCTTAGAGAATTTTACTTTCTGAATTTTGGTCTTCCATGAAAAACTTCAAAACATTTGAAGAAAGACTTGAAATGGTTTTGAAAGTTCATGTTAAAGTAGACATTGTAATTCTGTGATGTTTTTCTAGGGATGTGAAATAATCCAATAGAGTCGAGCTCTTTAAAGTACAGCATGTACGTGATTGTGATAATTTTCTTCCTGACTTCTCTCCTGGTACCCGTCAGCTTCTTGGTTGCCATATGCTCCGGGCCTGGCATTGGGAGTTTTAAAGAGGTGGCAAGCCTCAAACTGTGTGACCGCTGTCTTGGGACTTTGGAGGGTTGATGGGCATTTAACCAAGGAAGCTTAGGCAGCATCTGCCACTGGGCTTCAAGGTGTTGAGGAACAAGGAAGTTGGTTTTCCTTGCATTATGGAAAAGCAGGTGTCTGTATGACCCCCTGGGGACATTTCCTTTCTTTTCTGCCTCTTTCCACCCACAGGAGAGCTGTCATCCCAAGTCCCCTTCTCTTCTTACCATATCCCC
Source organism: Sciurus carolinensis (assembly GCF_902686445.1). Taxonomy (NCBI): domain Eukaryota; kingdom Metazoa; phylum Chordata; class Mammalia; order Rodentia; family Sciuridae; genus Sciurus; species Sciurus carolinensis. Next base: position 60,509,534 of record NC_062229.1, read on the forward strand.
TTTACTGTCTTGCTATCCAGGACTGGAGGTACCTAGGGATGGTGGTTTGTCTTGATGGTCTCACGCTCTTCTACTTACTTAGAACATTAAGGCTACAAAGATTTTACAATTGTAGAATGCATATTCTATTTGCCATTTTAACCTTTAAAAAACGTGCACGTCAGCAGCAGTACATTCTTCAGTAGTCGTGCCACATTCCCTACTCTGCTCAGCACCTGGATCTATTAAGACCAAGCATTTGTGAAAGTATTAAAAAACAAAAAGCAAAAAACAAGATTTGCCTTTTGAGGCTGGAGAGTAAGAATCAACCAAGAGGAATACTGACGTGCATCCCGCAGTCTTCCCCACAATGTCACCCTTCTCTTCAGCATTCCCGCTTTCCCCCTGCAGCCCCGGTGTCGAGACGTGTGTGGGTATCTCCTTCCGTGCTTTTTTCTCGTTGCATGCTTCCATCTGTACCCACACATCTTTGAGTAATTTTCTGATTTTTTATAAACATGGGACTGTAGCGCATACAAGCCTTTTCGCAAGTTTGTTTTATGAGCTTGTGTCTAGATCATTACAAGCAGCTCTAGGTCATTTCCTCTGTAAAACACTGTAGCTGGGCGCAGTTATAGTGTCCTATAGTAATCCCAGCCACGCAGGAAGCTGAGGCAAGAGGAGTGCAAGTTTGAGACCAGCCTGGGCAACTTAGCAAGACCCTGTCTCAAAGTAAAAAATAAAATGGACTAGGGATGTGGCTCAGTGGTGCCCTTAAGTTCAGTCTCCTACTATCCCTCCATCCCCGTCAAAAAAACAACCAACCAAAAACCCTGTGTGGTGTTCTGTAGTGTGAATAGTCCAGAAATTACTCAATCCTGCTGCTCTTGGAGGCCCTTTGAAGATTTACTCATTAATATAGAAGGTTCTGTGCTGAAGGTTGACCAGGTAGAATTAGTCTCTTTAGTATGACACTGAACCTCAGCTAGCTAATCATTCACCTAATGTCACAGAGAGAGTAGTGCTCTGTGACACAAGTCACTCACACTGTTGTCTTCCAAGTCAATTCCATCTATTTCCAGTGCATTTTTTTTCCACACGCTCTTCCTTTGTTTTTAAAGATAAAATGCCATTTTTTGTTGGCTCTTATTCTGATTGATTCTGAACCCGCTTTTGTATTCCTGCCTCTGTCTAATCTTTCTTCTTTACTCCCTCCAAATAGCCACATACATTTAGTATTTGGTGGTTTTGTAGATGAGGTAAAAATCCCTCATTACTTCAAAAATCTCATATTGCAACATCTTATTTAGAATTTGAATTAAAAAGTCCCCTTGAGATCTCTTAGTGTCTTATATATAATGTAAGGAAATACACTGAGAGTTGAAGTGACGTGCTCAAGTTCATACAGCCCTCCAGTGGCCAAGGCAAGACTTGAACCCAACTCTCATGAATTCATTTCCCATCCTGGATGCTAGATACAATATGTCCCATGGGAACTCCTTCCTGTTGTGGGTACCTTGAGTACCTTATGAGAATAAATCTGAACTTTTGATTGATTGATTAATGATGTCTGCCTTGAATGCAGTTACCAGAAGAGACACCACCAAATGGGGTGTGCGTGTCATAGGTTGCCTTCACGCCACTACATATTGACATTCTCAAGTGTGGCTATAGAATTATTATGTCTTAGTTAACCCAAGGACCAAATAGGTTGAGGTCCTGCATGTCATAAGGCTTTGGGACCAACCAGCCAACATTTGCTTTAATTTTATTTTTAAGTGGTTGATTTATAAGTTGCTAATTGGTGCAATTGCTAGTGTCTTTATATTACTCTCAGGAAGACTAATTATTATTATGTTTTCACTTTTTTATCAATATAGTGATCTGTTGAATATTATGTTGGGTTTGTAAAACTGGGTTCTTAATTTCTTTTTTGTTTCTTTCTGGAATCAAATATGGCTGTCCTTTTTCTTTTGGAAGAAATGGCATTGGTTGGTTAAATGTGTCCTTCACAGTTTCTGCACCATGACCATTGGGGCTAGATATTTCTGTTGTGGGAGGGTTTACCTAGGCATTGTGGGATTTGGACTCTGCCCACTGGCAACCAGCAACATCTTCCTCTTCTGCCCCACCTCCCCAATCTGGGCTACTGGGAATTTCTTCAGACTTTGCCAAATACCCCTGTCATAGAATTACTGGATTAATTAGATACATGTTTTTAATGGATTAAGTTTTAAAAGGTTATTTTCTCTGTGGTTCCATTTGTATTTCAAGCTTTGGAGTAGTAACAGGAAGGCATAGAAGGAAAATGAATACTCTCTAGTAAGAGTAGCTAGCTCTTCTTCCCTGCAGGAAAACCAGGAATATAGAAATTCATATTACAACAATAGGTGGCACACTACGACCAGAAGCCTAGTTCAAAAGTGGAGGAGGAAGCAGTGTGCAGAGTGAATGCATTTCAATTCCTTTATACTAATAATATTACTGACTTGTTCTATCCTATTTTTTCTCAAAAGAATATTTTCCTTAACAGAATGTTGTTCTTTAAAATGAACACAATTTACCATTTAGTTTACAAAATAAGTCTGCAACCAATATTGTATTTATAATGGAAATGTCATATAATCATGGGATTAAACCAAATGAACTTTGATGTGTCAATTATTTTCTTAGTGCAGAATAGAAAAAAGTATTTTTTCCCCTTTCCTAGGATGTTCGGTGTTCTGTAGGTATTTGTTTGAACAAGTAAATGAATATTTACTCTCTATTAGTACTTTAATTAAGAAGCACACTATTATAATATATGGCTTCTCTAGAAAACAGGTCATGAGATGCCAGTTAGGGGGAACTGAAATTATGGCAGCTCAATGCCTCTGCTCCTAGTAAAATCTCCTTAACTTTTAATTATAATGCCTTTGTGTGTATTTGGAGAGGACTATAAATTGAAATTGAAATTTAAAGATTATATCCACAGTGCTTACAGCTAGTGTGATAGACTACTTCATTACAAACTTCCTTTAATAAACTACCAATAAATTTTAAAATAAATGCTGTCTTTTTTCTTTTTTATGTATGCATGGCACAATGAAAAAATTAGGAGTTGGAGACCACCTCCCAAAAAAAATTCCTGAGTGATTTTTTTTTTTTTTTTTTTTTTTTTTGGCTGTGTGTCTTGTTTAGGATTCAACTAGAATAAAACTTACTCTCACAGAGAATCTTGAATGGGAAGATGATGTTTCCTTTGAAAAATCATTGCAATTAAAATTCATATTAATGTATTTAAACATTTAAAGATGCTTGGATCCTATATCATATGAATATTATTGATCATTTATTATATACCTACTACATGCCAGATATTCTTCAAAACCTTAGGGGCATTTTCTTATTCCCTAAAATGATTTTGTAGGAGTGAGAAAGCTATATTTCAAGAAGGATCATTACGTCCCATTGTTATTATCAGACTGAAACCCAGGTCTGATTTTTGAATTAACCCTTTGTCTAAAATCACAGAATGTCATAGGAAAGAAAAATTAGGCCCATTGTCTAACTATTCCTGTGTCCCTCTTTGGCTACTTCCTTTAGCTGTGGGAAATTTTGATCAAGTAAAATCATAATGAAAATCCAAGTACAGTTGACTCAGGGGCTGTTTCTTATTTTAGACCCTGTTTGATAGTCCATAGTTATGGCTGCTTGGTCTTCAGGAGTTTTATTGATTTTATTGATCAACCTATTGAACTTGTTCAGACTTAACTTTTATTTATTTTAATTTTTTTTTTTTTTGGTTGTAGATGGACATAATACCTTTATTTTATTTTATTTTACTTTATTTTATTTTACTTATTTTTATGTAGTGCTGAGGATTGAGCCCAGTGCTTCACGCATGCTAGACAAGCGTTCTGCGACTGAGCTACAACCCCAGTCCCACTTTTATTTTAAAATAAGCAAAAAAGTTTAATTATGGAAAGATTCATGAAAGACCAGTGAATGATTGAACCGTTGTAATGACCTGAATCAAGTCTCTTGAGAAAACCTAGGAAAACTGCCTTTATCTAGGACTATTTTTAAATAACCAAATATTGCTGCACATGGTATTTAATTTTTGTGGATAATTCCTGTCTCTTTACTTGTATATTTCTGTACTACAGTGCAAACTTCCTTGTTCACTCTCTACTTGTAGTACTTCATAGTACATGCAAATTGTAAATTACTGTGTAGATATGAGTGTTTCATTAATCTTTTGTAAGCACCTGCTCTAGTCTTGGGGCATTCTCTGTTTTGATCAATGAAGTAGATCCTGTATTAACTAACATTTCCTTTATAATTTAGTAAACTCTGGAAAACACTGAGTGATTTCAGCTTGTACATCAGTTTTTAAAATCATGTGTGATTGCTTAGTCACATTACAAAAGATGTTGAGGTAGAAGTTCTACTTCAATGTACAGCTCTGAAACTAAAATAGTTGGTCAGAGTCCCGGACTGGTGAGGAAATCCCTCCCCTAAAACTTCCCATCTCTCCATCATCACATCCCATATTGCTGACAGTCAGTCTTGTTCTTCCAGCAGTCAGAGACTCCCAGGTGATCCTTCTGTGCCTTAGAAAACCATTGATTGATGAAGATAATGTGAAGCTTATCACCAGGATATAGAAGCATAGTTGACTTTTTACATTAAAATTTTTCAGATAACTTGTTTCACAGGCAGTTGGATGAAATAATGAAGAGAAGTTCCGTGTATACTTCTTCCTTTGTGTGCATGCATGTGTGCATGTGTGAGTATATTGTGCACAAGTTCATTACCTCTTAGGTTTACATGTTCACTACCAGTCAACATCCTGAACAGCACCAAGACCACAAAGAAGCGTTGCCTTTTAACTGACCATGTCTGCCTTCCTCCTTGCTCTTCATCCTTGTCCTAATGCTGAGCAACCACTAATCTGTCTTCATTTCTAAAATTTTGTTGTTTCAAAACATTACATGAAAAGAATCATACAATAAGTAACCTTTTTGGGATTGACATTTTTTCCTTCAGTCTAATTTGCTGGAGAATTGCCAAATTGTTGCAGATGTCAATAATTTTTTTTTAATTGCTGAGCTTTAAAAAATAGGGCAATGTCTTAAGAGGGTGCATTAGGAAGTGGGCCTGTAGTATGCAAAGTTCAGTAGTATAGGTATAAAAGGCAGAGTGTTTGTCCTAATTGCTGTTTTCTGGAGTTTCTATTGAGTAGCTTTAAAAATAAGTAAGTAAGTAAGTAAGTAAATAAATAAATAATAACATAGGCATTGCCCCTGAAAGCTTTTGTCAAACTGGGGGCTGAAAACAAATCCCATGAAGATATTGATCAAAGATATCTCTGTAGGAGCTAGTCCTGGAGGGAAGAAAATGCTGTCTTCCTTTGACTGTCTCACTACAGTTGGCTGTTAGTAGAAGCCTGTCCTTTGTCTTCAAAGCTTTGGAGAAGTACTCCACATAAAAGAAAATGAAGTGGGGGCCACCAGAGAGACTTCTCTTTGTTGTTGTTTATGTGCAAAGTATTGTTCTCTGCTATTGGCAAAGTAATTTTCAGCTCTAGGTGAGCCCAGATCAGTCACAGTGGTTTTCACAAGGCTGATGGGGAGGCTTAGAGTGGTGTTAATTAGTCAGAGGTGGGCGATGGATGGCCTGTGTTGGCATTCTAAATCAGCACACTTCCTTTAAATGGTGTGAGAGCATTCCTCAGTGATCCTTGCTATGGTAGGGCATTTAATGCATGCTGATGCCCGTGGGTTTTATTGCACTATTTAAATTTTCTGCCATACTTCCTGATGGTAGGAGTGCACTGCTGTTTCTGAGATGTGATATAAGTTGTGAAATTAACTTGAAAGAACCTTATGGGGACAGAATTAAGATATGGCACAAGCAGAGGCAGAAGGGGTGAATGTTCTTACACTCTGAAGTTGTAATACTAGATGTATTACTCATCTAGTAATAAATGTATCAGAACCTTAATATTGGCACTGAGAATAATGGCCTCTCTTGGACTTTGGCCAACGACCCATAACTGGTATTTAAGGATTATTGTTAATGTGGGTGTTTCCCAGGCCTAAAGAGTGAAGAGCTGCCTGGTGTGGTGGCACACTTCTGTAATTGCAGGGGCTCAGGAGGCTGAGGCAGGAGGTTTTTGAGTTCAAAGCCAGCCTTATGAACTTAGTGAGGCCCTAAGCAACTCAGCAAGACCCTGCCTCTAAATCTAATATAAAAAAGGACTGGTGATGTGAATCAGTGGTTAAGTGCCCATGTTCAATCCCTGCGCTCCCCACCCTCAAAAAAAAAAAAAAGTGGAAGAGCTGGGCATGGTGACACTGAACTGTATTCTAGTGACTTATAGTAAGGAAAAAGACCCTTTAGGAACCGAAGTCTTACGTCTTAGTTTGTCCTGTGTCCCGCTTTTGTTCCTTCTTTTAGCTGTAGAAAACTTTGGTCAAGTAAAATCATATGGAAGCCCCAAGTACAGTTAACACAAAGGGCAGATTCTTATTGGCAGCCTCCGTTAATGGTCCATAGTTATGGCTGCTTAGCTCTGAGGAGTTTTATTTGTCAAGCCACTGAATTGTTTCAAACTCCTGAATTTTTATCTATAAATAAGCAAAGAAATTGAATCATGGAGAAGTTTGGGAGGCATCAGGAAGAGGATTGTGAGTTTGAAACTAGTCTCAGCAATTTGGCAAGACCCTCTCTCAAAATTAAAAAAATAAATTATTGAAAGGGCTGAGGATGTAGCTCATTAATAGATTGTCTCTCTGTTCAATACTCAAGACCGCTGGAAGTGTGGGAAATTACCTATCTCTAATGTGGACTTTATTTTCTAGACCTGCTTGTCAAACTCTTATTTTAGGGACTTCCCTCCTATTTTCTTAGCTTCTGTCTGATATCAGCCCCATTAGTATTAAGTCCTCTCGTACTATGTGACCCTGAGCATGATTGTTAAACTCTCAGGGTGTTAACTGCCTTACAGGTAAAGCTCAAGCATGGATTTTGCTAGATGCCTCCTAAATTCCCCTCATGTTTTAACAGTCAGTGAGATGGGTTAGTATATAATACAAGACCTGGCACTTTTTTCTGAAGAGAGACTTATTATGCATGAGATGGCCTTGAATTCCTTGGGAAGATTCTGGCACTCACTCTATAAGAGAGGGAGGAGTCAGCGGATTGTCTTGTGGGGCCGCCAGTACTTTGAAACAGACACAGCAGATTCCCTTTATCTGAGGACAGTGAACCGTATAATGGTTTGGATCTGGAATGTCTCCACCAAAACTCATGTGTTGAAAACTGGGTCCGCAGTGCATCGGTGTCCAGAGGTGGGGCTTTTGAGAAGTGGTGGATCATGAGGGCTCTGGCCTCATTAGTGGATTAATCCAGTGGTACTGGGACTACTTGGAAGTGGTGGAAACTGCAGGCAGGTGGGCCTGTTGGCTGAAGCAGGTCACCGAGAGCATGCCTTGGAGGGGTTTATCTTTTCCCAGACCACACCCTTCTTCCTGGATTTCATGAGTGGACATGTCTTGTGTTCTTCCCTAATGATGCTCTGCCTCACCTCAGGCCCAAAGCAACGGAACCAGTCAACCATGTACTGAGACTTCTGCAACCACGAACCTAAAAGAAATCTTTCCTCCTCTAAATTGTTCTTGTCAGGCATTTTGGTCATGGCGACAGAGGCTGACTAACACTGAAAGACTTACTTTCTTTACCCCTCTCCTTCAGTCAGAAGGGGTCTCACCTGCCCTCCTCCCATGCCTTCCTTGATAATGTTAAGGCAAACATCTGACTGGTGGGTATGTAGACCTTCATTGTAAAATTCTTTAAACCTTTTACATATATTTGAACATTTCCATAATCACAAATAGGAAAAAAATATTTAGTGGCAATTTAATTACTTAAACTGGGGAAGGAAATTAGAGCATGTGTTTAGCTGTAGGTCTGAGTGGCATAGACTTGATTCCTGGCTTTCTTGGACCCACGTTCCTCTGGAAGGTCAGGTGTCACAGGGCAGGAATTTGTAATGGGGGACGGATGACTTCATTTCCCCTTTGCCTTCTCTGCTTATTTGCCACACAAGGCAGTTATCCCAGTTTTCATTGTGGGTCTCAAGAGTACTGTTTCCATGGACTCTGGCTTTTTAAGAAGGGGTGCTGCCTCCCTGCTGCTGTTTGTGAGGTTTGCATGAGTTAAATTTTCCCCTAGTCATTGTATCATTTAAACTGGTGATAGGAGAGATGAGCTTTGCATGCGTGGTGAAATGTTTTCCCTTCACTACAAGAGCATTCAGCAGGTTGAAGAAACCTCAACCTGTATTGTCGTGGGCATGTCGCAGAATTCACTTCTCCATACCAGTTCTAAAGAAGTTGCCCACAGTTAGTTAAGTTCATGCTGCTTGAGGGAGTAGCAGTAGAGCCCGATGGTTCAGGGTCCAAATCCTGATTCTTGCTCTGCCCTGTGTTATGTTAGGCAAGTCACTCAGCTTCTGCATTTCCAGTGCTTCACAATTATAAAAGAATGAAAATGCTTAACTTGTGACATTTTTACAACAAAATCATGCAATCCCTACAAGAGCATCTCTTTGCACCAGTCATTGATGATTCTCAATGTGTCCTAGAGTGACAGAATTTCTCTTGCTGCATATGTCAAACCTAGTCTATCATTTTTAACCCTTTATTTATCAATTTATTTATATAATTATTTACCCCTTTATTCCCTCAGACTTATTTTATTATTACCTCAGGAGACAAAGGCATCCTTATAGCTCATAGAAATGTGGAGACTGTCTCAGGGTATTGATCTCTTCAGGTGTCCATCTTTGTTTGAAGGATGGATAACTGGGTAGTTGCTGTGGTTTTGGATGTAGCTTGAATATGAGCCTCCAGAATTCATGTGTTGGAAGTTTGGTCCTCAGTGTGCTTGTGTTAAGGTAAAGGAAACTTGAAGACATGGGGCTTAGTGGAAAGTAATTAGTTGCTGCCCTCAGAAGGGAGTAAAGCAGTTCCCTAAGCACCTGATAGTCACCTTGAGAAAGGTTGTTGTAAAAGAGCAAGAGGGATCTGTCCTTTCTCTCTGTTTGTTTCGCCTTGTGATCGCTCCCTCTTCCCTATACTCCTACCTTAATGCCATCTGCCATGAAACCCTCACCAGAGAACCAATAAATAGTGTTACTTGATCTTGGGCTTTCAGCCTCCTAAACTCAGCTAAATAAGTCAGTTTTTCTCCCTACATATAATCCAGCCTTTAGTGCTTTGTTACAGCAACGTAGAAAAGACTCATACACTAACACTCTTTAGTCCCTGATTGCTGGGTATAGAGTTTTCCAACCTTCTAAATTCGGTCTAGTAGCAAGCAAAATAACTAAAACTAAGTACCTTAAGGATTCTGGGAGAATAAGGTAAAACCTAGGGGAATTAGAAAATGAGAGTCATTTGCTTGTCACATGATCTTTCTCTAATAAACTATCAAGTTCAGCTATGTGTGCTAAACTGAATTTGTTTCAGCTCTTAATTTTTCACTTTATAGCTCTCAATCTCTGGCTACTGTTGCCATCTTTAAATCCAGTTTATCAGTCATTTTCTCTTTAACATCTAGAAATTGAGGGGAGAACAGAATTTAGGAATACATTGGGAAGTAAGAAAGAATATGGCAGGATCCATCACCTTACAATATGTAGTATCTATTTTCTCATTCGTACTAGATTGTTCCACTGTGATTCTCTCTGCACTTATGTCTAAATCGTTTTCCTAATGCTCTGTGATGGTATTTTGGTGTCTTGAAAGGCCTTCTGGGTCAGCATGTGACTTACAGTTATTCTCTACCTTACCTGCTCTGAAACCATTTTATATTTGCTCCCTCCAGTGTGACATGCTCATGCGATGGGCTGTCATCTGGTGCCTGGAGATTGGGGGTAATTTTTACTGATTAGTGAGGATGATGGTGCTTTTGTCTTGAGGCATCCTGAGGAGTTGCTTTTTGTATGTGTCCAGGAGAGAAATGCCTTCAGTTTTTGTGGGGTTAATACCAGCCAAATAAAGAATGCTATTCTCAACTCCCCTAATGCTTGTCAAACCACCTCAACAAGGTGATAGTGACAGTAATGATAATAGCAATTACTAGGTAGCCTGGAGTGAGACCTTGTTTCAACATCTCATTTCCCATGAGGAATTTATTTTTCCCATTTTCTGCCTGTTCGGGTGCGGGGGGACAACAGAAAAACAACACATTAGTGTTTGGGATCCTATTCCAAAGCCTCAGTCTTTTAAATTGTGCAGCCAAGACTTGAACTTGGATCATAACAATCTAGTAACCCAGTTAATGCTGACTGTGCATCATTACCTACTATTACCATAGCTGTGCAGTAGATAAGGTTAGGGGGACTGTTCTTATTCAGATGGCCTCATACATGGTCATAATAAAATCATCCTGTCTTGGACCTGGTTGCCCCCCATGCTGACAGGACAGGTGGCAGCAAGCTGCTTCCTCCACATGAGCATGGCAGATCCTGTTGGCCTTCTCATTGAAAAAAATTCTCCTTCCTTCTGCTCGTGTCTTCTGCTAGAAGATTTTGGTATGCACTGCCCCGGGAGAAAACATATTTTCCCTGATGGCCACATAGCTGGAGCAGCCACTGATGGCCTGGGGCATGAACTACTCTTCATTTTCTGCTGGCTGCATCTGTAGTCTTGTAGAAAAAGCTGGGATTCAGAAGTTGTTCAAAAGACACTGACATGTAATTATCCTGTAGGCTGTTGCCAGAACAAGTCTCCATAGTTTGGCCAGGGCTTGAGACAGCCTTCTTTTTGCCAGTCAGAGGGGCTCTGGTTCATTCATAGGTGTAATCCTAAGCCCCTTTAAGGGCCAGCATGAGGAGATTAGGAAGGCTCAAGTGGGACAGTTTCATAATTGAACTAGAGTGCTCCTTGGTGCCTGCTCCTGTGAGTCAGGGTAATAGTTCACACATTGCCTCACTCCCTGTGTCCACCAACAGGCTCACCTCATCTGTGCACCTTTGTTTGTACTGGAGAACGAACCAGGGGTGCGTAACCACTGAGCAACATCCCCACCCCCTTTTATAGTTTAGAGACACGGTCTCCCTAAGTTGCTTGGGGCCTAAGTTGCCGAGGTTGGACTTTGGACTTGTGATCTTCCTGCCTCCTTCTGCTCAGCCTCCCAAGCCATTGGGAATATAGGCATGCACCACTGCACCTGGCCATTTGTCCACTCTTGAGGGCAGCTGCCTCCAATCATCTTAACTAGGTGTCATTGCGTTATTCTATATTGTCCACCAAATGTCTTATTTCCCATGTTCCTATTTGGATGAAGATGAAGTACTTTTCATTTTGCCCATAGTAACAAGTCTTCGTATAATACCACGATCATTATCTTTTTTCTTTTTGGGGGATGTGGGTGGGTGGTTACTGGGAATTGAACTCAGAGGCACTCGACCACTGAGCCACATCCCCAGCCCTTTTTTTGTGTTTTATTTAAAGACAGGGTCTCACTGAGTTGCTGAGTGCCTTGCTTTTGCTGAGGCTGGCTTTGAACTCATGATCTTCCTGCCTTAGCCTCCTGAGCCCCTGGGATTAAGGTGTGCACCACCGAGCCCAGCCCATGGTCATTTGCTTCACTTTTCTTCCAGCTTCTCACAGAGGAGCAGAAGGTAGTGTTGGTCAGGGGTCAGGAGGTTTCTGGCTCCACTGTGCAGGCCAGTGTGGGGCTGGGGCTATGTCTCCATTCTAGAACATCTGGCTAGGAGAAATGAATGTAGCTCCTTTTTGTACAAATGGCATTAATATAGAGGGGTCCCCTTTGGAACTGGTTCTTCTATTCTCCTAACAGAAACTTGTTTGAGTGGAAGACAGATCATGGGAACACTAGAGTCCTATTCAGGGAAGGGTTTGCTGGTCATTTCCAGTCTTTTAGTTGACTGGTAGAACCTCATCTTTAGAGCCAGAAGTAGTCTTTCATCCCATTGCCTGGAATTGGAAAGGGATCAGTACCAGATGGCCTCCTGGCCCCAAATGTTCCTTCTGGATCCAAGCAGAGTTTCCTTGTTGCTGTGATTTTGTGACAGCAGGCAATGATGGCGGCCCCTCCGGGTGCCTGGCATGGCCTCCTACCCCCTGCTTCCCTGCTGCCCTCCTCTATGACCAAGGAGTAGTTGCATATGGAGTCTTACCAGCAGACCCCATGGAGCTGACTCGGTTGCCTGAAGTGAGAATGGTTAAATGGGTAATTGATGGAAGCAAAAAGCCAAGGGAAGTAGGTACCTGCTGAGTAACTGGTTAGCTTGAGAGGCTGGGCATGTATAGTTGATGTTGATAACCTTCCCAAGGTAAGCCTTCTCTCTTCTTCATAACATTAATAATTCATTACATTTTTTTTTTAACTAGGAATTGAACCCAGGGGCGTTTAACCACTGAGCCACATTGCCAGTCCTTTTTTATATCTTATTTAGAGACAGGGCCTCGCTGAGTTGCTTAGGGCCTCGCTGAGTTGCTTAGGCTGGCTTTGAACTTGTGATCTTCCTGCCTCAGCCTCCCAAGCTGCTGGGGTTACAGGCATACTTCACAGTGCCCAGCTAACTTACTACGTTTTATGAGTCATACCCTAAGCTCTTTACTTAGAATGTTTTATCCTTTTATGACTCAACTTTATATTAAAATGAAGGAAATAGGGTCTCAGAGAGGTCAAGGAAGCACCCAAGGTCACACACCTTGACCTTTGATTAGTGGCAGAAGCTGGGTCTCAGGGCAGGTCCTTCTAACTTGACTGCCTAAGCTTCACCCTAACGCTCTTCTCCATCTCTCTCTTCAGCTCTTTCTTCTTCCCTTCTTTAGGAGTTTTCTGAGCATCTGTGCCAGGGGGGCATTCCAGAGATCTTCCTTTAAGGAGCTCCATATTCAGAGGAAGGGACACACAAATCCTTCTAACTCCTTATAAGGTCATGAAACCCAAGGTTGCACATAGCCTCTGCAAGGTTCCTGTCTGGGCTGGGGTCTTTGGGGTGTGTTTATAGAATTTGAGTGCTGCATTTTTCCCCTTGCAGTCTGGGCTCGGAACCTTTCTCAAGGACATCAAATATGCCTGAGCAGCCGATATGTCCCTTTTTCTGTGGCTATCCTGTAGATGTGGTTGAACAAATAGGATTGGTTAGTATAGCATACATGGGTTCCTGTTCTCCTTAAGTCATGCCCTGAAGTCTCCCACAACCAAGAGAGTGAAGACATGTCTTGAGACCCAGTTTTGGGCTGGACTTTGAACTGGACCTTTCCTTTGGTAGGTATATCATCTGCTTCCCAGCTCTGCAGTGGATCCTGTTTTACCTTGTCTCTTGCTTGAAAAACTCCAAGATTAGAGAGTGGTTGGCTGGTGTTATGCTACTTCTCTGCTTCCATCCCTCTCCTTATTCCTTGTCTCTCAGAATTGATTCCTAAATCCCCAAGTGTTAGAGAAAGGCCTGATAGGATCTTGATCCTTGTTATCTCATTGACCTAATTCCCTCCCACTCAACTCTGTACACCCTGGCCTCTCTGTTGTCCCTTGATAGTCCTACTGTGGCCTTTGCATTCAGGGCTCTCTAACCTACCTTTGTCTTTCTCAGTTCATCTCCCCTTCCGGTCTCTCTCCTTTTTTCTGTTAAATTCTTCTTGTGTAAATTCAACTTCAGAGGTGGGTTTTGTTGTTGTTGTTTGTGTGTTTTTTGTTTCTTGTTTTTGGCAAAGTGAACACATTTACCCTATAGAATTGGAGGCCAACTTTCAATTCAAAATTGTTTAGAAAGGAAGGTTTTTTTTTTTTTTTTTTTTTTTTTTTTTTTTTCCCCCATTGTTGTTGTTTTCTGAAGTAAGCACAGATAAGGCAAACAATCCTGGGTTGAGGTCAAATACTACATTTCCTTTCCTAAGGTCAGGCTCTCTAGTTCTTTTATTATCATGATCTCCTTTGGGCATGTGTCTTTGTACCTGAAATAGCCTCGTATTTAATTCAACACACACATTTATAATGAGATCTGGTTTGATGTCTTACCCAGAATTATTATTATTTTTTTGTCCATAAAGATTTTGGCAGAATCATGGGGCCTCCTCCTGGCCTTTGGGTTTGTCCCCTCCAAGTACTTTTTCAGCAAAGCATATCTGATCTCACTAGTCTTTCCTGATTTTCAGATCATTAGAAGAATGGAATTTCACCTGCCGGTCCCTGGCCTTTCCTGCTGTTTATGTTGGCTCTGAGGGATCTCTGATTGGTCCATTCGTTTTAGCTACACTGTCCCTTGTGCCTTCCAACACTGAGGCTGCCCATGAGGGAATGGATTCACCAGAGGAGGAGCACCCAGATCTCAATCCAGGAAGACTGTCCTCTTCTCTGGAGAGTCTGTGTATAATTCAGAGTTTATTTTCGAGTTTTGACCTAAGGCTGTCTTCATACAGATTCCTGGGTGTGGCTTGCTTTTGCCAGAAGCACAGAATGGAAGAACATCTTGCGGTCAATCTGTGGGCAGATCTGTGGGGAGAAATGAAATTACACTGCAGTATTTTGACTGTATGACTGAAAAAAAAAAATGTCAAGATCCATAGGGAATTCTTGCTGCGCAGGCAGGAGCTGCACACTTTTCGGACAACTTCCGTGGCTGCTTTCCTGTGTTTCCACATCTGCAAGTTATCTGTCTTGTGCTCAGATGCCCTGGGTCCATTCTTGACTGTGCTGCCTAAATATTCCTTGTCTCCCGTCTTTCTGCCCCAATGCCAGCTGTCCCTTTCCTTTCCTGTTCCCACCACCTTGTCACCATCTCTGTTTGTGGAGCTTTTCCTTTGCACAGGCCTGATCTTCCAAGGAGCGCCCCCACCCCCCCACCGCTTTCTAATGCCATCACCTTGGAGGTTTGGTTTCAACATGAATTTGGGGGCAGGGGCAGGCATTCAGCTTATAACAGTAGAAAGTCACCAGTGCTCCTGTTTCTAACATCTTAGGACAAAAGTGTACATAGATGTTCTTGTTTAAATCTGCATTCTGTTTTCTTTTGGTTGGGGATACAGTTTTTATATAAAACCTACTTTGGTAATGCTAAATTATTCATTGCTAAATTGAAAAAAAAAATTCCCTTTTTTTTTTTTTTCCCTTTTGGTACCAAGGATTGAATCCAGGGGTGCTTAACCACTGAGCCACATCCCCAGTCCTTTTTAAATTTTTTTTAGAAACACGGTCTCACAGAGTTGCTTAGGGCCTCAGTAAGTTGCTGAGGCTGGCTTTGAATTCGTGATCCTCCTGCTTGAGCCTCCTGAGTCACTGGGAATATAATTGGGAGCCACTATGCCCTGCTGAAATAATAATTCTTTGCCTTCCAGTCTTGAGTATCATCGTGGTGTTATGTAAAATTTGTGAAAGGGCTGCCTGTTGAAACCCTCAAGTCCAACTAAAGTATTGGTTAAAGTAGAGGCAACTATAGGAGAATTTCTGTTGATGCAGTAAGTTTGAGCATGTACCAAAAACTCAATTAATGAATGGTACTAGGAAATTTAAAAATAAAAAATGACTATTCAGAATCAACAGTGGGATAGTCATGTACAGATAAATATTCAGTTTGGGGGTCTCATGAAAAATCGGGAGGGTTTGTTTAGATGATCAGGGCAATAGTCAGTTCCCTTCCAATACACCACTTTCCCCACATTACCTTTTATGGTTAAGAACCTTAAAAATGCTGACTCTTCCACCAGTGTCTGATTGTAATGGATAAAATATCACCCTGTGGGCCCTGCTTGGATCATGGTTGATACTGTTTGGCAGAATTGCTAGTGATTTCCATGAGAAGAGGAAAGTTATGTTGATGTGAAGATTTGTTTCTCTCCAGCCATATATTTGAGAATTCTTATCATGTTCCACTTTCCATTGATTCTGGGGTAGTAACTTTGGTAGTCAGGGCAGCAGGGTCTGGAAATCTCCAAGGCCTTTGGGAGTTGCGGCTCCCAAGCAACATTGACTACTTGCCTTGTTGTTTGAAGGAGATAAATTGCTTTCTCTCTCTGTCTCTCTGTCTCTCTCTCTCTCTGTCTCTCTCTCTCTCTTTCTGTTTCTCTGCAAGGCTGTTTAACTTTAAAAGACCATGGGCATTAAGGATCCGCTGATCCGTGAGTCAGCGCCAAGTGCTCTTGCCCAACCTTTCAGAAGCCCAGCTTAGAGCCAAAGCTCTCAACTGCTGAATTACCCCCTTGCTGTATTCATCCAGGGGAGCCAGGCCAGCTTCTAGGATAACGGAGCTTTTCTCCTATCCTCCATGGACAGTTGAAAACCTCTGGAAAGGAGACACTTTTCAAACTGTCTTGTTATAGAAAGGATTGGGCCAAATAAGTGTATTTACTCTGGAATATAGTGTGCACTTGCACAAATGGGTGATTTCTCTAATGCAGCTGGAGTTTGAAATGCAATCAGAAGGTTGCATCTGGAGTTGGAATGAATTGGTTCTAGTGTTTGGCTCTGAGATGCACTGCATTTGTGATATTGGACAATTTACTTATTTTATACATTTGCCCTTATTTCTCCATCTGTAAAATGGGAATCAGTTTTTTTCTGAGCCTGGTTTGATGATGCAGGGGTATGACGCTGGCCCTGCTTTTCCTGCCTAGCCCCAAGTCAACGCTCATTCCTAAGTACCTAGTTTTTTTTTTTTTTTTTTTTTTTCATGACCATTCATGCGGTGTATGATCATATGTTTGAAAAGAGCCATAGTTACTTCTCTTAGGGAGCTTTTTAAGCTATCTGCTTTGTGTGAGCTGCACTAATGTGCTCTTCCTGGGAGCTGAGCCATCTGTGAGCTAGTTTGGGCATGAGGCTTTTGCATGTCTTATGTGCTCAGAATAATCCAGAAGTTACAGCAGAATTAAAACACCCAGCCTGATAACACCATTCCATTGAGATGGGAAGAGGTTGTTATGTTTTGAATATGAGGTGTCCTCCAAAAACTGCTGTCAGAGGTAAATGATTAAGATTAGGAAAGCTGTAACTTACAATAGGTCCATCCTAGTTTGAATGACTGGGTGGTAACTGAAGGCCAGAAGGAGGGAGTTTTCTATCTTCTTCCCTGTAGCTCCTTCCCTCTCCCTTTCTCTTTGCTTCTTGTCTTTATCATAAGCGGCTCAGCTTTCCTCTGCTGGGTCCTCCCCACATGATGTTCTGCCTCCTCTTAGGTCCACCGTAGTGGAGTCAGCTGTGTATGTACTGAGACCTCTGAACTGTGAGCCCCAAGTAAACTTTGCCCCCTTTAAATTGCCCTTCTTGGATATTTTGGTCACAGTGACACAAAAACTGTCTTAAACAAATGCTTTCGTTGATTATATTCTGCCTTTGAGATCGATCTTTAGAAGGTGTGAGAAGTTGATTGTGGATCAGAGCCATCCATCAATGGAATGATCAAGAGTCAAAGAATGAATTGAAAGTTGTAAAATATATATATATATATATTTTTTTTTAAGAAGAGCCATTGAGTAGGAATAAATTGATAAAACCATTTGGGGGAGCTATATAGTAATTCAGTGAAGTTAAAGGTTTGTCTAAATGGAGGATCAGATGATGCTATTTGTCACTTAGAGAAACTTTTGATAACATGTAGCTGGGGTAACATGTACAAGAAGGTTCATAATTTATAACAGCAATTTGTGGTAGGAGGAAACTGGGTATAACCTGAATGACTGTCAAAGGCAATAGGTAAATGTGCTGTGGTTTATTTATACCTTGGGACTGCTGAAATTAGTAAAAAGGACCAAAAGATCAATGTGATATGTTTTTATTTTCCTATAAGATTTTGTATCTTAAATATTAAAACAGATCTAAAGCAAACATAGCAAAACTTTAAATCTTATTAAATAATAGTGAGTATGTGGCTGTCAGGTAACTTATTTCTGTGTTTTTGAAATAATTTCAGATAGCTGGTAGAAAAGAAGAAATATACTATAGAATGGGTTATGGGTTTCATTTGGCATTGAGTTTTATGTTACAAAATATTGTTTCCTTGAGGAAAATAAAGTGGTAATATATATCCCAGTGAATGCTTTGAGCTAATGTGGGTATTTTGGGGGTAGGTGATTGACTTCCCCCGATCCCATTCTAAGAAACTAGAATGACAAGCCCTCTTTTTTTCTTTTGGTACTAGGATTGTCAACCACTGACCCGTATCCCCAGCCCTATTTGGTATTTTTTAAATTTAGAGAGAGATAGGGTCTCACTGAGTTCTTAGTGCCTGCCATTGCTGAGGATGGCTTTGGAATTGCAATTCTCCTACCTCAGCCTCCTGACCTGCTGGGATTACAGGTGTGTGCCACCCTGCCCAGCCATGAGCCCTCTTTTCTGAGTTTATGTCTCAGCTTTCATTCCTCTTGGTTATGGGGATGGGGTAGGAAGATTCAACTCCCCCACTCCCCCGTTTCCATTGCTTTCCTTGTAAAACTGTTCAGCAGAGTAGTGTGGATTGAATCAGATTGTTTTTCTGGTTTCAAGTACTGAACAGTGACTGTGTTCAGCATACAATAAATGTCAGCCATTTTTATTCCAATGATTTGATATGGGAAATGGGACTCAAGGTGCAGGTACAGTATTCTGGCAATAGAAGCTGAAGTCACATTGTCTCAGCTATAAGAACACAGCGTCTGTAGTCCTGATATCAGTTCCTTCACATCCTCAATATGCTTCAGCCTTTGCAGTTCAAGCTTTCCCCAGGTAGCATGTTGTCTGTATTCTACACCTCGAGGTTTCCAGGAGGCCTAGTAGCCTTGCTTAATCCCTCCATCCCCTTTGGAAATCCTGTGCTTTCAAAGTAGACAATGTCTCATCCACTGAGTACTTTCCATGATTATCTAGCTGATGGACATGAGCTTTCAGTGGAGCTCATGAATTGGTTTAATTTAGAATTTTTAAAATTTCTTCTTTATGAATATACATGACAGTAGAGTGTATTTTGACATAGTTTTTCATACATGGAGTATAACTTCCCATTTTTGAGGTTGTCCATGATGTGAAATTTCACTGGTTGTGTATTCATATATGAACATAGTAAAGTTACATCTGATTTATTCCTCTGACTTTCCTGTTCCCATCTCCCCTCCCTTCCCTTCATTTCCCTTTGTTTAATCCAGTGAACTTTTATCCCCCACCCTTATTGTGTGTTAGCATCTGTGTATTAGAACATTAGACCTTTTGGTTTTGGGGGATTGGCTTATTTCACTATGCATGATAGTCTCCGGTTCCATCCATTTACTGGCTAATGAAATAATTTCATTCTTCTTTATGTCTGAGTAATATTCCATTGTATGTACATGCTGCATTTCTTTATCCATTTATCTCTTGATGGGGACACCTAGGTTGGTTCTATAGTTTAGTTATTGTGAACTGAGCTGCTACCAACATTGATGTGGCTGTCACTGTACTCTGCTGACATGAAGTCCTTTGGGTATATACTGAGGAGTGAGATAACTGGGTCAAATGGTGGTTCCATTCCAAAGTTTATGAATTGGTTTTAAAAGTGCCAGGATAACTTCAGGAGCACTTTTGTCATGGAGTGCATTTTTAGCCAGAGAGGAAAATGTGTTTCTTTGTGCTTAAGGTTGCTCAACTGTTTTCTCCTTTCTTCCTTTTCTTTATCTGCACACAATCACATAAACTCCACCCACTTTAAATTTGTAGGACTTGGTCTAGGACATGGGTTGATTCTCAACAAGGAGTGTTCCCATATCCCTCTCCCCTAGGAGACATTTTTCACTACCCGAGGACAAATTTGGTTGTTAAGGACTTGGGGCAGGGGACTATGCTGTCAGCACCTAAGGGTACAAGCCAGGGATACAGGTAAACATCCTGCCATATATAGGACTGTCCTCTATGATAAAGAATAATCTGGCCCCAGATGGTCAGAGCATGAGGTGAGGTGCCCTGTACCCAGCCTAATGTGGGAGCCCTAGACTGATGCCCATAACTGAAGTTGAAAGGTTTTCTTTCCATTGCTGTTGCTTCAGTGTGGAAATATCTGACATCAAAGAATTTGTCTACATAGACTGGAAAGACAAAACAGGTCAGGAAGGAAGGAAACCCGGTAGATCCTGTATGTTCCTGAACCCCATCAGGTGTATAGGATTAGTGAGAATAGAGAGCTGCTACCTTTTAAATTTCTTCTTCCTCTTTTCTCCTACTACGTGCCCTTGTGGAAAGAAGGAGATTCAGAGTGGAAAAAGATCTCGGGCATGTGTTCTGACTTTTGATCCTGCTTCTCATTTCTTCTTCTCTTTGCAGTGGTAGAAATCACCTGTCAAAGTACTGAGCTGCTTAGAATATTGAACAGGAAGATACAGGTTGAAGCCTCTTTCCACATCCTGGTTCACCAGCTGTCACTGGAAAGGGTGTAGAGCCTAATGCTACCTCTTTCAGAAGGGCCCGGACTGCCTGGGGACCACATCAGAGGCACTCGATTCCATCTGGAAAGCAAAATGCTTTTGCGGGGGAGGGTCTTCCCACTAAAGGAACCATAATGTTTTTAATGTTAATTACGCAGGCTACTCTAGTAATCAGTAAAGTGCCATCTTTCTATATTAGGGAAACTGTGATGTTTCCCTAATGTCAGATCCATCCAAAAGGATGGTTTCCTATTGGCTTGAGAGAGATGCTTGCTCTGTACCTGTGTTTTATGGCTTGGGTAGGTGGCAGTTCAAACATCTCTCAGATGGAGAGGTGTCCCTTTGGAGGCATGCCTCAGCTATTACCCCCCCCCCCCACACACACACACACGCTGTGTGGATCAACTTCACACCTTGTTGAAGGCCTGTTTGCTTTATAAGGGTGCCATCATTTTTCACTGACTTGTGAGTGCAGAACAAAGCTTATTGAACTGGGTGAGTTCTTTTCCTACTCTCAGCTTCCTGGAATTAGGATGAGGCACAGGCCACATTCCATCTTTGTTTGTCCCAATTTAGTAAGAACCCAAGGTAAGAGAACCACCTGGAAGTGGCAGAACCTTAGCATTGAAATCCTGTCCATACTTTTGAAGGCCTTAAGTATCATTGATTTTAAAGTATTTTTTCCTTGTTTTTACAGATAGACTTTATAAATAAGGACTTTAGGATTTGAGTATTTGATAGGCCATTGTAAAAAAAGAAACAGTAATTAGAAAAGACATAGGATGATTTTGTATTGATCTTGAAAATTGAATAACCTCACTCCCATGCTGAGACAACATTGGACACATTCAAAGTGAGGGTTGTTCCACAATCATTGATTCAGATTCTTCTGCAAGGATCATAAAAGACCAGGACAGTGAGGAACTGTTAGAGAGGGGATGAAGTGGAGGAAAAATCCCAACTAGAACCAACATGGCGTCCTGAATGGGATCTTGCAATGGACAGAGGAAATTAGGGGGGAAATCTGGCACAGTTCAGATAAGATCTATCATCCATTTAATAATTTCATATTGCTGTTGATGTCCTGGTTTTGATCCCTGTGTTGTGGTTATCAACCACACTGTGCTAGTTTTCAACATTTGGAAACAGTATATGAGAAGGTATATGGAAATTGCAAGTTTTCTGTAAATCTTGACTTAGTTTCATGTGAATAAATATTTTTTAAAAGCAAGAATTAGGTGTGTGTAACCAAGCTATGTTAAGCCATTTCTATTATTTTCTCATCCAGATAGGATTTTAGTTTTATGAATTACAAAACCACAAGTGTTGGTTCCAAATATCAAATGACAGATTAATTTTTAAAATTGAGAGGATACAATAGTAAACTTTTTGATGTTTAGTATCTGACATTTAAAATGCAAATGTAATGGGCATATTATAAAAACCTAAATAACGCAAAGTTGAAATGAGAATTCTACTCAATTCCTATTTTTATTCTGCCTTACATTATTAGTATGCCCCTCCCAAAGTTAAAAGTTAGGTTCTATAGTTGACAGGAATTTTACTTCACAAATGTTCCTCTATATAATATATATTAAACAAAATGGGATCATATTGCATACACCCTTTTGTAATTTGCTCCTTCCACCAATGGTAATTCATGGCTTTTTCCAGTATATGCATTTCTACTTGATATCATTTATCTGCTGTAAAACACTATGTTTAAAAAAATTGTTATAATGTGATAACTTAATTGCAGCCATCTCTGAGAGTTCATTTATAAAGTGTTGAAGTCCTTGTGTTCCTCTGTATCTAGCCCCATCTTTTTTTAATTGTTTTTTTATTTAGCTTTTAACTTTTTACAGACTGCATTTTGATTCATTATACACAAATGGGGTACATCATTCCGTTTCTATGGTTGTACACGATGTAGATTCATACCATTCCCATCTTCAGACATGAAGAATCAGCTTTGTAATTCTGACTTTCTTGTTTCAGGAGAGTCTGTCTTGTTGCTAAAATTTAACTTCCTAGATGTTAAACATCTAAGCCCATATATGAGAACATGTTACATTTTAATCTGCAAGTAGAAGAACATCCATATTTAAATTCCTTGGTTTTCTGGTTTTGGGACCACTTTGGTTACACAGGAAGGCAGAATCGTGCCTTAGCATTTGAATATTGAGATTGCAGTTGATCTGGAATAATGGAGAGAGGTGTATGAGCAGGCTGGCCTTGTCCTGAGAAGTTAATTTTGTGTTTCTAAACTCTGGTAGAAATGCTTAAGCTCCCAGCAGGAGGTTAATAAGTCAACCACAGAGAAGGCACAGAGGTGTCTTCCCCAGGGTTGACTTGTAGTTTATCTTTACACCAGAGAGGGTGTGGGGGAACAGCTGACGAGACGGTTTAAAGAAGTATATCACTGGAGTGATTAATAAAGACATACTTTGTATACACTTGGGTAGAAAAGTAGTAACTGCTTACCTGCATCTCAGAAATGTGCTTATGGGATGCTATAACATGTTTGTGTATAGAAACATCGGTTGCAGTGGGACCAAAGTAATGCCAGTGAGAACAGTAAAGTGGAAAAATATAAAATGAGTGTTAGTTGGTTAAGAAAATATCTCATCAGCTACAAAATATTTAAACTTGAAACAAACTGTATGTGTTGTGGAACTTGGGGGTTTAGTAGGGTCAACACTGAAAATAATAAAGAACAAGTTGAAATTTTGAATATAGCAGAGTAGCATGGTTACTCTGAGTACAGTAAATGTCCTTATCATTCTTTGGGTTTAATCTGAACATAATTAGCTCCTCGCACAATGGAGTGTTTAATTTGAAATGCTGCCAAGGGTCATTAAGTGAGAGAAGTACTTCCTGAGATCTCTGTTGTTAAATTTGGGCCTTTTTGTATGAGCTAATTTTCACTTGACATGTCAGGGTATCCGAATTGTTGCTTGTATTTTGGCATTTGTCACCAAAACTCACTGAAACATTTAACATTTTCAGTTTTATTGATGGAGCCTTTTATGAATATTGGGGAATGTGTTAGATCACATGGAAAGACATTAATTTCAGGAGGCTTGACAATCCTTCTGAGTGATAGATCCATTTGCTCCAAAGAGCCTTCTTGATACAATACTAGTAGCAACTGCGAGCCTAGGATTTAATTCTTTGTTCTTGTTGTGGGTTCCATTTAATTGTTGATTGCTGAGACATGCTAAGAAATGCACAATTTGAACAGGAGTTTTCTACTTCTGTTTTGATCGTACTTGACTTTTCCAGGGTTTGTAAAACCCAGTGGAATGATCCTACAACTTAGGAGTTTGATTATGTGGTATTTTCACATGCTTTGAGAGTCTATAGGTGCACTAAGAGACCTTAGTAGTACATCTTATTCTATAGAGATCACTAACCTGTGTGTCCAGGAATCCCTACGTCTATTCAACTATTCCCATATAGTAACAGATAGAAAATCTAGAGTCTAGAAAACTGAAAGGAAGTGATTATGAGGAACCAATTCTAATTCACCAGGAATAAATCCTGTGGTGTTAACCTCATTTTCATTTGTGATGAGAAATGAACCAAAGTTCTAAACATTCTTTGCAAAAATGATTGACAGTGTGAGCTCCAGGACTATAAGGTCTTTTACTTTCCATGGTGATCAGACACCTCAAGTATTGATTCATCACTCAGTGAATATCCTGAGGGACTGTTTGCGTGCTTCTTTGACTGTTTGCTCTGTGTCCTTATTGCCAGCTCAAACTGGAATATTATACCAATATGAAATCTTCTGATAGATGAGCATGGGATATCTTTCCAATTTATTTATATCTTCAATTTCTTTCCGAGGTGTTCTGTAGTTTTCTGTGTATAATATTTACATTTCTCTTATTTCTGATCATTTTATCTTATTTTAGCTTTCATGTATTTATTTATTTACAGTGGTGAGGGTTGAACCCAGGACAGTTTGCATGCCAGGCTAGCTAGCACTCTACCACAGAGCTCAAGTCCTGTTTTATCATTTTTGAGGCGCTCTTAAATGGAATTATTTTTTTATTTCATTTTTGCATTTCTCAATTGCTTGTGTATAGAAAAAATGACTAAGTTTTATATTTCTCCTGTATCCTGCAAACTTGATAAATTTATTTATTAACTCTAATAGTTGTTGTGGATTCTTTAGGGTTGTCTGTATCTAAGATCATGCCATCTGCAAGTAGGGATAGTTTTTCTTTTCCTTCCCCATCTTGGATGCCTAGTGTTTTTCTTGCCTAATTGCCGTGGCCAGAACCTCCAGCACAGTGTTGAATAAATGAGGTGAGACTAGACATCCTTGATTTCCTAATGTATTTTGGGAGCTGTTTTCTACTACAGTTAATGTACAGATGCATTTTTAATTAGTTTATAGAGCTCAGGCTATATATACTGTCTTATCTGGTGTTTTTGTATGCCTTTATGGTAGAATCATGCAAATAAAACTTCACTTTATAGCTGAGGATGTGGAAAATTGAATCAAGGATTTTCTCCACTGCAGCCTGTGGTCCTTCACATGGAAAGTGACCCAGCGGTGGGTCCATGGACACTGCTTTCCTGTGCCTCTTTACTGGATTTTAGAGCCTCTCCAGCCTCTGGCTCCATTAATACAATATTTGCTTCTGGCAAACTAATAAGGACATTTTAATTCATTTCTTCATCACGCATTTATTGAGTGCCTTCCAAATACCAAGTATAATTGATGGTCTGAAGAGATAACAGTTAGTATAAAACTTCATGTCGGGTTACTAGAGGCAAAGCAACAGAGTGATAAGCATAAAATTTGTTTAGAATATTGTCTCCCCAGCACCATCTTTTCTAGAATTGTGTTTTAACATTTATATAGAAATGGGTGGTCTTGTGAGAAAACCTGGAGCCCTAGAATGGGGAAAGGAGCAAAAGAGTCCTGGAGTGATTGCCTGATGTTAAGCCACAAAAAGTGGGATATGGGAGAGAAAAGAAGGGAGGTGCATGTGGTGGTGATGAGTAGTGGGTGCTGTTGTGAGAGTTGGGGATTTTTTTGTATCAGAGGGTCTTGGAGGTCAGTTCCCAATAACCTCTTTACACAGGGCATGCATCAAAAAGCAGTGATGATTGCCCCCAATAGAGTTGACCAGATTCCTACAGAACACTTCCGTTAAATATGCTTACACCACACCCTCCAGTATGTAGAAGTGGAAACAGAACCTTCACTTCTGTCTATATCCTCTTGGCTTCCCTTTCATTGTCTTCATGCT
This sequence comes from Sciurus carolinensis, assembly GCF_902686445.1. Lineage (NCBI taxonomy): Eukaryota > Metazoa > Chordata > Mammalia > Rodentia > Sciuridae > Sciurus > Sciurus carolinensis. The sequence continues at coordinate 60,535,170 of NC_062229.1, forward strand.
TGATGGGGCTGCTTTAGGATGTTGGAGCTCATTTGGAGAATTCCTGGATCTGCTGATCTTTGGAGGTATGCTTTTCTCTGTAATAGTGTTTCTCAACCTCAGCACTGTGGACATTTAGGGGGCCTTGTTTTTATTCCTTGTTGTGGGGTGTTCTATACATCGTAGGTATTGCTGGCTTCTACCCACCAGATGCCAAAATCAGTCATGACAATCAAAAATGGTTGATGACTTTGACAGTTAGTGTGTGTGTGTGAAAATCTGCTCTGGTTGAGCACTCCTGGGTCTATGTTAGGCGTTTGCTTGTGCCTTTTCAGTCTTATCCCATTACGTCCCATCATTCTTCATCATCAACCTTTAAAAACCTATACAATTTTACAGGCTACTTCTAAAACTGCTAAATGTATGTGTAGGTTCTATTACTAAAAACATCTAAGAACATGTACTAATTTTGAGAATTGAAGCATCAACTTTAGAGATTGATGCATTTGGTAGCTCTCTGATATGTTTGTAAGATGGATTTTAGTAAGAACTTCCTCATAAGTAAGTAAGTGTGGTTGAAGCACCAGGCAATGCAGGTCTTAAAGATGGGAATGTAAACACTACAATAGATTATTTAGATTACTTAAGAGTATGATTATGTCTGAAACTACTTCTGCACGACTGTTTCTAAACATTCTAGTAACTTCTTTGAAAGAAATATTTGTTTACGAGTTTTAATGACTATTCATGGCCCCCACCCCTATGAAGCATGGTCTTACAGTCTCCTGTGCTCCACCCCAGCCTCTGCATCTGTGACCAAGCTGCTTCCTCACAGAGCCTTCCGCAGGGGTAAGAGCTTCACATTTGACTACTGCCTGGTTCATGGTGTTAGTACTCACAGTGTTTCCCCTTCTCAAGAAAGTACATGCCAATTCTTTCATTTCCTGAGAACATAAGCTGGGAACAGTTCTCCAAATGGAAAAATCATTTGGCATTTTGAAACATAATTAAAGAGCATCTGGGTAACTCATAAATTGTGGGTCAGTCCACTGCATTTGTCGTTCATACAATGCCAGCAGCAACTAGTTGGAAAGCTGTTTCCTCTGAACCGAATGGCTTGCTTGGATGAATTTGCTTTCCAAAAGCCTGGTTTTGTTAAATTGGTTTGTATTCTATTTTCAGAAGCCAGAATGTCCTAGAAAGTATATGGGTCTGATATGGCATGTTTGGAAGTTAGGCTAATACTCTTATGAAGGTGCCCTTACTAACATGGGGTGGATGAGTCTGAGCCTTGGAGAGGATGGTTTGATTTGGTTCATTCTTGGTGGCACAGTAAGTATGAGGCACTAAGGATTTTTAAGCTTTGTGCCATCTCACTTCTCTGTATTTTTCTAGAAAAGTCCAGCACATTCCCAGGAATGTCTAAAGTGGAAGAACTCTAACATGAATTTACCACAGTGAATCTCCATATCATGTACATCCACAAGACTGGGCCCTAATTAGAATAAGACATAACTTCATTTTTATATAAATGTCAATGTATACTCTACTGTCATGTATAACTAAAAAGAACAGATAAAATTTTTTAAACAGTGATAATTCTTACAATTTTCTATCTCAATACCTGTTCTAATTTGTGAGTGTTCCTCTCTGGACTCAGGGCTCTCCATGTTTTCACTCAGAATTCCTGCATGTTCATCTGTGTGTCTTTCTCTCATAGATCATTGGAATACCTTGGCTACTGAAGCAGACGGGGTTCTTGAAGCTGGGTCTCCAGATTGTGTATCCTACTTGGAGACTAATTTTTTTCCGAACCTTTAATTACTATTTTAAAGGGAAGAAAAAAGAATGTTAAATTATATTCTGAACCCCATGTACAGTGTTCTGACTAAACCACCTCCTCAGCTTTTTAGTCTCCCTAATATTTTAAAGCCCCTTGCTGCTCCTGGTGTTCCCCATTACCATGTGGTTTCCCCTATGGTTCTCCATCTGGAGAGCTCCAGCTCTTTCCACAGGGTCTACCAGGAACAACAACCCATCCTCTGGAAACCCTGCACCAGTTGCTCCAGGCAGATTAATGTCTCCTGCTAGAGAGTCCTTTTAAAATACTTGTGAAATAACAACCCTCCTCATTTAGTAATTAATAACTCGCCTTGTTCCAAAAAAGGAATTTAAATAGCTTACAGGGATATGGAGGAGTCATTAAGAATTCCATGGGAACAAAGAACTGTATCTATAATTAGGATAAAAAACAGGGCCAGAAACAAGATTTATGTAAAAATTGTATATCATAGAACTTGAAATACCTTTTATGGATTATTATACTGTCTCATTGTATTCTGAGTTATTTGCTTGTTATCTTTGCTTATAAGCTTTTGGTGATTAAAATGGCAGAAGGCAATGGCAAATCCATGACATCTTTAGGACATTTACATTCCCCTCTTTCTTCTCTCCTGTACTAAATTATTTCAGAATTTTCCATTGTTTTCTCCTACCACCTCCTTTTTTGAAATCTTTCCTCTATGGTTGCTAAACTTATATTGCAACCAGAGACTGTGACAGAGTACTGATTTAGAAATGGGGTTAAAGTTGATGTCTTTCACTTGACTTAAAAGCACACGGCATATCAGCTGGGCGAAGGCGGTTTAAAGATAACCTGATCAGATGTGGTGTCTGACTTCAGGAAGTCAATATAATGGGAGATTATATTAAGTCAATTTCTATCACTGGGACAAAACACCTGAGATAATCAAGATGGACAAAGGAAAGGTTTACATTTGGCTTATGATTTTCAGAAGTTTCAGCCCATAGTTAGTTGACCCTGTTGCCTTGAACTTGTGGCAGAGGAGGCTGCTCACCATTACAGCTGGGAAGTGAAAGAGAGAGGTAGGAGGGGGCTGGGGCATACTAGTATTGCCTGCAAGGACATACCCCTAGTGGCCTAACTTCATGCCTCTTCTCACCTTTGGAAGATTCCACCTCCTCCCAATAGCACCACAGGCTGGTGACCAAGCTTTTAAGTCATGGGCTGTTGGGGGATATTAAAATCCACACCATCATAGAGAGACTGCTTAAAGGTAAGTAAAGAAACAGATGCATTAAGTTATTAGAAATCTTGTCAGGTATTTGGGAGGAAAGAAATTTCTGGGCCCCTGGATCCTCCTAGGAGGAAGGTTACGGAGGGCCTCTTCAAGATAGTATTTAAACCATCATAAAAAGTGAAGCCTGCTGGAATTTCTGTTATGGGGAGTAGTCCTTCGTAAGTAGAACAGTTTACCCAAAGACTTCAAGGCTATTTGAAGAAGTGAGAAATGTCTATGTAATCAGAAAAATAATTCAACTTTTTTTCATTTGCAAAATTTAAGATTCTTTTTAAAGTCATATGGACGTCATTTATCTTTGTCCTCATCTCTCTCTGGTTTGAAAAAGCAGGTGTTTATACAAGGCTGCATCTTGCTCCAAGTTTCTGACTTGCCACTTCTACTAAACTCCAAGAGAATGATTTTCAAATTTGATTCCTGGCAGATTTAAAATGCCCCCAGCTAAAGAAAACCCCAGAGAAAAAACATGGTTAAAGCATGGGAAAATGGGATGCTTCAGGTTTAATCAGAATACCTGCTCTTGGGCCCAGAGTGGCTTACAGATCTGTCCTGCATATGCAGTCGGTAAATAATCTTGACATGTGGTGTTTGCTTTCATTGTCGGCTGGAGCGAAATGTCATTTATTTCACTCTGCCAAATTGAAAACCATGCTCTTTTATGAAAATACAAGTAGATGAGGTGTAGAGGTGGAGTTTTTGCTGTCTTTTCAACCAATTTGTAAATTTCATAGATCATATAACAGGGCACACCGTGACAGTTTTGCTTAGAACCAGACACTTGGCAAAATATGTTCTGAATTTTACCCGCCAGTCTCTGTTCTGCTCTTTCGTCTCAAAAGCAGTCAGCAAACAAAAAATAAAATACCTGTGTGGATTTATTATTATTATTATTTTTTAATACTGTAGATTACTTGGAAAATACACTAAAGCCTAACGAAGCAAAAATGGTTACTCATACTTGTGAGACCAAGAGCCAGCCTCTGTTGGTGTACAGATTTTCCCGTTTCTCTTTCTGAATGCACATATTCCAATTAATTCATATTGAACCCTGTGTGTGTTCAGTGTTGTTGTTCTACTTGTTACCCTCTCATCTTACACCCATAAGTCTATACAAATTGAGATAAAGATCAGGTGTCAAAGAAAGAGCAAACTATTCATTTTATCAGTGATAAGGCAGGGTTGGACAAGACAGCTTAGATCTATAATCAAGGTGGAGGCTTTTTATGTCTTTGCACTGAGTGTAAATCTTGGAACCTACCCATGCAGAGATTGAGTGTGGAGAGGAGATCCTTATTGAGGCAGCTATACTGATAGTCACTTTCTCACTGTCACTGTGTGTGCAGAGTGGAAGGTGATGGGAAACAAATACACACACACATGCACAGAGAGAGGGATAGCTTGAACTCTGACCCAGGATAATGAGAGCTCTGCTCCATAGTGGCATGTGACATGCCACCTGGAGAAAGAGAACTGGTCACACACAAGTTATGCCTGCAGTTAGAATCTGAAAGATATGTCATGATACCTATTGAATCTCTCCTTCCAGTTTCAAATCAGAAAACCAACTTGCTGTCTACAGACAAAAGTGGCCATGAGGATTGAGATGGAGGATTACTACTCTTTTCTTAACGGGATGTTGGGTTAAAACCATTTATTTCTGAGGCTATTTGAGGATATGCATAAAAGCAAGTCTTTTGTAACTGAATTTTCAAATCCCATCAATAGTTAATTTTAATTTGCCTATATTTGCATATGCCTTTGGAGTGGGAGGAGGGTTATTTTTGTTGATTTTTATTGAATAGTATTTTGGGAGGTCATAGGGAAATCATCCTGAAGATATGTGACTCAGAGAAAGTAGATAGTGTTCAGGGGTAGGAATATCTCATATTGGGTGGTCTACATCTTGTTCTGCTTGCTCGCTGGAGCCCACCCTGTGCTATTAGGATCTGCAGAAATGAATGAGGTGAAGGTAGGGAGCCTGAATCAGGTACACGAAAGTTGATCACAGGAGTTTACTTAACATAAGACTCATTGCTGGGTTTATACTTCCTAGTTAGTTGTATCCCAAGACCATTTTAAGCTCCTTTAACTAGCCCTTCCATTTTCTATTTCTTTTCAGATTTGTATTTTATAGATAATCTTCTTCCAAATAGAAGGGTTTTATTTTCTGCTTAATTGAGTGTAAACAATTGATTATGCGTTTGCTTCACTAGCTCTGTTTTGTGGTGTTTTTCTGCTTTGGGAGAATTGATCAGAACAGGACTGGACTTTTTTTTTTTTTTTTTTTTAAGTGAAGTTTTGATTAGGAATGAAGACAAACAGTGCACAGTGTTCATGGACAATCAAGCAAACCATTGAAGCATCTTGTGTGCTCTGCTAATAAGAGGAAAAAACTCTGGTTCCAATTTTCTGATTGTTTTCCACTGAAACATTATCTGTAAATTCTATTTTTAAAGTATAACCATAGCATTTTATTTTTAAGTGCCATTATTAAATACTCATTTCAGTCTGGTAAAACAAATTCAGCTATTAGTGAAGAAAGGAAGAAAGCTTGGAATAAAAATCTACAGGAGGAGACTCTGCTATGAATCCTAAATCCCTGGCAGTCATTTTCTTGCCCCTAACCAAGAGGCACTGAATTATTTTTAACAGGACCTCTAGACACAGTGAAAAAAACAATGCATGCTAACAATACAGAGTCCAGCAAGATGTTGAAGATTTTCTCACTTAAAGATTTTCCATTTCACTGTTTTACAAACATGTCCTAAGTCTTGAAGTGTATTCAGACAGGGAAACAAACAAACAAAAACCAAAAAACTTACCCTTGCACCAGAAGGGAAGTTTCTTTACCAATTAATGAAATTCTGGGTATTTTCAGTGTGAGCAGCTGTTTGACCTTCTTTGTTCATTTGGTGGTGGTTTTGAACAGTAAGGACATTATGGAGTTTGACTCGAGTTGTTTTGTGAATTCTGAGCCATACGTTATCAGATCTTAATTATGGATGATGGCTTTCAGTATTTAAAAAAAAAATGAAAAAGAGCAGACAGTTACATCATCCGTATTTATTTAGAGCACAAAAAGAGAACTTAGGGATATTTTTGCATATGGGCTTTTCTCTTAAACAAAAATTAATATACCACTTATCTAAATATTGCTGAGGTCACATTCCAGGAAACACAAAGATATTAAAGGAACATTGCTCAAAATCTAATTTTTCGTAAGGACCATATTATAGATTCAATCAGAGAGTTCTGGAGAACACCAAAATGGATTAAGGTAAGATCAAATAAGGGAAATATGTTTTTTAAGAAAATGTAGCCAAACAGAATCACAGCTATAGAAGGTCCCAAGTAGGTATTGCATAATGGCGAATTATGTATGCCTTTCTCTGTACTGTAAGAGTTTTTTGAGCTTCTTCATATTTTTTATATAATTTTAAACTTTGAGGAAGGTTGAAGGAACTGTGCAAAAACCATCTGCATACTTCTGATCCAGACTTGCTAATTATATTTTTCCGTGCGTATTGGTTTATTTTTAAAGTTGTAGAGCTTATGTCCCCTTACTTACAAATATTTTACTGTGACCCTCCTAATAGAAATAATAGTTTACCTAATAACAGTATAACTATCTCAGTTAGGAAGTCACTGGTCTGGCACCATCATTGAAATCTATATTGTGTTGTCACCATTTGTCCCTCTATTACATTTCTTAGAACAAATCTCTCCCCAATCCAGGCTCTACTGCAGGACCAGGTGTTGCCCTTAGTCTTCATGCCCTTTTAGTTTCATTCAATCTGATGCAGTTGCTGAGTCTTCCTTTGAGTTTTTGTGAAGATGCCATTTTGAAGAGTACTGGGTAGTAAGTTTTCAGAATGTACCTCAAATTTAATTTGATATTTCTGTATGATTAATTTTAGGTTTTGTTGGAAGAGTCAGAGGTAATGCTGTGTTTTTCTCACTGGAAGTCAGTCTGTAAATTTTGTTGTTGACGTTCTTAGAAACTTAAGGACATATCCCCCAGATTTCTTAACTACTGTAAAACTACTATCTTCCCGAGTTATTATTAAGAATTGATTTGTCAGGTGATATTTTGCATATGTGTTAATATTCTGTTTTTTTTCCTTCATACTTTACCCATGACTTTTAATGTCTATTGATAATTGTTGATATTATCATGATGGTTGCCAAGTGGTGGTTTCTATGATTCCTCTACATTTATTGTTTTACCTTCAGTTGGCAGTTTACTGAGTGGATGTACTGTTTCTCCTTTAACCATGTATTTGTTCATTCATTGACTTTATCATTAGGATTCACATATTTATTCAATGGATTATAATCTGTTACTTTATTCAGTGATTACCTTATTATGGTTTTGGTGGTCACACTGATTGTCTCTGATATTTGGGCTGGTGGGATTCTTCAAGCTAATTCCTTTGGCAAAGGTACATATCTCTATTATGTCAAATTTGATTAGGCAAGTTGAATATGTGTGTGTATGTTTGCGTGTATATATATAAACACGCAAACATACATACACACATGTATTCATGCATACCTATACATATACTCCATTATGTGGAAACTTAACCATTAAAATGTTTCTTTCTTCTCTCCATCTGTATTTTTTGTTACTCATAAAAAAAGCCTGTTGCTTTTATTTCCCATTTGTATGCTTGATCTATGAGTTTGTTTAGACATTATAGTCTACTTAAAGTTAATTAATACTGTCTTAAGCAGAATCCTCCAATAAGTGGGTCATTCTTAGGGGGATGGCATCATACCCTGCCCCAGAAATCTGTCATGCCCTGCTAAACCATTTCCAGCATGAATTGCAGATGTCATTGAGTAATTTTTTTAATAGTTAGCTTATTTCCCATGTCACTTCTAAAGCAAGCCAATATTCATAATCTGGATTTAATTTAAAAAGAAAAAGAAAGAGAGACATATTACAAAGACATACCTGTAAACAAGTGAAGAATGTCAGAGAAACTGACAAAGGAAACACATGGAATTCTTTTCACAAGTATTCTGTTAAGAGACTGCCAAATGGAGAGAATTTTGCACATAACTATTCTCATACTTTTGTAGAAAGATATTTTAAGTTTTTCCCACTTAAGCTTTTCTGCAGGGTATATGGGGACAGCTGTTGCATTTTTTTTAGTAGCAGAGTATGATTCATTTTGTAGTCTGAAGGTCAGAATTGAAGCTCAATTATTACCCTGAGGTATTTATTGGATGGAAAATAATCCATAGCTTGATATTTAAGGTTAACTGGATTGCCAAATTTAACTACCAGGACGATTTAGTGAAGGGCGTTGTCATCTCTGTTCTTTGGCTCCCCTTGTTTCCCTTTCCTGTGGTCGTCTTAGGCTATTGGTTTAATCAGGATAAGCCTTCTCCCATGAAAAGCAGTAGGTGACAGATGTATTGGTGGATTAATGTTTTGATTTTGCTCTTTGCTTTGCCTCTTTTCCCCCTTTTCATGGTTAGATTTTTCAGTTTTCTTTTCAGTTCCTACCTCAATAACTCTATCATCTATGGGCAAAGATGCCTGTAAGTTTTGGCAACAAAATTACAGACATTCCTTGAAATAGCTAGTCTTCTTCCTTCCATCCCTTTTTGTTCTAAAGGTGAATGGATTTGAAATCATGTCTTCAATTTGAACTCCTGAAATTATTTTCCCCCAGTATCAGCAATCGAATCCAGAGACGCTTAACTACTCAGCCACATCCTCAGCTTTTTAAATTTTTTTTTATTTTGAGGCAGGGTCTCACTGAGTTGCTTAGGGCCTCGATAAGTTGGTGAGGCTGGCTTTGAACTCTTGATCCCTTGCCTCAAACTCCTGAGGGACTGAAATTTACAGGCATGCACAACCACACCTGGCAAACTCCCAAATTTGAGAAAGGCTTTTTTTATATAGAAGCAGACTTGCACAGAGGTCTGAATCCCACTTGAACTCCACTTGCATTCCCATTTGAAACCCACCTCGTTCCTCACTCTCTGAAAGCTCTGGGGCATATTCCACCTGGCCCTGAATTTCTCAAGGAAGACCCTGCTTGCCTGCTTGTGCTGGAGAGTGAGGACTCCTTTGTGAATTGCATTCAAATGTTTATTCTCCTCAATAGGAAAAGACAGCTTTTTTTTTTTTTTTTTTGTATGTGATACATAGTTTTAAAACTTTGAGTTTGATATTACATTAAGATATTGGAAATTGATCTGATAGATAGGAACTGTTGATTTTCAGATGTCTGTTTTAATCTGTTTAAAACTTTTTGAAATTTAATCTCAGCCTTCCTCATCTTCTATCCCACCCTGCATTTCATCTCAGCTGACTTGACTCTTCTGAGATGTATCTTTGGAAATGTGCAGATCTACATAGAGGTTTTTAATTTCTGTCTGATAGTGGAAACAGCTCTACAGTCTTAACAGTTTTAATTCTTTTAGGTTGGTGAGTCAACCTGACAATTGCCTGTAATGGTGAACACGAGTCAGTGAATGAAGTCCAAGGGAAAGAAATAGTTCTAGCCAAGCATGGTCATGCACACCTGTAATTCCAGAGGTTAAGGAGGTTGAGGTAGGATGATTGAAAGTTCAGAGCTAGCCTCAGCAAATTAGTGAGGCCCTTACCAACTTAGTAAGACCCTGTCTCTAAATAAAAAAACGGTCTGGGGATGTGACTCTGTGGTAGAGCTCCCCTGGGTTCAATCCCTACTAACCTCCCTCAAATTTGTACAGTAGTAGTGTACCTTGTGGAAACCCAATGGGGGTAACTCAGGATGGGAGAGATGACCAGAAGTTGATTCTAAAGTGGAAAAGCCTCACATTCATCCAGATTCTAAAGAGAGGCTAATGTACCTCTTAGCCATTATACTCCTAGCACTTACTAAAACTCTTTGGACCTTCCATGTATTATGGAAAGACTCACTTTTTTACTCTAATGACAGTAATATACATAAGATGTTCACCTATATACTGTCAGTCCTTTTGGAAGTTTAGCATTTCCCAAAGCATATTTGTGTGAGTTTGCTAATTTGCTTACACAAACTGCTAATTCTTTGAACTGTGAAAATATTTAGCTGAACTTTCATTTTGTCATTGCCACTGTGAGATAAGAATACTGCATTGTGCTACTTGCTGAAAATATACACTGATTTTAAGAAACATTTTTTCATTTGATGTTCTCGATATTTCTATGAAGTACTATTTGTTGGCTCCCTTTTAGAGATGAGAAAGGATATCTCAGCTTATGGAGCATTTTCCTGTCTACCCGACTACTTACAGTAGCAGACTGTGTAATCGTAATGCTGACTTAGGTCCTTCCATGCCACCAGTTGTTTGTGTATATTATTGATGAAATAAAAAATTAGGTGCACTTGGCCCAGTTTTTAATGAGACCATCTTAAAGATTTAAGTTGGCGGATAAGTAAAGAGAAGGCATAATACAGAATGAGAATCAAAGTCAGATGTATTGGAGACCTCTGATGCCTGCTTGGAACACAAGGTTGTAACAGATGTTCTCACATCTAAACTGTTACATTGATCGGTGGCACATCATTACCGGTGACTGGTGATGAATCGCGGGTGAGTGCTGCTGGGTGCCATGTGCAATTGGGGAGGAAGTTCTGATTGGAGTGTTCTGAATTTGGAAAATTTAAGAACTTATCAAGGTTTTAGAGGTAGCATATTTTGGGAAAGTGAGTATACTTGCAAGCTGTTGAAAGATGTTCTGTTATACTCAGTAAAAAAATCTAAATCTGCAGGATGCAAGGTTGGGAATTTTGAGTTGCTCTGTTAATAAGGATAATAGTCCCTATCAATTGAGAACCTGATAGCATTCAAGTGCATTAAATGTAGTATCTAATTTAACCTTTGTAACAACCCCATGAGGTGAGTTCTGTTAATATTCCTTTTTACTACTCTGAGCACATACGACCTAAGTTGGTAGGTTGTAGGGATTGTAGATGGAGAAGCCATACCCCAGATTTCATGTGGTTCTGCTGTCTGTGTAGTTTTAATGGCTCATGCCATTTGGAGCCTGGTTGATATTTTCTTTAAAAGTCTTCCTTAATCTCTTCAGTGTCCCTGGTACATTCAGGTACAAACATTTCCTTATAACCCTTGCCTTTACTTTGGGGAGCAGCCACACCTATGGGAACACTTATTTTTTTATCATTTGGGCCCAGCACAGTCAGGCTTTTGATGTATAGTAAAATTTGTTGACCAGACTTGGATTCCTGAGTTGAAACATCTACTTTCTGTGTGGTACAGGACCACCACAAATATTTTATTTATGCAAAACAATTCTTAAACCCTAGATGTCAAACATGCATTGGATGTTATGTTGTAATGGCTAATAGGAATGGTGGTCCTCTCCTTTTCCTGGTTACCCCTTGTATGGGGCTAATAGTGAGTTGAGGTGGGAGACTGGTAGAGATGCTGGTGGTGGTACTCAAAGAGAAACCACCTGGCACTAAATTAACAGGTTAATTAGAGATGACCAACTCTTATCTAGGGCTTGAGGAGCAGAAACTAGTTAAAAGAGTAACCAAATTTATTCTGAGAAAGATGCAGAATGAGAAATTGTTTACTCATTTGATAGCTGAGAAATGAAAAGATCAGAGTGAGAATGAAAGAGTTCATTAATAATAACTCATTTATTATCTAGGATCTACACTATATTCTTAGACAGGTATGTCTTATATATTTTCATTTTTCTAACAGATCTCAGGGATAGGAACATTTTTAAATCCCTCTTATAGGTAGTAAATGGATTCTTGCTAAAGGTAATTACCTTACTTAATGTAACCCAGGTATTTAGTTTCAAAACTGGGATTCCAACTTGAGCCTGAATGGGGCCAGAATTGGTGGTTTTAAAATGCTTCATGGTCACAGAGAAAATTTTGGGGATAAATCCCCCTTACACATGGTAGGGGAAAAACAGCTATCTCTGTGCTTGAAGGTTCCCAACACTAAGTAACTCTAATTTATTAAGCTTGTTGTGTTTTTTGGCTATGTATTACTATGACAAAACACCTGAAATCAACAACTTACAAAGAGGAAAGAAGTTTCAGTCCATGGTCACATTGACTCACTTGCTTTGGGCCAGTGGCAGACTAGCACACCATCACAGGAGCATGTGTCAGAAGAGACTGCTTGCTTCATGGTGGGCTGGGACGCAGAGAGAGGACGGGAAGGGGTTGGGCTCCCAGTGTAACCTTCAAGGATGCACCCACCCATGACCTAACTTCCTGCCTTTGGGTCCCATCTCCTAAAGATTCCACCATCTTCCAGTAGCTCCATGGGCTAGTGACCAAGCCTTTAACACATAGGCCTTTGGGAGACAAGATCCAAAATTTTACAATTGTTCTCATATTTTCTAAGTTTTCCTCTTCTGTTAATGCAACAGGAAAACTTAAAGAAAATATCCTTTTGTGTTAGGGAGTTTCAGTGTCAGCACAACTAACATTTTGGGCCCAATAATTCTTTGCTGCAGGAGGCTGTCCTGTGCATTGTCAAATGCTTAGCAGTATCCCCATCCCCTCCATCCTCCCAGTTGGTGACAACTATAATGTCCCTGGGCAGGCCTTACTAAATGTCTCCTAGGGCAGAGTTGATCCCTGTTGAGAACCACTACTCTATGTGAAAAAGATAACAGTAAATCATGAACAGATAAGTATTCTAACTGGAGTTCTGAAACCTACCTGTGTGGAAAAGTTACTTGATACATTTTGTAAAGGTGGTTCTTCCTGAGCATTACTCTGACTTGGCAGGTCTAGGTCCAGGAAATCTGCAAAGTGATGGATAGTCATGGACCATGCTTTGAGAGGAATTGGCTATGAAAAACTGAATGTTGTATCCTGCCAGAGAAGCCAGCTCTCCTTCACAGTGCAGTACCTTCATGGGTACTAAAAAGCCTCTCTCTTCATTCTTTCATCTTTCTTCGATTGCTGGCCTGTCTTACTGTGATTAAGTTTGTAGTTCAGCTAATGACTGGCTCCAGGTTTCCCAACTTGTAAAATTGCATGCTGTGCATATAAATGTGTAGGATTTTGACCTTTTAAACTGAGGAGCAATTATCCACATGTCTTAAGACCTGGGAGCCCCCTTTTGACTTTAAAAGTGTCACCAGGAGGACATTTTATTTTAGGAAGTCAAGTTTTGTGTGACTATATGTTTATTAGGCTTGATGGTAGCAGTTTATAGGGAATAGGGGCTGGCACAATTGTTAGAAATAAAGTTTGGGATTTCAGGATGGGATTTGGTTTTTATGTCACTGCTGGTCTCCTGTTGCTGCAGATAAGCAAGAGTTGGCTCTCTGGGCGAGTTCTGCCAGTGTTCAGAGGGTTCTTTCCAAATCTCAATTTAGAAGGCATTGTATTAGCAGGTGATTCTTCTAATGAGTCCTTTGTTTTTCAAACACTGCTTTCGGGTTGGCTTTGATAAATTTGAAAGTGAATCCATTTCTATTTCAGGATCTGTACCAATCAGCAGCATCTCTATCCTACTCAGCAGCATGCATTTTTTTAAAACTTAATTTTTTACTGATATTCATATTCAGTTGTACAAAATAATAGAGATAATAGAGTGATCCTTTAGATACTTTGCCAAGTTTCCCCCAAGATAACATTCTACAAAACAACAGTACAGCTCATCACAGCATATTGACAATAATACTATCCACTGAACTTATTAAAATTTTCTGAGTTTTATTTGTATACTTATTTGTATGTTCATTAAGTTCTATAGAATATATATATTATATATATATTATATTTTATATATATATATATAATATATATATATATATATATATATGTTGGGTTCTGGGGATGGTTCTTAGGACCTTGTGCACATGCATTGGGTCCACCAAGATGCACCCCCAGCTATAGATTCTCTACAGTTCCATCACTTATAGAGAACCCACCCCTAGAGTTAAGACATCATACTGAACATTCCAGTATCTAAGGATCTGTCATGTTTCCTGCGTGGAAACATCCTCATCTAAATCCTCTTTCTTCTGTCCCTAATTCCTGGAAATTTATAACCTGTTGCTATTTCTAAATCTTTCACAAATTCAAAAATGTTATTTATGTGAATCAAATAGTATGTAATCTTTGGAGATTTTTTTTCCCCCACTCAAGAATAATTCCTGGGAATCCAACTAAGCTGTGTGTCTCAAAAGTTTGCTCCATTTTATTGTCAAGTAATATTCGATTTGTGAGCTATTATAGATGAAGCAGCTGCAAACTTTGTGTCCAGGTTTTTTGTGTGAATGTTCATTTTTATTACTTTGGAGTTAGTGTACATGAGAACAGTCTCTGGGTTTTGTGGTAGTTGATGTGTGATGTTATAAAAAATGGACCAGTGGTTTTCCAGAGTACCATGTTTTGTTCCTGAAGCAGTTTGTGAGATTCAGCTTCTGTGTCTCCTTACCTGCATTTTTACTCTCTCTCTCATGGGTGTACAGGGATATCTCTTAGTGGTTTTAACTTGCTTTTTCTTCATGCCTGGGTAAAGTTCTTATACTCCTTTTCATGTACTGTTTGCTATGTGTATATTCTCTTCGGTGAAATATCTGTTCATATTTTGTGCCCATTTTCCAATTTCATTTAGCTTTTTCCCTTTTTACTTTTCTCAGAGTTCTTTATATATTCTAAAAACTAGTCCTTTGTTCTGTTTGTGGCTTGCAAGTATTTTTCCCACTCTGCAACTTCTCTTTTTTATTTTCTTTGACTTTGGCTTTATAAATGTTCTCAGAGCAGAATTTTAAATTTTGATCTGTCCCAATTTACCCAATTCTTCCTTTGTAGATCCTGCTCTTGGTGTTTAGTTTAAGAACTCTTTGCTTAGCCACATGTTCTCAAGATTCTCTATGCTTTCCTCAAAGTTTTGCAGCTTTACTTTTTATGTTGAAATTGATGATGCGTTTTGGGTTAATTTTTATCTAAGGTGTGAGGTTTAGGTGGATGTCCTTTTTTCATTTTTGGCCCACAAATGTCTTAGATACTTGAACACCATCTGTTGAAAAGGCTGTTCTTCTTTCATTAATTTTAAAACTTCAGCAAATGTGTGAGCACATTTGTGTGTGTCTATTTCTGAATTCTATCCTCTGTTCCATTGATTCCTGTGCTTACCTGTCCACCAGTGTTATACTGCCTTGATCACTGTAGGTAAGTGCTTTCTTACCTATGTCAACACCAGGAGAGTGACTCCTTCCTATTCCTTGATCAAAAGAGTTTTTAGTAATTCTAGGGCCTGTGCTTTTCCATGTAAATTTTGCAGTCTAGTTGATTTCTACCAAACAAACAAACAAACAAACAAACAAAAAATACTGCTGGCATTTTAATGGGAATTGCATTAATGGTGTAGATGAGTTTAGGGGAGAGTTGAAATTTTTATGTACTGAGTCAGTCCATGAACACCATGCCTCTCTCCATTCATTTGGGTCTTGATTGCTTTCAGTATCTTTATAATTTTATACCACCAGATCCTCAATTTTTTTTTTTTTCCCCAATACCAGGGATTGAAACCAGTGGCAATTAACCACTTAGCCACATACCCAGCCCTTTTTATTTTCAGACAAGGTCTCTCTAAGTTGCTAAAAGCAACTTAGAGCTGCTTCACCCTCTCCAGTTGCTGGAATTTCAGGCATGAGCCTCTGGGCCCTGCTGAACCTTTTTTTTTTTTTTTTCTTCTGTTGATACCTAAGTATTTACTTTTCTTTGGGGTTAATGGTATAACTTTTGTTTCACTTGTTTATTGTTAGTATAAAGAAATGTGGTTGATTTTTGTGGTTGATCATTTGTTCCCCTTTTTTGTTGAACTTGTTTACTAGTTCTAGGTGGATCTTTGGTATTTTCTGTGCCAACGATCAAGTCATCTTTCTATGTGCCTTGACTTCTCTTTCATGCTTTATGCTAGTGACTAGAACTTGAGTACTTTGTTGAGTTAGAATGATGAGAACACACATGCATGTCTCCTTCCTGACCTTAGGGGGAAATGCCCTTAGTCTTTGACCACATGGACCATGATGTTAACTGTTTGAGCTGTAGGCTTTTTGTTGGTTTGTTTTTGATTTGTACTGGGGATTGAACCCAGTGGCACTTAACCACTGAGCCACATCCCCAGCCCTTTTTTGTATTTTATTTAGAGACAGGGTCTCGCTGAGCTGCTAGTGCCTCACTAAGTTGCTGAGACTGACTTTGAACTCAATCCTCTTGCCTCAGCCTCCGGAACCTCTGGGATTACAGGCCTGTTCGACAGCATCCAGCTTCAGCTATAAGTTTTTAATAGAAGCTCTTAATCATGTCATGGTCATTCCTCTTCATTTCTAGGTGACTAAGGATTTTTATCATGAATGAATACTGGATTTCGTGAACGATTTTCCTATGTCAACTGATAGGATCATATGATTTTTCTTATTTACCCTGATGGTTTGGAATGTTGAAAAAGTCTCCATATCTTTAAACATTGCAGTTTGCCTTCATGCCTCCTGTTTCTCTGATGCCTTCTTGTTCTGATGTTATCTTGTTTCTCTTGTGATTTCACTATTTCAGGAAGCCCAAACCAGAAAAGTTGAGGTACTTACTGTTAGGTGATGCATCTGAATCACCCATGTGTCCCTGCAAGTCTAGCTTTTCTGACAGTCAAAGCAGACGTGTCCTGCAGCATTGCACTGTGTTTTTCAGGCACTGCCTCTTTTACCTTGTGTGGTCTATCAGTGGATTCTCTTTTGTCATTGGCTGAAGCACAGGGGGGAGGAGGTCTTCTTTGGATGGTCCACATTGCTGTGACAGTGAAGAACAGAGGAATAAGGAGTCAAAAGAAGAACTCAGAAAGAAACAAAGAATGAGAGAAAACAATTGCGGTGACTGGGGTGAGATTTAATCTGGATTGAAACTTGGTTCTCAGACTCAGTCATGGTATGACCCTGGGCAACGTGTCCCACTCCTGTGAATATTTTTAATTTGGGAAACAGAGACATCTCTCTCAGGGTGGTTTTAATGAAATCATACAAGTTTCCTACTGTGCCTAGTGCCTGGCTACCTGGTATCCTCCCCATGACCAGTGGTTAGTTCGGATCTCCATTCCTGATTTACATATGGAGTGGGTGAACCATTTAGTAGGGATGAAGAGTGAAAAGAAGAAGAAGGTTGTAGAATGGATGCTGCTAGAGGACTACTAATATTTTAGGTAAATGAAACCTAAGGGAAATCTTTTCAGGAAAAAAAGACCAAAATGCCTGAAATAGTTGTGTTTCACAATGAACATATGGAAAACTTACACATTGAAAATGATTTCTTAGGATTTTTGTGATGGCTTCTTGATGAGAAGAGCTGTCAGTTTCTGCTTTGCTAGGGTCTCAGCTTTGCTTATACCTTCACTGTCTGCTGTAATACTGCCTGTGGGAGAATGTGAACCTTTCAGAAGGCCCACCAGTAATAGGTCCCAAGCCAGACATTCCTGCAGACTCATCTGGGGAACACCTGCTACTGTATTTTCAGAATCTGTTTCTTTATTCTACTTCAGTAGATTTGGAGTGGGGAGAGGAATCTGTATATATTCACTGATACAACGTCAGGAAATTCTGAAGTGGGGCCAGAAAGTGAATGGAAACCATTGGGATGACATCATCATTTGGGACATAACAACTGCAGTAACATCTTAAGTTCCTACCTACTTCCTACTTGGTGTGCAACCCCAGGAAAAATCACTTAACCTCTTGGTAACTTCCTTGACTCTGCCTTTTGAAAGAGAAGACATAAGGGATAATAACTCTGACCTACTTTACATGGTGGTTGTTAAGAATTACTTTTAAAAATGACTGCAAAGCACTTTACAAATAGAAATTGCTCTATAAATGCCTTTTTGAAACAACAACAACAAAAAAAAAACGTAATTTTCTAACACAGCTTTAAACATAAATAGCCTTGTGGAGTGCATCAGCTCAAATTACAAGTATCAAATGACATAGTGTGATGGCTAGGACTGGTGTTTTCTTATACATATATATTTTAATACCCAAAGTTGGAGGCACTAAGGAAACAACATAAGGCTGTCATCTCTTTTTTTATCTGTATCATCATTAAAAAATAATGCTGAAGCCTATCTCTAACATGTGTATTTTGTTTTGTTTTGTAATTTTAATAGGTTACTCCCAGCAGTTTGAGAATTTAATTAGAAATATAAATGACTTTTGCCATTGCTGGTGCGTTTTTAATCCCCCCACCCCCATCCTGGTCTCTCAATTAAAGTCTTGCTCCTCCAGTCACAGGCACATCTGTGGATCTGTTAGAATTCTGCAAATTGATGTACACCTGCGGAGCTGGCAAAGACACCTTTCATCCCTGTCCTCTGATGTGAAGTGTGTTCTCCTGTCACTCATCCATCCCTGCTGGAGTGCCTCGAAAGGCAGCTCCTAAAATCTGCCAGTGCAGACCCCCAAAGCCCATTCTCCACTACTAAGATGCTCGGAGGCCTATTGATGCTGATGGACATAATTTTGGTTTGGGATTGACAGATCAAACTTTTGAGGCAGGAGTGTTGAGATGGTAACAAATATCAGACAAGTTGCAGGGGAGAGTCCATTGGAGTTCAGAACTATATTATTATAGGCACTTGCCATTACATGTATGTATTGTCATTTAAAAAAAATGTAGGTGGAAATAAGGGATAGTTTTTTCACAGTTGAATGAGCCAGGTACGAGTGCCGGCCCCATTGTGATGTTAGGCAAGGGATCTGATCTCACTTAGCTTCCCTTACCTCATCTTTAATGTTGGAATGCTACAAGTGATGATTTCACAAAGATCCTTAAAGGTTCATTGGAGAAAGCATAGAAATTTCTTCATTTGGGGCAGGGGATGTATTAAGTGCTTAATATAGCTTAGGAGTCTTGTCATCTGACAAAGGTATCCATGCCCTTGTGGGAAGGGAAGGAAAAAGAGGTAAACTCATATAAGTTTCAGAGGTTGTAGTTGTCTGCATGTAAATATTTTTTAAGCACTAATTCCAATAAATTTATTTACATGTACAGCTTATATTTTGCTGCATTTTCTCTTAAATTACACTTTGCTGTAATCCCTGTGCACATTTATAGTTTTCTCTACAGATAAAACCACACGAGCAAATATGCTATGCCCATTACATTTTAACAGTGTGTGTTTTAACAGGGAGAGCAAAGAACAGATTTGGAAGCAAAGGGCTGCCCCATTTTTTTAGTATTTTCATGCAAAAAGTTCTTACATGACTTTCTACTTTTGATTTCTCTATTGACTGTTGATGCTAAGAAAATGTGATTGTTTGCCTACTCTGGGGTGATATACATTGAGATCTGCTAGAACTGGAGATAAGGAAAATCTTGGGTGTGGTGTTCCAGCTCTCTTGGAAACTATTAATTGGAAGGTGCATTTGCATGATACATGTAGAATGGATATTCTCCCAATTTGAGCTGGAGATCCCTCAACTGATCCTGAAGCCTTTGCCTTTTCTGCTCTCCATTGAGACCGGACTGAGTGTTAACAGCATCCCAGACTCTTTAGTCCAGCAAGCTTAGAGCCTTTCACACTGTTCCTCAGATAAGCCAGTTTACCACCTGCTCCCCCAGAGTGACCACCTGCTCTACAGGCAGACCCATCCTGTTTTAGACAAATTCAAGATCCACAGTTTCTAGACTGCTTTTTCTTTTACTTGTATTTTGAAACACTGATATCACTGCCAGAGATCTACACGTTAAAAAAGCAAAAGGAATCTAATAAATGAAAATAACACTCAAAAATGGCATTAGCTGGTAGTTATGATTGCCTATTTATATGCCCTATTCCCTTTTTATTAATGATTTTTTTTTCTTATAATGAAGCTTGATAATGAAGGGCAGATTGCATGAGAAGGTCCTCTGCTGTCCTATAAGCTTGGCATGGAGATCATGAAAACACTGACTGTGCATTGAATTGTTGTCATCCAGTGTGGATTGTCCTTGTCTCTGTATTTTGAGATTAATAATATTTTCATTTAGAGACAGGGCCTTACTAAGTTGCTGAGGCTGTGATCTTCCTGCCTTAGCCTCCTGAGCCTCTGTGATTACAGGGGAGCACCACCGTGCCCAGCACGAACTATCATTCTTTTATGTATCGCTAAGGAAAAAAAGTCATTACCAAACTTTTTTGCATTGCTAAGATACCATCTACTATAAGATATGTTCTGACATCAGAGAGATAAAAATGTCAGTTGTAAAACATGGGAACACTTGCATCATAAATGTATAAGAACCACAGCAGTTAATACCTATAAAATGTCAACTGCATGTTAGCACATTGTGAGCCATCAGTAGTCATCAGTGTTATTCCCTAAGCCATTTTTTCTCCTGGTATTTTCTTCTTAATTTGTCAGTCTTTGTTTGTTTGTTTTTTGGTACAAGGGATTGAACCCAGGGGTGCTTAACCACTGAGCCACATACATTCCTCAGCCCTTTATACATACATACATATATATATTTATAGGCATGCATTACTATGCCCAGCTGGTCAGTCTTTTTTGAGTGCATTTTACATATCTGGCATTGTTCTGCATATTGGACTCTTATCAGTGAACAGAGTAGACATAGATCCTGGCTCTGGCTTTATTTATCATCTATCCTGTAGGCTTAATCCAGACCTATTACTTTAGTTGCCAGTATAATCACTGAACTCAGTTCTCCTTTCCCCTTAGACGATACCTCTGTCCTTGGCCCCATTTTTGGGGTTGAATGTGTGTGTCAGTAGCACCTGCATGTGGAAGGCCTACCCAAGTGCTCACAGTCTGATGACCCTCTCTACCTACCCATATTCTGGCTAAGCTGATGGTGTATACCTCACACTCTTAACCTTTCCCTGTGTTGTGCTCTTCCCCCATCTGATATTTCATTCTTTAGCCATGAATGAAATATCAAGGCTCTTCCCAGCACATTCTTGAAGCTGCCTGTTTGCTGATGCCTTTCCTAGCCCCTCCACTGGAATAGAATTCATCTCCCGGGCCTTCTTCACCACACTGCTTTGCATTGGCTTCTCGGATGGTACTCACTGAAAACTGCAGTCATGTGGATATAGACTTTTCAAGGAAGCACAGTGAACAATAATTGCAGGCCAAGGATACATGTCATTATTAATGCACATGCATATTTTAAAATAGCTTTCTACCTCGTCTTTCTGCCCTGCCCTTGCTTCCACATGGTCTGTTCTGAATATATCAGCCTGGCTGACTTTATGAAAACGTATGTACAGTAGTACCCCCTTATTCTCAGGGAATACCTTTCAAGACCACTCCCCAGTAGATGCTTTGAAACTACACATAATACTGAACCCTATATGTTTTTTTTTTCCATACATAGACCTATCAAGCTTAAATTTGTGTGTGTGTGTATGTGTGTGTGTACCAGGGATGCTTAACCACCAGCCATATCCCCAGTCCTTTTTTATATTTTATTAGAGACAGGGTTTCACCGAGTTGCTTAGGACCTCAAAAGCTAAGGTTGACCCTGAACTCATGATCTTCCTACCTCAGCCTCCCAAGGCTCTGGATTATAGGTGTATGCCACCGCACCCGGCTGTAAAGTTTAATTTATAAGTTAAGCACAGTAAGAAATTAATAACAATAATAAAATACAAGTTATAATGGATACTCTGCCATAAAAATGAATGTGGTTTCTTAGAATATCTTTTTGTATTATACTCCTTTTCTTTTTGGAATAATACAAAATGATACAGGAAGCACTTTTTAGCTTCTCTTTGGCATATCTGAATTGCTAGTATTACTGTCCTTTTGCTTTGGGGCCATTATTAACTGGAGTAAGGGTTACTTGAACACAAGAGCAACAGGGCCACTATAGCAGATCTGATAACTGGGATACCTACTTCATGACCAATGGGTGACTGGCATTTACAGCATGAATATGCTACATAAAAGGCTGATTCACATCCCAGGAGGGACAGAGTGAGATGGTCTGAGATCTTATCATGCTCTTCAGATTGACCTGCAACTTAAACTTATGAATTGCTTATTTCTGGAATTTTCCATCTAACGTTTTCAGACCATGGTTGATTTTAGGTAAGCAAACCCAAACAAACACATAAAGGGGTACTACTCTATTCCTTATTTTAAACAAATGAAATCCAGGAACTTCCTTACATTGAGGTCATATGGCAGTCTGTGCCTACTGAATTATTTTTGTTTTATTAAGTGGAAGCAGACCATTCAATACCAACACCTCTTCTCATCTCTTGCCATATATATATATATATATCTGCTCTGTCTTCTCCCATTGCTAGACTGACTTGAACTTGTCAGCTGGTGAGATGGATGTCATTCAGGCTTTGGCAGAAAGAGGTGCTTCTGTTAATAGTCTCTTTCACATCTGGGTGTTCTTTTCTCCAGCTGGGGCTGAGGGAATCTGATGAGCCTTGGGCATGAGTTTCCATACCCAGGACAGCTCCAGATTGTGCTGCTCAGTGCTCCTCTAGGGTGTAACCTCATCCTGTCCTTCTGAGTTTTTAACGCCCAAGTGCAGCTGCAGGGCCCTCAGCGGCCTCAGGCTTGCCAGTACCCACCACTTGAATCTGGGCCCTGCTGTGATTGTGATTCTCTATCCAGAAGGAGCTGAGCTTTTCTCGAGACTCAAGAGACTGTGAAAGTCTCATGAAGAGGAAAAATGTGTGCCAAGAGGAAGAAGTGCAAACACCCTCTGCTTTCCATGTCTACAGCAGAGCCAGTGGTTATGCTGCTGTATTTTTTTGTCATTTGACTAACCATCTCCCTGCAGGCCCAGGCAAAAGTAAGCATTGCTGACCAAGCCTCCCTGTATTCTGGGGCAGTATCTAGGATGAAGGGTTTTCCTTTATGAAATGTGATTCTTGACTCATTTTTGCAGGTGTGAAAAATCTCCCTCTCTGATGCTTACCAACCTCCAGTACCCACCTCCCTAGGTTTTTTTGGGGGGTAAGAGATGGCAGGTGGGGATACTGGGGATTGAACGCAGAGGTGCTTAAACACTGAGCCACATCTCCTGCCCTTTTTATGTTTTTAGAGATAGGGTCTCACTAAGTTGCTTAGGGCCCCCCTGAATTGCTGAGACTGGCTTTGACCTCATGATCCTTCTGCCTCAGCCTCCCGAGCTGCTTGCTGGGATTACAGGCATGCACCACCATGTCCAGCCTAACTCCCTAATGTTGTCATCAACTTTCTAGGTCTTACAGAATCTCGAAGCATACAGCTGGGTTTTTCACTGCCTTTAAATTGTTACTCAGAATTTAATGTAGTCTTTATTAAAAAGCTATTCCCCAGGTGGTTTAAAAAAGGTGTAAATTCAGTCTGTAAAACTGTGAATGGCATATATATGGGTACAGGCAGCATTTAAATTTTCTCATAGATTTTATTTTCCACTTGATTTTCTACAAAAAACAACCTAGTGATTTTGCCCGGAATTTCTTCAGTTTTCTCTTCTTTGTTTCACTTTGCTTTCTCCCTCTCTCCTTCTTGGCTTTTTTTTTTTTTTTTTTTTTTTTTTTTTGATTTTTTCTTATGCTTAAGAGCAGAGTTGTAAATGAATAAGATAGTGTTCATTTGGAAATTGTTCTTGCTGCCCACCTTTTCCCTCACATGGATAAAAAGGGTCCCCCTCGCTCAAGCCCATAGAAGACCTCCCAGGTGAAACTTATTTTAAAGGAATAGGATGCCCCCTGCTCGAAAGATTGCCACACTCTAAATAATTGAAGATCATATTTCATGAGAAAATTATTGTGATGATCTGACTGTTCTGACTCATGTAGCTTATGTCACACACTCTCAATGTCTGTTACCACATGGCAGGTAAGCAGGACGTTTATACTTCCATGGGATAAACTGAGGTTACAGACATGAAGCTACCTACTTGGAGTCACCCGTCCCTGATTCCAAGTCCATAGCAAAACTGTGGCTCACTTTCTCCTTTAAATGAGCTTGTTGTGCTAATCACACAATAATCTTCTAAGATCACCTCTAAAGCTGAGAAGTCCTTTCAGGCTCCTTTCCTCTTCTGCCTTGTGTCATTGTTTAAGCAACCCTTAGGACTCTTTGTTTGCCTTCCAAACTTTATTTCCCAGGTTGAGCATTCTTCTTCTCAAGCTAAAGGTGGTGCTTACTAGTTTGTTCTTTTTGTTGTTCTATATTTAACTCAAATCCCCAGAGATTGGGAGTGTCTTAATTGCCTCTTTAGAACATTCTGAGTTGTTGTATATATTTGAATGAAAAATACACAGATTCAAGAGCAAACTTCTGAAGTACAATGCAGCAGTTTCATATACTTGCCTAACTTGGGTCATTTTTCACTTTTGATATGGTGGGATCAACACGGACAACCGAGTGTCCTGCTAGAAAGCTTCCTTGTTGTCAGTGAAATTGAAATCAGTGGCTGGAGGCTTTGAGTCCATTTGACTTTACAATATGCCTCCCCTTGATGAAATAGGACATATTTAATGTTACCACTGCCTTTGTGTGAACTCTATCAGGAGGTCTCTTGCAGGTTCTTCTCTTATGAAGGAATCCTGTAAACATGATTGTTTTCACTAATATATTTTATTTTGGAGAGATTCAAATACAGTTAGTTTTACTTTTCAGGTTTTCCTTTAGCTCTACAGTTGCATGTGACATCATTAAATGTGGAAGGCTTCTTTTTTTTACCATGAAGAAAATGAGATCATATTTGAAGAGACTGACACTTTAATATCTGAAATGTTAAAATGATGGGGTTTTATTCACGTAGAATATATGATAGATATGTTATATTTCTGGAATTGAACATATTTGGGTTAGGTTTTGAGAGCTCTGTGTCGATACTGTTGCTCCTGGCTCAGACATTAAGGAAAATGTCCCAGATTTCTTTTTGGGAAAGAGCTACATATACATTTTTTCTTCTTTTATAGAAAACTGAATTAATTGTACCAATAAATGAATTTATTGAAATTTTTGAGATGAGCAAACAAACATACACAGTTTGAGATTTTTGAAGCACATTCTCAAAATGTGTTCTCTGGGATGTTTTGTGTCACAGATTGCTACTTGTTTTTTGTCTTCCCTAATTTCCCCCTCTTCCTTTTTACATTAATGGTATTTCATAATAAGTACTCATTATAGAATATAACAACTACTGGCCTCATTTTTGCTGCATGCCTCATTTATACTCTCGCCAAGAGAAACTAAAGGGTAACTTCCAAATCTCAGAGTAAAAGAAGCATTTTCAGCACTTGGACAGCCTTAGTTCTGGACCTGCAGGTGCTCGGTCTGTCTCTCTGGTTCCGTGATCCTGGAAGACATCGATCAGGCAGTCCTCCCAGCAGAGCCCAGATGTGCCTGCCTGATTCTTTCCAGCACTCCTCTGCAGACTGCTGCCATCAGTCACACTGACTTGGTACTGAAGATGAAGTCTGCTAGTTATCCTTGAATGAGAATATTTTTATTGAAGGTCCTCTGATAGGCAGATCCCTGCACTGAAGGGAAGTATAGAAAATTTTTTCTTTTAGGAATTGCTTTCAGGAAGGTTACTCCCACTCTCAGTAGAAACATAACCAAACAGCAGATAGAAGCTCCTGTAATTAAGAGGCCACAGACACAGGTCCTAGGAAAATCCTCCATTGCTCTGATTTAATCTGAAATCGGTCTGTCATTGTTTCTTCTTTCCCACTGTGGTGAAGCTGAAGAATTTGTTTCCTGTGTAGCTTTCGAGCAGAGACGAAAGGACTAAGTCTCAACAAGGTTTAAAATCAGTGTTGTGGAAATGGAAATCTTCTAAAATATGTGTCAGGAGGCCATTGGCCATTTGGCCCCTATTCTGAACACACATAAGCTTTGGAGGACATGGTTAGAGTTTGAGTAATTTAGGATTCATGGTTCAATCTTGCATAATTTAGTGACTCAACACAGTAATAAACCCTGGAACCTTCTGCTTCTGTGTTTCTTCTGGACAGAAATTAAGAACTGATAGAAAGAAAGCAAGCATAAATTAATTCAATATTATACATTTAAGCAGGCATAATGAGAATGTGTTGGTGAGATAGAAGTTACCACCGATCTACATAAAAATGAATAATACAGACATTAAAAGAAGAGCATCAATTTTGTTGCTGTGATCGCAGATTTAAATCATTTCCAGACTTCTGCTTACACTTAAGAGTCTTAGGTACCCAAATTTGTTGGACATTACATGGAAGCCAAGATATGGGGGAGGGGTCTGAAATACTGTCCTGCCTATCCCAGGCAATATCTGCTGTTCCTTTCAGTGGCTTTCCCTTTAACTAAAGAGAAAGTGGCTTCCCCCATCACTTCCCAATTAAGAAAGCTAAAACAGACTTAGGCCTTTTCAAAGACTAGGAATGAAATGGGTTTTTCTATCTCTTTTGATAACCAGGTGTTTTTAATAGCAAGTCTATACTTTGCTTCATATCATGACCAATTTGGAGATAAATTTTTTTGAGCACATTAGAGCACACATGCTTTGTCACAGCTCCTGAGTTGAAAATTCCAAAATCATGGACCAAGAATCTGAGGTTTCCTGTTATTAGAAGTCAAGCAAATGATACAAGTTTTATAATTATTTCTTAGAGAGTAGAAGAACAGTTCTGATGCTAGGTGGACCCTTTTCAGCTAGCTAACATGAATCTCTGTTGTTTTAGTCAGCTTTTTTGCTTCTGGGACTAAAAGATCTGATCAGAACAATTGTAGAAGAAAAGGTTATTTGGGGGCTCACAATTTCAGAGGTCTCAGTCCATACACAGCTGACTCCTTTCCTCAGGGCTGGAGGTGAGGCAGAATATCATGGTGGAAGAGTGTGGTGGAGGGAAGCAGCTCACATGAAGGTCAGGAAGCAAAGACAGACTAAGCTGAGCTCACCAAATATATACCCCAAAGGCACACCCCCAAGGACCCACCTCTTCCTGCCACACCCTACCTGCCTTCAGTTGCCACTTAGTTAATCCCATCAGGGATTAATCCACTAATTAGGTTAAGGCTATAACTCAGTCATTTCTCCTTCAAACTTTCTTGCATTGTCTCATAGCTGAGCTTTTGGGGGACACCACATCTAAACCATAACACCTATCAAATGTAGGTTTTTAAAATCTTTGATACAATGTGGTTTACATGTGAAGGGGAACAAAAAAATAACAATAAGAATGTTTACCCTTTCTTAGAAAAATATAGATGATAATGTTACTACCATGATGTTCTTATCTGATAAAATATCAAGTGAGATTTTTGTCCATTATAAAGATTAAATTTAGTTTCCGAGTCACTTGGATATTTTATTTTAAAGATGTCAGTGCCAGGTTCTGAAAGTTTAGTCAGCGTTCTTCATTTGTGAATGTGCGCCACGTGCTATGTGTTTTACTTCTTTATGTTTCTCTTTCTCTCAGATTCCTTTCATTTTCCCCTAAAGATATGCACCCCTAGTATTTTTAATTCACTCTGTTGCTCTTATGTTATTGAGCCCCATTTCTTACTGCACATTTTAATGCAATACCATCTTTCAGTAGCTCTTTGAGTTGCCTTATGCACATCTCGTTCGTTGAATTTACTTATTTAGAACTGGGAATTGAACCTGGGAGTACTTAACCACTGAGCCACATCCCCAGCCCTTTGTATTTTTTATTTTGATACAGGGTTTCCCTAAGTTGCTTAGGGCCTTCCTCAGCTGCTGAGGTTGGCCTCTAACGTGTGCTGCTCCTGCCACAGCCTCCCAAGTCACTGGGATTACAGGCCTGTGTCCCCCTCAACCAAGCTGGCTAATTTATTGCTTCTGATTGCTCTATGGAATTCCATACATCCATCCTTCCATTCTGTTTACCTCTTGCCACATCTAAGGCCACCTTGGTTGCCTTGCTGCATCTTCCATGAGCATCTTCGTACCTCCCGATTTTTATATATGTGAAGGTGTATATGTGTGTGTGTTTGTGTGTGCATGTGCACACACACATACGCCCACACATTTTTATATGTATCCGTCTGTTCTTGCATTCATCCAAAAATGAGTTTCTTGAAATTTTGGCGAACCAATCAAATTTAGTCAGTTTGGTGACTAGTCATCAAAATCTGCTCTACCGCTTTCTGGAATGATTCTATGATTCTTTTTTGGACCATCATTATTTGTGTGTGAAGAGTCACATGAGCATGCTTGTAATTCATTCATCTTAATTTCAGAAAACCCAATGGGTTTAAAATGGTAACTCACTGATTTACTTTTTCTCCTGTGGTTACTACATCATTTGATATCTCTACCTATTGGATTATACCCCTACTGCAAATTCCCCATTCCATTCTGTTCTGTTTAAAAATGGTATTTTCTTGCCAACAGTGACTGTTTTCTTAAATTTATGTATGAAGTCTTGGGTGAGAACATTCTTGCAGCCCTGGCTGCAGACCTTGAGACTCTAAAATATCACCTGAGATTATTCCTCTCATTTCTTTTTTTTTAAATATTTTAATTATAGATGGACACAATAACTTTATTCTAATTAGTTATGCTTTTTTAATGTGGTGCTGAGGATCAAACCCAGTGACTCTCATGTGCTAGGCAAGAACTCTATCACTGAGCTGTTAAACCCCCCCCCCCCCATTTCTTTTTAACAACCCAAAGTCCTGCTTGCACCTGTGCAGTTGTTTGCCACCTGTTTTCCCCAAATAACTTCCTGCCTCCTGAAGATAGTCAGGTGAACAAACCCTATTGGGACACTGTTTGACTTCACACTGTGAATGACTCCCCTTGGCCCTTTGTGGGAGGTCTAAATCTTAGCAGGGTCTGGAGATTCCTCCATTCATGATTTCACCCTTGACTCTGCTTCTATTTCCCCTTCCCAGTGTCTTCTTTGCAACCAGCACATCCTGTTCCCTCTCATTCTTTTGCTGTTCTCCCTCTACACTCTTTCATCTGGATAATGTCTATTCTTCAGCTTCTCACAGAATCTTGAGGAGAGACCTCCTTGGCCTTTATACTGGGTTAGGTCTCTCTGTGCTCCCCACCCTAATGGCAACCTTTGCTAACTTCTTTGAAACTTTTTCTGGCTTCATATATATAAACTAACATATAACATGTCAGAAAGGGACAGGGCAGCAGAGGTTTCCCTTGAAACTCTGTCAATACCGTACATGTGTTTCATTTCTCCATACTGTATCCTAAGCATCCAGCCATCCGCTAGGGGTATAGATATGCACGTAATATTTGTTGACAGAAGATCTTGGTGCTGTGGTGCATGTCAGAAATCCCAGCTACTCCAGAGGCTGAGGCAGAAATATCACAAGTTCAAGGCCAGCCTGTGCAACTTAGACCCTGTCTCAAAGTAAAACAGGAAGGCAATGGGGTATAGCTCAGTAGAGAGAACTTGTCTGGCTTGTGGGAAACTCTAGGTTCAATTCCCACTACTGTAAAACAACAGCAAAACACTCCTCCCCCCAAATGTGAGCAAACTAAATGGTAATTTCATCACTTTGTCTTCCTAACATTTAGATTGATTTGTCCAACTGGATCTACTGTTTGTCTCTTACATTTATTATACAGACATTTAATTGTATTTTTCTTTCTGTTGACATTGTTTACATGTTTATTTTTAACAGGATTCATGTTAAGCATGTCGTTAAATGTTATTGACTGAGGTGCTATGACTGAGGTGCTATATTATGGATTGTATAATCATTTGTCTATTTTGAAGCGTTAATATATTTTCATTATTTTTATAATAAAATTTAATATTACTTGGTGCAAATTAATTTCTTTCCCTCCCTCAGTTATTTCTTTGGACACACTGCTGTTGAACAGTTCTTATTAAAGGCTGCTTGATCATTTAGGAAGATCGAAGTTGGTTTCATTGATAGCAGTATGTACCTGTTTATCTAGAGCTCCACCAAAATTGAGTTTTATAATTTCATTGTATTTTAATAGCTCTGAAGTATAACTTTCAAGTTGTTTCCATTTGCATTTCTTTCCCTACTGATAAATCTGTGCATTTTTCACCAGGATGATTTACGCCCTCAATTTCCTCTATTTAAACTGTCAGTGTGCGTTCTTTGATGTACTCCTAATGTAATCAGATCTTTTCTTTTTTTAAGTGGTGTAAAGAGCAAGAAGTCAGGATCTTATCGCTCTGCATACTATTTTTTGAAGTGTTTTTGGAACCTCACAGGATTGAATTTACAGAGTGTTCTTTGATACTCTTAGGAAATACGTAAGAGATGCGAGTCAGCCTTAATATCTTCTTCTTTATAAATAATTCCCATTTAAATGTAGCTGTGACCCCTTACTACTTCCAAGATCAAAATAGTACAAAAAAAAATTCTTCTCTTTAACTGGGTGAGAAATGTCCCATTGAAAAGATAGGAATTTGTAGATAATGGAGAACGTGTTCTTGGTTTACTTTTAAATCCAAAAGTTATTTGTGGGTTTGCATCCACAGTGCCTCAGCATCATTTAGAATTAGACTTTACTTAGTGAACTCAAACTGCAAACCTCACTTAAGCATGATTCAATTACGCTTTAATGTAAAAAGGAAAAAAAAAATCCATTGGAATTTGTCATTATGATTGATTCTTGTGCACAGAAGACTGGCAATCTTTTCCAAAACTTTCATGAGTGTTTTTTGATCTCTTGCCTTTTTGTTTGATATAGTTGAATAATCTGCATAGTTTTGATATTTAATTCCCCTTATTCTTGTCAATTGGGTAGGTTTGGGAGGTTGGCATTTCTTTATTCTCCATGCAGTTGGAGGTTTCCTCTACAGCATTTAAATTATGTAAAACTTAGAAGCATTTCACGAGTGGTTTGATATGGGTATTTTGGTTTACTGGGAGGCAGTGGGCTGCGTGGATTTGCATCCAAGTGAAAACTTGCTGTTTAGGTGTTAAATCATTTTTCCATCATTGTTTTTATTTTTTTTTTCCCTTCCCATTTCTTTTCTCTTTTGGGGCTTTCCTCTTGCTGAAAATAACAGAACCTTTTACGATGGACTACAATGGATGGCTGGGCAAGATGTCCACTGTGTAAGAACACCAGCCACAGAGGCACACGGAAACTGCAATCCAGAGCAAGGGATACTTTTTTTCCTCATTCACAGAAGTGAACTTTGAGCTGGTAGCCTTCCTGTGGATATGACTGTAGCTGTCACTCAGTTTTCTAGGTCTTGCATTTCTACCTGGGGTTCCTTTCCTTGATCTCATTCATATTCTTGCCTTTGTGGTCTTTTAAAAGGGAAATGGAATGATCCCTTTTCACCATTTGTGGTGAGTTCCTTACTAAGTCAGCACCCTTGGCTGCATCAGTGTTAACCAACTCATTTAACCTGAAGTGAGGGCCCTCAATTATGTGACTCATCTCTAAGGGACAAGTCCTCAGCTGTTGATCTTCACAAAGCTTTCTTCTCCCCAGTGAGTGTCTGGTTTTACAAAGCTGTGTAAACAGAGAGGCAGGGTCTTTGGGAAGACCTCAGCTTGCAGAGATTAGTACAAGTTGGCTAGAGAGACCTCTTTTGTGCCTGTGCTCACAGAAGGACCCCCCCCTTTTCAACCTAATTGAGTGTGAATCACAGTGGGATCCCAAGAGCTCTAGTTTATTTGCCATCTGAATGGAAACCCTGGGTCATGGAGTTGCCTTTATTCTCATTCCCAGTTCCTCTGTAGTTCATATCTTGAGTGGAACAAGACTTCAGGTGAATGTTCCAGCAATTGACATCCTCATCCCAAATCACATGAAGGTCAAGAGATCAAGATTCCATTGGTCTCCAGTATCCTCACTTTCATGACCCACTTTTTCTGTTTTTGAAAGGATTCTTTTTATTTGTCTTAATTTCTCTTTGTAATACCATGTTGGCTGCTGGATTAAGATAGGAAGTTTATTGATGTTCTTGAAGATAAATCTACTTTAAGACCCAGGTTGAATCTGCCACACACCCCTCCCCCCAGAGGGGCAGGGGTTTAAATTCTTTTTTTTTTTTTTTTTTTTTTTTCATGCTAAGAATACAGTAATGTGGAGAATGGGGAATTGCCTACCTCCTTGAATAAAGATGTTCTTCTGAAATAACATTAGTTTTTATTCTTTAGAGTCAAATATCTGGCTCTTTCATTAACTCAAATTTCTTCCTAGTACCCAACTGAGGAAGTAAAATGTTGATAGTAAAGAGAAAGTTTGATTTTCCCAGCATTCAAGTTAAGTTGAATTTAGGACCAGAAAGATATGTGCAAAACTAATAAGTCATTGTTATCTCTCCTCTGAACAGCAGGTGAGGAGTAGGCCAGGAGGACCTGTGAGCTCTCTGTGGGATGCATTTTCTGTTTCCCTTAAGTCAATAAAGTGTGACCTTTATCGTATAAATCTATTACATAAGAACAAAGTGAACATGGTTGTGAAAATCACTTTAAGACTTCATTTCCTAGCCTTTGCACCTTCTGAAACAGGGGTAGTCTTTCTCACCCATTCTTCCTGTTCTGTGTTTTCTGAATATTTCAGGACTTCGCTCTCACTTCTCTTCTGTGGAGTGTGGCAGTGGCGGGGGAGTTGAGCTGAAATTTGATGAATGTGGAAGTGTTCGTGTGTTTTTACTGTTTTTAGCAAGAGATGACTTCGAGTTGGAGGAAGGCGTTGTTGTTCTGTAATTAGAGCTGCAAGATGCATCTTATTTGCCATTATTTTATTTCTCGGCCTGTTTCTAGTGCAATAAAGTTTGTGAATCTGCATTCAGAAGCTGTGGTTTCAGTCTTCGCATAGGGAGGCCTTAGAACTTTTCTTCTTCTTGGGGGGACGGAAGTTCAACAAGCATATGTGTCTGATTATTTTTCAGATACTCTATGTAAATGGAAATTAATTTTTCAACAAGAGCACTAAATCTTAGGAAGTATTATTGAAGTTTGCAAAGCATCTCATTATCACTTGATTTAAAATCAAATACCTGAACCTGAATAAT
Organism: Sciurus carolinensis; assembly: GCF_902686445.1. NCBI lineage: Eukaryota > Metazoa > Chordata > Mammalia > Rodentia > Sciuridae > Sciurus > Sciurus carolinensis. Next base: position 60,568,190 of record NC_062229.1, read on the forward strand.
ATGGGAAATTGCAAATAGTGACACCGGATGTAAGGCAGCTGAGATTGCATTTATAACTCCTGGCCAAACAGCTCCAATAATTGCAACCCGTTCCTGAATTAATGTGTCTGAGCCTGTGACTTAGCACCTAGGAGGGAAAAGTCATTCAGGAGGCTTCTGGACTGTGTTAATTCTCCTGGATGGAAGCTATACAGAGGTCTGTTACGTCAGGCAGGACTCTCATAGCACCCAAATGTCTAGGCCCCAACAAAGACAGTTGCGTTTGCCACAGGAGAAAATTTAATTTGCCCTTGAGTCAGAACACTAAAGAAACATTCTCCTCTTGAGTCATTAAAAACTGGCCGTGTATTTTTCTTTGTTGGCTTTTGCAAATTGAGTTTTTCACAGGTTTCTAGACTTATTTTTGGCTGTGTATATAGAGTCATAATATTTAATGAAATATGGTTTGATTCAGACATAGGGCAGTGGTGCTAGAAATTATTTTAGTGACCAGGTTAACAGAGTTTAAACTAATGTTGAAAATCCTAATTTCACTGCTAGATAGTACCAAGAGACCATCCATTTGATGTCCTCACTGTGCACTATTTTAAATAGTACCAGAGATGAACCCAGGGGCATTCAACCACTGAGCCACATCCCCAGCCCTATTTTTGTATTTTATTTAGAGACAGAGTCTGATTGAGTTGCTTAGTGCCTCGCTGTTGCTGAAGCTGACTTTGAACTTTCAATCCTCCTGCCTCAGCCTCCGGAGCTGCTGGGATTATAGGTGTGCACCACTGCACCTGGCACCTTAAATAAATAATTTCCAAAGCTAGGGGTGTAGCTCAGTGGTAGAGTATTTGCTGAGCATGTGCAAAAGTCTGGTTCAAGCCCCAGCACCAAAAAAGTAAATATGGTAAAGATGTTTAGATATGAAGCTGTGGCCAAACTATGCTGAGGATAAAAAATCTCACTTTGAAATCAGGTACTTTATGTAGGTTGTCTGATGGTCATTTAGGTTGAAGTGGAATTTCATAGTTGCCTGTGTAGTTATTTCTTTTTAAACCTGTTGTAGAAGAAAATTTATAAATTTACTTTATTGTTATTATGTGTTTCTCTTTTAATATCATATATTTTTATTGCTGTGTTGGGTTGAGCTCCAAACATGTACAAAATCCCTATAGAGTAGTCCGCCTTCATCTGTAGTGGATATGGTCCAAGGCCTCTGGTGGATGCCTAGAAAACGAGGATACTCTTGGTCCTATGCATACAGTTCTATGATACAGTTTTATTTACTGATAGACAAATGATCAGTAACAGCCAATAGTAAAATGGAACAATCAATAGACTGTCTTAAAATTGCCATTATCATTATTCTTGTGCTTCGGAGCTTATGTTAAAGAAAATAAGGGTTACTTGAACACTGTAACAGCCTAGTAACTGATACAACTATTACTTGACTAATAGGTGCATGATATATACAGGATGACTATCATGGACAAAGGGGCAATTCGTGTTTTGGGTAGAGTGGTATAAGATTTCATTATGCTACTCAGAATGACAGATCATTTAAAAATGTATGAATGGTTTCTTTCCAGAATTATCCATGTAGTATTTTCAAACACAGTTGGTGATGGGTAACTGAAACCTTGAAAGTAAAGCTGTAACTAAGCATAGCTACTGTGAATAACCTTATATCTCATAACATAGCCATGTGACATACAGGTTCTGCTCTCTTTTAAAGTGAAGAAACTAAGGTATAGGAGTATTCATAAAACCCTAGCCAGTTTGTTCTTTCTTTCTATCCTGGTAGTGGGGATTGAACTGAGGGGCACTCTCCCTCTGAGCTCCATCCCCAGCCCTTTTTATTTTTTATTTTGAGACAGGGTCTTGCTAAGCTGCTGGGGCTACCCTCAAACTTGTGCACCTCCTGCCTCAGCCTCCCAAGTTGCTGGGGTGATAGGCGTGCCCAAGGTAGCCATCTTTATAAGTTTAAACATCATAACATTCTGAAAATGTCAAACTAATGTGACTTAAGGGGACAGTGATTGAGACTCAGGTTTCTTCTGGATAGTTTTTCCATGTGCTCTGAGCTGTTGTCTCAGGAAGCCTTTGACCTGTCTTGGTCCCTGTGATGTAGGGACTGAAATGCTGTGGAATCAGCTGTCCTGGCTGGTGGCAGATGCGTTTTGGGTCAAGGTGGCAGCCAGTGCTTTTTGGGTCTCCCGCAGCTGTTGCGACAATATGAATCTGTGCAGTGGAGGTCTGCCAAGTGAGACTCGCAGCTTCTCATTATGCTCTGGAACTCACACTTTCCACAAACCTCCTGCCCTGCAGTGGCTCACATCAGTGCATTGCTATGTCAGGCTGAATAATTCGCAGCATTTAGCACTTAAATTGGCTCATTGCAGACAATCCAATTAGAATAAAGTCTATTATCGTTTTGGTACCTTGGAATGAAATGGGGTGTTTAAGCGAGGAACATGCCACGTTGCCTGGCGGTTGCCTCATGTCTAACTCATCTTCGTCTTGCAGGTTCTTTGCGTCTTGCTAAAATGACACCCTGCCGCGGTGTGAGCCATGCATGAAGTTCAGTGACACACCTTTCTCCTACAAGCTTTTTTTTCATGTGTCACTATCTGGAGGCTTCTGAGAGCAGGATGGGTACCTCTTAAAATGATAGTTACACATCCGGCTAACAAGGGTCATTTAATTAAGGCGGCTTTTTGGATCGAAGTCAAGAATGAAGGCACTGGTAGAGGAGGTAGCAGCATCCTGCAAGGAATGGATTGTGCAATTTAGTAAAATAGAAGTTGGAAGTGAGAAGCAGTTTATGGAGGTCTTGTGTATTTTCCTCTATAACTTTGCCAGTGATAAATGGGAAGAGGGGAAGAAATGAGGGCAAAGGCCTGATAGTGGAGAAGTGACCTAAGGAAGATAGTGAACAAAGACATCCTTGGACTGAGCCCAGGATAGAATGTTGGCAATTCTGCAGTCAGTGTGGAAGCTATGCATTCTTGGGAGACAAACTCAGAAAGAAATGGGAATTAAGTACATCGTTCCTAATTGATATCATAAGGACATAGGTACATTTAGACTCATTCATTTTAAAAGTAAGAAAAAAATGCATTATTGAATGGAATATACATGTCAAACATATGTGTATGTGCATTTTTTATTACTCTGTGATGAGTCATGGTGCTCTGAAAATACCATCAGGTGTTGCCATCAACAGACCTGGATTTGATATTAACCTCTATCCTTCTCTAAGTGTGTGACCTTGAAGTATACCAGTTAATCTTTCCAGTCCTCGTCTAAACCTGAGCATAGTATCTGTCCTCCTGTACAAATGGTACTAAGGCAGAGAGAAATATGGAAAACCAACTTGTATTTAGTCTACTTGTTTCATCTGTAAGCTCAGGAGTCACATGGACAAGAACAGTGTCGAAAATAACTTCCTTTCCAATTTGAATTTGAATTGGACCCTTTGAATGGATCAGGAGCAGGGGCAGGGACTGCCCTTGCCATCCTGTCAGTGCGGTGCTGATTTAGACCACTTCTCTCCATTGAGCCTTCCTTTTTGTCTGACATAAGTTTTCTATTGCCAACCAACTGATCCTCATTGATTTATTTTGCACTGTGTTTCCAAAAGGCTGCCTCATTTCCTGGGGACAGTGTAGTTCTGCAAATACACTTTCATCCTTCTGTAAATGCTGTTAATGGCCTCTTGAGAAGTCCATGGTTGTGAGAAGGGGACCAGGAAATCTACCTCTGTAGTCTGCTGCCACGCTGTAGTGTGAGTTAATTTTTAACCCATTTACCTGTATCTGCATTGCTGCCAGAGGTTGGACTTATATGTGTGCTTGTGATACCTGTATGTAAAGTCAGGGACCAGCATGATGCTCATGTTCTCTGTGGGAAACATGGGGTTTGAGCTGGAAAGGGACTGTTGTTTTATGTGGGGAATAGCCATCCCATATTTGCTCATCTCTGCTTCATTCCAGGTGTGAAGAGGGTTAGAGTGCAGACATGGTTGGTCACACACAGTTAAGTAGGGAGTGTTCAGGATCTTTCCAAAAGGAAATGATAGTAAGTTTGGAGAATGATCAAACATTTGCTCTGCAACAAACAAGAAGCAGATTTAAAATGTGTACAGTATCCAGGTGCTCATCTGCAATGTGTGCATCTATTTGCTGTAGGTAGAATTATTGCGTCTAAACAGCTCCACATACCTGTCCCTATATGGCATCTCCTGCTTGATGGAGTGCATGAATTTGGAACCCAAAGCCCTTGTCAGATAGGAGGGAAAATCACTCCATCCAGGGTTGTGAACTTAGGCAAACAGGAATGGTCTCAGAGTGTCCTGTTCTGTTGCCTGTTATGTACCCCTTCTAAGGAACAAGTTCCTTTATTCATTTATCTATGGACATACTTGTTCACTAATCTACCTGTCCACAGTGTGTTTAAATGAAGTCTTCAGGGATGGGATAAAAAGTGGTTGCCTTGTGTTCTCTTTCACCCCTTCCTGTTCAGCCACGTGGCTTGTCCTTAGGAGAGGGCCTCAAGTGTCTTCACAGGGCTTCCTTGAGTACACTCACCAGTGGCTCCCCGGTCTGTTAATCCTGTTCACTATCTAGGAGAAGAAGAAAAAATCATCACATGGTGGTACTTGGATCTCAGGCATGGGGTAGAAAATTCTCTCTATTCTCACCCATAACCAGAAGTGTGAAACGAGAGTCTGTTCCAGCTGCCGAAGAGGTCTAGGGGGTTGTGACAGTTCTGATTTGGGAAAGGGAAATGGCCCTGGCGTGAGATGTTTTCCTGTGTAGGGAGGTAACTCCTGCCTGCACTTGTTGCTGCATCTCAGTTCTAGAGCAAGCCCTGTTTGACTTGAGGGGTGCTTTCCAGAGTCATGCGTCTGATGTCCAGAAACTACCCAGTTATCATCCCCAGGCTCCTTCCTGATGTGTCAGTGCCACAGTCTGAGGCTGGATGAGCTTCGATGGAGTGTTTTGATAGTTGGTAATACTCCGTTTTAAGGTAGACATTTTTTAGACGATAAATTCAAGTCCACAGCAAAACTGAGGAAAAGGCACATAGATATCTTGTATGCCCTGAGATAGGCATTTTCATCTTTCGACATTTTTAAAATTTGCCTTGCTGTTCATTTACATGACTAGCAATAATTAAAACATTTTAATGTGCATTTAATGAAGGTGAATTTCAAATTGGTAGAAGGACTTGGTGACCTTTGGCTTCTCTTGTTCAGTTGTAAACCTCCTCAGATAAAGAACTTTATTTTTTTTTATTCAACATCCCAAATCTTGACTTATGATAGGTACTTTATATTGTAGCAAGATGAGGGAGGGTATCACTATAATAAAAATGTTGATATTGCTATTATTATTTTTGCAGTCCTAGGGTTGGAACCCAGGGTCTCACTCATACTAAGCAAGTGTTGGACCCCTGGAGCTACACCCCTGCCCTGCTAAAATAAAATCCTTTTGAGCCAATTCATTTCATTTCTCTTTTCTCCTTTTTTCCAGCTTCCATCTCTCCCTTCTTTCTTTGCCTATGAGAACAGTTTAGAGAAAAAAATTGGACAGATGTCCCATTTGGCTTTAGAAAATCTGTATTTTCTTGGATTTAATTTGATCATTAGGATAGTGTGAAGATAAATCTTGAGCCAGAGCTAAGTCTGAAAACACAATGATGAGGGAAAGAATGTTAGAGATGGTGGTGGAAAAGTGAAATGGAAAATACTGTGCTGGAATGCAAAGGTTTGTGAGATGGATTGTTCGCCTTTGCTGAGAGGTTTTACTGGCTTCTGTGCTTATAGGACAGGAAATTGGTTTCCTTCCAGAATGTCTTCATAGAAAGCAAAAAGCAGAGTCCAAGTATGTGGAGTTTAATTAAAACATATCTTAACATTTGCGCACATCAATTTACTTGCGATCCTGTAGCCTGTGTGTGTTTAAAGTGGTAAATTAAGCATCCAGATCTGTTTTTAATTGTATCAGGCATGACCCTCGCTTTTGTGTACAGGAAGCTCTAACATGTAAATGTTGCCCAATTAATTAAACTTGCTATCAAGCTGCATACTTCCAGGTGATCTGCCCCTGGAATTCTTTTTTTCCAGCAGCATGATGATTTTCCTCAGTCAAAAGCAATTGAAGTCACCTTAAGGGCCTTGACTCTTGGATAAAATGTAATTTACAAATAATTCTGGAAAACATGTTCTCTGGAATCATTTTCCTGCATAGGAATCTGGAAGGTTTGGTTGGTCATTCAACAAACTTTTTGCAAGTGTTTGAATTGCATGCTGGCATACAGGCCTTGTACCTGAAGAAGGGTGGTCTGGGGAGGATGATGGTCAAGCAAGGTGGAAACAGCAGAGGGGTGCCCTGAGAGCCAAAGTAGCTGGGAGGTGCACACATTTGGTGTGCCTGTGTATGCAACCCACGGAGAAGCCTTGGGCACAGTCTCTGGGGCTTGCCCTATTCTTGTCGGAGGCTGCCTTCTTCCTTACTTTTACCATCCAGCCATATAACTTCCTTCTTTTCTCAGTTCAAGTCTCTATTGAGATCTCACTGTCCCAGAATGGCTGCACAACAGGCCTCTCTAAAAAAAGAAAAGTATTTCTACTGTGCTCTATTCCTTCCCCATCTTTTTAAAAATATTTTTCATAACAATTTTCCCACTGGCCATTTTGTCCCACTCCTATAAAAAATTAACTCTGTATACCCTGTTGTTTTTCCTCTGTGTCTAGCTTGCTAGTTGCTGATTGAAGTTTATTAAGTTAGTTAATGCTGACATAGCAGCTCACCCTTTACCATAATTTGAGCCCATTAACTATTTGTGTCTGTTTTCCCCCAAACATGGCAAAACTAATCTGGGTTTTGCAGGTGTGCTGGTGGAAGCCCTGAGCTGCATGATATGTAATGACTTGAGTACAGTGCTACGAATCGACTACAGATACATGGTATTTTTTGCTCCTGTCTATTTCATTTGCTAGGGTTTTCCCAGAAGCAGAGGTCTCTTGTTGAAACTGTTTCTTAGGCATGTCTTTGTGTGGAAATACCCATGAACAGTCTATAGTAGATTATTAATTTATCTGCTTATAAGTTGCTTGTAAGATTCTTCCTGATATATATATATATATATATATATATATATATATATATATATATATATCATATGGGGAGGGAATGAAAGGAAAGGAGACCAGGAAGGGAAAGGATGGTGAAAAAGAGAATGAGAGGTGGAAGAAAATTGGAGTAGAAACATTATTTTCGAAATAGCAGCAATAATGTTTTCCTCCCATATAATATTCGTGCCACAAGTTTGTAAGGGAGTGCTCTGTTTTGAATATGTTTCTTCCTCTTCCCCCATCAGAAAACACATGTCCAGTCTGACTCTTCAATGCTGCAATGTTGGAGAGGTGGGGTTTAATTGGAGGTGTGGTCTCAGGGGTGAAACTTCATTAACGAATGGATGAATGCCTTTCTTGAAGTACTGATTTCTGGTTCTCTAGGTACTAGATTGATTACCACCAGATCAGGTTGATATGAAGCAAGGCCACCCTCCTGTGCTCTTGCCTATCCTGTTTGCCCTTCTCCTTTACACCATGATTTGAAATAGCACAAGGCCCTCACCAGATGCAACCAACATATCTTTTGACTTTACATCCTCCAGAACCATGAGCCAAAATAAACCTCTTTCCCTTATAAATCACCCAGTCTCAGGTATTCTTTTATAGAAATAATACATGGGCAAGGTCAGGAAGGTATTATTTTTATGTCTATGTTATGGATTAGAAGAAAGAAACTCTGAAAGACGACATGGCTTTACCCAGATCGAGGTGTAGGTATTCTAGCCAAGTTCTTACTCCACTGCCTGGGTTTTTTTTTTTTTTTTTTTTTTTTTTTTTTCTTTGCTTTTTAATCTCTGTGCTATTATTGTAAAAAAATTAAGAAGTATATTAACTCCACTTGTAATGCCAGTGGCTCTGGAGGCTGATGAAGGAGAATCACAAGGCTGAGGTCAGCCTCAGCAACTTGGCGAAGCCCTAAGCAACTGAGTGAGACCTGTCTGAAAGTTAAAAAAATAAGAAGTGTTGGGGGTGTGGCTCATTAGTTAAGTGCTCCTGGGTTCAATCCCTGGCACAAAAGACAAAACTATACATTAAATCTTTAATTTCATCAAGGAAACAGTTTTTCTTTGAAAACAACTAGAAAATATTTATTCACAGCATACTGTGTTCCTATAAAACAATCTTATAAATATCTATAGAAGTCTCTTTAAGGTACCCTGTAGTGACTCTCATATTGTGAGAAGTTGGGGCTTTGACCATCCATGGATCTCCTGCTACTCATTTTTCCTTTGTTTCCTTTACTCACAATTTATGTTTCCTCTCGGGCTCACAGGAGCCTGCATGCTATTTTGTGCTCTCACTGTGAACTTGAGTTGGTGACATCTTGGGCTGCCCATCCTGCAGCTGCTGACCTACACTTCCAGGTCATAGGGAAAACTGCTTCTGGATATGACCAAGTTCAAATTGGAAAACTCCCTTCTGTCCTGACTCCAAGAGACCAGGGAGGAAGGAAGTGGAGTTTGTGAAGGATGAAACACAGGCTATTATTATTAACAGGAGGTTATATTAAGACCAGTCATTTTGAGTACTCTCTAAATGCCTTATGTCAAAGAGCCAAGGAAGGAAATGGAAACTTCAAAACATTCTTTGATAAAACATATGAGCCTAATTGCAATTTGTACACCTTTTCTAGCATCTTCTATGTGCCTGGCATTGTGCTGTGTCCTGCCATATAGTAACAAGGTCAAGAGCTTTCAAGTTTACTGTCCAACATGGAAGATGATTGTGGATGAAATAATCATTCATTCTGGAAATACTACAAATGGAAGAGGGCATGAAGAATCTGGCTAGGTGATTTCATGCTCTATGCCAGGGATAAGCAGAGTTTTATTTTAAAAGGTTCGAATTGTAAATATTTTAGATTCTCGTGGTCATTTATTCTCTGTTTCAATTACTCATCTTCAAAAAGTAGCTGACATGATTGAATGTTGTGGTAGCCCTGAAATTCATTTGTTGATGTCTTAATCCCCAATGTGATGATATCATTTGGCAGGACTTTTTGGGGAGGTCATTAGGTCGTGAGGGTGGACTCTCAGGAATGAGATTAGTGCCCTTTTAAGAACAGTTACGAAGGCCTGGCTCAGTGGAGCATGCCTGTGATCCCAGGGGCTCAGGAAACTGAGGCAGGAGGATTGAGAGTTCAAAGCCAGACTCAGCAAAAATGAGGTACTAACCAACTCAGTGAGATCCTGTTTCCAAATATTATAAAAAAGGGCTACGGATGTGGCTTAGTGGTTGAGTGCCCCTGAGTTCAAGTCCCAGTAACAGAAACAAAACAAAACAAAAACAGAAACAACAACATAAAAAATCCCCACACACAGTTACAAGAGAGACTATCTATCTCTCTCTCAACCATGTCAGGATCCAGCAATAACTCAACTACCTGCAAACCAGAAAGGTCTCTTCTCCAGCACCCCTCCAAACATGCTGGCATCTCAGTCTCAGACTTCTAGGCTCTAGCACTGTGAGAAGTAAGTATCTGTCGTTTGATTCCTTAGCAGGCATTTCTTGCCTTTTTTTTTTTTTTTTTTTTTTTTTTTTTTTAAGAAAAAGAAAGCCTGAGCTAAGTAAGACAGCAACCATAAATATTTGCTCAACAAATGGGGATATGGCTCTCCTCTAATAAAACTTCATTTACAGAAACAGAGATCTGCATTTGACTCCTGGGCTGTAGTTTTCTTCCTTCCTTTTTTTTTTATTAAAATCTTTTTTATTTTTACAGACTGCATTGTACACAAATGGGGTACAACTTGCCATTTCTATGGTTGTACACAATGTAGATTCATACCATTCATGTAATCATAAATATACATAAGGTAATACTGTTTCATTCTATCTTTCTGTTCCCCACCCCCACACACCTTTTTCCTCTACACCATCCAAAGTTCCTTCATTCTTCTCTCCCCCCCCACCACCCACCCTCATTATATATTGTCATGCACTTATCAGAGAAAACATTCGGCCTTTGGTTTTTTGGGCTTGTCCTATTTCACTTAGCATGATATTTTTCAACTTCATCTATTTATGAGCAAATGCCATAATTTTATTCTTCTTTATGGGTGAGTAATATTCCATTGTGTACATATACCACAGTTTCTTTATCCATTTGTCAGTTGAAGGGCATCTAGGTTGCTTCCACAATTGAGCTATTGTGAATTGAGCTGCTATGAATATTAATGTGGCTGCATCACTGTAGTATGCTGATTTTAAGTCCTTGGGGGTATAAACCGAGGAGTGGGATAGCTGGGTCAAATGGTGGTTCCATTCCTGGTTTTCTGAGGAATCTCCATATTGCTTTCCAAAGTGGCTGCACTAATTTGCAACTCCACCAGCAATGTATGAGTGTGCTGTTTTCCCCACATCCATGTCAACACTTATTATTGCTTTTGTTCTTGATAATAGCCATTCTAATTGGAGTTAGATAAAATCTTAGGGTGGTTTTAATTTGCATTTCTCTAATTACTGTGGATGATGAGCACTTTTTCATATATTTGTCAGTCACTTGTATATCTTCTTCTGTGAAGAGCCTGCTGGGCTATAGTTTTCTGACCTTTGATCTTGGCCCATTTTCTTCTCTGCTTTTGTCCTCAGTGTGTGTCCTTTTGCCCCCATTCTTGCGGTTCTAAGATGGCACCTCAGCCTCTTGGAGTACCACCTCACATAGCCAAGTACACAGAGCAGGGACTAAGGGAAGAGGATGTATCACAGCAAGCCCAGCCAGCTTCTTCTTAAAATGCACTGGCCAACATGGGATCACCTGCATACCCTATATCAGTGTTGACCAGAGAGGACCAGGATGGAGGGCCTGGCTTGGTCCCAACATGATTTCCCAGGGTTGAGCACACACATTACTGCTCCAAAAACAAATCAAGATTCTTTCAGCAATAAGAAAATGAGTGACTGCCAGTGAGGACATTGATGAGGTTTCTATAGGAACCGAGCTCCTGGCTACAGCATGGTCTGCTGACCAGCAGCATCAGCATCACCTGCCAGCTCCTTAGAACTGCAGAACCTCAGAACCCATGGGAGAACCACAGAATCCATTTCCCAGGCAAGTTGTTTGGCAAGTGCCAGTGTAGAAGGGTCAAAGCAGGCCATTTTAAGGAAATCCATGGTGAAATCGAGACTTGAGGAGATTCCACTGGCCAGCATTGACTCCCATTCATTTACTACCATTACAATTCCTAAAGTTTCTAATGGCATTTCAAATTTAATCCAAATCTTAGCACACTTTATGGTGTTTAATGTTCAAAGTAGACCACAGATATTTAGAGGATCCTTCTCATTCCATTTTGCCTCTAGTAAGTCCTAACGGTGTTTATGGTGTTAGAGGTTAAAAATTAAAAATGAAACTCCACCTTTACATGGTTTAGGAGGAGGAAAATAAAAGTCCATAAACTTCTTTTTTTTTTTTTTAATTTTTACTTTTTTATACTTTCCATAGTACTACAGTACTTAAAGGGTGACATGGAATTTCTTATCTTTTATTTTCAAAATAATTTGCTGTCCTTCATCATGTGCAACTTCATGAGTGCATCATACTGTCAAGTGTCTGGATTCTATTTTTGTCTACAAGAAACTCCACAGTTAAGCAACCAAATCCCGCTTCTATTTTTTTCTTCGTTTGATATTTTTTATAGGTATGCCCCTTAGGTTTAAGAGCGTGATGACCCTTTTTCCCCCAGCTATATGTTCTGCTCAAAACACTGAGGACTTCTCCTAGAAATAACTCTCTGCTAACTGGAAATGTGATTGATCTTAGGGTATATCTTCAGGTCCCTGAGCAAAGCTCTGTGCCTCTGGTTGTCTTTGTGAGATGGTCCAAGGCTGTGCTCTTAACTGTTCCTTGGAGTTGCATTAACTGGCATGCAGTTGTGAACTAAATACAGGGAGAGACTTATTGGAGATTTTCCCTGCCAGCTGGACAGGTCTCCTACTTGGCTGGTTTGAGAATGGCTGTATCCTGTACTGTGGAAACAGGATGAACTTGGCCATGAGCATGGGCCAGAAGCCCTCTCTCCTATTTCTATGCCCTTGCTGGCTGGTTCTGAGAAGTGCATGACTTCATTTGGAAGCTCACTGTGGTTTGCACCTTACCATCTTGACTTTGCAGAACGATGTCTTTTAAGCATGACAGGACAAAGTAACCCTGGGGCTGTATGTGGTGCGGTTTGTCTGTAAGGTTTTAAAAAGCTCACGATAGGATTTTCTTGCTTGATAAAATTGAAGCTTCCTTGAAAGTTGTGTCATTTCTATGATTTGGAAATCGGATTATGGTCTGCTTGTAAGGGCAGTCTTTTCATGTGTAATAGAAACTGGAGATAAAATTCCTCCAGAAAGATTTCATAATTGTTTGTTTGGAAAAGTCGAACCTTTCTCCACTTTATGAATTGTACTCAAGTAGGGGTGGAGCCTGTGGGTGAATTGGAAAGATGTTGACAATGTTGAGCAAGCCCTGTGCAGCTCAGGTACTTTCCTATTTCAGCCTACTGTCTGCATCAAAGGAGAGTTTTCCATGAAGGTGTGAGTGAAAATAAAGTAGGTGGATGAGGGGTGTTTGGATATGCAGCGTCCTCCAGAACTCCTGTGCGAACACAGGGATGTTCAGAGGTAAAATGACTCGATTATGAGAGCTGTAAACCCAACCAGGGGCTTAATCCAACTTGATGGATTAATCCATTTGTCAAAGGCACTACTGCAGGTGTGTTGTGGCTGGAGGTGGTGTACCATCCTTCTGCTCCAGGAGCAAGAGATTCATTGAGTTCCTTTGTCAGTGGAAGGATGAAAAAGAAAGTTGACTGTCCCTTGGGCTTTCTCTGGTGGCCCATACTTTCCTGCTCAAGGTGCCCTTCATTGTACCCACTTCCCCACTCCTTATAAGCCAGGATCAGCTGAAGAAACCTTGGTGTGCAATTCAGCATGTCTACTTTCCTCTCCTGAAAAAGATCATTCTTCCCCACCAGAAGGGCTCCTGGAAGGCTGAGCTAATCCAGTGTGTTCATTGTCATCTTGGAAGGTCTAGATGGTTAGTTTACCCTCCCAAGTGAATGTAGAATGAAATCCAATCACATTTTCCAAATCATACTTATTATTTTTTGCCTCTGATTCCGTTGTTTTAATACCTTCCTTTCTAATGGGAGAAGAAATTACATGAATTTACTGAAGGAAAAAAAAATCATAGCAATAGACAGATTGCATGAACATGGGGTTTATTCCTTTTTCATGGATAGGGTCAACATTTGCTAGAAGAAAATTTGTTTGCTTTTAAATTACGGGATGCTGTTTGAGAGTCTCAACAAATGAATGTGTTAACACTGCTGTGATAATATGATTTCAAGAAGACAAGGATGTTGGTGATTTACTCTTTTTTATCATTTTTCTTTTAACTTCTATTTTTAATAAAAGTTTTAAATTAAATTTCCAAAGATGCTAGAGACAAGAGGTTCAAAAATAACATTTCTCTTTTTTCGGCTTGATATGTTTATATAATAGTATTCAATATAATGCAACAGTGTCTAAATATAACACATTGTTAATTTCATTATAAATCAGTTGAATGGAGAGGTCCCTTGGTTCTAAAGTAAAGGGGAATTTTCTTTCTCCAATCTCTCATGGAAAATCTGCAGTATCCAGAGAGAACTTTGTTTTATTAAAAACTAGAGGGTCATTGCTATTGGCATTTAGTGTGTAGAGGCCAGGGATGCTGCTAAACATCCTATAGTACACAGGGCACAGTACAGTACACAACGCTGAAAGCATTGTTTTTATTTAATTACTTAATGGTACTAGGGATTAAGCCCAGCAATGCTCTTCCACTGAGTTAATCCCAGCTTTTGTCATGTTTTAATTTGAGACCAAGACTTGTGAAGTTGCCCTGGCTGGCCTTGAACTTGAGATCCTCCTGCCTCAGCCTCCTAGTAGCTAGAATTGCTGACCTGTGCCACCATTCCCAGCTTAGCATCATTATTTAAAATAATAAATGAGAAATTGTTTGCTAGGCAAAATTGTTTCCTATAGGTTGTTTTCTCTTTGGGAATGAAAACCAAGGTGCTATTTCACCTCTTACATTCACATCTAGTGAATGTAAGAATTGTGTATGATTTTTTAAATTATAATGCTTTTACATGACTATTTCCCTAATGACATTTTCTTTTGATCCAGTGATTTTCAAATCACCCTATGTATAGTACTTTGATTCCTTTCCTATATTGGAACTCAACGTTTAATTTTTGGGTCCATTGTGTAGTTCCTTTGAGAAAAACCTATTAATCGAACCAGCTTATCCCTTGGGTGTTAGCTTTTAATTGTGACTCTTTGCCCAAAAGGTGGTGATTTAAATTCTTAAATTCATTTTGTTTGTGACCTGAGATTAATGGAAGTATATTAGAAAATGAAGCTTAGATTATTCTGGAAACAGGGCATTGGCCTCACTCTCAGAGTTAGTGCAGATGTGTAGATGCCTCCATTATAGGCTCCAGTCTACAGTGTTGAGTAACAGGAGTTGGTGGTAAGTTCTGTGTTTGACCTTGAATGGCATTAAAGTTTACATGTGTAAACTTTTAACTTCTAGAATTTTATTTGCCTTTAACTTTTTGATTTTTATTTGTTTCCTTTGTGTCCTATGAACAAAGTCATGGATACCACTTCCACTAAAGGGCATCAAATTGTCAGTAATGAAATGTCAGGTAGGCTTTAATTAAAATTATTAGTAATGTCCTTCCTTGCCCTGGTTACTTGGATATTGACATGATTCATAATAGAATAATAGAGTGTGTGTGTGTGTGTGTGTGTGTGTTTTACTCCTACAAATTGCTTTTCAGTTCTCCATGATCTGGTTGACAATTGCAAGTATGGTATTTATAGAGAAAGATAAAGTTGGAGCTACCTACACGGTGTCTATAAATACAGCTGTACATACGAGTTTGAAGATGACAGCCATCTTGCCTGTATCAGATGTGAAAGTTTTTAGGAAGATTTGAATATAGATTAGCATTTATTCAAGTTGTGTTTTAAAAAAAATTTTTTGTGCAGTTTCCTATCTTCTAGGGTGATTTTTTTTTTTACTTGTTCTTTTTAGTTATACTTGATAGTTGAATGCATTTTGACATATTATACATACATGGAGCATAACTTCCCATTCTTGTGACTGTGCATACTGTGGAGTTACACTGGTTGTGTATTTACATACTGTGGAGTTACACCGATTGTGTATTTATATATGAACATAGAAAAATTACATCCAATCCATTCTACTATCCAGGTTGATTTTGATACAGGAACACCAGTAAATGAGTGCCAACAACTTCCATCGGGAAGAATGGCAGTGATTTTCTGCAGGTTAGCGTCGTTACTTCTTCTGTCCCCACAGGAGTGTGCCCTGCAGCTCACCACACACAAATAGTCATATCCATTCATTCTAGGGTGCAGGACTGAGTCTTATACGTCACCTCATACTTGTGGCCTTCTATGAGCAATTGTTTCCTTATCAACCAGTTAGACACCAATTGCAAGCAAGAAGGCAGAGAATACCAAAAAGCTGTGTGAAAACCATACAACCTCAAAGCTCTGGGTGTTCCGTAGCCTGTGGTTCTGCTTTGTGGAGCCAAGCATCGCTGTGGGCGTCATCCATGGGTGTTTCTAAAGGAAAATTATAATTGAAGAAAGAATACTGGTAATGGTGCTATTGAAGCAATACAAAAGACAGCACGTAAAAAAAAAGTGTTGCCTGTAATTCATCACTTAGAGGGGTCCACAGCCTCCACCTGCCCAGTGGGCTGTGTGATCTGGCTCCCGCTGGCCTCCCAACTTATTGTCTTCTGCTGTCTCCGCTCCTTAGGCCCCTGCAGCACTCACTGCTGTGCCAATTTTCTCTCTTCTCTTTTGCCTTTTTGTTCTGTGCTCCCTGTGCCTGGAAGGCTCTTGGGATATTGAGCTCATTCTCACCCTCAGCATTTCTGCTTGGAGGTTCATTCCTTGCTGTGGCCAAGGCCACATTACTCTTGCTGACTTTTCAGTTGCTCTAGAATTGCTTTTCTCCCTTCATCCTCACGAATGCGAATTCTTAGAGGAGGAGACCTTGTAATCATTCCTCTGCACTCACGTTTTTCTGTTCCCCACCATCTGAGTTTTCCATAAGAACTTGTTGCATGAATGAGTACATTTTTTTACCCACCAGTATTTAATTAAATGTATTTTTGTATTTAAAGCGTGGCCATTCATTTTTTTTGAAATGGATTCTTGGGTGGTATTGGTGAGTGGAATTTTGTTCTATGCAGACAAATGACTTTCCCAGTTCAGTTTAGACTGAGATGATAATGCTTTTAGACTTTTGCTGAATATTGACCACATTCCTTCCATGCAGAATTCAGTGAATCTCTTGGGATCTTCTGGAAAGCCCCAGCTGGCTCAAGCACAAGCCAACCCCTCATGGTCCTCTTCCTTGCCTGTTCTGACCATGTTGGTCCTCATGTCTCTCCATCCAGAGAGTACACCATTTAAGCTCATGATCCACTGTGGTTATATTTTTTGGGTAGAGTCAACTATCAATGGAGTCAATGCTGTTTACTTTCTAATGGCTTATTGAAAAAAAAAATACCCACCACTAAAAAGAAAACAAACAGGATGCTAGTAGAATGATGATTTTGTCATCATTTGCCAATAATAATCCATGTAGGTCTTGGATGGATATTAGCATGAACTTTTATCTTTGATATCAACTTGGAGTTCCTATATTTAACTCCAATATACGCCTTTGGGCGTAAAGTTTTTTGTAAGCTCATGCATGAAACATGGCCATCTATGTTGCCTTCCTTTCCTATCAGCCAGTAGCATTTCTTGTACCCCCATAGATGGCATTTATTTGCTATTTGTAATTTCATCTTATAAGCTTTATTTTTATTATTGAACATGTGAATTTGTTGTGGTGTGAAATATTTTCCCCTATCAATATCTATTAACTGTTCAAAAAATGATGATCAGATTTACTCTACAGTTGAGCAAAATATCTACCTCTGAGAGCATGTAAGATGAGGTCTACAGATGTGGGGCTCACTTGCTTAAACCGATGGTCTGGAAAATCCTAGCTGGCCTGAGTGCTGCTTTGGCTTGGGTATTACCTAGATTCTTGTTACACAGCACTGCATGGAATTATCCCACTGTGGGCATCAGTGGTGAACACAGTGGCCCGTAAAATTCCATTTCATTTCTGTTGCATAAACATAGGATCGCAAATAGTGTGATTATTTCTGGCAGCCTCGGGCATCTTAGCTAAGAGAAAGATGTAGGAGAATATGAATACTTAAATATATTATAAGCTTCCTGTATGAGCTGACCCAGTGCCTTTGGCATTAACCTCTAAAAGGGTCAAATATAAAAACCTCTAATACTGTCGTTTTCTGAGTTCTTACCTTGTGTGCAAGGCATCATTTTCTTGATTCCATTTCTGTTATCACAGGTAGTCTTCAAACCAACAGTATAGTCTGTTGTGTTCCCATTTTACAGCTTAGGAATGGAAACTCAGAGAGCTCATGAGACTTGCCCTAAGTGCACAGTAAAGAAAAGAGGTGGGTTGGGAACCCATGTCTATGGACTCCAAAACTTGTAACTGCCACCTCCTGGTCACATAGTCAGAAAGGACTTCCTTCTATCACTCTTTGATTCTGATCTGCTTTCACTGGTGAATTTTTCAGGTGTTCTGCCTGTTGCACTATATCCCAGGTAATAGGTATGCCTGGAACACATGGGGGCTAATCTTGACCTAGAGAAGAGCGAGAAGCAGCCAAGGAATCCCACTCCCCATAAATATACACATACAACACACACACACACACACACACACACACACACACACACACACACATTCCTTTTACTTTTAGCTAAAGAAGTTGAAGTCCAAAATGGCTAAGCTGGCCGTCTGGAGAAGGACTGCCAATTAAGAAACCCATATGGCTAAGAATTTGTGGTCAGACAAGCAAAACTGAGCACAGCCGCTGCTGTGATCCTATAATTGGGGTCCCTGAAGCATTATAAATATGTAAAACAGGGAGGTGTAAGACAGTAGGAAATGATGGTGCCCCGTTCCACATGGAACGGTGCAGTCTTTCTTCAATTTCAGGTTTAAAAAGGAACAGTATCAAAATCCTGACAACTTGGTGGCTGCTTGTAATGTTGCTGGGATATGAGTTTGTGCTTTCTGCATTTCAGATATAGGACTTTGAAAGCAGAGACCTTATCTTTGGTACTTGACTGGCATTTCTTAAATAGGTTACAAATGAATGAATGAATGAACCTTGGTTTCCTCGTCTGTAAATTAGCCACCATATCATTTCACAGTTTAGTAGAAAAAATGAGATTATCTCTGTGAAGTACACTTTGCTTGTGGTCTCTGGCAAGTGTAAGTCCTAGTAGAAGTGTTGACCATTGCTAATAATTCCCACAAGTTGAATAATTGTTTACTACCACTTCCCTCCTCTTGGTTCTTTTGGAAGAGATCATCAAAGTGTGATTCACATTGACATTGGAAACAATCACTTACCTTTTACTGCTTTTTAATTATTCTTGCAATGTTGAAGATTGACCCCAGGAACTTGCTTATGCAAGGTAAATGCTCCACCACCGAGGCACAACCCCAGCTCATAGCCACTCTTAGTCCTATTGTTTCTTTACATTTTCTAGAGTGATTTATTTTTAAGATTCTGTATCTCACCAGTAGCCATAGAAAATGACAAGATAATCTAATTGATTTCCCCCTTGTCTTCTCAATGACACCAGTCTTTTCTTTCTTTGGCATTTATATCAAACATATAATCAGTAGATCAGCTAGTTTGAAAATAGTCTCCACTGCAGAAATTCACCCCATTAGATATCTGTGCCATCAAGCCCAGGGAAAGCAAATTTCCTCCCTGCAAGGGAGCCACATGTGGGTCGCGCCAGGCCCCGTCTTTCAATCCTGCACCTGGCCTTCTGTGCCTGAATATTTTATGGGCTCAAAAATGCTGTTATAATTACCTTGCTTTGTGAGAATATTTAGCTTGTTCAACTGGGTGTTTAGATTCTCCACGGAAGGGGGAATGCTCATCTAACACATGTATCCTAGCAAGAATGAAAAGAAGGTTGTCAGTGTTACATATCACATTCAGTTCTATATATGCATGGATAGAGGTGTGTGTGCATGTGTGTGTACACACAGAAAGTGAATATACACACAGTGAATTAGAATCATGGAATCTGGATGCTTCAGTAATCTGAAGAGTAGATTATATTCTTGGATTTGCTGAAAAAAATGGATTTTTTAAATATCAGTTGTCACTCACAAATAATATTATCATCTCTAGGTAAGTGTAATTGCAATGTTCTTCAGCTGTTAGGATAATTCAAGGAATAGTGGCTTAAACAATATGGTGAATTTTGTTCTCATATATAGTCTGCACCAAGCAATTCAGGGCTGATCTGGGGATTTTTTGGTTATCCTGACTCTTCCTCTCTTATTATTTTCCCACCCATGAAGTGTGTTACCATCTCAGATGGGAGTCCCAGTTTCCACCATAACGTCTGCATGCTTTGCACCAGCTAGAAAAATGCAAAGTATACGGTGCATTCCTTCCCTTTCCCTTTAAGAACATGTGCTTTTCCCATTCTCTTCCTATTGGTCAGAATTTAGTCACATGTCCATACCTAGTTGCTAGGGATTCTGGGAAATGTATGGAGCTTGGATGGCCATTGGTTCAGGTAACATTTCAAGGTTCATTTTGTTCAAATGAGTTGACATATTTGATAATATCACCATGGTGACCCTGTTTGTCTTATTGAGTGTTGTCTCCTGGCTATACCTATCAGTGACAGGCATGTCACAATATATGAAATATATTCCTTAAATAAATGAATGAAATGGAGGCCATCTCATCTTTGGAACTTCCTGAGTGTGGAGTTCCAAACAAATCCTGATTTCACCTCCTTTCATTGCTCTTCTTTCTATGCCATGGGTTTACACAACACCCCCCTCTTCCCACGAATGTGCTTAACTTAGTTTGAAGACAGCTGCCATGTGCAGCTTCTTCCTCTCCCTGCCTCCCCCCACCTCCATCAGGCCCTGCACCCACATTCCCTGTAACTGTTGTGCACTTTTGTAAACTGAGGTCCTTCCCCCATCCTTGTCTCTCACTTCCAAACACATTCCAGTTTGCTCATTTCTCGTTTCAAAGTGTGATCTACAGAATGAAGCACAGCTTCTCAGTTTTGCAAGTTAACAGATGGACAGAAAGCAGTCTGCTTCATGTGCTTTTGATGGACACCTTGTCTTCTCCAAACTCCTGATTGCAGCTTCTTTCTGTGTGTCACGGAGATTGGCAGAGATATATACACGTGCACACATACCCACCCTCACACCCTGCCCACAGAGAACACATTCAGTGAACCTCACAGGAGGTGGAAGGAATAAACTTCCCTGATCTATCTCTGGAAGATGGAAGTAGTACAGAGTCCACGTGTGACAGACACTGGTCTCTGGTCCATTCTGTATCACTCTTAGCATGCTGGGGTTTGTATAGAGTTTCCTTTTGATTAGTGACTTTGCCTCTGATGTCATCTTTATTTTCTTATTCTCAGATGCCCTGACTTTTTCAAAATAATGTAATGTTATACTTTCTGCATATTTGTAAAATGTCTCAAATCCAAGTAAGGGCTTTGGCTATTTATGCATGTCTTTGAATTATTTTACCAGTAGCCACCCTGACCTAATGCTTGGTCTGTCCTGGGCACTATTCTAAGAACTTCGTGTGAACTGTTTAATTAATTAACCCTGTCTAGAGGAAATCATTTTCATCTTCCTTCAGAAAACTGAGGCCAAGAGAGGCAAGTAACTTGTGCAAGATTCCTTTTCGGAGATTCGATTCAGTACCAGTGAGACTGACTCCAGAATTTATCATCTTGAGTCATCATTATGCACTACTGTATTCACTGTAACCTTGAGTTCAGTTTTGACCTAGGCTCACTGTAGCTGTAGTCATAGTTCATTGTGCGTAAAAGAAATGAAAGTCAGAAAATATTTATAGATGTCCCTTCTGCACACGTTCATATACACATGCATGTGTGTGTACACACACACACACACACACACACACACACACACACACACCAAAATAGAACTGTGCCCAGTACAAAGAGGACCAGTGTCAGCTTTGTGTTTGGAAGGACTGATTTGTATGGTACTTACGTAGCACCAATCCTGCCTTGTTTTCTTTTCCTTAACATGCGTGCTATGAAATGGGGACAATCAGTTGCATTCCAGGTCTTCTTAACACTGTGGGGATTCTGGATTGTATTTCAGAGTCTCATCTTCTGGATGCAGAAATTGTATGTTATTTATAGCTGACACATGAAGAAAATTACCAGAAGCAGTAATGAGGAAGGAATACCTTCTGTGATTTTACTTTATCAAAAACAATCACTGTGCAAACACCTCCTTATAAAAACTATCCAAGGGAATAGGATAGTTGTTTCAGAAGCTTTATGATCCTTGAACTTCAGAAAAGTCATGTACACGTAAATGCTTTTAACCCTCAATTCCAATGACCAGGCAAACAAGGCTTTCTTTTGAGACATCTCCCAGGATACAGTCTGCTAAAATAGGAACTGTTTTCTCTAAATATAGTGCACTTTCGTTTATTTAGATGAGAGGTAGTATCCAAAGAAAATTCTCATGATATTGCATTGGCTAATAAAGTCTTTCCTGGAAAGTTGCAGTCCTGGGAGGGGAACCTAGCCTACATGAAGGGCTGCTTTCTGGAGGGGTCAGGCTAGGTAAGCAAAGAGATTGAGCATGGATGCCCACCAGATTCCACTTCCCTGCCAGTTCCTTTTCATGTGAGCATCTCCAGCCATTTCATTTTCACTCTGACTCACTACTGTTGGAAACTGGCCTTTTGAATCTGGAGTAGTGTGAGTTTTGCTACACTCATTCACATTGTAAGATGCAGGTCTCTTGAAGATGAAACCCCGATTTTGAACCAGGACATTTGTAGATGTTGGTTATCAGATCTGGAGGCTGAGAAACTGTTTGAAACACACTTATTGAGGATTTAAACCCCATCATATTTCCATTATCCAGCAGAAACATTTAAAAATCTAAGACCACTGGCCTCTGATGGAGGTGGCTAAAGCAGTCAGACTTTGAGTTTGCCGGTCTCTTCTCTGAGCCCTGGAAACATAGAAACAATTTCACAGCCTCTTGCTTATTTTAGAGGCAAGAAACATGCAGTCAGAGTAGACTGCATTTTTAGATTTATAACAGGTGACAGCAAAAGGAGAACATTGTGCTCTTTGAACTCCCAGTGCTACTTCTAAGTCCTGGCTCCTGTGTATTTATTAACATCTTTTGAGTAAAGTCTTGAAATTATCTATTAAGCACAAATTTTCACCCTTTCTGACAGATTACCAGTGCTGCCAAGAAGCTTTTAAAGTTGTAAATGAAAAGGAAAAACAATCTTGCATTTGATCCTGGTACCCCTCCCCCCTTCGGTGAATTATCTTAAAATAGAATTGTGCCCCGAGAGCTTTTATTAGAATTTAAAACTATAATGTTACCCTTTTTCTTCTGTCTGGACTTCACACTTAAGGGTTCCCACTGTTTTAAGACTGCATTTGAAGTTATCTGTCTTATCTTAGTAAAGGTTTTAAAAATACTCTTCCTTTTCATTTAAATTTCTTTTCTCTATAGTTAACTAAATCTGAATGATTGATTTTTTATCAAAGCTTTAATATGCATCATCCTTTCCACACCCAGTTTTTTTTTTTTAAACTTTTTGCCCCTTTTTCTTTAAGTTTTTTTTTTTTTTTTTACTTTTACAAAACTTTCCAGATTTGGTTGGATTAGTATATGGTAGGGGGGTATAAACATTTTCTGTGTGACCATAAACTATGAAAATAGGTATAAGAAAGCATTTGCGCCCTCTTATCCTGCAAATTAGAAACTTTGTGATCTAGAACAGGACCTATGGGAATGGCTCATGTATTTCCTTGGAGTTTTATGTAAACTGAAATTTATTGTGAATCAGACTCTATTTTAGGTCTTCTTAAGGAATCTGTAAATGCCAGTAGAGAAGGGAAATTGATTTAACATTCAGCACTTCATGTTTGAAATGTGTAAGTTCTCCACTTACATTAGTTAATTTTCCTAATAATTTTCAGAGTAGCCTACTAATCGAAGTCGTTACCAATTGTTTCATGTACAGTGTGGTCAGTTGTAATATTTGAAGTCGTTCTAGGCTTTATACAAAACCAAGTATGGTGGGGGAAATGAAAATTTTTATTATAGTTGTCCATATTGTTAGAGGAGATGACCGGATCTTTTAGAAGTATATATCATTAGTATTGCTTAGCATCTTCATCATCCAGTAGCCATTGGTCTTTGGATTTTGCAGTTGGGGCAAAAAGTTTTTTAAGTGGCTATTAATCCCCCTCATAATTAATGGAAAAACTGTTCTTTATAAATGGAAAAACCAATTCAGACATCAGTGACATTTGCTGGAAATGGCCCACTGCAGTTCAGTGTAAATGTTTCATTTTAATTATCTTAAACAGAAATTCCTCAAGGAAGTGGGACCAGAACTTGGTAAAACTGTAATGTCCACATTCAGGATTTTGACAGTTGTTTGGATGCTGTGCAGATGAGAACAAACTGGTAGTCACACTTAGAGTGTATTTTGGAGCAGTTTTCACGCAAATTAAGGAAACTTTTTAAATGAAACTATTTTCTGATACAAAGCAGCTTTACATAAACTCACATGAGGTCTGCAAAGCTCAGTGGAATAACGACATGTTACACATATAAGCAGACCTCAGACAAGCTCTTTACCTCCAGTAAGCATCAAAAGAGATTGCTTATAGAGCAAAACAGTGAATATGTGTGAGGCTCATAAAAAGTCATAAATGGTGGAACCTAAAGAAAAGAACAGTGTATGATCCATTTGCATTGTGAGGATATATTGCTAAATCTACCATCATAGGAAAATACCAGAAAATACAGAGAAAATCCTTAACATATTTTAAAGTTGTTTCCAGTTTAGCCTGCATTTTAGAGAAGGCAATCCATACTCTATTTCTAAAATGATGCACTGCTAATTATACTAATAATACAAGAAATACGTTGAGTTAGGTTTGATTTTACTTTCTTGCTGCTTTAATCTAAAGATTTTGATAGCATGCTGAATTTTATTGAGAAATAACATTGCCTATCTTGAAAAGCTGAATGGAAAACCCTGTCTCTTTCATGAAGAGAGCTGAGTCTGAACCTAGAACAGCATGCACAGCTCCATTTGGTGCCTTCTGATCACAGTGCATTTGGTCATTGTGCACCCACGTTAGATGGGGAGCTAGAGTAAAAGAAAGTTCTGGAGGCCTTTTGTATTGAATGGAAAGAAGTCTGGACTGGGTTCAAGTCTTTGCTTCATCAGTAACTTGTATTTAATATGGTTGCATTTATTAATTTCTCTATGATTTCTTGGATGATAAAGGTCATTTTCTAGGAAAAAGCCAAGTAATCAGTTTATAGGTTGTATGGCAGCAGTAGCAAAGGTCATGCATGAGTGAATGTACTGCAAGAAATGTTGGATGTGAATCCTAAAATCTCATAGCCCTGAGAATATTCGCGAGGAATCTCTTGAGATTTTATTTTATTTTTCCAACTTCATCAATTACTGGTTTCTGCCTGGGATGTTTCTGCCCTCTGACCTGGGGTGTGTGCTTGTATGTTTTGTGATGATTTCCAGATTTATTCCGTCAGTAGGATTATATGTTTTTCTAGGAAAAGAACCAAGTTGCATTCTGGCTTTCATGAATTCCTGTCTATTCAGTAGGTGCTTATTATTTCATGGTGGAACATGTGCTTTGAGGTGAGAATTTCCCTACTTGGGTTGGGACAGATTGACAGATCCCAACACTAACAAAGTCTTCTGTGTCTTCTTAAGCAAAATGATATCCCCATCCAGTCTTCTAAAAGTCCCTTTTAATTGCAGTCACCAAGCACATGTCATTCCTGTCAGGGTCTCAGCCCAAAGCCTGAAATATACAACCGTCATCATGATTCTCTGCAAGAGGTGATCTCAAGGAGTCAGATGATCAGTTAAGAGATCAGTGGTTTGGAACTGGGGAGGTAGGTCAGTGGTAGAGTGCCCACCTGGCATCATGAGGCCTTAAGTCATTCCCCCATCTCCCAGCACTGCAAACAAAACAAAATGTGTGTGTGTGTGTGTGTGTGTGTGGCGGGGGGATGTTAGTGGTTTTGGGTGCCATAAAATATGATTTCGTTCTGACCATTTAAATTTGGTGATCAACTATCACCCTTTTAAATATTTGAGAACAGTTCTTAAAATTACCGTCTTGGCTATATATGACTCTTCACAGAGTTCAACTCAGACTTGTGTTGGCTTAGTACTTCATTTTCAGATGTTTAATTTACCAACCAACATGGAAAAACTTTTTCCCCTTAAAAAATCAGAACATTTTGCATCATGAGAAGAATTGACCAGAGGCCAGTTGGGGCTCCTTCCTTTACCTGGATGTGTGTGTGTCATCAGGATGGGTCCCTGCCCATCCCTGCCCGTTCTGACTCCCAGGCCAGGTGTCAACTGATAACTTGTCCCCACACAGTTGCTACTGTTTTCCCAGTAGCAGAACCAAGAATTAAATACATATTTTCTCTGTGTATCTGTTAAATAAGGGAAAACAGAAGTCATCCCAAGAACACCCAGTGTTTCCTTCAACCCTAATTAAGTTTACTTCGTGACCCTCTTTTGGTCATTTCTTCTTTATTAGTGGATCAAATTCAGGCCAACACACATTTGAAGTCCACTCTATGCTGAGAACTATGCTAGATACATTTTAATATCTCATTTAATTTTCCCACCCAATTGCTGAGATAGTTGATGAGTATTATTTCAGTTTTTCTGAGAGATGAAGAAAATGAGTCTCGGAGAGGTTTGTGAGCCAGCTCAAATAGCACAGCTGTTAACCAGAGGAACTATGCTTGGATAGATTTTAGTTATTTTGATCTCTACAACACAGAAACTCAGAAGCAAAAGTTTTTCTTCTCCATTAAGTGTGTGTGTGTGTGTGTACCCACATGAGTTTCTGTTTCAGAGAAATTGTGATTATTATGTAAGACTTAGAGTTAAAAACTTCCTTCCCAATCATAAATTATGCTAGGAAGTAGGTATTGGACTTTTCTTCTAGTGGATGTGTCTGGCTTTCAGAATGTTTTTGTATGAAGGGCAAGTTTATTACTGGAATGTAGAAACTGGTGTGTACAGAATTTCCCTTGTATCTGGTTGGGAATCTACTTACTAGTTGTAGAGCGCTGACTTCACTTCGCAACATTCAGTGCTACAGCTATGCCATTGGGTTATTCCAGAGTTGAAGAATCATGTGTAAGAGTCTGTTTTCATTACAAATACTTTTACTCATTACAAATACCAGATGTAGAAAAATGCCTGTGTAAAACATAGATACATTTAAAATGGTTATTTGTCATATGAAACAAATTGAATTACTGGTCGGAGTTTTGAGGTTCCCATCCTGGGACTTTGACCATAACATTTTATTGTTTCATGTTGTCAACTTGCTTTCCAAAAATACTAATATGTAACTGATCATAAAAATAAATATACTGGGACAGGAGATGTGGCTCAGTGGTAGTGTACCTGTTTAGCATGCATGAAGCCCTGGGTTTCAACCCCACGCTGGAGACACACACACACACACACACACACACACACACACACAGATTCTCATATGATTCTTACCTTTTAGGGTTATAATGCTTGTACACTATGGAAGAACTCAGCAAGTAACAATGTGTATATTCTGCCTGGTATAGTGGTGCATGACTGTAATCCCAGTGACTCAGAAAACTGAGGCAGGAGGATTGCAAACTCAAGTCTTGCCTGGGCAACTCAGTGCCTCCAAACAGACAACCCCCCAAAAAAAAAAAACCACCACAACAACAAAAACCAGGTTGCGGATGTAACTCCACGGTAGAGCACTTGCCCTGCCTTAGATCCCCAATACCAAACACATGTGAAAAAAGTTTTCACTACAGGGCAGCTTTCAATATGCCACTTATTTGCCATCATTACCATCATGCCCTAAAATATTCTATGAATGAGAACAACTGAGAGGAGGAAAAGTTTATTTAGACTCACTGCCCCAGAGGTTCAGTCCATGGTGTGCCAACTCCCTTGATCTGGGCCTGAGGTGAAGCAGAACATCATGGTGGAAGGGTGTGGAAGATTAAAGCTACTCAGCTTATGCCAGCCAGAAAGCAGAAGAGAAGGAGCTGCACAGAAGATGTACACTTCCAGAGCATTCCGCCAGACTCACCTCCTCCAGTCATCCCCACCTACCTACAGTTACCACCTTGTCAGTCCATTCAAACTAGGTTGGACTGAGAAGGTTATAGCTCTCATAATCTATTTCACCTCTGAGTCTAACACAGGAGGTGTTGGGGAAACATCTCACATTGAAACTAGAACAGTGAAGTCCATAGCTAAGTTCATGATCATTAAATAAAATATTAATGTGTGTTATAAGGGATGCTGTCTTGGCCTGTGAGTTTTATGCATAGTACCAGGAACTTCGCAGTAGGAATTGCGTATACTTTTGGCAAATTTCTGTTCCATCCGACACTGAAAGCCCTTAAATTAAGGAAATCTTAAATTCGGGCCCAGCAAGAAAATTGCATGAACTCATCTGAGCCAGAAAGGCTGTATCTACAAATCATAAAAAATGGATTTAAATGAACAGATGGAATTTTTCCGGGAGATGATATTGATGAACTGCAAACAATAATTTATTGTCTTTATTCAAGTAATGTTGCTAAATTAATAAGATCAACAAAGGCTACCATTTATCGAGCACTTAATGGGTACCAAGGCACTGTCCTGAGATCTGTAAACGTAGAATGAAAACTGAGGACAGCAGCCAGGAAGACAGGCATTGCAGTAAGACAAGATTGCTCTTTTTATTCTGTAGGGGAGATACATGAAGCTCAGAAACGTGGAGTGGCTTGCCCAGTCTGTAAGTTATTAAACTTGGCTGCTGAAGGGTGCTTTCCTCTGCCCAGCCAAGTTTCTTGACTGACTGACAGTCCTTCAGTCATCATCATCATCATCATCATCGTCATTATTATTTTTACAAATGTTTTTTGATTTGCCACTTATAATAATTTGCTGGAAGGTTATTAGCATTAACCAGGGAATCTTTTCTAATTTTTTTTGTCATCTTCTTAGAATCCCATAGTAGACTCCACCTTGCCTAGCAGTGAATAAAATCACACTGGATAATAAGTTTCACATTTTCTGTCTACCAAATGCATGATTAAGGCCAGGCTCTGCAAACAAATAACTCCACAATTGGCAGAAGCTGAGGAAACAACATACATTTCTTAATGTGATAAATAAAAATGTTAATGCCTGCTATGCCTAAGAGGTTTGGATCCGGGAAAAGAGAAGGATTTAATTTAGGGAGTACAGAAGGATTTAATTTGAAAATGATTTCATAAAGATTTAGGTTATAATTAAGAAGACTGAAGGGAAGGATAAGGCTCTGCCCCCTCGCCCCTTTGTGGAACTGTTTAATAGTGAGCCAACTGCCTCCTTCAGAAGGTGTCCTTTGAACCCCATGAACTGCTGTGAGCATATTTTAATCCAGATGGGATGCTTACTGACAGGTAAACCAAGCACAGATACCACAGTCCATGGCAGTGAATTTAACTGTCTTGATTTTGTAAATGAGAGGCCCGAAATACCTGTGCTCAGTAATTAGTGTCGCTTATAGCATCAGTATGCTATTTTGGCACCACACTCTTCTGTTGCAGAAATTCGAAGACATCTGTTTACTTTCAACTCTCAGAGACCTTTTCAAGCACACTAAATTTGTAGGACATGAGCTTGTTCTTACATTAGAGTTCTTTGCAGTATCTTCTCTCTTCTAGAACATTTTTACCAAATTGTCGAAAATTAGAGAAAACATTTGAGCAAATTTAGACGTAGCATGATGAGAAATGACAGCTTCTAATAAAGGAAAGAGTGTTCTGCTACAATCCTTGCTTGGGGGTTGTGTGCTGGGGGTTAAGTAAGGAAGAGTTGCAGAGGGTTTTCAACAGAGGTTCAGTTCTCTAATAGAAGAGGCCCCGTTGCTCTCCAAAATCAACAAAGTGGATCGACCACGGTGACAGTACTTTTATTAGCAAAGATAATTAGCTCAGCTTAATTGTGTCTTCATTTGAGCTTTTGATCCCATGCTACTTTGTGGGCCTGCAGAAGGAGATAAATTCAGGTGGACTAAAGGTCAGCTTTGTGGTTGCCTGTGAGCAAGCATCCATTCCAAGTATAGAACATGATTATTTAAAATCGAACAACGATTTATGAAACCGTCTTAGGTCAGAAAGGACAATACTTGATTTATACCTGAGGAATTATGCAAACAAAATACATTATACAGGGAAGGAATCATTTCTGCAGTCATGGTTCCTATCTGTGCCTGGGCACTGTGGTAATGATGGATGGAGATGAAATACAAAGAGGTACTGGGTGAAGGAATGTCGGTGACATGTGACAGCTGAAGCATTGGTGGTTGCCCGGGTGAAGTTGAGGATGAACATGCCTCTGTTCATTAGGACCAGTTCTGGAGCATGTAATAGAAGATCCAGGACAAACTGGGTTGAAGGGAAAACTGGGATTCATTGACTAAAGTAACTGCAAAGCCTGAGGCAGTTTCTGCCTCTCAGCTTCACTGCACCTGCAGGGTTCTGCCTGAGTTGGCTTTCTTCCTAGGCAGGCTCTTTCTTCTTGATGGTCTTCAACGTAAGTGTGCTTAAATCATCCTTAGAGCTTACAATGCCAATGGAACAAGAGCTCCTTGACCTAAACTTTCCTGCAAAGGTCTGATCCCTGGGCCAGTCACTCTTTGCATCTGGTGGTGGGATGTAGATAGATTGTTGCTAGGTGTGGATTTCCACCTGCTTTGAGTTTTAGGGGAGCCCCTGATGCCCGGTTTGCCTTTCAGAAAGACTGAATATGGATTGAGGGAGTCACTTCTAAAAAGGAATTGCAAGCATGTTGTGAGAAGAGAAATTGATGTAGACCACGAAGTAACACCTGTCTCACAGGGAATCAGAAAGCAATCTAGTCATCTGTTCATTCACTCCATCCTTACACCAAAGAAAAATTGAGCACCTACTACAGCCAGGCATTGTTCTAGGTGCAAGGAGTTCAGCAGTGCACGAAACACCTGCAGCCCCGTTCTTTTTGGAGCTCATAATGTCTTTATGCTATTGCTTGGGGGTCAAGAGTGGGGAATGTTCCCAGATATGGAGTGGTTGGTTGCTATAGCTACAGAAAAGGGCAGAGTGGTGGACTAATTCTGTGAAATGAAATCGAAGGAACAAGAGATGGGCATGTTTAGAAATGCAGGATAGAGAGAGGTTTGAATACTTCTGAAAAGGAGGCAGACAGCGGGTACCTGATGTATTTTATCAAGCACAGAGGGGTTTAACTCAGGTGCATAAAAGCCTTTTTTGTTAATTGGGAGTGGGAGAGTTAATGTATTTACTTTTGAGAATGCAGTCATGATACTGTGTTATTTTAGATGCTTCGCCTGCCCTGGAAGAAGCACGAGTTGGTGATCAAATAGCTTGTTACCACTGTTAATGTCTATGATTATCTTTGTCACAGTGGGAATATAGCTGTCAGTGAAAGAGAAAGGCATTTCTCCTTCACTATCGGTAACGAAGCTCAACTTGCTAAAGCAAAGGCACTTAGCAGAAAAACAAGCTAAAACCTGCCTTGGGACCTTGACACCTGGAGGCCTTTAATGGGAGTGTTCAAATGGTCTCATGTACCTGGAATTTTTGCCCCCAAAGGTCTCAGCTCTTTAGAGTGTGACCTGATGGCTTAGAAGGCAAACAAACAGAAAAACCTAAAGCAAAGATACAAAACAAAAGCAGGTGTGACCGGGGTATTTATAACTGAGAGAAAAACAGATTTAAACGAGCAGATGGGAAAATAAAAATAATGCATTTCTTGTTGATGGTAGCAGAATGAGGATTTATTTTTTGAGGGATACCAATAGGATGGAGAGGATCTGATACAGGCTTTCTGAGGGACATAGCTACAGGAATTAAGTTCACAGAGGAAAAGCAGGGACTGTTTCTTATTACCAGAAGCCATTATTGAACCGAGGCTTTGGAGAGCATTTATCAGGTGCTGCACCCCTTGACAAGGTCCTGGTGTCTTACTTTCTTCACAAGTTACCCTGCCCAAGAACCAATATTGTCCCAATTTCACATAGGAGGAATTTGGGATAGAGAGAGGTTAGGGAACAAAGATTTCTCTGTTGGCAAATGGTAACACAACAAGGTAATTTTTTTTTTTTAACCCTTCCTGAAGCTTTTGGTGTGTTCTTATTATTGTTTTTTGATTTTTTTCGTTTTTGTTTGTTTGTTTGTTTTGTACTGGGGATCGAACCCAGGGGCACTTAACCACTGAGCAACATCCCCAGCCCTTTTTTTATATTCTATTTAAAGACAGGATCTTGCTAAGTGGCTTAGGGCCTTGCTAAGTGGCTGAGGCTGACTTGAACTTGTGATCCTCCTGCCTCAGCCTCCCAGGCCTCTTTTATTACAGGTGTGCACCCCATGCCAGCTTTTTTTAAGCTTTTGGTTTGTATGGTTGGTTGGTTTATTTTTGCTTCTGGTTTTTAACCAGTGCTTGTCCCGTGGTATCCAGGGGGAATTGGGTACCAAGGATGGGATTCTGTGATCTCCCACACAAACCAAAGTTGGAGGATGCTCAGGCGCTTTATATAAAATGGCATAGTGTTTGCATATAATTTATCCAATTAACCTATGTACTTTACATGAACTCTAGATGACTTGTACCTCATAAAATGTAAATTCTAAGTAAATAGTCATACTGTTTTGTTGAGGGAATACTGACATGGAAAAACGTTCAGTACAGATGAAATTTTTTTAAAATATTTTTTTTGTCCATGGTTGGTTGAATCTGCTGAGGTGTCATCCATGGGTGCAGAGACCTGGGTGCAGAGGCTTGGTTGTTTTTCAAATTATCTGGTCAACACAGCAGAGGCAGTCAGGACCCTCCAGAGAGATCCCTGGATGGCCTGGGGTAGCTAGCAAAATTGAGTCTTACTTTGCATGGATTATGAGGTGCTTTCTGAGCTGATGCAGCTGATGATTGACACTCCTGCTCTGAACTCCTTGCTCTTTTCCCTCTCCCACCTGCTGTCATCTCAACTCTCTCATGTCCATGCAGTTTTGCTTATACCTGTGATGATATTTATGCCTCCAAATTGCATTTTTTTTTTTTTGAATGCTTGACTGCAGGAACTTTTGGATGTTCCAGTCCTGTAGAAATTGTATCTTTTCTTTTCTTTTTCTTTTTCTTTTTTTAATCCCCTTTATGTTTCTACACATGGTAAATGAACAGTGCAGTGAATGCTGGAGGAAAAGTACAAATGGTGGATTTGAGAGAGTTATTAGTTATTGGTTTTTCTCCCTGTGTGCCCCTCCCCACCACCTTCACCACCAGGGATTGAACCCAGGGGCGCTTAACCACTGAGCCACATCCCCAGCCCTTATTTTTAAATTTTGAGCCAGGGTATTTCTAAGTTGCTGGCGCTCTTGCTAAGTTGCTGAGGCTGACCTCAAACTTGCAAGCCTCCTGTCTCAGCCTCCTGAGTCACTGGGATTACAGGAATACATCACTACACCTAGAAGTTGTTAGTATTTCTTTTCAGACTAAAGTTCCAAGAAGAAGTTTAGGAACAGGAAACCATGCCTTAAATGGTTTCTATTAATATTTTTAAAAACTCTTTGACTATAGGTTCTTTCTGTGTGATTGTTTGAGGTAGATTGTGTTTCTTTCTTGTGCCTCTAGTAATTTACTGAAAATACCTTCATTCACCTGGGAAGTTTTAATTCGGAGCTCTACTGGCTGATTCAGGCCCCCTCATTATTTTATCATATTTATGCTGCCAAAGGATATGTGAAGGTCGATATTTTTAGGTCCTTAGTTTTTAAATTATTAATGTGAGGCGTCACAACTGAGAAGAGGGCTTGGTTGCTGCATGGCTTGCTATATTCACAAACATTCTCCTATTGAAGAAGAGAATTTCTAGGATAAATCATGGAAGCTTTGTAAGGATAAATCAAGGGATAGTTCCTTGTCCTGCATCGTAGAAGAGTTCTTTTTGTGTAGGTGAACCA
Organism: Sciurus carolinensis; assembly: GCF_902686445.1. NCBI lineage: Eukaryota > Metazoa > Chordata > Mammalia > Rodentia > Sciuridae > Sciurus > Sciurus carolinensis. The sequence goes on from NC_062229.1 coordinate 60,601,597, forward strand.
TGCATCTCCACGTCATGCCATCTCTCCCTCCCAGCTCACTGCCTTTGCAGACTCTTCATTGCAGCAAATTGGAACTGATTAAATATCATTTTCCTGCATAGTGCAAGAGGCCAAAGATTGCCTCCAACTTGGAGAGATGGCAGTTGGTGTCAGATGTGATAACACTTACCTATATGCCCATTGCAGACTTTAGAAATGCTTTTGGGTCTTTCAGCCCCTTCTGATCATATATTTTAAATTAGAAAAGAGCTTTCTCCTCTCTAATCACTAATTGTATTTTTTTTCTCCCAGTTAAGACAATTGGAGTGACAGTCGATTCTTCTTCTGCTTCTTCTGCTTCTTCTTCTGCTTCTTCTTCTTTTTTTTTTTTTTTCTCTCTTTTCTTTGTGGTGCTGGGGATGGAACCCAATGCTCTCCCAGGCTAGACAAATGCTCTACCACTGAGCTACATCCCCATCAGGCAACTTCTAATTCAGGTTGGACAGTGTTTTCTGAGGTCTCTACTAAAGCTGTTGAGGAAGTATGGTGTCCTTTTTCAAGTGAACCTGAGTACCTGTTTGAACTGTAGCTTTTATTAGTCTTATTTTCATAAGAACTACATTTTTTCAAAATAAGTTCATGAGTCTTTAGCCTACAGTGGCCAATCATCTACCTTTGTGCTGGTGTAGAAAGATATTTATCTCCTTGTGGCAAATGTGGTATCAGGTCATGTGTTACTTTGGGTGACTTTTTTCAGAACATTCTTCACTTTTATGTATGTGTAGGAATTCTTTCCATGTTTGGTCTGGATTATTGGGTGGCATGTTGTCTCTCAGTCTCCCTGCTGTTCTCTTTTAGGGCAGAAGATTGCCCTCATTTTCTGGGGTACTTCCAGTGTCTATTACAGTGACCCCTGTAGAGCTAGTCTATAAACAGTGATGCTTGGGAAGGGGCAGGGATTTCATCTGGGCAGTAGTTGACTGGCTCCTGGTGTCTTACTGAGTATACAAAGTGTGTGCTCTATTGCAGGTGGAGTTGTTCATTTGGTTTTGTGAAGTCCTTTTTGTCTGCCTGAAATTAACAAATAACTCAAACCCAAATAAGAATTGGTTGACTCAGAATCCCACTATTCCTCAGATCTGCAGGCAGTGAGTACTTAGCAGCCCTAGGTTGTACTACAGCTCAGGACTCCAGGAACCTACTGATGAGTACACAGGGTCCCAGTGACACCTGGTTTTTAAGCTAGGAATCTGAAAATTTTGTGGGCAGTTTTGCCTTAAGCAGGGGAGGGGCATACTCTGCAGATTTGTGATCAGAGAATGACAAATCATCATTTTAACCACATGAAGGCTTTGAATGATAAAAGGGTTGAATCATTGTCCTTCATTAAGTTCCTTAACTGTTGGAATTCCTCTAAGGATCATTTGGAGGCCCTTCTCTTCTCACTCTGTACATTGTTTCCCCAAGCTGTCTCATCATGGCAAAAATTACTGTCTCTCCCAAGAGCACTCTCAAATTGCTATTTCTGGCTGAGCTCTCCCTGCTTCCTACTTGACCTTGGGGTTCTCAGGGTACTTTCAAACTTAGCTAAGTATCTGCTCCCTCCCCCTTCTACTTCCTCACCTCCAACCTACCCTTCTTCCTGTTCCAGTGAATGGCAGAACCCAAGGTCCATTTCTGTTAGCCTCAAACCTGTTTTTCCACCCTCCCATATATTAATCGTGAACTAGCTTCTGTCAGTTTTACTTCTCAGTGTCTCTGGAAGCCGTTTTTTTTTCCCCACCCACATGCCCACGTTTCAGTAATGGTCTCTTAACCTTACGACTGTGGAAGTCTTCAAATATCTTTCCAAGTTTACTCTTGTGACCCATTGTTGATTGCTCAGAAATCTGGAGGATCTGTTTTAAAAAGGACACATGATCATGTCAATCACTGGTTGGATGTGAGGTATCCCCCAAAAGGCCATGTATGAGACAATGCAAGAAGGTTCACAGGAGAAATGATTGAGTTGTGAGAGCCTTAACCCAACCAGTGAATTAATTCCCTCATAGGGATTAACTGAGTGGTGACTGGAGGCAGGTAGGGTATGACTGGAGGAGGTGGGCATTGTGGGGGCGCAGCTTCGGGTTATATATTTATATCTGGCAAGTGGAGACTGACCTCTCTCCGCTTCCTGATCTTCATGTGAGCTGCTTCCCTGCACCACACTCTTCTGCCATGGTGTTCTGCCTCACCTCCAGCCCCGAGGAGTGAATCTGGTTGTCTATGAACTGAGACCTCTGAAATGTGAGCCCCCAAATAACTTTTCCTCCCCTAAAATTGTTCTTGTTGGGTCTTTATATCACAGCAGTGAAAAAGCTGACTAGGACAGTGACCTTCCAGGTGAAAAACAAAACAAACACTAATACCTTTCAGTGGCTTCCCATCTGTCTCAGGGCACATTCCAGCATGACCTATCCCTGCTACTTCTCCTGCACCCTCTTTCCATGTACTTGGTTTCCTGTGTACCTGCAGCCACCTCTACTGGGAGCCTTTTTCACTCTTCAGTGCTCAGGTTCAATTCCTTCTTTAGGAAGCTTTTCTAGTTCCCAGCTGAGTCAGAGTCTGGTTATTCTTCCCACACCCTTTACCACCTTTGCTCTGCTACTGACAATTAAGGATGACCTGAAAGGGGCAGAAATAGAACTAAGGTGCTGGCACAGGAATGGTTAGAAAAGGAATCGAGGGTCAACCTTGCTGCTATTGACTTTGTTGCTTAGTTTTTGCAAACCCAGGCAGAACACTGAGTGTAAGTGCTAGAGCAGGGTCACCTGTCCATGCCAAGTTCACTTCTAAAGGTTTACCTCAGAGCCCCCGATGAGACTGATGTCAGATGCAATGGCAGATAAGCAGCTTGTTAAGGTTATTCTATGGGGCAGGAGAGTTTCTACCCACAAGCTGGGCTCCTTCCCTGCTGCCTCTCTAATTAACATAATTTCTGGTCACTGCTGCATTCCTCCTCCAGTGTAGGATGATGGATGGCCACCATGTTTTTTTGTTTGTTTGTTTTCTTTAGCCCATCATATGCACCCTTACTCAGAGGGTTAGGGAGGGAAAGAAAAACGGTTCCATGGATGTAGCACTCACCATTTTACTGGACATTTCATCCTGTAGTACATATACCCCTGGGAAAGTACAGTGAACTGATAGAATCTTCTACTTTGTCAGATATTGCAGCCTGTTCATCCTGGGAGTGACTTACATGATTCTACATTTCCGGCTAGATCTGTTTCCTACATATGGTTAAGTTGCAGGCCATTTGCTGTATGTAGTACTTCCCTGAGCAGAATGTTGAGTTGGAAATCTGGGGAGAAGACAGAGTCATTTATCTTTCTAAAGGATTTTGGGAGGATAATTTTGATAATACTCTGCTTGACTTAATATTTTGTTGACATGTGCACCTGATCCTATCCATTCCTAGCTTCCCTCCCCCACCAAATATCCTGGCCATGGTTAAGTGGGAAGGTGTGCAAAGCTCCCCATTGGCTCTTCTTGTGTGATGGTCATTTCTTTATAACTCTGATGTCCTGGGAAGCAGAGTTAGTGGTAAATTGGTGCATGTTTATCCACAGGCGAATGCAGTGTTGAGAGAAACGGGGCAGAGAAGGGTGATAAAACACAGGCTCCCACACTCTGAGTGTTAGGGAAAGCTATAAATACCATCTGCTCCCATCACCTTGATGGTCTGTATGAGATAAAATGATAGATAAAGACAGGGTTGGCTTGTAGAGCTTTTCTATTTAATGAAGTAAGCAATAGGGACCTGCGGAGATTCACGGGGGAGATGTTTATTACAACCTTGAAAAATGGCACAGTACGGACAGGCAAGATTGGAGCAGGGAGACAAAACTTAAGAAAAGCAAGGATGAGAATGGCAGTTGAAGATTTTTCAGAGACTGATGCAGGAAGATACTTTCCTTTATCCCTCATGAAATCTGAAACTACATCCACGATTCTTTTGTGAGTTAAGTTATAGCAGGAGTCCACTGGAAATATTTTGTGGTGAAATTATGGGAATTCAGGGGCCTAAAGAATGACGATGAGACTGTACAGGTGAGAACATCTCAGTGGAATGGAGGAGTTTAACAAATCAGATGAGAAAGGAGAAGCTTGAGGAGAAATTAATGGAGGTAAAAGGAATCACTGCATCTGCGTTTGATTGAACAGCACCAAATTGTCCTAGAGAGGAACAGGCTTCTCTAGTGCTGATCTGATGGAATTAACTCATGATTAATTGTTATAATCATAGTATTATTTTAATTTAATGACCTTACATAATAGCATCTCCCAGCAATTCATCTAACATTAACCCCTACCTTAGTTCCTGGACATAAAGTATGGTTTAGGCAGAAAACATGAGGGATAAGAGTCACTGCCTGCTCTGCTGCTCTATACAATATGTCGTATCCTTGTGTTTATTCATTTTTTATTTAGCTTCAGTCTTTTTCAAACACTCTTTTCTAAGATCAAGTCTATTATTTGTGGTTCAATAGGATGTTAGATGTTTTTAACTGGAAAATGTTAATAGCCACTTTTTTTTTTCCTTAGGAGAAGTAAATGTTATATAAATTGAATTTTAATGCGTTTATCGTCCCAGAGGATGAGAAAAATCATTAGCTAATGATGATGGTGATATTCAAATTGTTTTTAATTGTAAAATAATATTTTTAACCTGCAATGCTATTCTGTTGCCTTTCAGACTTAAGGAAAATTTATGAACATTTACATAAATGTATGTAAGTTAGGCATCAGGAGTAAAAATGGCATTCAAGTACAGCTATGACTTAAATCTCTTCCTATGTGTGTTTGCATCCCAAGCAATGTCGTTATCTGACTAGAAACTCACCTGCTCCAATTATAACGAAATGTCAAATTCCCTTATAGTTCCCCACTGTTGAAAATATCTGTGTCTTAAATTTAGTTTGTCAGGGGAATGTGCTCGGTGATTATCATTCTGTGTTACTCTGGGAAGTTAAAGATTTATATTCAGTTCCACTGAGATAATAGCATTCACAGGCACACACATATCTACATGTATATACAAATGTACTTGAGACAGTTCCCCTTTAACAGAAGATGGTTCTAATATTGTCTGAAATAAAGTTTTAAAGAAGCTTTGTTTCATATCACTGTGTAGTGTCATACAATTCTTATTTTTTTTCTTCACTCCTGAAATAGGTAAGACAACGTAATATGTTATGCTCATTAAAGAACAGAGTTTCAATTTCAGGGGTAGAATTGCCAAGTTCATTATTTCTGGGAAAGGAACAAATACACCAGCCCACTCTCACAATGAAAGAGCATGTTAACACATGGAATATGTTTATTAAAAAATGGAATGTTCTGTCTTTGAGTCTTATATTTCTTTTATTTTTTTCAGCACATGATTCCCTTCCTTCATATGGGGCCATGAGGAATTGTTTTTAATTTTCTTTTCATTAATTATTTACATAATGGACATCACTGTAACACCCAGCTCTTGAAAACCCCCTAACACACACGCACCCTCAGTAGATCAGGAAAAGATCACAAAAAGAACACTTCTAGAAAGTTGTTGCAGAATCACTTCAGAACCTTCTTATCACATCTTTAGGTCGGACATAGCACTTTTGCCCCTCAACCTCATTATTCCTTGAAAAAATGTTTCATGAGGATCAGGTAAGTCCCTGTCTAGTTAAAAGAGATCAAGAAAGACCAGCTATTTAATTACTATTTCCTATCTCAAAGCCAGGTCAGCATTTAATTCAGTAGCTGTACCAGAGAATCTAGAGGTTAACATAAGGAAATTGAGAGAAAATAAAGAAGATGAAGCAGGACAGAAAGGATTTTGCAGGGCTTGGTGCATGTGGTTCCAGCTTATGGGGAGGCTGATGGGGTAGGATCTCTTGAACTTAGGAGTTTGGAGCCATTCTGAGCAGTATAGGGAGACTCTGCCTCTTTTTTTTTTTTTTTTTTTTAAATAAGAAAAGAATTACAGGGCTGGGGATATAGCTCAGTGGACTTGGTTTCAATCCCCCACCAAAAGAAAAAGAAACACTATTGATATGTTGAAATGAAAAATATATTCTGTCCCTTATATCTATGTGTTGAGATTTTTTTACTTGTCAATAGTTGAAGAGAACAGTTTCATACTTTTCCTTTCAAAACCATTTTAGAATGTACTGTTATTTCTCAATGACAGATGATGTGACATACAGAAGGGGTCTTGTTTATTGACCGTATAGCTATCTTTTTTCATCCTAGAATAGGACCACAATGTAACTCCTAACTTTCTGAAAACACTCATTAATGAAATTGTTTTGGATCATACCATCCTTCCAATTTTCCTTTTATTCTGTTGACTTATTTAGCATACACAGAAAGTTGAGTCCAAAACTTGTTAGGATTCCACATTAATATTAACTTGAAGTCTCCCCCTTGTATCACTAAATCACTACAAATAAAAACTGGTACTGTGATGCGTGTTGCTTGTCTATAAATACCACCTGAAAAAGAGAGCAAATAAAGCCGTGTATGTTTAACTGGGAACCGTTGAGAATTAATGCTAAATTAAAATATTGTCACACAGATTAGTTGAAGCAGACACACACACAGTCAAGTCTCCGATGCCTTTCTCTTTACTGTGAACACTGAATAATAATTATTTTATGAAGGTAGTGCATTGTAAATATTTATAAACAGAAATGTAAAACAGTGAGACCACAGTGAATAAATTATTTTGAAATATTTTAAAATCCAGTTTTTATATGCTTTTTAGTAAAAAATTATTCATGGTGATCAATATTTCTTTCGCACTTGCCATCTGCTCTGCTTCTTTGGCTGTGCAGTTCTAGGTGAATGATGTACTGTACTGTATAATTCACTCCACAAATTTATTGACTTGGATGCAGCATTTGTAGGGAGAGCATGCAAACATGTAATCACTAAGCAGAGGTCTTCTGGTGTTGGTAATTGCCAGTTATTTCCCATCCAGTGGACCAATGACCAATTAGGTGATGCCCTCTCTTGTCTTAGTTCTGGTGTCCTTTAGTAGCCTCTATTAGGTGGGAGGAATTTATTCTACATAGTGCTGGAAAGACTACTCAGAAGAATATAATTTTGTGTCCTGCAGGCAATTTTTGTATTTTTCTGTGTTATCTGTTTCATCTAAAATAGAAAATGTAAAGAACTCCTGTTTTCATGTCTATTCCTATTTTATTTTATTTTATTTTATTTTATTTTATTTTATTTTATTTTATTTTATTTTATTTTACTGATTGATTGTGGTGCCAGGAATTGTACCTAGGGGTGCTTAACCACTGAGCAACATTCCCAGCCCTTTTTATTTTTATTTTGAGACAAAGTCTTGTTAAGTTGCTCAGGACCTCAATATCTTGCTAAGGCTGGTTTTGAACTTGCAATCCTCCTGCCTCAGCCTCCTGAGCTGCTGGGATTATAGGCCTGTGCCACCACACCTGGCTTCAATTCCATTTTAATTGACTCTCAGCTGTCAGCTTTACACCCTGGAGACCCCTCACTTGGAGGCCTCAGGTAGGATCTTTGGACTGAGACAATGGCACGTAGGTGGTTTGGCCACCCCTTGCTTAGTCCAAAAGCAGATGTATATAGCTGGTTAATAATCTATGACTCTTACACTTTCTTTTTGTTATCTGGCTTGGAGGACTTGCCTTAATGAGGAGTTATGTGTTTTGTTGAATATCCCGTTCATTACCCCAAGCAAACCATTGTAGACTTTATTATTGTTTTAAATTTCTGCCTATTGGGGCTGGAGTTGTGGCTTAGTGGTAGAGTGCTTGCCTAGCATGTGTAAGGTACACTGGCTTTGATCCTCAGCACTGCATAAAAATAAATAAATAAAGATATTGTGTCCATCTATAGCTAAAATAATTTTTTTTAAATAATTTCTGCCTGTCATGGGATGGTTACAAATAGTCAAGAACTTTTCTTGAATCTAGTAAGACAATAGCAACAGAGTGCTGTTGCCAGAATCTCAGCACTGATGAAAGTCAAAGGTCTTTTTTTTTTAATGTTTTTATTAGTTGTTGATGGACCTTTATTTTATTTACTTATTTATACGTGGTGCTGAGAATCGAACCCAGTGCCTCACACATGATAGGCAAGCGCTCTGCCACTGAGCTACAACCCCAACATGAGTCAAAGGTCTTAATGATGCCTTTATATGAAGCTACTCTTGATTCTGTTCTTTAAATTAATTGCTGTCTTTGGTATGCTTCCATTGTAAAGAATTTTTTTTCCCTTTCTTTCCTCCCTTTTTATGTGACTGCTTTACATAAGTTGCCTTTATGATCTGTTTCCTTGCTGGATGGCAGAATCTACAGAGACAGAAATTGAGTCTTTCTCATCTTTGCTTCCTGCTGCAAAACATAGAATATACAGTTGATAATTACTTGTTAAGTTGGAGACAGATTTTTCAAGTCTAAATACCCTCTGAACCCTCGTTGCATCAGTGAAGGATCATTTGGTGTTAAGAATAGAAATCCACAGAAAAGTTCTTAAAGCAAAGGCAGGAGTTTATTGGGAGAATATGGGAATGTGTCTACTAGATTCAGTTGGGCAACACATTCAGCCAGGACTCAGGGAAACAGTTTATGGGAAAGGCTGAGATTCCTGCTCTATTGCCCCATAGGCTTTGGGCTGTTACATGGACCCATGATCTGTTGTTGCATATCTGTCAGTGTATGGAGACAGCATCTTTCTTTGCCCATAGAACTTTTCCCTCTCTTCCATTAAGTAATGATCTATCCAGATTACTATGTTCCCTCCAGGATCTATAAGCCCAAGGCCTCGATATAACTTTTGTGTCCTAATTTCAGATTCCCTGTAGAAACAATACTACAGGTTTTCTGTGGATCCAGAGCCTCTTTGGGTGAATTTGCCCAAAGTTATGAGGAAAGAAAGACAGACATCTAAGAGAGGGTCATCTGATTTGGAGAGCTACCTTCCCCTCGGGTAGACAGGTTCTCTGAGGGATGACTATAAATGGACAAAATCATTGGTGGAGGCAAGTGCTCAGTATCTGCAGTGCAGTCCACTACCAAAAGATGTTGGACAATGACCGTCTTCGAATGGGAGAAATTAATAGCCATATTAGTTTTGGTTTATTCTCAAGTATTTGTATCCTTATAAAACTCTCAAATGTACCACCTGCGATGTTTGATCCATGTGCCAGCCTACATAGGAAACTTTTCTGGAATACTGGAGCCCAGAGTGGTCTCGCTCCTCTTCATGCTTTTATGCAATAATCCATTCTTTTCAATTTATACCTGTGCTGTTCTCTCATCTTTGTCTGCTCTGTGGAAGCTATTTTTTCCCCAGTGCTGGGATGGATCCCAGGGACTCACACATGCTAGGCAAGTGCTGTCTCCTTGAACTTCCAACCCTAGTGCACGTTGAAGCATTTGTTCCTGGTTTCCCTGTGGCCTTTATATATCCCCAGAGCTGAGCATAAAGGTCACTTCCGAGAGGCCCTGTACTGGTGTGGATTCTTTCAGGGATTTATTTGTACATCACATTCTGTTATTTCATATTCTTTTTCACAAATCCTAGTTACACAAGTTTGTGCTAGTTACTTCATTAATGCCTTTCTCTTCCTCTAGACTACAAGGCTTTGAAGCCTCTTCTGCCATGTTTACCTTGGGTCTCCTTGCTTAGTATATAGTGGGAGCCCCATACATGTCTCTTTCACATTAGTCTGTTTGGTTGTCATACATCTCCTGGAGATGTGACTCGGGCTGGTCCTCTTGAACAACTGAAAGCGAACCCTTCGTTAGGCCATCTGTATGGGGGCAATAAATTTCCTGTTTGTGTAAGTCAGCTGCCCTGCCATGAATGTGGTACTCCATTATGTGTATAATGTAATCATTTAGCTTTTGGCGTTGTTTTTCTGCATCATTTGATCATGTCATAAACCTAAGTTATGAAGTCTACTCCAGAGACTGAGTCTAAGTAAAACAGATCAATGAGTTCTGTCTTGGGAAGAAGAAATTTAACATACTCCGCTTGACAGCTGACTAGATCCATGTGCCAGCTTAGAGTCATTGTTTTTTTTGCCTCCCAAATGCAGGACTGCCATATATGACAGGGTGGGTTTTTATTTTTATTTTTTGATGAGTGAGATAGGCAGTTTTGGCCTCCTTGTTTCAGGATCAGAGGACAAGATGGTTTTAAGCTTGGCATCTTGGCAGTGAAAAAGATCATACCTTTAGAGTGGGACTTGTCATGGAGCTTGGGTGATGGCGGGTGTACAGGTGGTGAGAATTCACCAAGATGAAGAGAAGCAATTAAGAGAGTTCATTGGAGAAAGAAAAGGTTGTACAAGGTTGCATAACAAACATGTCTGCCTGTGGACTCAGAGGATCTGGGTTTATATGTGCTTCTGACTTCTTTGTTTACCTTTGATAGTGTTTTTGATAGGAGTGGTTTCAGCTAAATGAAGGGTGATAGATAAGATTCCTGTGCCTTACCCATAATGCTTATTGCAAATGCACCAAATGCTTGCTCCCAGGTTTTAAATCAGGTGCATGAGTTACAGATAATATGCCTGAGGTCTTAAACATGGAACTTTCTCTTCTTAGGTTACTTTAGGTCAAACCTGAGGGTGGTGGTCACGGGGGGACGGCAGTCTGCGCATGGTCCTTGGAAATATTGAAAAATCTTTTGAAAAATAGACTCTTACTGTTCACACTTTGCAGAAATTACCTCCTCCAATAACCATAATGGGGTAGCATGAAAAGGAGGTCCTTAGGCTCACTTCAGTTCAGTTCACTTTTCTGTTTTCTTGGGGTTATTTTAGCGTAATGCTTTGTTTAAATGCCCCAAATAAGAATGGTTAGGAACATCGTTCCTTTGGGTTGGACACTCTTGTCTTGAAGTCTGTTCTAACTGAATTGTATACTATTTTAAAACTTAGACTGGGAAAATTCAGCCTTGCTTGAAAACCCTTCTCTGGATCTTTATTTCTCAGTTTTAACAATCGACGGGTACTGAGCAGAATATGCTTTCTTCAGACCAGTTGTTCTCAAAGTGTAGTCCCTGGACCAATAGTATCGCGTCACCTGGGGAATGTGTAAGGAATGCACATTTCCATACCCCTTCCAGCTCCACCTCAAGGCTATTCAGTGAGACATTCTAGGGTGGGTGTACCACTCTGATCAGGCCAATTTAGTGATGCCCATCTGGAAGGAATTTAAGAAGCTATTTCAGATTGAATTTGTGCTTTGAAGTTCTCCACAGTCTCTACTCTGCCCTGCTACCTTGCAATAAGCTCCTCTCAGTGAGTTAATTACCTCCCTGGTGCCCAGAGACGTTTTTGTCTGAGTTCTTCAGGATTTTAGGATTGTGCTATACCCAAGTTCATTTGTGTTCTGCCTCAGTTGGTCTGATACCTTAAGCTCCTTAACTCTCTTAAGCTCTTCTCAACCTGAGTAGAAATACATGGTGAGAAGGACATATCTCCAAGAGTATGCTTAACACCCCAGAAAACAGATGCTCTGACTCTCAGCACAAACCATGGGTGGTGGACTATCTCAAAAGAATGTATTAATTTTATTCCCTAAACTAAAAGGAAATCAACTTTTCCTAAACGTATTAGAAAATTATGATATGTGGAATCAGCTTACTTGTTTGCAAAATCTTATCTTTGTTCCTGAAGTTACCTGGTTTGAGGAGCATTGTTAACATTTCTGAGTACAATCTTCCTCATCTGTGAAATGGATATAACACAACTCATCTCCAAGAGAAATGTGGATATTTAAATGGTGTGGATAGAGAAAGTGCCTCCTTAACTGGAAGGTTCACTTTTCATATCTACAAACAAATATATCCAATTTTCTGAAGAACAAATGCACACTTTAGGAAGCATAGTTGAAAATGGGAAGCTTATTTATTGATTAAACAAAAAGAACATATAGTTTGTTATGCATCAGTCAGCCAATTTTGTGTGTATTAAATATGAAGTCATCAATCATTTTGGGTTTTTTGTTTGTTTGTTTTGTTATTGGTACTAGGGATTGAACCCACAGGCACTGTACCACTGAGCTACAACCCCAGTTCTTTCTTATTTTTCTAATTTTTAAATTTTAAGGCAGTGTCTCCCAAAGTTGATTTGGGCCTCGCTAAATTGCTTAAGCTGGCCTTGAACTTGCAATCTTTCTTCGTCAGCCTCCCGAGTCAGGGTCACTGTGATTACATGCATGAGCCACTGCATTGGGCAGGGAAGTGGTTTTTGATGCTTACTATTTGTCAGGTAATGTTCTAGAAGAAGGTAGGGACTGCAGAGGTCAATTTAGAAAAGATCCATGCTTTTTTGGTGCTCATATTCCACTTTGGAGATGGGGAGAAGAGAATGTAATCAATTGTATGAAAAACTGTGGCACACACCTGTAATCACAGCAGCTTGGGAGACTGAGGCAGCCTCAGCCAATCTCAGCAACTCAGCAAGACCCTGTCTTTAAATAAAATATATATAAAAAGAACTGGGAACATGGCTCATTGGTTAAGCACCCCTAGGTTCAATTCCTGGTGCCCCCTCAAAAAAAAAATCAAATATAATTCCATATTTTCTTTCAGGTGGTGTTCTATACAGTACCTTAGTAACAGTTGGTCATTTAACACATCCAGGGAACATATAGCCATCTGGAATACAGAGTATCAATGGAATGGCAAGCATGGTGTGAAATGTACTCTGTGGTTCCATCCTACACTGTTGTCTGGGACAGGTTGGTGTGGCCTTGGTTGGTTGGTGCGTTATCTTTTCAGGAATGTAGAACTAAGCCAATGGAACTGAGAGAACATTTTATTCTATAATCAGTAAAGCAGTTTGGAGACTTTCCCAAAGATACTGGCAGAATGGCTGTATAATATAAACCATGACTTAGGACAAAATTAGTCATCTTCACTAACGTAGGGATCAAAGTAGGAAATGCCACCCTTTCTTGCACAGGGTGGTATTGCGTGGATGGCTCACTCCTGCATATGGTTTCCAGGGTCCACTTTTATATATGGTGGCTTACTAGTTAATGACCCATCTGCACTCTGATGCCACAACTAAAGGTTTATGGGAGATCAAAACCCTCTGTCAAACACAGTTGAATTCCAAATCGCTGGAGTGAAAAGTGATATGACCTGTTATGCTTTTCTCCAGGCACCTCTAAAGCCAAGAATTCTCCATTCACGCGAATCTCCTCGTGTCTTTACTGCCTCAGCCCCTTTTTTCCGCTCTCTGTTACAGTTTCTTTGTGTCCGTGGCTTTACATGCATGGCTCGGCCTGAGCTTTGGGTTTCATTCCCTCTGCTCTTTTGAAGCCTTTGTGATGAGTTGCTCAGTTTTTCCAGCCCACACCATTGTCATTTGATTACGTATCATCTCATTGACCTAGAATTCAGAAGGAAGGTAGTATAGATCAGTGTGTGAATTATGTAGCTTTCTTTAAAAAAAAAAAATTCCAGCTAAAATGAGATGATTGTGTAGTTAGTAAAGAATTCAGAATAATGACAATGTTCAGTTAAAGCATTTGGGATGGACTGACATTAATGAACGAAGAATGTTTGAGTTATTTAAGTGGGTTTTTCTAAAGTCCCTGCAAGGATAGTTTTTGGTGTGCTCAGCCATTCCATCATTCTTCCATAGTTATTTATCATGGTCCGGACTGAGTGTTCAGCCTTGCCTTGGGCAATAATAAAGCTCTGTTTTTGTCCACTTTGTGTCCCTGTTACCAGTATAGCTGACAAGAACAATGTAGATGAGGAACTGTTTATTTTGGCTCATGGTTTCAGAGGTCTCAGTTCATGGTCTGCTGACTCCATAGCTCTGGGCCCAGTATGAGGCAGAACATCATGGTTTGGAAGGGTGTGGTGGAGGGAAGCAGCTCAGACATTTCAGCCAGAAAGGGGATAGAAAATCATAAAGCATGCATGCATTCTGCTTGCTAAGGGGCAAAAATATAAAAACCATTTATATAAACAGTTGTGCAACATCTCACATATGAACTTTTGGGGGATACCTCATCATCCAAACCATATGCTCCAATTAATAACAGCTAATACTTAATATGTAGCATGCTGTTTGCAAGGTACCTTTTAAATAAAGCACTTGACTTCATTTATTGATGTGAGTTAGTTACAGTTATGCACCCCATTTTACAGATAAGGAAACTGAGGTGCTGAGTGTTTAGGTAACTTGCCCAGGGCCACGTAAAATGCCAGGTGGTGAATGTGGGATTCTATGCTGTAGCTCCTCTGTTCATGGTCTGTAGTACCATGCTATGATATATAACACCTTTATTTATTGAACTTACCTGGTTGAACATGAACCATGCAGTTTTATTTTCAGGATTCTTAAAGCAAACCTGACCTCCATAGCATAAAAGCAAGTCTTTATTCTAGCTCTGCCAGCATTATTACAGGATTCAAAATAAAGTTTGAAGGAAAGTGATTTAATCGTGGTTACCATGCCTCTCCACCCGACATGTGACCTGCTTGTCAATAAGGTCTTCCATATTGACTGACCCTTGCATGTGATATTTGGTTATCGAGTTTAACTTGGGCAGCACCTTACATGCTTAGCTTCATGCTGACGAATACTTTGATGCCATGGGATGTATCAGAGCCAGTGGAGCATTGCAAGTTAATTACCGGTGTGAACAGCAGCCAGTGCTGGAAACAGGCGGCCACAAGCAATTCAGGGATGAGATATTACTTGATTTATCTGATATTGGTTTGTTAATGAGCCATTTTGATGAGTGGGAAATAAGAGAATGTGAAGAAGACCAAAGAGAGCTCTGATCTAGAGGAATGTTGGTTCTCATGGTAGGTGGGTGGGCTCTGAACCAAACCATTGTTTTAAACTCAAGAATACTGCTGAGGTTGTCATCTGGTGGCACCAGTGGAACTGTAGAACAGGGATTCAGTATCTATAATGCCACTTTCATCCCACATGAAAAATATTTGTTAAGGGGATCAGGCCTAGTTGCTTAGTTTTCATTCATTTATTAGTTTGCTTATTACCTTATGAATTTGAGAACGATCTATTGGTTGCTTATTCATTTGGTTTTTACTTTACGAGTTTGAGAAAGATCTATGTGGTATCCATTCAGTAGGTCCATCCAGATGCTTTTCCTGTACTAGGGGGGAACCGTGGGGAGCCAAAGAGACAGGTGGCTCTAGAATTTCTGTTTAAGGTTTAGCCACTACAGTGCGGAAGGTACAGAATTTGTTGTGATTCAGCAGTGTTCTAGCAAGCAATTTACTTTTACTTGTATGATTATGAAAACCATTTAAGGGAAGCCCATGACCAAGGTTCTGTCCTAGCCATTGCTTGAAACTGTCATAAAAATGACAATCGGGCTGATGGGAGGTGGGAGTTGTGGCAAACAACACAGGCTCAAAGGCTTTCAAGAGAATCAAGGGGATTAGCAGTTTCAAAGGAAAGTGATAGTTTTCTGAAGCTTATGACAGAGTAAACTGATCTAGGATAAGGGTGCATGGAAGCTTCTTTAAAGAAGTGAAACTTCTACTGTGATGTGTCCATGTGACATGGAGCCTAGGCCTGACCTGGGCTATTAGGAGGAAGGTGCCTACCTGTCTCCATGTTCTTGGTGGGGAGCTGGCTCTGTTAATGGTGGCCAGTGATTGTGATTTGATCTCTTGCATTGATCATAAAGGCTTTTTAACAAGATAGCGAGAGTGACATGTTAAAACCTCCATTAGAAAAAAATTTTATTCTTAACTCATTTTTATCAACAAGACCTTCAGTTCATCTCATACTGTACAGTTCCATAGTCTCTTCTCTACTTATCAGAAGTGGTAAGACATGTTAATCCACCATAGGAACGGTCTCAAGCCTCATTTTCAAATGTTAGCCATGTATCAAAACCCTAAGTCTTACATTAGCTTTGTTTTAGATGTCTCGATTCATTCCCTTCCCAGGAAGGAAAGGTATATAGTTAAAAGCAGAAAAGGGATAATGACATAATAATTTATAACCATGGCATTCAGATCAGAAATGGGTGACATTCTGCCAGATTCAGTGCACAGAGCTGCCACTGAACAGATTATAAATTTGGCTAATTTGAGCAGGTGCTTTCCTTGTTGGCTAAGATTGGCCATGCCTGACTGGTTATAGGAATAGTGATAAAAATGTTGTAGGAAAACATTTTTTAAAGTAGAATTTGTGGGCCAAGGAGAATGGATGTTTGTAAACATGGTTGATGGATGTATGTTTAAGCAAAAAGTTATGTGTGGTTTTGTTAATATGTATATACAAATTGATTTTAGATTTTTCTCTAAGGAGCATGTAAAATAATCATTTTAATAATAATGATAATGATATATGAATAATTTGAAACAAGCTTTCTTGCACTTCTATGTTGAGATGGAACTGGAGCAATATTTATTTTGAAATGTGTAAAGCAGTCCAATTGTAAGTTGAGTCAGAATAAGGAGAAACTCTTCACAAGAACATTGTTTATTTCTCCCATGAAATAATTGGTGCAGACTTTAAGCTAAGTGGTCGATGCCATTTGGATCTTGAACAAGTACTACATTTGACTTATAAAATGGTCAGAACTCTTAAGCATAAAATATTTTTTACCAAACATTTGTAGAGTGATGATCTTTACAATCATGGATATATAATTTCATGCTCTGGTTTTCTTCAGTGTTCTTCACCTCTATTTCAGAGCTTTGCTGGTACCATCCCATGAGGTTTACCTTTTCATTGTTTTGGGGCACATTAAAAATAGGGATAGGAAGGCTATTTATGCATAGCTGCTCCTTTGCTTAATTCAGTTTTCTTAGATTCTTAAATTCCTGCATGCCTATGTACTCATTGGATATAAATGTAAAGATTATTGGTTACCTTTTTGTTGCTGCAACCAAAAAAAAAAAAAAATCCTGATAAGAACAACGTAGAGGAGAAAAGTGTGTTTTGACTCATGGCATCAGAAGATTTAGTCAAAGGTCAGCCAGGTTCTAGTGAGAAACATCATGGTGGAAGGGCTTGGTAGCAGAAAGCTGCACAGTTTGAGGCAACCAGGGAGTAGAGACCGAGGAGGGAGCCATAGAGAAGGTAAGCCCTTTCAGGGAATACCCCCTGTGAACTACTACCTCCAACCAGGTCCTATCTCCCCATAGTCCATTCCACTGTTAATGGCTTAATCCACTAAGTGCATCATTAATCCACTGATGAGGTCATGGCCCTCATGAACCAGTTTTTGCCTAAAAACCTCACCGCTGAACCTTGCTGCGTGGAAACTACGCTTTCTACACACGAGCTTTTGGGGGACATTTCAGATCCAAGCCATAACATTCCCCCAAAATATTTGTGCAAAATTTGTAGTGTTGCTTATGTTTTGTAAGAGAGTAGTTCAGCCAATATACCATGATAAAATCAAGGTGCTGCCATTTTTGGGTTGCCTTTAGACTGTTCACTTCAGCCTGGGTAACACTACTTCCCTCCACTCTTGAGTGGGAGGTGGGGAAGAGACTACTGAATGAATGTGATCATTTTTGTGCTTCCTGGAACTGATGATGATATTTCAGGGATTATACAAATAAAATAAATATTAGCTCAGTTGGTCAACTTTAAAGAAGGCATAGGGTAATTGTTCTTATGTTCACCTTCATTCAAACCCTTGAGTTCTTTGAGACATGGTGTCTGTACTCTACATGTTTTACTGAAAAGATGAGGTCATGTAGAATTAAGAACAAGAGCAGAAACTTGAGTCTTCGATTCACTAGAATTTGTATTCTCATTTAATTTGGTATATTGCCTCGGTGCATGGATTTACCTGCCTAATGGGAAAGTGATACTAGATTTGATGTAGGACAGAGTGAGGAATAAAATCAGCAATGCAGTTCAACTTTCTGGGTCAGTGAAGGTTCCTGGGAGATGATGAAAACCATAGCAAGAATGGCAGGAGTTATGTGTACCAGAGTGTTCTTCATGAGGCAGAGACCCTCGTCCTTCACCCATAGTCCAGTGTGTCCTGGATGCAGATCTCAACAAACATGAGGCCTGCCAGGTGCGCACACCTGTAATCCCAGCAGCTTGGGAGGGTGAGGCAAGAGGATTGTGGCTTTAAAGCCAGTCTCAGTAACTTAGTGAGGCACTTAGCAACTCAGTGAGACCCTGTTTCTTCTCTTTTTTTGTTTTTTTCTAATTAATTCTCTAAACCTGTTGAACACTTTTTTTTTTAATTGTAAACAAATGGGATACATGTTGTTTCTCTGTTTGTACATGGAGTAACAACATGCCATTTGTGTAATCATAAATTTACATAGGGTAATATTATTTGATTCTGTTATTTTTTTCCCTCCCCCTCCACCCCTCCCACCCCTCTTTTCCCTCTATACAGTCCTTCCTTCCTCCATTCAAGACCCTGTTTCTAATAAAATATTTTAAAAATAAGGACTGGGGATGTGGTTCAGTGGTTGAGCACCCCTGGATTCAAGCCTCAATACAAATCAATCAATCAATAAGTAAATAAATAAATGGCCCTGAAAAATACTTTAAATACTTGGATCAAAGAATATATAATAGTAGTAAAGAATAATAATTACTTTGCAAATGAACTGATTTTTGGGGGGGAATCTTTCTGAATTAGTGAAATAATAAAAAACGGTGCATGTAGTAGTCTCATGTTGAATTGTGTGGACTAGTTATCTTTCTCAGCCGAATTGATGAAAACAGGGTGGATGTCATTCAGGGAAGCAGGAATTGGGCATGGTACTTTAGGATGAGTGGGGACTCAGCACGGAAGTGAGGTAGGTCTGGGCTTGGCAAGATGAACCTTGTTTTCCACAAATACACTTGAGACTGTGGGTCCTTCATTCCCTCAATCTTGTGTGTATTTTGTGGACCCTTGTGTGCACATCTGTCTAGTGGCATTTGGCGTTTTGCACCTGCCAACGTACAGCCTGGGGAGCCTCACAAGTGGGACGGGAGAGGAGGAATGCAGGGATCACGTTTTTCACCTTGGAAAGCTGCCCTGTGTGGATGGTACATGGCTATGTGCCTTCTCAATCACACCAGTGGGACAGATTAATTTATGTGGAAGTGCAAATTAATATGAAACCAATGAGGTTGTTTTGAGATTAATACATTTCAAAATGAGCTGAAGATCATTCTGAGTTGAATTTTGAGGCAGAACGATCTTCAGTGGTAGATAGATTTCCTATCATCCCTTTTAGCAAAGATAATTGTTCATTTGACTTTGGTCGTAAATATCCTTAAGCAAGGTAATGAGATGACACTTTTTTTTGAACTGTGTAAGATCACTCTTCTGATTGTTTGTGTTTATCATGTCAACTCAAGTTATTTTGATTTAACCAGCATAGGACACCTGGGTGGCATTTTGGATGGTACTGAGAAACCCTGTATCTCACGAAGAAGAGGAAAGAATGCTTTTAACTCCTATCATCTTCTCATCTGTATCTGTATTCTACGTTAGGAAGTCTATACTCATGGAGTTTTCCATTCTTCCTTGTTTTGATAAATGACCATCAAAACCATGCAGAAAACTGAAGGAAATATCTAACATGGCCTGAAGAAAACACAATTGCCTTTTCAAATTTGTTGTTACATTTGCTAGGTTTGGAAGCTATTGTGTAATGTCAGAAATAATATCAAGTAGATCTTTAAACCTTCATTACTCTGGCCCTGAGAGAGGAAGTCCTCATGTTTAGAGCAGGTCCTGCTCCAGCATGCACTGCATGTTCCTCCTGAGACTGGGGATGGGTAGAGGGATCACAGGCACCTTCGGCATGCCAGGAATAAACAGCCTGTAGAGTGGTTTGATTGATTTCTCTTGGTGTCCTGCAGTTTGCTTCTCTTTTGGATCTGATTCAAAGAGAGAGAGGAACAATCTTAACTGGGTCTATCCTAAAAGAAGTTCCAAGTGAAATATTAAGTACAGTATTAAGTGATGCTTAGACCCACACTGCTTCAAAGGTCTGTCTCTATATGACCTAGAACAGTAAGCATGGTTAAGAGATTCCTGCTCAAAGAATTGTCTGTTCCTTACCAAATATTTTTTTCCTCTTGTTTTTCTGAGTTGGGTGTTTTTTAGAAAGAGTTACCAAAAAAAAAAAAAATTGATGTTAATAAATGAAAACAGCCACTCCTGCTTTAAAAGCTTGAAAGGTCTCAATTTCCCCTTCAAAAGTAGCCCTGCAGTTGAACACCAAGGTTGCAAAGAGAATGAAAGCTGATTACAGCATGCTTCCTCCTCTGTCCAGCATCTTCTGAAAATGGTTATTTTATATTGAGGCTTTGTCTGCATTAGCAGTTTTTATCTGCAAGGAAAGGACTTCTAATTTGCTAATTAGAGCACTTGTTTTTCAAAAACCAGGATCCAACTGTTTTGGAATCACTAAGCATTTTCTTTGGGACGGGAACTCTTGAACTAAAGAATTCCAGCTAGGTTCATCAATATGGTGGACAGGAATTGACATATGCTTGCAGTTTTCAACATTCAATTCTAGAATCTAAAAGGAAAAATGTATGTGCTGCCTCCTAGTTAGTCACAGCTGTGGATCTTTACTTCCCTATTAATCCTATTTTTCTATCCATCTTGCCAAATTGATTCTTCATTGTATTATCTAAAACAATGATTCCTTTCTATTATTTCCTCTCTCTTTCCTTTTTTTTTTTTTCCCCTCTATTTCAGATATGTAGGAGATCACCATGAAACTGTCAATTCATATCTACACTGTCATCAGGGGCAATTTTTTCTTCATAAGATTAGTGATTCCTAAGTACCAAGTTGAAGTACTGCAGAAACACACTACAGAGAAAGCCACACCTGAAGCCAAAGTTTTTTTCTCATTAATTCTAGTAAGCAACTGATTACTGCAGTTACTGACTATAATCCCTCACTACAGTCTTCATTGAATTGGTTTGGTATTGTTTCTTTCGTACTTCAAAAAATTTTATTCCCTTAAATTGGACAGACCCTCTTAGCACACAAAGGTGTATGGTTTTAGTTAATTTTAATTAATGTAACTTTTCCACTATTTTTTCTTTTCATCTTAATCTCTCCATGTTTGTGGCATTAGTCTTCTCAAATTGAGCATAATAATTAGGAAACATTGTGTCTTTCTGTGTCTGATTGTCTTCAGACAACAAAAGAGTTGCTAACTCACTTCATTTCCTTTTTGTGCCCAACCTACAGGCACATGGTTTTATTGAAAATGTTATAGTGTTTTCGTGAGTAATTAGGTAATAATCAGTATCTTCTTATTTCCAAAGATACTGATGGGTCATTCTCTTCAGTCTTTGATCTTACTGAGTAATATGCTCAGGCTTTGGACCTAAGAAGGAACCAGAGTTGAATCTGACCTCTAGATTTAGCTAACAGAACAGAGCAGAAGGACTTACTCATTTAAATATGACTGTTGTAGGATGTTAAGAGCACATCTGGAGCCCTCTGAGTTTGAATCTTGCCTCCACTACTTTCTTAATGGTATGATGTAAGCATTAAAGAGCTTGATCTTTCTAGACTATGTTTTCTCCAATTGTAAATTGGACATAACTTTTGGCAGGAGCAAATAAGAGCATCTGTGTTCCTGAACTATTATCACTGACTTGCATATATTACTTGTTAGTAAAGAATGGTGTTAAAGGGGTGGGGACCTGTTTACTAGGGCAGAGATCTTGGATGGGTTATTCAGCCTTCATCTAAAATGCAAGAATAATAGTGGTGGAATTTCTGACCTATAGTTGATTTGAAAGTTGTTTGAGATCACTCTTGTGCTTAGTATGAATGTATGCTAACAGCTAGCACTCAATGGCACTTCTTAGTTTCAAGGCTATTTGCATTGTTCATAAGGCACATTTTCCTTCAAGTCACTTTTGGAGATGCTGATATGAGGTCTGAGGAATGTGGGCTTTATTTGTAATGAAGTTTCTAGGTGCTGAACACCTAGAACAGGCTTTGGTTCAACATTTGGGGGACTCCTGTCTCCAACATCCCCAGCCATGCTCAGTGTGCAGCCCCATCTTGCCATATAAATCCTAGATTGAAAGTATGTTTTACTTACAAACAAAATTCAGGTTTTTTTTATATGATGCTTTATAAAAAATGTTGACCACCTTTTGTGCTATCAATGTAATAAATATATCCCTTCTGTAATTCTTGTAATTAAATTTGGTTTTTCTTCAGTGATCAGTTTAGACTTTGTGTATTGGATGCCCACTCTGCCAGGTGTAGCTCTATCAAAGTGAGGAGATTGAAGTGTGTCTTGCCCTTGGAGAACAGGGTTCTGATATTTCATAGGGAAGTCTCTTGTTACTCGCTGTTTTGGAATCCTTCAGTGTGTTGAAAGCACGACTAGGTTTTCTAGTGCAGCTGATGTGGGTATCTGGATTTCAACAAGAGCTTTGACAGATTCTCTCTGGATATTCTCAGTGTTGAGATGGAGACGTGAGGATTCATAACAGATTGAAAAATCCTTCCCAGGGAATTCTGGAAAAGACACCACTATAATGATGAAGAGTTCCATCTTTGACCCTGGCCTTTTGAGAATTTTTGTCAAACAACTTGACAAAGGAGATGGATTTATTAAATTTGTGAACGGCATGTTGCCGGGAGGGACAGATTAGAGATTGAAGGACAAAATCAGGATCTTCTCAGTTCCCTATGGGCCAGAATGATGACTGAAAATTAAATATAGTGGAGGAGGGAAGCAACAGGCAGTACAGCAGAACCAGGAGGTTGTGCAGCCTCAGTTCAGAATACAGCTTCAGCCCTTGCTCAGCCAGTGAGTGAGGCTGGAGTGTGCATTTGTAGTAATCTGTGAATAGGAGGTTTATAAGGTTTCAGGTGGGATTAAAATATGAAGCAAAAGTGAGGACCACGTTGACCTCTCATAATCGTGGGTTCCTTTTATAGTTGTCTCATGTGTACGTTAAAATCTGGATCCAACCTGACAGCCACATGAAACTGCCCAGGGGACTTTTATGTCCCCACATCTTTCCACAAGGTATGACTTCTCAACCTCGTGTTTTTAGTTTTGCCTTTCCAGACATTACTTTCCTAATCCCCGCCCCAACCTTGGTATCGGGTTGCAGGTAGACTGTATATCTGATTAAGTACTCCAGGCATATGTGCTTTAAAGGTAAAAATGGTGAGTTCTTTTAACTCCCCAAGAACAAACTTTGACTCCATTGGAGACAGTGCTCCCCCTTGAGAGTGTATGCTGGGATGAAATAAGAGCTTCAGATTCATCCAGAGTGCTCTGAGGTCAAGGAGTGTATTTTTTCCACATTTTCAAATACTGTTTTGGTGGGTGGGGATTGTGGAAGCATCTCAACATGAATTGAATTGTTATAGTAAGTATCTCCCTAGATCATGCTACTCCCTTTTGACTCTCTTTCCAGAGGTGATCATCATTAAATATGCAACAGACTTCCTCTTAATCTTTTTAAAATTTTCTGTCCCTGATTTGGATTTGTATTTATTTTTCTTTCTTTACATCGTGGCGTGTAATTCTATAAACATAGCTCTGCACCTGGCTTTATTTTTTTTTTCTTTTATGAATGGTGTTTAATACTCATTTATTTAAAATTTCTAACACTTTTTAAAATTAAACTTTAAAGTAGGGAAAATGTTTATATAGTTCAGTATTCAGAGAGTATAAAAGAATAAGCAGTGAAGAATTGCCCTTTCTATTTCTTATTCCTTGGTGGTACAGTGTTTTAAATATGCTTGAAAGTACTTGATGCATATATAAGTAAATATATATAGTCATTTATTCCCCTCTTTTTTTCCTGTTCACGATGCTGGGCATGGAACCTGGAGCTTTGCATTTACTTTGCAAGTTTTCTGTCACTGATCTCAGCCATTTTTTTTCTCCTTTTAAAAGCAAGTGACAGCATATTATAATACATGTTGGGGTTTGCACTTAAAAATGTAACTTTTCCATTTTAGCTTAACAATTACCTTTTATCCTCTCTCAAGTTCAGATTATTCTATTGAATTGATTTGCCATAGTTTAGTTAAACAGCCCTTTGTTGATGTGTATTTATCTTGTTTCCATTCTTTGAAACTGATTGTACTACCATAGTTATCCTTAGCCTTAAACAAATGCAAGTATTTCTATAGAATGAATACCTCCTGGTTCAAAGATGTATATATTTGTAATCTCAATAGCTATTGCCAATTTTCTTTTTGTGGGAATTGTATTAATCTCTGGGTGGTGATAAATGCAAGTAGTTATCTGAACACATGATTGCTAACTATGTGTAATCAAAAGTCTTGATGTTTGCAAATTTAATATGCAAATTTTTCCTATTAATTTTAATACGTTTCTCATTATTCCTCAGATAGAACCACTTTCACCATATTAAGGGGAAATTGCATTTCCCTTTTTAAAATTGTTGGTTCATATCATTTGCCCATTTTCATAGGAGGTTTTGGGTTTATTGGTTTCTAGAATCTCCTGGTACACCGAAGAAACTTTTCTTCAATAACATGAAGTTTTCCTTTGGGTTACAAATATATTTTGAGGATCGTTAATTTTTTAGTGTGTCTTACAGTGATTTTTGCGATGCAGAAATTTAAATAAAATTTAATGTAATTCATTTTATTCATTGTCTGACTTTAGGGTTTAGGTAACATGTAAAAATTCTTTCCCAATTCCATGTTTTCCCATAGTTGCTTCTTGTGTTTTTAATTTATTTTAAATATTTAAATATGTATTCATTGGAATTTTTCCCACAATAAGATTATCTACTTTTGGACAATTGTATAATGTTATGTACTGAACACAATCAGTTTAGCAAATCCCTTCTGGTGAACATTTACATATGTTCCATTTTTGCTAGAGAAGCAGCATTTCATGGTGTTCTAAAATCAGGGAAAGGAAGCATTTTCTTTAAGAGGGGGTAAATATTTTCATGTTGTATCTCTTTTACAATGACCCATCTCTGCTGTGATAATATTATAGCAGGCACACACAATATATGTAAATGAATGAAATGGCTATATTCCAGTAGAACTTTATTTACAAAAAACATGTGTTAGACCAGATTTTTGCCAGTAGGCCATAGGTTTTAACCCCATTTTCTAGAGCATGGCTTAGACCCATAGGTCTGCAGATGACTTCCTGATCTGTCACTTACTATATAAGGGCAGGTTTCCTAACTTCTGAGCCTCAATTTTTCCTTATCTGTGAAAGGAGGGAACTAATGCATACTTGATATGAGTTGTTGAAAGAATTAAAGAAAATAAAATCTAAAATAGAGTGAATGTTCTCTACATGGATGAAGCGTGGTTGATGCTATGGTTTCACTATCTACTCTTAAATACCAATGTTTCAATCATTTAATACCGGGATTAGAACTAGGGTTCCCTAAACTCAGTAATTAAGATAAGATATTTTAGAAAAATGGTTTCAATTCCTAATTTTTCCTTGGCCCTAGACTCAAATCATCTTTATTAAAATTTTGATATTTTGCATGTGATAGATTCTTTACAGGTATTTTAAATTTTAAAATGTTGTATTAAAATCTTGATAACTGAGATTTTGGGGGGTGCTTCATTTACCTTATTTTAGTCCTATCCCAATTAAGCAGATATGTATTGAAAATAAACAAGTCTGTGACCTCACGGAGCTTCTTTCCTGCTGTTCCTTATACTAGGAAGCCAAGTCAGAGGTGAAAGAAACTGTGGGTGGGGTGCGATTTTTAGAGAGCAAAGTGGGGTGGGAAGCCTCTTAGGTAGCTAGGTTTTGTCACTTTTCCTTTGACTAATTTCCTCTAATTTTCTTTTGTATCCCATTTGTTGGAAGTTCCTTATACTATACATTTATTGAAATGGAGAAAGTACAGCTTAAAGTCAAGTCTTCACTATGAGAGTGAGACACAGACTCCCTCATGTTGTTCTGGCTTCCCCTGGCAAATGGGCCCTCGATGTGCAAACGTTTCCCTGATGGTGTTTAATAGTGTATTTTTGGAGCATACATTCCTTTTTTTCTAGTTGTCACAGGAAAGGTGTTAATCATCCTGTCCACACCCTGTGAAGGGTTTCCTTGTCGCACGCTACTCCTCACAAGGCCCTTCAGCTGTTGAGTGGTCCATAACTTTAATTTCTAGTGCTTTGCCTCTCAGCCATCATGTCACTGTGTTGGAAGAAAACTTTCCATTTTCCCAGACACCAAACTCCCAAATTCTTCTGTCTCTGGGAATCCTGCCCATCCCACTTCTTATTATAATGGAATTTCTCATGATCTGGAGCAACTTAGAATAAACAAATGTTGTTGTATAAGGTATTGATGGTAGAGAAAACAAGTGAGAAAATCTTTCCTAGAAAGACAGGAATCCCAGCCATGTTTAAACACAGCAATGTTTAAACCAGACTCAACTACCAGTTTTCATTTTGCACTCTAGGATGCAGAATAATTCAGGGTCACCTTAACTGGTCTTCCCCACATAACAGCCTGAGTTCTCTAAGACCATCCACAGGACTTCAATGAGAGGCAGCTATTCCCACTTAGTCTCTCATGGGTTCTTATCCTATGACCCCGGAGTTACCTGAGTAAAAATTTATGGCAAGGTACCTGAGAACCTTTTTCCTATCCTTTTGTCTAAATGAGATCTTTAAATCCTTACCTAAGTTTATCCTTCTCTTATAGGGAAAGAGGATAGCAAGAAAGAGGAAGCAGGAGATGTTATCTGTATATATTCCATTCGGCACACATTCCTGATTTTTATCTTTATAATTTGAAATTTTCGTCTTAGTGATGAATGAAGAAAGTATTGAATAATGTAACCATTGGTCTCTTAAACCAACATTCTGTTTATACCCTGTGTTGTTACAAATAGCAGAAAGCTTACCCAAGTGGGTTTGAATGAACAGGTACATGAAATAGAAAAGTAGGGAGATGAAATTTAAATTTGGAGTAAGTGGTTCAGTCAGGTCCCTACCTCCATTTCTTTTACCTTCCTCATGTTCCTGAGTTTGTACTGGACAGCTGATTTAAACTGATTCTCTTCTGGTTTCAGGTGAGTTCCTGCCTATTTTAGTCGGTTTTTTGTTTCTTTGTTTTTACTTTTGGTTTTGTTTTGCTGCTGTGACCTAAAGACCTAACAAGAATAGTTTTAGAGATGGAAAAGTTATTTAGCTCTTATGTTTTGATGGTCTCAGTCCATAGATGGCCAACTCCATTGCTCTGGACCCAAGGTGAGGCAGAATATCATGGCAGAAGGGTATGTCACAGGAAGACACCTCAGGACAGAACCACCAGGAGGGATGGAGGGAGAGAGAGATAGAGAGCAAGCACTGTGCTCACCAGATACAAAATAAATACCCCAAAGGCACACCCTCAGTGACCCATCTCCTCCAGCCACACCCTGCCTCCCTACAGTTATCACTCAGTTACTCCATCAGTGGATTACTTCACTGATTGTGTTAAGGCTTTTCTAACCCAATCTAAATTTTCTAACCCCTAAATTTTCTTGAATTGACTTATATATGAGCTTTTGGGGTAATACCTCATCTCTAAACCATAACATTGCCCTCCCTTCTGCAGGCACCTTCTGGAAGATAATTTCCAATTTCCCCCCCCGAGTCTCTGAATTAAAGTCTGACCCTTGCCTTGTGAATAGCACCAGACCAAAGTGGTTTCTCTGAGCAAGATTCAAATGGATACACTACATGAATACAATATTGTGCCCCAATGGGATCAGGCCCATGCTAATGCACTTTCCTGGCTTGGTCTCCTACCAAGGAGAATGGAATTCTGCCAGTTGCCAAACACCAGCCAAATGTAGTATCTGGAGGTGGAGAAAATTATAGATAATCCTGTTTATTGAGCATTTACTATATACCAAGTTCTGTTGCCTTGATATAATTATTTAATCTTCATCTCATCTTTGTGGTTAACTTCTAAGACTATCTGATGGGGTTTGGAGATTGACTGGAAACTATCAACAAATATCTTACATGCCTGATTAATTCTTCCAGCATTACTGGAAGTGTTTTTATAAAATTGAGAACTCTCGAAAGTTTTAGAGATGATCTGATGTAACCTTGTCATTTACATGAAAAGAAATTGTATCTTTATTGAACTTGACTCCTTCCACAGTCTACTGCATGCTCCAAAATTGAAACCTGAGGGGAAAGAGTAAGGATGTGACATGCTGTCACCACCTAAACCTCTGTACCCTTGACAGGCATTGTTTGTGTGAATTCTGCAATCGGGAGACATTTAGAGCCAACAAGTTAGTTAAATCTAACTTGTCATCGGGCATTGTGGCACATGCCTGTAATCCCAGTGGCTTGGGAGGATGAGGCAGGAGGATTGCAAATTCAAAGATAGTCTCAGCACTGGGGAGGAACTAAGAACTCAGTGAGACCCTATCTCTAAATATTAGGGCTGGGGATGTGACTCAGTGGTCAAGTGCCCCTGAGTTCAATCCCTGGTACACAAACAAACAAGCAAACAAAAAAACCTTATCTGTCACCCTTGAATTTGAGCTCTAGTTGCTAGTCTCTTTGCCTGGTTGCTCTTTTCACTATGCTATAGGATTTTGTCCATGAATGATTTCTTTTTTATTTTTGCGGTGCTGGGGATCGAACCCAGGGCCCTGTGTGCTTGTAAGGCAAGCACTTTACCAACTGAGTTATCTCCCCAGCCCGAATGATTGTTTTTGTTATGGACAATTAGGATTTTTAAAAAATCAGGTCTCTTGTCATATACTCATGAAGATGTATCTCACTTGAAAGTTTCCGATTTGGAATCTGTTTACCTCCATTTTATATAAAAACAATACATTTGGCATTGGACAATAAAAAAATTTAATGACTTTGTAAGTCAGATGCTTATTGTAAACATTGAAGCTACAAGAGATAAAAATAAAGGTGCCCCATCTTGAATCCATACTAGTTAAATTTTGAGTGAATACATGCTCTGAATTAGTGGTAGGAATTTTTATTAAATATTTGGATGATGGGTGGATGCAATTTGAAGTTAGATCTGTTCATTTCAGATGGATCTGACTGCATGGTTTCAGACTTTGACTTGGAAGAACCTCCAGTCTTTGGGTATGTGAACTGCAGGTATATTCATATTGCAAGCTTTACTTCTCATCTTACCTATCCATGCAGACATCCTTAATCCATCAACTCCTACGGAGTCTCCACTCAGCTCTTGGTCTGTGGCTTAAACTTCTCAAGTGACCAATAGTTCCATCTTCACACTCTGAGATACTCTTAAAGAGGAAAATAGACTCCATAGAACCTTTCACAATTAGGATTAGAACCTGGGAACCCCCCCGCCCCCCGATTTTAAGAACTATGTAACTAAGAAAGTCACACAGTACAGTGAAAAGAACACTAGACAAAGATGGTTGCAACTTAGGTTCTACTTCTAGGATGACTCACACGTTATCTCCACATGACTCACATACCATAGGAGCCATGAAAACCAGATATATTAGCAATGCCTAGTGTTAAGGTTTGGATGTGAGGTGTCTTCCAAAATCTCCAGTGGTAATACAAGAATACTCATGTGAAGTGATTAGAGTATGAGTGCTGTTACCTAATCAGTCCATCTTAGTTTGAATGAATGGACTGGGTGGTAACTGTAGGCAGGTGGGTTGTGGCTGGAGGAGAGAGGTCACTGAGGGAGTGCCCGGGAAAGATGCATCTTCCTTGTGGCTCTTTCTTCTCCCTCTCTCTACTTCCTGGCTGCCCCAAAGTGCTCCTCTACCATGCCCATCCACCTTGATGTTCTGCCTTATTTTGGTCTCAGAGCAATGGAGTCAAATGTCCATGGACCGAACCTCTGAAACCCTCAGCCAAAATAAACTTTTGTCTTCTATTGGTTCTTGTCAGGTATTTTGGTCACAGCAACAAAAAGCTGGCATACCTTATGAAGGTGCAAAGGGGCAGGTAGGGACAGCCAGGTCCCATATTTGCTTTTTCATTTCCTATTTTAACATTTTAACTCAGGAGAGTGGAGTTGAATGTGGCAGTTGTCAAGTTTGATAGTCCTATATAAAATTTTGTCTGAAATTACTTTTAACATGCAGCCCTAAAATAGGCACCCTGGGAAATTAGACAGATAATGATTGCAAAAAATGAAAAAGTAGTTCTCCTTTCTGGTGCCATTGTCTGCTGTTATTTCTGGTATTAAGGGTAGTTAGCCATAGTTTCCTTAAAGCACACGCCATTGATGTGGAATAGAAGAATGAAGATTTTACACCTTTAATTTAAAAACCCCAAATTTTGGAAACTGATTTGTTATCTGGAAGGTAACTGTACATTTTCTTAATTGACTTAAAAGTTAGAATATTCCTATAAACAAAGTTGAACAACTTCATAATTAGATGTTAATAAAGTAAAAACAGTGGAGAGTAATAGGAATGCTTTTTAGCACTTTTTCCATTTTTCATTTATACAACAATACAGGCACAAAAGGTAATTAAGCCACCAATATTACAATATGCAAAGAAATTGTAAGCTAAATCCCATAAAGGAGTTTAATTAAAAAATGGAATAATTTAAAGATGTGTACTATAGTGGGAGAAAAAGCATTAATTATAAGGCTAGGTAAAAAATGTGAATACACATGTTTTTGGATTGTTGGTGTTGGTGAAAAGTAGATTCCAAGATGCAGAGTAATAAGCCTAGATCCAGGTAATACTTTTAATAAAAGTTCCTTGAGGGGGGCATCAGTAAGCATATTTGACTAGAAACAGCACATAACATGTATATTAGTTTTGTTTTTAATTAGATTTGGACAGAATTCATTATTTTTAATGTCTTTTCATTAGTGAATAGAAACCATTATTTGGATGTATTGTGGTAAAATAAATTCAAGGTGCATACTTATTTTCAGCAAAATACCTCTTATGTATTTAAAGAAAGTATTGTTTGGAATACAAATCATAGATAGATATTTGAAAGTCCTTGGTCTTAGACAATGGTATGATTTATATGCTAAAAAAAAATTACATTTTTTCTTCTTTTTCTCAGGTCCGTTATTAACGGAACTATATTGAAATAAGATAGTTTTGCTTAAGTTGTAGAAAAGTCTTGCTGACTGTTTTTATCTGGTCTTTTAAGTAATGTTTCAGGGTATGGGTAGGGGTGGAGGTGGGACAAAATTTAGATGCTTCTCTCAGATTTTCGTTGGGACAGAATAACTCATGTTTAGTTTAACATTGATACATGGCAATCAAATTCTTTGGGCTGATTCTGCCTAAGGAAAAAATAAAACACTGAATATAAAATTGACTCTCCGACATGAGCCCAGATTTACAGTATTTGTTAAATTTCCGTGTGGGGAGTTGTGTCTGCCTTAAAAAGGCCAGCTGAAATTAATCTCCAATTGTGTGATTTATGCTGCATAGTATAGAAATATGTCTTTCTGATGCTAGTCGACTAAATTGTAGCATCTCAAAATGAGAAAAACACAGCAACATGTTAATGGCACACCAAGGAGGAAGAGTGGGTTATTTCAAGGCACAAATGAGCCATAAATTAAGCTCATAATGTTGTTTCTTAACTACAATTTTTAAAGGTGAATTTCTCCAAATTTGTATATTATACAATTTTTATATAACCTTAAATAATGAAATATCACCCAGAAGCTGACTGGCTTTTTTCTCTAGCTCAGTCTCTTTCTTCCCTACATCTTTTCTCTGTGCAAATTCCTTTTCTGCAAGGTGCTGGAATAACACCATCCAGCTCTATCCCTCACCTGTTCTTCATACCAGCAAATGTATTAAAATAGGCATATTAAAATTTAAGTCATTTAACTAAACGTATTTAGCCTCTGTGCAGTTTCTCTTTTTTCTTCATATAATTTTTAGTTGTAGATGGGCACAATACCTTTATTTTATTTATTTTTATGGGGTGCTGAGGGTTGAACCCAGTGCTTCATACATGCTAGGAAAGTGCTGTAGCACTGAGCTACAAACCCAACCCCTGTGTGCAATATCAAAAATCATTTTTCATTTTGTTTGCCGAATAACCACAAAAAATGACCTTTGGGCCAAGATCAACTGGGAAATCAACACTGGTATATTATTATTAACTGAATTCCAAACTTCATGAGAGCTCATGAGTTTTCCCATTTGTTTCCATTTTTGGTTTGACCATTCAATCTGGAACACCTTATATTTATGGTTATGACTCCTTGTACTTTTCTAATCTGTGTCAGAGATATGCTCTTCATATTTCCTGTGACCTTGGATGTTTTTGAGGAATGATTGTCAATTATTTCATGGAATGTTTCTCAGTTTTGGTTTATTGGGTGTGGTTCTTGTCATTAAAGGGGGACTATGGACTTTTGGGAAGAGTACCACACAGGTGATGTGCCTTTGTTAGCACATCTAATCAGGATTACCACCCTAGCATCATGATCCTGCCAGTGATGTCTTCCTTCACCTTTGGTTGAGCTGGTATTTGCCAGCCTGCTTCATTTGAACGAAGTTAGTGTATTTATCTTTTCCTACTTAATTCTTTGCAAGCAAGTCACTTAAATCCAACTGAAGCTGAGATTCAGTTCCCCTTGCCAGTAAAATCAACTCTTCTTTTTATCCCTGGCCTCTCCCCAGGTGGGAGCCTTGAATTAGGTGACCTGGGTTGGTCAACCTCTCTGCATTGGAAGTGCTATCATTCAGCTCTCCCCTCTGCATGTTCCCTCCCAGAGGCACCTCTTCTCTCTTTGCATACAACAAAATACCCACATCCACCTGCCTTAGCCCTTTTTGGACTATTCGTATCCATTTCTTCTATTGAATACAGCTTGCTGTGTGTTTTATAACCTAGCAACAAAGAGTACCACTTGGTGACATTTTATTGAGTGACGCTGCTGTATGGACTTGACATACATAGATTATCTTGCATAATCTGCATGCACAAACACCTTTTGATGTCGACAGCTCTCTGTACAGATGAGGGGCTTAAGCCACAGATGGCTTAAGTTGACCAGGGGAACCCCAAGTGATCTGGGGCAGCCCTGTTCCCCTAAACCCACTTCTGAGCACCGTGCCTGGTACAAGCAAGTGTTGAATCAGTTTTTGAATGGAAACATTGATGGATTGGTTAATAAGACTTAATTTCCTCCTCAATTGACCTTCTTTGATGAGAGGAGCCTTTTAAAGAATATACAAAATAAGAGAGATGTAAACATGACCATGTTTCACAAAAAGTGTTGCAAAGTAAGGTCACCCTTGCTTTCAAAACTGTAGTCACCCTTGGGCAAATCATTAAATTTTCACATTGATTTGTACATGTGTATCACATATCTGCAGCATATTTTACCTTGTGAAAAAATGCTGACTCAATGTATTAGTGAAGAAAAGGAGTATTTCCTTCCATAGTTGACATCCTGTCTAAAGGGAGCGAAGAAGGCTCAGTGAGGCATCATCAAATAGATGTGTAAAATTAAAACTAAATCATACCCAAAGAGATTTCATACTGTAATTAGAAGACAGAACTCTGCCACTCTTTGATTTCTTTCATTTATTTGTACTCAAAAAAAACATGTTTTAGGGCCTTATGGAGGACCCTGTGTCAAGCATTGATATCAAGTTTAACAAGATATTCAAGGAACCACTTCTCACAGAATTTTCCACTAGTGAGGAAGACATATATTTAGTAAATATATTTATTAGTGTAATAGTAAACACCAAATTGCAACAATAACTAGGCTCACAGGAAACCCACAAATCAGTGCTAGGATAGCACAGAACCCATCTATGTTCCTGAGAAAGGGACACTGACACTGAGATCAGACGCCCTGTGGGTCCTACCTCTGCCTTCCCCTTTTCCTCTGAGAATGCAGGCTTGTATATCAGGTAGTGATGTCAGAGTTCCTAAGCTGTTCAGAATAGGTGAGCTGACAATATACACATATTCTGCATTTTAAGAAAGAGTGAGTAAGTGGAAACTAAAATGCAAATGACTTCTATTTTAGATGAGCAACGTCATACCGGAGCAAAGGAGGCTTCTTGCTGTTTCTTTTTTCCTCCCCCCACCCCCAACCTGTAGGTTTCAACTCACCACAGTCTTTATTTAGTGTCATGTTTTAAACTTAGAAACATTTATTCAAAGTTCTGAAAAACAAAGCATTCAATACTGGGAGACTCTGCGCAAGTGCAAATGATTAATGATATAATTCTCAGTCCTTTATAAAGTGTCTTAACACCAAAGAGATTTATACAGTGTGCAATGGTGGTAGTGCTTCTATGTGAGAATAGGTAATCAATATCTGCAAGCTTGGAGAAAGGGTTCTATTTCCTCCACTAATGACATAGGGGTTTTTGCAAGGCAAGGGTGTCTGGAGCATGAAGCACTCCAAAGAAGAATTAATTTAAAATCTGAAGTGGAAGATCAGTTTCAATTAAAATTGCACTTGAACATATATTGGCGCAAGTGTGAAAGCAAGCACATCGTCAGCTTAAACCTTCAGATTGTTACCAGTGAATAAAGGAATCTCACTAGTCTGAATCCTGGTTATACTTTTATAGACCACTAAATTATACCTCACCCATGTCTGGAAGGTTATGAGAAACGGTATGAATGAATATTCTTTCTGATGGTGCAGATCATTATATTGTTGGCCATGGGATAATTATCAGGTATCTGTGTTTTTATAAATGAAGACTTGCATTTGTTATTTCTGTAGAGTCATATATGTTTGGATATATTTTTCATTGTTCTGTTCATTTTTCCCCATTGTGATTTTGTTGTAGTAGTAAACTCCTATAAGGGATTTTTTATTTGTTCTTTTTAGTTATGCATGCCAGTAGAGTCAGTTTTGACATATTTATACAAACATGAAATATATGTTATTCTAATTAGGATTCCAATCTTGTGGTTATACATGATGTGGAGTTTCATGGTCGTGTATTCATATGAGAACATAAGAAAGTGATGTCCCATTCATTCCACTGTCTTTCCTATTCCCATCCCCACTCCCTTCCCTTCATTTCACTTTGTCTAATCCACTGAACTTTTATCTCTCCTCCCTTATTGTATGTTAGCATTCACTTCTCAGAGAAAACATTCAATATTTGGTTTTTGGGGGGATCAACTTATTTCATTTAGCATGATAGCTTTCAAATGCATCCATTTACAGGCAAATGCCATAATTTCATTCTTCTTTATGACTGAGTAATATTCTGTTGTATATATATACACAACATATTATACACACATACCATATTAACAAATTAGTTCCCATATTTTAGACATACAGGCCCAGTTATAGCTAACCAAAATTTGTATTTCAGTTAACCATTGAATATGTCAGCAATCATCTTTGATTGTTTTTTGTTTATTCTTTTGATATGTGGAAGAAAATTTAAGCTGTTCACATAATCGGAGGCATTCTTCACATTCTCTTACCCCACCTTTGTCTTAAAATATACAGATGCATGGGACTGGAAATGTAGTTCAGCGGTACAGTACTTGCATAGCATGTGCAAGACTCTGGGTTCAATCCTCAGAATCAAAACAACAAAAACAAGACAGAAGCATCTGTGTGTATGTAAGATAACAAATGAAGACTTTGAGTTAGATATGGAACTGCACAGTCTGGGAATTGAAGCAAGAAGTGAAACAGTATGAATAAAAACCCCACATTTCCTAATTTAGTTGGAGTGCTACCATAAAGAAAGTAGAGATGTTGACTTATTCTAGGAAGTAGTATGGCTTTTGCAAATGACTTAAAAGTGTCCCAAGTTTGCCCATCTTTGCCATCCCAAGAAGATGTTCTTTCTGGTAGTCTGTTTTTATCCTACTGTTTGGAATGACAATTAGGGGCAATGGCCCGGGCAGCAGAGCAAAACTGAAGTATTTGCCAGAGATCAAGAACATTTTTAAGGAGCTACATCCATTGCTCTTACATGAAGCTTCCATTATCAGGACTAAATAGATTTTCCATGAGGGTCCCTTTTTCCTAGTGCTGTTATATTTGCTATGAGCTGCATTCATTTTTAGGGAATTAGAAAAACTGAGACCAGTGGTTGCCTCATGTCAGGATGGGCACAGAAGGGGGCTCACCTTGAGTATTAGGGAGATTCACCTTGTGATTCCCTATGTCTTCCGTCACACAAGCTTGGATGTGCACTAACACACAGAAATACCAGTTGATGAGCGGATTAGTCCCCTAACACCACTCTCGTTTTCCTCCTCCCTTGTCTGATATGTCCAGAAGTTTAAAGCTAAAAAACTGAGAATATAAGTATATGCATGTTTACATATGTGCCTATGTATGTACATACACTAAACCTTCTCGTCTGAAAACCTTGGGTTTTAGCTACTTAAAATTATATAGTTTAGAAGTGTTCTATGTCTAATTCTCAAAAGGGGATTCATTTTAATCTTTTTAGCAAAGATTGTTTCTTTCCCTGCTTTGTTATATTGAGAAGGTTAAAAGTAGAATGCAGAAAATCCTAAGAGCTTGTTATCCACTTAACAAACATTGCCCCCATAATATTTCATTTCCAAATCGGGCAGAGAATCAAACATAGAGGTTTTTCTGGGCTTGCATTCACCTGTAAGAATCATGCTGTATAGTTGCACCTCTTCCTTTGTTTGTATGACCTATGTTTCCCCAAATGTCTGTTATTTATATGAGCCCTGAATCCAGTCTGAAGGTAGCCTCACACTTGCCTTTCTGATAAGAGTGAGGGTTGGAGGAGAAGAGACTATCTTAACATCCCAGACTCTGGCAAACTCTGGCCAATCTCAGCACTGTCACAGTTATCCAAAGGAAAAACCTGCCTTATTGTGTCTCTCATTTCTAATGATTCTTAACTAATTTTTTATGACTTTTTTTTCCTAAGTACCAGCGATTGAACCCAGGGGTGCTTAACCACTGAGCCACATCCCTGACCCTATTGTGTATTTTATTTAGAGACAGGGTCTCACATAGTTGCTTAGGGTCTTGCTAAGTTGCTGAGATTGGCCTCAAACGGGTTATCCTCTTGACTCAGCCTCCTGAACTGCTGGGATTACAGGTGTGCAGAATGACTTTTAATTTTGATTTTTTTTTTTCTTTCCTTTCTCTGTTTAAGGATTCCTATGTCCTAAGAAAAAAGTTGTGGTTAGGATATTGCTCACTAACAATAAAACATGCTAAATTTATTAAGTCACTTTCTTGTGAATGAACGCTCTGCTTATTTTAAGAAACTTATTTCAAAACTTTCAAAAATATGAACAACTCTTGACAGCCCTTCTGTTCAAATTCCTGAATCTGATTAAAGATTAAGTTAGGAAATGTTTTGATTGCAAACCAAGAAGCAAAACTAGCTGGGTGTGGTGGTGCATGCCTGTAATCCCAGTGGTTCTGGAGACCGAGGCTGGAAGATCACGAGTTTAAACCAGCCTCAGCAATGGGGAGGCGCTAAGCAACTTAGTGAGACTATATCTGTAAATAAAATATAAAATAGGGCTGGGATGTAGCTCAGTGATCAAGGGCCTGAGTTCAATCCCTAGTACCCTCACCCCCACAAAAAAAAAAAAAAAAAAAAAAAAAGAAAGAAGAAGCAAGACTATCTTGGGTCATACATCTTTTCTCAAATCTTGCCACATCAAGCCAATGACTTTGTCCCACAATTTGTAGTACTACACTGACCTCTTAGAGTGGTCATGTGTTGGAAAATGTAGTTTGGAAGATGGGGTATCTGGCTTCATGGATCTTACTCATTCCATCTGTGATTCTTGAAGATTGAAGTGTTTCTTTCTTTCAACAGGTGCCTATGGTCCTGAGCACTGGGTAACGTCTAGCGTCAGCTGCGGGGGTCGTCACCAGTCTCCAATAGATATCTTAGACCATCATGCACGTGTGGGTGAAGAATACCAGGAGCTACAACTTGATGGCTTCGACAATGAATCTTCTAACAAAACCTGGATGAAAAACACAGGGAAAACAGGTAGATTGTGACTTCTTTACTTGTCTTTGGATCCATAAGAAATGGTTGAGAATCTCTTGTGTTTATCTTTCCCCTGATTTGTTCTTAAGTAGTGCACATTGCTGTAGGGAGCATAAATTAATCATGTGACTTTGGTTAAATTGCTCAACCACTCTGATTCAGTTTTTTAAAAAATATATAAAATGTGGATAATGACATAGTATCACCCTCATAGGATTGTAATGATTCGATGAGTGAATACATGTGAGGTACATAGTATGCTCTTTCTGATACCTATCCAGTATGGTAGCTATAGCCACATGTGGCTATTTAAATTCAAATTTTAATTAAGAATTAAATAAGATTGAAATTCAGCCCCTTGGTTGTACCGGGCACATTTCCAAAGCTCAGCAGCCACATTTAGCAACTGGCTATCATATTGCAGATATAGAAAGTTATGTCAGATAATACTGGACCATGTGTGCAAATGGAAATAAAGTTTTTTTCTTTGAAGTTTTGCTTCGTTAACATTTCTTATGAAAGTGTGGATGAACGTCTAGTCCCTTTGTGTGTCATATGTGTGGTTGGATCCTTCCACTTCCTTTTTACCTCCTGCCTTGTCCTATGGGGATTCGTGAGTAGATGACATAATCTTTTTACCATTGCTAATGTGGAAGGTGGTCTCCTTGCTCATTACTGTTGTGCAACTATCAGCTTCAGGATTTCCCTGTAAGTAACAGAGAACACCTTGCTTTGCCCTAGGGTCCAATCTGAAAATAAACACTGAGATGTGATATTATACCCCTGCTTTCTGCTACCTGGGGTTAGGTTATATTGATGGTTAAAGGTATTTTTCACATCTTTTATTTACCTTCTTACAACTTTAACCCTTGAAAACACATTCTTTTTTTCTTCCTTTCTTCCTCTCCCTCTACCTAAACCACTCTGAGCAATCCCTTTTAAGATCCTTGACAGCCTGAAGCCCCATGCTGGCCTAAAATGACTTCACTTTCAACCCTTTGGTTCCAAGCATGTTTTGGATCCCAGAGCTGCCTTTTTTCTTAACCTAACTGGCTGCCCAGGCAGCTTTGGGGATCCATTTTCTTCCTCTGTACCAGCAGTTGTCTGAGATTTTTCATGGAAGATAGCTTTTGAGTTGGCCTGGTTTATTCGTAGACTTGCTTCCCATTCAGAACCATGATTCCTGACTTTGGTCCTTTCCATAATGCTTCATAAACAATTCTTCCCCTGTTATGGCTGGCTACCCTCTCCTGTCTTCATTCATCTATTTCAGCAGCTGCTCTGGAAAAACTTTGTGCACCTGCAGTGTTATATGTACCCACCTCGTCATCCTCCCTTCTCTGCTCCTCATTGTGGGCTGTGTGCTTATCATTAGATTTCACAGTGTCTATCAATGATTCTGCCTCGTATGTCAAATGGAGTCGTCCCTTGAAGAACTGCATCGGGAGCACTCCTCTTCAGACCATCTGATTGTAGCGAACAAGAGCTTTGGCACAATGTGTGTAATCAGAGCTAGGAGCTCAGAGCCACCTCAGTGGCACATTCTGGAAACCTGTCAGGGGAATGCTCTGGGCTCTCTGATGTGGTTTTCTACTTGACTTGCAACGCTTGACAGCCTTCTGCAAAGATAACACGTTTCACTGACATCTGGGTATCACCAATGAAAGGTTTGAGACTTGTGTAGGGTTCACTCAGTGGAAGTTGATTCATGACCCTTGGTCTTCCAGAAGCTGATTATCAATCTCTGTCACTCTGCTGACTTTCTTGAGTGATCCACAACTTGCTGCCTATCTGGGAGTGCATGCTTCTGGTTTTAAAGCCCAGCTATCCAGATCTGTGTACATCTGTCTTAGCAGCTCAGAAGCTCAGCATCAAGCAGCAGGAATAAATCCCCACTACTTCTCAAACTGTACTTGTTATTGTGAAAATTTTCGACACCATACTACATAGGCCCATATCTCATAAATCCTCTGAGATGACTCTGTAGGAGGGGTTGTTTTTAAAAGTGACAACGAGTTATATGCAATTTAATGCAAGAACATGAAATTGTTTTCTTGATCTCCTAAAAGAGTGTCAATTCACAATTTAGAAAGTTTGATGCAGAAATCAACTTGTGGTGTTATTTTATTTTTTTAAACAGACGCCTAGGAATCTTTTATTTTGTATATCTTGAAATGCCATGTGCGCTCATAAATTTCTGAATATTTTAGAGAAATGAACATTCAGTTAACATATTAATAGGCAAACTGAATAATTGCAGTCTTTTTTAAAGCACACATATTATTATGTGTTTTGAAAGTTATTATGCGTGAAGAAAATGGGGCTAAAGGAGAAAGGTATTTCTCTGCATTATTTTGTACAACTGCACGTGAATCTATAATTACCAGAAAAATTAAAAGTTTAAATTTTTAAATAATGCATCTTGCATGAACCACATGGTCTGTCTTTGCTGCAATCATTCACTTAATATTTGTCTTTTATGCCCTGATAGAGAAAATGCTGCTTTTTCTTAAATCATTAATTTTTAAGCAACACATATTTTTCTTCTCCTAAAGTATTTTTGTGAACTTCATCTTTCCAGAAAGTAAATTCAAGAGGGAGTATTTATTTTTTTTTTTCTGATGGAAATTTACAGGTCACTTATCTGTAAAATAGACTCTGTCTTTTGGATATTAAAATATGAATATAGAAAGTTAATATTTAAAGCGGCCTATTACATACAGACAGTAACTTTCACATAAAACAGTTTTAATGTTCAGATCTGTCTTCACCCCCGAGACTGCTATATATCCCATCTGGCATAATCAATAGAGCGACTTCGTTTCACCTCGCCCACTTCTGGAAAGTTGTCTCAAATATCTTTACAAGACAGATAGCGTCTCTCTATTTCTTCCCAAGGAGCCATAACTAACTGTCTATTGTGCCAGTTCTCATTTCATTTCATCTAAAGTTATTTCTCTTTCTTTCATTTTCGAGGGGTGAAAAGATAATGCATTCATCAAGAACACTTCAAGATGATCTTTCTGTTGCTAGCATTAGCTCCTAGCTAACCACTCAGATTTGAAGACTTTGATGGCACTTCTCGATGTGTGTTCATAACCATGGCCTGTGAATTTTAACTATTAGGAAGAGGGCTTTTTTTTTTTTTTTTTTTTTTCCCTTTATCTACTTTCTTTTTTTTTGGTACCAGGGACTGAACCCAGGAGTGCCTAACCACTGAGCCACATCCCCAACCCTTTTTTATTTTTATTTTGAGACAGGGTCTTGCTGGATTGCTGAGGGCTTCATTAAGTTGCTGAGGCTGGCCTCAAACTTGAGATCCTCCTGCCTCAACCTCCTGAGCTGCTGGGATTACAGGTGTGCACTACCACACCTGGCTCTCCACTACTTTTTCTTAAATTTCACACTGAGGACAAATAGGAAATGTTCTCCATGAAGCTTTTCCCCACTTTATGTTGGTTTACTGTATTTCTTGTTAGCCTACCATCTTTCCTATTGGGGTGCATAGATGATAGTGTCTGGCACAGTTCTATTCTAGAAATAGGTGTTAATTTAAAAAAGATGGATGGTGGAGAGCAAAGGTGTAGGTAGGTAGATTGGGAGCCATTTTCTAGTATGTTGCTGGTAAAATTAAGATGAGGATCAGGAGATCACTGCATTTACTTTACTTCACCTGGCCTTAGAGTAGCATTACAAGAACACACAAATTTATGAACAAATGAATGTCTGGGCAATATAAAGAGAAGCACAGAATCTTATTCCTGGTCATTTCCATGCACTGTCTTCCCAACCAAGTGTGTTACCTAGGCTAAATGGCAGAGAAGGACATGGCTTTCCATTGTGCCTACACACAGGAGTAAGGCTTCCACAGTCCAGCGTGAGTCTAATGCTAAAAGATGCTCTGCTTTCTTGTTCACTGGAGTTCACCACTGCCCTGTGTAGCCCTGAAGTGTTGTTGTTCTCTTCCAAGGTTGACTGAGACACTGATCCAAGCCTGACTCTTGAGTGTCAGCCCTGGGCTGCCATTGTGGGCACCCTACTGGGTTTTCCAATGCATTCTTCATGATCCATGAACTCCCTCCCAAATTCACCAGCTGTGTTGCTTAGTATAGTCACACTCCACCACAGCACCAGCCAAAAAAAAAAAAAATACTTAAAAAGTCACTCAAGTGTAACTTGCAGGCAAGAGCCCTTGTAGTCTTGAGATTGGAAAGGAAGTTTTTAGGAAGTCTGTGTGCCTGTGTTGCTCTTCATATCTTTTCAGGCTTTCTAGTCTTTCTGTGCCTGCTCTTTGTTCTGTTGTTGATCTAAATGTGGCTTTTGTATGTGGGCTTTTGCTTTCCTAAAGATTCATTCTCTCCTGCTTTCCTTTCTTGTCTCCTCCTTGACTCTGCCTTCCTTGCATCCGCTCTCTGTTTCTTGGCTGGTTTGTGCCAGTTTTTTCTCCCTGCTGCCAGCATGGCCCCTTCTCTTTCTGTTTCCTGACTTCCATCCATATAGCTAGCCACAAAAGGGAATTAAAGTCATTTCTAGTTTGTTTGTTTTACAGTGCTGGGCCTTGCATCCAGGGCCTCAGAACCCCAGGCCGGTGCTCTACCACTGAACTACATCCCCAGCCCCAGGAATCAAAGTTTTGGGTTTTTGTTGTTGTTGTTGTTCTGTTTTGTTTTTTTAATGTATTGGGCTGGGGTTGCAGCTCAGTGGTAGAACACTTGCCTAGCACATGTGAGGCACTGGGTTCAATCCTCAGCACCACAGAAAAATAAATAAATAAAATGAAGGTATTGTGTTCATCTACTAAAAAAATACTTAAAAAATTTTAGTTTATATTATCTATGGAGCAGAGGTTTTGGTATTGACAGCAGCCTAAATCTATCCTCATTTCAATAACACCTACGTTAATCCTGATACTCTTGGCTGGTGAGGGTCTGGATCATTTCAGTGGACAGATGATTTTTCATGTGCGTTTTCTTGGGAGTTCCAGCTTGCTTTATGTCAAATCCTTACATTTTAATTACAATATCCCCAAACTCATGTCAGTTCTTAATGGTCATTAACGGGTATGAATGTGGGATATGGAAGATAGACCTGTTTGGGGGTAATAATTCCTCATTTCTTTTTATCTCTAAGTTTTGTTTCTGTCTCTAAAGATTGGTGACTAAGGAGGCTGCCAAGCTACTTGATTAAAAGCAAAATATCAGCATACTAAATAGATATTTGGAAAAATCTCCATATTCAGCATCATGTGTATTGGGCATCCCCAATCCTATGTTTGTATTACACTGGGACATCTATTTAGCTCAAAGTGAGCCAAAAGAGAAAATTTAAGACTAAAATTTTAAAAATTCATTAGTAGATTAAGAAATTGTATCTCTCTCTCACACACACGTAAACACACACACACTGTGGAGTTCTACTCAGTCATAAAGAAGGATGAATTTTGGCATTTGCAGATAAATGAATGAAATGGAGAACATCATGCTAAATGAAATAAACCAGACTCAGAAACTCAAAAGTCGAAAAAAGTTTTCTCTTGTATGTGGAAGCCAGAGTAAAATAAAAGGAGGGGAGGATAGGACAGTGTTCAAGTATAGGGAAGATTAGTAGTGAAGAAGATTGAGAGGGAGAGGAGGGAAGTGAATGGGAAGGAAATGTAAAGTGAATTATTTGAAAGTCACGTTGTGTGCATATATAAATATACCACATAGAATTTCACATTTATGTATAAGTATGAAGACCCAGTCAAAAATAAATAGATAGGCCTGGCTTGGTAACACACACCTGTAATCCCATTGCCTCAGGAGGCTGAGGCAGGAGGATCACAAGTTCAAAGCCAGCC
This sequence comes from Sciurus carolinensis, assembly GCF_902686445.1. Classification (NCBI taxonomy): domain Eukaryota; kingdom Metazoa; phylum Chordata; class Mammalia; order Rodentia; family Sciuridae; genus Sciurus; species Sciurus carolinensis. Next base: position 60,645,366 of record NC_062229.1, read on the forward strand.
TTAGCAACTTAGACCCTGAACAGCTCAGTGATACAAAATCAAAAGGGCTGGGGATATTGCCCAGTGGTTAAGCTCCCCAGATTTAATCCCCAGTACCAGATAGATAGATAGATAGATAGATAGATAGATAGATAGATAGATAGGGATAAATGAAAGGAAAACCAGTAGAGTAGAAGAAGGAGAACAGAAATCTGGGCGATGACAGGGATCATGAACTGAAATTGAATTCCATGCATGTGTGATTTTGTTGGGATGAACCCAATACTGTGTATAATTATAATGCTCCAATAAAGAAGTACTCCTCTGATATACAAAAGAAGTCTGCTTTAACTCTTAACTTTATTAATTATTCTATTCCAGAAACCCCAAATCTTAGTTTGTTTCTCCTTATTACTTATCTGAATCCTGGGATTAAATTAGGAACAATTTCCCTGCTGTTCTCTTTGGTGAGAGACCCTGCAAGCCCTGTTTCATGTCTGCTAAGCTCCATTTCCTTTTTCTTGTCCCCACAGCCCCACACTCTGCATTCAGGCTGTAGGAGAGAGTGGCTGCAAAGACAGAAGCCTAATTAACCAGTAGCCCTAAAATTCAAGGTCACTTTGGAAGTTCCCTGTCTTTCTTATGGTGCAGAATCCTCTACAAGACTCCCATCTGTCATATCTTAAAGGGTCAGAGGGTTACCAAGTCCATTTTATTCATCGCAGCTCCATTTACTAGCGACTGAACTGAGACCTAGGATAATCCCATGGCTTGTTATCTCTTGGATATCTGTTGCTCCAACACAGCATGTCTGATATCTTTTCTGAGTAACTGCAGGAACCTTCTATCTTTTCTTCCTACTTACCAGTTTTGCTTTCCTTTCAGACCTTCTCCACAGAGTAGTGGTATGAATCTACCTAGTTCTCTACTCTGATCCTGCTCATTTGTCTCTCTTCTTTTGTCATCCATATCAAGGACTTCCGTTATTCTTGGGACAAAGACAGGTGGCTCACTGTCTCTGCCTCATTTTCTAGCCCCTTGTTACATCCTTCTTTCTGGGTACCAGTCACCATGGCTGCCTCCTGCTCACTCCCACTACCATCACTCTCATTACCACAGGACCTTTGCATGAACTGTCTCTCTATTCATATGCTCCCCTCTTGTGGACATCTCCCGAGGGAGCTCTTTTATTCATGTGACTCCCATCAGGCCTTGACATACCCTGAGTTAGATGCCTCTTGTTAGTACCTGTCCCACTTTGCTTTGCTTCTGCTGATTGTTTAATCCCTGGGGCTTGCCTTTCCCATTGACCATCAGTTCCATGAAGGCAGGAACGGTGTCTGATTTACCTGACTTCTTTTTCCTGGTAATTATTCTGTAAATATTGGTTGACCCAGGCATGGTGGCACATGCCTGTAATCCCACAGGCTCAGGAGGCTGAGGCAGAAGGATCAGAAGTTCAAAGCCAGCCTCAGCAACTCATTGAGACTCTGCCTCAAAAGAAAAAAACTAAAAAAGGCTGGAGATGTTGCTCAGTGGTTAAGCACCCCTAGGTTCAATCCCCAGTGGCCCCCCCCCAAAAAAAAATAGGGAAAACTTTATTGAGTATTTTTAAAAAGATATGCCAGGGCTCTATGCAATTTAGCAGGAGACTGGAACTAGATCTCAGGCCTCCTGGTTTTCAGACACTGGCCTTTGCTTTTCATCAAGAGCCCCATGGCAGATGTACAAGTAATCACCAGATATATGAAAAAATGTTCAACATCCCTAGTAATAAGGGAAATGCAAATCAAAACTACCCTAAGATTTCATCTCACCCCAATTAGAATGGCGATTATCAAGAATACAAGCAACAATAGGTGTTGGCGAGGATGTGGTGAAAAAGGAACACTCATACATTGCTGGTGGGGTTGCAAATTAGTGCAACCACTCTGGAAAGCAGTGTGGAGATTCCTCAGAAAGCTTGGAATGGAAACACCATTTGACCCAGCTATCCCACTCCTTGGCCTATACCCAAAGGACTTAAAATCAGCATACTACAGAGATACAGCCACATCAATGTTCATTGCTGCTCAATTCACCATAGCCAGATTGTGGAACCAACCTAGATGCCCTTCAGTTGATGAATGGATAAAGAAACTGTGGCATATTTATACAATGGAATATTACTCCGCAATGAAGAATGATAAAATTATGGCATTTGTAGGCAAATGGTCGAAATTGGAGAATATCATGCTAAGTGAGATAAGCCAATCTCAAAAAACTAAAGGACGAATGATCTCGCTGATAAGCGGATGAGGACATATAATGGGGGGTGGGAGGGGCTAGCATTAGGTTTAGGGTTAGGTTTAGAGTTAGGCTAAGGAGAGCAGTAAGAATGAAGGAAAGAAGGACTGTGTAGAGGGAAAAGAGGGGTGGGAGGGGTGGGAGGGGTGGGGGGGAGGGGAAAAATATAATAAACATCATTACCCTATGTAAACGTAAAAAAAATAAAAAAAAAATTAAAAAAAAAAAAAGAGCCCCATGGCAATATAGAAATAAATATGGTGGAAGGTGGGAAGGTGGCCTGGGGTCCTGTGTTAAGGTCCAGTTACCACAAGCTTTTCTGTGCTGACAGTTGCAATTGGGGGGGGGGGTTGGATAGTGAGCAGCTGGCATTCTTCCCATTTATTTTTCTTTAACTTTTAGCACCAACTGCTGTTTACATAGATTTTTGGTGCGAACATTTGCTTTAGCCCTGCATATTATACACACATAGAACTTAATTTATAAACTCTTGCTGGATGTCCTGCGAAAAAATGCCATGGATGCCAGGACCTTGGTCATCCTTTCAAACTCACAAGGAAACAAAAGCAGTCTAACTCCCTCTTTGCCCCTCATCTCTGTGCGCACATAGGCAGCCTTACATTATGGGGGTCGCCAGGCCCAGGAACGATCTAGAGAGCCACACTGAGCACCAAACTGAGATTTTTTTTTTTCCTTGACATGATCAAAGGGATAGAAATAATCCATAAAAGGAAACGTCTTTTTAAAAACTGTGTTTTAGTTAACTGGTAGTATCCTCTCACCCCTTGAGATCTCCTCCAAGGGAGTATTTAGGCTACACCTGGCTTTACTGGTGTTCCTAACTCGCAATACTTCTTATTTTCTGTCTTTTTTGTGGTGGTGGAGGAAGCACGGGTACCCGGATTGAATCCAGGGGCACTCAACCACTGAGCCACATTCCCTATTTTATTTAGAAGCAGGGTCTCACTATTATTTCATAATTTGCTTAGGCCTTACTGAGTTGCTTAGCACTTCTCCCTTGCTGAGGCTTCTTTGAACTCAGGATCTTCCTGCCTCAGCCTCCTGAGCTGCTGGGATCATAGGCGTGGCCAGGCATGCTTCTTATTTTCTCGCAAGACAGTATTGCTTTACGTTGAAGTCTACCTGGAAATGGAGAGTTCCACCTATGTGGCCACCCCTCTGTGCTTTACCCAAGTTCCAGGCTTGATTCTAGAAACAATTGACACCGCTGCCGTTGGGCACGTGCTTTCCAGATTCCTGGCATTGTTCTCAGCTCTTGCAGAATGTGGCGTCCTTTTTGAGTCAAAAGAGCCTCCTAGGCAAGCAGGCAGGCACTGTTGGTATTGCCATTTGATCAGTGGGGTAGGATACCTGCCTGAGGTCACGCCCCTTGTCAAGTGGCAGGATGAGATGCCAGTCCTCATGGAGTTCATGCCTCTAAGATGTACTGTGCTCTCTGGTAGCTACCCAGCACCCTTGTGTTTTGAAATGATGCCATCATCAGTGGTCATTAGAAAATTGTTACAAGAGAGTCAGGACAATTCTCTCTCCCCAGTTTTATATGTAAACAAAAATAGATTCCATTTTTGAAAGAGGCGGATGTGCATGTAGCATGCTGTGTCCTCGGGTGAGAAATACAATAAAATGAAAAATGAGATTAATGTTTCAGATTGTACAGTTCCCTAATTATGCCTTTAATTATTCATATAAAACAAGTAAAATGACCCCTGACAGAGATATAAATGATTTAGGGTAAAATCAAATATTTATAGGATGACGTTGATTCCCTGGGCATATTGTAACAGATGCACTCAAAATCTTTGCCTTGGTTCTCTGGATGCAAAATTTTATATATAGAATTTATAGCAGGGTGAGAATAAGCAACAGTATTTAGGACAATACAGAGTTAATACCTGAGTATTGGACATTGGAATGAAAGGTATATGGATGGTATTATATAATATTTTAGAAGATACATCTTTATGTATATGTCAGTTTTATAGTATCTTAAATAATACTTTATCTTCCAAGATAATACATTTTATGGGTCATGAAATGACAGTCCCTCTGCTTTTGTTTACATTTTAATGTTTTAATTTGAGGCAGAGTCTTGCTAAGCTTCTCAGGCCTCACTGATTTGCCGAGGCTGACCTCCAACATGTGATCCTCCTGCCTCAGCCTCCCAAGTAGCTGGGATTACTTCTTTTACCACCATGCCCAGCTGTTTGGTTCACATTTTTAAATGGTTAAAAAACCAAAAGGGGGATAACACTCTGTGATACGTGAAAATTATATCAAATTCAGATTTCTGTGTGGTCAAGTGAGGCTTCACAGGAGCCTCACTTCTATTGTTGGTTATGCTCTTTGGCCACAGAGATGAGACCTAATAAATGCACCAGAGAGGCCAAGTGCTCTGCTAAGCACAAAATATTTACCAAGTGCCCTTTAAAGGGAAGAGCGTGCCGACCCCTGTTCTAAAACATGCTCCAAACAGAAAAAAAAATTGGAATAATACCCTAACATGTTTAATTGGCACAAGAAACACTTGCTTTTACTTCATTTCATCCTTTAATTCACACTCCCACTAATTGAATATTCCCTGTATATTTTTCAGGAGTTGGAGAAAAACTGCCTTTGAATGCTATAAAAAGGGATTTATATGACCAGGATTCCTTCTCTTGCGTTTAATGCTTCCTTTATATAGAGAAGTACTGAAACTAATTGCCCTGTTTTAGAAATGGGTCATTAGTCTAGTCCCTATCTTTTATGGAGACCTCATTTTCATGCAGGGTTTCTCTCTAAAGCTCTAACTGGGATCTCTTTAGGAAGAGGGGACAATGAGGATCTGAGAGCTTTCCCATGGCTCACACAAGCTTGGCTTTTGGTCATAAGCCATTCAGTATATTGGTTGGCATCTTACATGTATTTAGCAGCCAGTAAGGATTTGTTAAATGAATGAATGGATCTACTTTAGGAAAGAGAGAATGTATCACTTTTAAAATTGAAACTGATATGTATGCATTTAGATAATACATTTCTTTTGCAAAAGTACATTTTTCTATGAGCATTAATCTAATTCTCAAGTTTTCTTTCTTATTGTTCAAGAAGGAAAGGTGTGTTTTTGCAATTAAGGGTGTGATCTGGTATAGGTACCCAATGTTGTGCATGCTTTCCTTTTTTTATTTTGTGTTTGTTTTCCAACATGGACTAAGGGAAATTTTCATATGCTTAGAATTAAAAGGAGAGTAGAGGAATTCTAATTTGCATCATTCAGCTGACTTAATAAGTAGATTTGCACTGCAGTTTCCTGGGCATATTTATCAGTTGTAAAGACCGCCATCCCCAGTCCTATCTTCCAACAGTTGTTGCCATAATATTGGGAAAACTTGCAGATTTCCCCCGATATCTTGCCTACGTTTTCAGATCAAAGAAACACACGTCCTGCGTCTGGCTCACTGTGTACATTCCCTGTCTCATTCCAAACTTTGAGTCTTGGGGTAGCCCCAGGAAACAATGCTTAAAAAGAAACATCTCACTCTCCTGATAGTTTTGATTGTCATGCCAACTTAGGAGACACTGATGCAGAGTGACTTATTCTGTCATTGTCTCCAATTTTTTTTTTCATGTGTTAAATGGATGAAAAAGTTCTGAGATCTCTTTCTCTTTCTGGGAATTGTCATGATGTAGAACCTACTGGTGATCAAGTGTGTTCTACCACTAGAATGCTCTAATTTATTCAGACTAGTGCTTTTGACTTGTTTTTTAATAGGTAGGTGAGGAAATAATTCCCACCATGACAATCATGAACTTGAAAACAGCAGAAGTAAACCTTCCTTGGGGTGTGAAACTCACTTTGTGTTCCCTTCCCTTCTCTTTTAGTGGCCATCCTTCTCAAAGACGACTATTTTGTGAGTGGTGCTGGCCTACCTGGCAGATTCAAAGCTGAGAAGGTGGAGTTCCATTGGGGCCACAGCAATGGCTCTGCCGGCTCTGAACACAGTGTCAACGGCAGGAGGTTTCCTGTGGAGGTGAGAGATCTGCAAATGTGGCTCTGCTTTGGGCATTGACATTATTCACATGCTCTTTCCTTACCATCAGATATTCTGCAAATCTGACGGGATTGAATTTTGTCTGTCAAGAAATCCCTTATCAGCCAGGCACAGTAGCGCATGCCTGTAATCCCAGCAGCTTGAGAGGCTGAGGCGGGAGGATTGCAAGTTCATAGCCAGCCTCAGCAACTTGCCCAGGCCTTAATCAACTCAGTGAGACCCTGTCTCTAAATAAACTATAAAAAAGGCCATGGATGTGGCTCAGTGGTTGAGTGCCCCTGAGTTCAATCCCCAGTTTAAAAAAAAAAGAATGAATGCCCTTATCTATAGCATGGCATCTGGATGCTGCCCATCATGCCTCTTCTCCTTTGTTCAAGGGGAGAAATAGGGAAATTGCAGGCATCCTGATTTGGTGAACTCACCCCTGATTTATGTGATTGATCATTTGTTTCCTTGGACAGTCTCTTTTCACAGTCCATTTCTGAAACCCTGCTCTCTGAAGCTGATATTTTGTGAGGAACTTGGGTAACTTCATTATCACTCTTTAGAAAACAGGAAAACTAGTGACATATGAAGAAGGATCTCAAAACCTCCTTTCATTTGAGAAGTTGTTTGGAAGGCTTTTTGCTCCTGAATGTTGTTGAGAGAGATACTGAGACTATTAGTTGTCTCATAACTTTGTCTTATAACTTTGCTGGGATCTATGGTGACATTTTGCTTTAGTCCTGAGACATTCTATGACTTTTTACAGATCCACACTGCCAGACAGAAGGGCAGAGGTGCACTAGTTCATGAACTGATGTGCAGGGATGAGGGAGGAAGCACGTCACCAACTCCATTATTAACATTAGCTAGGAATGCCACATCCCTTCCATTGCTAACCTCATCGTTTCCCCTTAATCATAATCAGCGTGTGAATGTTCTTCTGCTGTGATAAATGTGGGTTGGTTCTCCATGTGCTAATTCTTACAAGTGTATGGAAGGACTAAGTGAATGTAGTTCCTGTCTATGACTCTACCCAACCATGGAGTCACTCTGAACTGGTAGCATGTTGTCATCAAAGGAGCCAAGTGCCCACGGAATGTTTTCAACCTTTAACGTTTCATGTCCTGCTTAGTTAAATCCAATGAATATGTTACCATCTAGGGGTGCCGGGTTCATTGTTCGGCAAAGAATTGAAGGACAGGACACAGAGATAGCAAGCAAGAAGTAGGTTGAGTGCAAAAGTGGCAGAGACAGACTTCTCCAAAGAGAAGGGGCTCCAGAGCTAGGAATCTGGTGGGGGAGTTTTGGCCTGTTCTTTTTATGGTCTCTGATTCCTATCTCTTCCCTTGTCCACATGCTTCTCATTATTACTGGTTGGTGTCCTCTCTGTCCACTTGTCTGTTTTAGTTTTTCTATTGGATCTCCTGCCTAGGAGCATGAGTATGGAAGTGTCTATCTGATTGGTTCCCTGCATGTGTCCACGAGCACTTTCATGAACCAGGAAGTTGACCTCATCAGAGACCGAGCTCTCCATGCTCCTTTGTTCTGGCCTTGACCTCCTTACTTACCATCTTGCTCTGGTGCCTAAGCCCTTATACATCTCCCTCAAATACTTGAGGCCTCCTTCACAAAGAAAATACACGTCTGTATCTACACCAAGGTGTTTGCTTTTAGTTGCTGTGACCAAAATACCTGATATAACTAATAAAGGAGAAAAAGTTTATTTGGGATCATGGCATCGGAGGTTTTGTTCCATTGTTGACTGGTTGACTTGCTTTGGATCTGAAGTGCAGCAGAACATCATGATAGAACAAGGTAGCAGAAGAAAGCTGCCCAGCTCGTGGCAGCCAGAAATCAGAGCGAGAGAGAAAGGGGCTCAAGGTACAGTATTGTCCCCAAGAGCAAGCTCCCAGTAATCTGCTTCCTCCAACTAGGACACATCTCCCAATAATATATTCAAATTATTAATCTTTCAAATGGATTAATACAGTGATAAGGTTAGAGTACTCATGATTCCAACATTCCTGAATGCCTCACCTCAGGACACTGTTGCACCTTTTAGGTGTGTGAGCCTTTGGGGCATATTCCAGATCCAAACCCTAACCACATTGACTCATGTGTCGTTGATAGGGTTTTATCATTTAGCCTAGCTCCTCACACCTGTGTTTGAACCCTCTTGGAATCGTTGGAACATCCATGCAGATCCCCTGCAAAGTGGAAAAAATCTCTTTGTTTATAGATGTATATAAGGGGAAACATCTATACCTAGTTTCTTCTATTAAATGCTTACAACACAGATCACTTCTGTGATCCAAAATTATGTATGAATTTCACCCCACTAGCAAGTACACAATCTTTGCTGCAGCAGACCGTACCTTGACATTCTCTCCATCAATTAAGTTCTGATACCTTCTACCTGATGAGAGCTTTAGACCCAGTCACAAGTCCAGGCCTCCGGAACTTCTGACCGACTATCTACAAATTGGGGCTCCCACAACCCACCCTTTACACTCTGTTAAGTTACTAGATTGACTGACAAAATTCAGGGAAATAGACATGTTTCCTTGTTTATTATAAAGGATATATTAAGGGATACACACAAGCAGGCAGGTGAAGAGATACACAGGGCAAGATCTAGAAGGGTCCTGAGCACAGTAGCTTTTGTGTCCATGAGGCTGAGGTGAGACACTCTTCCTGCATGTGGTTTAGTTTTATTTTACTTTCCTGTAAGATTCCAGGGGTTCATCTATCCTAGAGCACTCCATGTTAGTCAGTTTTCTGTCACTGTGACAAAATACCTGAGAAAATCAACTTAAAAGAAGAAAAGATCTATTTTCATTGATGGTTTCAGTTCACGGTCACTTGCCTCCATTGTTTCTGGACCTGTGGTGAGACAGAGTGTCATGGTGTGGGAGTGCCTGTTGGAACAAAGCAGTTCACCTCATGATCACTAATAAGAAAAGGGAGAGAGTTAGAGGAAGGGGCCTGGAATGAAATATTCCCTTCCAGGGTATGTCTGCAGTGATGTGCTCCCTCCAAGTAGCTATTGCCTCCTAGAGTTTCCACCACCTCCCAATAGGTCATTCAGCTATGAACTCATGAACGGATTAATCATTAATGAGGTCAGAACCCTCATGATCCATTCACTTCCCCAAGGCCCCACCTCAGAATACTGCTGTAGTGGGGACCAAGCCTTTAACACCTGCGCTGTTGGCAGACGTTTCAAGATCCAAATCATAGCACTCTCCAAACCCTATTCCTTTGGGGTTTTATGGAGATTCCATTACAGCTGGACAGCCCTAAGGAAATGCGAATGGACAGAAAGAATATGTCTCTTGGCATTGCTGTGCCTCTCTATGCGGCATTCTTTCCTCCTTAGAGTACAGACTAGCACCCTAAAGGTGTCTTATCAATTATCAGACAAGACTGGTTTATTAACTTTTTTATTTCTGTAACCAAACTACCTGACAAGAAAAACTTAAAGGAGGGGATGTTTATTGAGAGTTCATGGTTTTAGAGGTCTCAGTCTTTAGATGGCTGAATCCATTGCTCTGGGTCCAACAGGAGGCAGCACATCGTGATGGAAGCCTCATGTCAGCCAGGAAGCGGAGAGAGAGGGAAGAGGGAAAGGGCCACAGGGAAGGTGCACCCATCCAGAACATGCCCCCAGTGACCCACTTCTTCCAACCACACCACACCTGCCTACAATCACCAACCAGTCAGTTCCTTCAAACCAGGATGGGCTGCTTAGGTTACAGCTCTCATAATCTAGTCATTTTAGGTCCGAATATTCCTGCATTTACACAGGAGCTTTTGGAAGACACCTTGTATCTAAACCATGATAACATGTCACAGAATTTCTTGATGGGCATCTCCAAGGCAGGATGGCAGAGTTTCTATGTCTCATCTTGGGGAAGGATTCTAGTTTCTATGGTCTATCTTGGAGAAGGAACCATGAATTAGGAACCCTGGATGAAAACCAAATTATGCATATCCTAATACCACATGTTTGTACTGCTGCACAAATGTCTTCCTACCCACTGTTTCTTGAAAAACCAGAGATTGCTACTCTGGGAAAATGGTTGGTAATTTTTCTCATTTAGCTAACAAATTCTCAGTACCCAAATCTTCCCTGTACTGGGAACCCTCTATCTGTGGACTTCCTGTCCTAGTCACACTAATTATATGTCTCCTGTGTAGGGATTCTACTTAATGGGCTCCTCTCTACCCTTTGAATGGAATGAATCATTTCTTAGAAGTCTTGCTTTATTTATACTTGGAAAACTTGATTTTCGAGAAGCAAAATGACATCATGTTTCTAAGTGTGGGGTTTCCCTTCTGGTCTTGCTGTCGGGTTCCCATTGGCAGTGAGAGTGGAAGGGGCAGTCTATGTCCAGCCAGCTTTGCTCAGAAGCCTCTTTGTCTTCGAATTGGGTTGCCATTTGTTCCGTTAATGTTTTTCTGGACAAAAGACCTGTGCTTGAAAGCTTGAAAACTTAATCTGGCAGCTACCTTGGCAAAGGAATGTCTGTGGAGCTAGGAACTGGGAACCCCAGCTTCATTTGTTACCACTTCCTCTAATGCCTAGACAGCCCGTCTCCTCCTTATACTTTATTGTGGAAAAATGCACAGAATAAATGCATATTTTCATGAAATCTTATTGCTTTAAAAAGTCTCTTAGTTTTCATTACTTGAAACTATTGCATTTAGAAGCTAATCCACGAGCATCGACCACTTATTGTTTGACCAAGTCACTTGGATTGTTTTTCAGATGGTAAAGATCCCTGTATTAATTGGGTTCCTTCTCGAAGCTCATCTGGTTCCTACCTTGTTTTCTTCGATTGTGATAAACATGTTCAATTTCTTAGTGGTATATTTGGAGGAACTCAAATTTTAGAGATAAAAGGTAACTAAAGCAAATTTAACTTTAAAATATGCACAGCAAAGTTGCTCACTTTTGTCCAAAACGTGTCTGCAATATTTTATGTTAGGTTGTTTTATTTGAGCTCTTCATTAATGCTAGCTCTTTCTGAAATTTTTATACTGTTTGAACATCTCAGGGGTGGATTATTTCTTTTTATGTAAGTACATCATACTCTAAGAAACTAGAGTGAAGGTTAAAAAAAATTAATGTGTTATGGAATAATTTATCAGCAATGAGGATAGTATTTGTCTTGTATGTACTGTGCATGAGGTCTAGGGAACAGTCATTGCAGAAGATTGCACTGGAACTGATAGAATACTGTGTCAGCTCTCAACTGAGGGTGATGTCCTACCCCCTGGCACCCTGGCCACAGTCCAGGAAGCACTGTCTGGAGACATTTTGGGTCACACCCTTCTTGGCAGGAATATGCTACTAGAGTCTAGTGTGTAGAAGACAGGGGTGCTGTACAACTTCCCAAAATGTAGTAAAGCATCCACTGCATGGAACATCTGGTCCCCAGATGTAGCTTGGGTTACAACTATGCACCACAGGAGCAGAGGGAGCAGTGTGTTGAGTGGAACTGAGTATTCCTTTACCTCTGTGACATTGTTTGAAGACTGGGACTTCTTTCTTGTGGTTGTTAGACAGGAAACATCCCTTGCCTTGTGCAGATCAGCATTGCTGATCCTGGCTTCTTTAGGGTCTACTGTAGCTAGAGTCATGAGCTTGGGAATTTCAATTGCTCCCTCAGTGCTTCAGCTCTGCAGGCTGAATTTTAAGCATGTGCCCCACAAGAAGTTGGAGCTGCTCCCCAGGGGTAAGTGGCAACAAACTAGCCTTGTAGGTTTCCATGCTTTCCAGGAATTCTCTCCGGTCATCTACAACGTAGGCATTCAGAAATCAGAGCGGTCAGTGTTTTCCTGGCTGAAATCCTGGATTTGGTCTTGTAGTTGCAACACTTAAAAACTTCCAGTCTGATAATTAACCAAAAAAAAAAAAAAAAAAAAAGTCCTGTAAAAACTAAACAAACAAAAACTCTTCAATTGCCAGTATTCTTTACAGCTCAGTTAAAGTTGGAAAAGAAAACCAGAGTCATTGCCATGCCGTGCCTGGGAGACTAGACCCTATTTGGGTTCTGAAACACCCTTACGTTTTGAGCTTGATTCTCTGCCTGGAGGTGAGCTTTTCATGAGTATCTTCTATTGTGCAGGTGTAGGGACACAAAGGTAAAGAAGAAAGTCACAGTTCATGCCCTCAGGCTGTTTATACCCAGTAATATCATAGAAATTGTACAGTCATGTCAGTGGCTGTGTAGTTCCAGGTGTAATATAATCTCAGAAGCAAAGGGACGTTTCACCACAGATGGAAGGTTTTCGTGGAGATAATAATATTTACAAAGATGGAAGAGATGAATTGGAGCCTGTTGGTAGGCTAGGGATGTGCCAAGGCCCTGGGTCTGACCATATTTAGCAAATTTAAAAAATAAAGAGTGTCACTATGGGTTTTGGCAAAACCCAAAGTGTTCACTCACTAATTCCTAGAACCTGTGAATGTGTTACTTTGCATGGCAAAAGGAAATTTGTAGGTAGATGTGAGTTCGTGTCCTTTAAGGTCCTAGAGCTTAGACTAAAGCAGTAGTGTTATAATGGTAACTGGAAATGGAAATTTTCCAGTTCATCCATGACTGCTGGACTTTCCATAATCTCTCCCACCACAGTGATTTCTGATTGCTCCTATCCATATGAATCTCCTGCCTGTTCCTTTCTCTGTTCCTGTTCTGTGGCTGCTGATCTCAACACAGGTTCATATAGCGCTAATAGGAATTGAATTAGGCCGTGTCTCCACTAATAACTGAAGTTGGATTTAATTCAAAGTGAAACCTCCAGATAAGACCTCTGAGAGCTCCATTAAAGTAGAGGTTCTAAGCGTGCTTGTTGACTGAGGTAATTAAAATCTTATTTATTATAATACGAGATTGCAGGAGTTGTTGATTCAGACTTATTGGTGCTTTATGAGTTGAAGTCTTCAATAAGCTTAAATGATCCAAAATGATTGTGCCCTTTCCAGCAAAACCCACAGGTGTTTTATTTCAGCTCTGTTGAGAGCATCCTAGCAAGTGAAAAGCAGCAGAGAAGTTTTTCTTAATATATACCATGTACACATCACCATATGGTTCGGGTCTAGAAGCCCTTATCTGAAACCCCAGAGGCCAGATGTTTTAAAATTCAGAATCTTTTTTAGAAAGGTGGCATCGCCTACGTGCTGGGTATAGTACAGAACACACCGGATAGGGTCTGCAGACACCCATCTTAAACGATTTTCCATTTCACTTATCCTGAAGATTATGAAAACATCTTGACATGTTAAAAAAAAAATAGTTTAGCGTCTTTGTGAACATGATGCTTGGCCTCCCTGTCATGGGGGACTGTGACATTCTATTAAAATTTTCTATTAAAAAAACTTACACATTTTCACATTTTTTCTTCTCTCCTGTTGTGTACTTTGTGTTACTTTCTGAAATTGTTGCAGGTCACCTGGTCCAGCCTTGGTTCACAGAATCCTTTGTCACTGGAGCTGAAGATCCTACTGGTTGTTGACCTGAACCTGTGTCCTCATGAGATCCTGCAAGTGTCAGAAAGGGTCCCGTGGTTCTCTGGTGTTTGCTATCCTGTGCTGTGTGTAGCTAGTCGTGTTTTTGCTCCGTAGTGACTTCCGTCAAATGTCAAAGGAATTAGTTGAAATTTAGTCAGCTACTTCACTGAAATAAAGATTCTATTTTAGAGCAGGGTGTTTCATCCTTTTGTAGTAAAATATTTAATTTCCATCTGGCTGACCTTTTATGTGCATGTCCTGTGTGAATTAAGAGGAACATTTGAGGAGGTCCTGGTAACTTAGGGTGTGCTCAGTGGAGAAGTCGCTGCCTGGTTGTATAAAGGCAGGGAGCAGGTTTCGTGAGCTAAAACCAGCCTTGACCATGTGTGGTGTCTGACAACCCTCAGTTATCCTTAGATGTGAACTTGGCTCAGCACATTTGATGTTATATCGCCGACATGTGATGCATTGATTGCTGATTGAATTGTGCTGAGGATTGGTCAAAAATATCATACTTTCTGAAAGGGAAACCTTGGTAAATTGGAGATAGCCTTAAAGTAGAACCCTGGGCACTTTCAGATAGCCAAAGAGAAGGCTTAGGGTGGATGCTGCATTTGGGGGTTCCGGTAGTGATGGCAATCATGTTGTAGACACATCTTAATAAGCACTGCTTGAGTCTGGAACTTTCCAGATGTTTTCTCATGTGATTTTCACGTCAGCCTTGTAAGCCAGATGCTCTTACCATACTGAGCCTCATCATTGATTCTCCAGAATTCAGACTCTTGACATCTCCAAAACCTGAACCACGATTTTTTTGTATTGGATAAGTAATCTCATTGTTTTTCTTGTTATTGCTCTAGGCTGTTTTTAGAACCACCGATGCAATAGAAGTAATTTTATTAGAATCTTAACTACTGTTTATTGTATAATAAGAAAAAAGGAAAAAAAAAAATCCCAAAGGACTTCAAATGCTTACAGACTGCTGAATCACAGAGAGGAGGAGGCATGAAGGGGACAGGAAGTATTTTCAGCTCCCTGCTTAGAAATATCTATAGAAAATACTGTTTTTTACCTGAACTGATCACTTAGTCTCATCACTTTGAGAAGGAGTACCTGAGAACCAAGATTATGTGAAGCACACATTCTACCTCTGCTATATAAATTTATTTTTTATTATTTGCTGCTTCCATATTTTATAAGCTACGTTTAAGGAGATAAAAAGAAATAGGTTGTTTTATTTGATTTTAACATTTATTTTATTTTCTATTTAATTTATATTATGCAATAAAAATGCAGTTTATGCATGCACTAATAATTGATCATCATAAAAGCAATTAAAATTGAACTGATATTAATCTATTATATTTACCCTAATATACTCAAAATACAATGCCAACATAAATTGAATATAAAAAGTTATTACTGAGATACATTGCATTCTGTTCTTATACTAAGTCTTTGAGATTCAGTTCATATTTCATGCTGACGGCATGTCTCTTTTTGGACTGGCCACCTCCAAATTCCACATGTTTAAAAGCCACAAGTGGGTACTGACTGCCGTATGGAATCATGCACACTTATGGTTTCCAGACCTCAGTAATGGAATTTAGATGGTAAACTAGCCAGAAGACAAAGAGCAGCTGAATTTTTTTTGGTAGTTTTTCCTTTCCAGCAACACCAAAAAACGGGTAAAGGGGTACAAGCTAGCAGGTACACAGGATGAACAGTTCTAAAGATCTCATGTATAACATGAAAATTGTAGTTAATAATAGTGTGTTATGCTCAGGATTTTTGTTAAATGAATAGACTTCAGTTGCTATTGACCCAACAGGCAAAAATGGGGACCTGTGTTAGCAGCTGGATGTGTTAATAGGATTCACTAGAGTGACCATTTTATTCTCTATGTCTCACAAAATCATGTTGTTTACCTTAAACATACACAATAAAATCTGTTCATTTGTGTGTGTGTGTGTGTGTGTGTGTGTGTGTCGGCACACAAGTATGCAGTAGTTCAACTTTCCACTGGGATCTGATCTGTTCATCACAAAGTCTTCAGCTAGGTATATACTAGTTTTTTTTTTTTTTTTTTTTAATAACCTTTTCATTTTCCCCCTTATTTTTTCACTTTCACAACATTTATTCCCAGAGCTTTGAACACAATTCTTCTCAGAATCCATTTCCAAACTGAAGAACTCAAATAAAGCTGGCTAGGGATACCTTTATATACAAAAGTTAGAGACCTCAGGCAGCTGGATCAGATGTATTGTAAATTCAGGTCAAGAGGATTTATGGGCATGTGGCTCAGCAACACCCACTACCCACCACCTCTTTTTTTTTTTTTTTTGTCCTGTCAAGATTTGAGCAGAAAGGTTTCAAACCATCTTAAATCTAAAGCCTTTAGCAAGTTCTTTAGTGCCACCGTCACTCAGAAGGGACAGTCAGGAAGATTTACAAGGAATAGAAAGAAGGCAACTTTAAAAGAAAGTCTATTTCTTCTCTCCCCTTTAAATCTCTGGCACAGAAACTCCCTGCACCTTTTTTATTAGAATAGGAAGAAAATTCCTAATGCTTTTCCCTCTAGAATGTGTAGTGTTCTGGATACATTGACTGTGATACATGGAGGCCAGCCAGGCAAATTCACCAAAACCCTATTTTATGTAAAAATATAAATTTCATCTCTTGAGTGTTTGAGGATGTCTTAAAAGACAGGACTTTAAAACTCAGGTTAATGCATGGAAGATTTGGGGTGTTAATAGCAAAATAACTTCTAAATCCTAGCTCTTAGACCATTCAGATTGAGCTTCAACTTTTGATTTTCCCTATTTAATCCTTTACTGAGTTGGTGTAGAAAGTTCAGTATTTCAGGGAATTTTCGTAGTTTATACCTCAGTATTTATTATTCCACCATCGAGGTAGCCATTTGTCAGGCTATCTCTGTATTTGCTTACACCTTTGAACTTGCCTCTGTATCTCCATCACTTTTTGTCTCATTTATTAGTAGGCTAAGTATAAGCTGAAATGCCATAACTACACACAGGCAGTACCCTTAAACAAACGTGATTCCTGTGCATTTTCTGGATTCTCATTAGTCTCTCTAGTTGCTCTTCATGAAATGTGAGCTGTGCTTAGTTATATTTAGGATATGCTGCATAATACATCTTTCTCTTATAGCTTGATAATGAGTTTAACAGAACAGATATCTTGAGAAATATTCCAGGAGAGAGATAATTTTAAATGATTATCATTTAACTGGGACTCGCCCAAACCCAATCGACTATGGAACTTGTTCTGGTTTGGATGTGAGGTGTCCTAAAAATCTAATGTGTGAGACAATGCAAGAATGTTCAGAAGTGAATTGATTGGGTTATGAGAGCCTTAACCCAATCAGTGAATTAATCCCCTGATCGGATTGAGTGGTAACTGAAGGCAAGTAGGGTGTGGCTTGAGGAGTTGGTTACTGGGCACATGCCTTTAGGGCTATGTATTTTGTCCCCAGAGAGTGTGTGCCATGTTCCCAATTGCTTTCCTCCCCCACACCCTTCTGCCATGTTGTTCTGCCTCACTTCAGGCCCAGAGGAATGGAGTTGACCAGGTATGAACTGAGACGTCTGAAATTGTGAGCCTCTGAATAAACTTTTCCTCCTCTTAAAATCGTTCCTTGTTAGATCTTTCGGTCACAGCTGTGAAATAACTAACTAAAGCAGGACCCTTCTTATTTGTCTATCCTGCGAGACTCCTGATGAGGAGAATACACTTGGGAAGGGCTGCCCTCAAATCATTCGGGGCAGAGCTTTTGCCTTGTTAATGCAATGAATGTTTAGATTACTTGTATATGCTCTTCTTTTCCAATTCCTGAATCCTCAACAGTATTTTGTTCATTCAGCAGGTTAAGGATTCCTCTTTGTGAGGGACATATAGGGTTCTGTCCTCAAGGGCCTTTGACTTCAGTAGATGTTGATGACCTGAGGCAGAGGTTTGCCCAGACTGTTGGTGGCATATCCAGGAGGCCAATGCTCCTGGAGCAGAGGCAGAGTGGGCAGGGACAAGAAATGCACTTGGGGAAACCATCCAAGTCCCCAGGCTGTGAGGCCTTGTGGACCAGGGGAAGCTCGTAGCTTGTACCTCAGGCAGGTTTGAAGCAGCTGGAATATTCTTAGCAGAGGGGAGATGTTATCTGGCCTGTGTTTTTGAAGGATGCCTCTGACTGCACTTGAGAGTAGGAATTATCTGTGGGTGCTGGGAGCCCAGTGAGACAATAATGGTAGTCAGGAGAGGGATGACTCCTTGGGCCAGGAATGGGTATGTTGCAAGATGCCCAGTTCTGATTGTTTTGAGTGAAAAATATGCTCACTTAAAGGGAGATAGGATAGTAATGTTACCTTGGGTGATTGACATTGTATTTCTTAGTTACAAAAAAAAAGTACAATTTGAAGAGAGAAAATATGGGATAATGAACTAGTCTAATACTTTGTAACATTTCGTGTAGGTTTAAAATAAATCTTTAGAATTTTTGATTGTGTAATACTATCTATTATATACAAGTTTTCATTGCATAGTAGAAGCTATATACTGAAGAAGAATGGAACACAGAGAAGTGATTATTAAACCTAATATAAATAAAGCAAATCTCCTTACAGGGTAAATTTTAGTTAAATCATGTGCTTTGAGCCAGAGTCAGCATCTTCTCAAAGACTATTCAGTACTGAAGGTCCCTAACTTACGATGCTTTGATTTAGGATTTTACAGAAGGAATAGCTAGGAGAAAACATACCTCACATTTTGAATTTTCATCTCTTGATGCTCGGTAGCAGCAGTGGACCACAACTCACAGTTGGCCCTGTAATCATGAGGGGACCAACCACCACGCTTCAGTGGACCCTGTCGGTTTGTGGGTTCAATGTTTCAAATGCATTTTTTCTTTTCTTTTTCTTTTTTTTCTTTTTTTTTTTTTTGTACCGTGGTTTGAACCCAGGGACACTTAACCACTGAGCCACATCACATCCCTTTTTATATTTTAGTTTAGAGACAGATTCTCACTAAATTGCTGAGGCTGGCTTTGACCTCAAGATTCTCCTGCCTAGCCTCATGAACTGTTGGGATTACAGGTATGTACCATCACACCCACACGTAACGATATTTTTGATCTACTGTGAGTTTATTTGAACATAACCCTATTCTAAATTGAGAAGCCTTTGTAGCTGCCATTAATATTACCTTAATTGTCTTTTCAGCACAATAAGTAACTAATCTTCAATCCATGTTTCTTTTTTTTTTTTTTTTTTTTTTTTTTCTTTTTTCCTTTCTATCATTTCCTTTTTTTACTGGGGATTGAACCCAAGGTCTTATGCATGTTACGAAAGCACTCTACCAACTGAGCTATATCCCCAGCCCTCTTTTCCATCATTTCTACCCTGGCTCAACCCATTACCATCTGTGATTTTCATTTTGCTACTCATTCTTCAAAGGTCTTTCTTGCCCTCAACAAGCAACTCTATACAGTAATGAAAGCTTACTTTTAAATGCTTAGTTACATTTTTTTTTTTTTTGCTTAAAAAATCTTCCAGCGTTTTCCAATCACATCTTGAATAAATTTAGAGTTCTTACTATGACCTTCATTGCCCTCTTGACCTGATACCTATACCCTACTGCCCTCCTAAACACCTCACCGCCCTGTTTTCATTCACTCTTTCTGATTCCAGAATGTTCTCTCCCTGGTTATGACTTCTCCTGGCTCATTCCTGTTCTGATCTTTCCAAATATAATGTTGCCTGCTCTCTCCTCCCAACTCAGTCTCTTTCCAGTTACCAGGTTTTATTTTCTTCATAGTACCTGCTACTATTTGTAATTACTACCTTTTTAACTCTCTTGCCCTCTACCACTCCCACAGTCTGTCTGTAAACCTATGGAGTAAATGGGTCTGTCTGTTCACTGCTGAATCTCAGCTGCTAATGCATACAGTCCTGTAATAGTGTAAGCAATAATACCTATTTAGGAAAATGACATTCTGGTATTCTATCCTCATCTTGTGGGCACACTTGTTAAAGAGCATGAAACTAATTCCTGGGAATGGAATCTTTTAATTCATTCATTATAAAGATGTTTAAAGAAACAAATCCTCCTCCCAAACTACCTCTTGTATGAAGAATGTGAATGACCCAAATAAATTAGTAACTCTCAAATAAACACATTCATCCTCTTGCCTCATGCTGCGAGGCTGAGGGTTAGTTGTGTGGCTTAGAAAAGGATCTTTTTAAGGTCTGTTCTACCAGAGTATAGCTCTTATATTAACAACCATTACGTCGAAGTATCAAGACAGATTGTTCCAATTAGTCAATGAGGTCCAGGTTTTTGAGAGCTGTTAATATGTACATGAGCAATTACTGTTGCAGAATTAAAAGGCATGCCTTTGGGAATTTTAGATTGAGATTATCACTTTCAGTCATGAACTAAGGCAGGAGCCACGAGAATGGTTTGCTGCGTTTCTCTGAAGCTCAGTTGCACGAAGGTGCTCCCTGCACACAGATGGTCCTGAAGTTTCTAGGTTCCTCTTTCAGGCCCCATCCTCATGCCATCTCAGATCAGTTTCTTCCTCTGTATTCATTGGGCTGTGTCAGAGTGAACAAGAAAAACAAGCCCCTTGACCTCATGGAACCTAAGGAAGCAGTAGAATGAATCTTAACCGGAATTCACTTTAAAAGGAAGAAGGCATTTATTATCTTTGAAACCACATTCAAGTTATTTTTTCTCATTTCTTTTTTGTGGTAAGTGAAAACAATCTCTTTCTCTCCTCCTCCCTGCCTGCCCCTCCCCCCCCCTCCAGTCTGTTTTTCCATGTTCACACAAAATTCATACATTTCATGTGAATGCCTCTCCATTGCTCTTCAGTATGCACCACTTTCTTTCCAAAGTTTACTAGAATCCACAATGTAAGCAGGAACTCGAGTCAAAGAATATATGATTTATAGGCTTTGATGGTGACCCCCGCTTTTTCCCATTAAGTCAGTCTCTGTATAATCTCAAAAGTGCTTGAGATTCTGCTCCTGAAGCTAAGGTATTGCTGTCTATTCAAAGTCTAACCTAAGGAAGGAATAGAATGTGAGCTCTAGCTGTTCTGGATACATGAGTAAGATTTAGCTCATAATGCCCCAGTGGGAGCATTGTCAAGAGCAAGGCATCTCTTGGGATAAGGTGCTTAGAACATCAGTTGTGATACATAAATGCAGGCAGGCTTGATTGAGTCATTTTCAGGAAAGGAAGACCCGGATATGTTATGAAGGAGGATGTGAATTGTGGGGAGTGAGCTTGCCTCATCTCCAAAGGAGATGATTGGAATGGACAGTGGTGTGCAGATAGAGTATGATAGCAGGTTTTGACATTTTTGAAAGGATTCTATTATAAAAAAAAAAATAGTCTGCTTGGTCATTGATGTCCCAGATGGAACCAAGATGTACAGAAGTAGGCTCTGCTGAAGAAACTGATTATAACTTGTGACACAGCCCCTGGGTCAACAGCAGCTGCTAGCATGGACATCCTGCTAGGGACCTACTCAATCAGGTGTGGAAAAGTAAAAGATAATTGCCCATTGTTATGGTTTGGAGGGGAGGTGTCCCCCAAAAGCTCACATGTGAGATAATGCATGAAGGTTCAGAGGAGAAATGATTGGGTTGTAAGAGTCTTAACCCAATCAGTGACTTAATCCCTGATGGGATTAATTGAAGTGGTAGGGTATGACTGGAGGAGATTGGAATTGGGGCATGGCTTTGGGGTATATATTTTATCTCCTGATGATGCAAGTGCTTTCCCCACACTATCTTCCACCATGATGTTCTGCCTCACCTGGAGCCCCGAAGAACGGAGCCAACCTTCTATGAACGGGACTAAGGTCTCTGAAACCGTTAACTCTCAAGTAAACCTTTCCTCCTGTACAATTGTGCTGGTCAGATTATTTAGTCACAGCATCAAAAAAGCTGACGAAAACACCCATAATGCTATGAAAGACAACTCCATGGAAGACGAATAAATTCAGATTTATTGCCCAACATGGTTTTTGTAGTTAATAACAGTGTGTTGAATACTTGAAATTTGCTAGGAGAATGGGTTTTGTTTTATGCCATGGTTAACCATTGAACCCAGGTCCTTATACATACTAGGCAAGTACTCCACCACCAAATCACACCCCAGCTCTGAGAGAGTAGATTTTTAAATGATCCCAGAAAAAAATAAATAAGATAATAAGTGAGGTTATGGATGTGATAGCTTGATGTAGTCATTCTACAATGTTATGCATATCTATCATTTTGTATAACTGATATATGTAAAATTTGTATTTGTCAGTTAAAAATTAAAAACAAGAAACAACTTTTGAGATAATAATGATAGTTGATCTTCAAAAAAGTACTTAACTTTGTGTCCCTATAGTGCCTTATATACATTCTGTCATTTAGTCATCATTTATTAAAATTTTTTTCCCACAAAAAAGCACTTAATAACCAGTATCTCTGCTTTTTGAATTAAAAATAAAATAAGGTGAAGGGATCATCCTGATAGACATCTCTGTATAACCTAATGTAGTCTTGATAAAAATCAGTTATGGAGCCTTGTGAGCTTAGGTGTCATTTCCCATTGATCAGAGTGATATGCTATCGTTACAGTGCATTTCCAGTATTTTGCAAGGCATGAAGGCCAGTGTTTGTAGAGCCGTTATCAATGTGAATATGTTCCTAGCCTGCTTTTTTACTTCAAATCTTATTACTGTTTTCCATCTTTGATAAAACTCCTTAGACCTTCTAAACTTAAAATTTTTTGCTTACACCTTGCTGCATTGTACAGATTTTTCACAATTAGTGCATTTTTCTTTCAGAACAGGAAATAAAAAAAGATAATAGAACAATGAGTCTAATTTAATGTCATGTCTAAGACCTTATTTTTCTAAGCAAGAACAAGTAGAATATGAAAGCATAACAGTAAATTTTTCTTAAAATGGAAATCATTCATGGTCTTTTGATTATCAAAATAATTTATAGTCATTACAAAAGAATTTAAGTAATATGCAAGGTAAAGAAGCATGTTTTTCTGGCAGACATATAGCACTCTTATAAATGTTGACATGCTGTATGTAGTTTTATAAACTCATTCTAGGTGGCAGAAGTCTTTCAATGTATTTAAGTAGCTGTCTACGCGGACAGCTCCAGCATGTCACCCAAGCCAACAGCAGGGCCACACCAAGGCTCAGCTCTGTTCAATGCTAGCAGCTGAGGCTCTGGAGCAAGATTTCTGGGGTTCAAATCTCATCACTGCCACTTGACAGCTCTGTGACTCTGGGTAGCTATTTAACACATTCCTTTTTCTGGAAGCTGACATCTAGTACTCATATCTACCTGACGAGAGTTTTTATGGGAATGAAAATTGTAGTGTCTATAAAGTACTTAGTGTAGTGTCACATACTAGGTAATCAGTAAGTTTTTTGCTTCTCTCCATGGTATGCATGCAGCATAATTTATTTTTTACCTCGCATTGTTGATGGACATTTTGGCTTCTTCCTTTGATCCCTATTAAAAACATCACAGCTGTGTTGATCATATATCTGGGATAAACCAGGTCTTGTAGAGAGGCCTGGCATAGGATGCCAGTGTGAAAGAAAGGGATGGCCTACAATGGCATTTGACTTGTCAACATTTGGAAAGAAACCAACCGTAGTCAGAACTTTTAACTTTTTCAAAAGAAATTGGGAATATGTTTGAAAAAACCAGGAATACGTATTTATACAAACCCAGCTTCTTGGTGTTAAAATTCACTATCTAGGCTTCACGACTTGTCTGTGGGCCAGAATGGGTGATCACTTAGGGTTTCATATCCAGAACATGTCATCACAGTTATGAAGTTCTTCATGTTACAGCTCTCTGTGTCTTCCTTTACTGATCTAGGAATGCTTGGGGTGTTACACTAAACATTGTCGGGTTTGATATTATATGATATAGCTGTTATGATTTAAATATGACCCCCAAAAGCTCATGTGTGAGATAATTAAAGTACATCAGAGGTAAAATTATCAATTTATGAAAATTATAGCCTACTCAGTGAATTAATCAACTGATGTGAATTAACTGAGTGGTAACTGTAGGCAGGTAGGGTATGGCTGAAGAGGTGGGTATGTTGCTTTAGGGTTAATATTTTGATACTGGAAATCCAATCTTTTTTCTGTGCTTTCTAGTTGCCATGTCCTGAGCTGCTTTCCTCTCCATACCCTTCTACCATGATGTTCTGCCTCACCCTGGGCCCAGAACTGGAGAGTTGGTCTACCATGGACTGAACCTCTGAAACCATATAAACCTTTCCTCCTCTAAGTCATTCTTGGCAGGTGTGTTGGTCACAACAATGAAAGATGGACTGAAACTATAACTTTATATTTGAATTCTTAAATTCTCTGTAACAATAGCTTTTCTTCACCAGGATACCATATATATAAAGACTTCTAATACAGAGCTAATAAACCTCCTGTATTCACGTGTGAAATTTTGTGCATAGGCATATCTTTTTTATTGTTTTGTTTGAGAGAGGATCTAGTTCTTCATTCTGATTTAAATATTGTTTTCAGTTTCTCTTCTCCAAGGCACCCTCCAAAAATAAAATATCTAGAGAAAGAGGAACAGATCCTTTTTTTCTTTCAGACTAATTGTCTTCTGCTTTCTAATGTACCAAATATATAGTACTTACATAAAATTTAATTCAGAACCTCATTACTGATGTGAATTTTCTGAGCATTGAAAAGTTACTGGAAAGATGCTATAAGTGACTTTTCTACCAGCATTCTATGGGCAAGGGGGACCACGTCTGTCTCATTAATTTCTGTAACCTCAGTACCAAGTGAAGTAGCTTGTATGTTACAGGTGACCTATGTAAATTTTTCAGTGAATAAAAAAAAGTAACCCACTGTTCTGCTTCCTAGTTAATTTCAACATTTGAGGAGTGTTCCAGTTCTGGTTTAGGAGAACTGGATCAAAAAATGTTGACACCCTGTAGTCACATCTAGTTCCAGCATGGGCACTTGGCATACTGGTACCGGTGCTAATGGGCATTTTCTTTTGACAATGTTCAATGGCAGACACAATGCTTTTCACCATCTGTTGACCAGGGAGAGGGCAAAAAGTTCACGAGGTCTTACCCAAAAGGCTTTGTTCAATTTAAGTAGATTATGGTGTGAGTGATGGAGGAAGGGATGAGAACTGGCAGGGAACTGGGATTTGAATAGGACCTTCAATTTATTTGACGTGTCTAATGTCTGTATGAATGGGGACGGAACCCTGGTTTTTAGTGATAGGTAGAAAGATTGGCTCCAGGATTGATAGAGTCTTGGGTGGATTAGTAAATCGATTTGCTAAGAACTGGAATGATATGCCTTTGGGGTCTGAAATTCACCTAGCAGTAGCTTAAGATAACAAACCTAGTGGCACTTGCATTCCAAAGGTATTTTGTGCATGAGCTATCAGTGACTTTTTTGTGGAACTATTTTTCTACAAGAATAAAGGCTATTATTTTACTTAGCAAAATATGTAATTGATTTCTTGGTAATATGTCATTTATCTCAAGCTTTTTGTTTTTCTTGGCTGTTCTTTTTTTAAAAAAATATGTGCATCACCTGCTGAATAAAATACTATAATAAATAAATTCAAAACAATGAAATCATTACTTAAGAAAACACTTCTCTAATTAGTCAAATTTAACCTCGAAAGTCTGCAACTTAACTTTATACTGCTACATGTTATGATTAAATTACCTGTTGTAAATATTTAATAAAACATGGGGGGGGAAGCAATAGGAATGCATATTATCTTGCTAGTAAATTATGCTTCAAACACAACCTCAGATCAACCTCAGATGTTATGGATATGTTAATAAGCAGAGAGTGTGGTTCACACCCCCATGGTACTAATGAACACCTCAGGAAATCACAACTTGTCCTTGGCTTAAAGATGGGATTGATCAACATCAGAATTACAAGGACATTTCCTCAACTGTGTTGAGTACTTTTAATGTGTTTTCCAAGGTATGTCTCCTTGGAAATTTCCGCCAAAGACCCTGTTTCTTTCAGTCTCTTTACACCTTCCTGCTGGGATTTCTCCAATCATTTCTGTTCTAATGTTGTTAGTAAGTGTTCCATCTGCTTTGGAATATTTCTTATCGCTATGTACTCCTCCAAGTGTTATTTTTGAATATGCATTACTTTCTATGTATCATCCCTGTTTACTCCTAAACAAATAAACAAAAAAGTCTTTTCCATGCACAGGTGCCAAAATGGCGAAACTGCCTGAAATACAGATGTATAAAAAATCTGCCTGATTGCTGATGGGGAATCCCCAAGTAGATTGAGCATTCTGAAATCCCAGGGCCATCCTTGTCAGTGCCAAGTCTTGAATTAAAAACGTTAAGATGCACTTCTCTGGTTTGTGGTAAATGGTGAAGGAGTTGCTGGTTGTGACAGTGTTTTGGAATGTAGTTAGTGAATCCTGGGTAAATGTAAGGTTTATAAAAAGTAGCAATAAGATTATGAGACAATAATCCTTCAATAACAACGTTATTAACTATGATACTAGTGTTATTAATTATTGGGGAATATGTGAGTCTTCAGCAAAAAGCCTAGCTTAGTACATATCCTGTTTTCTCAGACAATAAGGGATTCAAAGAAGTCTAACTTTGTCACCATTGGAAAGACAAATGAAATAAGCCTGTTTTGAGAGTGTCTGTTTACTGGCTCCCAACTCTTGAAAAAAATTAGTTTTTTTTAATTTCATTTTTACTTTTTTAATTGGCAAGTAAAAATTGTATTTATTTAGGGTATACATAATGTTTTGATATATGGAGACATTACAGAATATCCAAATTAAACAAATCAATAAATGCATTGCCAGTTCTTTTCCTGCACATCTCGTGTCATCCTTTCCCAAGTCCTTTTCACATTAATTCAGTCCTTTGGTTTGCCCCAGCCTGGTGGTAGTCTGTATCTCTGTACAAAGGTATTGTTGCAGAACTTGCAATAATTTGTTGCAATAATTTCTTTTGGCCGTGTAGATAAAGCCACTGCTTTGTCTTGTGAGGTTTTTTAGAAAGAAAGGTATAGAACATAGGGTTTGGCTTTGTTTTTCTGAGGATCAAAACCAGGGCCTTGTGCATGCAAGGCAAGCTCTCTACCACTGGCCTATTCCCATAAGTCTGTTTACTTTTTTTTTTTTTTTTTTTCCGGTACTGGGGATTGAACTCAGGGCCTTGTGCTTACGAGGCAAGTACTTTACCAACTGAGCTATATCACCAGCCCCTGTTTACTTTTTAAAACATGGCAACCTCAAAAGAATATCTGAAACTGTTACAATAATGAACTAATTAGGATTGTTACATCAAACTTAGGTAGCCTGTACTACCTCTATTTAAGTAGAGATGGAATAGAAACTAGAGTCAAGTCAGAAGTGATCTGAACTTCACTGATTATGAGTGGTTTACACAATTCATTCACTTCTGAAGAATCTTTTTGGCCATTTTATCATCTTTACCCTTTATATTAAGGGTGTTTTTGAATGAAGTAAAAAAATTTGGAGCTGGGCACAGTGGTGCACACCTATAATTCCAGCTACATGGCCCTAAGCAATTTAACAAGATCCTATCTCAAAATAAAATATATATAAATGGGCTGGAGGTGTGATTCAGTGATTAAGTACCCCTGGGTTCAATCCCCAGTTATCCCCCCCCCAAAAAAAAAAAAAAGTTGGATGCAAGTCTTCCTTCTCTAACCCTAATTCATTATCTCATAGACTGGGATTGATTAGTTCATGAATTAATTTAAATTCCATAAATCAGATAAATGCTTTGGATTTGAAATCATTTTAATGGGTTTAGGGTCATAAATTGAGCTTTGTTTTATGGGTTTTGACATTCTGTGTTTCAGTTCACCAGATAATGCAAAATTATCACATTTTCAGTAGCAATCATTCTTGAAAAGCAGGAAGCTACCTCTGTCGTGTTGCGCTAACCTTAGCAGTTTCTTATTGTTTATTACTCTAAGAGGTATCTTCCTTGAGTCTGAAAGTCAAGCCTGTGACCTTAGTTAGATGGGAGAACTTTATGTAATAGGCTGGGAGGTGGACCAGAAGGTTTTCATATGTGGGCAGTGAAGTCAGAGTTAGACACTGTAACAAGGAGTGGGAAGAAAGCACTAAAAATGTTAATATGTGGTGTCTTTGCTGTCACTACCCACCTCTGCACTGGAGAGATGAAATTATTGTTTAAAAGAAATTATAGGATCTGAGTGTGTGTGTGTGTGTGTGTGTGTGTGTGTGTGTGTGTGTGTGTATCAACACAATTTATTTCCATTTCTTTCTTTGGTTGTGCTGGGGATTGAACCCAGGGCCTTATCCATGCTAGGCAAGTGCTCTATACCTGTACTTTAAGCCCCGGCCCCAGTTTGCATATTATTGATGCCGGTGTGTCCATATTAAGTTTTGAAACTGTGCTTTTGCCTTTTGCTTTGGTTTTTGAGAATTTAGTTTTGCAACCGTAGAAGTACTCTACAAGTTTGGTGTCCTTGATCTACAATATAGATACTTTTTAGGAATTCTCAATTCAGTGTGACGAAAGAAAGCATTTTCCCTGTTCTTTGGATGAATAGTTTTTCATTTTTATAAAAAACACTTTCTTATCTTTTCTTTGTTTTTGATTGAGTTATAAGGACCTCAAAAAATTGCAAGGTTATTGTTGCGTAGAAAGCTGTAAACTGGAACCCTTGTGGAATACTCTTGGAATTCTTTCATGTGATCTCAGTTTTTCTAATTTTTTCCCCTAAAATATCTAGTTGTCCTTAAAAGCCACCAAATTTCAGAACAGTTGTCTTGTATACTAATGCAAAAATTGCAAATGTTTTAGCATAAAGGTATAGTAAAAAATAATTTGATTGGAAAAAATTGGCGGGATGGGCCATGCATACTGTAATCTTCCATGATGACCTAACTAATTTTTATCAAAGTTAGGAGAGAGAATCTCTATCAGGGTCTTCCTTGATTATTGGCTTTTAGAAGGCAAAACCATTTTTATATTCTTTCTCATATTTTACTGATACATTTCTAATCACAAGTTTTTCAAAAGGTTAATAGAAATTGCAATGCTTTATTGTCATGATGCTTAAATGATTTCTTTTTCAATAAAGGGTATGTTATTAAAGAGAAAAATGATTTTGCAACTTGTGCATTCAAGTATGCAGTGCCATCTGTCTTATGCCTGGGTAATCAATGGTGTAAGTAAGGCCAGTTTATTTCTCATAGATTTACTAGCATTCCTGCATAAATAGCCATAATGGAATTGATTTCTAGGCTGAGGCAGCTTTTATCATATACAAGGGTTTGATGATGACTGTATTAAGTGTTGGTCTTTGATTAGTCTTCGGCTTTCTTGGATACAGAGGTTTCAGCAATTTTATACTTAAATATTGGAACTCCAATATTTTGGACCTTTGAATATGTTTTATATTAACTACTTGTCCTTTTTATTTTTTACTTACTGAACAAGTCCTTAATGCTCCATTACCTTGGCTTTTGTGTGTCTCAAATTACTCCCATTACTTACCACAGGCATGTCCGTTATGCTCGTGTCAGAGACACGAAAGAATAATGTAGCAAGTGAGATTATGTGATTTGCAAAGGGTTATGTGTCTGTGTCTGGGACCCTCTGCTCCTCCTTGAAGGGCCTGTGTGTGCGACTTTTCTTGTGCAAGACTCAGTATTCTCATTTGAAAAATAGGTATAAAAAAACCCACTTAGAAGATAGTTATGTAAAGCAGAATCAGTATTATGTTGATAGTACTTGGCAGGGTGCCTAACATGGGCAAATGAATAGTAGCAATTTTTACTGTCATCATCTGCTCTTACTATTGTTACTACTGCTGAGTCAAAGCAAGACTGCTTCACAGGAATCATTGAGAGTCCACATAGATATTCTCTGAGCAGAAGGACCCTGTAACAGTTTAAATTATTTTCTCCCCTTTAATCATAATATCCCCATCCCTCCACATGCCCAGGACTATTTAACAGGGCAAATTAGGGATGAAACTCATTATATTAATCTAAAATGATTTTTTTGCAAATGATTTCAAAAATCACCAATTAATAGAGCAGAGAGGACCTGTCTTCTGGGCAAATACAAGTATAGAAAACACTGTGGGGCTAAGGACTTATGTGTTACACTCAGCATCTTACCTGCCCCAGAACTGTCTTCCTTATGTGATCTCCACTACTGACGCTTTTGTCTGATTTGGGTCACAGATGTGGGTCTCAGGTTCACCTCTGCTAGGGAGTCACAGCATACCTTCTGCCACTCCTCCCTCCCCCAAATGCAGTAGGCTATGGTAGGATCAATCAGCCCTCAGAGACCCCATGCAACAACCACTGTCCTAGATGCCCAGAGTCCTGACTCAAAGCAGACTGGCTAAAAAATAATTTGTCACTTACCTGGAGAAACCTCTATGTCATACTAAATCTAATTCCTCCAAATATTTTCAAGTGCCGACTCGTATTTTAAACCAAGCAGCTGACAAAAATTTACCTGTAGGCTAGCTTAATCAGATTTCACCCTAGTCAGAAGCCTTGCCAAAGAAATAAACTTCCTTCATGAGCACAGATTTCCAAATCTATCAAAAAATATGCCCAAGAGCCAACGTGACTTTTTTTTTTTTTAAACGATTTGCTAAATGATCACCCAGGAAATGTGTATTCATCTATAAGACAGGGCCAGGGGTTAGGAAGAGAGGCACTTTTTTGTGTTTCAGTAAGTAATTTTCCTTGTTACAATAAAAAATCACATCACTTGTTGGAAATCTGGTTGGTGCCCAAATGCTCCAGGCAAGTGTTTGCAATTCCTGATTATTTATTCCCAGATCTTTTTAGATGTGCTATGTGTGAATCAGCCTAGCCTGCATTTAAGGCTTGAAAAATGTTCTTTAGGACTCCTTGGTATCAAAGCATCCATTAATTACTGAAAGGATGAGACAGTGGTTTACTGGAAGTCAGAATCCGCATATTCTTTGTTCTAAAAAGAAGAAAAAGGGTCTTCCACATAAAGGAGAGCCACTTTTTTAAGACACCCTTTTAATATCCTTTTGAAAAATAGGCACTTTTTTTTTTTCTGTCATAAAGAGTTCTTTCAAAATGGTCTTTCTGTGGTGACATCCACATTACGCTGGAAAATATTCTCATGTTTCTGGCAATGATACACTAATTACTGACTATACATTTTTAATAGTTTAATCTGTCATATTCTGGGAAAGGAGTGATTCTGATTCCAAACAAAACTGAAATGCATGACCAAACGCATTATGAAATGTGTGGTTTCATTAAATCCTGTTGTTAATTCAGTCAGAAGAAAATTGTTTAGTTCAGATGAGGAATAAGAGTGCTGAGGTATTATGATCTCATTTCCAAGAGCATGCATATCTTACTTTTCATGGCCAACTTCCACACCATATTATGTTGGGAAGCATGTTGGCCATCCAGAAGAATCTGAGGTCACAATTTGAAAGCAGATCACTGTCACATACCTGACTTTGTTAGCACTCCTGGATTGCATGTAACAGAAACTCATTCAAGTCACTTTAAACAGAAGAGGAAACTTTGTTATAAAGATATAGGAGTATCTCATGGAACTCAAGGGGACAAAGGCTAGAAAGTAGATTGAAGTATTTTTTTACATCTTCAGTTTCTGTTGGTATCTTCATGGTTTCTTCTTTCTTTTTTCTTTCTCTTCTCTATTTTTTTTTTTTTTTTCATGTATTGGGGACTGAACCCAGGGCCACTTTACTAGCCCTGGCTGAATGATAGGCATTTTTTATGGTATTCATTATTTGTATTTTATCATCACTTGTAATATACAGCTTAAAGTAAATGCAGGGTCTCATATAAAAAGACCTGATCCCACTGAATAAAAGAGGAAGAGATACATCAGGATTTGCACTACATCCCTTGTATGATTTCTTCCTTATTCTGTGATAAATAGGATCCTTCAGTCCGTGTCATGTCTGGTTACTGATACCGAATTTGTAGGTTAAAGATGGGTACTCACTGACAGTCTCTTGGATCTAAGGCCAAAGACTCTGGTCAGGTGGCTCATACCTGATCTGATTGGCGGTGGCCATGGAATCCAGAACAAACATGGTGGATACAGTCTTGTACCTGTGGTCCCCATGTGAATATTTCCAGAGAAAAGGTGGCAGGGCAGACTTCTTAAAACATCCTCTCTTTCACACACTAAGAAATTTCGTATTCTAACTTCTGAAAGGCCAGATGCATCTGGGCCATCATCAGCTCTCAAGAGGATGGTGTTATAAGAGCTTCCATTCATCATCTGGTCACAGTTTAGTGTCTGCAGGAAGCAGGGCTGACAGAGGTGTGAGTTAGAGTCTTTTCCGAGACGCTTCTTACTTCATTCACACGAATACACCTCTCACTTTCACAGACTTCGAAATTGCTTCCCAGAACAGAAAAATATCTGTTATTTAAAGATGGGCTAATTATCAAAAGGTGACCAGGGGTGTCCTCATCATTTGCTTTCCTAGCACACCCTTAAAGACTGCTAAAACCCCAGATATTATTTATGAATGAGTCAAAATAGCAGCATGTCCTCTGAAGGTATGCTTGGGTTATTTATTTATTAATTTATCCTTCTCCATTGGAAAACTTACCATCTGGATGCTGTCCACATTTAACAAAACCATAAATTAAAACCCAAGGCAAATTGACTACACCATGGGCGACCTTCAAACCTCCTCTTATCCCAGCCAGCCATTTCCCATTCTTACTGTGCTAAAAGGAGGGGAGGACAAAAGCAGAAATATGCACAAATGCTGCTATACCTGCTTCTCTTTATTCATTGAGATCAGGTCTTTTATGCGACCTTGCATTTATTTTCAACTGATATTACAAGTGATGATAAAATGCGAATTGCAAATACCATCCAAGAGTAACATTCCTAAAATAATGCAGCTCATTTCATATTGCCTGGCCACCTTCCACCTGTCACAAAGCATTGTCCAATCTGATTTTCCAACTTGCATTTTCTGGCTCCAGTCGAATGACTTCATAAATTGCTTTCATGATTATCCTCACGTTCCATTAAAGGATGTCGGTTTGATGAATAAATATATTGTTTACAATTTGCCACCATCACTCGTGTATCCCAAGTTACTCAAGTTTTAAATTGCATGAGGCTTTTAGTGAAATCATGTATATCCAAACACAGGTTTAACTGTATGCTGATATGTGCTCTCTATATACATGCAATTCTAAAATGACTGGGAAATTTTCCTTGTGTTTTTAAATAGTTGCTTTCTGCAATTTTTTGAATGAAGGTCATAATGACACCTGGCAACAAAAAAGGGGAGTATAGTTTGTTTTTTTAACAAAAACTTATTGAGGTTTTTTGTTGTTGTTGTTGTTGTTTTGTTTTGTCTTGATTTTGTACCTGGAATTGAACCCATGGGTGCTTAACCACTGAGTCACATCACCAGACCTTTTTGTATTTGATTTACAGACAGGGTCTCACTCAGTTGCTTATTAGGACCTCACTAACTTGCTGAGATTGGCTTTGAATTTGCAATCCTCCTGCCTCAGCCTTCCAAGCCACTGGGATTACAGGCATGCACCACCATGCCTGGCCTATTGTTGGTATTTATCTGATGTCCCAAGGTCAATCTGTCAGATTTCTTACAAATTAGTTGCTTCTAAAAATGGTCTAATGGAAATCCTGCTATCAGGAATTTTTAGTGGTAGGGAGGAGAACAAAACATGCATAAGACTAATTAGTAGTTTTAAATAGATGATACAACATTTTGACAAATTAAAACCTCAACCTAGGGATTTATTGTGGAATTGTAGTTCAGTTGATATTAGTCAGCTTGAGCATGTTTCATAATTACGGGTAAAGGGGATCAGACTTTTACTGGAAATGCCTTCATTGATCAATCAGTTGACCAGTAAGTGAGGATGGAGGAGGCGTGGGTCTTGGAGTGGTAGGGGACACATAAATCATAGCATCCGGTTTGGGAGGCAAGATGCACTCGTGCACAGTTAATGAAGAGCACATACTACAAAATGAGGAATTGTCAAGTTGCAGACAAATCTGAGGCTATGACATGAGTCTGTGTAATGGAATTAATTGTGCAAGATGCTAAACAAAACACAGAATCATTATCAACTTCATTTAGGATGATGGATGATTTGCCTTTGGAATATACAGGAACGTAGTGTGACTGAACCCAGCTGTTTAACAGTCAGCAAATAGGTATTGAGCATTAACTATATACCTGTCTAATGAACTAGGTGCCTAAGGTACACCTAGTATCCTAACCGCAGTTGTAGCACAGTAAGTGACTTATAGACCACTTTGGAAGATGATAAGATGACTAAATGTACCTGGCCAGGAAGCTCGAGGACTTCTTCCATAGAGGGACTGTATATTTCCTGAAACTTAAAGAATACAGAAGTTGGATAGGAGAATCTGGGGAGAAGTTTGTCCCAGCAACTTCTATGTCAAGGACAAGAGATTAGAGAGAGAATGGCATATTTGAGGAAGAGTCCTAGATGGCTGTGGGGCAGAGTGCAAGTCAGATGGGCGTGATGAAAGAAATATGGACAGATAGGGAATGTGTCAATAATAAGCCTGGATTTTATCCCAAGGGAAATGAGAATCCTTTACAGCATTCTGATCAGAATATCTATTAGGAAGATGACTGGGATGGCAGAGTGAACAGTGGATTGGATCAGAGAAGCACATGATCTAAAGTTACCTTGGGAGGCTCAGAAAGTAATATAGCTAAGTGATGATGGTTACTTATCCAGATCTCACTGGAGGCAGGGACCTGGAAAAGAAGTTGACAGATTTAGGGGATGTTTAGCAAATGAGGTTGGCAAGTCTTGGTGTTGAATGTGGACAGAAGATATATAAGTTGTGAAGGTTTTTTGGTTTGTATAACTTGTTCAAAGTGTTGCTGTGGGGAGACAGTGCTTGGAAGGACTGACACAGAAGGAGCAAGATGAATTCCACTTTAACTTATGCAGTATATCTAGTTGAAGATGTTTATGAAACCATTTGCTTAGATGGACCTGCCACTCAAGGACAAGTCAGAACTGGAAATGAAGATTTGAGAGGCATTAGTACCCACATAGAAATTAATGCCTTAAACACTTTTTACACTGTTGACAGGACTATGAATTAGTACAACCACTATGGAAATCAGGATGGAAGTTCCTCAAAAGACTAGACATGGAGCCACCATATGACCCAGCTATACAACTCCTTGGTATATATCCTAAAGAATTAAAGTCATCGTACTATAAGAATACATGCATACCTATGTGTATAGCAGCACAATTCACTTTAGCCAAACTGAAGTCTAGGTATCCTCAATGGATCAGTGGATAAAGAAAATGTGATGTATATACACAGTGGGGTTTTATTTAACCATAAAGAAGAATGAAATTATGACATTTGCAGGAAAATGAATGGAACTTGAGAACATGATGTTAACCAAAATAAGCCAAACTCAGGTCAAAGGTCATATGTTTTTTCCTCATATGTAAAAGCTCGTGATGGAAAAGGAAAAGAAAGGTGGGAGAATCTCATGAAAATCCAAGGGAGATCAGTAAAGTAGAGGAGAGGAACTTGGGTGAGGGAGGAGTGGAGGGGAAGAGGAAATACTCTGGAATAATATTGACCAAATTATTATTTCGTGTGCATGTATGAATATGTAACAACAAGTTCCATCATTATGTCCAACTATAATGTACCAATAAAAAATATGGAAAAAAAGAACTTGATGTCTTAGTGCTGGTGAAAGTGACTGGTGAAAGGGACAGCTGGATTGAGTGTGTACTGGTACCCCTAGGTTCTGTGAGTAGCACCAACCATTAGGAGATACCTGGGGGACCAGGGACAGAGCAGAGGCTGCAGAGAACATTGAGATTGAATAGCCAGAGAAGAGGAAGGAAAATGTGTGCTCACAGAAGCCCAGGACCCACTTGCTTGGAAAAATGCAGAAATCATCAGTAGGGGTAGATACACCCTCCAAGTCACGTGGGGATAAGAAATAAAAATCACTCAACTACAAGAAATCTTACCAGTCACCTTTGCCCAAGCAATCACTGTACATTTAGTCAAAATGGAGTTGAAAAAAAAATATTCAACACCCTATTGCCTGAAGAAACCTGAATACCAAATACAGTGTTATAGGAAATTCTAAAGTTACCAGTGGCTGAACTGGCAACCCCAATAGAGCTTTTGTGGCCAGGAAGGAAGGAAACAACTGGATTTTATTGAGGAGCATTCCAATTTTACAAAAGTATTGAAGGAAGGAGGGAAGCAGCAAATCTGATTTAGTGAAGACATTTTCTTTGACAGCAAGATTTACTCCGGGGTTATAAATTTGCCGTGATCGAGACTAAAATGCAGTGAAAGTTAAATTTCACCTATATCTCATTCAACGCCTAACGTGATTTAAATGACAAGATTTCAGAAGTGACACGTAGCCTTGGATCTAAATATATTTTTTATGGTTGGAAATTTTAATTTCAGATCAGTGAAAAATCATGACGCCTCTTCATGTGTAAGAGACTTAAAGAGTGGAGTGTAGGGCCGTGCAGATGGCTTTGTCAGGCAGAACTATTAATGCTGAGGGGAATCAGATGACAGAATTTGCACAGGCTTATCTATAAATTCGCTCCCGCAAGATAATATTGAAATGGTTGAATGACCGACCTAGTTCTGAGATAGAGACACGATGAGTTCATCTTGTTTTAATCTCACATTGGATGTTCAATTTGCCTGTGACATGCTGGCATGGATGCCCTATAAAAGTATTATCCGTTCACAACCCAGCTCCTGCCTCCTATCCCAGATGCATCTGGAAATATTCCCTTTTTTCTCTGCTCCAGCTTCGGTTACCACCTTTCTTCCAAAGGCCTTGCCTCTTTCCACTTCAGGACATTTGAACCTTCTTTCTAGGTTTATCCTACCTCTTTGCAGACTTCCTCTCATATGTCACTTTTGAAGAAAACCTTTTGTCACTTTTTTGTTGATATTTAGTTTCCTTGTCATCTACCGTCATTGTCTTCTGTACTTTTTTGGAGAAGGGCTGCTGGAGTTGTTATACCCCTAAGCTATACACCCCCAGCCCTTTGTATTTTTAAGATTTTTGAGACAGAGTCCTGCTAAGTTCTGAGCCTGGCCTCAAACTTGAGATCCTCCTGCCTCAACCTCTGGCGTCACTGTCCCCTGTACTTTTTTTTTTTTTTTTTTTTGATACCAGGAATTAAACTCAGGGGCCTTATCCCCAGCCCTTTTTAATATTTTTTATTTAGAGACAGAGTCTCTCTGAGTTGCTTAGGGCCTTGCTAAGTTGCTGAGGCTGGGTTTGAACTTGTGATTCCCCTACCTCAGCCTCCTAAGCTACTGGGATCATAGGTGTGCACCACTGTGCCCAGCTCCCTATACTTTTTTGAGTGAATGGAAATGAGACAGGGAGAGAACTTTCGAAGACCCACCTTAGTACTCTATTAGGTTTCCAGAGACCCATGTTGACTGATGATTGTCATAAAGAAAATATTAATATAGGTTAATGTTCTATTCCATGTTTACTGAGTGTGTTTGCTGAGTATATGGATTATTTTATAATTCAGAGGAAACCTCTGTTGTCAGTGTTGTCTTTATGCCCCTTATGTCAGGATCCAGTGCTCATCCTGATTGCATATCTGCGATGTGAAAACAGGTTGAAGA
The DNA here is from genome assembly GCF_902686445.1 of Sciurus carolinensis. Lineage (NCBI taxonomy): Eukaryota > Metazoa > Chordata > Mammalia > Rodentia > Sciuridae > Sciurus > Sciurus carolinensis. The sequence goes on from NC_062229.1 coordinate 60,682,977, forward strand.
AGCAGGAATGAAAAGGTACTGGCAGGGAGGTTCCAGATGCAGACTCAAACTTAATTTTCAATGAGGGCCTGAGGAGTTGTCCCTGGTTGCAGTGTCAGGATCATGTTCTTCAGTTCATTCCATCAGTGCCAATTTGTGCCTGCTCATTTGAGGCATAGAGAGATTGAGTCAGCTGGAGTCACCCAGATAGTTAAATAGACTAAGTAGTGTCGATGGAGCCCAGCTCCTCAGGGAGGTCTGATTGTGGGGTCTCTTTGAAAGACAGCTGATCAAAGCCCTTTGTTGAGTCTGTGGGTAAAATGTCTTTCAAACCCTTCTTTTTTTCTCTTTCTTCCTAGTTTGTCAGTTACCCTTGCTGCCAGGTATGTATCTGTTAAAATTCTTAGCAGCAATCAGGTGCAGTGGTGCCCAACTGTAATCCCAGCAGCTGTGGAGGCAGGAGGATCACGAGTTTGAAGCCAACCTCAGCAATTAGTGAGGCCCTAAGCAACTTAGCAAGACCCTGTTTGTAAATAAAATATAAAAAGGGCTTGGGATGTTGCTCAGTGGTTAAACATCCCGGGTTTAATCCTGGGTACTACTATTATTACTACTACTACTTCTATAATAATAGTAATAATAATAATAATAAATTTTAGTGACTGGTATACTTTTCTCTGTTCTGATGATTGAATAGGGTGGGCAGGTTTGAGGGAAAGGAGTAACAGTAGTCCTTAGCACCCCCCCAAAGAAATTTTTTTAATGTCCATGCTAGCAGAAGAAAATAATGAATGATTGAAATGAAAAAAATAATAGCCAAGCTGTGACTCTGATGGACTTTCTTTATGATCCTCTTCTGTAGACTTAAACATGATGGCAGGCAGCCACTGGAGCTGCCAGTTTGATAAATGTAATGGGAACAATCACATTCTATTACTTTTAAAATAACTAGGTCCACGTGGCTGTCATTGTCCACAGATCCTTCTTTGAGAGGAGGACTGTACCTCATTGATTCCAGATGGATGAGAATGGCATGCATCCTAAGGCAGGACAGGTAACCTCCACCCAGGGCACCAAGGAGCAGGCCCCTGAGCTTCTGAGTAAGGTGGTGCCACTAGATCAGCGGGCAGCAGAACACTCAGTACATTTAAAGTGCAAATCTGAACATCAAGATTGTCCTTGGGGCTTGAGATTGGCACTGTTTTCAGAATCCATTCCAAGAGCAGCAAAAGACAAAGCTAGAAGAGAGTGACATGAATTCGTGGTCACCAGACCCTGCTAGTAGCTCAAAAGCCTTAGCATCATCTGAAAGATAGAATGACACCTTGCAACATAAAAACCAACTGGAAAGGTGACAGTTCTGCTGTCAGGCCCTGAAAAGTGGATGCAGTGGTGTGGGGTGGGAAGCTGTGAAGATTCTTCCAGGACATTTCAGAATAATTGTAACAATAATGCATTAAAGTGTCAGTAGGCAAAATGATTAATTGAATTTCCCTTCATTTTTCTCACTTATTTGCTTTTGGTCCTGTCTTCACTGTCCCCTATTTTAAAAATACAACGCATCCTGTTCTGCCCAGTCCCTAGCACTCTCTCTCTGAAGTCCTTTATTATTGCAAAGTGACATATGTGAAACCTTCCCACTGACATTCATAGACTTATAATCCTACTCCTTCAATTGCTTTATTAATGCTTTGGCTTTCAGCATAAAAGCCAGCACATTGAAAACCACAGAAAATTTCTGATTATGACAGTGACATTTATCATTCTCTAATGGAGAAGCTGTAGCTTCTAGCCAGGAAGTTGGCAGGTGCATCCAATGCGGAATTCCTCATTTTAAATGCAGTCCTTGCTGAGAATAGCTGTGCTCCCAGGCTCTGGATAATTCTTAACCCTCGGAGAGATGTAGGCCTGTGTCCAGTAATTGGCAGAGGCACTGTTAGTTTTTAACTGTAGTTTTTATGGATGAAGAATTGATGTCTTATTAATTTAGTGATGCCTTTAACACATCAAATGCCTTCTCTGTTTCAGACACTGCTTAACACACTTGGAATGTATCAGTGAACAGAATAATATTCTAGCCACCATGGATCTCATTCTAGCAAGGGGTAGACAAACTGGAAAACATTAAAAATAATTGTGAATCTTATAAGGCATAAAGTACTTTGCGGGGGGGGGGGAATAGTGTACTTTTAGGGAAACCATTTGAGCCAGAGATTTGTAAGAGGTTGTGGGTTATAGATTCCTCATTAAGAGGGTGAGGTTTAAGCCTGGTCTCCAAAGAGTGAGTCTCAATTGGAAAATCACTCCATAACGCATTCCAAATTAGGTATATAAAAGAAATCTATCCTGAAGAATATTAAAACCTAGGTTATTACAAATTAAAAAATGCTCTCTCTTTTTTTCTTCTCAACTTTCAAGTCCTCTTTCCTGTGGTCTGAGCCCTGGCATTTTGGGAAACGGGGGCCTATCCTCTTGCCACTCTTCCCTCTAGGGAGACTTGGATTGAGTCAGGAGAATTCAGAATGTGACATCTGTGTGTGATGTGTACAGCATGTCGTGAGATCTATTCAAGGGTTAAGAAGTGTGGGTGCTGGCTTCAGGCAAGCTTTCGCTTCACTTTCATTGCTGTTCCGTGTGATTCACTGACCTGAATCAGTTTTAAAGGTTCACTTATAGATGCAACTTCTTGAGAAGGAAAAAGATTAAAATGTCCCTAGAGCAATTTTACTGAGATTTTAGTCCAAAAAGAAACAGTGTAAATAAACAGCAAGAAAAGCAGTCGCTAAGGCAGCACACTGCAGAACAAGCCAGAAGACAAATGCTGGGTAATTTGTACCATCCTCTGATTAAATGGCCATGAGCAAATCATCCAGGCCTCCGGGGCGCACTCCATCGCTCTTTGTTGTGGCGGTGGGATGACACACGCCTGTACAGAGCTCTGCACTCAGATAACTCAGACCTGATTGCTACCGTGTCCCCATCACCCTTAGCGCTCCACACAGAGTGTTCCTTAGGAATAAGGAATGGGTGTTATTTAATGGATAATCTTTGAAGGTATTATCTAATCTCACAGCAGTCTTACCAGAGAAGTGCCTGTTGGTCCTCAGTTCGCAGGTATGAACCTGGAACTTTGTGTGATTAGGGATGCCCGATATATGCAGATAGTTGAGTGATAGAGATGGGATGGGAACCCCAGGCAGTCTGGTCCCAGAGGTGATGCAAAAATATTCCATTCCTATACAGATAGGTCATTTCTAATGACTTCATGCCAGATAACAGAATTGATGGAAAAAAAAAATTGGTGGGGTGGGCCCAGGGATTGCTTAACCACTGAGCCACATCCCCAGCCCTTTTTATTCTTTTATTTTGAGACAGGGTCTCGCCAAGTTGCGAGACCTATGTTGTGAGGCTGGCTTTGAACTTTCAATTCTCCTGCCTCAGCTTCCCAAGCTGCTGGTGTGCACCACCACACCCAGCAGGATTGATGAAATTTGTCTTCCATTGTTGTCCTTCCTGATGGGCTAAATGGATATCTCCAGTCCTTACTTCCTCCCTCTAATTACCTCTCCCCTGTGCATGTGTCCCGTACACCTTAGGATACAGAGCAATATCCCTCTATGTTCTAGATGCCTGTAGTACCCTTCTCTTGGTTGTGACAACCAGAATGCTCTCAGTATTGCCAAACATTCCCTTGGTGGGCAAAATCTCCACTTTGGATATCTAGGCCAGATGCTAAAGTAACACACACCTGCTCTCAGGTGCCCAAATCAAACTCTTCATCTCTACTGATCTTCTAACATGTGTAGCAGTGGTTTTCTGTGGCTGTGTGTAATAGTCGTTGAGATTCCCATGACAAAATACCAGAGACCAGTGGCTTAACAATGAAAATGTATTTCTAGTGGTTCTAATTGATAAAGAGTGTCTAAGGTCAATGTGCAGGCCAGTAAAATAGTTTGCCTTGTCCTCTTTCTGCACACAAGGACAGGGCGGGAGGGCAAGGTCCGTGGTGTCTCCTAATCAAAGGACACTAGTCCCTCTGTGAGGGATCCACTCTCACCACCTCATCTACCTCTCATTTCCCCCCAACTCCAAATACCACGAGGATTAGGGCTTTGACATCTTAATGGCAGGGAGAGGCACAGACATTTAGTCCATAACTGATCTTTGATATATTGGAAGGATAAAGCATAAAGTCAAATAGACTAGAATTCTCATACAGTTCAGCTCTTTTAGAGACTTTGTGAAAATTATTTTACCTTTGTTAGTGCATCTACTGACTTGCTAAATGGTTATAAAATTGTTTGCCTCATGAAGGTTAGTTTTAGAGATTGAATGAAATAATGTATTCCAAGATGTGTAATTTTGAACATAAAATAAATTTTTCCTGTTTTTTTTTTTTTTTTTTTTTTTTCTCTTCTGAAAGTCTAGCATAACCTATGTGGGTGATGTAGGCCCACCTTGAAAGTTAGAAAAATACATCATGTTTTATAGTCTAATGATACAAAAATATATGTTGGAAGGGAGAAAGATATTGGTATTTTTTTTAAGAGTACAACATAAGTTAAAAAAAAAAAAAAACTATTTTTGGAAAGCCACTAAGAAACTTCTGGAAAGTTTCTTACCATTTCTGGTAAGAATTAAGTGTTTTCATGCAATAAGGAAAAGAATCCTTTTCTCTAATAAAATTGTGAAAACAAGATGAATCATAGCAATGAAAAAGCTTAGAATGTTTTCAGAATACTGCAGTATGTGTTTGTCCCACATTTTCCTTCTCTTAAAGCCAATCATGGTCCTGTACACAAATGTGAACTTCAGATCCCAGCTTTTAACGGATCTGAAGAGCGTCTTATTTGTTTGGTACTGGGGATTGAACCCAGGAGGACTTTACCACTGACCTACATTCCCAGCCCATTTTATTTTTTATTTTGAGACAAGGTCTTGTGAAGTTGCAAATCTGGCCTTGAAAGTGGTCCTCCTGCCTGTGCCTCCTGAGCCTTAGGGAATTACAAGCATGCGCCACTGCTCCCTGCTGGCTATGTGTTAAATTTGAGAATGAGTTTGAGTGATCAGCCGTGTAGAGACTTCCTGCAGCTGGTGAGCCTTAAACATGCTTTGCAAGGATGTCGCTTCACTGCCAGCACAGCTGTAAATGCTTGGCGCCTTTGCTTTGTAACAGTTACAGTGCTCGCTTTTCCCAGCAGCCTTCGAACAGTGCTAATCATTAAGTATGTTTAATAAAAAATATCTTCTCAGCTTGCGAGTGACTCTCTATGTTAAATATTTTAAAAAGTTATTCCACTCAGTGAGACACTCTTGACATTAAATAGATTTAATAAGAAAGTGTTGGTTTCTGATGGTTTTCACTGTTAAGTGTTTTTTATAGGTAGTTACTTTTCCAGCCGACAACCAGCTCTAAGTCTTTAATATTTAAAAAGTTGCTTTTATAGCTTCTTGGTGCATCTGTGTATAAAACATAACATGAGGATTGCCTCTAAATTTTGAAAGACTCTTCATAATTAACGTAAGAAGAAAGCGTTTTCATTTGCTAAGCATATTTATATTTCACAGACCAAAGTAGATTCCAGGGTTCACAAATTGGTGACAACCCCCCCACCCAAATATCAGTTTCAATGTCTTGTAAGATGAGAGATAACAGAGTGCACTTGGAGCAATACGTTCATTCAGCACTGAGCACCAGTGGCGAAATGTGCTGGAGTAATGATTAAGATGTATAATGTTTTGTTCCATGATATCTCTCTGAGACCTTGCAAAAAACTCAGTCCATTTTCACAGAGCTTCATGGAGGTTGCTCGTGGTTCTCATGAGTAGTTTTTAGTTGCATGTAGAGCAGCAACAAGTTAGTGACATCAGGTAGAGCTGGGAACATGTTTATTTCTGTTTTAGGAGAACCCTTCTTCGTATGGGCTCTGCGTTTATAAAAGTTTCAGTGATTTTGCCATCTTAGATTCTTATATGGGCTAAGTGCTGGGTGGGTGAGCTGCTGAAGCAGGTATAGAGGTGGGCACGGATGAGTTTAAAGGGCCCCTGCGTGGAGTCATGGCTCCATTTGCTTTTCTCATGCACTCTGGGTCTCTCTTGGCATCTGTGTATCTTCCCTATGTGATGTGGATACCAGTGTCTGCTTCTTGTGTTGGTGGTGATACTCAGACAAGCTGATGCATACTGAAGTCTTTTGCTCTTAGCACTCACAACATATTCATTGTTTGTTAAATGTTTACTGTTAGTATATTATTCTTCTATGTAATTGAATAGCAGACTTAATCCTTTGCTGCGGTGCTTCAGAGAAGAATTGACTTGGGGAGTTAGAAGCTTCTCTGGATGTCGAATTTGGTCATTCTAGAACATTGTGTCTTCCTGTGGAGCACCCAGTGAACAATAGCATATTGTTCCAGGGCTGAGAAGACTGTTAACAAAAGGTTGAGATAACATGGTTCTGAATTCTAGAAACTCCAAGAATGGAACTTTGAGTCTAAAGTTGACAATGGATTAAGGATGTCCTAGAATTTCTCCCTCATTGTAACACATGGAAATTCTGCAAACACTCTTTTTCCAGATACAACCTAGAACCCCTGACTCTGAATATTCAGATTTCTCCCACTTGTAGCTCTCCATTCCCCACATCCAGACCCATATTCTGGGAGAGTCCCCAGGATTAAAGTGGAGACTAAAAGGAACTTCTCATTTCTGCCTGCAAAATCTTCCTCTAGTCCACATGTGCCAGACATGATAATGATAGTTATGATAATGACAGTGAAGGTGATGGTAATAGTGATGCTGCTGCTGATGGTGATGATGAAGATTTTGATGTTGGTTGTGGTGGTGATGATGATAGGAGTGTCTTGGGGGTGGCAGCACCCTGTTATGACAGTCACGTGACCAGCCCAGTGCCGAGCGCTTTGCCTGTGATACCTCATTTAACCCTCATGACTTCTTAATTCTGCATCATAACCATCACTCTTCATGGTGGACAGGCTTTAGTTTCTACAAAGGTTACCCAGGAAATGATGGGCTAAGGTCAGAACCCAGTCTTGCTTGCAGTTGTTTTTTGCTGCCTCTCTGGGGGGCATGCTCAACACTCCAGTTCCTTCAGGCCCTCGTAGGTTTGGGGGAACCCACTCAGAGTTGGACGAGTTTGACCTGGGCGATCCACAGCAGTTATAGAGTTAGCGATGTGAACAGCATTTCCAACCTGGACCTGGCATTTCCTGAAGCCGTGTTTCGAGACCAGCATGGGACGAACCTGGGCTTCGAAGGTGGAATCCAGGTGTTTGTGTGCATCAGAACAGTCTCAGGGTGGCCAGTGCTCTGACCTGTGATTTTTGCAATGTGTCTTTATTATGCCGAAACCCTTCCTGATTGAGCTTTTCTGATCTTCTGACACTTCCCAGGTCTCCTCTTTTTATATCATTGATCTTTTTAAAAAAGATATTTTTCGTATAGACAGACACAGTGCCTTTATTTTATTAGTTCATTTTTATGTGGTGCTAAGGATTAAACCCAGTGCCTCACACATGCTAGGCAAGTGCTCTACCACCAAACTACAACTCCCTTCATTATTGATCCTTAAGCGTATTGTTTCTTTCCCCAAATCATTCTCCCTCTTGCTCCCCCACCTTCCTGACAGTTTTTTAATTGTTAATTTCCCTGTGGTAAATGTCCCTACTGACTTGGTTCTGGAAGCTTTCAGATCTCATTCAGCTTCCTCTCCTGGGTATTCTGGAAACTTCTTTCATGCCCTATACTTCCCTTTTCTTCCACTGTGTGTCTCATGAGCATTTAGTGTCTGCCTTGGTGCAGGATAGGTGTTCAGTAAAGATTAATTTCCTGCTTGAATGAATTCATGAAATGTTTTTATCTCAGAAACACATCAAAAAGCCTAGGATAGGATTAGGGTTCTGATCTTTACCTTTGACCCTCATCTTCAATGGGATCAAACGGTTTACTTACATATATTTAACCACTTGTAGTAAAAATAAATTTTCAACTGAAATATGCTCTTCAGGGTTTTGTTTTTTTTGTTTTGTTTGTTTTTGTTTGTTTTTTGTTTTTACTTTTTTGGTACCTGGAATTTAACCCAGGGGCACTTAACCACTGAGCCACATCCCCAGCCCTTTTTAGAGACAGGTCCTCACTGGGTTGCTGAGGCTGACCTTGAACTCAGGATCCTCCTGCCTCAGCCTCCTGAGCCATTGAAAATTTCATTTTTAACAGAAGGCATAAAGAATACCAAAACTCATTTTCCTATTCTAATTTGATTATACAAAAGTTATCTTAACAAATACCATAAAGCCCAATGTGTTTTTCCATTAGATTTCTGTATTTATTTTGTAGAATCAGCTCTGTACACACACCTTAAGTGTTTTGTTCTCCAACATACAATATTATTTATTTTCATATCCTATTTACTGTCTCCAGCAGCACACATCAAGACTTTTTAAATTGAATTATCACCAAATGATTTTTCTGCCTATTTCAGAATGATTTTAATGTGGTTGTGTTTATTTTATTAAGAATTTTTATCTCTGCTTTGGGACAATACTATTAGAATATTTTTCCCTTATGCAACCACTAAAGAATCCTTCGCATGAGAGTATAATAGAGGTCCATAGAGAAGGAAAAGTTGTTGTATTTTAAAAGGGTGAGTAAAATATTATCATCTGTCATTTGATTTATAAGAATTCCCCCCCCCCCCCGTTAGATATTGGGCAATTCAGAGGATTATCTCATGTGCTTGGAAATCCTGGTATCTTGGGTTCCATACAGAAGAACAAGCATTTGTCATGGGTCATTTTTTGTTTGTTTGTTTAAACGTCTCATTTTAATGACTGGGACCAGGATAAACTCTCTTAGGTTCCATAAAAACAGAAAACCCAACCCGGTCCAAGGGGCTATGTAATCTGGTTAGTTAAGAAGGAAATATACAAATGACAAAACCAAGTTGAGAGTGAAAGTAAGTTTTGAAATCTCCATCAGATGCCATTAGATAGCAGAGCTGCTTATTAGAATCATAGTGGTCCAGTGTAGATGGTTAGCTTTTGTTTTTTTGTTTGTTTGTTTGTTTGTTTTTGTTTTTGATACAGGGATTGAACCCAGAGGCACCTGACCACGAAGTCACATCCCCAGCCCATTTTCCCATTTTATATTTCATTTAGAGACAAGGTCTCGCTGAGTTGCTTAGGACCTCACTAAGTTGCTGGGGCTTGCTTCGAACTAGTGACCCTCCTGCTTTAGCCTCCTGAGCCTTGACGGTTAGCATTTTTAAACCTCTAAATGAAATGTGGAATATTAAGATGGCAATTTCAGTTTTCTAGGCATTTGGAAGATAATTTTTGCTTTGATGACAAAGGCGTCAATACCCTCTACCCAGCCAGGAGTGTCTCATGCTTTTCAAACTCTTTCCCTGCCTTGTTTTAGCACTTATCATATGTAGCAAAGAGAGTACAAAAATCTGTTTATCAATGCAGATTCTCAGGTTTACCTCTTATTTGATGGGCAACATTAAAGAAGTCACTTACCCTCTCTCTGCCCAGTTTCTCCATCTGTAAAATTGAGGTAGTGATGCTAGTCTCATGAGATTGCTTTTGTAATATTAAATGAGCTGCCCGGTTCAATGGCACACACCTGTAATCCCAGCAACTTGGGAGGCTAAGGCAGGAGGATTGAAAGTCCAAAGCCAGCCTCAGCAACTTTGGGAGGCCTTAAGCAGCTTAGCAAGAACCTGTCCAAAAATAAAACATAAAAAGGACTAGGGATGTGGCTCAGTGGTTAAGCACCCCTGGGTTCAAGCCCCGGTACCCCCACCCCCCAAAAAAAATTAAATGAGCTATTACATTCAAAGTAGTTAGCTGTGGCTATTAATAAAAAATAAAAAGAATCAATAACATATGTTTTGCAGCAACATTTTCCTTATTATTAATATCCTTCTAATCTCAGATATGTCATTGCTCAGCCCAAATGCCAGCTCTTCCATTAAGCTTTTCCCTCTTCACCCATTGGAATTAATTACCCTTCTATATTCTTATTTACTTTTTCCTTTATGTTTATTAGAGCCTTAATACTTAATGGATTTTATTATGTATGTCCTGGAAACTTGGGACCATTTTTTACCCAACCTTTTAATCAAACCTCAGCATAGTAATTATTTTAAATTAAACAGCATTGAGAGGATTTAAAAAAAAGAAAAAAAGAAAAAAAAGGAAGTGTGACCCTGATGAGTGTTTTAATTTGCTTTCGTTATATGAAAGTGCGGGTGAGGCCAGCATGTTGTGGGATCCAAGGTGGTTGTCCCAGAATCCTAGGACTCTTGGCTAGGTCCTTGGCTGTGCGTTTGGAAGTAAAGTTAAGATTTCGGGTGCTGCTTTTCACAGGATGCAGACTCTGTCTTAGGTCGAATATTCGTTATCCAATTCACAAAGAAGTCTCCCCAGATGGGAAGCCTTGAATTATTTATGCAGTGTTTATCTCTGAGTTTACTTCCCATCACAACCAATTAAGGCTATTTGGTTTCATTAAAAATAGCATTTTCTCATTTGGGAAAACATTTATCTGAAGGAAATTTAAATTTACCCACTCAGAGGCTCCAAAGCTGGTATGGAGTTAGCTCTACCACCCTTAGCCAAGAAACAGAAAAGGAAACCCATGCAGTTTTCTCTGCATTGGACATTTTTTCCCCCTTTTTAAATCTTTAGCATATGTGAATTAGTAGAATCAAGCTTCATTTTTATCCAGATTTTAGATTTAAATCTCTGTACATCAGAAATGTATGTAGCATATAAAGTAGATTGCATTGCTTCCTCCCTTCTTTCCTCTCCCTCTCTGTTCTTTCTGTTTTGGTACTTGGGATTGAACCCAAGGGTGCTTTACCACTGAACTCTAACAACAGTCTTTCTCTCTACATTGTTGAGGCTGGCCTCAAACTTGCAATCCTCCTGCCTCAGTCTCCTGAGTCCCTGGGATTACAGGCGTGGCTACTGTCCCAGGCTGCATTTCTGATTTCTACACCATAGCAAGTGCCTTTTCTTAAGATGGCTTAGTATGTATAGAATGGTGCCTGTTCCCAGCACCATCATGACCTCGCATGGAATATGTTCTCTCTTCTTTACACCAGCCCTAACCTATAATCCATGTTTCTGAGCTCCAGCTTTGCCAGATATCACACCAGCTTGCATGAAGTCACCGATGCCATTTTTGAAACAAGATTAACATTGGATGGGCAAAGGAGACATTAAGGGCCGGGCAAGACTGAGTAACCCTTCCATCAGGATGTCTCAAAAGTATTGCTCTGTCAGGCTACCATGGGTGAGGCTGGAACCCTAGGATGTGGTTGGCCTTTCTAAGATGTGTTCTGTTTCACTCTTCTACCCTAGAAGCTAGTTGTAGAAAGCAGCATTCACCCTTCTTACTTGGCTAAGAGTGAGGTCCATGACAATCAAACTTGGTGGCTATGCTTACCCCAAAAGGGCACCCTTTATCATGAAGTGCCAATTATAACCTGTTAGGCAAGAATGGAATTAGAACAAGCCTTAAACCGGCCAACATTGATGAATGATGACATCAATCTGTGCCCTGCCTCCCAGTTTTAGGGAACAGACATGTGCATAGTAGGAACATGAGATTAAAGAGAATAATTCTATAAAATGGGCCCTTGCTGCTGACCCCCACATGCTTTCTTTTCCAAGAAGCAGTTTACCTGCAGCCCTTCCTGGCCACAGCGGACAGAATATGTCACATTCCTTAGCAGACTCCCTGTGCAAGAGAAATGCAGACCTAAGACAATGTCAGTGGGAAGAACCCAGGAGACCAGATCCTGAAACCCTGGGAGATAAGAATAGTAACCATAAAATCTGTAAGAACATAGGATTATGAATCCAATTAGAACCAGTCAGCATGGACCAAGGTGACCTAGAGTGGCTGTGACAGTGGGGACTTGAAAGTCTGATGTCATCTGCTGTCAGTCAAAATCCAGGGAGTGGACCTGGGCAGGACTCTGTGGAAACTTCTCGAGGATTTCCAATAAAATTGGAGTGCAGGAGAGGCACATGGTCCTTCTCTTAGAGGATTCACGCTCTCTGGACCCACTCTGTCCCTTGAGAGTGCCCCCTTTCCCTTTTCCTAGCCCTTCAATAAACTCATTCCTGTTACTTTGAGCAACATGTCTCAATACTTTCTGACTTGGTAACAGGAGTCAGGTTTTGAAGAGAGGGTCTCGTGCTGCCTTGGAAGGCCCCAGCTCTACAACACCAGGATGTTCTTGCATATTCTCCTCTCTGTCCTACCATCTGGGAAGATACCTGGAGGGTGGATTCTGGAGGTTTTCTTCTGTTTTTCTCCCCTCCTTGTGACTCTTTGCCTACCATGGACCTGTTTCTTTAGAGGGTAAAACAGCAAATGAAGAAAAAACAGGTGCCTTATATGTTACCTCCTAAACCCATACCAGACCTCACTAACTGATCATAGAATCCCTTCCCACGTCTAATCAGATTTCTTAATCCTTGTCAAAGATGGGAGCCAAGCAGCCACCATCAATTAGTTATCATTCGTATGCTATATTAAACCTGTTTGCTGCCTTCCATTTAAGTTAAAGTCTTGCTTCCCTGTTTTCAGCCCCGGGATCTTTTTGTCTCTTACTATTATGTGCTGATTTTTTTTAAAAAATCAAACTTTAAGTATTCACACACCATCTGCAGCTTGAACAGGTCACATTTTCCCATGCAAACGTCTTGGTATGCTTTCATTCGGAGCAAGGGTATTGAAAACCCTTTTGGAAAGATATCATTCAATTTACAGGTAGATGTTTGCTATTTTTCTGGATTGCCGACTTTCTTGAGTGGCAAGATGTTTGAAACCTTCAGTATTCATGGAGAAAAATATGTTAATGGCAGCCACTATCCTTTACTGGGCACTTGCAGGGTACAAGATTGTGCACTGAGCTAATTATGAACATAATGCCGCTTAATTCTCACCAATGTGATAAGTAGGTAATATGACCATATCTTGTTATTGAGGCTGTAAGTGGTGCTTGGAGAGGGTAATCTGCCCCTTTGTGCAAGTGTCAGAGCCACAAGTGGAACCCAGAATAGAACCTTATTTTGTGTTCCGTATTTATAAGCTTCAAAAAAAAAGCTACAAGAATATGCCAATCATATATTTGGTCTAAAACATGCTATCTCACATTACACAATGTATCATTGCCCTATGCTGCATCTGAAAGGAGCTTCTAGAATGTGGAGTTTTTTTTATTGTTTGTTTGTTTTGTTTTTGATTCTTTGCTTCACACACCCAGTTTCCTATGATTTAAATAGTATTCCTGAATGTCTTGCTCATAGTTGCAACTTCCATGAAGTTCAAATTTTATATAAGCCTCCTCTACCCCATTCTTCTGTCACCTTATGTAATATGTATTTTTCCCTTTCATTGAATGCTTGGATGTCACTACTGAGTTCCTCAGAGATAGTACATGCCTCAGGATGTAGGACCCCTTTAACCTAGATATAAATCATTCCAGCAGAGGCCTTTGAGTTCATAAATGAAGTAAGCTTTCCTCTTTTCCTTCCCTTATTATCTTTCCACCCAGCCTTTTTAAAAGCAGATTTCAGGTTTAGATTTACATGAATGCAAAAAAAGCCAGCAGTTATTTAGCTCCAGTCTGCAGTTAAAACAGTGGGATACATAGCTAATTTCACTTTTATTTTTTTTTAATGTGCATTAGTAACCTGACACTTCATTAATTACTATATTTCGTATTGGGAAGCTAAACTTGCTTTTCTTAGAAGCCTGCTGAATGTAAGACAATTACCTCTGCAAGCGCCCTCCTAGTATTTCATTTTTAATATAACATGTTAACACAATGATGCCATTTTATGGAGAAGAGGGTAAATTGTATACTAATGATAAAAAAAAATCCTACCCCCGTTATGGTTTAGATGTGAGGTATCCCTCAAAAGCTCATGTGTGAGCCAATGCAAGAAGGTGTAGAGGAGAAATGATTGGATTATGAGACCCTTAACCCAATCAGTGAATTAATCCCTGATATGGATTAACTGGGTAGTAATTGAAGTCAGCTAGAGTGTGGCTGGAGGAGGTGGGACCCTGGGGTGTGCCTTTGGGGTATATATTTTGTGAGCTGAGTTTAGTGCTCTCCCTCTCTCCCTCTCTCCCTCCCTCCCTCCCTCCTATTGCCTTGTTCCCACTTGTTTTCCTCCTCCACACTCTTCTGCCATGATGTTCTGCTCATCTCAGGAATGGAGCCAGATGTCTGTGAACTGAGACTGAAACCTCTGAAACCATGAGCCCCAAAATAAACATTTCATCCTCTCATTGTTTTATGTATATGTATTTTAGTTGATGGACACAATATTTTATTCATTTACTTTTATCTGGTCTGAGGATTGAGCCCAGTGCCTCACACATGCTAGGCAAGCGCTCTGCTACTGAGTCACAACCTAGTCCCCTCTTAATTGTTCTTAGTATCAGATCTTTTGACTGCAGCAGCAAAAAAACTAAAACTTGCCCCTCCCTCTCCTGCCTGGGGGAGTGGGGGGCAAAGAGTGTTGCTCTTAGGATTAGAAGAAATACACCTATGGGAGAAGCAGTATCTACAGATGTCCAGAAGACATGCAGTCAGTTTCAGTGGGTGACCAGTGTTGTGACTTGCTTACTTGCCATTTCTGAAGTTTTTTGCAACTTGCCTCTGAGTCTTTGAGGAAGAAAACCAGTCTAGAATGTATCCTTATTTCTTACAAGATATGTATTTTGTAACCTGTAAGCATAGCGAAGATAGAAAGTAAATCCTCTTTCTGTGCCATAGAGAAGTGCAGTAGCAGTCAGTGTAGCTTTGCTTCTTATTCAGTCAGGATGCAGGAAAACTCTAGTGTTATCAACAGCAAAGACAATCTATTTCATTAAACTTTCGACTTCTTACCACCTTTTAAGTTTGCCACCTAGTCTTTTTCACTGTGAAAAGACCCCGGAACACTTGCAGGCTAAACTTGAAATAAACTGTTATTAGCAGTCTATCGCCATCTTTAGGAAATGTCCATGGTCCCTCTTTCTTCCCCTACAATCCTGCAGGTTTCCTGCAATGATGTCATTGCTATGGCATCCCATTTTATTTGATGTGTAAAGGTGAGTCCTTTC
Organism: Sciurus carolinensis; assembly: GCF_902686445.1. NCBI lineage: Eukaryota > Metazoa > Chordata > Mammalia > Rodentia > Sciuridae > Sciurus > Sciurus carolinensis. The sequence goes on from NC_062229.1 coordinate 60,698,112, forward strand.
CTCTCCCTTCCTGCCAGGAACAAAGCTGGAGAATATGTATAATTCAAAATTGGTCCAGGGAAGGCACCTAAGTTTCGTTTAATTAAAGGTGCTGAGTAAAAGGAATTTGAGATAAGCTTGACCAAGTGGCTCTGCTGCCTGTTTCCCTCTGGCCTTTTCAAAAGGGACACAATATAAAAATGAATACTTTGTGAACTGAATGAGAAGATTCCAAAAGAAGAAACGACTTTGACACAAATTTGAAGTTGATAACCTTGAATCAGAGAAGGTGAAGATCCTGAAAGTATTTTAAAAAAAGGAAACACAGAAGCGGGAGGAGAAAACCCCTCTGCACTTCCACTGTATCCTTCAGTTGTCTCAGAATTGGAACTGTTCCTTGTCAGTTCAAGGTCTCTGCTACTTTTTGCCTTGAAGATGAGTAGAAGGCACCACTTCCTAATTGATTAATGAGTTGCTTTGCCACTTGGTACAGTGGGTAGAGAAGAGTTTATTCAGAAGTAAATTTGAAAGTTTCCATCTGGTAAAAATGTCTTTCCTGTTTCAAATAATTAAATGACATTGCATGTATGATGGAAGTCTACTTTGAATGGTGCGTGCTGTTTCCTGTAATCAAATGCATCTTGACTCAGAAACATTCCAAGTGATGTATAGGATTTCATTGTCTTGCACCATTGAAATCATTGCCTGGAATGGAACACCTAGATAAGTCACAAAAGATGCTGGGAGGTGACTTCTGTTTGTACCTGTGTGATTTTGGGACATAATAACATATCAATGAGAAAACTTCTAGGAAAACTTACATGTACAGCATTTTATGAATTCCCCAAATACTCAGCCTGTGTGACCAAAGAGAATTCAGAGTAGGGAAGGAAAATATTACTAAGCAGTCCAGATGAATTTTGAGAAAAACTAGAACTGCTTGGTTGAAATAAAGTGGCGTTAGGAAGTAGTTTTTGCACGGCTATATGTAGAATTTCTAACATTTGTTGTTTTTCCTAGACCCTGAAAAATATGTAAAAGTAGTATGAAGTTGGGAAAATAATTAAAAATTATTGAATTGAATGTGTGATTACAGAAATACCAGGGAGGTTTTTTAAGCTGTCAGTGGATGGGAAAAATAAGTTTTTTGAGTTTTTCAGAAGTCAACAGTAACAGACAAAGGACAATATGTCAACAGGGAAGTTGTTAAAAGAGGTACAACGGGTCAAACAGAATAGATCCATTATATGAAAGATCATAGTGACTCTTAACTTGTATAAGGGATAAAAGAAATGCAGTCTTGGAGGGGCTTGAGGCAGCTCTGTGGCTGTGCTGTTTGAATAAGGACACTGAGAGACAGGTTTGTACAGCAGGCTCTCTTCTTGGGCTTGGCAATAGTAGTTTCATTTTATATCCTCCTAGATTCAGATTCACTGGAAAAGAGAATTCCTGTACTTCTCTGAATGTTTCCAGGAAAGTTGCCATATAACCTCCTCCTTGTCTAAATGGATTCCATTTCACTCCCCAGGCTCTGTTGTCAGTTTTTCTTGGAAGGGTGAAGAAATAATTGTTATCTAAAGGAAATCATAACTGATTACTGGAAGTGGGAGTCGAGCAAAAAGGTGTCCTTTACATAGCCCATAAAGTTACTTTGGGGCAGTTCCAGGTTTTCTGGCTACCTCATAAGCCTGCTCTTTTTTCCATTTTGACCATTAATCCAACAAATATTTACTGAGTGTCATACATGAAGAAGATACAGAAAGTGCCAAGACACTCACTATCAAATTGATTCCAGTGTGAACTAAAGAAGTACTAGGTACAAATGTCCAACTCTAGGTGCTATTTGAATCATTTGGCATGACTGTCCTGGACCTACAAGATGAGGATTTCTGTCAAGGAGCCCGAAATCTGATCTTTAAACAAGTCTTCCTGTGATGCTCTTGTGCAGCCAGTTTGAAGAAGGACTGTGCAAGAAAGAAGCACTCTAACCATGAATAAATGTCTTTGGAAAAGACTTTGCCGATCATTTCTGTCACCCCTGAAAACCAAGTTGGAGTTTCTCAAGGCGAGAGCTGCAGAGCATGCGGTATGAGAATGTCATGTCAAACTACTATGATCCCACTGCCCCAGTCAGAACTATTCACATTTCTTGTCTTGGGTTTAGAAATCTATATATTCTTTAAGCTACCCATATGAATTCTGATGTGTGATCAAATGGACTCTTCAAATGGGTGTGTACAACATCAAACCATGGGAGCTCATGGGAAAGTGTTTATTAGAATGCAAGTTTTATGTTTCATTAATTAAAAGAAAGCTCAATTAATATTCAATACATTCACTGCAGCTAGCATTCTTATGTCATCTGTGAGCCAGGAGGTCACATGTCTTATTTGCTAGGTATTCAATGTAAAGAAAGGAATTAACAGAGTATTTGAGCATCTAGTTGCTTTCTGCATATTGCAATCAATTGCATTTTATGTGTGCCTATTCTAAATAAATCTACGTGTTAATGTAATGTTTGTAACTAAACCACTGCTCCCAAAATAGACAAATGGCTTAATCAACATGCTCTCTTATCAGCCATGTTCTAGGGGAGGGAAAAAAAAAAAAACAAGGAGAATCTAATCAGATCTGACATGAAGCTGGCATGAAAATTAAAAATTAACAGTATGACTTGATATGTTTGCATGTGCCCTATTATTAGCCATGAACCTCACTTGAAATCTATTTTGTGTCTTATTTACTGAATAGTAATGTAAAGATTAGTATGATATTTGGAAATGATGTTTCTCCCCTTTTACCATATCTATTTTTTGTTTTTTATTTTTGCATGTATTTTAAGAATGACTATGCTAATATTGCAATGATACATGTATCCAGTTTATCAGTAAACAAATAAAATGGGTGCACACACAAAAACTGGTACAGTGATACAACATATCAGCAAATAAAAAATGTTGGGAATGCGTGTACATACAAAGGAATTGGTAGGTGAATGATCTAAAAGATTTGGAGACCACCACTTCATTAAAGAGAATGAGGACCAGTCTTTGGAGTTCTTATGCTGAAATATTTGGTTAGTCTTCATTTCCCTGTTACTTGACTTTAAGAATACAAAGAAGAGCTGCAGGTATAATTGAATTATAGAGAACTTTCCTAGTATGACAAGGCCTTGGGTTCAGGTTGAAGAAAAAGGAAGAAGTAGTAAAGATAAACTGTCATTTAGTGTTAACTTTAAACCCCAAGGAAATCCTCCATATGTATTTACATGTTAGTAAATTGCTTTCTTTCTCTTTGTGAGATTCATTTACATATTGCTCTGTTCCTAGAAAAGGGGGAGATAGCAGAGTAGCCAGGACTCAACTCCCACCACACATTAATTTTTAAACTACTTTTTATCACTGAGTATCTTGAATCCATTTGCTTTTTCCAGTTTCAATACCATTTGACAAAAGGAATGTGTTAGCATGCATTCCTCTGCCTTTGAAAAAAAATTTTTTTCCTAAGGGTACATCAGACTCTTGACAGATATTTGAGTGTCATTTTTCATGGTTTAATATAGACTGTATTCATATTTATAAATGTAATTGCTCTCCAAAGGAAATCAGTAATTTGTAAGTGATTATCTGTATTTTGAACTTGGCTGCCTGGCTTTTAATACATTTGAAAACTTCTTTGGCTGGTGCTTAATATTCTGAAGGCATGAATTTGTTTGCTGTGAGGAAGATAAGCGTGACATCTGCCTCACACCTGTGGAGTTGAGGATAAGGAGCAAGCAGTGAGTTATACTCAGAGCTCTTTGCAGGCTCTTCAGAGAATGGTCTAGGTCTCAGATTCTTCTCATCCAAGTGTCAACTAAAGCATGGGCTTCCTCCACCCCCCAGGTCTTCTATAGGGTCACAAGTCTCAAATTGGTGGTTAAATCACTTGACTTCTAGCTCTGCCAAACCAGCTATTCATGCACTGCTAATTTCTAAGTCTTTTTATTGAGGTATAAGCCACATAGTGGTAAAGTGTTCAGATGCAAAATGTACAGCTTGTTGAGTTTTATACATGTGTACATACATGGAACCAACATCTGGAGAAAGATGTAGAACAGGTCCATGACTCTGCAAAGCCCCCTCATGCCTCTTCCAGTCAGTAATCTCACTGTCACTGTCTCACTGTCACTGTCAAGCAGACTTGAGTCCACTTTTGGCCCCTTGTGACAACTGCCATTGTTATTGTTGTTCCTTGTTAGATTATTATTCTTGAAAGACTTACAGGACAGTTCTCAAATTTCTTTTGCTCTGAGTAAAGAAAAGGACCTGGCTCCCTCCAGAATCTTCTGGTGGGCCCTTAGTAATATTCAGGACCCACTGTTATTCAGGTACTATTTGAAACAGTTTTGTTCCTCCATTTGATCATGTCTCTCCAGTTGGCCTTCAATGTGTGTGTCGCCAGTTCAAAACATCTCAAGTTATTACAGTCTGCTTACCCATTTGTAAACATCCTTGGATCTTCATAGCTTGCTGTTTCCTAACAGTGGATGTTCCAAGGTGAGAGTCTCTGGCCAGGTAATTCAGTGCAAAGAAACCAGGAAAAGTCATGGTAATACTGACGTTTACTGATGACAAGTTCTGCTTCCTCAGGTGTTGAAGCATAACATCAGAGAAGCACGCTGAGGCAAGCATATTAAGCAGGTTTTATTTAAAGGTAATAATACAGACTTCTTCCCGGAGGGAGAAGGGGGGCCATGGCTGATGTTCTAGAATCCCAAGAAGTGAGCACGCTCCACATTTTTTACAGGTTAAGGTCTCTTTTGTTCTCTAGTTCTTTCCCCCCTTGTCTCTCCTTCCTGCCTATGTGACTAGGCCTGGTTTTGCAGGTGAGATGGGCAGGGGGAGGGCTAAAGTAGTTCAGCCAGGTAAGGACTCAGGGGGCATTAATTAGCAGCTCCTTGCCTGTAGTCCCTGACAAGCAAGGGTAAATCTGGTAATCAATGGACTCCAGAGATCCTTGACATTCCATTCTCCTAGGGGCAGTCTCCAGCTTCCAGAGGCAGATGGCTTTCATGGCCTCCATTTCCTCAATTTGACCCAATCCCCTATTTCTACACTAACTGCCTGTCCCCAGTTCTGGCTTCAGTGGTTCTTTCAGTGTCTCCTAACATCACCTGGTTGCGAGGGAAGACTATTTAGGAAGAAGAGACAAAGTTAACATTAAAGGTGGAGGCAGCCACCTGACCATGTTGGGAAATTTTAATTTATTCCAGTATTTGGAAATGGAAACAAAAATGAGAATCCTTAATGGGTTTTATTTTTGGATCACATTCCTCAGTCTTAACAAAACTGCATTAATCTTTCATTTATGAACTGTGCCATAGCATGTGACAGGGCTTTCAAAAATATGGTTCAGACCATTACACAGGAGAAGTATGTACATCCCAAATGAGTTTACAGACCACTTATAAAGGCTGAATTGCATGCTTTCCTTGGGGCAAAAAGAAGCTTGGGCTTCTTCTGGCATTCCTTGGGGGAGATGGGTCAAGGCTGTGCTGGAACATGAGACAATAAATGCTTCAGGTTGCATGTAGCACTTAATTTGAATCTTGAAAGATGATGAGTAGTAGCATTCCAGGTAGAATTATATCTTAAGCTTTCCTGTTTCTGGTTGTTCTGAACTGACACACTGACATCATAAATTGCTATTGTGGTTAATATCGTAATTAAGGCTCAATTATGTTTCAAGTATTAGTGGAATTGAGTCCATGCTTTCACTGCATTGCAAAATCTAAAGCAATCATTATTATGGGACTATTATTACAGCATTATACTCATTTTAGAGATGACACCGTACTTAATTTTTTTATATTTTGGATTAGAATTGCAAAACATGTTAGAAACAACAATGAAGTTACTGCAGAAGGAAAGCTAAGATGGCTCAGATCTTTTCTAATGAGACAAGAAGTACCCTTTCTTGAGTTTCTAACGTGGACTAGTTGCTCTGATTCACTTTATGATACTAACTCTTCTCAGCAATCGTGAGCACTAAGCACTACTATATATAATCCTATTTTTCAGATATAGACAACTAAGACATGAACGGGTGCCTTAATAAATCCATCACAAAAGGAGATTTACTGTCCCACAATGCTGCAGGCCAGAAGTCCAAGGTTAAGGTGGAAACAAGGCTGTAAGAGAGGATCTCTTCTGTTGTCTAGTAACTTCAGGTGGTTTGTTGGCACTGTTACAGTCTTTGGCATGGGCCTGTGTGGCTTGCATTCATCTGTGCATGGCACTCTTCCTGTGTTTGTCTCTGTGTCCACGTTTTTTTTTTTAAATAAGGACTTAGTCATATAGGATTAGAACCCATCCTAAAGGCCTCATCTTCATTTGATCCTCTCAAAAGACCCTACTTCCAAGTATGGTGATCATCACTGGTGGGGAGGGCTATGACTTCAATGTCTTTGCAAGGGTGGCATAATTCAAACCTTAACATTGCCCAAGCTGGCCTAGCTAGTAAACAAAGGAGACTGAATGCAAATTCAAGTCCATAGGATGCTGCAGCATAGGGCTCTAACAGCTGTGCCATCAAACAATAGGAAAATGACTCACATTCAAGAATATCGTGCATTTCATTCAGTAGTGAGTGGGCAATCATCCTGTTACCAATGTCATGTCCAGATGGGATTGATTTGAGAGTGTGCCTTGGTATAGAGTGTTAATCCATTTGTCAGGGAAGTGGAAGTTTTCGATATACTCTAAGGTGTGTTATGTGCCTTGGTTTGAGTGCAGGGAATGTTTGTGATATCTCATCCTCCAAGCAACATTTGGGAATCAGTAACTCTTTCTTATGTCCTGTGTATTGTAGGATGTTTAATAGCCTTCTTTGCCTACTCTAAGATAGAATAGATGTCAGCAGGTCCCCTACTGCAGTTGTGACAACCCAAAGTGCCCCCTAACCTGGGCAGAATCAACAATGTTTGAGAACCACTGGATTAAAAATGGAAGAAAGGCATCGTGTCCAAACTGGGGCTGAATGTCACTTGCCAGGCTCTGCCAGAGCTTCACGTCTCTTCAGGGTGGTGGCTGGTAGAGTGTGAGGATGACTTACTTGAGGCCTGGTGACATCCATGGGCATGAAAAGGAGGTTGACAGATAGCATGGAGAGCTGGAGACTGAAAGCACATTATGTATGCTCTTTGATTAACTTGATTTTTTCAAAGCAAGACAGTGATTTTTGAATAAATACAAGATAAAAGTAAAGATTCTGCATCTGAACAACAAGGGATCATCCATGTTTCCAGAAAAAAAAAAAAATCAAGTGAGTCTGATGGCAGCCTGAAAGTTAATGTTTGTGCCTGCTGTCTGGGGGAATATTTGCAGTTGAGACCAGGGTTTTAATGTGCCTTAGGTTTTAGGGAAAGAATGTGATTGGCCCTGGTTACCTCTGCAGGAGTCTGTGAGACTTTTACTTTCATCTTTAAGGTGATCAGCCACTGTCATTCTCAGCAGCCACTGGAACAGTGTCAGCAGACTCTGACTTAAGGGCACCCATGTCCTTCATCCTCCAATTTATCCTGTTTTCTACTGTTTGAGAAGATGGGGGAATATCACTCTGCTTTTGAGAAGAGATATTTCTTTGCAGGCGGCATGGCTGGGACTACCAAACTACACCATTTCCTAAGGAATGCGGAGGTATCTGCACCTTTGACAGTGCTGTTATCATCTCCCCACCTTGTTCCGTGTGTTCTTCCCCAGCCTCAACCATGAATGTGGTTGTGTATACTGGTCACAGCTCAAATAACTGAAAAATCAACTCAGAGTGTCACTGCAAAGAGTGCCATCTAGCGAAAATACCTCTGTCAAAGCAGTACCCAGACAGGTGTGTAGCTCTAAGAGCCCCAGTACTGATGGCCTGACTGCCTAGGAGGATGCTTTAAGCAAAAAGGAAAAGGAAGAAAAAAAAAATCCATCCATTACATGGCTAACAAAATGGTACTAATGTACAGGTACATTCACAGAAGATGGAAAATAAGAGCAAAGTCCAAGAATTTATTTTTGAAATGGAGGAAAAGCAAAGCTCCCACCAGGGAGGGATACCCAGAAGGTTGCACTTGGGTTGCTGCTGTCTAGGGATTTATTTGGTGGTGCTGGAGATGACCTTTGAAGCTATTGGCTGAAGATTTCTAGGGCAGGGTGATTCTTCATTCAATCAGAGTGAGACACTCTTCAACCATTCACTGCCTGTCCAATCAGGATGTTGTGCATGTGCTGTTCCCGTACTTGATCAAGTTTGTACGTGGAATTGTTGCACTTGAGTTCTTTGCCCTGTCTGCCTCCTATTATATTTCCGGCACTTGCACTCGGTATGAAGCCCAAGAACTGCCATTGAGTCCTAATGAGACTTTTAAGACCCAGAAAACCCAGAAAGCAATAAGTTTTACATCACTTTGTGCTCCTAGACTGGGAACAAAAAACAGGGTGTCCCCGTGAAGTGCAAATAGACCATCATGTGGAAGAATCCGTGGGTAGGAATTATTGAGCCTGTATGTTAAAAATACTTGAGGTGTAGGCGTTTGAAGAAATAATAAAGCCCAGTACTCCAACCTTCAGGCCAGGACTCAAGCTATATTAAGATGGAATACAATGCTTTGAATAAAAATAAAACCCTTCACCAGAGACCCCTTTGAAAATACTATAATGCACGGTCAGATGTGTTTCCCCTAGCGTGAAAATCCCGACAGATCCAGCCTTCCTGCCTTTCTCTACTCAGTTTTGAAGGCAGGATGGAAAATGGTGTGTACTCAAGCCATGGTTCTCTGTTGTTTTGTGTCTTCATTTTGTCGAGTCTCATACAACCCATTCCTAACCTCACTTAGTAAGTTTGTAATTTAAAAATTTTTAACTTCTACATAAAACATTAAAGTTGTACAAAGTTCTGGGTTACCAGGTGATATTTCAATACATGAGTATACTGTGCACTAAATAATCTTTGAAGGGAGGATACATTGCTTTATGGCAGGAGGGAACTTAACAGCATGACATTCAGATGTTCACTTTAAATGTGTCAGTTCCTTAATATGTAAGTCCAGCCCCCCTTTCCCCATTGTTTACATGTCCAAGTAATATCTCCTATGGACTCTGTTGACCTCTGTTCTTGTCCTGCATTTCTGAATCTGGGGAATTGATGTGCCCAGTGAGTAGATAATGGGTCCATCCTGGGCTGCACAATGTGCCTAGATCTGACCTGTTAGTGGGACCCTAGTAGACCAGAAGGAACCAATTGAGTTGATAGGAGCATCCAGCAGCGTTTGATTTTGACCAGAGTTATTCAGACAAAAATGATCCAGGCCAGAAAGAAAGAAAACAGAGCCCTCCCATTCAGAACTCACTGCATTTGAGGTCTGGGCTCAAGGCCAGGCCCTTGCAATTTCTGAACTGCATCCTGGTGTCTGCTGGTGTGTCCTGTCACCTGCCTGTGAGTAGTCATCAGACCAGAAAGAACTGAGGAATATCTAGCAGAACTCTGTAGTTGATGGGCAGAAACCAAAGAGCCTATAGTGTCTGACGGGCCTGGCGAAGTGCCATTTCCAGGTATTGGATCTACAGGGGATACACACAGCCTACAGAAAGGCCCTGACTGAACCAGCCATGTTCTTGAAGCCTTTCCTCGTTTTTCTTAACTTCCCTTTCCCAGTCTTCATACTCAGGGTAGCTACAGCACCCTCTATATAGAGTTGTCATGAAAATAAAATCTTAAAGCACTTGCTCTGTGCACTATTGCTTAAATGAAGTGCACACAATTGTAGATGATGCTTTTTAGATTTGGGTCTCTTGCATTCTGTTTCCTTGGAACCTCCATTTCACTCAGCTATCAGTAATCAGCTTGAAAACAGTTCTCAGGCTTACATGTGGACTGAGGCCTGGTGTGAAGGAGGATTTGAAGCATCGTAAGATCTCATGTTTAGAGCAAACTTCAAAGTTATCTGGTCAGAATGAATCTCTGTATTGAAAGTCAGGAAAAGTGACTCAAGGTTGGGGATACTGACAGTTGGGGGTAGTGAGCGGAGGAGAGCACTTGGGACATCTGGGGGACCAGAAGTGTCCTGTTTCCTCATCTAGATGTTGGTTAGTTGGGCTCTGAAACCTCACTGAGTTTACTCACAGTTGCACTTAGAACTGTGCACTCTTCTGTACACTTGTCAATATTTCGTTAAGGTTGAAAACAGACCTTACCACCCTCCATGTGCTGTTTGATTCTTATTTCAGTCCTTCTTTGAGGTTGCTGTCTTATATTTATTATTTCAAATATTTATGAAGGAAATTCTTACTGACAGGTCTTTGAACTACTGAATATGTGGAATGAAATTTGAAGTCTTTGTTTTATCTCAGTGTCTATATTTTTATTTCTCAGAGGTAACTATAATGAAATTTCCCATACATTATTTCAGGTTTCTCTCCCTGTGCTCCCCACACCCTGCTTGCCTTTACTGAGAAAGTGGGGAGGATCATGTGTATAGTCTTCCATAACTTTTTTTTTTTTTTTTTTGTACCAGGAATTGAACCTAGGGGTACTTAACCTAGGGGGACTGAGCCATGTCCCCTTTTTTATATTTTATGTTGAGACAGGGTTTCGCTAAGTTGCTAAGTGCCTTGCTAAGTTGGCTTTGAACTTGTGTTCCTCCTGTCTCAGCCTCTTGAACCACTGGGATTACAGGCGTGGACCACCACTCCTGGCTTATAACTTGCCTTTTTAATTTAACAATTTATCATGTGCCTCCTTACATATCAGATACAGAATTGATGTCTTTCTTTTTTAATAGCTGCATAATATTTCACAGTATGAATGCCACTTAATTAATCTAGTCATTCTCTTATTGAGAGTGAACCTGTCTGCAGTCTTTTGCTGTCATAAATAATGGTTTTTGAACTCCTTGAATCTCTCTTGTAACATCCACAGCACTGCTTGAAGCCCAACTAAGTCAGCCAATTTTTAGCATCTTTTTATTTAAAATAGCTTCTTCATTAAGATTTTTGGGCAGGAGGTTTTCTGAACATGATTCTAAATGGTGGATGATTCTCAGGTTTGTAGATAATGAACCAGGCAGGCTTCCTGGGCAGACTTCTGGGCGTGTTCACTTTTCCATTATGTATTATAAATCCAAAAAAGAGAAACAAGTATTTGAGCACAGTTATATTTAACATGCAGTCTTTGGGGATGTTTTCTATATTAGCTTATGAGGATAGGTCATGAATGGAGCCAATCAATAACATGATTATTGGCCAACACTGTCTCCTGTAAATTCTGGGTTTTATAAAGCATGGCTTTGATATTTTCTTGTTTTTAATCCCCTCCCTTAAACTCTGTTTTTATGCTAAATTATTAGCAGTTGCCTGCTGAGATTTATCTATCAGAGTCTCAAGATGCCCTCATTAATAGAGTTATTAACCCCTTTACACTCCAGCAGTACATCCTCTGGCTTGAACCCAAACCCTGCTTGGCTTCCTCTTAATGCCAAGGTTACTAATTTGGCACCAAATGGATGTTAGAATGTTAGAGAGTGTCAGTGGGGTTCCCACCCCCCTAAAATTCAGTGCCTGATTAGATGAATAGGTAGAGGGATGAACTATTGTTTGAAAACCAAGTATATTAAAATGTTAATGGTGGAATCGAGGTGGTGAGTGTGTATACATATATGTTGGCAGATTTTGCTCTGTTTAAAATTGAGTCACAACAAAATGTTGGGGAGTAAGAAGGAACATGAATCAGAATGAGAAAATAGGAAAAGTCATTGACATGGCTTTAAAGTTATGCAATAAATGATTCAGTATCAACTAAATGGTCCCACAAAAAATGTGTTTTTTTGAAATTTTTTTGTTTTTTTGTTTTTTGTTTTTTGGGTTTTTTGTTTTTGTTTTTGGTACTAGGGATTGAATTCAGGGACATTCAACCACTGTGCCACATACCTAACCCTTTTTAAAATTTTATTTAGAGACAGGGTCTCGGGCTTCGCCAAGTTGCTGAGGCTGGCTTTGAAATTGTGATCCTCCTGCCTCAGCCTCCCAAGCTACTGGGATTACAGGGCGTGCCACCATGCCCAGCTTGCAAATAAGTTTTTGATGATGAAGAATAAGAAGTACTAGTAGTTGTTGTCATTATTTGTAGCATCACACTGGTTCTGTGACATTCTTGTTTTCCCTAAATCCTTCTTTTCTTAATTCCCAACACTTTTGTTGGTTTAGACTGAATTCTCAAATCTTTTCTTAAGCCATCATCATTCAAATTTACCTAACAACTGCATCTCAATTTCCATATTTGGAAACAAATATTCTGAAAAATTGAGTGATTTGCTCACGATTTTTGCCCCAATGAACCAGATGTTGACCTTGAGCTTCCATTCTGATAGTATCTTTTCCACTCCATTGTATGTTATCTCTAGTTATGAGATTCTAAAATCCAAAGTGAATCTAGAGGGAATTCGTGGGAAAGAAAATCATTCAGCCAAGAATATTTTGAACTATGATCAAAGCTACCATGATGGCAGCCCTGTCCCCCATACCATTAAGGTCTTCCACCACTTCCCACAGCCTCTTTCTAAATCATGCTTTCTAGGTTTTACCCAGTTGTTATGGATTAAATAAGAGATGTCTCACAGATTCTTATGTGTGAGGGCAATGCAAGAATGTTCAGAAGCAATGATTGGGTTGTGAGAGAAGTAACCTAACCAGTGGATTAATCCACTGATACTGATTAACTGGGAGATAACTGTAGGCAGTTAGGCTGTGGAGGTGGCTGGAGAAAGTAGGTCACTGGGGGTGTGCCTTTGGGGAGCTCCCTTTCTGCTTCTGGGTTGCCACGTCCTGAGCTGCTTTCCTGTGCCACACCCTTCCCCCATGATGGTCTACCTCACCTCAGACCCAGAGTTGTAAGTAGTCTCACCTCTGAAACGATGAGCAAAAATAAACTTCCTCCAATGAATTGTTCTTCTCAGCTCTTTTGGTCACAGTGTCAGAAAGCTGACTTACACACCAGTGTGTATTGGTGACACTGATCCTCTGCCCAGCTTTAGTCAACCTTGTTCTGCTCTCTGATTCTCTGGTGTCTTTCTGACCAAAGATGTGGTCTGGGAGAATCGTTACTTTGTACACTATAATGTGGCTGGGTAGGTAACCAGCTATTAAGCTAAATAAATAGACTTCAACAGAGTCAGTGTGTTAAAGGAATTAAACAGCCTCCATGGATCAGAAACAGTAGTTCCATCTTTTTCTCTTTCTGCCTCCTTTGCAGTTTCAGTGAGCTGGAGTAGTTATCTATTTCATTGCAGTCAGAAATAAATGAAGAGTGAGTTGTGTCAAAGAGAGATCAGGAATAAAGGAAGATCACACCCCGGGTGATGCTGAGCTGTGTGTCACTGGGACTGACAGATTCATTCTTTGGGAGCACTTTGCTGATGAGGTTGGTGTTCTGAGCTAAGTCCCCAGATTCATCTCTTAGCTTCATCTTTTTCCTCTCCTACTCTGGTGGCAATTTCACTGTTCTTTTCTTTTTCAATCAACCAACCTTCTTTCCTTCCTTCCCTCCTCCCTCCCTCCCTCGTTCCTTCTCCTTCCTTCCTTCCTTCCTTCCTTCCTTTCTTCCTTCCTAGGATTTTTTTTTTTTTTTTTTTTTAACTTAATGAGCTGTTAGTTAAAGCCAGCAGAGTATTTTGGGTTGTGATAAAACAAACACCTTTCTTGGACCCAAACCAATCTGACTCTCCTACTCTCCTCCCCTGAGATAACTCCTGGTTTATTTGTGTTACTTTCCCACAGCTGGGCTCTGTATGTCTGTGCATACACATGCTCAATGCTTTCAGTATTATCATGCATGGCATTTCTAAAATCAGACGTGATCACACTGTATTTATTTGTATGTTGGCTTCCTCCATTCATAATATATTTTTGAGAGCTTCAATGTTAGCACCTATTGTTCATTCTCTTTGCCCCCTTCAATAATTCGTTTCACCATATCTTCTATTTATTATACGTACTGAAGGTTGGTTGGTCGTTGTTTTCCTTATACCAAAAGTAATGGGGCAAAAGTATTTGTATATTTGTCTGTATTTGTAGCTTTGTGGCAAATCATTGATTTTTCTAAATAAAGGACCTCCTTAAATAATGGAAGGGGTTATCATTAGGAAAAAAATGAATTCAGGTCTTCATTCTTATTGGTTATTAGGAAAGTTTACAATGAGAACAGAAGTGTTCATCCAGTGGATAAAAATAAGAAGTTCTGTAAATTCAGTGTTAGCAGTGGTATTATGGTTTACATATGAGGTGTGCCTTGAGAAAGTGCTTGTGTTGATGTATGAATGTTCGGAGGTAAAAAGACTGTGAGAGTTGTAATCTAATTGGGGATTAATGCACGTACAGGTTAATAATTTGAATGAAGTACTGGGTGGTAACTGTAAGCAGATGGGAAGTAGCTGAAAGAAATAGGTCACTGGGGACATGTCCTTGGGGACTCAATTTTGTTCAGGTCTCCTTGAGCTCTTTCTTTGTTTTCTGACTGCCATGAACTGAGGAGCTTTCCTCCAAGATGCCTTTCTGCCTTGATGTTCTGCTTCGCCTCAGATCCAGAGCAGTGGAGTCGGCCCACCCTGCACCAAGAAACCATTGAGACAAAATAAACGTTCCCACCTCCAAGTTGTTCTTTCAGGCATTTTGGTCCCAGTGATGAAACACTGACTAACACAAGGGGTGGAGGAAGATTGGCATTCTCCTGCACTGTTAATTGGAGTATACAAGTTGCATATTTCCAGGGGATGGTTTGAGCCACTTCTCTGTGTCTGTCCTAGAGAATGCTTTTGTGCTCACTGTGGTTTTTCAGAGTGTTTAACAGTAGCAATTCATAACCTTTCTGGCCTGTGTAGTCCTTGAAGATTCCAGTGAAAGCCCCAGACCTTATGAGATCAGGGCTCAAAATGTATCTTAAAGGTGATCAGCATGTGGTCATAGAATCATACATCTCTGATGAAAAGTGGTAGACGATGTCCAATGCACACTTGTACCACAGTGTGTGTAGTATTTGTGGGGATGTGCAGCCCTGCTGGAAGCCAAATACAGAGCTCAGTAAAAAATTTCCCCCTCTGCCAGTTATCTACTTTAAAGCATTGCTTATAATATGGGAAACTGAATAATGAAAAAGAACCAAATGGAGAAATAAGATGTATTTCCTCCCATGTGAAAAGTAGCTTCCCTTCATATATTCCAAAGTAATTTAATCAATTCTTACTGTATGCTTGACTCTGGAGCCAGTGCCATTGACCTAGTGCTCAGAAAGTTCACAGTACAGTATCCAGATGAGCCCATTATAATGAGACCCCTACAAGAGATAAAAAGATGACCTGGGGACCAGAGAGCTATTTTAAAGAACAGATGCTCTAGATTGGTTGACCCACCTAATCTTAAAAATGTTTCATTGTGGAGGTTTTCCTGAGGACAGCAGAGTGTGTGGTTCAGATTTATAGAGCTCAGAAGTGTTTGGGAAGCCTCCAGATTGTCTTGCATGTGTGTTCTCAGAAATGTTCTGCATAAACCTGTTTCTCATGAAAACTCTAACTTGGCAACATTTAGCAACATTGGGTAAAATGCAGTTTTCTGCGTATCAGAGCACCCCTTGTCTTCTCAGAAGCCTCAGGCTGGGAGAACGGGAGGGTGTACAACCAACTCCACACTTGTGTTAATTTTATTTGACTTAATTGCAAATTTATGGCCTGGTCGTTTCCCCTAGAACCTCTTACGGTGTAGGAAATATTATATTGAAGTGAGGGAAGAACTATAATGGGAACTTTGGGTGAGTAAGTAAAAAATAAACTGTATTTCAGGTTTCTTGTATTTCAAAACGGGAGACATATTGCTGATTCCTGGTTGGTTTTGAATGATTTATAACCTTTTATTTGTGGTTGAGTGTCGCAGTCTATGTTGTCATGGAAATTCTATTGAATTTATAGGTCCATTTATCCAAAATGATTTTCCAGACTTCATTTCATGGTGAATCATGTGGCTGTTACTCCCAAGTACAAAGCAATTTCTAAAAGTTTCACATTACAAAGAGCACAAACACTGTGTTGGTGATTTTTGTGTTTTTGAAATACAAATAAGTTCCAGATGCACCTAGAGAGCCCTCCCCTACATGGTGTCCAAGGCAGTAAGCTCCACCACATTCCAGAACTGAACACACACACACACATACACACACACACACACACACACACATAAAACAGCTATGCAAGCAAGGAAGTGTTGCTTGGATAGAAAAGAAAGTCCTAACAATAATGTCAAGAATGAGGTTTTCACCTCCAGGTGAAAGCCCTTTGAAGTTACTATTTTACGGGTAGGGACAAAAATGCTTTCCTTGTCTTTGAGCCCCATTATAGATGACTTGTTCCTCCCACCTTGTTTTAGTCAGCTTTTTTGCTGCTGTGATTAAAAGACCTGACTAGAACAATTAGAACAGGGGAAGATTTTATACGGGAGTTCACAGTTTCAGAGGTCTCAGTCCATAGACAGCAGGCTCCATTCCTTGGGCCTTGAGATGAGCCAGAACATCATGGTGGAAGAGTGTGTCAGAGGGAAGCAGCTCACATAATGGTCAGGAAATAGACTCCACTTACCAGATACCAAATATATACCCCAAAGCCACACCCCCAATGCCCCACCTCCTCCAGCCACACCCCACCTGCCTCCATTACCACTCAGTTAATTCCATGAGGGATTATTTCACTGATTGGGTTAAGGCTCTTATAATCCTATCATTTCTCCTCTAAACCTTCTTGCATTGTCCCATACATGAGCTTTTGGGGGACACCTCACATCCAAACCATAACACACCTCAAAGCTCAGTAGTAGTGGAAGGGAAAGAGGAAAACAGTGCTTTACTATGTGCATTGAAGATGTTTCATGTAACAGCATAGGACAGGGTTTCTGTACCGCACCACCATTGACATTTGGGGTGAGATCATTGTCTCTTTTGGGGCCTGTCCTGTGCCTTGTGGGGTGCCTAGCAGCATCTCTGACCTCTTCTCACTAGATGCCAGTTGCACCTCCACATAGTGACAGCCAAAATATCTGTAGACATGGCTAGGTGAATTTCCACTGGTCTATAGAATCACTTCCTGGTTAAGATAACCAACCACTGCTCTGGAGGCTTTGGGCTAGGATCCTAAAGATTACTCCTTGACAGTTCTCATTGTTAAGGGGAATTCTGAGCAGGATGTTGTTTGGTAGAGCAATGTCAATGAATTAAATGCCCATATTTAAATCCCAACTTTGTTACTGCTCAGACAAGACCTAAAGTTTCAGCCTTAATTTCCTTTCCTACAAAATAGGCAAAACCATAGGACCTCACCCTGAAAACTGTGATAAGGCATAAAGAAATTAATTGATGCAAAGCAGTGTTAGGAATTGGATGTTAGCTGAGTGCGGTGGTGCACACCTGTAGTCCCAGCCACTAGGGACACTGAGGCAGAGGGATTGCAAGTTCAAGACCAACCTCAGCAACTAACCCTAACCCTGTTTCAAAAAGGGCTAGGAGTGTCACTCAGTCAGAGAGCACTTGTCTCATATGCAGGAGCCTTGGGTTCAATGCCCAGTCTTGGAGGGGGAGGAGAATACTTAAACAACCTTCTTGAATGTTTTTGAGATGAAGCTGCCTCTTGGCTTCAGCTGCAGCCTGTGCCTCAGAGGGAAGTGGGGACATGGGAGTGCCTGGTCCACCTAAGAGTTAACTGGGTCTTCAGCTGGAGTGTTTCCACACACTTGTGACCAGTCACTGTAACTTGCTCTTTCAAGCAGATAAATTTAATCTAACTTTACCCTTAGGTGTAGAGTTGTCTACATCAAATCGAGTGGGTGCAGAAGAGGGAAGCAGACTCTCTGGCCCCACTCTGTTATCTGAGACGGCTATGCTTTTGTTGATGTCAGTTTCAAAAACCATAGTTTTGCTAATTTTATTTATTCACTACTGAAGTATCACATGCAAGGAGGGAATAATAAGTATAACGCTGAATGTGCGCTCATATGCTCATAACCAGTGCCCAGATCAAAGGAACTTATTTACAGCCACAGATACCTCCTCTCATTACTGACCCTGTTGGGTTAACCACTGAGTTTCCCTCAAGTTGCCTGAGGTTTTCTTATTGGCCCATGTGCCTTCTTCCCTCTCTCTCTTTTCTATCTGTTAAGGTTTGAATATAAGCTGTCTCCCAAAAGCTCCTATTAATGCAGGAATATCCAGAAGTGAAATGATTCAGTTATAAGAACTGTAACCTAATCAGTCCATCCTAGTGAATGGACTCACTGGGTGGTAACTGTAGGCAGGTGGAGTATGGCTGAGGGAGATGGGTCAGTGGGAGCTTTCCCTGGATGGGGGCATCTCCCCTCTGGCCCCTTCCCCCCTTTCTCTCTGCTTCCTGGCCGACATGAGTGGAGCAACTTTCCTTTGTCAAGTCCTACCATGATATTGTGCCTCAGTTTGGACCCGGAGCAATGGAGTCGGCCATCCTTGAACTGAACTGGAACTGTGAGCCAAATTAAATGTTTCCTCCACTAAGTTGTTCTTGTCGGGTATTTTGGTCACAGAGCTGGAACACTGACCAAAACACTATCCGTGCAATTACCCATGTGACTCAGTTCAGCATTGGGAGGTTCATCTGTATTGTCACTATATGTTGGTGAGTGTTCCTTTGGACAGTCTCTGGTAAAACTGTTGCCATTTATTGAACCATTCAATTGTTGGCTCATGTGGGTAGGTTCCAGTAGGGGCACATGGCATATAGCCCTTTCACTAATTTATTTGTAGTTTTCATTTTTTCTCTTTTATCCCCCTCCCTTTAAGATTTAAAGACATGTTGAGCAAACTGGTGACTTACAGTGTGCCGGACAGACATAGTGAAAGGTGTTTTACTTGAATCCTTTTACATTCTACCTTCTAAAACCCACTGATGTAATTTTCATTTAGTTTACTCATGGGGTTGTTCAGGCTCAGAGAGGGTAACCAACTTCTACTGGGAAACACAGCTATTAAGTGGGAGAGCTACAGTTTATTGCCCCCTTTGCTAAATACATGATATGGGAATATGGTCATGATATAGCCATATGTTGAACCTACCTTATTTGTGTCCAGACTTGTGCTGAATTGCAGGAAGTAACTTAAGAACGAGACATTAGTGACTTCCTGAAAAATGTAACATACTATTGGAATCAAGAACTTAAGCTCTTCTCTATCAAAGGAAGAATTCAAAGATTAAGTATTTATTTGATTAATCAGATGCATTACTGAGCCAGAAATTCTGAAATCAACTGATGAATAGACTTATAATGGAATAAACAAGTTACACACAGAGACTTTGATGAGGGATCCCCACATCGTCCCAGCACCTGTTCTCAGGGCTCACAGCCCTGGTGTGTACTTTGGGTTCTTCTGCTCCAAAACCTTGGATCCATGCTATCAGGTAGTTGACAATAATTCCATGGTACAGGGCAAGTGGGACAACCAAAAAAAAAGGAAATAATTAAGTATCCTTGCACTCTGTGATTAATGATATTGTGTAAAGCAAAGCTTTCAGAATGTTTATTTAAGTGCTGCCTTGCCTGCAAAGATGCTGAATACCTGCTATTCTTGGGAGCTTGGTTCTTCTAAAAATGCTATCCTAATGAACACTGCATGAAGCCCCCACATGGTTTCTTTGCTGCTTACCTTGGCATGACTTGGAACATTGGCTGGCCCATGGAAAAGATTGATTTCATCCTAATTTACATATTCCTTCTGTTCATAAAGTCATCAAGATCCATAATAATAGGAAAAGGAAAGCTGTTTTGTTTTCTCTGAGTTATGGACAGCATGTGCTTAGTGCAAGTTTATTACAGGGAGCTTGACCTCAATTTACCAAAGGGGACACTGAGCCTTAGAGAGCTCCAGTGTCTTCAGTATACAAATCATGTGTGATCTTCCCCTCATAGTACCCAGTTCTACCTACTTCAAGGCATTGTTCTGTAGGGCACAAGAGAGGGTTGAAACAGAGGCTGCATTCTCCGGGAGAAGCCTATAGGAAGAGGTGAATGTAGATGATAGAGGTGAGAACTCAGAGAAGCTCAAAAGAAAACTGGGTCAGAACCATTTAATCATGTGATATGCAGACAGAAGTACATACATACACCATTCTGGCTTGACTGCATACCTTTAGAAGATTAGGTGAGACCCACCCTACATTATGGAGGATTATCTACTGGACTCTTAAAGTCAACTGATCAATCACGTCTGCTGTTTTAGTCAGTTTTTTCACTGCTGTGACTAAAAGATCTGACAAGAACAATTTTAGGAGGAAACATTTATTTGAAGTCTCATGGTTCAGAAGTCTCAGTGCAGGGAGAGCAGGCTCCATTCCTCGGGGCTCGAGGTGAGGTTGAACATTATGGCGGAAGAGTGTGGTGGAGGGAAGCAGCTCACATGGTGATCAGGAAGCAGAGAGAGATGCCACTCTCCAGATACCAAATACATACCTCAAAGACCACACCCCCAATGCCCACCTCCTCCAGCCACACCCTACCCACCTTCAGTTAGCACTCAGTTAATCCCATCAGGGGATTCATCCACTATTTGGGTTAAGGCTCTCATAACCCAATCATTTAACCTCTAAGCCTTCTTGTGTTATCTCACACATGAGCTTTTTGGGGACCATGATGTCTATAAAATACTTTCACAAAAATTCTATCACAAAAATCAACAAAGATTCATATAAAAAGTAATAAGGGGGCTGGGGTTGCAGCTCAGTGGGAGAGCACTTGCCTAGCATATGTGAGGCACAGTGTTCACTTCTCAGTACCACATATAAATAAAAAAAGGTCCATTGACAACTTAAAAAAAATTTTTTTTAAAGTAATAAGGGGGACTGGTCCTGTAACTCAGTGGGCAGAGCACATGCCTAGCAAGTATGAAGCACTGGGTTCAATCCTTAGTACCACATAAAAATAAATAAAGACATTCTGTCCATCTGCAACTACAAAAAAATTTTAAGTAATAAGGAATAAAAAAAAAAAACCATATCAAAGTCCTAAGTTACATTAAGTATTTTCATGTAATATATATGTGTGTTTATCATTTTCTCCATAAGTGAAATGGGTAAATCTTCTTTCTTTGAGCAATAAAATGAATTTCTTGTAATTTAAAGAGAAAGGTATATAAATGATCTGTGTTTAGCAGAACCATACCTGGATCCACCTACGCATTTCACAGTGATCTTCAAGTATTCACCACAATGTTTGAATTTCTTTGTTTTTTCAGTTTCCTGATGACTCCTTGCCACTCAATTTGTTATTTATTTCAAAAGATGGCAAAGACTTGCTGGGCACAGTGACATATCTCAGTGGCTTGGGAGGCTGAGGCAGGAGGATTATGAGTTCAAAGTCAGCCTCACCAACTTAGCGAGAACCTGTATCTAAATAAAATATATAAAGTACTAGGAATGTAATTCAGTGGTTAAGTGCCCCTGGATTCAATTTCCAGTACCAAAAATTTTAAAAAGATAGCAAAGACTTCACAAAGGTGTTTGTGGCTTCATCATTCAGATATCCTTGCTTCAATTCACACAGAGCCCCCCATTCACTTTATTTTTTCTAGAAATAAACAAGTAGTACTTGTAATGAATATCACTGTGCCAGGAACATACTGTGTAACTAGGCAGACTTAACCCTGCCTGCATAGAATTCCTTTCTGAAAGCTTTAGCAGAATTAGGATGTGGTGTCATGTGCATGTGTATAAGCTCTAGCTTAATAATTTTAAAGTTACAACATGGTTGAAAAATCAAGTTGGATTAAGAGCTTATTTTACAAAGCCTGGATTCTGACATCATCTGATGCAAATGTCCAGAAAATGGAACCAACAGTTCCTTGACTGAGTTTAGACGTTCCAACTGGCTTCCCCCAGGTTGCCACCAATCACGATCTGGAAAATATAGTTCACCTCTTCACTTTGGTTACCTGCTGCCTCCTATATGATTTTTAATTCTGTTCTTGACTTTTTCATCACTTTCTTTGTCACCTCCTGTTGATGCCTTGTCTCTAACTGTTCTGGTCTGTAGCTTTTGCCTATGTATTTTTCCCTGTCTTAGAACTTCCAGGCGGCATCCTAGAAGTGTTTGCTCGATCTTTCTGTGAGATTACTTTTCTGCTGAGCTATCTGGATCCTGTTTCCTTACTTAATTCATCATGCTTTTTTTCTTGGGCTTTGTGTGGGGTGTGTGTGGGAGAAATAAAAGTTTTCTAAAGAAAATTAAAATGTAGAGCTTTCTCAATCTGCAGAGGACACTTGGTTTCTCCAGTATGGCATTGAGAGCTAACTTAAGAACACAAACAAAGACAGGTGCAGTGGCACAAACCTGTAATCCCACCCACCTTGGGACTGATGCAAGAGGATCGCAAGTTCAAAACCAGCTTCAGCAACTTAGACCTTGCCTCACAATAAAATATGGAAAGGGCTAGGGGTGTTAAGCACCCCTGGGTTCAATCCTTGATTCCAAAACATGATAATAATAACAAAACAGAACAAAAAAGTCACAGCTGTGGTAGCAGAAAATTGATAATTCACCTTCTGCCCATCGCCTGTATTAATTCCGTGTTCACTGAATGTCTGTCTTACTTGAGTGTGACATTGCCTTGTGCTTTTTTCATGATACATTTAGTCAAAGTTGGCATTCAAGGAAAAAGTGAACCTTGTCTCATTAATGATATTTTAGCTTTCCTGAGCTTCGACTGTGCCCTCATAAGTCATGGTGTCTTACACAGAATAGGCAGTGAGCAAATATTCTTGCCGATTGGAAAGAAGCAAATTTTGGAATTGGTAAAATTTGCAAAGTCTTTGCCTGTAAAACGAGCAGCATCATGGCACCTACTTCACCTTTTGATTTTTGATTTTTGGGGGGGAAGGGGCATCCTCAGCCCTTTATAAAATATTTTTTTTAAATTTTTGAAATAGTGGTCTTGCTAAGTTGCCCAGGCTGACTTAGAAACTTGTGATCTTCCTGCCTCAGCTTGGGCTTATGGGCATGTGCCACTGCTCCTGGCTGCACTGAGTGTTCATAAATGATAGTACAATATCTGACATCAGGTAGGCACCCAGTGAATATTTGACAAATGGTGATATTTATAATGTGCAAGGCTCTAATTTTCAGATTGGTTGCTTTCTGTTCATTTAACTTGGCATAGATAGTTATTCAAATTAAAAACCAGATAGATAGACGGACAGACATAGGTAAACATAGACATGTAGATATATAGATATACATATATAAGCATATGCTATATATCATATGCATACATACACACACACACACACACACACACACACAAACACACAAACACATGTAAATCAAATTGCCAATAGAGTCCTTTTAAATATAAGGGGGAATTGCATTCACAAGGAAAGGGATGCCACTTGGGCTTTTGCGTGACTCCACAAATGTCTCACTAGCCCCTCATACTGGAGCACTGGCAGCACTTCCTGTTTAACCTCCCTCCTGGTCCTTGCTGGTGCCGCCATTTGTGAGGGCATTTCTTGTATCTGTATTTTAGTACACACTCCCTATTCAGCAAGAAGACTTTAATGCGAATTGGTTTTCCCCTATGAAAGGCTAATTTCTAGACGACAGGTTATTCTGGGTGAGCCTCTAGGTTTCCTATCGCCTTGATCTGGCTAGAGAAATGCCCAGAGGGTTTTCCAGTTCAGCCAGTCCACAAGGCAGAAGTGAATGATCCGTACAGGCCCGTGGTCCTCACTAATGATTTGGAGAGCATTGGCAGAACTGGTCTTGTGGCTGAGCCCTGCTGTGCACAGCCCATCGGTGGCTTTTTAGTTGAGCTTCCTGTAGCTGATATCTGTGGGCAAGGAGATGCATCTCTCATGGAACACTGCATGATCCAGCTGTCTTTCCTCTGCAGAGAGGTTTTGGTTTGAATAGATTGACTGACCTTAAACTGAGGAGTGTTCTTAAAGAAACAAGGACCAGAATCATCTATTCCCAAGCATCTTTCAAAAATAGTGACTTCAAGTTTTTAAGCTTTTAAATAGCACTTTGCACTTAAAAGGACCAGGACTCACTCAAATGTCCAATTCTAGGTCTGGGGCAGGGAAAATGCAAATTGAGTCCAGCACATCTGTGCCTGACAGTAACCAGATGCTAAAAAATAAAAAAATGATGGGAACATTACAGAAAAACAGAGGAATCTTTTCAAAGACTCTCCTCCTGGGCAAGTCTGGGGCAGTTTGAGCATCCATGTTAATAATGGATATAATAGTGGCTTGAATAAAAGAGAAAAAAGTCAATGAGTCCATATGGATATAAATAAATGAATAAACAAAACTGTGCAGAAGGAAAAGCTACTCCTTCTATGAAAAGGCATTAGTGAATAGAAAAGAAACAGTGAAGTGCTAAAACTAGTAGTGAACTTTGAAAGATCAGAATGTTAATGTCATCTCAGAGTTTCTCCCTACAAAGTACCTTCTAATTTCAAAAGGAAAATTGATGGCTTTATAGTAGCGAAGGCTGCCAAATTTGACCTTGACCATGTGATCAAGATAAACACCCTAAATGCTGGGATAAACCCTCATCATGTGCTTCCTAATAAAATGCACAAGGAGACAATATTACTTCTGGGGTGATCTGTCCAAAAGGTGCCTCTGAATCTCATCATCAGAAACCATGAGGCACTCACTTCCCATCGTCCAAGTAAAGAAAGGCATAGGCTGAGATACTGTACTAGATGAAAGCCGGAAGTAGAGAGGCCAGAATAAAGAAGGAGAGTACCCAGTGCAAAGTTTGACCCTCCTTGGGATCTTGGACCCAGAACCAAGCAATGACCTATAATGAACTTTATTTGGGCACCTGGCAGAATTTGACAATGAACTTTGAGTTAGATAGTAGTATTGCATCAATGTGAAATCTGGTAATTTGAATAACTATCCTACAATTATATAAGAAAATGACCTTATTCTTAGAAATGACACACTTATTCATTGGTAAAGGGACATAGAATTTCCCAAATGATTGAGGGGGAAGAAAGGAGTATGTGTGTATACAGACAGAGTGAAAGGGCAGATGGGACCAAATGTAAATAGTTGGCAATACTGGGCATACAATATATGGACTAGTTAATAAAGCCTTAATGTTGGGTTCTCTAGATCTTTTCTTCAGCTTTGTTTAGCAGGTGGGTTATTATATGATAAACATCACTTGGACCTTTTTAGATGTTATTAGAAGCTGTATACATTGATAAATGTTGAAGAGAGAGAGGGCTCTGGGTATGAATTTTTTGTGGTGGGTACCAAGAATTGAACTCGGGGCACTTGACCACCGAGCCACATCCCAGCCCTATTTTGTATTTTATTTAAAGACAAGGTCTCACTGAATTGCTTAGCACCTTGCCATTGCTGAGGCTGGCTTCAAACTTGCCATCCTCCTATCTCAGCCTCCCGAGCCGCTGGGATTACAGGTGTGTGCCACCACATCTGCTAGGTTTGAATTTCGAGAGTAATTATTGTGATGTCTCGGCTACTTAAGATACTTAATAGCCAGCCCAAACACCTGCCAAAGATGACTTTGCAAAATATATTTCCCGTCTCTGTCTGAATTTCTTTTATCAACAGCAACAAAATAATGCTAAAGTCCAGTCACTCGGCAAAAGCTCATCTACTTGTTTACTTTCATATTTTTAAGATAGCTTCAAATGTTAACATAATTCAGTAGGCTACAACCTGAGAGAAATAGCAAGGAAAATTGATATTTCCGACCCGTGCTGCTGTTCTCTTTATGAGACATTTTATTATCCAGGTGGGTGGAGCCCTGACTCAAACACATTTTCCAAAGTGCATTTCCTTACCTAGTTGTAAATGAAAATGCCCTTGAAGAGGTCTTAAAGTATTTTGTATCACACACTATTCAGATGATGCATTAAACAACGCCATCCCTGTTCACAGGAGAAAGTATAAGAAAGCCGTCTGTGAACCTACTTAATTTGAGGGCCTGAGTTTTAAAAGGAAAGTGAAGTGTAATTTTCTGAATATACTTGTGTGGAGTTTCTTTCTTGGGTTAGTAGCATTGTATCCAAAGCAATTCACCCAGTATTGCACTGTTTTAATCTGCACCTCATCAAATGGAATCCATCGAATGGATTCATGATGTCTAAAGCTGTCCAAACCTACACAAAACACTTTTGTAAGAAACTGCCAGAATTGGCGGGCACAGTCTTAAGAAGAAGAATTTGCTTTAAGCAAAAGAAAATCCTCCAGAAGAATCTATCTGTTACGGTTTAGATATGAGGTGTCCCCCACAATCTTATTTGTAAGATGACGCAAACATTTTCAGAGATGACATGATCAGATTATGAGAGCTATAATGTAATCAGTGTGTTAATCCTCTGAAATGGCTTAACTGGATGGTAACTGTAGACAGGGTGTAGCTGGAAGAACTAGGTCCCTCAGATTGTGTCTTTGGGATTTATATTTTGTCTGAATGAGCAGAGTTCACTGTCTCTGCTTCCGTGTTGCCACATCCTGAAATGCTTTCTTCCACCACGATGTTCTGCGTCACGTTGGACCCAGAGCTATGGAGTCAGCTATCTGTGACTTCTAAGCCACCTTGTCAGGTCCTTTGGTTAGTGATGATAAAACTGACTAACTAAAACACTAACATTTTCCTACCTACTGAAATACTCAAATTTTCCTGGAAAGGAACCAGATCTCACCCTATCGGGAAAAAAAAGATACCATATTCTTAGCATCTTGATTTATTCAGTCATCAGGACTTTATTACCCTTGGACCTGTGCCTGACGTAGTCACTCTGAGGCATATTTACTTGCTGGGAATTTGTTGTTTAACGTGGTTGTGGGATGTGGTTGTTCAACCTAACTCAGAAGATGATATGTCATTTAGAAAAGTGGTAAAAGAGAAGTCATGAAAGAGATAAGAGATACAAAAAGAGATAATGAGATAAGAGGTCTGATTTTCTGTTAGGAGTATAGTCATCCTGGAAGATTCAGTGGAATCCCCTTCTTACTAGAAATTTCACGGTGTCCACTGTATGTTAACTATAATGTACAGCAGCCTTGTTAGTGACCTGTGTAGCACTGATGAGGTCCACCTGTGGTGCTGTACATGACATTAACACATTGGACCCTCACAACTGCCCTATCAGGTGGAGATACTTAACCTTATATGGGAGGGATCCTATGTTGGGAAAATAGCTTTCCAGAGGCAAGTTGGGAAGGAAGCTGTACTGGGATCCCAGGTCTGTTCCTTTCATCAAGTAGTTGGTCTCTGGGGGATGCTCTGTGATCCACTCTCATCCTTGGAATCTTTTTTTAATATCAAGGTGTGTTCAAGTATTCAACCTGTATAGTGATTTTAAGTTGATCCATCTGTGCTTTGCTTTTTGAATAAGAATCTCAAGCCACGTGTAAGAAGAGGAGGTATTTAAGGTTGGGATGACAATCCCTGGAATTTAGACTGTCCGATGTTTAATCTTGGGCAACTTAAGTTCAGATTCCTGAAGCACTATTTCCTCGCCTCTAGCTGAATATAGCAGTGTCTGCCCTGTCTTCTTAGGTTTGCTAAAGAATTAAGTGAAATAATGTATGTGTTAGCTTTTTGCAAACTGTAAAATGTAAAGCATTGTTATCATTTTTGTCATATTTCTTTGTGAATTTATTGAACTATGCCCTTTAGTCTATTTCTCAAAGCAATTGAAATACTCCTTCAAGTTCCCATTTGTATATATGCAAGACATTTATAAAAGTTGGGCCCTTTTGAGTGTTTATAATCTTAACATGTGACTGAATCTCACCAACTTAGTTTTCTGCTTCAAGGTATTTAACTCCATTAAAAGTTTGCTTTTTAGTAGGGAGATTGACCATGACCTGTATAATAGGTAATATGAAGGCATTGGTATTATTTGTTTTGAAGTGTCATGAATGCATTGTAGTTACTTGGGAAGATGTGCTGCATTTTGAAGTATGGAGGGGTAAAATGACACTTTTTCTGGTCTCTCCTCTCAAATACTTCAGCAAAGAAAAATAAAAATGGCAAAATCTTAACGGGGAATATTGGTCCATTGCACTATTCTCTACTTAAGTGTAGGTTGGAAAATTTTCCTAATATATTTTTTAATTGTTGTTTTACAGATGCAGATTTTCTTTTACAATCCAGATGACTTTGACAGCTTTCAAACTGCAATTTCTGAGAACAGAATAATTGGAGCCATGGCCATATTTTTTCAAGTAAGTTAGCAGTGGCTGAAGTACTTCAACCAGAGAGTTCTCGGAGTATTTTTTTTTTTTTTAATTCATCGAATTGTTCCATGTTTAATGAATGCATCTGTTTCCTAGTTCACACCTGTCTAAATGAAAGATATTTCATATTGTCTAATGTGTGATTTAAAATGTAAATAAGTATGTTTAGAAACATAATGAAAATTTTTGCATGAATTATTCTGATTTTATTGCTACTTGACTGGTGCACAGATTGAAGAACACATTTATCATCTAAGTTACTTCTCTGCTGAAGCGTTTTGAACAGGTTCCTCCAGCATATTAAAAGGCTAATGTAAAAAAAGGTGGTTTTCTTGTGAGCAACTTTAAAACTTGACATTACTTGCAACTAGATTAATAAATAGCATCAGTCACTTCTCTAAAGAGACCCCTTTTCTTTCTCTCCCAGAAATCACCATGGAAACTAAAGTTTTTGTTCAGACTCTTTCTGAGTTAGTACATTCATGAACTCCCAGCCTCGTGAACTACTTTCACTTTTAATGTGTTTATGTTGATTAATGCTCATAGCTCATGAGTTAAATCTGCACATAGAAGCCAAATCTTACATCCTGCCATAGGCAATGCTGTCCAGGCTTTTTAATAAGTTAAATCTAATTAAAGTAGTATTGATCAGCGAGTGTCTTGATCGTGTTCTGATACAAGACATGATGCTTTTTGTGTGTGAAAGGCAATCTCAGTAGTAGCCACATGATTTGTTCTTCAGTCTTAAAATATGCCTGAATTTTAAGAAATATAGGCGTTCCCCTGATTTTTTATTTATTTATTTTTTTGAGACAGGGGTTCACTAAACTGCTTAGAGGCTGACTTTAAACTTGTACTCTTACTGCCTCAGCCTCTGGAGTTGCTAGGATTACAGGCATGAGCCACCACATTCAACCAGGTGTTCCTTTTACCAGGGAGTCAGTGTTGGAAAACTGATCTTCCTGACAATTCAAAGGGACATTAATTAAAGACTTCATGACCTTCTCCAACATAGGTCTTTCAGGTCTGCCTTTTTGAGCAGACCTCTTTGTCATTGAGATGGGGCCATTCAGGTATGTTAATTTCACTGCCCTTTCTAGTGGGTGACACATGATTGACAAGTCTCTTTGTTGCGTCTCTCTCCCTCCTAACTACCTTTCCTTGAATGAAAACTCCAGTGGGAGATTTTATGCAAAGATGTGAAAAGTCTAGTATTGTAGTGTAAGGAACTATTGGTTCTGTTATGGCACCAGACTTTAAATGCTGGCTTCTGTTCTACTGGTGGGCTGTGAAATCATTTCATTGACTCCTGACCAGCATTTTAAACATGATGAAATGGTAACATAAAGTGGGGAAAATAGCAACATATATTTCACATAGTAAGGGTAATTTTTTAAAGAACATTTTTAGTTGTTTACCCATAGTAATTCATACTGGGTGTGTTCTGGGTCATGATTTGTTATT
Organism: Sciurus carolinensis; assembly: GCF_902686445.1. NCBI lineage: Eukaryota > Metazoa > Chordata > Mammalia > Rodentia > Sciuridae > Sciurus > Sciurus carolinensis. Next base: position 60,727,858 of record NC_062229.1, read on the forward strand.
TTAAAAAAATGGCAAAAATAATAACAAAGTTTTATTTGCTGTAGGTCATGATCAGATGTTTTGGAAATCCCGTTTATGCTATATGTTGGGATGATCTTCCTATTGTTCTTCAACACATCTTTTTTCCCTTTCGTGAACCACAATTGAGTATCATGTTTAAAGAACTTATTTTCACTGGGGTAAAAAGTATTTGCTTCTGAATCCCACCTCTTTTACTTAACAGCTGCATACAGGTGATGTCATTTAAACTTTCCAACCTTGGTATTCTCATCTTTAAAGTAGGGATGACAACTGGTACATCGTGAAGATTTTAATGGTAATTAAATGAGTTCCTGGTATGGTTCCTGGTACCTAGTGGACTCTTGGTAAATGCCACATATTCTTTATCAATAGCCATCCATCTGTTTCTGTGGGCAGGGGACCCCATGATGTACATGTGTTCTTTTCATGAGCAGAAGTGTATTCTGGCACTGCCCTATTTATTGGGAGATGGCCTGGATTCGTCTGAACCCTTCTTGCTCCTAAACCATGTCTGATTTGCCTTTGATAATACTGGCATCCTCTTAGCTCCTTGGAAACAATTCCCACTTACCTGGCTAACCCCTTGGTTTTCTGTCATTTCCCTCTTGGATGCTGCTTTTTATGTAGCTGAGCCTCTAGTCGCCCCTCCCCCTTCTCTGTCATGCCCACCTATGTCCAGACCAACCACGTCCTACTTTATTAGGCACTATTCTTATAGGAAAATAAAAATTTTAAATGTTTTTATGAGTATTGGAAGGACTATTTCACAGCATGCTCTACCCAAATGCTTTCAATTTTTCCAGCTCTATAAACTCTTGTTAAATATAAGACCAATTAACAGTCTTGGACAGGCAAACCAGCAAAATACTTCACTGTGAAGTCTGGGTTTTGAATTTTTAAAGAATTTCTAGGACAGGGCTTCTAGTTTGCATATGAAGAAATTTAATGTGTATTTCATTTGTTTGGTCCTTTTCTAAATTTTGGCTTGCTATTCTGTAGACACAAAATAGAGAACAGATAATAAAAACTAAAACAGAATTTTATTTAGACAGCAACTGTGTTGAGCTGCTTCCTTTGTTTTCCTTATAAGTCAGTCCACATGTGTGTTTATACATTTGGGTTCACACTGTGTCATGCAATGGAAAGAAAAAAGTATTATTGTTATTTTAATTTGGCAGTCTAGTTAGACCCCATATTTTGAGATCTTTGTATTTTGAATCTTTCTGTAAGAATAAGTTTGAGAGTTTGGTATTTCTCTCCAAAGTAAAGAAATCTTGAGATATATATGGGTGTATGTAAAAATACACATACACACATATACATATACACACATACACGTGTGTGTGTGTTGGAACAGAGATATATATGTGTGTTGGAATATATATACTATATATTCCAACTTCAAACCTGGCATCTTAAGTTTTGGTATTAAAGAAGTGTTTATCATCTATTCAGCACAGATTCTGAGCCAGGAATTGTGTTAGTTGCTACATTAAGTATAATGAGCATAAAAGTCTGCTATCTACTAGAACCTGTCCCAATCCCATGTGATAATGGCTGAAAAAAGGTAGCAGAGAGCGTCCTCCTCCTATAGAGAGGCTGTGTCTGACATGGTGCTCATAAACCAATGGATCCATTCTCCAGGGCTTCGTGATACAAATGGCCCACAGATACATGTCCAGGCAAGGCCACTTTCCAGGGAGATGTTGGAGTTCAGATGTTGACTTACACTGTACATAATAATTTTTGTACACTTTCAGTTTTTCATTATTTCTACTTTATGCCCCTCATCCCCATGTGTGTTTATTGTTCTGGTTTAATTTTGGTGCTCTCTCTGCCTTTTCTGTGATAAGGTATGATGAAGTTAGTAATGTCGCCCAAACACTTTAAAAAGCACAAACCTAGCGGGCACATGGTTGACAAAGGAATCTTAGGTTAGCCTAGACTCAAAGTCGCCTGCTTGTGGCTCTGTTGTGGTTTATAGGTATGATTTGTGGTACCTATTCAGTGTTTAAAATTCTTTCCTTCAGTTAAATATGGGAGGTTGACATAAAAGATCTTTGTGATCTATCAAACCAAGACCAGAGTGGTGGCTGTGTATGGTGGAGGGGGTGTGCCTTCCCCTTGTAACAATCTCCAAGTGGTCTTCTTCATTCAGCATGGATTGGAAGATCCTGAGACCTGGCATGGACTCAGGCAACTTTGAGCGGCAGCTCACATTTATTGGAAACAGATGAGGGTCAGTTGCAGTGTTGAAAGCTAATGAGCCAGGACTTCCTGAGTGCTTTGTGTGAGTACAGTAAGGGAAGGAAGGACCACTTCCATGGTGGAAGATGGAGAATCATGGCAGCCACCTAGGGTTATATACCTCTTGGCCCACAGAGCTGTAGAAGGTGAACTCGTTTCAGAGCCTCTGTTGAGTAGAGTAGGTTCTACAATATTCTAAAGCATGGTAATGACTATGGAGGAAAGGTCACCTTTTTTAAAAATATATTTTTTTAGTTGTTGATGGACACAGTACCTTTATTTCATGTGATACTGAGACTGAGGATTGAACCCAGTGCCTCACACATGCTAGGCAAGTGCTCCACCACAGAGGTACAAAACCAGCCCAAAGGGTCACCTTTTTCTAGTCCATACAAATCAACTCTAAAAGTAGGATAGGAGATAGGTCAGAGTAAAATTTAAAGGATTTTTAAAAAGAAATAAATTTGAAATTAAAAAAACTGGCAAGGGATAGAGTAATTTGTTTTTTAAACCACTCAAGAGAATAAATACTTGTTTAGGTAATTAATATATGTACAAAAATTAAAATAATTTTTTAAAAGTAGAATCTCCACTATTCTTTCACATTAACTTGATTTGCATTCCTGTAGAAATGGAAACTATCAGAAGTTACTAAAGTGCTCTTTGGAAATATTCTATTATTCTAATATCCTATATGGTTAAATTAAAAAACTGAGGTTTACATGAAATTCAATCAGTGGGATAATTAGGCAATTTATGGAAAGATGTATTTTACATTTAAAATAATTCACAAGAGGGAAATGACCTGCCCTCTAAGTAGGCTTATATTTTTAAAAAAGTTTTTCATAGTTGTAGATGGACAGCATGCCTTTATTTATTTTTGTATGTAGTGCCAAAGTAGCTTATTTATTTATTTTTGTATGCAGTAGCTCTGCCACTGAACTACAGCCCTCTTTTAAACATGCCTTCTAACCATGCAGCCATCTCGATGAATACTAAGGCTGTTGCTTGCACAGTGTGGTATCTACAGGTTGGCATAATTGTGTTTCTTCATGAAGAATATGATTATCATTGAGTTTATGATTTGGGGGGGAATGTCCCATTTGTTTCATTACCCAATTGTGATGAGAGTGCCTGACATTTTATTTGCATTTGTGGATTCCATGGAATTTTGTACTTAAAAATGCACAATTGTTTCAGAGCATCTATAGTAAGAAATTTTTCTCATGTGACATTCTTTCTGGCTTTTTTTTTTTTTTTTTTTGGCTGTAGTTACTTTTGATCCTTTGATTCAAACACAAAGATATAAAAGTATTATATTTATAATTATATTTATAATGTATTTCGAAGCCTGGTCAATAGGTATATTTCTTCTCCTCTTTTCATGCCTGGATTGAACAAAGGGCACTCTACCACTCAGTGCATCCCCAGTCCTCTTTATTATTTTTATTTTGAGACAGAATCTCACTGAATTGCTGAGGCTGGCCTTAATCTTGCAGTCTTCCTGCCTCAACTCCATAGTACTGGGAATACAGGTGCACCACTGCATCCATCAATAGGTGTATTCTGACACCATTAAGAAATAAATAAATTGCATGTGCTTATAGACTACCTTTTTGACAGCATAACTTTTTAACAACCCATCTCCAACAACTTTTGAGAATCTCTTCATTCCCCATTAGTGTTTCTGCTTCTACTGAGCTGAGCCCCTTTTTGTCAATATTTTTTCATTTCTTTTAAATTCCACCCAGAACTTAACTGTAGTCATTTGATTTTCCCTCAGGTCCCTATAGTCACTTGTCCCTTTTTGTTTCTGCCCTTATTTTACCATTGCAAGGAAACTTGAGGACTCAAATGTCTCGCGAGTTGCTAACCCATTCTTTATATCATGTCGGTGCTACAGACTGCTTAATTCTTTTCCTCCATCTGGAGAGGCTTAGTAATTAAATGAAATGGCAGCACCTGGGATTATTTATAGATATTGAGAAGGCAGGAGGAGTTCTTGATGACTCATCCATCCAGGGCTGGCAAGGAAACCTTTTTCTCCATTTCCCTGCATTCCTCCTTCCATACCCACCTCCAGAGATAGATGTGATTTGTCCTTCCTTTGACCTGCTGTGTCTCTAGCATCCGTCTAGCACTGAAGCTGTTACTGTACTTGCCTTCATTGCTTTTATCCTCTGAGGTCATTGAGGACCGGGAGGGTTACCTGTCACTGCATCTCTTGCCTTATCCTTCACACTTAAATACTTAACTGACCTTGGTGGAAACATGTTTAGACTCTTTGCCTGAATTGAAATGAGACATGCTGATAGCCTATTCACTAAGGAGTTTTAGAAACAGGTACAAGATGAGATAGGTCCCGAGAATGCTAGAACATAAAGTCTTCCACACGGAGGTCTGCGTCTTGCTCTTTTTCCCACCCACCTTCCCTAGCTCTCACACAATGGCTTGCTCTAAGTATTGCTCAGGAAGTATGTGCTCGGAAGGTGGAGTTCAAGGAAACCTGTCAGTGTCTTACCACACCACAAATGACTTGTAGTTTTGGAAAAGCATCATCTAGATGACTGTGTAAACATCACTCCCCACCCACCTGCCTCCCAAAAGTTGGTTTTATCAGAGTTTTAAGACTCTTGAGATGGGTAAGGACATTAAACATGAAGGTTCATCTGATGAGTCATTAGGATGACTCTGACTTGGGACTCCACTAGGTCTAACATGTTGAAGGAATGTGTCTCCATATTTATGTTTATAATTGTGAAGAAGCAACAGGAATTTTGGAGGGATTGAACCCAGAGGTGCTTTACCACTAAAACATTCCCAGTTCTTTTTAATTTTTATTTTGAAACAAGAGTCTTGCTAAGTTGCTGAGACTGGCCGTGGGCTTGGGATCTTCCTGTCTCGGCCTCCAAAGTAGCTGGGATTACAGGGGTGCACCATCAAGCCTAGTGAACTTAACAAATCCTAAAGTGGTAGTGCATCCAGAGGCCCTACTGGAATATTTTAGTGTCAAGAATATCTGGATAGAGGTCCTAATGGAGTATTTTAGTATCAAGAATATCTGGGTAGAGGCCCTAAGGGAGTAGTTTAGTGTTAAGAATGTCTGGGTGTGTCTGAGAATGTTTTTACAAAGTTTTTCACCAAAATGCTTTTATTTCAGTAGATGGTAGGTAAAGAAGATATTTTGGATTATTTTGCTAATTTTTTTTCTTGGTTTTCCTTAGTCTCTTTCTTGGTTATCTCCTTTCTATGTTCTGAGAGTTGATGAGTTAGTTTTGGTTTATTTCAGTGCATTTGTAGGTAAATTTTTTGCTTTTTCTTATTCTTGCTGTTTTTTTTTTTTTTTTAATGAGTGTGGTTTTTTCCCTATTTCCCCCTTTTTCTCCTTCTGATTTTTAAATTAACAAAATGTAAGATTTTTTCCCCCTGATCTGTACATTCATGTACCCATTTGCTAATCATTTGCTCATTCTGCAGTATCTTATCAAGTACCTTCTATGAGCCATGCTCCATGAAAATTGCCAAGGTATCCTTAGACTTGCATCCTGTCCTCAAGGTAATTGTGAACCATAAGTGTCTAGAAAGGGTGGCCTTTGAATTCTTTTTTTGGCAGTGGCCATTATTTTGTCATTGGGAGATAGGGAGAAGGATGGATCTGGTCAGGCAGATAAAATATCAAGAGAAAAAAGTAAGCATTGTACCTTGTGTCATAATTTTACAATGATAAAAATTCCATTTGGAGAGCACAGAGTGTCTAGTTGAGAATTTTAGAGTTGGACTCCCCATTTTTCTTCTTTCTTCTACCCTTTCGCAAAGCAAAACAGCAGCATTCAAGCAGAAAGTATTTATTTTATTCATGGTAATCTAATTTGTTTTTTCTGTTCTTTTCACCTTTCCCAAGGAGTCTTTTCTTGTTTTGTTTTGTTTAAATAAAGAATACACATTTTATCCTTGCTATGTATAGCTCTAAATTCCTGCCAGTTCTGATAGCATTGTGAGATAAGGGCCATTGCAGGGGAAAGGAGCAGGGGCGGGAACAATTTTTTAATTTTACTCATTTCCCCCTCGCCCCCAAAAATATCCACCAATAACTGTTTTTGATTCTCAGAATCTGTGAGTCTATGGTGAAGAGTGGTGGTAGATTATTCCTTTTTAGACTGTTTTTCAGGATAATTGCAGTAAACTAATATGATCTTAATTTATTTCTTTCCAGTTGCTGCTGTTTGAATATCATCCTTCCCACATTTTCCCCATCCTTGGTTTTATCTAGTTATAAGTTCAATTCTTTCACTACATTACCTAGAAATGCAATTTCAGAATGTTTTGGGCTGATTAAGAATACTTTTATGCACACACAAAAATTAAAATACATATGTTCCAATCAAACTATTTTAACAGCTAATTGATTTCATAGGATTTATCATTAAATGAAGGCCAGAACCATTCTTAATATTCAGGTGCAATTTTTGGAATAGATTTGTGGATGTTCAACACCAAATTTATTGCCTATCAGGTGTTTTCATCACATCTCCTATCTACAAATGGCCTGTACTTCAAATTTCCTCTTAGTGGACATTACAGAGGACTGTTTAATTATTGGCGAAGCATTACATAATTAAGAGACTGTGAGTTCTTTGGATGTGACCATGTGAAAATCTATTTTAATTAAATCATTGCACTTCAAGGGCAGTTACTAAGTACTTTGCTTCTGTACATCATTGGGTGTAGTTTAGAATTCTTCTGGTCATTCTTCAGTTCTAATGCCTGTCATAGAACCTGACTGTCACAGTCTTAGAGAAGATCTTAGGCACTCTGTACTAATCCCACCTACAATAACTAATCCCACCTGGCTCTCCTCTAGCTCTTTGCAGTCTCCTAAGCCAATAATTTGTGTTGTATAACTTTTGGTGCAGTTGTGGCTTCTCCTATTCTGTGACCTCCTGGGGCATGATTTTACAGACTCTCTAGCTGATGAGAGTCTTGAGAGGACTCCATACATCCAGCACATTGCCCTCCATGTTTGAGGCAATTGGTCATTCTCCACACCCCAACCCTCCTCCCCTAGATAAACTAGTTGAAAAAATGCTTCTTAGTAGAATGTAAACACTACTGATATGTTGTCACTTTTGGAGACTTCAGTTGGCATGAAGCTAAAGACTGACGGCTTATCAGGTACTATCTGATTTATTCCTCCCTGGAACCTCCAAGATATTATTTCATTTTACAAATGTGGAAGCTGAGGCATGGATTTTCAATAGAAATTACTTATAATTAAACAGGCCAATAAATATGGGAGCCAGCATTTCAAAGCAGCAATGTATCCCCAGGGTATGTGCTCTCCATAGAGAACTGAATCAGAAAGTTGGGTGAGGGAGCAATATTTAGGGTTGTACCCTTATGGTCATGTTTTATAGTGCTTCAGGGCCTCTTAATTTTGTGGATACTAGAAGAGTTATTTTCTTATAATTTAAAAGTATGTTTTTGTTCTTTTGTCTTTAAGTGAAAAATACCTTTGATCCTAAATTCTCTTATGCTTGTGCATGTAATTGTTTTATGTATTTGGCGACAGCTATTTTCTTCAACTTCCTTCCTTTCATGAAAAGGCTATAAAAAGTATAGATGGAGTGGTGTGGTTAGATAAGAATAGTGAATGAACAAAGTAAAGAGTGCAATGGTCATTCGTTAACTTTTTACATGGCAGTGGTTCTCATGAGGTTAGGGATGGGACAAGGGGTTTAGTTCCCTAGGAGACATGTGGTCATGTCTAGAGATGCTTTTGATTGTGAAAACTGGAGCAGAGGTGCCCCTAGCATCTGGTGGATAGATATTATGGATGCTGCTATGTCTTGCAGTGCATTGTAAAGTCCCCTACAAGACAGGATCGTCAAGCCCAAAATGCCAGTGATGGCTGATATTGAGAGCCTCTGCCTCATGGTCATCAGCTGCATGACTGAGGCCACCAGAGTTAGAGGGATTTAACCTGTGTTGTTTGGGTTATCTTACAACTTGATGGAACATAGGAATAGCTAACCATCCCAGACCCAAGAAGTCCACTAGTCCCCCCTACCAAGATTTGGACAATTGAAAGTCCATTGTAATGTGCAAAGATTCACCTGTTAACATTTTTAAATCTGCTTTATTTCTGATTATCTTTGTTTGCCTCTATGTCCTTGAATCCCAAAGCCCATATGGTATTTGTTCATAAACTGCAGTAAATTTTGAAACCAGCACCAATAAAATAGACCATTCACGAAGATTTGGAAAAGTAAACAAAGGTAAGAAGAACATGTGCAAATGCTTTGGAACTCAGTATCAGGAAGAACCAGCTTTGAAACACTCAAAGAAACTCCCTTGTGGAGTTATAGAAGAATCTGCTTCCACATATCATAGCACTATACTGTTCCCACAGCATTGTAGAATTTTCACAGGGCAAGATTTTAAAGCTGTTTATGCCGGTTTATTTTAGGGGTTTGTTATTGACTGTTTTGAACTCTTATTATTACCTGACCATGTAGACATTGATGGCCAGAATTTTTTTTATTTATTATTATTATTATTATTATTATTTCATTTTTATTTTTGGTACCAGAGATTGAAAGCAGAGGCACTTAACCAAGACACAGTCCCAGCTCTTTTCTTTTTTATTTGGAGACTGGTCTCTCTAAAGTTGCTTAGGGTCTCACTAAATTATTGAAACTGCCCTTGAACTTGCAATCTTCTTGTTTCCACCTCCCAAGCTACTGGGATTACAGGCATGTGCCACCATGCCCAGCCACAATTATATTCTTTATAAATTATGTGTGTATCCTGATACTACCTCCTGCACTACTCTATTTAGCATTGACCATCTGAGAAGTTTGCAGTTCTCCTTTGATTTTATATTTAGGGTTTACATTGAAGCTACTTTTTTTCTGTCTGTAGCATCTTAGTGTGTGTGTGTGTGTGTGTGTGTGTGTGTATAAAGTTTGAAGTCATCTGAGACCCAGTGCTTTTGTTTTCAGTCTGTTCCAGGTAATGTCTATAGATCTCTGGGTGTCCCTATAATCTGTATTCCCAAAGCAGATGTCACATGCACCACATAGATTATATTTTAAGACAGACTGGTTTACATAGATCCTTCCAATTGGGTAGAAATCCATTTAACCATTTTTACATGATGTGATAGCAAACTTGGGAGAAACTGCATTTTATTTATGCATGTGTCTCAGTATACCAAACCACCTAACACTTGGGAATATATAAAGGAAAGAATTTTATTTGGCTCATGATTCTACTAGCTAAAAAGTCCAAACAACATGGAGCTGGTGTCTTGTGAGGGTCCCCTGGCTGCACTGCAACATGGCAGATGGCATCCCATGGCGATAGCATGTATGTGAGAGTAGCAAGCAGGAACATGATGAAGAGCTGACATGTTGAGAGGTGAAAGTAGAGAGCACAGTGAGCCAGAACCTCTCTCTTAGAAACAACCCATTCTTATGGGAACTAATCCACTCCTGTGAGATGAGCATGAATCTCTTTACAAAGGCTGTCATGACCCAATCATCTTCTGCACCCCACCTCTTAGAGCTTATGTCACCTCTTCTTGTGCTCGTAATGGGTACCAAGCTTCCAGCACATGAACCTTTTGGGGGGCAAACCATATACAAACTATAAAGTGCCATGTGAGACTTCCTATGACTTTTTTCCCCCAGCATACCTCTTCTTCTGTAACACCTTGATCTCAGTAGCACAATTTTGCCAGCTGTGGTATTTTTAAAGTACCTCCTGTGGTTTGTGATGGATTAGGAGACAGTCTATAGGGAGAACTTCCATACTAGAAATATTTCATTCTGGGCTTTTAACTTGCCATCAGTAAGCATCTGAATGTGACAAAGGCACAGGGTTGGAGCTCACATCATTTCTTTATTTTAACTATACAGAAATCTATAGAGGAAATTATTAATATCAAATCCCCCCATTTTGATATTTGTGGGAACTCTAAAACCTACTTTGGCATTGATTTATCTGCATACATTTGTACAATAGATTCTTTTTTCCTTAGCTCATGTGTTCTTGGAAAAGATACTAAGTTTTATGATGGGGGGTAAGGGCGTGTGTACCCACACAGGCAGATTCCGCCATAGCTATATATAAAATGATTCAATAGGGCGGAGCTGGGGCGGTAACTCGGTGGTAGAGCACACACTTAGCATGAACCAGGCTCTATGTTCAGTCCCCAGCACCAAAACAGGACAAAAACAATACAACTCACTAGTTTAGATCTTGCATATTTGGAATTTTTGCCTGAAATGATTCTCAGTTCTGTGTCCCTGGTAATTCAGTTCTGGGGACTTCTTCATCTGTATTACTGAGGTCTTGCTCTACTTGATGTTCTGTTTTCACTGACAGCTTGATGTCCTTGAACACCATTCTAATGAGGTTTCAGTGAAATATTTCTATTTTTAGGCACGTTCCAAAGGTGGCTGCCAGGCCACTAGTTTATTTATTTTTTTAACTGAACCAATTATAGGGTTCAGTGCCAGATGTTTGAGAAATACAAGAAGCTAACTAACATGAAGCCAGTTCCTAATCTTTCAGGGAAGAAATGAATGGTTAGGATCATATTTGAACTTAACAGCCCAGCTATCCTCTTGCTTTCTCTCTCTCTTTTTTTTTAAATTCTTTTTTTTTTTAATGGCAATAGACTAAAGCATTGAGCTTACTCTATATTTTGAATTATACAAGTAAATGATGTCCTCATCTCTCTAAAACATCATCACACAGGTGAAATTGAAAGCCTTTTGAAGAGAGACTTTCAGTGTCTAATTCTCTTTGGATAATATTTTAGTAATAATGATAAGAGGTTATATGTATGAACTCTGTTCATGTGTCAGGTTCTCTGCCAGTTCTGCAAATCATTATACATATGTTATCCTATGTAATGCTCGTAACAACCCACGGAGGAGGAAATTATGATTCCAGAATCTTCCCTAGATTCTAAGAGTCCCTTTGATTATGAAATTGATGTTTGAGGATTTAAAGTGAAATGTCTGCTAAAATTCTGACTTGGGGCTTCCTGGCTTGGTCCTTGAATCCCCCACCCACCTCCTGCTACCTCAATTCCTGTATCCATAAAATAGAAATATTCATATCAGATTGATTGGTTGTAAATTTCACATGAGATTGTGTATAGGAAAGCACTGTGGAAAAGTCTTTGAAGCACTTTATAAAAACTGACAAAATAGTAGTAGTTTTGATAATCAGAAGACAATGACAAGAGTTGAAATGCCCATTCTTTTCCCCTGCCCAGAAGTCTGGCCCCAAATATATACACTGAAATAAACACGTTGCTCTGGCCTGTCACATACACAGTGCTTTCTCCCAGACGACCTGAGATTAGGAGGAGGGTGCTTGAGGTCTATGATTGCCTTGGCTGGGAGACAAGGTCTTAAGTGGCTGTTATTGGTGCTGTAACTCAGTAATTCAGGAGGAGGTAACCAAATTCAAATTTCCTCAAGGAAATGTCTCTCTTACTGCTTTAAAGAGGAGCTAACGTAATTAGTCACAACAGCTCGTATGGTGAAATAAATAGTTATTTAACTGACATAACCAGTCGACTGGAAAGGGGCCTGCCAGGGACTGGTACAGACCCAGATCCCTGCAGATGATCATGAGGCCCCATCAGATCTTCCCCTCAACCCAAAGGGATCCTTTAATTCCTAGTAGTGGGTCTGTTTGAATGTAATAAAATATGGGGAGTGATAATGACCAGATTATATTGTTTTATTGTGTGCATGTATGAATATGTAACAATAAGTCCCACCATTATGTACATCTGTAATGCACCCATCAAAAATGTGGAAGGAGAAAGAAGTGGGGAAAAAGATAGTAATAAAACAGAAATCCTTTATGAGGTCTTATCTGTGCTGGGAATAAGGAATCCGTGATATGCCTTATTGGTGTCTACTTGAGCAGAAGCAATGCTAGCAATAAGGTTGAAATTATTGGGGATTTTAAAATTCCATGGCATATAAATCACTGCTTGTTCCGGTGATAGATTTCATTAGTCCCAGTGTGGATGTGGCTGGAAGGTGGGATTGACTGTGGGAGATGTGATGCTCTTCTGCTTATTATGGCAGCTTTGATTGTCTTTCCTTTAGTTTGAAGGAATGAGATTATCCCCCACACAGACCCCTCTGTGCTTCTTTCTGTGCTTCTTTCTGCATCTTTTCTCTTGCCTTTGTTCATTTCCCTTGCAAAGTTGTGGTGCCACTATGGTGCCCCATATATAGTGGCCAGCTAGCACAGGGCTCAGAGAATTGAATAAAGCATAGCCTCTGTTACCATGGGGCATCCCACACCCCTGACAGACAGACAGGCACATAGGCACACTCTGAGCCCCTTAGGAATCTTTCCTTGTTTCATGTTGAGATGCTCAATCACAGAGACAACAAATGAAATGAGAGATTACTTAAGAATCAACTCGATGGAGAAAATGGATTCTAGAGCCAGGTGGCTTAATTAAATAGTAGTTCTGCTCATTTAGAGCAGTAAACGTTGGTGAAGTTCACTTGACATTTCTGTGCCTCTGTCCAGATGAGGACTCATTGGAAACATGGGACCAATCACGAGAGACTTTCCTGAGAAGGTTATTTTAAGGTTTGTGTTAATTCAGACTGGTGAAATGAACACGTGCTGAATCACGGCCCTCAGTAACTGTTAGCTCTCATTATAATCTAAGCAATAGTATCTATTGTCATATATGCAGTGATAAAAATCAGTTACCTAGTACAGCCCTTGTGCAGAGGGGAGAATCATTAACCTGCCTTGTGATAAAGAGGAAATGCATTTTCACCTAAAAGTTTGTGATGTGTTATCTGGTGGTTGTTGTCCTCCCCCAACCCCACCCCACTTTCTCTTCCTCTCCCATTTCAGTGGACTGATAAAGCGTAGAGCAATTGATCTCAACTGTGGCTCCACACTGAAATCACTGAGATTTGAAATAACACTGATGCTGGAGGCCCACCCCTAGCTGACCCTCCCTGTTAGTGGGTTTTGCCTCTGAACTAACCACATAGTCAGGCCAACCAGAGATCAAAAATACTTTTAAAAAAATCACATCTGCATTGAACATACATAGACTTTTCTTGTCATTATTTTCTAAACAATCCAGGATGGCAACTATTAACATAGAGTTTGCATTCATTAAGGAATAGAAGTACTCTAGAAATAATTTAAAGCAGGCAGGAAGATATGTGTAGGTTGCATGCCTTTTCATAAAAGAGACTGGAGCATCCATGGATTTTATATCCTTGGAGGGTCCCCAAGTCAGTCCCCCACAGAAGCTGAGAAGCAACAGTAAATAACCTGGAGGTCACCTGAGCATCAGGATTTTTTTATAGCTATTTGCATGGTGCCAAAGTGCAGTGCAGGTTGAGAATTCCTGGCAGAGCCCTCTGCTCCTCCCCCTATCCCAGCTATCTCTCTGCTTAGGCAGTTGGTGATTAAACGGGATCTCTCAAAAACCTTCATCCCATCACTTCCATAAAAGATGTTGGGTACTCTGCTGGAATGTTCCAGGCACTGATGGCATCTGCAAAACAGTTTAGTTCCCAAAGCTAAGACTCCCCGGCTTGATGTCCCCCTAAGACCATCCGGAGCTGATGCTAAGAATTTATTTCTTTTATTTATTTATTCATTCATTCATACATTCATACATATATAGTGGGGATTGAACCCAGGAGTGCTTTACCGCTGATCTGGGGCTTCTGATTTCTTAGAGAGCGTGTTCTCAACTCTTAAGATACTGCATATCCTCCTTCCTCCCACTTTTCAGAGTAATAACAGGCCTACATGGGTTCTCTTTTGCAGTGTACAGTTCCTGAAACTGAGTGACAGGAAGTGCCATTGTCTGTCAGTTGACCCCACCTTGTTTGATTTTCAAAAATAGTAATAATCTCATAGGTGTCTGGGAGCCACCTCATTTGTCCCATTTCCCAGTTTGAGTTAGGAAACTCAGGCATGAGATTTGATCACGATAAGGGGTCTAAAGGATATGACAGGGACCAGAGGCCCACATGAGTCTTCATGCTCCTTCTTTGAAGATGCTGAACAGCAGGACAAGGCTAGCCTGAGCTATTGATCCAGACACAGGGGTAATGATTAGGGTCTTGGCATGGCCCCCATGGGTCTGTGGAATGCTGAAGGCTGAAAGCTTGGACGCCCCCTCAGGCCTGGTGTGACAGGGGTGGGGGGTACTACCCCCTCCTTCCCCAGAGGAAGAGACTCCAGTGCTTGCTTTTGAGTGGCTTAAGTGCTAGGATGAACATAGCCCTGCCCTCGGGAAAGGCCTGTGGGGGAATGGTCAGGCAGTTAGAGGAAGGGGAGAGAGAGAGAGAGAGAGGACTTCATGCCAGCCATTCTGAGTGAATTTAGTGTTGGTTCCAACTCCCACTTCTGGGGAGTCCAGGAGGGAGGGGATGCAGGGGAAGAAGGGCAGACTCTGACCTCTTCCAGTGCCTCCCTAATGATTAGGAGGGACATGGCATGTTTCTGAGGGCAGACTCAGTGCATCTTCTCCTTTGATGCCTCTAACCTGTGGAGTAGCAACTTTTCTCCACAATTGACAAGTGAGGGAACCAGAAAGCATAGATGTTCCGGGTTTTGCAAAGCTGCACAACTAAAAAACAGCAGGATTTGAAGCTGTGTGTCTCTTATTCAAGAAGCTCCTGGTCTTTTCTCAAGGTCAACATTATGCTGCCTCCTACCGTCCTCTAAGTGGCCCATCCAGAGCCCCCTTTTCCTTCCCCGCTGTGGAGCCAGGAACCTAGAAGAGTTTCTAATTGCTTTGGGGTGGGGGGGGGCACCATGATGACAGTATTATGGACCTGAGGCAATTAAGACTTTGAGGAAAAGTTTCTTTTTTTGGTGGAGGGAGAGCCTGTTTTTGAAATACTACTCCTGCCAGTGACTCTCATTATCATTTAGATGATGCTAAGGTTGTAATGACTTTTGGGTTTTACCTAAACCTGCCCCCAAAGCATGAGATTTTAATTAATTGAGAAATTGCAACATTGTCCCATAAAAATTGGGCATTGAAGACTGTCAACACGGGATCTCTCAAAAACCTTCATCCCATCACTTCCATAAAAGATGTTGGGTACTCTGCTGGAATGTTCCAGGCACTGATGGCATCTGCAAAACAGTTTAGTTTCCAAAGCTAAGACTCCCCGGCTTGATGTCCCCCTAAGACCATCCGGAGCTGATGCTAAGAATTTATTTCTTTTATTTATTTATTCGTTCATTCATACATTCATACATATATAGTGGGGATTGAACCCAGGAATGCTTTACCACTGATCTACATCTTCAGCCCCCACACTTCCCCCCTCTTTTTTTCTTTTTTGAAGACAGGGTTATAAGTTGCTGAGTGTCTTGCTAAGTTGATGAGGCTGACCTCAAACTTAGATCCTCCTGCCTCAGCCTCCAGAGAGCTGTTGGAATTACAGGCGTGTGTCACTGCACCTGGCTCTAAGAGTTATTTCTGCTCTGGACCATGAAGGACATTTGTCCTGTGAGACTAGGGAGGCTTAGGTCTCTCAGGAGATAGGTGGACCCCTTATCTGCTGAAACTTCCTGGAACCCCAAAATAGTTCTCATCACGTTGGACTGCTTTCTGCCAAGAGGCTTTTTATTATTATTATTATTATTTTATATGTTCTCAGACCAAGAAGTCCATGACCTGCCACAAAAGGGCATTTCTGTCCACAGGCTAATTGTGCAGGCTAACTGTGCAGATAAAGACATGGAATCTACCTTCCATGTCTTTATCTTCCCAGCCCCAACTTAATCATCTTCTCTCTGGCTTTATAAATGATGAACAGTTGCACAGTGTTCCTCTGTCGAGCAAATGTTTACAATGAGGCTGGATACTCAGCCTAGTACTATCCTTCAATTACATCCTTCTTAGAAAAGCTTCCTTTAGAAATTTCTTGGGTCATCAAGCTGTTTCTCATCAGCAATTTTTGAGCAGACAGGCTTGGTGTCAGAGAGGATCCTCTCATGCAGCACAACTCTCAGATTTGGAGGATGTCAAAGCTACATCCCCGTGTAGCCCTCCATGTGGCAAGGATAGATGCCTCAAAGGAGATGCAGCCTAACTGAGGACTCACCAGGCTCTTTGGGATACAAATGAAAATAGTTGGATGTCACACCTGCATGGGTGATCCTGTATCATCCTGCATTCTCTGTGAAAGAAGAGCGTTACCATCTACGTCTGTCTGGCTGTTTTTATAGTATAATTGGGCCTTTTCCAGGATTCATCTGCCAAATATTCCTTGCAGTCAAGTATGTACCTGTGCTGGCACAGAGGTTGCCCAGGTACGAACATAATCACGTGGTGGCTGGCTTTGCGGATGTCCCAGTCTTTTGGGGGAATAGATATTAATCACAGAAATGTGCCAGTGGATGTATGATTGAGTTTATGTTAAGTACAGTGAAGGAAAGAGACAATCAGTATTTTGAGAGAATGGGATGGAATCCATTTTGGGGTCAGGCAATTCTAGTGAGGAGCAAACAGTTGTTTGTGTTGGTACTGTGGATTGAACTTAAAGGGCACTTAACCACTGAGCCACATCCCCAGCCTTTTTTATATTTTATTTAGAGACAGGGTCTCGCCCAGTTGCTTAGGACCTTGCTAAGTTGCTGAGACTGGCTTTGACCTTGTGATCCTCCTGCCTCAGCCTCCTGAGCTGCTGGGATTACAGGGGTGCCCCTCCTTGCCTGACTGAGCAAATGGTTTTGAGCTGAGGTTACATCGGTCAGGAGGTAGAGGCTGAGTGGTGCCATTTCTCAGCCCCAAGGGACTAGCACAAGCAGTGGCCCCAGGGCAGGAGGGCTGAGAAAGCCTCAGGGACTGGAACTGCAGCATTGACCTTGCTGGACCCTGAAGGGTACTGAAGACCATCCACCTTGGACTTTTCTGGGGAAGTCACTGAAGAACTGGCGAGGCAAGGCACTGATGTGGTTAGCATTTTGAGCAGATCAGGAGTCATGGTGAGAGGGCTGAGCTGGAGAGAAGCCGGGAGGATACACTGACATCCCTTTGTCATAAAAAGAAGAGATGGTAGTAGTTGGGACCTTGGGAAAAATGATCTCTTTCTATTACCAAGACTGTAAGAATTTTATGTTCTTATGTAGGAGGAAGAAAATTAGTTTCAGGCTCTGGGAGCATGCATTTGAAGCAACTTGGTGACTAATGAAAATAGCACTTCAGGAGTAGGAAAGCAGGTCAGACGGGGCTTTATAAATGCTGCTCACGATCGGGCTTGTGGCAACATTCTTACTGTTGTTTTGATACTGGCGATTTTTCTGAGCTCACTTTTTACCACTTTTCTCATTTGATGTTTTCTCCTGTTGTATTTATTTCTTCCCTCGTTTGTGTGTGTTGCATGAGTGTATCGAATGGGCCTTCTGTCTTCTTTTGGAGAGCTGGACAGGGCAGGATTAGGGTGATCCATTCCTGGGTGCATTCTGCCATGTGTTATCCCCGCAAGCCAAACTGACCAGTCTCCATTGTAAAAGTTAATTTTGCAGCCCTACTGTAAAACCTGTAAACCCAGGGATTCAGCTTCTTGGGGGATTTCATTAGTATATTTCTGAAAATAGTCTGTAGATGTCTAATACGTAAAAATTACTGTTGTCGTTCATAATATCATATTATCTCTCCACCCTCTGTGTTTCAGGACAGATTGATAACCAGGCTGAAACCTGAGTATGAATATCTGCACAAAAGAACAAATTAGGCGAATTGGTCTCTGTTTGCCTTGGCCTTTATTGTCAGTCACATTTTAGACTGAATTGTAATTGGCAGTTCCAAAGACCTTCCATTTCAATTTCATTTCTATCACAAAAGGATTTTTAAATGTACACAGTTTGTCATCCTAAAAACATGAAACAAAAAGCCAACCATCTTCAAAGTTAAATTATGGGCCAGCCAACTCATAATCCCGTGGTTCAGGAGGCTGAGGCAGGAGGATCTCTAGTTCAAAGACAGGCTCACAACCTATCAAGGCCCTGAGCAACTCAGCAAGACCCTGTCTCTAAATAAAATATTAAAAAGGGCTGAGGATGTGGCTCAGTGGTTAAGTACCCCTGGGTTCAATCACTGAAAGTGAAATTTTGGGACTTCCCTGTCTTAAGATGACACCATTAGAAACCCACTATCAGAAACACAAAGAAGTTGCCAGGCATATGTGACCGTTACCATGCACTTAAGCAAAGGACAAACTCAGGAGTTTTTTTGTAACCAATCACCTCCTTTCATTTAGTACCATAGAGGAGAAAGTGGTTGTAAAATCTCGCAATATAGAACAGGCCTTTGCAGTTCCTGTAGCTGATGCTCACATCCTCTTGAAGTGAGAATCTGACTCCTATTAAATACTGTTCAGGATGTTCTGCCAAACATGACCTTACTTCAGACTCCTGTCTCATTCAGCCAATGGCAATCTCAGTGAGCCCCAAAGAATATTTTGAGGGACTTCTGGTTTGAGCATTTCCATGTAAGTAAGTGAACACTCATGAGTAACGGTGCGATTGGATACACCCACTTTAACTGATATAAGAATGTGAATTGAGGGATACTCCCCTTTTGAGGGCAAAAGAGGACCTACCCTCCCCGAATTATAAAACGCTGCTCCACAGTTGTGTATCCAAAAACCCCACAAATTCTACATAATATTCTTCACGTGAAATAAATTCACTTAGTCTTTGTACTAACTTTTCTAACATGACTAGAAAACACAACTTCCAAGAACCCCAATAGTCCAATAGTTAAACTTACTGAATTATGTATATTAAATAAAAAAGGATATTAAATTACACATAAAATAAGTAATAAATATAGACTAATGATCGAAAAGTACCTTCCAATAGTAACTTATTTTCCTAAAAGATCTCTTCTGTAGAATTTCTGTTCTCCTGTAGTCTTTTCTATTTTGAAACTTGGGTTAAATTAGATTATGCATTTTTAATACAGAGAAATGGTGTTGATTTTCCTCTTCATTCCTCATTTGATTTTCTATTATAAGGTACACAAAGTTTATTATTTATATTTTTAGAAGTATTTTAGTAGAGTGACAAACAGCCAAACATGATCTCACATAGCACTTTTTAGGAGAGGTGACATTTGGAATTCTCAAAAGTGCTGTCAGTGAAATGATTTTAGATGCACAATGTTATGCTTGCCAATTGCGTCATTCTAGTAAGTAATAAATATCTCAGAATAATAACTACCTCCACGGTGCTTACCAGGTTTGAATGGTTTAGTGATTTCAGTTTTAGATGATGAAGAGATTTACTAATCCTGATTAGAGATCATCTTCATGTGGATACCAAATTTTTGAGAGATTACACTTCTGAAAAAAGAGTAGAAAAAATATTGTAATATCAACTTAATATTCTATGGGGCTCAATAGTTATTGAGTGCCTTTACCTGTTATATTATTTGATCCATAATTTAAGTGGAGACATAGGCATTGAGAAACTCATCCAACCCTCCACCCCAGAATTTTTTTTTCCCTTCAGTTTTTAAAAGGAAGATTTTTTTGTTGACAAGTTTCACTTAGCACAGTACACCTAAGTGGAAATCACAGTACAATGAAGATTTAAATCAAGGCCTCAGAATTTCATACAAACACCCAAGATTGAAATCCTACAGTATTGGGATTGTGTCTCAAATTTTCCCCATTAACTTAAAAAAAAAAACAAAACCTTACAGGTTATTAAATGAAACTAGAATTAACAAACATGTCAAATGTTTCACTTTTAATTGTAGACACAACTCCTATATTGAGTTTTACACAAAAGCATGTCTTTCAACATGGATCCAAACAGTGTTCAATGTAATGTGTTATAAAAGCAACATGTAACATAATTCAACTGCTTTAACCTAAATATGCTTACTGCTATGGTCATCTCCCTTAATAAACTTGAGGGGAACGATTACAGTTAAGTGACTTGCTGAGTCATAAAGCTGGAACTGGTATCTAGACTTTTAACATTTTATTCCTGTGTTGTTTTTCATCTTCCAGGAAACCTGATTTTTTTTAAAGCTGTTGGCCTTTTCTTAGGTTTCATGAATGGAATATAAGGCTTAGTGAATTTTCTAGAAAACATGCTAAGTATTTTTATATTGATTTTCAGGAAGATAGGCAGCAGCAACATTTGGTAGCTCCTAGCTATTTCTGCTTGTAGGTAGTGGAACTGAATTGAATCCATGAAGGACCACAGCCACAGAATATATTCTGACTCTAGGGATAGGAGCTTGAAATGCAGGATGTTTTAGGAACAAATGTGCTTATGTCAGTATCACTGGACAAACAAAATCCGAGATGATAAATTTTTATCCTGCTTAAGACCTTGAAGTGGAGGCCCAAAGTGCTTTGATGGCCACCTGCTTACATACATAGCTCAGTTTTCTGATTTGCTCTTAAAAATCCTACATTTAAGAATTCTCATCATTGTGCCAGAATTAAGGTCCTTTTCTGGGATTTGACTATGTAAGGAGGATTTGCCTGCACTTGTGATTCAGAGTCTAGCACTAAAATCCAAAGTTGGATTAATTTAGGATTTTCATATTCATCTATCTCTGCTTTCCCCACAAATTCTGGTTTAAACAAACCTTCACTGTGAAATCTGATTTTTTTAAAAAAATTCCTTACCACCCATCATTACTTGCTAGTCTTTAAAAATAGTATTTTAGGCCTGGAAATTAATCATAATGACTTAAATATTGGAAAAGCCTTGGAAATAGAAATATTGATTCCACTATTGTGATAGTGAAAATTGGCAGAAAGAACTTCAACGTCCAAATGTTTGGAAATGGTTACTAACTTAGGCATGTCCTACAGTTGGGTTAGTGTGCAGCCATTAAAAGCCATGATTTGTGGAGACTTTTAATGACATGAGTCACATTATAAACTAATGCTGTTATTAATTAAAACATTAGGACCATAAGTGAACATAGCAATTAAGAATAGCAGACCTGCACACTCATACATTGCTGGTGGGACTACAAATTGGTGCAACCACTCTGGAAAGCAGTATGGGGATTTCTTAGAAAACTTGGAATGGAACCACCATTTGACCCAGTTATCCCACTCCTCAGTATATGCCCAAAGGATTTAAAATCAGCATACTGTAGTGATGCAGCCACATCAATGTTTATAGCAGCTCAACTCACAAGTGCTGAACTATGGAACCAACCTAGACGCCCTTCAGCAGATGATTGGATAAAGAAAATGTGGTATATATGCAATGGAATGTTAGCCATAAAGAAGGATGAAATTATTGCATTTGCTGATAAATGAATATAATTGAAGACTATCATGCTAAGTGAAAGAAGCCAGTCCGAAAAAACCAAAGGTCGAATGTTCTCTCTGGAATGTGGATGCTAATACACAAAAAGGTGATTAGGGGAAGAATAGAAGTTCAGTGGATTAGACAAAGGAGAATGAAAAGAAGGGATGGGGGACAGAGAATAGGAAAGACAGTGGAATGAATCTGACTTAACTTCTCTATAAACATACATGAATAAATACATCACAGTGAATCTCCACATCATGTTCAACCACAAGCCTGGGATCCTAATTAGAACAGGATATATTCCATGTTTGTATAATATCAAAACATAATCTACTGTCATGTGTAACTAAAAAAACACCAACCAAAAAGTAAGTAGTGAATACAATAATTCATTACCTTAAAGAAAAAGAATAACAGCTGGGCACAGTGGTGCATGCCTATAATCCCAGTGGTTTGGGAGGCTGAGGCAGGAGCGTCATAGGTTTATAACCAACCTTGGCAACTCAGCAAGAGCCTGTTTCTAAATAGAATACAAAAAGGGCTGGGGGCTGGGGTTGTGGCTCAGTGGTAGAGCGCTTGCCAAACCCATGTGAGTCACTGGGTTTGGTCCTCAGCACCACATACAAATAAATAAAATAAAGGTATTGTGTCTATCTACAACTAAAAAATTTATTTAGCCACTATGGCTCAGTGGTTAAGCTCCCCTGGGTTCAATCCCTGGTACCAAAAGAAAAATACAAACAAAACAAAAAATCAAACATGCATGTAATTACACATGCTCTCATCTTAACATGTATCAGGTCACATTGAGATAAGCAGTCATAATATTTATGTGATGGATATATTTAGTAAGTTCAGTTTTCCTTGAGGGACCTAGAGTCTAGCTAGTAGATCACATAGCTAAAAAGCGAAGAAGCAGAGATTTGAATCACTGAATTCAGTCACTCCTGTTTTGCCCAATGTAAGGTGCTTAACAAATGTGTCATCCACCATGCAGAATGTGTTTGTAGGTGTGTGTGAAAATTTCGGAAGGCCATGTGGCACAATTTTCATCACCAGTGTTCTATGTGGTGGGAGTTTGGGTAGTTTCTTCCTGCTCTAGCCTTTTCTGTATCTTATAAAAAAGCATATGATACTTTTGTTATTAGAATATTATGCAACTTAAAATAAGGAAATGGTAGACTTCCTTATGCCCCCCCTAGAATTTCTTTGTCATGAGTGAACACCCGCGCCCACACAGTTATTCACTTGTCTTCATTTCCTGTGTGGTATGCCACAGTGACAATGCTTCTTGTACCACGGGATACAAACCAGATACAGACCAGATTTACTTGGATGTTTTTTCCACTTTCTGATCATAACGAAAAATAACAAGAGGCACATGGGAATATATGATCCAAAATCTGTTTCCCTCAGTTCCATCTTATAACTTTTTAGTTGTTTTGGCTAAATGCTTGGGCATTGTAGCCATGGAATAAATACTAGGAAAGGCGTCGTGGAATAAATAATGGAAAGCATTTTCAAATGGTGCACTGTTTCCATTGAGCTGTGGACAGATGGGTTGTTTATATGCTGTTTCAAATACAGCTCATTTTTGGGGGTTTTTGTGCATTTTTTTTGTGTGGTGGTGTTTGTTTCTTGTTGTTCATTTTTTACCTGTGAAAAGTAGAACCAGGGTTGGTTTTTTTTCTTCTCATATCTTTCTGCTTAAACTTCCACCATATTAATGTTTTCCTGTATAAACTCTTAATTTCCTGTACCCAGAAATGCTAGGGAGCCTGATAAAAAAAAAATACAGTTGAAAAGAACTTTTCTTACAGAAAACATAGGAAAATATTTGATTTTTATGGTCAAGGATTTGCTTCACCCTGATCGGAAGAATGTGAAGAAACAGATTTAAGAAGGTCATGTCAGGCCAGATGTGGTGGCACATGCCTGTCATCCCTTGTGGCTCAGGAGGCTGAGGCAGGAGGATCTCAAGTTCAAGGCCAACCTCAACAACTTAGAGAGACCCTAAGCAACTCAGTGAGATCCTGTCTCTAAATAAAATATGAAAAGGATGGGAGATGGGGTTCAGTGGTTAAGAGCCACTGAGTGTAATCCCCAATACCAAAATAAATTAATAAATGAATGAATGAATGAATGAATGAATGAATGAACTTGTTCCCATCTTCCCCTATCTTACTGTTGTCTGGTATTTCTGCCGTAAGAGAGGAGGTTCATCCTCACATGGAACCTTCTGGGCAGGGAGGTGTTATCTTGCCTGTCTTCAGTTCCTTTAACTGTGGTCACATTTTAACACCTTTCTTTTTTAAAAATTTATTTTTGTAGTTTTAGATGGACAGCATGTCTTTGTTTATTTTTAGGTGGTGCTGAGGATCAAACCCACTACCTCACACATACAAGGCAAGCACTCTGCCACTGAGCTGCAACCCCAGCCCTATTGAAAAAAAAAAAAAATCACTGTTCTCGAGAGGTGACCCCTGGAGAGACCTGGGAAGACAGTGGCTGTGACACAGAACTGATTGTCCTTCTGATTTGTAACTTGCCCTGCAGGAGGATCAGGTAGAGAAAGGATGAGTATTGTGCAGATATTTGACACTTGCTGATATTCCAAGGCACTGACAGGTGATTTCTCCGGCACTCATGGCATCATCTGAATGGAAGACTTAGTGTGATTAACCAGTTCAGAAAAGATTTTTTATTGGCCTCTTTGTCTAGATTATTTTAGTGTCTTTTTCCCCTCATTTTCTCTCATATTAAAAATGAGGAAGTAGCCAGGCATGTTGGCACATATCTCTGATCCCACCTGCTCAGGAGGCTGAGGCAGGAGGATTGAGAGTTTAGAGCCATCCTCAGCAACTCAATGAGACCCTGTCTCAAAATAAAGTATAAGAATGGGCTAGGGATGTAGCACAATGGTTAAGTGCCTGTGGGTTCAATTCTGAGTACCAAAAAGTAAGAGGGAGTAAGCTGCAGTCTTGGAGTTGTTTCCTATGGCCCATCCTCTGTAGTATCCTGCTTTTCTTCTTTCCTCCATGATTTTTGGTCCTATAAAATCACTTTCATAAATAGACATTTTCCCATAAATTTCCCTTATTTTGTGTTCCCGGGTGTTGAACATTCTTCCTCCAGCTGGGCTCTTTCTGTGGCATGCTGGGACTCCCTCCTAACAGGAGGAAGCCCAGCGTTTACATTGCCTTAGTTAACATCCATTAAATCAAACTCTTAAATGTCAGAGTATTCAACCCTCTGTAACTCTCCACCAGGTATCCTGCTGAATTTTGCCTTCTCTTCCTACATGTTCAACCAGAATTATTCTAAAAGAGTCAATAACAGCAAAATAAGAGTAGTTCAGCTGAAACCAGGCATGGTGGTATACACCTGTAATCTCAGCAGTTTGGGGGGCTGAGGCGGGAGGATCATGGGTTCAAAGCCAACCTTAGCAAAAGTAAGGTGCTTAGGAACTTAATGAGACCCTTCTCTAAATAAAATTTTAAAAGCTCTGGTATGTGGCTCAGTGGTTCAGTGCCTCTAAGTTAAATCCCTGGTACCAAAAAAAAGTAGTCCAACTGAAAAATCTGAATGCTATTCCCATCCCCCTTTCTTTCTTTTTTCTTTCTTTCTCTTTCTTTCTTTCTTTTTCTTTCTTTCTTCCTTCCTTCCTTCCTTCCTTCCTTTCTTTTCTTTTTTTTTTTTTCCACTTTCTTTGTTGTTTTTGAGGTGTGCCTGGAAAGGCCAACCCAAGAACAGAATATATAATTACTCTCCACTTGGTTTCATCTCCTTGGATTCCTGGATTCCTGTGAAGAAATTTCAAGCCTGTGAGGCCTTCTCCTGCAGATTCTCTCTTTTCATTCTGTTGTCATTTTGTGACAGATGGTAAATAAAGCAGCAAGCCCAGGCCAGGTGGCAGAGTATCTGTGTCTGCATTTTGATGACACCTGCCACTAGAGAATCTAGGCTCACTGGCTGAGATGGCATCCAGAGACAAGGCAGAAAGGGGTCGCCTGGAAACCTCACCATCTGAAGAGCTGCATTGTGATCTTGATGGCACACAAGAATTTTGATGTGAGTGTAGAGGGAGACCCACATTTTTCAGGTACCTGCAGTTTACAAAGAATTGCTCATAATTTGAATCCTATTTTTTCTTCTGTTCTCACCATCAGGTACAGAATCCTGTTGTAATAAAATCATAAATAAATATATGGTCAGCATTATGCCATCCCTCTGATTATCCAATACTACTAGCTCATGCACTAGTATATCAGGTTCATGTTTCATATTTAATTGATTCTCTAACATACCTACTCAGAAGTATATTTTGGCAAAGAAAGGAGGTTGGAGTTTTTTCCCCACAACTGTGCCTGCACTCAAGTCTCTGTGTCATTTCAATTCAGATCTTTCTTACCAAGTTCATGTTCTAGAGTGGAGTACAAAAGCAGAAGAGCTTATAATTGTTACCTCTTGACTTTACAGGCTTTTCTGACATAAGATGAAAAGGAAAAAGAATACGTTTAAATGTTTCTGTAGTCAGCATTTTTCTTTCAGTCAGCCTCTTTACCATTCCCTCTACCTGTTTCTCTCTGTATCATACTCTCTCTCCTCACGTGTATTCATCATATGAATGAATGTGTCTATTCATTCATCTTTGTATAATTTTAGATACTTAGAGTCTCTTGAATATCATCAATTGTGTTAGTCAGCTTCCTGTTACTATAATGAAATACCTGAGATAATATACTTACAAAGAAAAAAAAAACACTTGGATGTTCTAATCCGTAGTCTGTTGACCCCATTTTTGGAGGCTTGTGGCAAGGCAGCACACCATGATGGCAGCATGTGGTAGAACAAAACTGCAGAGAAAGAAGAGGGACCAGAACTCCACAATTCTGTTTGAGGGCACATTCCTAATAACTTATGATCTCCTGCAAGGCTATACTTCCTTGAGGTCCACCATCTCCTAATTGTTCCACCAAGCCTTCCCCCACGTATGGACTTTTGGTGGACATTCA
The DNA here is from genome assembly GCF_902686445.1 of Sciurus carolinensis. NCBI lineage: Eukaryota > Metazoa > Chordata > Mammalia > Rodentia > Sciuridae > Sciurus > Sciurus carolinensis. The sequence continues at coordinate 60,754,482 of NC_062229.1, forward strand.
AATTCCAAATTATAGCACCAATAGTGTCTTCTAAGATTGGAAAATCATAGCCGTGATGTCATACCTCTAGCTTAGTAAAATGAATGCCTCACAACTGCTGTCCTCTGACTGGATCAGTAGAGACACCTTGGTTCTTTCTGATTGCTGTGCAGCTAATGTGTCTCCCACAAATGATCAATTGTATGGTGTGCTCTGCACTCCATACAATGGACCTGTACCATGCCATAGCCTAGACTTTTCTGTTGCATGGGAAGGACCCCTGTGCACTTAACTTCCTGTCAAATCACAAAATGCACAGTGCTGGTTTGTTGGTTTCCAGGGATTTTTTTTCAGTTTCAGATGGCAGAGGGACATTGTTATGGTGCCATTTTGTACACCTTGTGGACTCAGGCATGGTGTCACAGTGAAATTATAGTCAGCAGCACTGCTCACCTCCTGTCCTGGGCTGCTTCCATGATTTATGGTTACTGTCTTCCTTTGCTTTGCTTTGTCAAGCCACTCGTTAGATGTGGACATGACAACCTGCAGCTTTAGAAATTCCCGAAAACTTCTCTAATAGCCAAAATTAAATTGCCTCACTACCTGATAGTGAGATGTCCAACCCATAGCGCTTTTATTTGCCTTGTTATCTAGAAATTGGTTTTCTCCAGGTGATGACCTTGGTTTTACTTATTTATTCATCCAGTCATTCACTTAGTAAATTATGATGAAGTCCCTAGTGTGCACCAGGCACTGTTAGGCTTGTTTGTTTGTTTGTTAATCTCAGTGTCAGTGTCCAAGGGAGAAATGTAGGCTGGTGTTTACAGTCACAGCATCAAGGACCTTTTAAGATAATGGAGTTGAAGTTATTTCTCTGCTTCTTCGTTATGCTTCCTTTTGGTGATGAAGATTCAGAATTCATTTAAATATTTCATTGGGAAAAGCCCTCTCATATATCACTACTGGGAATCAAAACTGAAACTGATCATCTATAAGATCATGCTATCATATGTCAAAACTTGAGAGCTTTGCAGATTTTTTTAAACATCTAGTGTTATTTGATTATTTTGGAATTCTTATATTGTTATAGGATGATTGCATCAAATAAGAAGAGCCAAGTGCAGTGCTGCATGCCTGTAATCCCAGTGGCTCAGGAGGCTGAGGCAGGAAGATCACAAGGTCAAAGTCAGCCTCAGCAAAAGCAAGGCACTAAGTAACTTAGTAAGACCCTGTCTCTAAATAAAATACAAAATAGGGCTGGGGATGTGACTCAGTGGTTGCATGCCCTTGAGTTCAATCCCCAGTACCCAGAAAAAAAAAAAAAAAAGACTAGAAATCTATTAACCAAAACAGCATCTCTGTTTATATGTGGGAATAGGGCAAATTTTTATTTTTGTTTTTTTAGTTTGCCTGTTAGTCTTTTCTAATTTCCTACAATTAACTTGTCTTGACAATAGAGAACTTGCCAATTGACAATAGAGAAATCATTATTATTTAAACAATAGAGTTCTGGGGGGGGCATCTCAATTAAAAAAGCAAGGTCATTGTGGAACTGTGAATAGCTATGTTTTTTGTTAATGGATCTGGGAACTTCTTTAGTACAGCATGATATCAGGGGGATGAAACAGTTGTCCACAGATATTTATGTCTGGAGCTCCACTAAGACAAATAACATGTTTTAGTCATCGTCAAGGGGGAAATTCATTGTATTTCCAGGGCATCTGTATTAGCAGCCATGGCCAAATAGCTATATTAATGTTATGGTGTGTGATTTGGGTTAATTACTGTCATAGTTTTATTAGGCTTTGACATAATTTCTTTTCTAGCATATAAAATTCAAGAAAATTCAAGATCGCTATTAACTATGTTGCTGCAAATGAATTTCTAATATAGACAACTAAAATCAACAGCTATAAAATCACACTGTCAATAGGAGAGTGAAGATTTCCTAATACAGACATAATGTACAGAGACTCATTTTGATTTTCCCTTCCCTTCAGATGTATATTAATTTATTTGCCTAGAGAGGCATTAAAACTAGAAGGTTCCACTTGGAGAAAAGACTGATGAAGTTTCTCTGGGTAGAAACCTAGAGTTAGACCTTCAGGATGGGTGAGATATGGCTTTTCTGTTTTGGGCAATTGAGGGTCTCCATGTCACAACTTCTATAACTCCTAGAGATAGCATGGAACCCTTGGTGTGTAATAACTATGTTACTGTCACCCATTGGGAGAATCAGGAGTCCATTACCCAGTAACATGTCACCCAGCATCCATCCCTCAATAAACGTGGGTGTCATGGTCTCTTGTCAAGTTTATTAACTCATTCATTTGATAAATGTTTAATGAACATTGCATGAGCTGCTAAGGATGCAGCAATGAACTTGATAAATACCATCTCTGCTTTAATGTGAGGATTCTGGTAGGATTATTTTCTATAGTAGCATACATAAATTTAAAGTTGTTGGTGCTTTTTGAGGGGGGTACTGGGGATTGAGCCCAAGGGTGCTTAACCACTGAGCCACATCCCTAGCCCTTTTTTATATTTTATTTAGAGACAGGATCTCACTGAGTTGCTTACAGCCTCAGACTCCTGAGCCATTGGAATTACACGCGTGCACCACCTCTCCTTGCAAATTTAGGGATTATTGTTACCTTTTTCATAAATGTCAAGGCTGTTTCATATCACAATAAGTGATCTTTATAGTCATTATCTAAATTAGAATTCTCAAATTTTTCTTTTTATGGTAACCCTACTAAATCTGATTTTGTGTGTGTGTGTGTGTGTGTGTGTGTGTGTGTGTGTGGAGAGGGAGAAAATATATATCATACAAACGATATATGTATATTACACATTCCAAATCCCAAATCTTCCAAAATTCTAAACTGTCTGAGCACCAGCATGACACCACAGGAGGAAAATTCCATCTCTGGCCCCATGTGTGTGACTTGTCATAGTCAAACTCCAGGTGACCTCAACAAATGTATAAAATTACCTTCAAACTGTGTGTATAAATGTATAAACTGAATCATAAATGCATTCCATGTTTGGATTTTGGTCCCACCCCTAAGATATCATATTATAAATATGCAAATATTCAAAAATTGACAAAACCTGAAATCTGAAACACTCATGGTCCCAAGCATTTCACCTAAGGAATACTCAACCTGAGTAATCTCTTAGGTAAAAACTGTATTATCTATAACAAAAGCAAACGGAGCCCTTTTTGGCAGATTTCCTACTAATTCCATAATTTTTCCATTGTGGAGACAGAGATGAAATCACAAGAGGTTCAGGGATGTGTCTCCCAGGATGAGCTTTGTTTCTTTGTGTTATTGAATGCTAGCTTCAGAGTTAGCAATCACTTTGTGAAACAGCTCAGCAAGTACCATGTACTTAGCAGCATGATCCTCGAAGTCTTACCTCGGGCAGGAAAGTGAAATGAGAAAAGAGAGAACTCTTGTAAGGGATCCAATAGCCAAAATGTTGTTGGTCCTAGGGCATTAATATATAATTATTTTATAGTCCTGTCTCTTTTCTTTGGCAGTGATGAAAACCGAATCCAGGGTATAATACATACTAAGCAACGGCTCTTCCTCTGATCTACACCTCCAGCACCCTGTGCAACCTCTGAATGACATCATGATGTCTTTAGTAAAACTCTTCTTTCCAATAACAAGAAGAGATAACAGTGTGTTTCATGGAGCAGTGAACCTGGGATCTGTCTCGTGAAACAGTTATGTAGCTAAGATCATTCGAACCTGATCTGATTCTGTAGCCCTGGATATCTTTGGGTGTATATCTCACATCCATTTTCCTTTCTGAGGGAATCATGTGGTTTGCATAGGATGAAACTAATCATTTATATGAACACAGGAACCTTACTGAAAAGTAAAGTGGTACCTGTCTTTTCTTGATTGCCTTCACTGAAAATATCAATGTCAGGCTACTCTCAGCATTAAGAACTTGATTTCTCATATTGAACCAGAATCTCTCTAAACCTATAAATTAGAGGTGTTCAAGGTGTTCCAATTAAGGCTGAGAACAAGAGAAATGTGAAACAGTTAGTTGTAGAAATAGAAATTACAGACATATGGTTGGTTATATCTCACTTTCACAGTTGGCATGGCTATGATGGATTGTGTCTCAATTGGAATTTTGTCAGTAGAATCAGATTCTTAGGTGCATTATGGGAACCAACTGTTACAAAGACCTATTTGGTAAATCACGCATACAATGAAGCATACTTCTGTAAAATGATTAATCACCTCCTCATTTAAGTAGAGATGTGTGTCTCCTTAAGTTTTCATATAAAGGAAGCTTCTGAGCTATTAAAGGTGCATTGATATGCCTTCAGCATAAAAAAATGTGTGTGAAATACCATTACAACAGATAACATGAAGATAACTTTTTATTACGCAACCAAAATGTGTCTAAGTCCCAGAAGATAACGTGCTCACTCCAAGAAATATTTATATCTGCTATAAATACCAGTGCATAAAATAGATTAAGACCTCACTGGAAGTTTTTTCCATATGAATTGAGTTTTGAGTAAAATATGTCACATATTATAGTGAAAGTTTTCTTAACTGATCTTGTAAGAAAGAAAATGTGCAAAATACATATTCTGTCCTATCTGTGCATGCTGATACTCCTTTGGGAAAGGGGCTTGCTAACCAGAGTCATGGTTCCAGACATATCAGTAAAAACAATTGATTTGTTTATTCACTTGTTTGTCACCTGTTTTTTGAGCACTGACTTGTGCCACCCATCATATTAAGTACTTATTGTTTTCCCCTACTCCTGTTAAAGAAGGAAAGAGATTTTAATCAGTGACATAAAAATTTTTAGCACCTGCTGGTGATGAACCAGTGGGAATCTCTACTTTCTGCCTCCAACTCTCCCATGGAAAATATTCTAGTTGGGCAGTTACAAATTTGCCTTTCTTTGCCCAGCTTTGTGAGATTGGAGCTAAACTCTAAGACTAGCTAAACTAGTCTTTTTCTGGCAGCAAATGCAGTGGTGGGCTGTGTCAGCAGAGGGCAGGAGGGAACACTGCAAAGGAGAGCAGGGCTGGGCTGCCCTTCCTGCCTCCACCTGCTTCCTAGCGTGGTGGGCAGCTAGCTGATCAGTCAGAGGGAGGCCCCGTGGTTCTCATCTCAGCCGCTCTCTAACAGTTGCAGCCCAGACCTTCCAGCAGCTTCTTTCCCAAAGTTGGGCTACTACTCCTGTGAGCAGCTCCAACCCACTGACACCCTTAGCAAGTCCTCTGGACCTGCTAAGACCTGTACCTCCTGGCAAATTTCTCTACAACCATATGAACCACTCTTCAGGATATGCTCTGGTCAGTTCTCACTCCAGCAGGCTTCTTTACCACCTACAGGGTCATTTCTATGGGCCAGTTCCAGTGTACCCTCTGGCAGTTTCCTTGTCATGAGCTACATGTTCCTGTGATGTTCTCATCCTCTCCAGAGGTCTGACATCCGCCTTGAGGAAGGGCCACCTCTGTGCTCTTAGAGCTCTCCTCATCCATTGTCTTGATCTTCCAGAGGTAATAGCCACTTCATGCGTTAGCATTCCCCAAACCTCTTACAGACTTCATTTTTTCTCTTTTAGGTAGTTACTCAACCTTTTTATTAGTTATCAGTTCTTCGTATTAAATCTTCCACTTTCAAATCACTGGTGTGGTTTCTGTCTCCTGATGGGACCCTTAACTGAAGGAGAGGGGATAAGAGAAAAAGCAACAAAAAGAATTAATTACCACTAAAATGCCAACTCACAACCAAATACCCCATTTTCTTCTATGTGCTCGATAACTGATTTTATTTTCGTATGGATTACATCAGACATTCCATAATCAGGTACTGAATATTTTGGCCATCATGACTGCATCAAGCAAAAAATAAGTAAATACCCTTTTATGCCTCTGTAATATGAAGGCATTTATCCACTCAGCAGAGATATATTCAGCAGCGTCTGCCTGTTCAGTTCTGGAGTAGGTGCTAAAAAAAGGAATGATACTTAGGCCCTGCCTTGCAAGTTTGTCGGGGAGACAGAACCTGTGTGTGTGTGAGAAGTCAGCCAACAATGCAATAGAGTTTGCAAGGAAGCATACGGTCCCATTAGCATTTGTATTGCTTCATATTTCTTGACTAAGTAATGTTGCAGAACACCCATATTCTGTTCTGTACAATCCGTTCGCATTTCTAAGCGCCGGGGTGTTCATTTGTCTTTTCAATTGTTTCCCATTTTATCTACATACACAATACTTGCTGGTAGGAATTGCAAGGACTATAAATTGGTAGATCCTCAGTAATCAATGAAAATAAATAGTTTGTGTCACTAGATTTTTGAAATGGTGTCTGAGTATGCACACTTTGGGGCTTTAGGAAGCATTTCTTTTACTGTATAAAATTATTGAAAGTCAGCAGAGTAAAGCAGCCATGCCCCCATGGAATAGTGTGGTTTGGAGATTGTAGGGCTCCATGTGAAGTGGTTCTGGATTTGGAACATTTTGCACGCAAGATTCTTGGAGCCAGCCTGGCTCTTGTATGGTACATGCCTGTAATCCCAGTGGCTCAGGAGGCCGAGACAGGAGGATCACAAGTTCAAAGCCAGACTCAACAACTTGGTGAGACCCTGAGCAACTCAGCAAGACCCTGTCTGTAAATAAAAAGAAGGACTGGGGATGTGACTCAGTGGTTAAGAGCCCCTAGGTTCAATTCCTGGTACCAAAAAACAAAGATTCTTGGAGCCAGCCTGAGGGTGTCTTGGTGTCTCTTCATACATGTACACTCTGAAGAATAATATTTAGGATATCATCATTCCAGAAACCGTGCTCCTTGCAATTCTTATAGAGAAGTTAAATCACTTTGGTGGCCTATACCTTTGGAGTTGAAGAAGATGCTCTGGAATTCACTAGAACACCCTTTCCCAGAACTTACCTTGAAGATCAATACACCTTAAAGACACTCGACCTTGACCAGGTCATGACAGTGCTGTCTATCTAGTCTAGGGGATCTTCCTCCTGATAGTGACTGACAGTGAGTGTGGTATGGATCCATGTAATAAAGCCTCACTGGTGAGTTCTGATGTAAAAGGAACCTCTAATTTTCTAACTTTTCTAGTGCTCCTGAATATTATTCACTCTGAGTCCTTATTTTCCCTTAAATACCAGTTGTCCCACATTTATCTTGCTTTCCTACACTAATTAGGGAATCTGACTGTTGTTTTTGTCCATCCTCTTCAAAGCCCTTGTATGTGTTTGTGTGTCTATCTGGATTTTCAACAACTTTTCTGGTAGTCTGTGACATCCTTAAGGATTAGAAGGACTAAAAGAAATGATCATAGCCCTTGGAAGTGTTATATCTAGGGTTGCTGAGTTCATTGTCTCTGTTCAGCAAAGAATTGAAGAACAGGACACCAGAGATAGCAAGCAAGCAGCGGGTTTGTTGCAAAAGCGACAGAGTTAGAGTTCTCCAAAGAGAAGGGACCCCAGAGCTGGGAGTCCAGTAGGGGAGTTTTGACTTGTTCTTTTCATGGTCTCTGCAATTTCCTCCTTTCCTTATCTCCTCCCCTGTCCACACTCTCCTAACATACTGATTGGATCCCCCACTTGGGAGCACAAGTATAGAAGTGTCTGTCTGATTGGGTTCCCCACTTGTGTCCACAAGCTTAAAGCAGGAAGTTGACCTCATCAGAAGACCCCCTCTAAGCTCCTTTCTCCTGTCCCCGCCCCGGACTTCCTGCCTCACCATCATGCCCTGGCTGCCAAAGCCCCTCCACATCTCCCTCAGGAGGAAAACATGGCTATGAGGGTTTGGAATTGTGATGAGATCAGCCATGGCTCACACAGTACCAGAAACAACTTGGTCCTAGTTGGATCCACACCACCCCACGTTCTAGCTGTGACTTTTGAACTTTTTGTTCCCTCCAACCCATGGCTGCCAAAGCTGTTGTATGAGGATGAATGTGTTTTCCCATGATGGATTGTTGTGGGTAAAAGGAAATGATGAGTCTGAACACTTAGGAATGTATAGTGTTTGGCCTCTGAGGGTTCAACCTACATATTAACTGTTAGGATTTTGAAAAAGGATAGATTGCTGCCAGCAATGGTTTTGTTCTACGCATTATAGAGGCAGTAAGTGAAGCTCTCTGAGCTAGGTCAGCAGAAACCCTGCAGGTGAAATGAAGGAGGTTGTAACTGCTACCAGGTTAAACTAGAAACACCACCAGGTCCCTAAGGTGTGACTGTGTGAGAAGGGTCCTAGCTAACCCTAACCCTCCCATTTATGACAGCAGATGTCCACATTTGACCCTTGTGCCACGACCTCTTCCATTGGTCACTTTGGGATAAATTTCTTCAAATCTCGTCTCCCTGTCAGTACCACCATGTCACTGCCTGTTGCAGTAGAGAGAATCACATGCATCACAATTCACGGAGAAAAATAACAGTCCCTGTTGGACAACTGATTTCACTCAGGACCTACTTGGGAAAATTCTTATGTTTAGTAAGTGTATGTCCCCATGTTCCTTCCCCAGATTGGGATGAGGCTGGGCTCTCTGCAGTTCAGTGAGATATTCAGCAACCAGCAACCTTCTGTCTCCATCCAGCTTCACATGGTAGAAGCATATTCAAGATTAGGTGTGTAGGAATGTAGCCTATTACCAGCCACCAGAAAATCCAGCTCTGGATTTACAACAACTGACAGTGCATCAAAAACACCGCCACACCTGTACACCAAGGTGGCTTTGTTCCCACCACTGGTTTTGGGTTGGTCTTTGCTGTAATGCCTACTTACAGCCATATATAAATTAATGGTCTTATCATTAATATATCAAGTACAGATATGCCAAATCACAAAATGCCCAGGTCCATATCACAAAATACACATGTAAAATTTGATGTTTATGCAAATATAAATCCATGTATAAAATATACAACATTTGAATACAGTGTTTTTCAGAATGAAGTAACTTTATTATATTCTAAAAGTAATAGTGCTCATACAAATTTCAAGCAACATGAGGGTTGCTTGAAAGGAGAAGAAAGCAGATGCCCCTTGGTCCTACCTGCTGGAGGGAACCACTGGGTGTTTACTCTCTCTGCAGTCAGAAGTTTTTAAAGCATTTATACAAACATCTAACCTAAATGGGATGAAACAACTCTTAAAGTGATTTTGACCCCAGTAATATGTCATCATCATGTCTGGATATTAGCAGTTAGAGATTTTCCTTCTCCTTCTTTAACTACTTCATGTTATATCAACAATAATGCCATCTTTTTTTTTTTTAAACTAGTGATCAGTGAACCTGTTTTAGTACTTTGCATTTTTCCCCTATGGTGAACAACACTAAATAGTTGTATTCACACATTCTTGCCCTGATCCATTTTCCAAGATTTTCCTTCATGTTCTTAGAATAAGATTTCCTGGCTCAATGAGTATACCCAGTTTTATTTTTAATTTTTTTAAATTTATTTTTGTTGTTGTTATTGTTGTTGATACCAGGGATTGAATCCAGGGTTGCTTAACCACTGAGCCCCAGCCCCACCCCTTTTATTTTTTATTTTGAGACAGGGTCTCAGTAAGTTACTTAGGGCCTCGGGAAATTGCTGAGACTGGCCTCTAACTTGGATCCTCCTGCCTCAGCCACCCAAGTTGCTGGGATTATAGGGGTGCACCACCACCCTTAGCCCTAGTTTTAATTTTAAAAGTAGTTGCACATTATACCACCCTAACCCACTGGCCTGACCCTCTCTTTGACCATAGTGAACACAGGGCATTTTGATATGAAAGCCACTCTGGTGACTCCTCAGGTTGTGCTGTTCTAGAGTCGCCATTCTCATTTCTGGAATAGCCTACCCCTCACACACTGCTGAACTTGTGAAAAAAGTCAGTAAGAAAGAGAATAAGGAATGTTGGTCTCTAAATATACAAAGTCATATTAATTTTAAAATCAACTATTTTTTTAAACACAAAATATGTAAGGTAATTGATACTCTTGGGCTTGCACTAGTGGACATAGCCTTGTTCAAATGGAATTCAACTGAATCTTCTTTTGTACAGAGACACAGTCAAAGCTTATAGGTTTTCAGGGCATCAGGAAAATATAAATTTTCAGGCCATCGTCACATTTGTTTCTTATCATCCTACCTCCTGATTATTCTGTACCCTAGTGGCCTGAGGACTAACCAGGCAGAATTTTAATCTCCCTCAGGTTTCATGAGAGGAGGTATATGGAGTATCTAAAATTCATAGATAACCTTCCTATTGGTTCATCTTCTCAACATGAATGCAGACGACTAAAAGTCACACACGGAAAATTTCCCTTTCCCTCGGGATATTGAAAAAGAGTGTTTATCTTTGATGCACACTCCCAAGTAAAATTGTGTTCTGTAGTATATATCAACAGATTTTCAAGGAGTTGGGATATAAGCAGGTGAGTTACTTCTCTGAGAAAAAGGAGGAAATTTGGGTTTGCTCTCTACTATCAGTTAAATCCAAAGGCATGAACTAATATGTCCTTTATCTATGTGGTCAGTGTTATTAATTTCTGTTTATTATCTAAGAATTTCAACTTAGATTATAGAATGTAACTGTACCAGGCATGCTATTGATTGATCCAAGACACAGTCTAATAGTGGGAGAAAAGTCAGGAGAGTTGTTCAATAAAGATGGGCTGGGGTGTTGCCCAGTGGTTAGAGCATTGCATAGCATGTGCAGAGCCCTGAATTCCAACCCCAGCACCCCTCCCCACCAAAAGAGCTTGCTATGATGTTTGCACTTAACTAATCAAGCTTTCTGTATATCAAAAGCAACTTTTCCAATTAAAGTAATAGTCAATATCTTGGTACACTGAGGTAGGAGGATTTCAAGTTCAAGGCCACCATGGGCAATGTATTAAGATCCTATCTCAAAAAGGCCTGGGGATGTAAGCCTTGGGACAAAGCACCCTTTGAATTCAATCCCAGTCCCCCTACCCCAAACAAAAAGGCAATTACTGTGCACAAGTCACCTGGGGCCTCCATGTCTACGGAGCTGAACTAAGGAGTCATTTCTTACTGAGACCTCGTATTGCTGCCCATCTTAAATGTGGGTTAATTACCTGACAACTCTGAGAAACTCATAGGTGGCAACTCTAAAATGATTTTGAAAGTTCAGAGGAACCAGTTTACACATCACTACATCATTCCTTACAGCACTTGTACCACACTGAGCAGAGAACTCTCTAGGGTTCCACAGGTTGTTTCTTCTGTGACCCTCAGCTTGGATGCCTACACTTCAAAGCTTGCTTTACGAGAACATAGTCACCCGATTATTATTCAAAAGCACCACCATCTTTAGTAATTTACAGAGATTTAAATTATGTTTAAGATGGCAATGAAGCATGTAATACATTTTGTAAAGGTTTAATCTGAAGTGATAAGAATAGTTGAAATCTTCACGGGATCTCCAAGGTGGCTGGCAGTCTGCTTCCACATCGCTACCTACCAGCAGGACCAGCGCATGGAGCATCACATAGCAGTGTTGAACTTTGCAAACTTAGCATTCCAAGTTTTCCCATTTCCCAGTGCCCTCTTAGTCTTTCTCAATGACTTGCAGTGATATCAAGCCCTGAATAATTTAACACCTGTGAAAAGCTGTTTCTGGATGTTTGAAGATTTTCAGATGATGTTTACAGGTAGACTTGATTCACTGTGCCATAAAACTTCAGCCGTTTCTGTGCCACCATTGGGAGTCTCTCTCTGTGGTAATCAAATCAGTGAAACAACCATCAATCACTCATTTTCTGAAGATTTTTTTGAAGACTGTTATGGAAGAGGCACTGGGCTTCTTTTGGCAGTGTATCTTCCAATATTTTCCTTTTTTCACTTTCTGAGTTTTTGGTTGCTAATTGTTGCCTTGGGTTTTGCTTATTTGGAATATGAAATATCCTACTATAATTGTTGGCATTTATTAGGTGCTTAATAAATATTTGTTGAGTGTCTGAATTAGTGAATGGATGAATTTTAGCAGTGACATTTTTAACACCATTTAATATTCAATATTTATTAAATTTTTCATACACACTTGGCACTGAACTTGGCATTTTTTGCAGCTTATCTAGGTTGACTCTACTGCCCTATGAAGGAAGTACTGTTAGGATCTCCATTTTACAGACTGAGAAATCTGAGGCCTTGGAAAATCACATAAGTTATCTGTGTAAAGCCAGGATTAGTGAACTTTTCTGTTAAAGGCCAGAGAGTAAATACTCTTGACTTTGTAGCCAGAACTTCAGTTTCTTTCCCAAACTGCTCAACTCTGTTGTTGTAGCACAAAAGTAGTCACAGGCAATATGCAAATGAGTGGACATAGATGTGTTCCAATAAAACTTTATTTACAAAAAGCAGTCAGTGGGTGGGAATTACCCCAATGTCCACAGTTTGCTGACCTCTGTCTCTTTTTGGCAATGCTGGACTTGGATTTGAACCAAGGCAACTTGACTTGGAAGACTTATGTTCAACCACTTAGAAGCAAATTCTGATAGAGAAAGAGGAAAAAGACAAAAAACTGAACATTCGCTGTAGTGGTCTTTGTAATAGTTAGTCCTTTTTCTTTTTCCCCTGGTGCTGGGGTAGAACCCAGCGCTTGTGCATGCATGGATTTAAGCTAATTAAAGATGGGCAGCCAGGATTTGAGAACCACTGGCCTATTATGCAAAGAAGGAGTTGAGGGCACAGCAGAGAATAGGGACGCCAGTTACCCAAGAGTGTCAGAAGTAGTTTAGGTTCACAGTGGTTGTAGCCCAGGCTAGCGTTAGAGTGGAGGAGCTGAAGGAAAAGTTCAGGGCCGGTTCAAGATGTGTTTAGGAGGCAGAGTCCTCCAGGATTTCTGAAACATCATACATGGGTATGACAAGGAAGGAGAGAAATCAAAATAGTGTTAGCCAACTTGCATCCCTGGGACCAAAAAGCCTGTCAGGAACAACTTAGAGGAGGAAAAGTTTCTTTTGGTTTCATGATTTCAGTGGTTCAGTCCGTGGTCATCTAACTCCATTGCTCTCAAACCAAGAGAGGTCTCGTGGTTGAAGGGTGTGGTGGAGGAAAACTGCTCAGCTCATGCAGCTGGGAAATAGAGTGTGTGCTAGGAGCCAGGGATGAGATATCTAATTCCCACAGCACCCCCTCAACTGGCCTACTTCCTCCAGGCCCACCTGCCTACAATTACCATCAAAATATAAATCCCTTCAAATGGATCAATCTACAGATTACACTATGGCTTTCATGATCTAATCATTTTCCCTTCTACATTAACCTAGGAACTTTTGGAGATACCTCATATCCATACCACAACAAAAATTATTCCTAGGTTTAAAGATGTCTACTGGGTGAAAAATTGTTAACCATCTTATTAGAACAGAGTAGAAGATGAGAGCTTAGGGTAGTGTTGTGGGGATCAGGATTGACTGAATTTAGCTCAGGACCCCAACACAGTTGGTCTGTCTGTAACCAGAAGTAGGAGTATATTTGGGTCTTTGTGTGTGTGTGTTTGTATACCTGGTTGCATTACCAGCAGGGCAGACTGTCTTTGTGGGGTAAGACTGGCTGTGTCTTTAGTTTTTAAGAATCTTAGATATGTCAGAAACTGTGCTAAGCACTCATTTAACCATCTCACCAACCCTATGAGGTCAGAAGCAAAATAATTCCCATCTTATAGATGAGGAATTTGAGATTGTTACTAACTTTCCCATGAGAGTCCAACTGTTAAGAAGATAGAGCCATGATGGAGATGGCAGAAGGGGGGGTTGAACTTGAGTCTATTTTCAAAAACCCTGCATGTAACCACTAACTAGTCTTATACTCACAACCAGCTGTTTAAAATGACCTAATTGCATTCAACTGCAGGAGATCCAAGTGCATTTTTTTCTAAGGACTTACCTATCCCCAGTTTATTGTCAATGGCAGTTTTATAAGATCAGCTGCTTCGTGGTTAAGTGTTACCTGTACTCCCTCTTTGCCCGCACTGGAGCCATTTTTTCCAACTGAACTGCTGGCAGAATTGAAAGTATCTGAGCACTGTTGCTTAAATAAGTAGACTACATGCTCTATGAAGAAGTCATATTATTTTCTCAAAGGAGAGAGAGTTGGCCCAGGGAGGCCGTGATTGCTGGGAACAAACTTTCTGGTTTTCTATTTTGTTCTGCTACAAATGGCACGTTCTATCAATCAAGGCCTGCTGGGGAAGATTTTGTCTTTTCCTTGTTGCAATTTAATTTTATCCTCTGTTGAACTCAGGTGCATTTTAAATACAAAGCCGAACTGTTTGGTTACCATAAATCTAGATCCTCCCTGAGATGCTGCTGGACTTTGTTTAGACTGCCACTTGCTAGAAAGGAATGCCCCTAATTAGTGGATGTAAAGATGTTTGTCCACTTAAATAATCGATTCTTAACCCCCAAAACATTGCTTAACAAAAGCTCTTAAATCAGGTGCTCAGACAACTTTCAGGGGAGTTCCTGAAAGCAGTGTTTGTGCACAGTGCAGTGTTTGGATGAGTTAGCAGGGTTATTTTGGAGGACAGTGACAGGGAGCCTGTGTCTTTATTATAGCATCAGGCAGCAGGCCCTTTACTCAAGAGCATGGCTCAGCATAGGGAACAGCCTACTGCTTAGAAGGGTGAATTGATACTTAATCTTCAGGGGCTGCATTCAGGGATTTGTCCATCAGTGTGCTATGATGTGTTGCTTGATGAGTTTGCACGTGGTTGCTGTGAGCTCAAGACAGCAGCTGTCTTGCTGCTGTGTTATGGCCTGTGCTTTGCTCAGGGACCCTTTTTGTGATGAACACCATAGGTTCCATGCTGCCATTTATTGGTTTTCTATATTTGCTTGAACATAAATGCTACTGAAAACTCTTTGTCCCAGAATTGATTTGCGATTGTTCATTTGCTCCATTTGGGGCCTTGTAATTTTTGCCAAGTGTTCCTTTTTGGAACCTGGCTTCCAAACACGTTGCTTCTTACCCAGCTCCAGAAGCTGTGATAGCACGTAGCTGCTGAGGTCTCTCGGGTGAGAGCTCACTCAGAAAGATGAGAACTGTGTTTTGATAGCTCATGCAGCAGTGTAAGAAAATGGTGATGTGTGGATTCTTCATGGAAACCAGGTCTTCATCCCCTTGGTGAGATCAAGCTAGATGATGGTCCAGTGAGCCTGCAGCACTGGGATTTGCTGAACTTCATAAGCTGCTCCACTACCCAGGTCCTGGCACATGGTCATCTACTGCTAGTTAACAAATGACTTCATATCTAGCAACTTAAACAGCATGCATGGTTCTTCTCATGGGTTTTGTGGGTCCTGTGATTCAAGGTTTCTCACAGGGCTGCCACCAAGCTGTCAGCTAGGTCTGCGGGCTCATGTAGAAGTTCTACTGGGAAATAACCTGCCCCCCCAATACTGGGGTGGTGTTCAGATGCTTAGGGACTGTTTGACTGAAGAGCTCTGTTCCCCCTTAGCTCTTGGCCAGAAGCCACCTTCAGGTCCTTTCATGTGGACACCTCCAGTGGGACGAGTTACTTCACCAGCGCACTCTTGCACAGTGAGGTGTATATATGCTAACAATACAGAGGTTGGAATCTTCCGTAACCTAATCATAGAAGTGATCGCCTTGACTCAAAATAAGCCTCTCCATCCAGCCCACCCTCAGGGGGCACAAATTGTGCAAGGGTCTGAATACCTGGAGTTGCAACCCACCTTAACCTGCAATAGATGCTCAGTACATATTTGTGGAGTGAGTGAGCTTGAAGCACTGCATGCTTGTAATTTGGACTAAGACCATTATAGCATGTTTCCACCCTTTTTTACGGCTATAACATGAACTCAGGTCATTTTAATATTTTATTTATTTGTTTATTTATTTATTTTGTAGTGCTGGGGATTGAACCCAGGGCCTTGTGCATGCTTTGCAAGTGCTCCACCCTTGAACCATATCCCCAGTCTCATTTTCCTATTCTATATGTGAAACCTGGTAGGTTATATGCCTAGTCTTTGCCCAACCCTAATTATGGAGAACCTTGACATCGCCTCCACCTAAGGAGCCTCTTTTTTTTTTTTTTTTTCAACCAGAGGATCCACCTGGCAAGCCCTTTGATCCGGTGTGTCCGTCTCTCTCATATTTTTTCTTGCTGCATACCTGGTGGGGATTTAAAGCAGTCCCCACACAGATGCTTTCTGGCTTCCCAGGCTTTTGTCAATGGAGTGCTCCGAGCAGCTTTTTGCTTTGAGGAAATGAAAAAGCAAAGGTGAGAGGTCACATCCCGTGTGGTTTGGTTGAAGTCACTTGGTCCATGTGGAAACAGTGGGCTCTGCTTTCTCCCCTAAGCCTTTGATATTGTTGGGGCTTTTCAGTGCATGGCGGGATTAGTAACAAGAGAAAGTCAAAGTTGTCCAGCACAGCAGCACCAGAGCAAGGGAAACTTGCAGGCGAGTCACTGAACCTGAAATAAGCTTTTCTTGCCCCAGGCTCCCCCACATCTCCTACTTTTTTTCTCTTTCTTTTTTAATTCAAAGGTCATGACAATATTGGTGTGAAATGGTTTGCATTGTAGCTTAAGACTCCAAGCCTTGCTTGGCTGGGTTGGAATTTCTTCTTTGCTTCCTTCCAGCTCAGGAGCAGCCTTTTACTTGCAGAAGACTGGCAGGGGTGGGACATGTGGCTGTGGGACCCCATCTTGAGTGGCTATAAAAGCTTCCCCACCACTTCGTTGGCTCTGAGACACAGAACATTAAAAAGAGGACAAAATCCACCATGTGAGCCCTATGGAAGCACCATTTGCCAGATGCCCCTGCTGGTCTGCTCCCTCCCTCTCCTCTGCTTTGGCTTTGCAATGAAGTGTTGGGTGAATCCAGAGCCAGAGGAAATGAAAATTGCATATGTAGCCCAGGACAGTGTGATTCACATGCAACTGAGAAATCTCCTATATGGGCTGGAATTCACCCTGCTGCTGGCTTGATCTGCACCTGTGCAGCTCTGCTCCTGGTCTCCCTGTCACCCTGCAGGCATAGGTTTTCCAATAATGGACTCCTCCAAGCCAAATCTGACAGTTACATGGCAAATATTTCAGTTGGCTGGAGATGTGGGGTGGAGGCAGCACAGAGAACGGTCAGTTTCTGTAGACTAAGAGCACAAAATTCATTTCCTCGGTCACTTTCTCTGGCTGTGAATCTCAGTTCTCTGGGGATAATAGTTTATGAATTGATGAGTTTCCACTAATATTATGAATTAACAGTAAGTAATCCATGTCTGTAAGCTCAAGCTTCATTTATAGCGGGGAGGGTGAACCCTATTAGCATTTATAATTGTGTTTCCTTTTCATATTAATCCTTCCCATGGTTGTGGAATTAGGGGTTTTCTCATCTGCTAATCTGATCTGTTTTCCATCTGCTAATGGAAACTAGTCCCTGGAGACTGTCTTTATCAAGTGCCAAAAAGTAGATAATGATCTAAGGGTCAGACCCTTCCCCTCTAAAAGGGGCTCTTCTCTGCTGAGAAGCCTCAGTGACATTTTGTAGGCAGAGATGAGCTCAATATATGGTCCTGGGATTTTAATAATCACATTTGAAGCCAGCCTCCTGACCAAGAATTCACACTTGGTTGCTCAGCCTTCAGTTGATTGGAAGAATACAGTCCATCTATTCACAAAAAAATCCTACTGTTCTGCAAAGTTCTCTTTTCCTGTGTCTTGTCTCCTTCTGAACTGTATCCCTCCGTTCCTCTTTGACTTTATTCCATGGCACTTTGGGATATGAAATGCACCCAAACCTCTGACTTGACCCATTTGTAATCTCCTTGAAGAAATGACACTCAGTAGAAAATAGGAAATGATATTGGGATGTCAAAAGGGAAAATGGGAATTTCTACATCCCAAACTGAGTCTGTAGGCTATTTGTGAAGAAAAGCAATATTTGTGAGTCATAAAAAGAAGAGAAAGAAAGGGTATTTCCAATACAGCTCAGCCATTAGTGGTTTAATGCTGCCGTTGCCTTCTTGACACATGGTAGATATATTGCCTAAATTATTGACAAGTGTTTAACTTATTAATAAAGGAAACTGGTCGGTGTTAGGCTCTGGGTAAGGAATAAATGAAAAGTACTGATTCAGAAGGAGCCAAGTTATAAATGTTTTGTGCCAGGAAGTTCTTGACAGCAACCTGAACCAAAATCTAGTGAACAGTAACCAAGATACTCCAATCAGAGTGGAACAAACTACAGCATCCTTGCTTTTGTGGCTCTTGGGGCAAGCGCTGTGGAAGGAGAGCAGACTGGGATGTGAAATCAGACCCCACGAGAAGCGTTTACCCTTGTGCTGGTTTTGAATCTCAATACACAGTTATCTACTAAGCTGGGGGTGGGTGGCTCATCATCTCTACAATTCAGAAAGGCTGAATAGAGCCTCTGGTCCCACTGTCCATCCCTTTCCCTGTAGCCATGGTTAACAGTGTGGCCATCCACCCTCAGCAGGCATAAATCCTTTTTCCCATGAGAAGATATTGGCTGAATGTGACGTTTATGGGTCTATAAAGGAGCAGCTGGTAATGTAGGATTCAAGGCAAGTAGGGTTGTCTTGGCCGTCCTATTTAGCAGATGGCCAGGACTTGATAGATTGAAAATTATTAGAATCTCAGACAAGGGCCAAATGGCACAGGGGGCAGGAAAAGGAAATGGCAGGCACATGTGATCTGATGGGGCCTCCCTGCCTGCTTTTCACTATGCTTCAAGTGGAAATAAACACAAGCCCTCCTGTAGGGTCCTGGATTATGAGCATGTCTCTCGAGGTTATTAATAAGTTTACTACTAATTGGTAGTTGGTCGAATCCATAGAGTGAGCTGTGATGTGGAAAGAAGATTTTTTATGAAGCTTTAGTTTCATCCACATGTATATAAATTTGGCCTTTAACTCTGGCACATGCCTGTAATCCCAGTGGCTCAGGAGGCTGAGGACAGAGGATTGCAAGTTCAAAGACAGCCACAGCAATTTAGCATGGCCCTAATCAACTCAGCAAGACCCTGTCTCTAAATAAAATACAAAAAAGGGCTGGGGATGTGGCTCAGTGGTTAAGTGCCCCTGGGTTCAATCCCTGGTACCAAAAAAAAAAAAAAAAATGACCTTCAGCCCAAACCTACACATCCTAGTTTTCTATATTGCCTTGTCTCTCTGCATTTGTGATCTTTCTAAAGACAGTTGGAAAACTTGAATTCAGAGCCCTGGGTTCTACCTGTGTGCCATCCCTTTGAAGATCACTAATAATGCAAAAAGCTGCTCAAAAATGAGAGTGCCAGGAGCTAAGTTTTACAGTGATAGCACAAACTCTGCAGGTAGAGGGGGGGTTGACTGATTCTCCCCATCCATTTTAAGCTCATTTGTGCAATTGCTGCCTTCTCAGTATTACTGTATAACTCCTTTGATCTTAAAGTGGAGGGAAGCAAGTTTCAAGAGCCAGGAAAACTCTTCATGTGGCTTTAAAAAGAGCAGCATATTACAAAATCGAGTGGATGTCAAATAAAACGTAAATTCGGATCTTTTGAAATTAGAACTCAAAGAGGTACTATTCTGAAAGCCAAGCACACTGAGAAGTTCAGGGATAAAAATGCTGTTGTTCAATATTCGTTTTAATTTGACAATTTAGGTTAACCTGGTGCTCTATGCTGTCCATCCCTAGGCAGATACAATATTATCCTGAGTATATACTTAAGTCTCCATGAGAACCAGGTAAGATCCTGTTCCCATTGTACAGAGGAGGACACTGAAGCTTCCCTGATGTGTGCCTGGTTGAGGAATCCATTTTTTTCCCACTCCCTGACCCTCTCTATCCTGGACAGAGAATAGAATGTAAATGCAGGTTGCTAAATCAGACTTCTTTCTGTCTTCATATTTAAAAGCTGTCCAAATGGCTTAGCTTATGTCCACAAAATTTTAAGTGTCAAATTGATTGAAACAACGAGTGGAAGGAATTATTTCAGTTAGGATTGTACCTTACTGGAACAAATCTACTAATTAGCATGCTATTTGGATCCCTCCTCCCCGCCAGGTCTGGAACCAAGACACAGACTAGAAAATGAGCTCAGTATTATCAGTAAATGTCTTTGACCAGCCAATAAGCTCCATTTTCTCTCCTTTTCTCCTCATCCATCTTTTTAACCCCAACCAGATGAACCAGAAATGGAAACTGGGGCAGAATGGAGTGTTGAAGGCTTTCCACTAATGGGTATGCTTAGGACCTGGGGTCAGACCTCTGAGCTCAGATGAGGCCACATCTGAGTATTGTACAAAGAATGAAATGCTATAAGCACAAGTGAACTGAAATTGAACTTGGATTAGGTTGCCTGGTTATTTTCCTCTTGCATGGCCTACAAATGTTATCAGGGGTGTCAGTCATAGAGGATTAGGAACACTTTTCTTTGAGCCTTCACATCATCAGACAAGACTAAATGCATTAAAGCACCCCCCTCTATAAAATCCCCTCTCATTTTGGATGGATCATCAAATACAGTAATCTCCCTTTCTCTGCAAGGGATGCATTCCAAGACCCCAGCGGATGCTTGAAACCAGATAGTATCAAACTAGATAGATAGATAGATAGATAGATAGATAGATAAAATATTTTTCCCCTATGATAAAGTTTAATATATAGATTAGGCATGGTAAGAGACTAACAATAACAGCTAATAATAAAGTAAAACAGTTACAACAATATACTGTAATGAAATTGCCAGCCTGATTACTCTTGTACTTTGGAACCATTAAGTAAAATAGGGTTACTTGAACACAAGTACTGTGGCAGCTAATCTGTTAACAAAGATGGCTGCTAAGTGATTAACAGGAAGGTAACTGATACAGTGTGGATACACTGGGCACAGGGATGATTTATATTCCAGACAGGATTGAGTGGGAAGTCATGGGATTTTATCATGCTACTCAGAACAGTGTACAATTTAAAACTTAAGAGTTTTTACTTCTTGGAATTTTCTACTTAATATGGTTTAGAACAAAGTGGACCATTGGTAACTGAAATTGCAGAAAATAAAACTGTGGATAAGGGGAGACTGTTATATCTGAGAGAGGTTGCCATGCTAGAGGAGATGTAACAGTTTTGGAGGAGAACTTGTTTTTGTCAGCTTTTTTTGCTGCTGTAACTAAAAAGATCTGACTTGAACAATTTTAGGGAAGAAGAGTTTATTTAAGGGCTCACAGTTTCAGAGGTCTTAGTCCATAGAAGGCCAGCTCCCTTCCTTGGGCTCAAGGTGATGCAGAACATCATGGTAGAAGAATATGGCAGAGGGAAACAGCTTACATTGTGATCAGGAAGCAAAGAGAGAGAGACTCCACTCTCAGGACACTAAATATATACCCCATAGCCACGCCCCCAATGAACCACTTCCTCCAGCCACACCCCAGCTGCCTCCAGTTACTACTCAGTTAATCCCATCAGGGATGAATTTATTTATTTTTTATTTATTTATTTATTTATTTTTTTGCGGTACTGGGGATCGAACTCAAGGCCTTGCACTTGCGAGGCAAGCACTCTACCAGCTGAGCTATCTCCCCAGCCCCAGGGATGAATTTATTGATTAAGTTAAAACTATAACACAATGATTTCTCTTCCAAACCTTCGTCAGTTGTCTCACATGTGAGCTTTTGGGGAACAGATAACTCACTTCCAAACCATAACAGCACTTGAGGTGATCAGACTTCTTATCACATAGAACCTTAATGAGAAACCTTTAGGATAAACCTTAGTGACAAGTATTGGTTATGAAAATTAATATCATTGCCTATTCCTCAACCTTTATACACAGTCCTAGAAGCTCCAACAGCCAAGTTTTGCTCTGTAACAAATGATCCCAGTTCATTAAAAACAGCAGTCATTTTATTATTTCATCATTTGGTCATTTGGCTGGTCATTTGTGGTTAGGGCCAGCTTTAAACCCAGATGACCAGGAATGTACTCACTCACCTGACTGGTAGTTGGGAAACTGGTGGGTCCTGAAGGACCTCAGCCTGAACTGCCTGTGTCTGCTCCCTGGGTTCTATCATCCTCTAGTAGGCTAACCTGGGATTCTTCTTTTGGTAGTCTTCCGATCCAAGTGCTTTATGAGCCTCTGTCTGCATCATATTCACTCATTGCACCTTAGCCAAAGCAAGTCATGTGGACCACTGAATTTCAAAAGGGAGCAGAAATTATTATACACTCTTGATAAAAGAAAATCAAAATCAAATTGCAGCTTTGCCTGTGGCAGGGATGGGAGGAATGTAAAGTAACAGATATTAGATATTAGAATAACTACAGGTAGTTAAATTGGCATGAACATCTCCACGTTGAGATGAGTCAGAGACCATCTTGTTAGTCAGCATCCCATCACTATACCAATATACCTGAGATAATTAACTTATAAAATAAAAGGAGGTTTATTTGGGAAGTTCCAGTCCATGATTGATTGGCCCCATTTTGGGGACCTGAGACAAGTCAGCACATCTTGGCAGGAGTGTGTGATGAAGCCCATCACCTCACCTCATCTGCCAAGAAACCAAATAAGAGGAAGTAGGGACCATAGTCCAGTTCCCTTTAAAGCCACACCCCCAGTGACCTAAGAACCTCTCACCAACACCCCACCTCCTGAAGGCTCCACCACCTCTGGTAGGCCACCCCGAGGACCAAGCCTGTAACACATGGGCCTTTAGAGGAACTTACCCCAACCAAACTATGATGCTGTTTTTCACCTACAACTTCAGTTTGACATGGAAATCTTCCTCTGGGATTTTCTTGTATTCAGGACTTTTGAAATTTGGCCACATTCTTTGATTAGAGTTTCTTTTGCATTTTTGACTTGTGGTTCTATTTTGGCCATGTTTTTGAATTTTAATGGCCACAGTGCGTAATACAATATGTCTTCAAATACAATTTTGATTTTGTGTAGTCCATGCGTGTTCACCTTTCATGAATGTTTATTGCTTCAACCAGTGCCAGCCCTGGTTTGAGCTTGTCTTCAGACAATCTGGAGTTGTATGTACACTCTTACAAACTCCCAGATTTCTGCATTTGTGATCTGCTACACTGGGTCCCTATTTGCTGATCTTTTTTTTTTTTTCCCCATACCTATAATGTTTATGATGTAGTACCATGTTCCAAATTATTTTATTAGTGTATAAACATAACTGTGCATAATGACACCTGTGTTCTGAATTTAGGCATAACTAAAGACATGAGGGTGTGATCACTGTTTACTCACAGAGCAGCTATCCAGAGCTTCCCAACTTCATCCCGTACACCAGGTGCATCTCGGGCCAGGTGATTCTGTTATAGGGGTACTCCTCTGAGCACATAGGATGTTTAGCATCGTCCTGGCCTCTCAACACTTGAGGCCAGCAGCATCTTCTCCTTCCTTTCTTGTCCACCCCAAGTTATGACAACCGAAAATGCCTTTGGGGATAGTCAGTGTCCCCTTCAAAGGGCATTGCTCTCACCTGGAGATGCTGAAACAGAGAAGATGTATGAGATATGAGTATTATCAGAGAGCACAAACTAGGAGCACCCTGACCCCCAGTGGAACATCTGTAAGGGGAGGAAGGAGTGTGGGAAATTGGCAGTCACTGTAGAATTCCATCTAGAGATGGATGTGGATTCCTCTGAATTTACTAACTTGAAATATCAAATTGGGCCTTGCTACACATTGAAAGCTATGCTAAAAATGGATTAATGGTAAATACTATCCCTGAAGCAAAAAAATAAAAATAATTTTTTTAAAAAAGACAGGAGCTATGCTGACCACAGATAATGGATTTTGAAAGCTCTTTATTTGGGAAAAAAATTAAACACACGTAAAAGTAGAGAAAATGTCTTATCACCAGGTGCAGTGGCACATATCTGTAATCCTAGCTGCTCAGGAGACTGAGGCAGGAGCAGGAGACTTGCATGTTCAAAGCCAGTCTCGGCAACTTAGTGAGGTCCTGTCTCAAAATAAAACATGAAAAGGGTTGGGGGTGTGACTCAGTGGTCAAGTGCCCCTGGGTTCAATCCCTGGTACAAACACACACACAAACGTCTCATTACCTATCCTATACCCATCACCCAAGGTTATGAATGATTGACTCAAGGCCAGTCTTTTTGTATCTGTACCCTGCTCATTCCCCCTGCTGTGCATTCTTGGATTGTTTTGAAGCATATTCAAGACATCATTTCATTTCATTTGTAAATATTTTAATATTCATCTAGGGAAAGTACCTAAAAATTGTAGTATGCTGGTAAAATGTTACTTTTCTAGAAAGAGCAAAAATAAGAGAATTTCTGCTAAGGAATGTCAGTAAAGGAAAAGAATGAGGAGACCAAAGAGGGCTTGGCATTGGGAACATTACAAACCCCAGAGGGAAAATGAGGCAGGGTCAATATCTCTTGGAGTTCATTTCCTAGTTTATTGCTTTAAGTAACTTGAACAAATGCCCCTTAGAACATGGCATTTTTCTAGGGCATAAGGTCCTTGCAAAGGAGAGTAGGTTGGCAGGAAACAGATGCATTTTCTAAGGAAAAGAAAAAAACAAAGTCCCCAGAAGGTATTGAAATACTCAGTTGATGATGGATTGCTCTTTTTCAATGACTTTTTAGCCTATCAGAGGCTTCCTTTAATAAAATGAACCCAGAAGGAAGTCTTGCAATTGCCTTTAAGATTTTGCTAGGACTATGGTATGTCTCTCTCGTTATAATGTATTCTGTGAAGTTTCTTTCTTTTGATTTAGACCATCTCACTTGATTTTATTATATCATAAATCTCCTGCATTTGGTGTGAGCCATGGTATATGTGAGACCTAAGCGCCTTGGTAGATCCCATCTATTTCCCTCCCTTCTCTTTAGAAGATTAAACTGAGGCTGTTGTATCTGATGCCAGAATAGATTTAACCAATCGTGTCTCCTTTACATGTAGGTCAGTCCGAGGGACAATTCTGCACTGGATCCTATTATCCACGGGTTGAAGGGTGTTGTACATCATGGTAAGTAAGCCACATCTACTTCCTTTTGCTGGAATATGAGGGCTCCAGTTCTCTCACTAAAGGAATCAGGTTATCTTGCAAAGGACAGAGGGTGACACCTATTCCTCATCCCCTGATGTTGAAGGGCATTAGAGCCATTATTTGATGGGTAAAGGGCACACCCATTTATTACCTGCAAATGGGTTTGGGTTAACAGGAACCCATTTGTTTCTCTTCGGGTACCACTTTTGAATGCATATGTTATAAATCAAAACGCCGTAAGAGATGCTATTCCACTGTGTCGCACCTGTCTTTTGTCTCATCTCTCTCCTAAAAATATTCTTCTTTGAAGAATCTTTTCACTTATAAATTTTTTAATTTGTGCAGGTTTGGGGGGGGTGCAAAATGAGTAGCCAAGACAAGTCATTAAATTTTGTAGCATGTGAACAAGCATGATGTAGTTGCTACAATTGGAAAAGGCTAGACTGATGTTCTGCAGGGCACACATCATATCCCCAGGCATAAAAGTGGGAGAGAAAGTAAGATAAATGGGTTCTGTGTTTTCCAACTGGTTTTTATTGGAGGAATTTCCCTGCAACTTTATTATCGGCAGTACATCATTACCTGTGACATCGAGATCCTCTAATTTCAAAAGTACCCTTGTCGTAGTGAGGTGTAGAGTCTTGATCTAATGCAATGATTTGAAAAGTTTTAATAATCTAATTAGAATTCCAAAGACATTGACAGAAATAGCATTAGGAACCATAATAAATCTCGCCTTTGTTCCCACAGCTGTGATAAAACGTCTTCACACCCTCTGAGAGGGTTGTCTTTAGACCTGCGCCAACTCCATAGAGCTTAGCAAACATTGTCTCTCTCTCTTCTTGGGAAACTAGAGCCGGTTTTGTAGAACCATTAAACTAGAGCCATTTAAGTGGGATTTGGGAATAATTGGTCAGCTGTCCCAACTGTTCCATTATACAACTGGTAACGATAATAAACCAAGTGCAAGTGGAAAAGTAGTGAGTGAAAATATCCCATTTTAGGATGCTTCCATTGCTTTTTCCCAAGTCTGAATTTCAGGAGAGGACACTAATCTCATTTGTGAGCGTTTTGATCTCATGACCTAATCACAGGTGCACAGGTCCCACCTAATGCCCTCACCATAGGGCTTAGCATTTCAAGGATGAATTTAAGGAGGGACACAGACCTTCAGCAGAAGTTGTTCCATGCAGGAATTCTTTTCTGGCTCTGGGTGGGTGGCAGAGATGCCCGGGTTGTGCCTTTGACCCTGTTGTGTAGCTGAGAAGTCAGAGGAAACCTGCAAAGAATGATTCCCAGCCAGGCACGGTGGTGCACACCTGTAATCCCAGTGACTTGGGAGGCTGAGGCAAGAGGATCACGAGTTCAAAGCCAGTCTCAGCAACTTACGAAGGCCATGTCTCTAAATAAAAAAATTTAAAAGGTCTGAGTTGTGACTCATTGGTTAAGTGCGCCTGGGTTCAATCCCCAGTACGAAAAAAATAATAATTCCCTACAAAGGAAGTTAATTAATTTATTCAGTAATAAAAATAAATAAATAATAAATAAATCACCCCACACTGTGCAGATGTGGAATTAGAGCAAAGATTAAGACAGACCCAGGCCAGCTCTCATGGGAAGGAAGGAGCTGCTGACCCCTCCTCCTGTTACCTCCCAGCCCTGGACATTTCCTCTGTGGGGAGAGAGGTCCCCTCACTTGTCCCCAGTCTGATCTCACTTTTATGCTTTCAGATCTCACTTGACATCTTGCCTCCTTAGTGAGTTCTTAGTTATTCTGTCAGAGTGCTGCCCCTTCCCATCTCCCTCACTTTCTATTATGTCTTCCAGGTTTCTTTCTTCAAAGCACTGAAATGCATCTGAAATGTTCTTTCTTATTTATTTATTTACCTATTAATTTATTTTCGGTACCAGGGATTGAACCCAGGGGCACTTAACCACTGAGCCACATCTCCATCCCTTTTTATACTTTATTTAGAGAAAGTGTCTCACTGAGTTGCTTAGGGTCTTGCTAGGTTGCTGAGACTGGCTTTGAACTTGGAATCCTCCTGCCTCAGCCTCCCAAGCTGCTGGGATTACAGGTCTGCACCACCACATTCAGCTCTTATTTGTTTATTAATCATTTGTTACCTACATAAGTACAGCAGGAATCCATGTGTGCATGGCACACTGTGCCTGGTAGGTAGTAGGTGCTCAGTTAAATATTAGCCAGAGGAGCAAGTCAAGTAAACCTACAAACTCCTAAGTAAAAATATCAAAATAGAAAACTAGACAAAGAGGAGGGGGAACAAAGACCACTCGGGTATGGCTTCCATTGAGAAGAGAAAGGCATCAGAGTTTCTCATGCTTCTGAGACGGAATGGACATTTTAATTAGTTTAAAAGAACTTTTGTTGGAGCTCGAAGCATTTGCCATTGAAGGTCTGTGAGGGATTTGTATGATCTGTTAATTTGAAGGAGCATAAATAATTGTGCCCTTCGCAGAGTCTCTGGCTTGGGAATGATGATAGAGATGTGGAAAGAGGGGGAAAAAAATCAATATGGGTTTCTGTAGCAGATCAGAAATAGCTTTTATTTCTTCAGCTCTGGGAGTCATATCTCAGAATGTTAATTTCTCATTAAGTAGTTTTTTAAAAAGAGAAAGAATCTAATATGTTCTTTCGACTGAGAGCTGTAAGTAATCTGGTCCTAGCAGCCAGCCATACTTCACAGTTGGTCATTAGGGTCTGCCTTAGAGCAGGTGCCAAGATGGAATTTGTTAAATGCAAGAGTGACGCCTGGAAAAAGAAAGGGGATCAGAAGCAGGAGTAGCTGGGAGGCTGTTCAGACTACCGAGCAGGTCGGACACCTCTGAGAGGAGAGAGGCAAGTGAGGAGAAGTGGCCAGAGGCAGCTCCATGAAAGTCCTGGCCAGGGCATCAGGAGCCAGAGCCAAGGCTGCCCCCACCCACCGGGGATGGGCAGGAACAGCCCAGCTCCCGTTGCTCACTGTGTACAGCCTTGGACTGGAGCATCCTGGTAATTGGCCTCAGGGTGGGCACTGGTGGGTCAAGAAGGTGCAGCTTGTCCCTGGAAGGAAGATCTCCATTGCTGTCCCCCCGCTGGTAGAGTTCTTCATTGTCCTCCCAGAGAACCTGCCTGATCACACTCCTGAAGTGTTTTCTCCTTGATGCTCCTCCCTTCTCACTCAGCGATTCTTATGAACACTGCTGTCTGATTCCCTCCAGAGTTACCGAGTTTCTAATGTGAGCACACCGAAAAGCTGGCCATAGCGTGCAGATCCCCCTCCTGGAGTTGGCAGACTCTTGGTGGAAACCCACAGTTAAGCAGGTGATGGGATTAAAGAGTGGGGAGCAACAGACTTCACTCAGACTTGGGGGTTTGAAGGTGTCTCAAAGTGACCAATAAGACCTAAAGAAAGCCTGGGAAAAGGAAACTTAGCTGGGATCCAGGCACCACCAATGTGGTGCTGGTGGCTCAGGATGTGGTGCATCTGGGGCTCTGAGCTCTGTGACCTTGCTTCTCTGGTGCTAGTGAGAGATGCCCTAGAAGCCTCTTGGCCCCATGAAGTGCTATTTCTTATGTGTTCCTTTTTTGTGTGTCCATTGCGAACATTACAGAGTAGAACACCAGGCAGAAATATGGAGATAGTGGAACAAAATAATCTGCCCTTGGTTTTCTTTGCATCTGTCCATCCACAGAGGAAGAGATGGAAACCCTAAAATGGGTTTTTATTTCCTTTGTCCTTTAGGGACAAATTGTGAATGCAGTACACTGTGCCAAAGTAATTTGCATGGTTTCTCCTTTGCAAGAAGCAGCCCTTATGAGTGGCCATGTGTCTCATGTAAATGTTGCTTCCTAAGAACTGAGTCTAGTCCCCATTCGCTTAAACCGTCCCCTCTGTGTTGTACCATAGATTGAACCCAGAGGCACTTAACCACTGAGTCACATCTCCAGCCCTTTTTATGTTTTTTTGTGAGACAGGGTCTTGCTGAGTTGCTCAGGGCCTCACTAAGTTGCTGAGGCTGGCTTTGAACTTTTGATCCTCCTGCCTCAGCCTCCCAAGTTGCTGGAATTATAGGCATGTGCCACCGCATCTGGCTAAAAACCAATTCTATAAAAAAAATAGAAAGATTTCTTTTTTAAAGCCAACTGTATGTGAACAGACAAAGAATTATTGTCTTTCTTTGTAGCTAGTTTTGCCCAATTGGACAGTGCTAAGAAGGTCATTTAAAAATAAGTGTATGCATTTTTTTTTTCTGATTTTTGGATTATATACTTTCTAGTCCTCTTCATAGCACCCACACAAAGAATTACCAGTGGTCTGTGTGGGGGTGTGCGTACTCTCAAAAGTCATCAAGACACTAACCACTCTGCCATGTCAACCATCTAAAGGATGTCAACATCTAACCACTTTTTTATTTCTGAAAGGAAACTCACTAGTGGTGGTTATTTGGTCGAGGAGCTTTATCTATTTGTCCTTCTTTTCAGTGACCTCTCTTGCCTTCCTGTTCCCCTTCCACTGGACCTGCCACCTGTGTAAGTTGGAGGCAGAATACTTTCTCCCTCAGGAAATGTGGGGGGACAGTTAGAAATTGCCTCCAACCAGGCCAAATCTCCCACTGGTCATTTTGAAACAGCAGCTGACCTTTTTCTCCCTCCCTTCTTCCCCTAGCTTTTCCAAGAAAACTATCATCGAAAGAACAAATAAATTGTCACTGAGAACACCCTTCTTATAATGTCCCCAAATGAGATTCTTGAGAGCTTTTCCTGTCAAAAATGGCAGTCAGGACTGGGACAAGATCAAAACTTACAGAATAGTTTCTCTGACTTACCAGTTTATTGCCTGGGCTCACCTTGGTGGTATTTCTCCCATTTCCCCCGCTGCCCAGGGGCACTGATAGTCTCCTACCAAATCTACCAACAAAGCCTAGGTTAGCTGGAGTCATCACAGGCCTCTGTAGAGAGGGAAGGGACACAAGAAAGTATATTTGCAAATATAAATCAACTGTTCCACCAAGTTTTTCCAGGTAGTGGTAAGAGTGGGTGCTTCCCACTTCTTTTTTTTTTTTTTCATTTCCCTATCACACCTGCCAGGACTGAGGTTTCTACCATAAAGAGGTGGGAGATCCTTGGAGTCCTTCTGAAGCAGCAAGTAGACTTCAGTTCAGCTCACATCGTGGTAGTGGCAGGATGAACCCATTTAGGAAGAAACCAGCCCTCTGCTGTAGGTGATATAATACAGTACCTTTGAAAGTCACCATCACACATCTGCCCCGTCCTCCCAGCTGGTAATGTCACGTGTAGATGTGCATCTTGAGAGATGTGCCCGTAGAAAAGACTTGTGCATATGAACTTTGTTTCTACTGGCCCCAAAGTAGAGCAGAAAGATACAGGTTGTGGTATATTCATACAATGGAATATATTATACAGCAATTAAAAGTAACAAACTACTGATTTACTCAAAAACTAAAGCACTCAAACTACATAGCCCCATTTATGTAAAGTTTAAGAATAGGCCAAACCAGCTCATGGCTTTAAAAGTCAGAATAGTGGAGTTGAAAAGGGCCTCAAGGGAATTTTCATGGTTGATAAAAATATTATATATCTTGATCCAAAGGATGATGACATTGATGTAATAAAAATTTGCTACATGGTCCCCTTTGATTTGTGCATTTGACTATTTGTAAAATAGAGACTAGCCCATATATATATGTGTTAAACACTGATTTCTCAAAGCTCTCCCATCTATGGAGCTTAAAAAATAATCTTAGCAGCATGCATGAGAGTGTCAAACATTAAAAATGCGACAAGTCAAGCACCAGCAAGTATTTGTATGCCAGAAACTCTCGTGGTTGCTGTGAAATGATCACTTAGCAAGACCTGTCTTTGAAAGCATTTGGGAGTATCTACTTATGTTGGTCCAAGAATTCCATTCCTATGTGTGCTTCTAGAGAAAATCAGATATAATATAGGTGCACCCAGAGATGTGTCCAAGAATGTTTGTGGCATTGTTTATTTCTAATTGCCCAAACCTAAAAATGCCTTAGAAGCCCATCATTAGCAGACTGGATAAAGACGACTTTGTATAGTCACATGATGGAAAGGAACAGACAGCTCAGTGACATGGTACACCCAAGAAACAGTTCAGCATGTGGAACAAGATTCTGAAGAATATATTGCATATTCTGCAACATGAGGTTGAAAATGAGAAAATTTAAGCTGTAATGTTTAGGGGCCTGAGGAGTAAAACTAAAAGGAAAACCAGTGATGATTATTTTGAAATGGGAATGGCGGTGACTACTTGGGGGTGGGATGGGATAGGGAGGAAGGACTAGCCCAGTGGGCAGGGAACCCCTCCAGTTCCGAGTGGTGACCCCACACCAGGGTTGAACCCAGGGGTGCTTAACCACTGAGCCACATTCCCAGCCCTTTTTTTATATCTTATTCAGAGACAGGGTCTCGCTGAGTTGTTTGGGGCTTCACTAAATTACTGAGGCTGGCTTTGAACTTGAGATCCTTCTTCCTCAGCCTCCAGAGCTGCTGGGATTACAGGTGTGCTCCACCTCACCGGGCACTGCACATTTGTGTTTGGCATACCTTTCTTCATGTGAATTTCATTTCACAAATCAAAGGAGACAGTGATTAGCATGAGAAAATAAAAGATGGAGACAGCAAGCTCCTGTGGGACACATGGAGTACCATGTGGCCTCACGGTGAGCAAAGAGGCAAGAGCCACCACACTTTACTAAAAACTTTTACCGTAACAGCCCTTGACAGGCTGTTTGTCATTTGTGCTAATTGATTCCTGGCCAAGGAAAGAACTGCGCCTGCTCAGGATTGTATCATTAAGAGATGACTTTGGATGCCAATATGTCCTTGTGGAGTTGAGAAGAAGGAACTTGGCAGCAAAGGGGTGGGGTGACAGGTCTGGAAACAAAAGGCCCCTTGCTGCTTCTGTGCTGGTGTGAGCTTGCCCTGCAAGGGGAAGGGCCTAATTAGCCCTAATTAGCATCACTGAATCCTCCAGAAACCTCTGAGATAACTGCCTTGGTCTACAAAGTAGAGACAGGCACAAAAACCAGGCAGTGGCTGGCAGCTTGCCCCAGAGTCACACCCGGAGAAACCACCCAGCCCAGGTCAAACCAAGCTCTTCATGATCTTGATTCTTATTACTCCCAATCTGCCTCCCCCTATTCCTTTGCCAGGTCCCCACCCACTTTTTTTTCAGTATGGACTGAGTCTCATCAAATGGTCTCTGTTGAAGGAGCAAGTGAAAAGGTACAGTTTTATTTCTCTCTTTTTTTTTTTAAATGAGACTAGAGATTGAACCCAGGGCCTTGTGCATGCCAGGCCAGTGCTCTGCCTCTGAACTACATTGTCAGCAAGATCACAGGACCATAATCTGTGATTGGTCCTCTGGCACCATTGTAACTGTCACCAGTGATTAAAAAGTCTGAAACTAAATGGGTAGACTTCCTGAAAATATCTTGCAAGGACTTTGGAAAAAGAAAACAAATTCTAGAACAGGGAACTTCCAGAAAAACACTAACCCAGTAGACAGAAATGGTGATCTGCCCAAAGTGCCTTGTTTTCTCTGATGTAAATTTATTTATAAGAACAGGAAAAATTAAAAAGGAAAGGGTAGTCTGTGTCAAATAATCCAACAGCAAGAAGAGCAGAGAAATGAGTTGATGTAGCTTGAAGTGTTCTTCCCTGTTCTTTGCACATGAACTTTATGCTCCTTTAACCATAGAGTCTGTTCCTCCTTCCACCCATCGAATGCCTAGTAAGTATTAGTCAACATACTATGGGTGAAAGGAAGATTCCCCTTTGCCCTTGGGAAAGTTTTATTAGTCTCATGGAGAATTCTTTTTTTTCTTTTTTTTTTTTCTTTTCTCCTTTTATGTCCTATCCATTCTTGGTTCTGAAAAGACCCATGTTACTTCTCTGCAAAAGTAACTTCACAGGCTTACATCTTCATGGTTCCACATCTTGTTTTTGTGAATAAAGTCTTATTGTTCAGCAACATTCATTTCTTTATGTATGGTCTGTGGGTACTTTTGTGGCAGAGTTAGTGGGTGTGAGCTAGAGACTCTATGACCTCCAAAGCCTGCAATATTTACTTGCTGGCCCTTTACAGAAAAAGTTCACCCCCTGCCTCATCTGTCTGGTAGCTAGTGTGGTTGCTCTGCTAAACAGTGTTGCCCTCACCAAGTGGTTTGTTAATGTTGGGACAATACACTCAGGTCATTGCTCCTCTTCGATGGACTCCACAGAGATTGGCTTCAGTTTTGATCTTGACCATATCATCATGTAAATTCTGAATGAGTGAATGAATTGTCTATTTTCATCTTTATCTTAAAGAAGGAAACTGTTAAAATTGTTTTCTCCCTTTTGTACAGGAAAACCAATACTAAGCTATCTACTGCAGACTGATAATTTCAAACACAGAAACATGCAACAGAATTTCCTGTTTGAAATTTATGCTTCAAGCATTAATTACATGGAACTTTCCTGAAGTGTGCTATAAATAGGCAGTACCCGAGTTCCAACTCCTTTAAAATGGATCCAGGAAGGACTGATGCTTATCAGAATACTTTTGATCTCAAAATCTTCTAGAAACAGGCGTACTTAAGCCATTTCCACAGTTTCCTGGATTTCGGTGTATCAAAATCACAACCATAGTTGTGAGCTATTTCCAGTTCTTTCCTTAGCCAAGGCCAGGAAATAGGAAGTTGTGCAACTTCTATTATCACATACAGCATTGTTCACAGTAATCTAAGACATAAAAAGACTTCAAAAGTGATTTCTTTAAGTTTGATTTGAATTTGAGGCAGGTTCTCATCCATCTAGCATTCTTTGTTAATAGTTTATTATTTGAACATGATGATGGGAGGCCAGGAAGATGCCTTCTCCTGTTTGCTTTAACAAAATGTAAAACACAAAGAATTTAAAAATACATCTCCAGGGGTCTGCTTGCTAAGTTCTCGGAGCTACCAGGAGTGGTTTTCTTCCCTTGATTTCATGCTGTCTTTATCTCATGATATAGGACAGGCACTGTCACCCAGTGGCCCAGGACACAGTTCAGTATCATTCCTGATCTTGTCTAGTGGTACAATCTGCACAAACAAACCACTTAACCTCTTTGTGCCCTGGTTTTGCCCACTGTATGAGGAGGTGATAATAGTGTGACTTTATGGCTTCTCCTGGGGATTTTCCTTTTTTTTTTTTTTTTTGCAATCAAGGGAAAGAGCAATGGACTTAAAAAAACAAACAAACAAAAAAACAGAAAGTGGGTGAAAGGAAGAAGCAACCACCTAGGTGCCCTGTGAACAGTTCTGTCCATCCCAGCAGCACACAGTGAGATAAGGATTCTCAGTTCCATTGTATAGATAGGTAAACTGAGATTTTGGTGAGATGAGCTCATTTTCCTCAGCTCTTACAGTGTACCATCATGTGGACCCAGCTTTTGTTTGTTTTGTTTTGTTTTGTTTTTTGGGGTCGGAGGAGCTCAGAGATGCATTTTCTTTCTCTTCTCCTGGGCCAGCTTCTAACTTCTGGCATTGACCAACTTCCAGATTATTGTCAAAATCACTTAATTCTTGTGTGTCTTGTGTCTCCTTTGTGAATTAGCCCATCGACTAGTGTCAAAAGGAAGCTGAAAGAATGCACACATCATGTCAGCAGTGGTCATCAGAACCTGGTAGGGGAGACAGGTAGAGCTGAAACTGCTCTGTGGGGATAGTGGGGTTGTGTCACTGTAGGACTTCATGTCACTTAAGTGTCATGTTCATTTCCTTAATTGTTGATGAGGCAGTGATCTTCGTGCACTTTCTCCTTGGAAGTATTTATGTCCACCTATATTCACGCGTTAACCCTTATATCTAGGTGCCACACTTGGTCAACAGAAACCATTAATAAAGTCAGGGAGGCTTAGTGCCTTTGAATTAGGGAAGGGTGATTATATCATGATCTTGGATACATCTCTTGGGACACTTGAATTTGGGGTTCTGATTTTTTTTTTTTTTTTTTTTTTTTGGTACCAGGGATTGAACCCAGGGGTGCTTAACCACTGAACCACATCCCCAGCTCCCCTCCCCACTTGTTATGTTTTATTTAGAGACAGGGTCTCACTGAGTTGCTGAGGCTGGCTTTGAACTTGTGATCCTTCTGCCTCTGTAATCCCGAGTTGCTGGGATTACAAGCATGCACCACTGTGTCCAGCTTCAAAAATTAGCTTACCTGCTCTTTGTTTAAAACCAGGGATCAACAAACTTTCTCTGAAAGGGGACTGATAGCAAATATTTTAGACTTTGCCAACTGTATTTTTTTTTTTTCAACAACTCTATGTTTCTAGTCCCAAAGCAGTGAGATGATACATAAACAAATAGGCATGGCTGTGTTCCAGTAAAACTTAATTTTAAATGGGCACAAGGCCAAATTTGGCCCCCGAGCCATAGTTCGCTCACTTTTGACTTAGGAGTTTCTTAGTGACTTGGTTTGATTCATTTCTTTCAACCATTATAAAACACTGTCTGGGAACCAGTCAGGAAAGTTGTCCTGCTGTAATAGAGCCCCTACCTGGTAAGAGACTGGTAGTAACCACTTACATAGACTGCAAATTAGACCTGGGTCTGTTCAGCTGTGACCTTGAGGGAGTTCTCAGTCCTCCTTAGAAGGTTGCTGCCTGCTTCCCACATTATGAGAGACCTCATTTACAGAATGTGGAATGGAGTTTTGGGGTGCAGGCCAGTGGAGGGTAAACTGAGGCTGGAGAACCCAGTCTTTTTTTTGGAGGAGGACTGGGATTGAACTCAGAGACACTCAACCCCTGAGCCACATCCAAGCCCTATTTTATCTAGGGACAGGGTCTCACTGAGTTGCTTAGCACTTGTTAAGTTGCTGAGGCTGGCTTTGAACTCATGATCTTCCTGCCTCAGCCTCCAGAGTTCCTGGGATTTCAGGAGTGCACCACTGCACCGGACTTGGAGAGTCCAGTCTTTATCAACAGATGAGAGTTAATGCTGCTGCCTACTCCTGTGAGCATCTTTCACAATGGTCACATAGAACAAACTCTCCACCCATCTTCCACTAGACTCAAAGCCATTGAGAATTTATGTTGTTAATCCCATTGAATCTTATCCTGAACTGATTCTCATTAATTCTTAGTTCTTTCTCTTAATAATTCGAAAATTAGGATGCATCTTTGAGTTGATATCAAGTCATGGTTTAATGAGCAACATGTACCTTTACATTGACAGGTTTTGAAATAATGAAGCATCTTGTGACTGGTGTTGACTTAGATACTGAAGAAATGGAGTACCTAGAATTACGGGTTATGTACCAACTGCTACTATGTGCTTGTTTTTGTCTTTTTCTTATGCCTGTTCAGTACCTACTTTGTTCTGGGAACAAAGAATTTTAGCTGCTGCGTGTACACAGAGGTCTTGGCCCTGGTGTATTAATTGGGCTGTTGGAGTAGACAGAAACTGGAAAGGAAATGAATGAAGTAGGTAGACATAGGTAGTTGATAGCAGAGGGGACATCCCTGGGTGGGCGCTCAGGCAATGGTGTTTGAGCAGAGACCAAATGGAGTATGCCAAGATATCACCATGTGATGGGTGGGGGGAAGCAACGTAGGCAGAGAGAGCAAGTAGGTAACAAGGGCGAGAGAGGAAAAGACAGGCACAAAGGTAGGCAGGACCTCGGGGGCATTGCAAGGGGTTTAGATTTCATTCTAAATGAGCTGAGGAGGCTCTGGAAGACTTCAAGTCGAGCAGTGTCAGTATTCATTTTCTGTTTTATTCCATGCGTTCTTTTTTTTTTTTTTTTTTTTTTTGGTGGTACCGGGGATCGAACCCAGGACCTTGTGCTTGCAAGGCAAGCACTCTACCAACTGAGCTATCTCCCCAGCCCCTCATTTTCTGTTTTAAAAAGCTAAAAAAAAAAAAAAAAAAGTTTTGAGTCCTCATTGAGCTGATCATGTTTACATCTTCTGCAGGTGAGCCACCAAGAGCCCAGGGATATATAATGAGATACTAGAAAGAGCCCAGTGCTGGTCGTCAGAGACCCAGAATCCTGCTAATGTTGCTGTGTGGTCTCTGGGCAGTCTCTTTCCCTCTCTGAACCTCATTTTATTTATTTGTAAAATGAATCGGAACCAGTGTCCTTTGGGGACTCCAAAGACTGTGTCTCCTGACTGCCTTTATTCCCTAGGCCCTTTGCTCTCCACACTTCTCCATGGTTCTTGGATGACTTCCCTAGCATCACCTCATCGTGACTTCAACCTGGTGCTTGTTCCTGGAAGTCACTCATGAAGCCTTGTAGAAGCCTGCTTCTCGAACACGGGACAGCCGCATTTCCATTCCCATCATGTGCTCCTTAAGAAACACGAAGAGATGACATGCTTTGATCACCAGGAACTAGTTATACAGAGTGGATATTATTGCTTGTATTTAGAGCATAAATTCCCTCACTCTGGCTCCCCTGGGGAGACCCCTGCACCATCTTAATTATAATCTCATACTTTCAGGGCTGGGGTTGTGGCTCAGTGGTAGAGTGCTTGCCTAGAATATGTGAGGCCCTGGGTTCAATCCTCACATTAAAAAAAAAAAAATTAATATAAAGGTATTGTGTCCATCTGCAACTAAAAAATTTTTTTAAAAATAATAATAATCTCATACTTTCCAATCTCCCCCATGCCGTGCTCCTAAACCCCTAGGTCTGGTCTGCAGGCTCTGTCCTTATTTCCTGCTTCCCACCTTTGTGCTTGTCCTGCCCTTCTGTCACCAGCTGTCAGACCTAGGAACTCCTCCCAGGTCACACAGCGCGAGCATGGCCGGTCCAGACTCAACCTCACGTCCAGTGTTTCCCTCTGCTGTGTCCTTTTCCGTTTTTAGCCACATCATTGATTATAGATAGCCAGCTGGTGATTTGCCTCCTTGAACCTGTTAAATTGAGGACGATGGACTCTTCCTGCTCTTTCTTACTCACGGCTCCCCAGTCACACACCAGGAAGAGTGAGTTCCTTTTCTCTGCCAGCAGTGTTCTCCCAGGTAGCTTCAGGGCTCTTGCTTCCTTACCGCCTCCAAGCTTTAAATCAGAAGCTTCCTTCTCAAAGAGCCAGCCCTTCAACTGTTTTCAAAACAGTGATCAGGATGGACCTTGTCGGCAAATACGAAGAAGTTGCCAGCAGCAGAGGAGCATTAGTCCCGACCCCAGCCATGAACGGAATAGTAAAAAACGGTTCCAGGGAGAAGCAAGAGCCAGTGCAAAGGCTCTGGGGTAGTACACCCATGGAACACAGAGACCAGGGTGGCTGTACCTAAGAATCAGAAAGGAGATGTGAATGAGCCTGCAGAGGATCTAGGAATCCATCGACAAGAGTCTTCCTAGAAACTGGCTCCTCCAGCATTGGTCCCAGGACCAGCTGCAGCAACATCATTAAAATCAGAATCTCAGTCCTTACCCCAGACCTAGCGGATCAGAAGTCACATCAAATCAAGCTTTGCAGGGACTTGTGTGCACATGAAAGTTTGAGCAGCATTGTCATGAATCTTCCTCCATTTAGTGTGAGTCAGGGCCCAGTTCTTTCCTGTCTGTTCCTCCCTCTTCAACCTGAAGACTGGTCCTATCTCCAGCATCTTAAGCTTTTAAGAAAAAATGAATTGCTTTTCCTTAAAAAAACAAACCAAAAAAATTTTAAGAAAATGGGGGGCAGGGAGAAAACTCTGATTAAACTAAAGAATCATTGTGCTGAAAACAGAAGCTTGGCCTCTCATGCACTTCCCCCAGATTGAGGGTGATGTCCATTTTCTCCCCTTTGGGGGCCCATACTCTGTCCAAACCCTTTCCAGTGTAGTCTGTCGATGATTGTGTGTGTGTGTGTGTGTGTGTGCGCGCGCGCGCGCACGGGCACATGCACTTGCTATCTTTCCACATTCTTAATGACCTTGCAGGTTCTTCTATATGTTGACTGTTCACCATATAAAGAGCCTTCTCTTTTCCTATGCAACCAAAGCATTGAAAATATTAACTTATTAACACAGTGAAAAAATGCAATCAATCAGATGATTATCATCTAATGTTTTAATGATCACATTTTTAATCCAATTACGCATGTTTGAATCTTTCAAATTTTCTTTAATTAAAAATTGCCTCCTGGCACTGCTATCAGAAATAAGAAATTGAACAGAATCAGCTAGATAGAATTTAATGTTCAGAGGAAACTGCAAGAATAGCAGGGCCTCTCTGGGTTTAAGGGTTGACCACAGCATTAAAGCCCTTGGACAAAATTTCCTAATTGATAAGAAAAATTTAATCATCTTCAGATAGATCCTGTTTGCATTCAAATAAGGTATTCCTTTTCTAAATAAACCTCCCCTCGCTGATTATTCACATTGTCGTTCAAAATGCTTAAAAATGAAAGACAGAGTTGGGTGAGACGTAGACTACTTAATACAGTGTGTATTTAATATAAAAGTCATGAATTAT
The DNA here is from genome assembly GCF_902686445.1 of Sciurus carolinensis. NCBI lineage: Eukaryota > Metazoa > Chordata > Mammalia > Rodentia > Sciuridae > Sciurus > Sciurus carolinensis. Next base: position 60,793,988 of record NC_062229.1, read on the forward strand.
TCATCTTTGCAATTTGAATAACTTTGAATTTAGCGTCCCTGTTCTTCATCTTTTTCTTTGATGAACAATTAATTATTAAAATATAATATTGTCTGCATACAGCACCCAGGATCCTTAAACGTGGAAGATGAGATTCATTCCTTTTCAATTCTTTTATCTAGGAATGCACAGTACCTGCTTATTATGGCATAATGGAATGAATGGTGGTATAAGTAGAGTATTTCAAATATTTTTCTCAAGTAGTAAGTGGCTGGAATAGGCATGTTTTGAATTCAAACTGCTAATTAGGATTAAAGTTGGGGGAGGAATGCTCTGATGTAGATGGCTATGGAGTCCCACTGTCCTATAACAGGAGTTATTTATTTATTTACTCATTTAGATGCTGGAGATTGAATCCAGCTCTGTACTACTGAGCCACATCCCCAGGCCTTTTTTTATATCTTATTTAGAGACAGGGTCTTGCTGAGTTTCTTAGCACCTCACCAAGTTGCTGAGGCTGGCCTTGAACTTGCGATCCTCCGCCTCAGTTTTCCGGAGTTGCTGGGGTTACAGTTTGTGTGCCACAGCACCCAGCATAACAGGATTTATTTAATAAGCACATCTATACACTTACTCTTTGCCAGGCACTCTCCTAATCTCTTGACTAATGTTAATTCATTGAATAGAACTTCCTTATGAGGTTGGTATCATTATCCCATTTGACAGCTAAGGAAAACAGCTACAGAGAAATTAAGATAATTTGTTGTAGGTTAGACTTCTTAAAAAATATATTTTGAGTTGTAGATGGACACAATAACTTTTTATTCATTTTTTTTTTTCATTTTTTCACTTATTTTTTATTTATTCATTTATTTTTATGTGGTGCTGAGAATCAAACCCAGTGCCTCACATGTGCTAGGCAAGTGCTCTACCACTGAGCCACAGCCCAGCCCTATGGGTCAGGCTTTTGAGTGGACTGTAGGGATTCAGACCCACAGGGCATGGCTCTCGCACTTGTGTTTTGCACTGTCTACATTTATGACAGTGTTCTTCATTAAGCTTTCACAAGGGCATTCCTCCTCCTTCCCAGTCTTGGGTCCAGGCAGTTGAGCACCTATGGTTTACACAGACTTCAAGAACGGTAGTGGAAATTCAAGGCTGCCATTTCAGAAGATGCTCCTACTGTGTAGTTAGGCATTCTGTGCACCCCAAAAGACTGAGCAGGATATGGGATTTTCAGAAAGATTGCTATACACTGATGTTCTGCTTACTCTCAGAAAATTTAAGGAGCAGAAACACCTCAAGAGTGAATTCTGTATTGTTAATATATTATTTCAGAACAAATGATCATTTAATGACCGTAAAGTCTAGACATGTGGAACTCCTTTCCTTGCCCCCAAGTCTGGCTGTGGCTTAGCAAGGTGACCTTGGAACACTTAGGGTTCCTTCTTACACTTAGGTGGAAGTAGGGATGGGCCAAACACAGCCTGAAGGCCAAATCCATTCCACTGCCTATTTTTATATGGTCCCTGAGCTAAGAATAGTTTTTACATTTGAGCCCTAGTTAAGTGAAATGCTATGTCCCCCCAAAAGAATTGTACTTTTCTTCTTAAAGAGACATATATTTGGAAAATTGTCCTCACTTATTATTAGCATTTTAAATATCGTTAATATTGTAGAAGTGGGTTAGTTATATAAGTACCTACATAACATTCTTGAATTTGCCTCTTGCCTGCAAAGCCTAAAATATTTACTATCTGATGCTTTACAGAAAATGCTTGCTAATCCCTGCTTTAAAACAGAGCCAGCCAGCTTGCAATTCATCTGGGCTTGCTCTCAGCCATGTGCTTGCCTTCACAAATCAGGGCTTACAGTGAGCCAGGCACTGTGTTAAGTCCCTTACATCAATTAGCTCCTTAATTGGCACAGCTAACCTAGGGGATATATATATTCTCATAATTACCATTTTACAGAGCATAGGAAAAGCTCAGAGATGTTATGGCCTTTGCCTAAAGTCACACAGCTGTTAAATATCAGTTGGTTCCAAAACACTTGGAAACTCTTGCCCATACCGCTCAGACTGATGGAGAATGTAGCAGACACAGTGTGCACTGGGAATGCAGTTGTTAAAAAATACATGTGCACAAAGCATTCAAGGAAGTACATGGCAAGGCCTTGGTGGATCAGAGGAAGAGTAATAATACATAATTAGGATAGGAATGAGGTGAGGGTGGTGACACGTGCTGCTGGTTGGGGCATTCTAGGTCCTCACTCATTTCATTAAAGCAAGAATTCCATTCAAGTCTGCATTCTTGAATTTTTGACCTTGGGTCTATTACTTCACCATGATCCAAAGGTAATGAATTTGGACTAAACTGGTGCTTTTTAGAGCGTCCCTGGGTCCCCAACTCAGCCTCAGTCACAATGGCTGTACACTGAGTTGTTAGAATTGATGGACTTCCGGGAAAGATTTTGTTTGAAGAAACCATGCTTTGGCTTCCAAAGCCACTGACCTGGGGCAGCCCAAGCCTTTTCCAGAGATCACAGAGTTCTAAAATCCACACCAGTAATAGTGGTGGAATGAAGAAGCAGTGAAGTCAGGCCCTCATCTGTCCCCCTTTGCTGGGTCTCCCACCCTGTCACTCATCCAATTGCACTTTTTTTTTTTTTTTTTTTTTTTTTTTTTTTTGGTACCAGGCATGAACAAAGGGGCACTTAACCCCTGAGCCACATCCCCAGCCATTCTTGTATTTTTATTAGAAACAGGGTCTCAATGAGTTGTTTAGGGCCTCGCTAAATTGCTGAGGCTGGCTTTGAACTCTCAGTCCTCCTGCCTCAGCCCTGGAGCTGCTGGGATTACAGGTGTGTGCCCCTGCACCCAGCCCCATTGCTCTCTTAATGAGTGGAAGCCAGCACATGCCTCTAGAGTCCTTGGGTTGGTCAAAGACAGAGAAGCCCTCATGCATTCGTGCAGGGGTCTCACTTCTGTCTGCTTCTGCAATGGCCAGATTCACCAGCCTATGCAAGAACTTATTTGCGGGTCTGATCCTGCTGTACGGTGTTTCCCCTTGAAAGCAAGTCTCACCCTGTTGGTGCGCCTGGTGTTTCTGCTTTATCTTTTGATGCTCTTCAAAACAGTGTCCTCTTCCTGAAGCGGGTATGGTAGTTGGAGCTTTGCTGCAGGGGACCAGCAGGGGTGTTCTCCTGCTTCTGGCGGGATCACGCAGCAACTGCAGCTCTTACACTGGATCAGAGTTCTAGGGGAAAACTGCAGATTGTTCTGAATGTTTGATCTAGAGCCACTGACCCCAAGGCAGGTTGGTGTGCTGCAGTGTGATGCTGACTTCGCCTACATCACAAGGGGACAGGAAGGTATTGTGTGTGCAGTTAGTGGTGCCAAGCCCCCTGCATCCCCTGAGTGCTTCAGGCTTCCTGTTGGCTATTTACACAACCCAGGAAGTACAGAGGCCAGAATATTTCCTTCTCCTGGCCAAACCAGTCCCAGCCGAGCATGCTCCCTGAGATTTCCCCCATCATTAGGCTGCTGGTAACCAGGTTTAAATTAAAGCCCAGATTTGTCAGTGGGTAGAGGAACAATCCTGCTATGTGCAACCTTTGGTCTAATCTGATTATGGTACCCTATGATCTGAGGACTTTTGCATTTAATAGTTAATACTTAATTTTTCCTCCAAAAAATTGAAACAAGAATCTGCATTGGTTTTGGAGCTTCATGAATAATGGCTGTTACTGTTCACATGTGATCTTGGGGTTCATTATTTAACTTTTCTGTGCCTTGATTCCCACATCTGGAAAGTTGGAGAGCATAGTGATGTGAATTATGATAGGATTATAAACATAATTACCTGGTTTTGCATTCTGGCTCTGTGAATTGGAGATAATCATAGGACAAATTTGGTGAAGTTATACTCAGTATCAAATAAGTCAAAATGAAGAAAGCTTTCACAGTGGGTCTTGGCACATAGAGAAAGTGCTGTTTAAAGCTGGGTGTAGTGGTACATGCCTATATGCCCAGCAGCAAGGATCTCCAGTTCAAAGCCAGCCTCAGCAACTTAGCGAAGCCTCAGGCAACTCAGCAAGACCCTGTCTCTAAATAAAATAAAACAAAAAGGACTGGGGATGTGGCTCAGTGATTAAGTGCCTCTGGGTTCAATCCCTGGTACCAAAAAAGAAAACAAGAAAGAAATAAAGAAAATGCTGTTTAAACGTTTGCAGCAAGTAAACAGAATCATGCCTCAGCATTTATAGTAAAATGCAAATCAACATTGTCTTGTCCAGCTAATCTCTTCCAAAAGGAAATTACAGTCATTCTGTTATAGTTGATTTCTACTGGGGTTTTTACATCATCCCCCAGTTACATAGGCCTCTTGAGTCTAGGGATGCATTTGCCCAAATGCCTGCGCCTGATTGATCTGCATGAAAGATGGAAGATGAGGGAGAAGATGTGAAACTTGGAGAAAATATTCTACTAGGCACAGGTACTTCTGTGAGGTCCCCCAGGAGTATCCTGGAGCCATGGTGGAAGCCATGTAGAAGCAAAAGCAAAACATTAGCCGTACTCTAATAGTCTTTGTGCCTCTTTAACAGGGATGAGGACAGTCTCAGATTTAAATTCAGGACTACATCTCCAGAGATCCGAGTCTAGGAACTAGAACTTTCTTTGACTTGTAAAGGAAGCTGGATGATCCACAGAGCCTGCTTGGGAGAATTATAAGACAGTGCCAACCTTTATTACACTGCTCCTGTCCGCCTCAGGGCCCTTGCATGTGAGGCTGTTCCCACATCTAAAATACTCTCCTTTACCTTTCAATTTTCTTCCAGTTAACATTATTTATTTCCTTTAGTTAGAACAGTCCAGTCCCAGGTGTTAAGATACCTGGTTTATATCCCAACTTTGCTTCTCCATTGCTCTGTGACATTGGCCAGACCGTAGCTCATTTTCTCATAGCGTTTTCATGAGGCGTCACTGGTGGGTCTCACCTTAAATGTCATTTCTTTGCAAAAACTCCAGAGATATCATCTCATTCCAGTCAGAATGGCAATCAAAGAATACAAGGAGCAATAAATGTTGGCAAGGATGTGGGGAAGAAGGCTCACTCATCCATTGCTGGTGGGACTGCAAATTGGTGCAACTACTCTGGAAAGCAGTATGGAGAGTCCTCGGAACACTTGGAATGGAACCACCCATTTGACCCAGTTAACCCATTCCTAAGTTTTTACCCAAAGGACTTAAAATCAGCATACTACAGTAACACAGCCACATCAATATTTATAGCAGCTCAGTTCACAATACCTAAACTATAGAACCAACTTAGGTGCCCTTCAACAGATGGATGGATAAAGAAAATGTGGTATATATACACAGTGGAATGTTACTGAGATATAAAGAATGAAATTATGGCATTTGTTGGTATATGGATGGAACTTATCATGCTAAGTGAAATAAGGCAATCCCCATAAACCAAAAGCTGAATGTTCTCTCTGATATGTGCATGCTAACACACAGTGGTGGAGAAGAGAAGTTCTTTGGATTAGACAAAGGGGAATAAAGAGAAGGGAGAGTGAAGAATAGGAAAGGCATTGGGATAAATCAGACATTACTTCCTATGTTCCTGTATGAATACATGACCAGTGAAACTCCACATCATGTACAACCACAAGAATGGGAAGTTATATTCCATGTATGTATGATGTGTCAAAATACACTCTACTGTCATGTGTATCTAAAAAGAACAATTTAAAAATATTTAAATTGCATTTCTTTTGTTTAAGCAAAGTCATGTTTGTAAAAAAGAAGCAGCCTGTCTCTGGGACCATCATTTTTAAGTTCAGAGCTGTGCCTTGGTTAGGTTTCTCTTTGACTTGGATAGGCCTCAGGTGAACTCATAATGAACTGTAACCAGCTTTGGAATGACTTCTTATTGGCTCATGGTTTTCTTTTCACAGCGATTCTCTTATTGTGTCCCAATGTTTATTCCACTGAGCATCAGTTCATAGATCAAGTTGGGTTCTGGTGAAACACCATTACGAACGGGTGGGTTAAACTAAGTCTAGCCCATTTCGTCTCTGCAGGACTTCTCAGAGATTTCTCAGCCTTTGTTTCCAGGGGCTAGGGAGTGACTCACCATTGTTCATTGTTGAATTTGTCCTTTATTTATTTTTATTTATTTCTTGGTACTAGGGATTGAGCCCAGGGGTACTCTATGCTGAGCTACATCCCCAGCCCTTTTTACTTCTTATTTTGATCCAGAGTCTCACTAAGTAGCTGGGGCTGGCCTCAAACTTGATCCTCCTGCCTCAGCCTCCCAAGTTGCTGGGATTGCAGGCGTGTGTCACCGTGCCCAGCAGAATCTGTTCTTTATGATATATAGCATGGTACTTGTGTCCTCAGAACATAGTCTGGGAAATGCTACCTTGGTTTCTGAGACTTCCCACTGAGACCCAATACCAGTACTTCTCAGGATATAAACAGGGCTTTTGATGTTGCACCAGCCAGCTGTGGGTTTTGGCTACCTCTGTGGCAGGCAATTCTCACCATTTCTTTCCTCTTTCCCACAGAGAAGGAGACCTTCCTGGACCCCTTTGTCCTCCGCGACCTCCTGCCTGCATCCCTGGGCAGCTACTACCGCTACACAGGTTCTCTGACTACCCCACCCTGTAGCGAGATTGTAGAGTGGATTGTCTTCCGGAAGCCTGTCCCCATCTCTTACCATCAGGTGGGTATCTGCCCCGAGTGGGGACCTCTTTTGTACCCATGTGACTGTCCAACATTCTTACATGTCAATAGTTAGGACCTTTTTTTTTTTTTTTTTTTCGTTTCTTTGCTTTTCATTGATTTCTTCATTCTTTACAAAAGATGTGTTTGTGAAGAGAAGAAGAGTAAATATAAAATGTGTTTCTTGGCTGCAGATGAGCTAAGGTAGATGAGGAGGATGGCAGACATGAAATATGCAAAGACTCAGTCTTAATAATTATCCATGATGATACCTTATCCTAGAGCCTCTTATAAACTTTTTGCACATGCTAACCCATTCATGAACAACAATCTTATGCAGTGGGTACTCTTTGCACCCCCATTTCTTAAAGGAGACTTTGCAGACTTGCCCCAGGTCATATAGCTAGTAACCCAGTGAAGGTATCTATTCCCAAAGCTCTGACCACTGAGCATACCCCATAGCTCAAAGAAATGAAAATACCCACATACAGAAAGAAATGAAATAAAACATCATTAACGAAGCACTTTCTGAATGCTGAGGACTTTAGTAAGCACTTTACATATTTCAGCTTAACTAGTGGCAAAACAACACTGAGAGGTGGAGCCCCACTAACAATGGCACATGTGGGCCTTGGTGGTAATGGAGGCATCTGGTAATGTGCCCGAGGACTCATGATTAGTGAATGATAAATCCAGAAGCCAGGCGTGGCTTTATCTGATTCCAGAACCCCAGTGTTTTTGACCTCTGTCCTGTCCTACTTCCTTCTGGGTGTGATTGGCACAAATCTCACAAGAATCAAGGTTGAGGCTGAGTAAGTTAATTATGGGTAAAAATGGATGAAATGGAAATTTGGTTGGGGCATAGCCCGAGGAATGTTAGCCACCAGTGGAGAGAGGGACCTTTAAATTACCTCAGAAGGATTAATAGAAGGGTAGAATTCTTGGAAAGGACATGCTGTTAAAAATTCAGCATGCCCTGAGATAGAAAAAGAGTAGGATTTCTTTTGCATAATTCTGGAAAATAGAGCCAGGAACAATGGGTGGGATTTGTAAGAAAGTGAGTCTTTCACTAACCAGGAATGTCTAAAAATGGAAGGTTCTTATCAGGGCGCTCAGTAGAAATGAGCCCCTCATCCCCACCTTGTCAGCTTTGCAGATAAGAATAGGGACATTGTAGAGAGAAGGGTGAAGTTCTGGAATTCTGCAGTAATACCAGTTGTGTAACTAAAGACACAGACAGCAAGATTTTGAGCCTGGCTGGTATTGGGGACAGTCCAAAGGTTCTCCTAACCCAGGGCAGAGGGTAGGGAAGATGGAATGGGATCAGAGGGTCAGGTCGTATTCTAGTCAGGAGTAATTTAAAGAAACACCAGTAAGGCCATTTAGAGATGAAGCCGATTGAGTTTCATCCTGAGTAGGATTATAACCACAAGGTGAAGCTTGTGGTTCTGTCTTAGAGAGTCCACATTGTGTGTGTGTGTGTGTCTGTCTGTCTGTCTGTCTGTCTGTCTCTCTTTCTCCCCTACCCCCTCCTTCTCTCCCCACCTCCCCACCTCTCTCTCTCTTATTTTTGGTAGTGGGAATTAACCCAGGGACACTTAACCACTGAGCCACATTCCCAGCCCTTTTTATTTATTTTTTTTATTTTGAAGCATGGCCTTACTAAGTTGCTAAGGCTGACTTTGAACTTGCAATCCTCCTGTTTCAGCCTCCCAAGTCCCTGGGAATTAACGGGTGTGTGTCACAGTGGTCTCTTAAACCTTGGAGTTTCTGATGCAATTTTGTGATAAATTCTTTACTTTTGCAAAATTCAGGTCCCCACTTCTCAGTTTGTTTTCTCTTGGTTCCATGGGCCACTGTGGTTGCCCTAGTATGAGTGAACCTCTAAACTCAAGGGCCACCTACCAACTCGTTTGGGTCTAAGTCAAATGTTTAAGAAGGTGTGTCTGAGTAGACATTGGCCAGCCAACTAATGGGCTGGCCTTGGGTCCTGTCTCCATCCTTAAATAAGTCATCAGGGGTACCAGATAGCATCCCAAGACATCTAGAGTGGCCCCTCCAGGGATGAATGGAGCAGTTTTCTTTATATGAAGGTGGGGACAGGAGAGTCCTTCACCTTCCCAATAAAATTAGGTGTAATGGTGCCAGGCTCAGCTGGTTGATTTGTCCTTCCTGCTGTTGGAAGTCATTTTTACTTTGAGAGTTGTATTCCTTTTGATTCCTCTCTGATGAAAAAGCAAGGACTGGCAATTTGGCTTCCAAACAGGATCTTCTAGCCACAAGGAGATAGTGAAACAAGAAACAAGTTTTCTTCCTAATGGTGAAGCCAACATTGTTTTATTTAAAAAATAAATCAATAAAATTACAATCCAATATTTATTTCTGCAGGGTTGAGGGAAGAATTTTTTAAAATATTTTTTTAGGTGTCAATGGACTTTTTTCTTTAATTATAAAATCTTTCTCTATATGTTGATGGAACTTTGTTTTATTCATTTATTTATATGCGGTGCTGAGAATCAAACCCAGTGCCTATACATGCTAGGCAAGGACTCTACCACTGAGTCACAATCCCAGCCCCCTCGTCGATGGACCTTTATTTATTTATTTGTGTTGCTGAGAATTGAACCCAATGTCTCACACATGCCAGGCAAGCACTCTACACTGAGCTATAACCCCAGCCCCAGGGAAGAATTTTTTTAAGGGATCATTTTTAAAAGAATTTTTTAAAATTTGTCTTCAAAGATTTAAAGGTTTGAAATGAAGAAGTTACAGAAGTGCAGTTTGGCACTTGCCTAGCCTGTGCAAAGTCCTGGGTTTAAGCCCTAGACTGCAAAGAAAGAAAGAGGAAGGAAGGAAAGATGGATGGAAGAACGGGACCAGAGAAGGAGGGAGGAGGGAGGGAAGAGAATTGGGCCATTTTTTTGTAAGAGTTGAGGTAGAGAAGGAGGTGAAGGGTTCCTTAATGGACAGAATTGAAGAGTGTTAACACGGGCTGTGCTAGCGATTGAGCAGATGCAAACTTAAGGCACAGCTGGGGCTTGGATGTCTGGTCAAGTGTTCATCAATTCAAAGCATTTTGGCATCTGGTAGGTGGAGCTCTTAGGAAGGTCTCTGTTAATACCTGTTTACCCCTCCATCTACCCTCCACCACCAGGATACTCAAGGAGGAGAAATTTTGGACTTTTCTTTGCCTTCCAATACACGACTTCTCTAAGGGTATGCTGTTTCAAGGAAACAGAGAGGAAATAAATCAGTCATATTTACTTTCCAATTTTTGAGGGGGGTGCTGGGGGTTGAACTCTGGGGCACTTGACCACTGAGCCATACTCCCAGCCCTTTTTTGTATTTTATTTAGAGACAGGGTCTCACTGAGTTGCTTAGTGCCTCGCTTTTGCTGAGAGTGGCTTTGAACTCGTGATCCTCCTGCCTCAGCTTCCTGAACCACTGGGATTACAGGTGGACACCACCACGCCCAGCTCTAATTTCTTTACTACAACCATCCTCGGGTAATACTTTAGATTCATCAGGCACTACCTCACGCATCCCTGTTTCTCTTCCGAGGGAGGAAGGTGACCTGTGTTCATGTGACCTAACTGAATCCTTGCTGGCTAGCTTCAACAAGGTCACAGCTATGTCAACCCTTGGACAGGAAAGCATTAGCCATCCAAGTATTATGACTTGAGACCTTCCCACCCTGACATTGCCAGTATTCTTTCTAAAGTTTAGCACAGAATGTTCATTTCAGAAAGGCAAACAGCCAGTTCAGAGAAGCCAAGTAGTTAGGAATTCCCCGTCTGCTTCTGTCAGAAAGAAAACATTCCTAGACCTTCATTCCTCTGTTTCCCCTAAAGCCTTGGTCTCCTCTCTTCTCATCTCTTTGATCCCACGTGGTTGCCTGCAAGCAATGAAAACGAGAGTGAGCACACCTTAAGATTCAGTGGTAGCACAAGCTGGCAACTCCTGTGACGTGGCTTTCTTTGAAGCCTTGCAGAGTACACATGAACAGCCACTTATCTTTCCTCTTTCATTCTCTTTTGTGAGTCGAACTGAACATGTAAATCAGCTCTGTAGTCAGTGAACTCTGGCTTGTGTGATCATCTACAGAAATACAGGATTGCCCGTGGAATCCTACAGTGGCTTGGCTGGCCAGCAGACATCATGGTTTAATAAGACTACATTAAACATCAACTGTAAATATCAGGCTCAAATCATGCTGTGACCTTGGCACCCAAACAAAATGGTGGCACCCTGGGTGTTAATGTGGGAGGTCAAAGGAGCAGGACTAGTGCATGGAGCACGATTGGCACATGGAGCCTGTGGTGTGTTCATATCAGTCAGGCAAGATGATTATCTCTGAGTCCAGGGTAGTAGGATTTGTTTTATTCTAGACCAGGGATTCTCAAAAGATGGCTCTTTGCCCATTGGCAACCATCTCAGTGCATCCTACCTAGGGCTGTTGCTTCTGTAGGAAATGTGACGCTGCCTGTAATCTCCTCTGGTGTGGATTTTAAGTGCTGCTTAGGGGTGCTATCATAAAAGTAGTCAGAAGTCTGAACATATCTAATTTGTTTGCCCTTGGATCTTTGATTTTTTTTTTTTTCTAATGGTAAGCTGGACTAGAAAGGAAAAGCTTATTTACATGACCCCTTTTAAACCAGTTATCTCTGTCATAAAAAGTAAAGCAGCTCTTTGGGGTTAAGACCACATGCTTTGGGCAAACTGCCTGGCTTCCATTCCTAGCCCCATTCTTAGGCCAAATGACTCAACTGCTCTACTACTCAATTCCTCATTTTTCTCATCTACAAAATGGTAATGTTGTAGGCATCAGAAAGATCAAATGGGCTGGGTATAATGGCACACACCTGTAATCCCAGCAGCTTGGGAGGCTGAGGCTGGAGGATCTTGAGTTCAAAGCCAGCCTCAGCAACTTAGCGAGAACCTTTCCCTAAATAAAATATTAAAAAGGGCTGGGGATGTGGCTCAGTGGTTAAGCCCCCCTGGGTTCAATCCCTGGTAGCAAAATAAATTAATTAATAAATAAAAGATCAAATGATGATGTGTACATGAAAGATGTACACAAGTGCTTGGCAACCAGAGGATGTGACTGGAAGATAATTAGGTGGATTTTGGGTTCTGTTGCTGTTATTAAATGATCCCCGTGCCTGTAGGGCAGCATGGTCCAATAGAAATAAAGCAAACAACACACATCATTTTATTTTCTCTAGTAGCCACATTGAAAAAAATGTAGACATCAGGTGAAATTAATTTTAATAATATAGCTTATTTAACTAAATACATCCCAAATATTATTATTTCAGTGTAGACTAGCCACAGTGCCAATGGAATGGCCATGTGTGGCTGCTGGCTGTCATGCTGTAAGGTTTATCTCAAGGCCATGACAACCAGCAAGTGCCTTAATTCAGGAAGCTTCTGTTCCAGCACTGTGTGATGTGTGGTGCATATGAACAACAGCTTCTGAACAGTGGCATGAAGATTCCATCTTTAATCCAAAAGAGAGAGCTTTCTTCATTAATTATGGTGAAGTTCCTTTCTTCCTATGATTGCCTTCACAGAAAACTCACTGGGGCCACAAGAGGGACCTGGCTTCGCATTTAGCTAGCTATTCTCAGATTTCATTTGTGCAACTGTGGTTCAGTAAGTAAAACTTTGGATGCTCCAGGCTATGGGGAATTTAATATTCTGTCCTTATTGTCTGGTTTAATAATGGGGCAACAAAACAGGGCCTGCCTTGCCATCCCTCAAATGTGCAGAGAAGCCAAAGTGTCTCTGTGACCTTAGGTGAGACGTTTCAATTTCCTAATGCTTATCCTTGGGTTTCTTATTGTGCTAATAATGGACTCTGGTTTTGTTTAATTGCCACTATATACCCAACCCTTAAAACATTGTGCATATCACCCTTTTAATGGTTCATAATTCTATTTCCTCTGGTCTCATCTCTGCCTTCGTTCACCAGGTCCCCTCCCCACATATTTTGCACAAGGACTCTTGCTGCGCACGAATGGCACAAATAGGTTTCAACTTTCCTTTGATTTGAACCGACAGATTAAAAACTAATTACTCTCTGTAATACTTTTATAATAAAAACTAAGTTGAAATGATTTATACACACTTCCAGCCAACCCATTTGCAATTCAAGGTTAAAATTGTTCTTGAAACAGCACCAGTTAAAATGCAATTACAACTCCCTAAGCAGGGATAAAAGAAAGATATGTTTTACACATTCCCTTCAAAAGTTAAAAAGTCCATTTCGTATTATAGAAATAAAAACTTTCATTTATTTTTACGAAATGATAAAGACTTCATTAGTTGTGTTAAAGTAAAGATAAATCCGAGTGTTTTTATTACCCACCTCTGGAGGAGGGTAGAGTGAATGAGAAAGAGAGCTCTGTGAGGGGAGGGAATTTTTTTTACACCTGCCATCTTGCTAATGCCACCCAGGTCCTTCTGTAATGGGCCACAGTCGGCTTCTTTTCAGAGTGCAGAAGAGGATAAGGAGATTTATGTTGCCAGTGCTGGGCTCCCTTCCTTGAGTAGCCTCAGGGTCAGCTGAAGGGAGTTGTTTGGGGACTTCTGCTTTCTCCACATTCAGTCTCTCCAGTGCTGTGTTTCTCTGTCAGTAAGTCACCTGAGGACCTGCAAAGAGTGTGGCATGAAGTGGTGGAGAGCAGGAGAAACAGTCTCACAGAACTTTTTTTTTTTTTTTTTGGTACCAGGGAATGAACCCAGGGTCACTTAAATACTGAGCCACATCCCCAGCCCTTTTTTATATTTTATTTAGAGACAGGGTCTCACTGAGTTGCTTAGGGCCTCGCCAGATTGCTGAGGCTGGCTTTGAACTCTCGATCCTCCCTCCTCAGCCTCCTGAGCCACAAGGCTTACAGGTGTGTACCCTGCACCTGTCTACATATCATTTTTGCATAAGACCTTGCACATAATAAATGCTTAATATCAACTGCTAATGTTATATTGTAATAATAGCATTAATAATTATTAATCAGAAGTTAGAAACATAAATAATGTATTTAAAGTGCTTAAAAAGTGCCTGGCACATAGTAGGCTTAATAAATATAAGTTATAAGTTGGGCATGTGTCAGTATTCCCAGTGGCTTGGGAGGCTGAGGCAGGGGGTTTCCAAATTCAAAGCCAGCCTTAGCAATTTAGCCAGGTCCTAAGCAACTTAGTGAGACCCATCTCAAAATAATTTTTTTTTGAGGTGGGGGTACTAGGCATTGAACCCAGAGGCTCTCAAGCACTGAGCCTCATCACACCTCACCCATAGCCTTTTTTTTTTTTTTTTTTTTGAGATAAGATGTCCCTAAGTTGCTGAGGCTGGCTTTGAATTTGCAATACTCCTGCCTCAGCCTCCTGAGCTGCTGGATTTTAGGAGTGTGCCACTGCGCCCAGCTTCAAAATAAAAAAAATAAAAAATTTAAAAGGAATGCGGCTCAGTGGTTAAACAGACCCGGGTTTAGGCCCTGGTACAAAAAAAAAAATAGGTTATAAGGAGGAAAAGAAGAGAAAGCAGATAAGAGAGTGCTTTACAATGGTTGTAACCTTTGAATTCAATCATAATTACCACATTCTTCATAAGAGAATATCAGCAATAGTGATAACACTTACTGAGCACCTACTCTGTGCCAGAAATTATTCCAAACAGTTTATATATTGTAACTCATTTACTAGAAAAATTACACAAGGGGTAGGTAATACTCTTGTTTCTGTTGAACAAATAGGGACACTGAGACACAAAAAGGTTAAATAAGTTTCCAAGGCCATACCTCTGTGAAGCAGGGTAAAAAATAGGATTTTAAACCCAGGTAGCAAATGTAAAAGTTTTTATATTGGAGAATCAGGCCCAGGACCCCACAGTTAAGAATGGAAGACTGGGAATAAAACTTTACCTAAAAAGAATTTAATGGTGTAAGGAAATTTCCACAGTGAAATAAAGTGAATAAACGCATTTACAGTTATAAACAAGAAAAGAATGGAGACTGGGATGATGTTGAACAGAGGCGACACCATCTGGTATACATTATTGAAGAATCATGTGTGCCTTTTAACCAGATCTAAAGGGTTAACAGCCAGAGATGTGCACTGGGCAGAGGGACACAGCTTTGCCTGCAGGGTCTGTGCCGTGGCTCCCATGGTCTGCCATGCTGCAGACTCTGGGGACACCTTCTTGTTGTAGTCTCATGCTCCACCCAGGAACTGAGCAGAATGGAAGATCAAGGCAGGAATGGAGATCCCAGGGACCACCTGAAGTATGCACCTGTAGATTTCTGGCCCAAATGATGCACTTTGTAACTTGCAAAATGTAGACTACCCTCAGCAGACCAAGAATCATGGTGGTGTGTGCTCTGTGGCCAAGCATGCCAGTTCCCAAAGAGGCCACTGGCAGTCTTCATTCCACCTCGAGGAACGGCTGCCAACCTACCCAAGGGCATTTGACAAGTCTGCTAAGCTTGTCCTCCTTGAACTCCTGTGTGACTGTCAGACGAAGCTGTGATCCAGTTGACAATATAATACTGTTCAGGTCATCTGTTCACTCTCAGAAGCATCTCCTCCTTCCTTCAAAATCTGGGCAGGTTGAGTTAATGACAAGGAAGCAGCCCGAGCTTTTAAGCCGGATGCAGGATGTCATTAAGCTCTAAGCACAATTTAAGTGAAGGCATGTTTTGTGTGTTAAATTTGGAACCTGCCTCTTTTTGCAGTTATGTGACTAATTCTTTCCTGAGGTTTCAGAAATAAACTTTTTAGGAGAACTAAAGTCTCACTATGAAAGAAGCAAGCACTGTAGAGAATAAACCAACTTCGGAGCCATATTGCAGAGCCCGTCTCTCAGGCCATCCTTTCTGGCATCTCCGAGATGAGCCTATTTCAGGAGAGACTGCGATCTCTTCCAGAACATTTCCAGTCTAACTCATCCAGTCCATATTTAAGGGAAAAAAAAAAAAAAAAGCTAAAGCATTTCATCCTGAGAGTTAAAAGCGATTCCTTGCCTTATTCGACTCACATCTGTGTGACTTTAATTTTTGGCCAATTTCCTTTTATTTGGCCTTCTCCAGACATGAGGAAGATCTGGTCAGCATCTTCCTCATATAAGGACCTTTAATCAAATTACTCCTTACTCGACTTTTCTTCAGGCTAAACAATTCCACTGTCTTTAACCTTTCTTCACAGGATTTATTTTCCATCCTTTTAATCATGTCAGTTGGTCTTGCCCTGGACCATTTCCAGAGGGTTTTTGTTAATTCCTTCCATATAATTTTAGAAAGTCATTTTGTCTAACAAAACTGAATCCTGCTTTTTTTTTTTTTTTTTTTAATACTGTGGCTTTAACCCAGAGGCACTTAACCATTGAGCCACATCGCCATGCCTTTTCCTGTTTTAGTTAGAGACAGGGTCTGAGTTGCTTAGGGCCTCGCTAAGTTGCTGAGGCTGACTTTGAACTCACAATCCTCCTGCCTCAGCCTCCCAAGTTACTGGGAATACAGGTATGCGCCACCATGCCTAGAACCTGCTCTCATTTTTTGATGCATGCAGTCTGATTCTGCCCAACCAGCAAGTGACGTTGCTGCATCCAGGTTGTTGTTGTTTTGGGTTTGTTTTTTTTTTTTTTTTTTTTTTTTTTTATAATACCTTTTGTTGTCTTCTATTTGTGACTCCTTCTTTGGTGACTCCTATTTGGACAGAGTGAACAGTCTGGTTTTCTTAATTTTTTTTTTTTTTTTTTTTGCCATTTCTTACCTTTCCCTTCTTATAACTATATAAAAAGGCAAATTCTAAACCAAGAGACCAGAGGGTTGTTAGGAGAAGCAGAAGTGACTTGTAGAAAATTAGGATCAGCTAGCCAGGCATGGTGGTGCATGCCTGTCATCCCAGCCACTGTGGAGGCTGAGGCAGGAGGATCTCAAGTTTGAGGCCTATCCCAGCAATTCAGTGAGGCCCTAAGCAATTTAACAAAACCCTGTCTCAAAATAAAATATTTTTTAAAAAAAAGGACTGGCATTTTGTAGCTCAGTAGTAAAGCACCCTGGAATTTAATCCCTAGTATCAAAAAAGAAAGAAAATTGGGACCTCTTGGCATAAAGAAAGGGCTTTTGCCCTTAGTTCATGTTCTGTCTTTTTTATGAAAAGGCGGAAAAGTTTTCTTCATGGTTGATTTCCACCTTACATCAGCAGTAGAATTGGTGGGGAGGTAGATTGATGGGAGAATCCATATACTTAAATGATTTTTCTTGGCTAAAATCACTATGTGAATTCAAGGCTTTCTCATGCAAAGGGAGTTTCTGATGGTGTTGGTAGTGGGTCATTCTCTAAGGCTGTTTGAGAAACAATGGTGTTAACTCAAAGCTGCAAGAATCTACAAAAATCTACAAAACCCAGAATCTACAAAAATCTAGGTAGTAATTCTTTTTTATTTTGCACATTGGAGTTTGCTACCATCTGGTTCCCAGGAAGCCTAAATCAGCCCCTTGATGCCTGTGAGGAAAGCATCTTTCTTTTTTGGGGGGAAGGGGCGGGTACTAGGGATTGAACCTGGGGGGTGCTTAACCACTGAGCCACATCCCCAACCCTGTTTTATATTTTATTTAGAAACAGGGTCTCACTCAATTGCCTAGGACCTCGCTAAATGCTGAGGCTGGCTTTGAACTCGCTATCCTCCTGCCTCAGCCTCTCGAACCACTGGGATTTCAGGAGTGCGCCACTGCACCTGACTGCAATGACCTTTCTTAATGGTTTGAATATACAGAATCCCTTTTGATAATAAAAGTATGATCCTAGAGCTCTGGATTATTTTTCTTTCTTTTTGCCCAAACGTTTTGCTAGTACTCTTATGGAAAATGTTTCTTAATATTAATAATCATGTAGCAGCTGATGTTGATTGATGGCTTATGGTATTCTAAGAAACTTACTAGATTTAATCCTTTCAAGAACTTTAGACTATAGGTTCTACGCTTACAGATCTTTTACACATGAGGAAACTTTAGTTTTAGGAAGCTTGAATAGTTTGTCCACAATCAGGCATTAAGTAATGTTGAACTTGGACAGTTACACTTACCTGTGGGTTTGGTAACTTGGCTGAACTTAATCCCAGGATGTCAGGGGAGGCTTGTTAATAAGGACTAAATCATTAGTATTTATCAATTGAACTCTTATTGTGTGCCAAGAACTGTTTGAGCACTTTACCCTGAGTATTGTGTTGGTGTCTCATGTTTACCAAAACCCTATCAGGTAGATACTCTTTAACAGTTATCACCATTTTATTGAAGGGACTGGAGGCTCAGAGAGGTTAAGCAACTTGCTGGGATCACAGAGTGAGTGAGGAATGAAGGTAGATTTCGTACCCAGGCTGTCTGGCTCAGGACCTACCGGGTTTACCATAAGTCTGTTCCTTCCCCTCATACTATAAGTCTTGGCAGGGAACATTGTAGAAAGGACTCTTACCTGAGATAGACTCCAATAGTTCTGTACAGCCTTCAGATGAAGAGTGTTCCAGGTTAGCCGGCAGTATAGAGACCATAGCCATATAAGCTGCTGGCAGGTGTCTTGCAGGTTCATCAGCCTTGGCATCAGCTCAGCCTACCGTTCTGTGCCCTTATAGCCCCCACCTGCTGTGGACCACAGAGCATTTCTAATTGATGTGGATTTTTTTTTTTCCCTCCCCTCTCTGGTTTTCTGTTCAGCTGGAGGCTTTTTATTCCATCTTTACCACGGAGCAGCAAGACCATGTCAAGTCGGTGGAGTATCTCAGAAATAACTTCCGACCGCAGCAGGCTCTGAATGACAGGGTGGTGTCCAAGTCCGCCATCAGGGACGCCTGGAACCACGACATGGCAGACTTCTTAGAAAACCCACTAGGAACAGAAGCATCTAAAGGTAAAGTCGAATGAAGTGTCCTGGCCTTGAGGAAGATTCCTTATCAAAAATTGCTTTAAATTAAAAGTAGTTCAAAGCCAGCCAAGAACTGGAACTTGGTATAAGAGTGTATCATTCTCTGAGTAGAAACTGGCCTGGATGATGAATAGAAGCAGTTGTAGGAAAAACTTGGGTTAAATAGATATATTAAAAATTGCCCTTTTGGGCTGGAGAAGATAATACATTCCTGTAATCTCAGCAGCTCTGGAGGCTGAGGCAGGAGGATCATGAGTTCAAAGCCAGTCTCAGCAACTTAGTGAGGGCCTAAGCAACTCAGCGAGACCCTGTCTCTAAATAAAATATAGAAAAGGGCTGGGGATGTGGCTCAGTGGTTAAGCGCCCCTGGGTTCAATCCCCAGTACCAATAATAATGATAATAATAATAATAATAATTTAGCCCTTTTAACTAATAGATCAGTCATGCTCCCTGCATTTGTACCTTGTACTTCAAAACTAATCAGTAGCATCTAAAGAATACTTTTGCAGAATGTCTCACTCTTTCTCTGAGCTCAAACATCAGGACCTTCGAGTCACTCCCAGGACCCAGCGTGCAGCATTTCTGCTCAAGTCCACACCAGCAAATGCTCCCACTCTACCTCTCCACCCCTACTGGAAGCCTCTTGCTTCTTCACACTATTGAACAGTTAATTCCCATATCTGAGAAACCTAAGCTTATCAATTTCAGGCATCTTAATCTTTTCTATTTTTGCTTTCTTGTGTGAAATGAGCATGAGTTTCTCTCCCAGGGAACTAGAAAGAGGAAACCTCCTTCCTTCAGGCTCTGGAGTTTGCCATCCTGTGGCATGCAGCTTGGGAAGCATGTGGAGGAATAAGGCTGGCCAAAGCCCTGGTGCTTTGAAGGGAAGAAGGGAAAAGTAGATATTTTCCTTTGGTGTGAAGAGAGGGGCATTTCCTAGCCTCAAACTCCTTTCCTTCAGAACTGGGAGACCTGGGAAGAGCTTTGTCATTTATTGGTGTGGACTAAACTGTGGTCTTCAGTGTGGTCAATGAAGTGGGGAGCTTTTGTTTCAAGAGGACCCATTTTTAAGCATATGAATTCTGTAGGAACAGGTGGGGTGAGATTGTATTCCACAGGTAACTGCTTAGACACACTTTTTTGAGAAGAGGGATCCTGTTTTCAGGCTCTTCTATCTGAATATGGGTTGAAAGAAGAGGAAGGAAGTTGGGGCATGTGATCCTTCCCTTCCTGTCTCTCTGATTCTCTGTGAGAAGCTCACCTAGCCAGCTTCCCTCAATTTCAACTTGAGATTCAAGTCATCCACGCTGATACTGTGTTGAGGGCATTACTGGGGGAATTGGGAGAATTCAGAAGCTCAAAACCTGTGAGAGTTTTCAGGTCAGGCAAGCATTGAAAACTTCACTTGGGATAAATTTTTTTTTTAATTTAGCTAAAAATTAAAATATATATATAAATAAATAGACCTGAACTCAAAGGCTTTCTCCCAAGGGAACTTGCTTAGGAGAAGCGGGGCTCTAAGGGAGAGATATGTAGAGGGTGAGGAATTTATATCTCAAGTGAGCACAAGATTTGGTGGCTCAGAATTGCTGAGACTGTGACGCTGATAAATGGGCTGAGCCTGCAACAGATACATCTGCCATATAGAGAGAGTGTGCGGCCTTTATTAGCCAATACAGAATATAATGGTTTCCCGTGCTTTAAAGTGTCAAACTAGGCAAGATCCTCCACCAAACAGGCCATCTCTGAACTTGGCCTGAGCAATAGACCCATCCTTAAATGTGGCGAATTACTTAGTTTTATAAGATTTGTTCCAAATATCGTGCTCATTGCTGACTTTTACCTTGCATGAGTATTAAAATAATTTCTGATCTTTCTAGAGGCACAGAGAAAGAGAGATCCAGGCATAGTTCTGTTCGAGTTCTTAACACCATAGGGAATGAAAACTTTCTCTTTACCCGCCTGAGGTAATTGAGTCAATGAAATTAACTGTAGGCAGATTAATAGGGGAAAAGGTCTATGAATTTATTGGATGTACAGCAGCATCACACTAAAGAAGAGTGAATATTCAAATATGCAGTGGAATCTCAAAGTTTATATGCTCACTTCAGAGGGGAGAGGGTACACAGTAACTCAGAGGAAAGGAAATGATGTCTGGCAAAGGCAAATGTGTCCTTAGAAGAATAGGTGATAGCCTGTGGCAAAGTCTATCAGGCATGTTGCTAACCTCTAGTCTCCTCTCTTGTGATACAAGTCGGTCTTTCCTGGTTGGTGAAATTCCCAGAGAGGGCATGCATGATCTTGAGTTCCTTTTAGAGATGTGTCTGCAGGCAGATAAGGAGAACCCAGAGAATGCAATTCCCTGCATTTGCTGTTCCCCAAATGCCCTGTTTGGAATCCAAAGTAGCATATTTGGGCATGTCATTTCTTTCAGTGGTTTTTTGTTTGTTTTTTTTTGTTTTTTTTTTTTAATTTTTTTTTTTTTTTTTGGCATTGAGGGTAGAACGCAGAAATGCTTAATCACTGAGCCACATCCCCAACCCTTTTTTGATATTTTTATTTTGAGACAGGTTCTCTTTAAGTTCCTAGAGCCTTGCTAATTTGCTGGTGTCGGCCTCAATCTTGCAATCCTCCTGCCTCAGTATCCTGAGTCACTGGAATTACAGGCATGCATCACCACACCCAGCCTTCCGCATATTTATTAGAGTGTCCCATACACACAGTAAGGTCACATGTAATAGGTTCATATCATGATGAATGTCCCCAAACGTAACATACCTGAATAACAAGTACCCAGATTAAGAAGTCAACATCCCCAGCACGCCAGCGTACTCATGACTGTCTGATCCCAGTGTGACCACCACCGGAAAGCTTTGCCCATTTGTACATTTCACATACTTAGAATCACCTGGCGTTTCCTTTGGCATGACATACTTCTTTTGCTCGTTGTTGGTTTTGAGTATTACCTATGTCCTTGCCTGGAGCTATAGTTCTTTCTTACTGCTGATTTCTTAGTGTAACTATTCCAGAATTTGTTTACATCTTACAGTATACATGAAATCATGGATTTTCTCCAAGTTTTAATGATTACGAAAGATTATTGGGCATGCTTTCTGATGAATCTACAGACTCATCCCTGTTGGATATATGTACCCAGGAGTGAATGGCTGCATCCTAAACTGTGCATGTTGAGGTTTGGATAGGTATTGCCGGACAGTTCCAAATGTGACTGTGTATATCACTTTACACTTCTTCCTACAGTATAGGAAATTTCCTTTTTTTTTTTTTTTTTTTTTTTTTAAAACCAGTACTGGGAATTATACCCAGGACCTCCAGCATGCTAGGCAAGCATTGTACCACCAAACTACATCCTCAACCCTCCTTTTTTTTTTTTTTTTTTTTTTTTTTTGGTACTGGGGATTGAACGTAGGGGCCATTAACTACTGAGCCACATCCCCAGCCTTTTATATATATTTTTATTTGTTTTTTGTTTTGTTTTGTTTTGTTTTCTTTTTTTGAGACAGGGTTTTCCTTAGTTGCTGAGGCTGGCTTTGAACTCCCGTTCCTTTTGCCTCAGCCTCCTGAGCCACTGGGATTAAAGGTGTGCACCACTGCACCAGTCCCCATCAATGTTTTTTAAACAGGCTTTTGGGTGGGCATTTGCACATAAAATTCAGGTATTATAAATGTACAGTCTGATAAAGTTTTGGTAAATTTATAGCCATGCTGCCATAGCAGTTGTCCAGGTGTAGGGCACTTGATGGCCACAGTTTGTGCATGCCCACCTGTGGTCATTGCTTCCTCCTCAACCCCAGGCAACCTCTAGTCTTTGTCTTTCACTTGGTAGGATTTTAAGAGTCATCCACATTGTGGTATATATGGGTAGGTCGTTGCTTTTATTGCTGAATAGTACCTCTGCTTTATTGAGATATAATTCACATATCAAAGTTCGTTCTTTTCAAGTGTACACTTCAGTGGTTTTTGGTGTATTCACAAGGTTACACAACCATCACCAGAACACTTTCATTACCCCACAAAGTAACTCTAAACTCATGAGTAGGTCACTCCCTGTTCTCCTTCCCCTCCTGTCCTCAGCCCTCAGCCCCAGACAACCACAACATATATTCTATCTCCAAGGATTTCTATATTAGGCAGCTTTTCATTCCTATGACCAAAA
Organism: Sciurus carolinensis; assembly: GCF_902686445.1. Lineage (NCBI taxonomy): Eukaryota > Metazoa > Chordata > Mammalia > Rodentia > Sciuridae > Sciurus > Sciurus carolinensis. Next base: position 60,816,794 of record NC_062229.1, read on the forward strand.
TACCTGACACAAACAACTTAGAGAAGAAAAGTTTATTTGGGGCTCACTGTTTCAAAGGTTCACTCAATGGTTGGCCAACTCCATTGCTCTGAGCTTAAGAGAAAGAGACAGAATGTCCTGGTAGAATGGCGTGGCAGAGGAAGGCTGCTTGACTCATGCAGCCAGGGAGCAGAGAGAGAGAGATCCAGACACTGGGGACAAAATTGAAGCCCCAAAGGCACACCCCCAGTGATCTACTTCCTCTAACCTTGCCCCACCTGCCACTGGTTACCACCTAGTACAGTTGTCCTTTGAAATTACTAATCCATCAAGTGGATTAATCCATTGATTCACTAACTCTCATAAGCTAATAATTTCATCTCTGATATTTGTCCATCATCTAACACTCAAACTTTTGGAGATACCTTATATCTAAACCATAGCAATTTGTTTATTCTGGACGTTTCCTGAAAATAGATCATAGAATACTTTTTGTCTCTGGCGTCTTTCACTTGACAAAATATTTTTAACATCCGTGCCTATAGGAGCATGTATTAAAGATTAGTTCAATTTTATGGCCAAATTATGTAGCACTATTTGGCTATACCACTTTTTGTTGATCCACATTCAATTACTAGGTATTTTGTTTTCTTCCCACTTTTTGCCTATTATGAATAATTTGCTCTGAACCTTCACATTCAAATTTTTGTGTGGACATATGTTTTCATTTCTTTTAGATATAAACTCAGGAATATTGCTGAGTTCCGTCAACCCTAAGTTTGTAGTGTTGAGGAACTGCCTGTTTCCAAATTGGCAGTACCCATTTATATTCCTGACAACACCGTGTGAAGGTTCCAGTGTCTTTGCCAACACTGGGTATTGTGCATCATTTTTATTTTAGGTGTCCTAGTAAATGAGAAATAGTTTTCTTTTGTACTTTTTTTTTTTTTTTAAGAGACAGGGTCTCAATGAGTTGCTTAGGTCCTTGTTAAACTGTGGTAAAAAAAATATGAAAAAATGTTCAACACCTAACAGTAGGAGAAATGCACATTAAGACTGCATCTCAGGGCTGGGGAGATAGCTCAGTTGGTAGAGTGCTTGCCTTGCAAGCACAAGGCCCTGGGTTCAATCCCCAGCACCCCAAAAAAAAAAAAAAAAAAAAAAAAGATTACGTTTCACTCCAGTCAGAATGGCAGTTTACAAGGATACAAGTAACAATAAATGTTGGCAAGGATATAGGGAGAAAGGTACTCTCATACATTGCATGACAGTATAATTAATTGGACATAATTTCCTTGGCCTTGTATTTGTATACGTGACCAGGGTAACTCCACACTATCTATGACTATAAGAGTGGGAATCTAAATACAATAAGTTATACTTTATGTACATATATTCTGCCAAAATACATTCTACTGTCACGTATAACTAAAAATAAAACACAAAAATATTAAAAATAAGTATAAATTGCTGAGGCTGGTTTTGAACTCACAATCCTCCTGCCTTTGCCTCCCAAGCTGCTGGGATTTACAAGTGTGTACCACCATGCCTGGTTCTTCTGTGTTTTTGAATTCCACCTCTCTAGTGATTAAGGATATCACTTTTGTTTTTAAATGCACCTGACCAAATGCTCTGTATTCCTTCTCCCCTCCAGAGAAAACTGGAGTCATTCGACAGGGCTGTAGGCCAAACTCCCCCAACAGGTGCTAACAGTCTCTGGCAGCATGCAGGACTCAGGTGACTGATCTTTGAGATTTAAGCAGTAAAGAGGCAACACAAAGCCTGGTGCAGGGGAAAAAAAAAAGATTTCAAGAAGAGGGTGGTATTCTGCAATCTTTGGGTAATTCAAAAAGAACAAAGCTTATCGGATTGGCATTGTCTATTAAATCATTGTAGAAAGCTTTCAACACCCACGAAAACTATGATGTCTTATACATTTATTGGGTGTTGTCACAGAAGAAAGGAAAATAAATTATGGAAGGCAGGGGTTATTTAAAAACTTTTTTGGTTAAGGGCCAGATGGTGACTATTTTAGACTTTTTGTAGGCCCAATGATCTCTGTTGCAATGATTCAGTGCAGCCCTTGTGGACTGAAGGCAGTCACAGACACCTTAGAAATGAATGGGTGTCGGAAATGTCTTCCAGTAAAACTTCAGTTACACAAATAGGTGCAGAACAGATTTGGCCTGGGAACCCCAGTTTACGGACCCCTGTTCTAGGGAGGGGATACTAAGATGGAGAAACCATAGGCGTCTTAATACCTAATGTCTTAAAGGTGGTCATGGGACTGGGGATGCAATGCTCAATGGTAAAGCACATGCTTAGCATTCTCGAGGCCCTGAGTTCCATCCTCTGCATTAAGGGAAAAAATGGCAGTAATGGCCATGACCGAGTCAATCAGTTTTGCTTTTCTATTCCACTGCAAGACCCTAGGACCAATTAGAGATTTTTCAACTTGGTAATGGACTACTCACCACTTATCACTTGATCATCTGTCGCATCAGAGGTGCAGCCAGAGCCTCAGTTGACTGAACATAGCTCCTCACCACCCCATTCCCCTGGCTCTGACTATGAACTAGCGCACTGCTGTGGTGGGTGCCTGAGGGGACGCACCCCCCTCCCTCCCTCTGTCAGGAGGATGGGACGTGCTGGAAGAGGAGAAACAGGATCCAGCCTTTCATTGCCAAGCACAAGACATGTGGGCACGTTAAACACCAAAGGAAAGGGGAGGAAAAGTCATCTTAGTGTTGGATTGTCACTGAAGAACAGCATGATGGGTATCATCCACAAAAAATATAATGCTTCAGTTCCAGTAAATGGAAACAATATTTAGGCTCAGTGGATTGTGCAAGGGACATCCAATCCGCCACTCTGCCCTTTGTCAGTAAATAACTTGGACAGACTTTAGAATTTAATGGGCTGTCATTTCAGTTATTCTGCAGCCTGTCCCAGGCACATGGAAGAGCATTCTGTGATTAAGTGCCGAATATCATCCATTGTGAAGATATTTGGAACAGTGAATGGAGAAAAATAACTTTGCTTCCAACAACATGAAACATATGGTTTATTAATTTAACGAAACCTGTTCAACCCACAGTGGAATCAGAACCACTTGATCTGATAATTTGATTTGATGGCTTAATTAAAGTGACACCGTGTAATGTAATAAAAGCAGAGGAAACGGAGAGGACACTGGGCTCCCAGCATACCCTTCAGTCTTGTAAGTCCGTGCTGTTTTTTTGGAAGATAGTTTTGGCTTCTACTGATGGATCTCTTTTTCAACTCCATTTTTCAGTGCTAAAGATTGCTTTGTGTTTTGGCTAAAAGCAGTTCTTAAGGACATACACCTCCACGTGCGAATGCCTGAGTAACTCGCTGATTTTAAATCAGAATACATTGAGGGAGAGTGTCACGTTTTCTACCTAAATTAGCAAACAGAGAAGTAAATCCATGATTGCTTTAAATAAAAAAAAAAGTTTGACATTGAAATCTTTTTTTTTTTTTTTTTTTGCTATTTTTGGAGAAAATATTAATGTTGTTCTGTTTTTAGTTTAATCATTTCCAATATGCTGGGGTTACTTTGTCTTATTAAAAATAGCTCTGATATACATGCTTCATTCCTTTGTAGGCAACTTCCCACTCAGAAACTCTTCCCAAAAGTTGTCCTGTTACTTCTAGAAACTTTCAGAACAGGAAAGCGCTGTGACCCTGAACATTCTCCATTATCTTACTTTTGAAGGTCTTGCCCCCACCCAGCATCCCCCCCTCCTTTTTTTTTTTTTTTTTGGTACCAGGGATTGAACCCAGGAGGGCTTAACCACTGTGCTACATACCCAGCTCTTTTTACATTATTTTTAGAGACAGGGTCTTGCTAAGTTGCTTCAGGCCTCACTAAATTCCTGAGGCTGACTTTGAACTCAGGATCCTCCTGCCTCAACCTCCCCACTTGCTGGGATTATAGGTGTACACCACCATGCCCAGTGGTTCTGCCATATTATATTCAGCATTTTTAAATGCTCAAACACCCCATGATTACCTTAATTTTAGGTACATATGTAAGACTTAGAATAGGTTGCCTTTGATTGGCTGTCATAATGTGGATGTTCTGTAGACATTTCATGTAGCATTTTCTCTGTTCATTTTCTGTTGCTATAGCATAATACCTGAGGCTGGGTAATTTGTTAAAAAGAGGGGGGATTATTTTGGCTCATGGCTTTAGAAACTGGAAAGTGCTGGCATCTGTTCAACTTCTGGTGAAACTTCATGGTAGTTCACATCATAGCAGAAAAAAGAAAAAGCAAGTGACATGGGTAGGAGAGGGACAGAGGACAAAGATGCTATCCTGCCTTGTAACCATCTGCTCTCCTAAGAATTGATCATTCCATTAATGCCTTCATAAGAATGGGGCCCCCATGACCTAATCTCCCCTTAGAGTCCCTATCACTTTCATCACCATGTTAGGGACCATGCCCTAACATGAGTTTGAGTGGAGACAAGCCACATGCAAACCATACCAAATGTCAACTATTTTGCCTTGTGTTTTGTGGCCAGTAAATTTCTTTACCTATGTTGGACATCTTCAGCCACCAGTGAAATGCTTATTGACCATGCTGAAATAACTGTGGTATTAAAAAAAAAAACAAGGCTGGGAAGGGGTTTTTGTGCACTAGATGCTACACTGGCCTCTTCCATTCACATAGGCTTTATTTAACCCTCAAAGCCACCTCTGCCAGGATTTGCTGTTCACTCCTCAAATATTTTTTGAGCATCTACTATGAGCAAGCTCTGGACACTACTTCAAAGTCAAGGTGAGTGGGGCAGGAGTCGCTCATCATGGAATTTGGAGTCAGCTGATGATAAGCTGCAGCAGTGTTCTGAACAAGTATTCAAGTCAGGTGCTCACAGTGGGGACTTGTGGAGAGGGCCTTCCTTAGGAAGGGCAAGTTCTGCAGAGAGCTGGAGGGAAAGGCCATTTTTAAAAGCCGTAAGGCATGGGAACCAGCATGGACAAATGGGAAGCAAGAGCTCAGAAGGGGCTGGAGAGGGAGGCAGAAGCCAAGTCTAGCAAAGACTTTTTCCTGGTGAGGATTGTGATGTGACATCAGTGGGAAACCCTGGGAGGGATAATTTAATTTATTTATTTATTTATTTATTTATTTATTTATTTATTTATTTATTACCAGGGATTGAACACAGGGGCATTTAAGCATTGAGCTATATTCCCAGCCCTTTTTAAACATGTTTTTTAGGGACAGGGTCTCCCTATTTTGCTGAGTCTGGCTTTGATCTACCAAGCCCCTGGGATTGCAGGTGTGTGCCACTGCACTCGGCTCCTCGGAGAGTTTTTAGCAGTGCCGCAGAATGATCCAAACAGAGCCATGAGCCTCACTTGGACCTTGTGTGGACAGGGTAGGCAGAGGACTTGGAGCCTGCTAGACCAGCAGGAGGCAGCCAGGGGTATTCCAGGTGAGCTGAGGATGACCCATGATAGAGACAGAAGTGACCGGCTAGGAAGGGATTTTGGAGCAGAGCATTTGGACAGGGATGAGTGGAGCAAGCAGAGAGAGAAGTGCAGTCTTACAGTTTCTCCGTAACAGCTGAGGGCTCGAACACCCACAGAGTGTGAGTGATTCATCCAGAGCCTCTCAGCCAGGCAGTGGTAGAGCCAAGGTGTGAACCAAGATCCTCTTCTGTCCCTGCACAGCATTCCTTCCATCGTGTCAGGACTGAGGGAATCCACAGGCAGTGGCCTCCTTATTGTGATGTTATCAGGCGGCTTGAGCAACATAGTATATCACTCCTTTCCTGAATGAAGGGGATTTGAAATGAAACATACTGATGGAGATCTAGTGCTTTTTCCTTCCTAAGAAGAGACCACTGGCCTCTACTTGGCTTTATCTGTTTTTTCAAGTTATCCTAATTGCTCAGGCCATAGGTCACTGAGGCCCTGGTCACAGGTTCAGTCCCTGGGAGGCTAGTACACCTACTTGATCTGGACAGCAGGACCTTCGAGGAGGAGGATCTTGTGCATCTTTGAATCATCTGGGTACAGTACCTAGAACACAGCAGGTGCACAGGTCGCATCAGTGACTGATGGGACAGTATGAAGCAGTGTCAGAATATAGATTTGGGAGTCAGTCAAAGCTAGACTCCAGTCCTCAGCCAACCATTTTCTCCTACATGCCTTTGCCCAGTTGGCATCTAAACCTCTGTTTCCTTGTCTCTAAAAATAGAAATAATACACGTACCTCATATCAGCCTTTTAAATGAGACAGTAACAGATTAGATAGTACAAGATCTGAGACATGGAAACTAGTCTGCAAATAATTGTACTTTCTGGTCAGTGGATCAGTGGTGGCTTCTTTGCACACTCAAGAGCCACCTGTTATATATGACACAGACATTGGAGAATGCATTTCAGAATGAGGGCATATGAAGCCAGGCCCTTTGCACCTGTTGCAGCCTTTCCAGGGGAATCCATGTCCCTTAATGTGGTCTACCAGCTAAGTCCTGCCCCCTGCTCAGACTCATCTCGCACATCACTTCCTTTGGCTTCCTCTGCTGCAGTCATCAATGCTGAAGAGCATCCGGCCCCTGCTCAGCTAGGATGTTTGTTTTTCCCCTCATGTCTAACTCTCCCGCTAGTCCATAAGCTCCATGAGGGATATGACTTTATTTTTTCCCCCTCTCTCTCTCGGATGAAGGGTGCTGTAAGGGTACTGATGATTTCTCAGTAAATATTGTATTGAATAGATGAATGGGAAAATGGGCGAATGCATGGAGGCATGGATGGATGGATAGATTGTTAACTCTTGCATGGCGGGTGACTAGGATTAAAAGATTCTTACCACAAGCGTTGGCACAACCAGGACATTTGACATTTAGCCCTGCTAGGCACTCTTGTGGGGAGAGCATAGCCAGGCATTTGGAGTTAGATTCCAGGCCATTTCAAGGACCTGAAGTCAGAAGCTTCGGCTATTTGGGAAGCTCTCCTCCACTCTCACCAAAAAACACTTTAGATGGAAACATTCATTCTGAAAAGTAAAGAAGTAAAAAGAAAAGAAGACACAGCTTTCCCCACTGTCCCAAGGAACAGCCTAAAGGCAGAGAGTTGAAGACTCTTAGGGTGGCAGGGGCCGGTGGCAGGATGCTCCCAGGTACCACTGCTATCATGGCTTGGGAGTTGTTGAGTGGAGTCAGGTAACAGATAGGAGGGCCTGTCAATCATTTTCAAACTTTATACATTTTACCTCATTAGTAATCCTCTGTCTCCAGGCTGGTGAGCAGAGTTTGATGCTCAAGGCCAACTTGGCATCCTCCTTCACTTTCTGCTTTTCTTTGCTCACCAGAAGAATTTTCTCTGACATTGGATTTGTTTGTGTGGGCACCATGGTGCTTGTGAACAGCAATCTGGAAATTAATAAAGGACAACAGCATCCTTCCTCCCAGAGCGACATACCTCACCTTCCTTGCTAACTAGCATTCACAGCCCGTGAAGCATGAGGCTCCGGGATATTTGCATGCAGCTCCTTGGAGCCACAGGAGGAGCAAAGCAGGGAGACAAGACTATTTATCTTCCCCATTCTTCCCAGTGTTTACTCCTCAAGCTGAGGCGATTGAGGTTGTTTTTGTCAGGTACTGTCCAGGGATATGGAAGGAACCTTGCTTTCTTGTAGCATAAGAAATAGTCTCATCTGCCTGCCCCTGAGAATCAAGGAACACCAATGAGCACATAGCAGTGAGGACCCCAACCAGGTCTTCTTTCCTCATAGCACAGCCAGTGGCCCAGTGGCCTCATGGTTGCTGGCTCCACTCTGGGGCAGTTTCATGATTCCAAAGCACTGACTTGGGTTGGAATGAATTTCTTGGCTGTCAAATTTCAAATCCGTGCCTGTGCCAAGAAGCCTCCGCCTGTATATGTGACACTAAACGCTGTCAGGTGTTTCCAAGTGCACAGACACATGTGGTTCCTGTGCTTCCCAGAAGAGAAACCTCCTCAGTGAGGAATGTGCTGACCATTTGAAGCGGCAGGTTATCATCTGCCAGCTGCAAAGCCGGAGCTATTCCAGCTCATGGATCCATGGGCTAAAGGCAGCCACTGGTCAGCTGTGGCTCTGTCTCTTCCCTGTGCTTCTAAATCTTGTGATTTCCAGCTGGGGACCACTAGAGGGCACTGCCTGCTCCTAGTCCAGTCTCTCCATGCAAGTGGCAGCTCCGTTTTGTTTCCTTCTTGGGACCCCTTGACCAAGCCCTATAGGGGCAGCGGTGAGGTCAGTTACCTGAGCACAGAAGATCCTAAAACCATACAATGTAGGGCCATCCTTACCAAATGGCCATTTGATGGATCCAAACGTTCCATTTGGGGGTCGCAATGAGGTTGGAATCCAAATGATCCTACCACTTCACCTCACAAAGCCCGAACTAAGAGTAGCAGGTAGCTCAGAAGAACCAGAGATCCAGAGCCAGTCTGGCAAATGTCCGGTGAGGGATCTGGCTTTCCTTTCAAGTACAGTAGGTACCGAGCCTATTTCTAAGAGGGAAATTATTTTAAGGGCCAGATGGAAAACAAATGAGGACATCTTGACCAATTCAATCATAATCATCTTAAATAAGTAATTTAAATGAAAGACTAGCTTAGCCCATCTGTGTGAGTGACGAGTTGATTTCTTGCCATGGCTGTTGGGATCACTTAGCCAGCTTGTAGGTTCTTGGATCTTGGATAGTGTTTAGATGCCAGTCTTGCATTGCTAAGGGCAACTTTAGGGCTCTATTTTAAGTGACCCAGCTTCTTCTTCACAGCTTTACTATCATCTTAGCAGTGAGAAATAGGAGATTTGGCCAGAGGAAACCCCACCATAATGCAAGGGTACTGGGTGTTTGCCTGCCCTTGATCTGTAGCCTGGTCTCTGTACAGATCCTTGTTTGGAGTCCATGACTAGAACCAGGCAGGGGGAAGCAGAGGAAGTGAAGAAACAGATGTAGAAAGGATGCTGTGTTCAGTTCAGGTGGGATCAGTCTACGTTTCTCTCTTGGCAGGAAATCAGGGCATCTTAGAAGCTGAAAGGAGGGAAGGATCCCGAGGGCCTGGAATCCCGCTTCCCACCCAGAATCCAAGATGCAGTTGTTAATGTCCATCGGGGCTGGGAAGATGCATATTCTGAACTTTGTCACCTCCCTTAGCACCAAGCGGAACAATGCTTTTTCCTGCTCAGGACATGGACACCTCCCATGTTCCTTAGCTTGTAGAGGAAAAGGGACATCATATAGAAAAAAAAAAAAGACTGTAAGGCAGCAGGAGGGTCAGGAATAGCATAATGTGGGAAAGTCCAAAGCATAGGCACGGAACACAGGAGAATCGAATTTCTGCCTCTGCCTTCCTGGGCGGTGCCCAGAGCTATTGTTGACGGAGCGTGGAGCTCTGTCACATGCACACCGACAACCGTTTTCAGATTTGCCGTCTTCCGTGGTCATTGCAACAGAGTGTCTAGCGCTCACTTGTTTGCTGAGAAACTGAATTGTAATTCAGGGCTTGGCCACAGCAGCGGAGGAGATATCATCGCATGGCGTAGGCGAAAAGTCCACATGCTATAGGTGACATCAGTTAAGACGCCAAAGACTTAAAACTCGAAAGTAGTTGTCCTGGTGCTTGGCAGAACTTGGGGTGACTATAACCAGGGTCTCCCACATCAGAAGGTGGACATCCAGCAAAGTCTGGCCTCCAGAGTCACCCACCCTTGGATGAACCCTGGCTCAACACCTGCTGGCCTTGGGACCTTGCCTCTGACCCACTCCTCCTCATTCTCTGTTCCCAGCCACACTAACTTTCTCTCTAGTTTTCTTTCACAATCTCTCTGCAGTTTTTTTTGTTTGTTTGTTTTTATTTTTTTCCTATATGACACACCCAAGCGTTTTTTCCTGTTCACTGTATAAACACCAATTCATTGTTCAGCTTTCAGCTCCAACATCACTGTGCTTAGCAAGTCTTCCCTAATCCATCCCCCAAGTCTAGATCAGGCCCCTTCTTCAACTTTAATACAGAGCTCCTATATCATTTTCCTTAAAAGCATATGTATATATGTGTCCCTTAATGCTAAGAATGTTTACTATACTTCATTGCATAATCATGACAGATTTTATACCAATTGGTTTTTGCAAAAAGTGGGCCCCACCATTATGTGAATTTTTTTTAATGGTGCCTGTATTGCTTGAAAATGATTTATTACTAAACCATCTTTAGTGCAAGATTAGGATGCATGGAATATTGATGAATATGCTCAGTGCAGTGGCGAAGATCATGTGTGTGAAATGTGGTATGCTTTTGGGTGCCCTTGCAGCCATCTGATGGATCCCATGGTCCTATTGACAATTCATAGTTTTACATGCATAAAATAAAATATGACTGGTTGTATGGGAAGCCAGTTATCGTGAGATGTGATCAGATTGCTTTAAAATTGTAATGTACTAATGTATCTACTTCTTGATGAAGGCTTTAAATTGTGGATCCAGCAGCAGGTCTAATAGAAATTAGACTCAACTATGGGTGATGTCACACTGACCGGCTAACACCACAGTACTTTGTTGTCAACATTTGAAATGTAAAAAGATGGTACATTGTAGAGATTAGTGAAAATACCAGTGTGCTTCTTCCCCATCCAAGTTCCTAGAGAGGATGAATTCTCTCCAGAGACCCTAAGGAACCCCAAGTTAAGAAGTCTATTTTAAGGAGATTAAATAGTTGGCATCTTTTCTCCTGCTGGGCCACCATCTTGCAGGCAGTGGAAGGCCCTGTTAGCCTGTGTTCACCTTTATCCCAAGTGCCTGGTCCAGGGCTTGGCTGTAGTAGATGCTCAGTAAATATAAGTAATAACTCTTCCTCCTAGCACTTCCAGAATGTTATTGGGATATCTCGTGCGTTTCATGTGCTTATCCTGGAAATTTTCACTCAAGCTTTATCCATATTCACAGCCAGTTTTATTCAGAACCAAAGCAGTCTGATCCCAGCATAAGGAAATGAATGACCCTCCTGGATCTAGGTCTTTAAAACTAGGGTCGCCTTAGAGCCAGTAGCCCCAAAGAGTTATAGGATTTAATGACATCAGGCCATTGAGAACAGAAAAGGGGAAGTGGGGGAAGAAGGCATGAGAGATGGAAGAGTGGACAGTAGGTTGTTTGTACAAAGGATTGTTAACCCTTGAAGAAGCCACTGTCCCCAGACTGCGGTAGTGATACATAGCCCCTGCGTGGGATGGTATGTAACTTTCCTGATGTTTTTATTACCATTCTGCAGATAGGAAAACAGATGTGGGAAGGAAATGTGGAGACCTCCTGTTGTGGCCCCTACCATCTCTGGTTCAGAACCAAACCGACAGAGTTCCAATTCTGAATGCTGCTTCCACTCTGTCCTTGGCCCCACCCAGTGACTTGGTCTCTCTGGACCCGTGTCTTCATCATTTTCGGGGAAGATATTTGAACCTACCTCTTGGAGTTGATTACTGGGTGCATGTGTTACAGAGCTGGGGCCTTCTGAGAAACTGAGGCAGCACAAAGACTCCCTCTTCAAACCCCAGTTCTTGCTGTCAAGTCAGAAAGATTTCAGACATGTCACTCAGAGTAACAGGAATGAGTTTATTGAAGTGCTAGGAAAAGGGAAAAGAGACACTCTCAAGGGAGAGGGTGGGTTGTTTCAGAGAGGAGAGACAATGTGCCTTTCCTGCACTCCGGTTTTATTGGGGATCCCAGAGAAGTTTCCAGAGAATCCCACCTGTGTCCACCTCTTGACTTTTGACTGACAGCAAGGTGTCATCAGACTTTCAAGTCCCCACTGCCATGGCAACTGTAGGTCACCTTGGCCCATGCCGACTGGTTCTAATTGGATTCTTTTTTTTTTTTTTTTTTTTTGTAGTTGTACTTGTAGATGGACAACATGCCTTTTTTTAATTTGTTTGTTTTTATGTGGTGCTGAGGATTGAACCCAGTGCCTCACATGTGCTAGGCAAGTGCTCTGCTACTGAGCTACAACCCCAGCCCTAACTGAATTCTTAACCATACATTCTTACAGATTTCATGGTTAGGAAGAACCATCCTTATCTCCCAGAGTTTCAGGATCTGGGCACAAAAGTCTCCCCCCTCAGGGTAACCTGGGTTCCTCTCATCAGCATTATCTCAGGCCTGCGTTTCTCCTGCAGTGAACAGGTGGCTTGCTGAGCAATGAGACACATCCTGCCCACTGAGGCCAGACAGGGCTGCAGGTACATTGCTTCTTGGAAAGGAAAGCACGTGGGGGTCAGTAGCGTGGCCCACGTATGGGATTAGTCTCTTCACCTCATGTCCCCCCCTCTCCCCCGTCCTCATCTGTCTGCTCCTAACACGTGGATACTCTGACATAATGAACAGAGCCTGACTGACATGCTGTATGCACGTGGGAGCTGGTAAGCTGTCACTGGATCCCGTTTGGAAATTGTACATCCAAAAAGTGCCAGAGGTGGGGTCCTGCTTTGATTCCCTCATTTCTGGTTCCAGCACCTTCCTCAAGGCAGTTAGCCCTTCATGATCTCTTGGACACTGAAGGAGGTGACACCGCAGAGCCCTGAGCTTCCTGATTTGAAGTCCTGCATGGTCCATTGTTGGGGACTTTGTGTTTATCCAGATGTCTTTGATACAGTCCTTCAAAAAGAGAAATCCTTCCCTGAGGCTATTTCTTTGCAAAGCCCCCCTGAAGGACTCAGGATTCAAGGGTTCCTGAGCCAAGTTAGAGAGACAAAGAAATGACAGATGTTTAAGCAGTATGAAGTAAGACTCTCAACTCTGTCCCTCCCTGTTCCCTTCTGCTTGGAGGGAAGACAGTGCCTGCTCCCTCCCCTCCTGAGCCAGGCAGACCTTCCCTCCAGAGAAGTCCTCTCCGCCACGGGGTTTGCTGACTTGGGTCAAGCTTGTTCCTCAGAGACCACTCCTGTGCCATGGCTGATGTCACAACCTTCATTCGCTCCAGAGATGGTGGCTTCATTTCTGTTGACAGCATTGTGAAATGGGAAATGAATGCTGAACCACTTTGTTTAAGCAGTCTGTCTGTCTTCTGATCAATAGTGGACCCGATGTTTCACACCTGGGGCCAGATGCTGGGCGTGGGGACCGGGGAGGAACCTTACACTCCACAGAGTTGAAGGCACTCAGAGATGACACTGGCCTTTCAGACACAGTTTATCTAAAGCCCCAGATGAAGAGCCTGGGGTTGGGGGAGGCGGGGAGACTTAGCATTTACTTGTGGAACCGCTGAGAAAATATCTTTGACATTGATTTAGAATCAGAGGACCTTGGGTACTCTGCTAGAAGCCTCTTCATTGTTTAACGAAGCCTGGGATCATAATTAAAGGTGGTTCAGAGTGCAGGCAGAAATCCCCAGAGCCGGCAGTGAGCGCCATCTGAGATGCCTGTGAAAAGCCATCGGGCCCTGGTGGAAACGCAATCAGGCCTCTGAGTAGAGAGAGGCTGGTGTCAGGGGCACCTCACAGGGGATATCTGTTTAGTGAACTGGGCGTGGCACCGCCTCTGTAGTTAAAAGTCTTCAATTTTATGCAGAACAGCACTCCCAATGCATGATTTAGGTCGGCAGAAAACTCACCTGGGTGCCAGTCAGCTGCAGGTGAAGTGGCTGAGAGGTGATAGGGGACAGTGGGAACTGTGACAAACATGAGCATACACCCTTAGTCTCAAAGAGATGATTGTTCTGCTGCTGCAGCTGACCACTGCCACATGTAGGTGCAGGCTCAATTTAAATTACCAGATGTATGTATAAAATATACCAGTTTTTTAAACACTACGTGGGCCAGTATCTTGTATGGTCCCCTGCCCCCCACCCTCCAACTATGTGCCTGACACCCTGTAATCCTCACCCTGACCCTTTGAGGAAGACATTTCCTTGTACACTCATCCACTTTACAGAGAACACAAGAGGCTGTCTTGGTCTTACACCAGCTCTTCCAAGCCAATTCACAGTCTCTCATGCCATCCACATGCAGTAGAACAAGGCTGTAATCCCAGCAATTCAGGAGGCTGAGGCAAGAGGATTGCAAGTTCGAGGACAGCCTGGGCAACTTAGTGAGACCCTGTCTAAAAATAAAAAGGTCCAAGGATGTAGCTCAGTGGATTAACCTTGGGTTCAGACCCCAGTAATGCAAAAATCTCTCATGCTGCTTTTTTCTGCCTTATATTTGAATTCTGGGGGAGGCTATGTTGGAAGGAAACAGGAAGTGGATCACAGAAGCCTTGCACATCCACATTTTTTTTGGTCCATTAGAGTTGTATATAATGGATTTGTTGTTACATTATTTGTGCATGCACACATTACAGCAGTATAATTTGGCCAGTATTAAACTAAGATTTTTATTGCATGTGCAGCTAACACGTTGTTCAGCAGATGTGTTCTGAGAGCACACTATGTGCCAGCCTCTGCTGTAGATTCAAAGAATATGCATTGAATAAGGCAGAAAAGGCACCAGCCTCATGCACTTACACTCCAGTGTGGGATTACTCCAGTCCATTTTACAAAGTCAGTAATTTAATTCCCTGTAGCTATAAATTCTATCAAGAATCTGAGTACCATGGAGGAGCTGGCTTGTCAGTCTGGACTGAGAGGTGGAGTTCACTGCCAAGAATATAGATGCAGGTGAGCTGGGTGCGGTGGCGCATGCCTGTAATCCCAGTGGTTCAGGAGGCTGAGGCAGGAGGATCATAAGTTCTAAACCAGCCTCAGCAACTTAGCAAAAAAAAAAAAAAAAATAGAATATAGATGCAATTGATAAACATGATGTTTCAATTAACAGTTTGGCCTCTCCCTTTATCTTCTAAGTCTGAAACCAGCACACTACTGATCTATGGTCCCAAACTCGCCTGCCATTATCTTTTTGAAAAACATGGTTTTCATATTTTTAGACCATAGGGGAAAAGTCACAAGAAATTTTGTGACACATGAAAATCATAGGAAATTGAGATTTAGTGTCCATACATAAAGTCTTCCTCAGCATAGCCACACTGGTTCATTTTACTTGGTTACCTATGCAGCTTTGTGCTTCAAAGGCAGAGTTGGTAGTTGATATCTGGAAACCAAAGCAGAGAATATTTACTATTTGGCTATTCAGGGGAAAAAAAAAAGATATTGCTATTCTCTGTTCCTACCAATCTGGCCCACTGTGCCCAGAAAAATTATCCCTGTCCAGGAAGGTGAAGAAGGAGACAGAACTGAAATGGAGCTCCTATTCATACAGTGTTTCTCATAGTTCCTGGACAGGGTCTCCTTCTCTTACAAACCTGTGGTCCCCTCTGGCCTGAGGCTCTTCTGATGTGTAGTCTGGAGCTAGAATGGTTTTGCAAGACCTTAATTACAGAATTCCCTTCCTAGCAGGTGATTCCATTAGAGGCCACACCTGCTTGCGGGATTCTTCCCTTTCCTTCAAAGTGATGATAACCAAGCCCTATTTATTTATTGCAAGGAAATATGCTCATGACTTATTGGACAAAACACAGCAACAACAATTTCACTCACAGAGGACGTTTCCATTTACATCAAATTTGTATTTATGAACTTCGCTACATGCATGAAGAGATAGAGTTCTATCTGGATGTTGGATCCCCAGAATGTTCTTAAAAGTTATCAGTGGTTGCATTGAGATTTGGAGTGATTTTAAAAACTTTCTTCTTACCTTTTTGTACTATGTGTTTGGTCTTTTTTTTTTTTAATTAGCATAAATCATCTTAATTTGCACAGAGCAACCCCGTTATTTTCATTTCAAGAAATAAATAAGAAGGATGGTTGCATCCACAATTATTTTTGTGGTTGTGATGTAACTGCTAGAGAGAGATGGCATTTTCCTACAGCTCACTCTACCTGGACCAGGGGAGTGCATGGTTTTGTGAAAAAGAAGATAAATACGAACATGGTAGGAGGTGAGGGAAGATAAGGAAGTGAGGTCATCATTCTGAGATGAAGACGGTTCCCCATAGGTAAATCTCCTTGGTTCACTCATAGTATTTGGAAAGGGGTGTGTGGGGGTGTAGATAGTTCCTGGTCTTTTTTACCCCACTCTTAGCGCTCTTGAGAAATAAGCCTCTATGGAGTATTTAAAAACAGTAGCTTGGCGCCACCTAGTGTCTGCGCTCTTTCACTTCACTGAGCATCTGAGAAGCCTCCCTTCAGATTCTTTGTTTGATGTCCCTGCCCCGATGGCATTTGCACTGCGGGCAGTGCAATGCCTCCCGGGGTTCTGCTGGGCAGTGGGGATGCCTCATTAATTTATCCCTTCCTGCCTGCCTCAGTCACACAAAGCACATGTCGTGGTTCAGCAGTGGAAAAGTGAAAAGATGCCTCTGTCAAAGCTCATTCCTATCTTTCTCCAGCAGCGCATCCTGAAAGCTGGCCACCTTTCTCTGGCTGGAACACCGTCCTGCTCCCCAGGGCTGCTTTGGGTTTGGGGCTCTTGGGTTGGGAATAGGAGAGCATGGCTGGTGGTGGGCTGCTTAGCTTACTGGCTTCAGCCGGTCAGAACTGAGTCCTGGTTCCCAGTCCTGTCTTCTGCAGCATACTCTTCTCTCCTTTCTTTTCTTTTCTTTTCTTTTCTTTTCTTTTCTTTTCTTTTCTTTTCTTTTCTTTTCTTTTCTTTTCTTTTCTCTTCTTTTCTCTTCTCTTCTCTCCTTTCCTTTTTCCTTTCCTTTCCTTTCCTTTCCTTTCCAGGGATTGAACCTAGGGGTACTTAACCACTGAGCCATGTCCCCACCCCTTTTTTTTGTATTTTATTTAGAGACAGGGTCTCACTGAGTTGCTTAGGGCCTCACTGAGTTGCTGAGGCTGGCTTTGAACTTGTGATCCTCCTGCCTCAGCCTCCCTAGCCCCTGGGATTACAGACATGTGCTGCTACATCCAGCACTCACCTTCTTCTTATCCAGCTACTACACCCCAAGCCTGCTTGTCCTCCTGAAGGTCTCCCTTTCTCATCCTTCTGCCCACCTGGTCCCTCACCAGGTCCCACAGCTTTATCACCTATTAGCTCTAGAACCTGCCACTCTTCCATCACAGTCCTCCTTCATGTACATACCTGTGGCTCTCCTGCCCTCCATCCATCCCATCCTGGCCTTGAGGATCAGCTCTGCCTGTGTGATCTTGTCCTTGGATCTTTGTTTCCCCTTGTACACCACTGGTTCTCACCTGGGGGCAGGTGGCCCCCCAGGGGATATTTGTCTATCTCTGGAGATACTTTTGATTGTCACAGTGGGAAGGGAAGGAGCTACTGGCCTCTGTAGGTAGAGGGCAGGGCTGCTGCTGCCCTGGACCATCCCCAAGAGCAAAGAATCATCTGGTTCACAAGATCCAGAGTGTCAATGCAAAGAGCCTCTGCTCCAGACATTTAAGGGCTAACCCGATGCTCTCAACACTTTAGTAGGCTTGTGCATAGATAGAGGTAGATCTTACCATGTCTCCTAAAATCTCCCAGTCACAAGGAATAAAAAGAAGAATTAGCCTGACCTGTCTTTATACCCCACCTCAGGATACTCACACAGGATGCTGCTGCTCCAGAGAAAGTCATCCTTTTCGTGTATGCTTTGCTTTAGAATTATTTAAGTCTCATATTAAATTGTATTTATTTACACCGTGATTGTTGACAATAAAATTTCCCCTATGATTTTAGTTGGGACATTCCATAAACCCTGACTTCTTCAAAAAGTCTATCATGAGGGCCGGGGATGTGGCTCAGTGGTAGAGCACTTGCCTGGTGTGTTTGAGGCCTTGGGTTCCATTCTTAGCACCACAAAAGAAGGAACAACAGCAACAACAAAAAATCTATCATGAAAAAGGGTCATATGACTGTGCTGGATTAAAGAGGATAAAGTGGTGGGGGGCAACAAAAGATTTTTTGAGACAATGGAAGAAATTGGAATATGGACTATTTGTGAGGTAATACTCCTGAGTTAGTATGTGATTTCTTTTTTTTTTTTTCCATTCAGTACTGGTGATCTAACCCTGAGCTACATCCATCCATACAGATATACATACATCATACATACACACATCTATTTATTTATACATACCTGAGAGATTGAACCCAGGGGCACTTAACCAATGAGCCTCATTCCCCAGCCCCTTCTTTTTTTTATTTTTAATTTTGAGACATGGTCTCACTGAGTTGCATAGGACCTTGGCAAGTCAGTAAAGCTAGCTTTCAATTTGTGTCTCAACCTCCTGACCTGCTGGGATGACAGGCATGTACCACCATGCCGAACTTATCCTAGTACGTGATTCCTTAGGTATGACAGTGGCCTCGTCGTTATATGGGAGAACATTCTTATTTGTAGATTATTTAGAGTGAAAGTGTCAAAATGTCTGCGACTTGCTTTCAGTGGCTTAGCTAAAAAACAGGTGGATGTACGTATATGGGTGTGCGTACATGTGCAGGTGGAAAGAGAAGAACAGATGAGGCCAAATCTGTTAGTAGTAAGTGGATTCAGGTAAAGTGAGCCTTGGGTGTTTTACTACTACTACTACCAGTTGACCTTTTTTGCCGTTAAAATCTTTGGGGGCACCTAATCGAATGACGTGTTGTGCCGGCAGCCCCCTGAGCTTGGCCATCTGTGTCTTCAGTTTGCAGCTCTCCACCCATCCACATGAAGGTGCAGCCTCTGAACCAGACGGCACTGCAGGTGTCCTGGAGCCAGCCCGAGACCATCTACCACCCGCCCATCATGAACTACATGATCTCCTACAGCTGGACCAAGAACGAAGATGAGAAAGAGAAGACGTTTACAAAGGACAGTGACAAAGACTTGGTAAGGACCCCCATTTCAAAGGGGCCCACTGCGCATGGGGACTGCCACCTGAGAGGACTGTGGATAGGGCCTGCTTGGGCTCATCCTGACCTGGCATCTCTCTGAATTATATGACCTGGAAGAGCTATTTTTGTTTTGTTTTGTTTTGTTTTTAATATCAACCTTCCAAGACTGATTGCTTTAGCTGCCATTATTAACAAATAGAAAGCTTCTATTAGGCCTTTTTCCTCCAAGAGGCTTACTGTACAAATTAAATGCTTTGTGCATTTCAGTATCCCCCAGGTTGTGGCATACAGCAAGCGCTACATAAGTGTTAACTGTTACATTTGCAGTTACTCCACCTCAACTGCCATCTCGGTTTTCCTTCAATTTGCTGCTGTCACATCACCATGCCACCATCCACAGTCGCCACCATTCCCTTCTGTCCCATTTGTCCTGTCTTGCATGCTCCCCTTCCCTGCGGGACCCATGTGGCCATGTAACCTCAGCTTCTGTTCTGCAGCTTCCAGAGCCCATACCATCTAACCTTACTGGAAGCGACCTGGGCCCAGCTCCCCTCCCCATCTGCACACTCTCATAAACGTTCAGCATTGGGTACCCAACGAGGCCCCTCAGAAACGGGTGTGTGCTGAAGCCATCTTCTCAAAGCAAACCCTCCAACAAGCACTAGTCTTCAAGTCTTTGCACAGAAACTCAAAGTGACACATTTGCTACATTTCTCCTTAATCAAAGGAAGCCTTCAGAATAATGAAACCTGTAATTGTATATGCGCATGAAAAATGCAGTGCACCGAGTGGGATTCTTAATGACTGTTATCGCTTTTTTTCCCCCCCCTCTCCATACAGAGTCCTCGGGGCCCATTCAATCAGTTATAGAATAATACTTTTCGTATTTCTTTAGATGAAGATTCTTTCACTTCATTTCCATTTATATTTTCCATTTCCCCACTAGACTTTGTTATCTGGGTCACATTAGGGAATGACAAGCCCTCGTGAAATCAGAGCGGAATCTGTTGAAAGGCACCCAAGGTTAGGATGTGTTTTAACCTTTCTCTTGTCACAACTGGATCCCCGTAAGGGATTTTCCCCTTTCTGAAGTAAAACTGGCTTGCATTAATCAGCAGAAACTATCTAGGCCCTTAACTGGTTCCTTGTTCTAAGTGGCAAATAATTAAACATGCAAAGATGAACAGATAGTGGCTTGGGGTGAATTCTAATAAATCCCTGCATAGATAGAGTGAAGATTTTTTGGTATAACAGAAGGTGGGTCAGAAGTTTAGGGAATGGAACATAAATTAGTTTCAGACAAAGAGATGTAGAGAAAAACATGCTTTGACAGCAAGTTCTATTCCCTAGGAATTTCTAGGGGTGGTTATTTTCTTTGGGGAACACAAAACAAATTTTCTTAATCCCTAAGTTCATCAAGAGCCCTGACTTGGTGGCCAGAAAGCTGTGCTCTAACTCGTGGTTCCAGAAACCTAAAAGCAGTACTTACTGTTTATAGCATTTTCCAGTCTAAGATCTCTCCTCTACATCCTCTCCACAAACCTGTGAGCCAAGTGTGTTACCCTACCTTTTCCAAAAGAGGTAAATGAGGCCTTAGTCAGGAAGCTCTTTTTTAGGCAGAAGGAGCAGTTATAGCCACAGTGACATTAATACCAGTTCAGAGGTTTTCAGTGGCCACACCAGGAAAACACACTCACTCAGGAGGCTCACAGGCAGCTCTCTGTTCTTGGCCCAGAACACATGGTTCAGTGACATCTCATCCCCTGGGAGAAGTCTATGGAAATTGCTTGTTTTATTTATTTCTTTGGAAAGCAAGTACTACCTGCTTTTCAGGTAGGTTCCATTTTCCCATTTACAAGAACTGTTTACCACTGAACCACATCTCCAGACCTTTTTATGTATTTATTTATTTTTATTTTGAGACAGGGTCTCACTAAGTTGCTTAGGGCCTCGCTAAGTTGCTGAGGCTGACTTTGAACTTGTGATCCTCCTGCTTCAGCCTACTGTGCTCCTGGGATTACAGATGTGGGCCACTGCACCCAGCTACAAAGACTTTTCTAACGAAACATTGAGTAACGGTGACCTGGATTTGCCTGGTGATATTTGATTAGAGGTTGACAAACATTTTTTCTAGATTGGGCCAGATGGTGAATATTTTAGGCTTTATAAGTTACATAGTCTCTCATAACTACCCATCTGGGTCTTTATAGGGTGAAAGTAGCCATCAACAACATATAAATGATTAGGTCATGGCTGTGTGCCAATAAAACTTTATAAAAACAGATGAGAGGCCAGATCTGGCCTGCAGGCTGGACCTTTCCACTTGCTGGACCAGTGGCACTCTATCTGCTGCTTGGTTTGGTCCACCGTGTAAAAGGTTTGCCTGGCCTGTGTTACACAGTTCTCACAGGAACTCGTGAGGTAGCTGTTCTTCTTCCAACTTGACAGTTGAAGGTAGCAGAGGCTGAGAGATATTATCAGCTAATGAGTGGTGTGACTTCACTACATCTTATGACCTATGGCCTGGTGTTCTCCCTTGCCTCATCCTTCATGTTATACATACTCAGGATATGACGAGACCTTCAGACTGCAAAGAAACTGACGCACCAAGAATTTCTTGTTGATGTTCTGCAGCCTGCATGGCTCTGGAGATTATTTAGTTGATAATTCTAGAGTCCATCTAGGACCGATAATTATAGTTTACATGGTACAGTAATTGTGACAGAAGTCCAGGCCTTGTGAACATAAAGAGGGCCAAAGCTGCTGGGCTGGTGTTGTAGCTCAGCAGCAGAGCTCTTGCCTATCACGTGTGAGACACTGGGTTTGATCCTCAGCACCACATTAAAATAAATAAATTAAATAAAGGTATCATGTCCATCTACAACTAAAAATATTTAAAAAAAAAAAAAAGAATGATGCTGTCGCTTCTCTTCTGTACTTAAGTGCTTGGCAAGGTCATTTCAAGGTGATCTTTCCTGCCAAAGGGAGGCTTTGGTCAGTGGGAAACACCACATCTGCCAGGCTTTGCCAGGATACCCAGGTTTGCTTTTGAGTGCAAAGTGTGCCTGGCTTTCAGAAGCAACTCACTGCCTCCTCTTTCTTCCCCTGCAGAAAGCCACCATTAGCCATGTCTCACCCGATAGCCTTTACCTGTTCCGAGTCCAGGCCGTGTGTCGGAATGACATGCGCAGCGACTTCAGCCAGACGATGCTCTTCCAAGGTGAGGCTGGTTTCTCTCTAGTTCCCACCTGACCCTCCCTCTCTAGTCATGCTTTGTCCTTTTCCTGTAGGGGGTTGGGCACAAGAGCACAGATCCAGCCTAAGGGTCCACATAGGCATTTAAAGCATACCTAGAAAAGCCCCTGGAATTTGTGTCTGTCTTTGAGGTTGGAGATATCCTAGGTCAGAAAAGGGGAAGAAAACAAAGCAGTTTTTGGTTTTATTGTTATTTTTCAAATGTGGGGAACCATATATGTGGGCTTTTCTCCCACACATTGTCTAGCATTGTGTCAGATCACAAACCACTCTGGAGTGTATTGGCAGGTGTCCTCTTAGGATTTCCAGCATGATTCAGCTTTTTCTTCCCTCAAAAGCTACAGCCCAGGGCTGAGATGTAGCTTGGTGGTAGAGCACTTGCCCAGCATGCTTGAGCCAGGGGTTCCATCCCCAGTACCACCGTTTAAAAATAAATAGATGAATGAATGAATGAATGAATGAATGAAATGAATGAATGAACCTGGAGCCCCAAACATGCAGTTCACCCTTCCTACTTGCAAGCCACAAAGAACCCCCTGTCTTTGGGATCCTTGAGATTTCTGAGATAGAGATGTATGTTACTATTGACATAGAGACTCATAGAAAATTCCAGAACTAGAACTAGGATGAAGCAAGTAGGACTTTGCCATAGCACCAATTTTAAACGATCACCAAAACTTTCTAATTGGTCAAGATACATAACTTTTTAATAGGATATTTTTTTTAAAAGCAAAATCAGTACAAAGATTTCAAGAGTAAAATATATGAGTTTTAGATAAAGATGAGGGGCTTGGCATACTATAGCTCAGTGGTAGGTAGAACACATGCTTAGCATGCCCTTGGTTTAATCCCTAACACCAAACATATAATAATAAAAATTTTAAAATAAAGATAGGATGTGTTCTGTCTTACTTGCCCTGGCCTAATCTTGGTCCTGGTTCCAGTATTACTTAAAGAAATAGGCAGCCCTGTGGGCTGGAGTATGTGGATTTGGTTTCCAGATAGGCACTCTAAGCAGTGTACAAGTAAAGACCCAGGCACTGGGCTTGGACTCTACCAGTCTGAGGTCCTCCCTGCTCAGGATCTTTACATCTTAGGGGCCTCAGCTTTCCCATCTCCAAAATGAGAAGCATGCACCCCAGGCCACTGGTTCTTAACCTTTTTGAGTCATGGATCTTTTCCTTGGAAATTGCCAGGATTTTTGTGGATAAATGGAGAAACCCTCTAGAACATACTGTAGGTCATGGACCAACAGCATCAGTGTGACCTGGAAGTCCACAAGATATGCACGTTCATGAACCCCTCGCAGCCAGCCACATCAGATTCTCAGGAACCTGAGTCCTAACAAGATGTCCCTGGTGACTGGCATGCACGTTAAGGGCTGGCAAATGCCAGGTTGGAGCCAATGCTCTGAAGTGAGGTCCTCCAGTGAGTCCTGGCTGCCACTTAGCCACTGTGCCACGCTGAGAACATCTCCTACCTTGGAGCTGAAGTGGTGCTAAAAAGTGGTGGTGCCGATAGTACCAACCTCACTGGGTCCTTGTGGAATGATGGGTGATACGTATTAAAGATCTAGTATAGTATTAATTATTAGCACTATGGTTAACATCTCATTAATACAGGGTGAGTATCCCTTATCTGAAATGATCAGAGGGGTTTCACATTTTGGAATGTTTTGTTTCGTTTTGGCAGGTGTTGATTTTGGAGTATTTGCCTAGACTTTACTAGTTGAGCATCCTTAATCTAAAAATTTGAGATCCAAAATGATCCAGAATCCAAAACATTTCTCATGCTCATAAAGTTTTTGGATTTTGAATTCTGGGGGGATTTTGGATTTTTGGATTAGGGATGCTCAAGATGTATTAGTTTGATGTAAAAAATAATAATAATCAATGCTGAACTCAAGGCAAGAAGGCCTCTGACCTAGATTCCCTTCAAGGCTCCTTTCTAGCTTGAAAATTTCGCATGTAATATTTATTCTTTGCTAATGATCTCATCCTTTCTATTTAAACTAGTCAAAATTAGCATGATTGCTTTTTTACATAAGTAAACCTCACTCTGTCTATCCACACCCTGGATGTATTAACCCTTTTCCAGTGTTAAGACCATGAGCCAAGGCCAGGTCTGTGCTGGTCAAGGGAAGAGAGAAGGGAGACCAGAATGGGAGCTTGCTGTGGCCGAGCCCAGGAACTTTAGACATATAAATCATGATTAGGACCCCTGTGCTCCATCCAAGAACCCTAGATCTACAGAGCTGCCTCTTCTGATGAACAGCCTCTGAGCTGCCTGGCTTCCACATTGACTTTAGAAAATTAAATGTTTATAATATAATGCAATTCAAAAAGACCCTGTCAGCTGTAAACTCAAAGCAGAGAGTGTTTAAAATGTCTGATCACAGTGACTTCTTGAAAATGGCCAGTGTCTCCTTTGTCTACCAACTATCTTTGCTCAGGTGGTGGGGAGTTTGCTTATTCCTATAGGTGCGTCAAGGGGCAGGGTCTTTCTTTACACCAACCCACAATGACTTCAGCATTTTTTTTCTCAGCAGTCACAGGAAGTTGTGCATGGTGGCAGGGTGCAGGGGCAGGGGGTGTCCTGAGCTTTGGCTTTGAGCCACAGACCAAGGAGGCAGCCTAGAGAAGCTCACAGATCCTCCCTCAGAATGGTTTTAAATCAATGAGTAAAACATATAGGAGAGGAACCAATTACATTCAAATACAGTTGTCAAAATATTTTAAACCAATCCGAGATTTAGCAGTTGTATGCACTAACTGTAGAAAAGTTTTAAATGACAAGCTGCTGGCCAGGAGCTGCTGTTATTTCTGAGCGGTAATGCACATCAGTGTTATTCCCAAATATCTGCTACAACTCCAAAGCATTATGGAAATATGGGTGATTTCAATGGGAGACAGATCCTACAAATGTAGCTGAGATCAGCTGCCTGTGTCCATCCTGGAAGGAAGTGCACCATTGCAGGAGAGCTTAGCCAGAACATAGGTGTCATCTCTGCCCACCGCCCCACCTGCACCTGCCATCCCTGCATTCCATTAGGCCCCTTGGTCCTCGTTTGAGCCTCCTGATGTGAAAGGTCTTGAAGAAACTTCCTGGTCACCAGAGCTATCCCTGACCCTAGTGAAGACTGTGCAAGACTAATAAAAATCTGGCATGCAGATAGAGTGATTGTGGAGTTTGTTGGCCTTAATTAGAGCCCATTTTAAAGGGCAGGTAAGGCAAGTCTCATGAGAACCTTTCTTCCTGTGTTAATGGAGAGATGTGTTCACCTGTCCAGGCTGTTGAGGTATGGATCCCTGAGTAACTCAATGATCATGGGAGGCCACATGTAGTCCCAGTGAGACTTGCACTTTTTGTTCTGTGGCTGCCTCATTTGACCAGAATCTAAACAGTTGCCTTGCCTTCTAGATCCATCTCTTCCCCATATTAGTCTCTTTGCCTGTTTCACTTTCCAACTAATGCAAAATGAATGTATCATTGGGTCAGGGGTTGCAAGCTCAGGTGTCCAGGGGGATCAGGCATGGGACAGGTGCAAATGAAGGGAGGGCTCTCAGCGGGAAATGTGAGAACTTGTGCGCAACTAAAGGGAATGACAGACACTTGGCACCAGCCAATTATTGCCCTGCATGGATGTCAGCCCAGTTTTGCCAATATAGCTTTGCAGATAAACGTGAAACTGGAATTTTAGAGATGGAAGCTTTTACACTGTTTGGCAGAAGATTTGATTTTTTAAAATTTGGTACCAAGGATTGAACCCCGAGGTTCTTAACCACTGAGCCTAGCCCTTTTTATGTTTTATTTAGAGACAGGATCTTGCTGAGTTGCTTAGGGCCTCACTAGGTTGCTGAGGCTGGCTTTGAACTTGTGATCTTCCTGCCTCAGCCTCCCGAGCCGCTGGGATTGCAGGCGTGCATAACTGCATCTGGCTCAATTTTTTTAAAGCTTACAGGGCAAACAAAAATATATGTAGGTCACTTGCCATTTCTGGTGTAGTTGTAAAAACTATAGCAGGCACAAGTGTATTTAGGTAGTTACCATTTTGGTGGTAATTTTTCAATGTATGTAGGAGGCAGATTTTCACTAACAAGCACAATAGCACTGTTGGTTTTTGCAATAACTACAAAGTTTGATATTTTTAGGTTCTATCATTTAGTATAATTCATAATAACACAAAGGTAGAAGCAACCTAGATGTAGGTGTCTGTCAGGAGATGAATGGATAAGCAAAATGTGGCATATAGGTGTTATTCAGTCATAAAAAGAAAAGAAATTCTGACACATGGTGTAACATGCATGATCCTTGAGGAGATTATGCTACGCAAAATAAGCCAGTCACAAAAACACCAGTTCATATGAGATGTCCAGAGTAGTCAAGTTCACGGGAATGAAAAGTAGAGAGGTGGTTGCCAGTGTTGAGGGTAGGAGGAAAGGAGCAGTTGCTCAATGCCTGTGGAGTTCCAGTTTCCCAAGATGAAGAAGTTCTAGAGAGAAATGGTAGTGATGGTTGGTTGCACAGTAATGTGAATGTTCTTAACACTGCTGAACCATAGACCTAAAAATGGATCAGGTGGCAAATTTTATGTTCACTGTATCTTATCACAATTTAAAAAAATGTTTTAGTTGTCACTGGATCTTTATTTAATTTATTTATTTATATGTGGCACTGAGAATCAAACCCAGTGCCTCACATGTGCTAGGCAAGTGCTCTACCACTGAGCTATAACTCCAGCCCATTTTAACACAATTTAAAAAAAAAAATTTTAAGTTATATTGTTTAATTATAACCATATGGGAGAACAAAACTACAGGAAGAAATGAGCACCAGAAAGTCTAATGAATGATGAATATCAACTAACCACGTAAAACAATGGTATATCTTATGATTTTAAAACACAAAGAGAATAGAGTTTGCTTCATTTTTAAGATGGTAAAAGTATAATTAAAGAGAGGCATATTAGAATCCAAAAATGATAATACAAGACATGATGACCAAAAAGAATAGAGAAGAACAATGTAATAATATAATTCCACTTAAATACAGTTCAAATATTGGCAAAATTTTGACAAGAGTAGAATGCTGGCTAACTTTGGGGCTCAGTGGATATTACCTGGGTCAGGGTATAAGCAAACCTTCATACCAGCAAAGCACCAGAGAACATATCTTTAAAAAAAAAAATTAAAAACACCATTTACTTCATGTTCAAATGATAATAATTTGGACATATTGGGATAAATAAGTAAATTGTTAAAATTAAATTTGCTGTCCTTTTTTTGGTATCTTAAAATGGGTGTTACACAGGTGTTTACATGTGTAAAAACAATTGAATCATACACTTAAATCTTGTGTGTTTTACTGTATAGGAGTTGTACCTCAATAATAAAACAGAAAACTACAAAAAACTTCTAAAATTTTAATTAGCAACTTAAGAAAGGGAACAGCAAACTGGATCACAGTCCAAATCAAATCCAGCTCTCTGCATGATTTTGTATAACTCACAAGCAAGGAAGGATTTGGGGGATTTTTTTGGTGGTGGTATTGGTGTTTTTGGTTTGGTTTGGTTTGGTTTTTTATTTTTTTTACATTTTTAAACAGTTGGAAAAAATCTGCAGAGGAATATTTTATGACAGAGTTATGTATGTAATTTATATATCAATTCAGATTCAGATTTGTGTTCACAATTAAAAGTTTTGTTGTAACTACCAAAAAAAATGATCTGTTGTTACCATTTCTTTATTTTCCAGCTAATACCACCCGAATATTCCAGGGAACCAGGATTGTGAAAACAGGAGTGGTAAGTAGAGAATAGTGGTTGCTTTGTCCTGACTAGCTATTCATTTGCATGCAGTTAAGAGTGTTACCACGAGGTGGCAGTATGATGTTGTTGAATTGTATACCGTGAAGGTTAAAATAGAGAAAAACTGTATTATTCACTCTTTAATACATTGAAAAAGAGCTTACAATAGTGTTAGAAGTTTATATTGTATAATTTTGTTAATGTAAAAATCTTCCAGATGTTCAATTACTTTTGATCCCTGAGAATCAGATGATACAGGACCACAAGGGGGTTAATCTGTTCCAAGCCCTTCATTTGACATATGCTAAAATTCAGACATTGTCACCTGCCTGGAGTTACAGGGGTTTGCAGATTTATGGAGCCTGAATTAATACCTCAGTTTCCCCATTCCTGGTACAACTAATAACCATGGTGGCTATAGCAATAATAGCGTGAAACTCACTAAGCACTTCTGGATTTCAGGCACAGATAATTTTATTTATTTCTCAAAACAGTCTCAAAATTGCATTTCTATTATCTCCATTTTACAAATGAAGAAACTGAGATACATTGAGTTAAGGTAATGTGCCCAGCATCACCCAGAGAGTAAGGAAGGGTTCAGCAACTTGGACCCAGGCAGCCCGATCAAGTCAAGTCTTAGGTGGTGTTTGGATTTACATTAATGAACTTCAGAACTCAATTTTACTAATAACATGGTCTTCCTAAAAGTACCAAGTTTTCAGTGTAACACTTGATGAAGTCGAGAAACCTGAGTTGTTCTGGTTATTGTTTTGAATTGTATAAAGGATGGGATGGAATTTTGGATTCTAGCTTATATGAACTAAAATTGAAATACTATATCAGAACAGCAAAACTTTTTTCATAGATACCGTCTATGAATAAAACTCCATAACCGAGCCCCAGTTTACAGTGATAAGAATGAGCAGAGGTTTGCAAATTGGCAGCCCTGCCTCCGTCTGTCCATGGGGTAAGCTCCTGGACACTGCCCTCACCTATCAGATAGGTGAGGATCAGATCTGCCTCCGGGGTAGCATGGAAAACCTTAGTACATGGTTGGCACTTGTTGAGTGGAACTCTTGGTATTGTCATTAATGTTGTCATCTAAGTGGGCATAGATTTTGCCATGGATAAGCACAGACTCTGAAAGATATCATGTTCATACTGCACTCAGCGTGGAGAGGCAGAGATGTAAGCCAGTTCCCAGAGGTTCCCGTGGACAGGGTGGCTTCTGACTGTGTCACAATGCATCTGTGCAGGCAATTCTCTCCTCCATCCATTTCCTCACTGCAAGATGGTGGAGCTGATTCCAGGGCCCTTCCAGACCTAAGAGCTAGGTGTTTACCAGAATTTCCAAATGTTGACATAAAAGTAGGAGGCTCCTGCCCTTTCTTACTTCGATAACAATAGATTTTCTGATGTTGCCAAGTTGTCACTTACTGTCTTGAAGCCAACTTGAATGACACTCTTACCTTTTTTTGCCACCAGCCTCATCCTGAGCAATATCAATGGAAAATTGTGTTTGATACACTAAACTGTTTAGTGCATTCAAATTATTTATAAAACCATTAAAATAAGAATTGGCCACCCTTGGTCAACTTTCGCACCATCGTTTGGGAAACCACATGGGATGGATGAGTAAAACTCTGAGGTTTTACAAACCAAAGCCTCATTCGCAGTCCTTATTACTGATGCTTGTCTGCATTTTCCTTCCTCTGCCTCTCCTGCAACTCCCGGCGACCTTTTTAGCCCACAGCCTCTCCTGCCTCTTCAGCGGACATGGCCCCCATCAGCTCGGGGTCTTCCACCTGGACATCCTCTGGCATCCCCTTCTCATTTGTTTCCATGGCGACTGGGATGGGCCCCTCCTCCAGTGGAAGCCAAGCCACAGTGGCCTCGGTGGTCACCAGCACGCTCCTTGCGGGCCTGGGGTTCGGGGGAGGGGCATCTCCTCCTTCCCCAGCACTGTGTGGCCCACGCGCCTCCCCACGGCGGCCTCCGCCAGCAAGCAGGCGGTGAGGCCAGTGCTTGCGACCACAGAGGCCCTGGCTTCTCCGGGGCCCGACGGCGATTCGGCACCAACCAAAGACAGCGAGGGAGCAGAGGACGGAGAGAAGGATGAGAAAAATGAGAGTGAGGACGGAGAGCGGGAGCACGAGGAGGAGGGGGAGAAGGACTCCGAGAAGAAGGAGAAGAGCGGGGTGACCCATGCCACCGAGGAGCGGAACCAGACCACACCCACACCCACACCCTCGTCTCCTAACCGGACTGCGGAGGAGGGCGGGCATCAGACTATACCAGGGCGCGGGCAGGACCACGCTGCCACCCCCACAGAACAGCCAGGCCGGGCGAGGGACGCTGCCCCAGGCCGGGACTCTGACGTGGTCACCTCCACCCAAGTGCCCCCCACAGCCACAGAGGAACATTATGCAGGCAGTGATCCCAAGAGGCCCGAAATGCCATCTAAAAAGCCTGGGTCCCGAGGGGACCGATTTTCCGAGGATAGCAAATTTATCACTGTCAATCCAGGTAAGTGGGGCTGGTCTTCATTTAAGGTTCTCTGCTGCTGTGAGTCTTCCCCTTTTTTCTAAGGATTGGGAGTGGAGGATGAAAATTCAGAAAGTAGTAAATATTCTCAGTATTGTGTACGCCCCTAAGGCAAAAGGTGTGTGTGTGTGTGTGTGTCCCTGCCTATGCCGCCGCCAGGTGTCTCCCTGTTTTATTCCTGTAAGAACCTAGTCTCTTATCTTGGCTGAAATAATCCTCTTCTTGATTCCTGTGTCCTTGCCTCAGAGTAACTCCAAGCACTTCAACCAGGCAGTGAGAAAAGTGAATTAAAAAGACATTAAATCCTAAGAAGTTTACTCATTAAGATGTCATTCCTTAATCATTGATGCAGTACATGGGCAGTCCGTGTTGTGCCAGGTACTCTGCTGGATTCTGCATCCAGGAATCCTAGTGTCTGCCTCATGGGATAAAGGGAAAGACAGACAGATGATTGGCTGCAGCTCCCTAGAGGGCAAGTCAGGAAGTTAGGTAGCAGGAACAGTAGAGAGCCATCCACACAGGGCATTAGCTGGCAAGCCAGAAAACTGCTTCACTAAAGTGTATTTTATTATGAAATGACAATAGAGAAAATAAACAGGTTGCTGTCAAAGAGAATTATGGGAAGGACAGGGACGTGCTAAGGAAGGCCACCTTGGGGAAGTGACATTTATCCTGAAACCTAAAGAATGAAAGTCTTATTAGTCCATGGTCTGTCCCAGGAAATGTGGTCCTCTATCCCAGAGCTGCCATTGACTGTGCAAATTACCCAATGTACAGACCATGAGACCAGGGGGTGGCTGGTCTGGACTCTGCTTGCTGTGGCAATTTTTTTTTTTTTTTTTTTTTTTTTTTTTTTTTTTTTTGCCTTATCATATGCTCAAATCTTAATCAACCATCCTGATAGTTTCCACAAGGGAGCTATAGCATGAGGGGTTGTTATTGTTGTGAGGGGTTTTCTTAATAAGAAATTCTTCATTTTGCCAGACTACAAGATGTTTAGCAACAATTTTTTTTTGCATCTAAGCTGTTGTGGAGTTATAAGAGTGCAAAAAAAAAAGGCAACTGGTAAATATTTATTTGCTTTTGCACTTGTAAACATTAAAATTCATCTAAAGCTGAGATCTCGTATGTTAAGATACAACTTAGAATAAATTTTCATGTTTTGAATTACTTTCCTCTTAAAGCTGGTATGAACTAATTTTTCAAAGTAGGGGTCTCCTATGGGTGTTGCTCAATTTGTTGCAGCTTTAGGGAGAGGTGCACAGGAGCCCCTCATGGAATTGAGTGAAGGAAATATGGACCACTTGTGAATCTGTTCCTTTAGGAACATGATTTTCCCTCTAGGGATTGCCGTGAGAAAGTTAAATTTCTTGCTCTTGAAGATATTAAAGAAAAAATTAAGGAGTACCCACTGTATACCTGGCACTGGACTAGGCACTGGGACTAGAACCTAGATGAAGACAGCTTCTCTTCTACTAGGGTTTATATTCTTTTGGGGGAGCTTGAGACTATTCCAGTAAACAAATGCATGACTTTTAAATAGTGTCAATCGCTGAAGTCAGGGAGAGGGACAGTGTAGCCCTGAGTTACCAAGGATGACTTTTGAGCAGAGGACCAAGTGGTGAGGAGGAGCTAGCCATGTAGAGATCCACAGAAGAGCATTCTAGACTGCAGGTACAACCGGTGTAGGGACCCTAAAGTGGGCATGATCATAGAGGAGGTGAAGAGTGAGTTCAGAAGCTGGTAGAACTCTGACACAGAAGGGGTTCACTGGCCATGCTGAGGATTGACTGTACTTGAAAGGGGAAACCAATGGTAGATTCCATCTCATTAACTTTTTTGAAAGATCACTTGGGCCTGTGCGTGGAAATCATACAGGGGAGTCCTGGTTAAGAGACAGTGGTGACATGACTAGGACCAGCCAGTGTCTTTTCTCCCAAGACAAGGGGTGGGCTTGGAACTGATCTTTGAACTTGTGTGGTTCAATCTCTCGACTAAGGACTCGGGTAGATAGTATCCTCAACCTGCTTCTCATAAACCTTTCTTTGACCATAACTCTTGAAAAATATGGCTGCTGAGAGCTTGGGTTGGGAGTATTCACAGCTCAAGAAGCTGGGGATGGTGGAGTCCTGGATTTGCTCCAGGTGGGTGGCAATGAATTCTTGCCACTGGAGTCAGATTCTGGACTCCAGGGAAAGGGGAGAAAAAAATGAGGGGCCAACTTTGGGGATTCCCAGCTCCAGGTATGGGGCTGTGCATCTCCAGCTCCAGCTCTTCAGGTATTAGAGAGCGTCTTATAGTCTTGGGAAGAGTGACTTTTGGAATCCAATCAGCTTAGCTCAGTCCCTTATTCACCCCATGTCTTCATCTGATGTAATTTGGAGATTATAATAGCCCATTGGTACAAAAGGTGATGTGAATAAACAGTCACCTTCTTTTTGGTAACAAGAAAGGAGGGGCTCTCAGCAGGAACAATGGCAACTTTGAGGCGTCCCCCTGCATGTCTGTGTGTGTGTGTGTGTGTTTTAGTTCTTTTTGGTACTAGGAATTGAACCCAGGGGCATTAAACAACTGAACCACATTCCCTGCCTTTTTCTTTTTTTTTAATTTTGTGGCAGGGTCCCACTAAGTTGCTTAGGACCTCACCAAATTGCTGATGCTGGCTTTGAACTTGTGATCCTCTTGCCTCAGCCTCCTGAGCCCCTGGGATTACAGGCATGTGCCACTGTGTCTGGCACAACATGTCTTTTTTTTTTTCAGTCATCTATGGACATTGAAGAGTGTTCCAAGACTGGTTCCCAGTTAACTGACATTAAAAATGACCTCCCAGAATAACCATCCATCCTGGGCACTGGTAAATCAGAGCTTCTCCATCCCAATGGGAAGCTCTACTTCCTCCTAAAGCCAAAGAGTGCTTCCTTCAGAATTTCAGGCAATTTGAATTTGAAAGTGGTGGCAGGGATTGTTGAAGCCAAAGGTGGGCAGACTTTTCCAGCAAATACCAGAGAGTAAATATTTGCAGCTTTGCCATAGGTGTTGGTTGTAACCACTCAGTACTGACAGCAGCCACAGACGAGACATCTATAAGTGGATGTGACTGGAGGCCAGTAAACTCTGTCTACAAAAGCAGTGGGCCTGATATGGTCCGTGATCTCTTTTGATGGTCTCTGGTTTAAGCAGAAATATGTGTGTGCCTGTTTTTTAATAAAGGATGTAAGTTGAGGACAAAAATGGCAAGCCTGCTTCTTAGGTCCACGATCCCCACAGTCTCACTACATCTCCACCCACCCATCCCATCCTGTCTGCTATCTGCCTCTGCCCACTTGATGTTTGTTATTTTCAACTAAAATAATGGTCACTTCAATTTAGTGATAATTAATAGCATCTAGTTATAAATTGTTATATTTTTATAAGTATCTCCAAAAGACTTGTTTATATTCTTTTGATAACTGATAACATCTTTTAAGACCTGAGTAGTAGCTTTAGCCTTATCCTCTGGGGAGAAGAGGAGGGGAATCCTTCAATAGATAGGTGACAAAGTTAGGCACCTACAGAAATAGGCAATTTCAGTGAAAGAAAAAGAGCAGGTGTTAAGCACTAGGGAGTGGTGAGGCTTGCAGCATGCTAGAGAACACATGCTTTTTCTGAGGAGGGCCTTCTCAGCAGTGCACACCTGTAATCCCAGCAGCTTGGGAGGCTGAGGCAGGAGGATTACAAGTTTGAGGCTAGTGTGGACAACTTAGTAAGACCCTGTCTCAAAATAAAAAATAAAAAGGGCTGGGGATGAGGCACAGTGGTTAAGCACCTCTGGGTTCAATTCCTGGTACCAAAAAATAAGTGCATAAAAAGAGTGCTTTCTCACTTCCATCTTATTCTTCCTTGGTCTGATCCTGGTAGTCAGAAATCCAGATTTTATTGCAGAATCCCCCAATTTTAAGTGACTTCAAATCTCAGAAACATTCATTTTGTTTTGTTTTGGGTTTTTGTTTTTTTTAACATGTGCCAAACAAAAACATATCCCTGGACCAGGTAGGAACCACCGTGCTCAACTTTGATTGTAGCGGTGACTACTATAGTTCGCCTCGCTTTGGATGCCTGTGTGAGTGTCAGCAATTATCCGCTGTCCTCTCATCAACCTTTTTTGAACATCTATTTAGTGCAAAGCCCTCGGCCGGATGTGTGCTGCATGGAAATCCAGCATATGGTCCCTCCTCAGAAGTCCCTGCCTGAATATGGAGGCAGACTCAAAACCCATCTGATGCAGTACTGTGTTCTTAGGTTGGCGTGGGGCTGTGGCGAGTCCTAGCAAAACATTCAGAGAGCAGTCTACAGACTCCTCATTTTGTGGTAGGATTTGTCTATCTTTGTTTGCTTAAATGAAGGAAACTCTTAGATTAAATTTGGTTCAGAACTATAGCATATAAACACTCTTTCATGGATGGTTTACCAACCACTTCTTCTGGTCAGCCCCAGGCAAATGCTAAAAGGGATGGTCCAGGTCAGGTCAGCAAACTGCAGCCCACAGGGCAAATCTAGCCCATGGCCTACTTTTGTATGGTGCATGAGTTAGGAAGGGAGAGATGGCTGCTATTCTGCTTTGAGCTAGACAGAAGGGCACTGAGCTCCATCTACCTGCTTCTTTGGGGAAAACCCAAGCTATCTCTTTGGAAACCTCAAGATTTAAGGAACCCAATTTGAAAACTTTTAATTACAAAAGAGAACATCATCCTCAGTTAATGTGCATTTCCTGCTCACTTTGCATGTGTCAGAGGCCTACTACAGGTGTCACGTATCCTATAGCAATTCCTCGTGGGCTGCACTGTCACTATTACTATCACTCCAGTGAGGAAAGCAAGGCTCAGCAGGATAAGAAGCATGTCCAGGCCACACAGCACGGGTGAGACAGGACCGGAGCATGGGTCTGACTCCACGGTGCAGGGGAATCAACCCCACCCTGTGTTGCTTCCTTTTTTGCTTTGGCACTAGTTTACAGAATGAGTGACACAATATGATTTCAAATGAAACACTGACTATTTTAATGTGTATTTCAAAAAAAGCTGAGTTTTCCATGTACAGCAAAGATTCTGTGATTTTTTTTTTCCCCTCACCCCAGGGACATTTGGCAGTATCTGGAAAATGTTTTGGTTGTCATGACTGAGGAGGAGGGCCACTGGCCTCTGGTGGATAGAGGACAGCGATGCTGCTAAATGTCATAGAGCACAGAGGACAGCACTGTGCCACCTAATTATCAGGTCCAAAATGATAGTAGTGCTGAAGTTAGCATTAATGTAAAGTTTTTGACCTATAGTATTAATATAAGGTTTCCTTTTGAAGAAAAGTTTGGGGAGGGGGAAAAAGAGTCATTAATTTAATCAAAAGTCAGTCCCAGTGCATGTTTATAGATATAGGACAGAAATCATGAATATGGTACCCAGCTTGTTGAGAGCAATGTAGTATATGTTATTTAAAATAAATTACAGCAGGCACTTGTATGGACTACCAGAAGTCGTTTTCAGCCAAGCCTAGCTATATTGGTCAGATTCTGTTTTGGGGAGATGTTTTCCTTAGAATTCTGCTTGCCCCTTCTTTGGGCTGTTATTTTCCTAGGCATGATGGGAGGCATCGGCCTGAAGCATCTTAAAGAGATTATTCAACTGCCAAGTATGGTTTAATTTCTTTTTATAAATTATGTGGGTCCTTGGAAGTTTCCTTTTCCCAAAGTGATCATTGAACTAGGATGGATTGTGCATTTCTTGGTGTGGAAAACTGAGGAGACTGTATTCAGAAATTTGGATTGTGGAGGAGAGTGCATTTGATATTCCATGGCTGCTTCTGTCTGTGACTAATTTCAGAACCACGTGATGCTGCAATCGAGCACCCACTGATGGTACCAGTTGTCAGTGGTGGCAGTCTGGTGGGTTAAGGACCAGCTTTGTTTGTTAGACTTGGAATTAATTTTAGGAATTCTCAAAACCCTCACTTTTCCAATATCTCATTGAAATAGAGATGACAGGCTATCACTTGGTTATCTAGGTCTGTGGGAAATGGTGATGGAGCCTTGCTCAGGACAACTACCGACTCTGATAAGGGGAAACAAATAGTGGCTCTAGTCCAGCTCACATGTGGAAATGGGAATGAGCATTGTTGCTCTGCAGTAGTGGCTCATGGTTTATAGTTTGCATATGAGGTATCCCCCCAAAACTTCTGTGTTAATGCAGAAATAGTCAGAAGTAAAATGATTGTATTGTGAGAATTGGAACCTAATCAGTCTGTCCTAGTTTGAATGAATTAACTGGGTGGTAACTGTGGGCAGGTGGGGTGTGGTTGGAGGAGGTGGGTCACTGGGGATGTGCCCTGGAAGGGTTCGGTTCATCTTTACCCTCTCAGTGCTTCCTGGCTGCCACAAGTAGAGCAGCTTCCTTGGCCATGCCCTTCTGCCATGATGTTCTGCCTTAACCTTGGGCCCAGGGTAATGGAGTGAGCAACCATGGATTAAACCTATGGAACTGGGAGCCCCAAACAAATTTTTCTGGTCAGATATTTTGGTCACAGCAACAAAAAGCTGACTTATGCATATCTCTAGAAAAAATATAAAGGCAAACCTTGGAGCCCTGTAAAACCTCAGCTGCTTTACTTGTTGAATAGCGTCCATTCAAATAATTGGTAAAAATGTGGAGAAATGGGAACTCTCTGTGCTAATGGGAAGGTAGAAATGGTATATCTGCTCTGGAAAGCAGTACAGCGGTTCCTCAAAAAATTGAAAATATAATGACTATGTGATCCAGCAACTACACTTGTGGGCATAGAGACCCAGAATGATTGACAGCAGAGTCTCAAAGAGATATATGCACATCTAGGTCCATATTTATCTACACAGTGGCCAAGAGGTGGAAGCAACTTAAGTGACCATTGATGTATGAGTGGATAAATAAAATGTGGTTGTGTATATGTCCAGTAGAATATGATCCTCCCTGTAAATGGGAATTCCATCACATGCTACAGCATGGATTGGATGAGCTTGAGAACATTATGCAAAGTGAAATAAAGCCAGTTGCAAAAAGACAAATCCTGTACCATTCCACTACCATAAGGTACCTAGATTCGTTGAACTCATGGAATTAGAGTGTAGAATGATGTTTGGCAGAGGCTGGGGGAAGGGAAAATGGAGCGTTGTTCAATGAATATAGTGTCAGTTCTATAAAATGAAGTTGCCAAACAATATACTTGACACTACTACACTGTATACTTAAAAGTGGTTAAGATGGCAAATTTGATGTTATGTGGGTTTCTTCCTTTTTTTTTTCTTTAACTGGGGATTGAACTCGGGTGCACTTAACCACTGGGCCACATCCCTAGCCCTTGTTTTATATTTTATTTATTTAGAGATAGGGTTTCACTGAGTTGCTCAGGGCCTCATTAAGTTGCTGAGGCTGACTTTGAACCTGCAATCCTCCTGCTTTGGCCTCCTGAGCCACTGGAATTACAGGCATGCACCATTGTGCTCAGATTTTTTTTTTTTTAAATAATAATTGAACAAAGCAGCAACCACCCTCATTTCTAGTGGGTGGCTATTAATGACAGGTGCTACTGAGAACAAATGTGACATTGCCTGGGATACAAGCAGACTGTAGATTCAGGAGTGTTCAAACCGTCCTTCTCTTTATGTCTCTGACATAGAAACATGCTTTTCCCTACTCATGACAGTGCCCTCTCAGATCCAGGCTATTTTTATGCCTGACAACATAGAGGTCCTTGCTCCGTAGCTGAGGATGAGCCCTTAGTGCAGGGCAGGAGGCGATTCAGTGGGTCCATCTCGTGCATCACCACCCGTAGCATTGATAGTACATTGTACTCCGTTTTTATTTGCTTCTACTGGGATGAGAGCCAAGCCAGTAAAAGGCAAACAACATTAATTCAGTGATGACATATGCCACTGAAAACTGTTTTTCTTTTCTCTCTTTAAAAAAATTAAAAAAAAAAAAAAGCAGAATGGAGGTCTGCTTGGTCCTGCCGGATGCTGGAGTGGAAACGGGGAGAAGGAAAGGCTTTGGGGAGGTCATCAAACCTTCCCTGCCTCCCTCCTGCATGTGCTCAGGGAGAGATGCTTAGTGTTCTGCTTCAAGGTTTTGGAAGACATGTCTGAAGCAGGTTCATTCTCTTGAGTCCTGGCCTTGGGGACCTCCCATCTTGCAAACCTCCTAGTGACCATTCATTGCACACCCTATCCTTGGGTGGAGTAGTTGGTATCAATTAATAACCCATTTCCCCCTTCTGTCCTTGTGCACTGATCAGTGAGAGGCAGGCCTGGAGAGAGTATGGAGAAGGTCCACATTCATTGAGGAGAATGCACCTCGTTGTGTAGGCAGAGGAACAGCGTGGTTAATTTCTAATTGGTAGAAACATAAAATCTCTTCAGAAATAAATTGAAGTACTTTGTGCAGAAACAGGCTCTTGTGTTGAGCCAAGTTAGTGATGTCAAGGTCAAGGTCAGGAGTTTATGAAGCCATGATGTTTACTTTTTTATCTTAAGGCCTTTTTAAAAGACCTAAGTTAGTGTTGTTCTGGTGATTGGTTGGGTCCAGGAACCATCCTGCACGCTGAAGGTCAGTCAGCTAGAGTGAGCTGAGAGTGGTGAAGAAATCGGATCCCATGGGGGCATTGGGGAGTAGTGAGGACTGTGGCAAACTGACTAGACTCCTTGACTGAAGGGAGTATGTTGCTTGGTTCCAACATGTGCTTGCCATGTGGAAATTGAGGCTTTTGTTGTCAACCTTTAGCATTGCCAGGAGAAGCTTCCATTGCTGATAATTAAGTAAATTCATATTTAAATGTCAGCAAGTAAGTCGCAATTTAAAAATAATTACTGGGGTACCATGGTCTGGTACCATGTCAGACACATCCGTGGGTTGCCACTTCACGATTTGTGGCAGGCAAGAATTGAAGGACTAGATTTCCCTGCTAGGGAACCTGCATAATCCAGATGAACCAGAGAAGGTGGTTCAGGCCAGGATCTGGGGATCAGGGAGGGAGATGAGCCATCTAGTATCTGGGAAGCCTGATTACTGGACCCTGCAGGAGGCAACTAGATCCCACAGGAAGCTCTGAGTACAGGCACTTGGCTGGCCTCTTGTCTTGTGACCCTTCTGACTGCTGTTCATTATACATCATATCCACAGGGGGGTTGGTATCAGTCGCTACCGCTTTCCCCATTCTCCTCCTGGCAATGGGTGAGATCCTGTCATCCTCTCAGGACTGCTGCTTGGTTCC
The DNA here is from genome assembly GCF_902686445.1 of Sciurus carolinensis. Lineage (NCBI taxonomy): Eukaryota > Metazoa > Chordata > Mammalia > Rodentia > Sciuridae > Sciurus > Sciurus carolinensis. The sequence goes on from NC_062229.1 coordinate 60,856,460, forward strand.
AAGGAAGGGGAGAAACATTGCCAGGTGCCTCCTCTGTATCAGGTACTGAGCCTGAAGCCTGACTGGTCAGGAGCAGCTTCTCAAGTGTGTGATCTGGATACTCACAATGTGCTCAGAAGGGTCCTGTGCTTGCCTTCACATTATACTGTCCCCTTCCTGAAACTCTAATAATTCTGAACAAGGACCCCATGATTTCACTTTGCATCTAGCCTTATAAATCATGAAGCTATACATCACAGTCTCCTTCACGTAGATTATCTCATTTAATCCTAATGAATCCCCTGAAATGTCAATGTGAATCTGTGACTCCCTTTGATAGAAGACCAGATGCTCTAAGAGAGGAAGTCATTTACCCAAAGCCACACAGAGACCTGAGTCAGAATTTGTGCCTAGGTCTGTCTGACTCTCACGTACAGGATTATATCCTCACAGCATACTATTATCTCAGTTATACTAAAAGATCTATCATACAGGTGTCCCAATCCTTGCCCACAGTTTCATTTTCCATAGTTACTTGTAGTCATCCTGGTCTGAAAATATTAAGTGGAAAATTCTAGAAATAAACAATTTTAAATTGGACACCATCTGAGTAGCCCGAAGAAATCTCAGGTCAGGGATAGGAGTCATTCCTTCGTCCAGTGTGTCCATGCTGTATATACTACCCACCTTTTCATTAGTCACTCAGTGGCCATCTTGAATATCACATTGACTGTTCAGTCACAGTGCATGTGCTCAGGTAACCCTAATTTTACTTAGTAATGGCCTCAAAGTGCAAGGGTAGCCATGCTGGCAATTCATATATGCCAAAAAGAAACTATGAGGTCTTTCCTTTAAAAGTTCTCAGTATAGGGGAAAAAAAATCATATGGTGAGGTTGCTGAGATGTACTTTAGAGTCAGATATTTTGAGAGTGAGGGAGACTATATTCCTATAGCTTCATCCACGGTCATTGTAAGTCTTCTAGTTTTTCTTAGTGAACTGCTGTTGATTTCTTAGTGTGCTTTATTTATAAGTTAAACTTTATCATAAGCATGTTAACAGGGTTTGGTGTTATCTGCGGTTCCAGGCATCCACCAGGGTCTTGAATTCATCCCTGCAGATAAGGGGGGTGCCTCTAGTATCTTCGGGTCTCTGGAGGTGTTGGCGTGGGGTGGTGGGTCCAGGGTGGGGCTGCAGCGAGTGCTGCGTTCCTAGTAGTTCTCAGCGGTTCGCTGACTTATCAGGACCACAAACCAAGTTGCGCAGCGAGACAAGGGTCTTCCTGAAGAGTAGCAAGAGGCGTGGTGTGGTCTTGTCTCGGAGCAAACCTGGAGACGCTAGCTTTTTACCAGCCAGGCGGCTCCCCTGCTCCCGGCCCACTCATCTGAAGTTCTTCTGACTGTCACTTATGCACTTGGCGTTTACAGGGAGGAGTCAGATGCCATAGACACCCAGTGAACGCCGCCATCTGCCTGTCACCATGCTAGGATGTTGGTGAGGAAGAGAGTAGTGATGGTGGCAATGGTATGATGATCATGCTGCTGCAGATCAGGGGGTGATGGGGGTGATGACAGTCACAACAGCTTATATTAGCCAGGAACTGGCAAGTGCCAGGAAACCTTCTGAGTGTTCTATACATACTCTCTCAATCCTCACGCCACCACAGTCACTAGGCAGTAGTATTATTTCCTTTTGCAGAGGAGGAAACTAAGGCACAGAGAGGGCAGGCCACTTACCTAGAATTGCACAGCTAGTGGGAGGCAGAGCTCTATTACTGTTCTGAACACAGACGGCAATCAGCCCTGCTCAGGGGACCTGCAGTAAGAAAAGGACAGTTATGACTGTGATGTGTACAGTAAGAGCAGCATGAGATGATGGTGACGATGGTACATACTTACCCTTTGCCTAACACCCTCCTAAGCATTCTTTGTGCATCTTCTCATTGAATTTTCCCAATTAAAAGAAATAGGTATGTACAAATAGAGAAACAACATGTATCCCATTTGTATATAGTAATAAAAATAAATAAATTAAAAAAAAGAATGGCAAAAAAAAAAAAGAAATAGGTTCCTTTTTCTTTTTAATGTTATCATACTTTTATAACTTTATTTTTAAGTGGTGCTGCAGGCCGAACCCAGTGCCTCACACATGGTAGACAAACACTCTATTACTGAGTCACAATCCCAGGCCCAGAAATAGGTTATTTTAATCCCATTTTATAGATCCAAACTCCAGACCCAGGCTGGTTTAAGTTATAGGTCAGAGGTCACACAAAGTGGCAGAGCCAGGGTTTGTGTGATCTCAATTTTCCTGAGCTCTCCAGAGATAGCACAGACTGAGGGGTCATTAAGAGCTTCCAGGGACCAGAGGGAAAAGGCATTCCTGGCCTTTTCCCTCTGGGGCAAAGGCAGAGGTGGGACTGTGGCCCAGCATGGTCACCGACGCAGTGGGTGTGGCTGGAACACAGCAGGTGGGGCAGGAGATGAGGCCAGGGTGGGATGGTAGGCCTTGCTTTCCAGAGACTCAGGTCCTCCTGAGATCACATGGAGCTCCTCAAGAGAGCGACAGGAGCAGATTATGATGGTAGGTCACCTGGAAATGGAGTCCAATTCCAGGCCCCTGTCACAATGAATGCAAAACAGTGCTATGAATGTGGAAACAAAATCGGCTTCATCATGTCCCATGTGGAAAGCCAGCAGCACCCGTAATTTGCTCTGGCCTTTCTCTCAAAGACCTGAGCAAATCCAGCTGCCTGCCACGAGGCAGGGTCAAAATCCAACCATCAGACACGAGGGTCGTGAGTTCAAAGCCAGCCTCAGCAACTTAGCAAGGCCCTAAGCAGCTCAGCAAGACCCTGTCTCTAAATAAAATATCAAAAGGGGCTGGCATGTGGCTCAGTGGTTAAGCAGCCCTGGTTTCAATTCCTGTTATCTAAAAAAAAAAAAAAAATGTTTTCAGAATCGTTTCCTCAAGTTGCTCGCACTGCAAATTGTTGCCAACCTGAGCCCTCCCCTGCAGACACTGCCATTTGGGGACTGTCCCCAGTGGGATTTCAGACAGCATTAAACCTGCCTACCTGTACCCTCTCCAAAAGTGAAATGTTAGATAAATGACACTGGCGAAGCACAAGTTTGAGCTCAGCTCTGACCCAGACGGGCTGTGAGTTCAAGTCTACATGGACTTTTCGTTTTCTTCTCCGACAACAAGGGGTCCCTATTGGTGGTGACAGTCTTTCCTCTGTCCTGGGCCTCTCTTGAGAATCTGATGAAAGCTTTGAATGCTCACTTTGGGGAGGAGGAGGGAACAGGCGTAAGTGCCAACTCAGAGAGGGATGTGCAGTTCCAGGGACAGTGTAATATGCCACTGATCCTGACGACCAGATCGCCATCCCAAAGCCCCTCATGAGGCCAAGAAATTCTGGACTGGTCTTACTGGTTTTAGCATGGCCAAAATGCCATGGGGCTGATGTTCAACGGCTGGAAATTGTGTGCAGGACGATTTGGGCCAAGAGTCCTTTTCAGTGGTTCAGGGTGTAAAAGAGGGAGTTTTCGTTCTGCCTCCACCAAGCAGTAGCACAGGCAGGAATCCTTCTCTGTAAGGAGTCCCCTTGCACCTGAGGGCTTCCCAGGGTAGATACTGAGCTAATTGGACATGTGACTTATGCTGTCAACCCTCCTGACATTTTTTTTTTTTCCATTATCAGGACCTGCAGGTCTTGGAGATGCCCCCATCACCAGCCAGATGATTGCCTGGCTGTGCTGACCCCTACTGGGGCCCCACAAAATTATTCCCATTTGCAACTCTGGTTCCTCTGGTCAGTCACCATGACTTTGCAATAAAAACATTTAAGTGGAGGGGAGCCATGTGTCACCCCAGCTTCATTCCCTGCAGGACCTTCTGCCTCCCTTGGGGCTAAAATCAGTTCCCTACAAGGCCCTGATGGATCTGGCTGCTAGGTCTCCATCTCGGTTCCCCTCCTCCCACTTGCCCTCCCAGAACACACCCCTAGTCCCCGACATTTAGCTGACTAGCATTTTTCAAATTGCGCCCTAACTTCCTGAAGGCCCTGCATGCATGCAGTTTTCCTTTGGCCTCTTGTGCTTCCCCTGGGCCCACATTCATTGCGTTCAGGTTTGGTTCAGAGGCAAACCCCCTCTTTAAGTGACATCTACCCCATGGACATAGGGGTGCCTCTGGGTGAGTATAGCACCATGACTAACAAATAGCAGGAGTCTGGCAAATACGGGTGCTGGGTGTGGTGATGCAGACCTGTAATCTCAGCAGCTTGGGAGGCTGAGGCAGAGGATCATGAGTTCAAAGCTAACCTCAGCAACTTAGCAAGGCCCAGAGCAACTCAGCAAGACCCTCTCTAAATAAATAACTTTTTTAAAAAAAAGGACCGGGGATGTGGCTGAGTGGTTAAGCACCTCTGGGTTCAATACCTGATACCAAAAAAAAAGTTTCCAGTGAAAACATGGTGCTGACAGAGATGGGCAGGCATTAGTTCATTTATAAAGGCACTGTTGAGTAAGATGCCCCTGGATGATTTGTAATCAGTGTGCTTCACCCACCTACCCCTATCTTCTTACCTGTAAATAGGGGCCCACCTGAAACCACGAAGGTGTTGGATATAAAGTAAACTACAGAAACCCCGGGGAAATCACTGTAATGCATCTCTCTGTGACTCAGGAGTCTTGCCTCTTTAAGTCTCTGCATCTGATGCCAATTATTTCTTTCCTGCTCAGCCCACCTTCTCTCCCTTGGAAACCCAGCCTGATTAGCAGCACATTTAGTCCATCCTGCAGAGGGACACTGTGGGCCGGCAGAGTGCTGGCCTCATTTTTGCAGAGCAGGTGGAATCTTTGCTGAGCCCAGGTCAGCCGGCAGCCAGCTTTGGGTTCCTCAGGGGGCTTCTCCCTGCGGATTATGGTTAACCTTTGCTTCCTGGTTAACCTTTGCTACCTCATCACCTGCCTGTGGGGGTGGGCTCTGGGCCTCTGTGCTGACCTTCACCCCAACACCTGGCCACTTGCAGGTACCCGCCCCACCTTTGAAAAGGACAGGTTCCTGCCGAGGCTCCTGGAGAGGGGAAGGAGCCGCCTGGGTAACAGGTATCTGTTGACCAGGGAGAATCCTGAACCAGTTCTTGAACTTTCCCCACGAACCCAAGGTTGTGGCTGCTACTTAGAGATGGTCCTGTGCTGCGAGCCGTCGGAGTTGTGCCTCTCCATCTTTGCTTGTACTGAAGCTTTTGGAAGGAACGGGGGTAGGTGCCAGAACCGAAGGAAATGTTGGAGAACCAGATCTGAGGAAAAACAGGAGGCTGGGATCTGGGTGGTGGGAATCAACAGGCCGAAACATCCGGGTGCCCCAGCCGGGGGGTGCCGTTGTTCAGCCTTTGTCACTTGTGAAATTCCAGGGCCAGAGTGCCACACCTATCCTTGGTCAGGAGACTGGGCAGACCCACATTTATGTGGATGTCCCACCAAGGCCGTTAAGATGGGGTGGTTTCCCAAAACAATCCAGGTATAGTCACTGTAGGAAGGTGAAGTGAACAGGACATCAGCAGGGTTAGGTAGCCCTCTAGTCCCCGCTGGCTCTCTTGGTGACGAGTAGTAAAACCCATGGTGGTGTTCCTCCTTCCCCCGCACTGGGGAACCCGGGAGGCTCTCTGGTGGCTCTTCTCTACCCCTTTCTGGAAACTTAACCACATTTGCATAGTGTATCAGAGTCCCCTCTATGTTGGTAATGTTCTTTGAGTTCGGCTGGACGTCCCCTTCCTCGGCTCCATCAGCAAATCCATCCCTCTGGCTATCAGAGAACGCATCCTGCAGGTGAGGCCGTATTTGGTCTGGGATGGGACAGGAAATGGGGAGAGGTGCAGATTCTCCTCTTGCTGCCCGCCTGGCCACAGGGCAAGGCAGAACAAGCCACCCAGTTTTCCGGAAACCAGGCAGGACTGGATGTGGAAATCCTCATCCTGTTCTGGCTTCCCAGCTCTGCTCACCTCTGTCCTCTAACTGGGATGGTTTCTCTTTGCAGCAGAAAAGAACACCTCAGGAATGATCAGCCGCCCTTCTCCAGGGAGGATGGAGTGGATCATCCCTCTGATTGTGGTCTCAGCCTTGACCTTCGTGTGCCTCATCCTCCTCATTGCTGTCCTCGTTTACTGGAGGTGAGTGATCCAGAGGGCTCCTGCAGCACGGTGTGGGGTGGGCTCTGGCCAGGTGTCCCTCACTGGGAGAAGCCGGGACCCTCCCCATTCAGAAAATTGAGACAGCTGGGTATTTCTAGTGTTTCCACCTGGGAGATCCTGTTGTCTCTGGAAGACGGTAGAGGCCAGAGCCACTTTTTAGGGGGAGGTATTTATGGTACACTGCTGGGACTTAGTACCAAAGAGTCAGGGGGATTCCAGTTCAAGTCCCAGCCCTGCTGCTTGCTGAATTCAAATCCCATTTCCACTTTAAACTGGAGTTTCGGAACCTGCAAAATGAGTTGGTAAGTTTCATAGTATTTCTGGTTTCTCTGAGACCACACTTTATTTTGTCATATCCACCGACTAATTCTGTACCTTAAATTTTTTTTCCTAATAACTTCTTGCTGAAAATCAAATCGGGGGTGATAGGAAAATATTCAGCGGGCACTTAACACATGAGATAAAAATGGCAGATTATAAGCCAGCCTTCCGTTGCTGTTATCTTTGAAGTGATTTCCAGTGCATCCTTGTGGAGCCAGCTTGCAACCTGTGTTGAAGTTCTGGGATTTTAGCTGTATAGTCTCAGCTGATTCAGCTGAGTCAGGCTGGCCCACTTGGCACCTCTCGGATGACTACAGGCAGCTTCTGCCCTTGATCTTAAAAGCTTCACCAGTGACAAACAGGTGAAGCTCTTTTTTTTTGCATTCATTCAGTTAATTTTGAGCCCTTTCCACGTGCCAGCTAGTCTTTAGGATCTTGTGATACAAAAGAGAGCCAAACATAAATCCTTGCTCTCACGGAGCTTCCATTTTAGTGGAAAAGACAGGCGACAAACCACGCAAATAATTAAAACATCCAGTTCCTGAGCTGCTAAGGGTGAAATGGAGAAAACTCAATCAGGAAAGGAGGGGGCATGCTGGGGTGCAGACTGAGTGTGCAGAGTGGTCAAGGAAAGTCTTACTGGCCAGTGACACCTGAGGGAAGATCTAAGCAAGGAAACCAAATGGGCTCCATCTGGAGCGCATTCCGAGCAGAGGAAACAGAAGTGCAAAGGCCCTGAGACAGAAGCATGACTGGCATAATGCAGGAGTACCCAGGAGGTGTACCTCGCTGGAGCACTGAGTTCAGAGGGAGAATGGTAGAAGAGGGTGTCGGGAAGAGACAGGGCAGAGGAGGAGTGGGTCATGGGAGGCTTGTGGGCCATTGTTAATATCGACCTTGACATGAGTGTGGTTTGGTATAGAAGGGTTCCAACTTCAGGATTGCTTGGGTGCTGTGCTAAACGTAGTTTGAAGAGGAGCCAGGGGAGAAGCAGAGTCCGTCAGGAAGTGAAGGAAATGGCAGGGACTTGGGTGAGATTGTGCAGGTGGTGAGTAGTAACTGCAGATAGATATATATTGAAAGCGGATTCAACAGAATATTCTGACAGAGTGGCTGTGTGTTCTGGGGTCTGTTCTCAATCGCTGAGAGCAGGAGGGCAAGGAAAGGATCCTTTCAGACCTCCGCAGGTATCCAACAATAACTGTAGGGCTATTAGTGCTAGATTATGAAGTGCATGATGTTTAGGGTGAACACAGGAAGACCAGACTCGCCTCCCTGTCACCCCTTCTCCAGCAAATAGTAATTTGCTAACAAATATTTGTCTGGAGCCTGCTAGTAAATTGGAGGCTGCTAGTGCATCCAGCTGAGCATGGAAAGTTAGAGATCTGCATGCCGGTCTCTCGGCTCTTGCAGTTTTGGTCTCAGTCTCTCCCACAGCTCTCTGTGCCACAAGTGACCCCCATTTAGCAATTTGAGTGTAAAGAAGCACCTTGTACACAGGAGTTCTAGCAAATTCTTCAGGACTGTTTCTGATCAGCCCACCTTGGGTCTTCTGCCCACTTCCTGAGCAGACCACTGGGGCCAAGGAGGACCATGAACCTAGTGACCAAACAGGTCCAAAATCCATGTTTACTGTACCTTTTTCAGTATGACTATGGACATGGCTAAGACAGGTTTACAACCCTACTGCTCAAGGTATGCTTTACCCTTGAGAAAACAACTGTTGATATTCCTAAAAATCTTAGTTAAAATGGGAAATAATTAACGACTCCTGCCTGAAGTATTTTTATGTGTGTGTGTGCACGTATGTGTATGTATGTATAGACACACAAGCTTTTGAGGGAAAGATTTCATATATATGTATATAAATTTTCTAATACGTATATAATTTTTCTAATATATGTGTATATAACTTTGGAAAATTTATATATAAAGTTGGTTTAAACTAACCAGAGCTTTAGCCTTCATCAGTAGAGCCTAGATTTGTGCTTTTACCAAACTCTTTAGTGCCTATAGCACAAAAATCAGTGCAAAAAAAAAAAGTTCTTCCAGAGCAAAGAAAATAAAATTGAATTAGTGTTAGGATGGATGCATTGGCTAAGCCGGAGGAGACAAGGGTCTTTCTTTCTGTCCAAGTTTTTTCATATTAATGTGGAAGCAGTGGTGCTGGGAGCTCACATAGAGAATTGGCACACGTAGAAGAGACGTGCGTGTCCCTTTGGCAGTGCAGTTTGGAAACTGGAATAGCAGTGCTTCTCTTTTGCCTTCTGAGGCCTGGTGGGAGTGGGTGATTGGCAAGTAGACCTGACATAAGTAGAGCATGGAGGCAGAGCAAAGCCTCCTGAGTCATTTCCTCGGGTGGCAGGCCCAGTGCCAGCTCACTGTGACAGCAGTTTCTACCACAACCAGGGCCCAGTCATTTGCAGCTAGTGTTCTAGATTCTGGGTGTGTTCACTTGGAGTTGTTGACACTGCGATTTAACGGGTGATGTAGTGAGAAATGAAGCCCGGGCTCTCTGAATTCCGTCTCCCCACCCATCTCCCACTGTATGAGGATGTCGATTCCTGCCCGTGTTCAGCGGGTCCATCTCGAGTGCCAAGCACTTGGGTGGTACTATCCCCTGTGGTTCTTAGGAAGCTCTGTGCTAGGTACTGTTTCTGACCCTTTTCTTTGAACTGGGAAAAGAAAGGGAATTGCCATTTGTTGAATGCCCATTGTGGGCCAGGCACTGAGCAGTACTGTCTTGTACCATATTGCTCAGAACCCTTTTCTGTTGCAGTCTGACAAAAATCCATTTCAAATTGTCTAAGGCACAAGGAAATGGAAAGTGTTGGTTGATTCAGAGTCGAACATTTCAGGAATGTCAGGCCTGGTTGGACTTGGAAGATGGAACAAGAACATATGGCCTTGGCTGGTGTGGTCTGTCTCTGGGATCTGCTCTCTGTGTGGCCTTTTCTCTGAGGCAGGCCTCTGCCTGTTGCAACACATGGTAGCCTCTTTAAGTCTTACCACGTAAGACTTAAATCTCTCTATCGCAGTGGAAAGAGATTTTTCCTTTAATAGTTCAGTTAGTGGAAGGCTGAGGCAGGAGGATCACGAGTTCAAAGCCAGCCTCAGCAGCTTAGCAAGGCCCTAAGCAACTTAGCGAGACCCTGTCTCTAAATGAAATATAAAAAATGGTTGGGGATGCAGCTCAGTGGTTAAGAGTCCCTGGGTTCAATCTCCCCCCATCCCCTGGCAAAAGTCCAAGTCCTAAGATGGTATGGCTCATGAATGACTTACGCTATTTGTCCATCCCCAGAGTCAGGCCTCTGTGTTTGTTGGGTCTGTATCTTAAATTTAACTCTGGAGCCCAGACAGAGATGGGGTCAGTGCCATTTCCATGAAAACCAGGGGTTAAGAACTGGACTAGGGATCCTGGCCCAGAAAGGAGACTAATTTAGAACATTCAGCTGAGTGTTTTGATACTTAAGAAATCATAAAGCTGTTTGTGCTATTGCATGGGCATGGACCCATTTGCAGCCTTCCGTTTATGCAGTCCTTAGAGTTTCTGCCATACGCCATGCTGAGCCTGTGACCTGAGGTTGACGTCCCTTGGCCCTCATGGTCATTGGAAGAGATGGATGAGTGTAAGAGTAAGAAGAGTTTTTGGAAAGGGCTTCAACCCAGCCTGGGAACACAGCTGGGATTAAAAATTTTTTAAAAAAATAAATAAATAAAATTTTAAAAAAACCTCCCTGGAGGATCTGCTGTCCAGGCTATAAGCCAAGGAAGGAGCCCATGGACGGGTGAGGCAGAGAGAGCCTGGCCTACTGCAAGGAGACATGGGTCGTTCTCACGAGAACATGTGGGACAGCAAGGGTCAAATCAGGAAGGCACTGGATGCCATCCAAAAGGACATGTGTCTTGCCCTGAGGATGACTGAAAGGTGTTGAAAGGGCCCACGGTCCAGGAGTGCAGGTGAGAGGCCATGCTGTGTCCTGTTTAAATGGGAACGTGGGTTCTGAGTCACAGCCTGGATTCAGAGCCAGGTTCCACCAGACTTACCACCCGTGAGACTGGGGAGTGTGCATACCAGGGAGCTAGCTGTCATCCCCAGAGGGTTATAGGCAACTGGTTCTAGGAAGGTGAAAAAACCAACCTGCTTTGATTGTAAAGCCTAAAGCATATCCATGTTGGGTGTTCTTGGTGTCAAAATCTCATGGAGTTGGGTGATTAGGAAAAACTGCCTCGATAGGACATTCGGGGAGGTACCAGTGAAAAGCAGCCTCAGATGAAGTCTCCTTTACCAGCTTCAGTTTCCACCTCTGCAAAGTAGAAATGTGCCACCAAGTTCCCAAGGGGATTCAGTGTTCGCTGTGGGAAATGCCTCTTCTGGTGTCTAGTGGATGGATGCATAGACATTTGCCACCAGAGCAGATTGAATTCTGGGTCCTGAGGTGCTTAAAAAGGTTTTAATAAAGAAAATGAAATTTACAGCTCTCAATAAATGCCATCCCTCGAATGTAATCCCATTGTGTTGCGGTACACAATTTCCAATAATGGGACTGTCACATAAAAACAATATTTGAAAAGAACTTTTGGAATTTCCTTCCTAATTCATTCTTTGGAAAGCTGAGTTGTGCAGAGCATCCTAGAAATAGCTAAAAGTCATCTGTTTAGAGCTAAATATAGTATAAATGTAGGTTAACCAACCAAGCAAAACCACTTTGGGCCAAAAAAGGAAAGGGTGACAGTAAAGTTAATGAAATTGGTTTGGCTGATGCTCCTGATGGGGTGACAGCAATTCCAGAGGAGGACATGCCTGAGTAACTAGGTTGAAGACATGACCCCAGCCCCCACCTCCACCCAAGGGAACAACTTTGAAGCCCAGTGGGCAGTGTAGTTAATTCAGAGCTGGCTGTATTGAGTTTACTTCATCAACCCTGCAGAAGACCAGTGACCCAACTGGACACCCTCTGGAAGACTGATGGAGTTGGGGCAAGTCCTCCTCCACAGTGGCTCCCACGTTGCAGCAGCAGACAGCCGGTTCTCCGCTGCTTGGCCTGGAAGTGGAAATTTCACTCCCATTCACTCATCACTAGCTCCAGATGGCCACACACCCAAGGACACAGACGAAGTAGGAGAGTGCATGGGTGTTCGTGAAACACTGCCACAAATAGCCTTAAATATTGAGGCCCATTGACGTCACTGCATTCAGCAAGTTTCCCCAAAGTGACAACGTTGGAAGCCAGTCATTAATCTCCTTATTTCATACATGACCAAAATTTAAAAGTATGGGGACAGATCTCAGATATTTGTATATCTGAGAGACCTCAGACAGAGGGTCCCCTCGGGGACTATTTGAGCAGTATTTTGACAGTTAGTAATGTAGGTCCATAGGGAGAAATGTATTTTTTTAAATTTTATATTCTTTTTAGTTATACATGATGTTAGAATGTATTTTGACATACATACATGGAGTATAACTTTAATTAGGATTCCATTCTTTTCATTGTATGTGATGTGGGGTTTCACTGGTCATGTATTCATGTATGAAGATAGGAAAGTTATGTCCCATTCATTTCACTGTCTTTCTTATTCTCATCCCACTCCCTTCCCTTCATTCCCCTTTGTCTAATACGGTGAACTTCTATTCTTCACCCCCTTACTATGTGTGAGCATCTGCATATCAGAGAGAACATTTGGCCTTTGGTTTTTCGGGATTGGCTTATTTCACTTAGCGTGATAGTCTCCGGTTCATTCATTTGCCAGCAAATGCCATAATTTCATTCTTCTTAATGGCTGGGTAATATTCCATTGTGTATACATACCACACTTTCTTTATCCATTCATCTGTTAAAAGGCACCTAGGTTGGTTCCATAGTCTAGCTGCTATGAATTGAGTTGCTATGAACATTGATGTGGCAGTGTCCTTTGGGTTTAAACTGAGGAGTGGGATAGCTGGGTCAAATGGTAGTTCCATCCCAAGTTTTTTCTGCAGAGAAATGTGTTTTCTAATATCTTTGGCAGGGATGTTACAAGTAGGATTCTGCAATTGTCTTTTGAATGGTCCTTGCAAGGGTCTGCCTTGGATAGATGTAGGATATAGAATCCGTAATGCTGCAGAAGTTGTAGTGAAGCAGGAACAAATGTGGTGGACAGCTTATAAAAATAAAATCGGCCAACAGTTACAGGAACTTGCCTCTTTCTGCAAATTGCACCCTGTTAGATACCTGGTAAATATTGCAGTCTGCATCAGCCATGCAGTGTTTCCAAGCTATTGCAAATTATTCAGAGCAATTAAAAATCAGAGTTCCTAAAACCAAGATGAAATCAACTCAGTAGTTTTGAAGTGTGCCATTTTGGCCTTCCTATTCAAGATGGTGACAACACACCTTTTGAATTAATAGAAAGCATGTTCCAGGAGTTGGATCCCCTGCCTTATGAAGATAAGCTGTTTATATGGAATTAATGTTTCCGAAAAGACTCAGAGCAGCACAGCTGCTGCCACTCAGAAATGAGAGGAAAATTTGGGGAAAGTTCCTTTTTGATCTGCTTTCATAATTTGAAGTGGATGCTGGGGAGAGGAGCTCAGTGCCCAGTATACAGTCCGTGTGCAGCTCTAGGAGAGTTTAGCTGCTACGAAAAGGGAATTTGTGCGCACTTAGAATTATACAGATTGTGAAGTGTCTCCTCCCCGCCCCCCGCCCCTCGCCCCGGGATCATAAAGGAAGTTGCGTTCAAGGTAACTCTTTTCTTTCCAAGTCGTGCCCGGGAAGCTGCTTTGTTACTTGGCTAGCCAAAAACTTTTATTGAATTCTCACCATCCCGGATCAGTGTTCAGCAAATAATATCCCCACCTAATCAGCATACAAATCTTTGGAGGTAGTATCATGATGTCCATTTTGTACATCAGAAAACTAAGGCTTGGTAAAATGAGGTGATGTGCCCAAGTCACAGTCTTAATCCCTGGTGGACCCTGGACTTGAACCCAGCCAATCTGACATCTGACTTCCTCACTTGCTGTCTTCCCCATCACATGATCTCAGCTCAGATTTGGGAAGAATGTGCCTGGGGGGTGGGGCATTCAGTTCCTTCCACAGCCAGCTTTTGTGGCATGTGTTCACCTGTCAAAAAGACAATGTAGGAGTTTGGGGAGCTGAGGCAGGAGGATCACAGGTTCATAGCCAGTCTCAGTACCTTAGGGGGGCCCTAAGAAACTTAGCAAGGCCCTGTCTCAACATCAGGAATAAAAAGGGCTGGGAATGTGGTTCTGTGGTTAAGTGACCTGGGTTCAATCCCTGGTACCAAAAAAGAAAGACCCTGTAGGAAAAGGAACTAGCTCCTGCACCACCTTCTCATTGGTGGTGGTCACCAGTGTGTACCTGTGGCTTAGACTTGCCAAGATCACGTGGAAGAAAACCTCAGGGACCGACATGTTCTCCAGTGTTCTGGAAGCTGAATAAGGATGTATCCACTCAGTGATATCTCCATTACTCTGAGAAGGTTTTGATGTTGTATAACATAACCTGTTTGGTCTCAGTCCCAGCTGATTGGTTTCTTGATGAAAAACTTATTATCTCGTTAATCATAATTCTAACTTGGAAAAGGACTTTCCAGAAGTATAAACCAGCTTCTCAGATGGGTGTGAGGTAACCACATGGTTTTTGGGACAGAGAACTGGAAACTCTTAAGTAGAAATTGTAACAGTGGACCCGGATTTGTTAAATTTGACATCGGAAAGTTGCATGCCCTGAGTCGGGCACAGTGGTGCACAGGTGTGGCTACTCGGGAAGCTGAGTCAGGAGGATCTCGAGACCAGGCCAGCTTGGGCAGCCTTGTGAGACCCTGTCCCAAACTAAAAATTAAATAGAAAGGGCTAGAGACATAGCTCAGTGGTAGAGCACCCCTCTGGTACTAGGTTCAGTACCCAGTACCACTTAAAAAAAAAAAAGGGTTTCGTGTTCTGATCTGATCTGGGAAATGCATATTCCTCTTGAGCCATAAGTCTGTGGCAACTCAGTCAACACCAGTTAGCCACACATGCCCATAGAAAAGGGCTGCTTTTAGTCTGAGTCCCTTCTTTAGACTTTAAGAGATTTTTGCCACGTTTTGGTGCCTCTTCATTAAGAATGCCGTTCGTGAACACAAGTGAGTTTTGTTGACATTGCAATTTTTTTTTTCTTTCCTGGTTGTTCAGTGGGAGACGGAGTGTCATAAATACAAAGGGAGCGAACCGCAAATGTGTGGGGGATTCATGTTGGCATAATGGAGATTCGGGCAAACAAACAGATGCGTGAGGAAGTGGAGTGTGGGCGTGTGGTAACAAGCCTGTCGTGCCCAGGGGATGACCGAACACGTGTGCCTCACTGGAATGCCGATCCCTCCTGTGTTCCCACAGTAGCAGTAGCGATGCAGATAGCCCGGCGAGCTCCCTGCACCCATCTGCTCTGTGGCCGACGCTTCCACGTCTACTTGCTGATGACTGGGTCACTCCCATTCCACCCCAGCAAAGCCACCAGCATGCTAAGTATACAGTGCACTAAGAATGGCTTCCCCTAAGCAGGTGACACCAGAGGGATAGCAAAGGGGAAACAGTGCCAATAAAAACCACTAGTAATGGTTGAATTAACACGAAGCACGTGTTACATTATTGAATCCTGGAGCAGCCAGGGGTGGTGAGCAAGCTATCAGGGAACGCATCACCCTTGTCCTGAGAGAGATGTGGGTCATTTCCCCTTCTGGAAATGACCTACAGTGGGATCATACAACTCGTAGGTTTTGGAGTTCCTCTTACCTAGGATTTTGTATTGTGTGGCCAGTTTATTCCCTCCTTTGTTCATTCAGTCACCACTTTTTATGCATCTCATTGCACCAGGCTTTGGAGATTCATTCTGGGGGTTCCTGTTTTGCAGGGGGTGATAGCTTAAAGGGATAGATGAGCAGGTAAATAAAGGTTCTCCCAAACAAAGGTCAGAAACTCCAAACCAGTGCTTTCCCAGCCACTTTTATTCAGCTGCTGTATCATTTTAAAATTTTTGAATTATCTTAGAAATAAGATTCAACTTAAAAGCCCAGCTTTGTGGGTTCTTGTGGCAAATTGGAAGGTCTGGCAACACTGTTCTCATTGTCTCCTGTGGCACTGTTGGGCTGGATGGCGCCAAGTGTGTGACCCTTTTGCAAGGGACACTGGTTCTCCAGTTAGCCAGTCTCTGCCCTCACTGCTGTTTGCCACCTGGCTCCTGTGGGTGGTAGCATTAGACTCCCCGGGGTACGGTTTCGATTAGGGAAATGGTGTGCTCCAGGGATTTTGACCTCAGCCAGAGTGCAGGGGGAAAGAGTGGGAGTTGGGGAGGGCTTCCTGGAGGAGTGGATGTTTGGGCTCTGACTTTTGCAGAATGAAGAAAAAGGACAAATGTTTGTTCAGAGGCCGCTGTGAGCAGTGACCTGGAAGCACTCAGTCATGGCACGTTGAATATCACCAGGGGCCAAACTCCTCTAGACGCCCTTCCTGTATGCAAAGCAAAGGCTGCTTCCACAAGAATAATCAGGATCTTTTCCAAGGGATTCTGTGCGTACGTAGGCACAGGGTTTTCAGTTCCAGTTGCCCAGTGTCGTCTTGTGTTGCGAGAGTAAAAATGGAAAAGTAGGTCTTTAAAAAACTCTTTTGAAGTCGAGAAAGATCAGACTATCTAAGAATGATTTTTGGTGGCTTTATGTGATCACCTCTGTCTTTTCAGCATAAGACCACTCAATGGACCTTGGATTGGGGGCATCTCCCCCGAATCCATGTCTTCCCCGGAACTTGTACTTGTGGCCATATTTCAAGACTTTTTTTTTAGTCATTAGGAATCATTTTTACCATTCAGCTCTTCAAAGCCTGACAGTGTGTCAAGCCAGTGGGGAGAACTGGAGCACATTTTGTGATGCCAGAAGATGACTTGCTCGGAGGGTCTGGGTTTGTGATGACACCGTGGGGTTAAACTGTCCTGCTAACAGGATTGGGGGAGGGGAGGAGAGCCTTCCGAGGTCCCTGGCTATTCCAGGAGGTGGGCTCCTTTTTTACCCTTCCGTACAAATGTGCTTGGAGGTTGTGGCAGCTAATGCCACAGATCCCAGGCAACTTTTTGCTCAATAACTGTTTCCCAAATGGCTACTCGGGAGCCTTTCAGAATTCCAGAGAGCTGTCAGTTGTTATAGTAACCGGCCCCCTGCTGTCGAGTTGGCCCTGAGATGCCAGTGGAAGCTCTTGGAACAGGCTAAGCACATAGTCATTAGACAAAAGCAGGGCAGGATACGCAGCTGAAGGCTGCTGTTTAAACACAACTCTGTGATACTTAAAAGACTGGACTGACTCTGTTAGGGAAGATGGATGCATTCTTGAATCCAGCTCGCTTTACAGGAGAGGGAAACTCCTTGGATGTTGAGTCTCTCCTGGTTAACAGCCACCTCTTTGAATTTCTCAGAATTCAGTGTCCTCTCTCCCAGGGTTGATGGGTTTGCATTTGCTCAGGTAGCCCCTTGATCATTAGCTATTGATTGTGTGGCATTTGCTTCTCAGCGAAGTGTTGTCAGTTTCCGGGTGGTAGTTTGAAGCGCCTGTGATTGTATGTGAGGAAAAGCTGCGGAGATAGCCGGCTCTGCTCCAAAATTCCCGAAAGAGTGAATCTGGCAGAATTCAGAGTAGGGCTAAGGGTTGAGAAGAAGTCTAAATATTTGAGGAAGCTGCAAATTTCAAGTTTTTATGAAAATTTGTAAAAACATTCCAACACACTCGTGATTTCTTCAGATTAATGTTCGGAGCCACACAGCATATCTGTGACGTTAGGGGGACAGTCATTGTAGTTCCAGAATGTTCTCAATAGAGGGAGATGAGAAGTTCTAAGTTACTGTAGTCCCTCCCCCTTTTCAGTCATATTCCCAAGTTTTGACTTCTCCAAATTCTGGTGCCTGTGCCAAGCTCTTTTAACCAGTATAGGGTTAATACTTACCAAAGAAAAGAAGACATGTATGAAAGAAGAAAAACCTAATGGTGAATAACTAGAGGGTATTTGTTCCTCGAAGTAAAAAACTGCTAAAAAGCAAGAAGTGACTCAAAATTGTATCTACCTACCTGATTTCATAGTTATGTGCGAGATTCAGCAGAGTGTCCAAAAAACATCATCCATTATATCTGGGATGAGGATAGGAATCATTTTCGTGTGAAAGCCTATAGCCCAGGTGGTTTGAGGGATCAAATATAATTAAGCAGACATTTTCAGGTATTCTGTGGAAAAAGTACATCTTTCAAAGTCTGTAGCTCAGTGTCATATGCTATGGTTATTTAAATTTTAAAGGGAAACTAAATATAGTACTTTATATATAGTAATAACTTGCCAATTGCTGTCCCCATCTCCCTGAGATGCCTCTCTTATGTATTCCACAATCTGTATTGTGAATCTGGAAAGTGTCCAGAGATGACAGGATCGCATGGCGAAAAGACGAAACCCCAGACCATTGGTCTAATAGTAGGAAATTGAGAGAAAACCGTGGTAGGAAGGAGGCCCAAATGGTCCCCAGGAGATTCCTGCAATTCCCATGGAATTTCAAGTAGGGCAGCTGCCAAAGCTGAAAGAGAAGGTCTCTAAATGACATGGTCATGATCATACTATCCTCATAGCCTCGCCTCTGTTAAAATCAGGATAATGCCTGATTTTATCTAATAAATAAGGTGCACTTAAGAACCAAGACTGCATTTCGTATTTCTTTCTAGCATCAGAGATCTTCCTCAAACATACCATCTTTGTGAGCTTCCTCCTTTGGGGGGAAAAAAAAATGTCCCAGTGAGGCCTGAAAACCTCTCAAATAAGGCCTGAAATCGGGGATGTCTATGCAAGAGGGAGGGGAGGGCCTGTGTGGGACTCGTGGTGGCCAATTGGAAATACTGTCTTCTACACCTGTTCTCTTTTGTTTTTTGTCCCTTTAGAGGGTGTAACAAAATAAAGTCCAAGGGCTTTCCCAGACGTTTCCGTGAAGTGCCTTCTTCTGGGGAGAGAGGAGAGAAGGGGAGCAGGTGAGGGGCGGTCAAGCTTAACGGGGGTCTCGACGGCCGGGACTGGCTTGCGGAATTTTTGTTTGGTTGCCTTGGGGATTTGAGTCTTCTAGCTGAAACTCCCCTGCTCTATTCCAACCCCCGAAAGTAAGACTCGTAAATATCAGCTCAGCCTGCTGGTAGCTGGTAGCAGTAACAGTAATGCGTGTGCTTGCTTGGCTTTGTTTGGCAATGGCGGGGGGATATTTCCAGATTGTACATCCTGGGGTGCTCTGTGTTCGTGTGTCTGTGTGCTGCATCCGTTTTCTTTCCAAATTTTCAGATATTTGCATGTTTTAGAGCTTTTTTTTTTTAATTAAAGTGCATGAATTTAGCCTTATAAGAGAAGAAAATCTTTTTGAAACCTGAATTTATTCATAATTAAGGAATGAAGATAGGAAGGGGAGAGAAGTAAGCAAATGTGAATATACTGTTCCATAAGAAAGATGAACATTGTTTAAAGCAAAATGCATGCATTGTAGACGGTGTGAATACTTTATTGAAAAATTATTGTCCTGGAGAAATTTATAACAAATGTTAAGTCATGAATTCATAATCTTAATCACTACACTGAGCCTCTTGATAATACTTATGTAAGGCTTATCTTAGGAAAACTGTATAATATTATAGTCTTTTAATATTAAATTGGTAAGTAGGCTAATTCACGAGTATGATGTCATGAATACTATCTTTTTGCTTTCCTGGAATCCATTTATAGGAATTTTTTTTTACATGGAATGATTTGTGTCCATTTGTAGTAGATAAATCACAATATTGAGACAAAATTTCTATGCATTATAATCAGATATACTTATGATATCTGAGATAGTATAATACAGGAATTTTGACAGATTAATGAGAAAGTCCATGATATATCTTCTTTTAAACAGTACAGTGCAGTTTTGGCCTTGTAGACAAGCAGTGAATGATTGCTGGCACTGGTAATGTAATTCTTTTCTTTCTATCATCTGTTTTCTTATTGATGTTTTTGATTTCTAATACATTTTCAAAACTCCAAGGAACTTTAATAGAGTTCCCCTCTTTATAGCTTTGAATTCAAAGAGCTCTTTTTAAAAAAAAAAAAAAAAAAAAAAACAAACAGGAATTGAACTCGGGGGCACTTAGCCACTAAGCCACATCCCCAGCCCTTTTTATATTTTATTTAGAGACAGGGTCTCACTGAGTTGCTTAGGGCCTCGCTAAGTTGCTGAGGCTGGCTTTGAACACATGATCCCCCTGCCTCAGCCTCCCACGCCTCTGGGATTATAGGTGCACGCCACCACACCTGATGTATCATGATTTATTTAAGCAGTCCCCAAGGCTGTCTTTGGGGTTGTTCCCCATCTTTTGTTATCACAGACAGTGTATTGGTGAATAATTTGGGGTCATACTGCCAGTGGATAACGTGTAAATGCAGGGTGAATTCAGCAGTATCACAGGGTGGGTGCACTGTAATTTCCATGAATGATGTCAGTTTGACCTCCATGGTGGGACACACAGGAGGGTCCCTGTGAAGCACTGTCTGACCAGTCTGTTCCTTTACAGCCTCCCAAGAGGTGTGCTGGCCTTTTTGGCCAACTTCATCAGTGAAAAAGAAGTGGTTTCCCCGTGTAGTTCTAATGCGTCAGCTTTTATTTTAAGGGAGGTTGAACTATTTGTTTTTCTATAAAATTTGCTTATGTCTTCTGTTCATTTTTCCTTTGTGTTGGTCTCTTTCTAATCCATTTGTAATATGGATTGCAAATGCTTTCCCCCAATAAGCAGTTTCCTTTTTAACTATGTCGATAGTTAAAATTTTATATAATCAATAAAACGTATCTATATTTTTATTTTCATTTTCTAAATTTTGAGTTAGTTAGAAACTCCCCAATCCGAGCTTACTTTTTTAAAAGTACTAAGGATCTAGCACTGAGCAGCAATCCCAGCCCTTTAAAGTACTTTTTCTGGGTTTAAGTTTTAATAATAAATTCTCAACTCATTGGGAATTTAATCTGGTAGATAGTGTGATGTGCAAAGCAACCTTTTGTTTTCCCAAGGTGATCCCAAATATTTCAGTACTACAGTAAGGGACTGTGGAGTAAAGAGGCACATGGTAACTTAATAAATCCTTAAAATACCACTTTTACAGCAAAACACAGACCATCATGATGTTAATGAAATAGCAGTTGCCAAAAGGCTTTTCCCAGAACATTTGGATTATAAATACTGAAGAATAATGTGCAGTAAATAAAATGAGAATTCATTTCCTACCTTCTCCCAAAATGAGTTGGACCACAGCATGAGCATTAACATTCCTAAGTCAGTGGGGGCTGTGTCTGTGCCCTTCGAACAGGGGCAGATGGGATGGAGAGTCCCTCTAGCCTCAGTCCAGATGTTCAGAATGTTCCAGGCTCAGGTCCAAAGGGTGAGGCAGCTGCTCAAAGCCCCAGACGTCAAGCCATCTTTTCTAGGTGACTGCCGGGGACCTTGGGAAGTACCTTGCAGGGCTCACTTCCTTGAAGCCAGCTGCAGTACAGAAACCGACCTATTAAGGTACCTGTTGTCAAAATGTGGCTTAAGAAGCTGCCTCTGCTCTCTTATCTCCTGGAAAGTGTTGCTTAGACTTCAGTTGTTCCTACCAGTAGGATCTGTCAAGGATCTGTTGACAAAGCTCATGTTTAAAGAAGGCAGTTCATTGTCTCAAGACCACTTTTGTGTCTGATTTGTTAATTTTCTCCCACCTTCCCAAGGACATTAATGGCAGGCAATCTGAATCATCCAAAACAATTCTCACTGCAGAAATCAGATTTTTGTCACTTCCACCTACAACAGAAGTTGTCTAGCACATTTCTTCTACCCAAGTGAAATCCAAAATATCTAGAAACATTTGTTTCCTCATTTAATATCTGCATCCCCAACCACACCGCCATCCCTCAGATGATGTCGTTGTTTTTCTCCTCTCCCTTTCTTCCTTTCCTCCCCTCCTCCTATCTGAGAAGCCCTACTCACCCAAGCTGTGACAACCACGTGCCCCAGGAATTCCAGGGAAGCCCCGATGTGAAGCACAGTCACGTTTGTCAGATCTCAAGTCCCCTTTTATGGTTTGGAAAATCTGCCAACCAGAAGTATATTTTGATTTCTGAATTTGTCTCTCTGGAAGATCCCTTCCTGGGAAGATACTACCAGTGTAAACTGAGTGGTATAAGCTGAATCACTTAACAAGCAGTAAAGGAAACTCAACAGTGAGGGAGTTGTTGTATATGAAAGATCTCAACTTAGAACTTCCATTGGCTCCTTTCCAAGTAGAACCCCAGAGTCACTTCAGGCAGACACTCCTGTCTGAGGGAAAGCCCAACGATACTCACAGGCTTCTCCTCCTACTGTCACTTATATGTTTTGCCCTGATGAATCAATTCGTGTCTTTTTAGTATAGTTCTCAATCATCTTCCTTGAAGGCACATGAGTGTTTCCAACTTTCTGTGTCTGAGTGGCTCCTATCCATTTGCACAAGTAAATGTGAACGTGATTTCTGTTCTTGACAGCATGAGAATAAATGGAATTATTAGGGGACGTGCCACTGTCAATTTAAATGACAGTCTATAGATCAGTTAAGATTGCTTGATTAATATTCGTCAGCCACTGGGGCCAACTGCCCACTGTAGTCTGCAATTAGAATTTTGAGCTGCACAGTGCCAACAAGCACCTTCTAACCTGATGTGATTATCAAACCATTGAGCTTAGTTTGAAGATAGTGACTTGATTTCTAACCCTGTCAAAAGCTCATTTGTTTGTGAGTCTTGAGTTTCACACAAGTCTGGAAACCAGGTTAGAATCCTCCTCCCAGACTGGGCTCCGCAGTCAGTGTTGGGAAGGA